>NC_040233.1:23974884-25305806 GCF_001444195.1 Xiphophorus couchianus
TGAGCGTGTGAGAAGCTGCCTGATTGATTTAGAATAATTTTGAGTGGAGGTGTGTGTGTGTGTGTGCGAACTTTGGGGATTGCAATGGTATGTGCAATACTGTAGCCGTCTTCTGTGTAAATGTAGTTAAATTATCAGTTGTAATGATTCAAAAACCACTTTTCGAGCCAATAATCTGTTGGTAAAAATCAAATTTATGCTTTAAACTGACCTAGAAAGGATGATGTTAGGACATTTATACTGTTTATGCCACTACATGTGCATGTATTGTTTTATTTCTTTTAACATTCGAAGGGGAGAAGATCTTGATTCAGCTGAAAAAAATCTGGAAATTTTGAGTTTTAATACTGAAAATGTTCCTGGTACTTTTGCTCTGCACTCCCTTGAATTCCTTTTTTTTTTTTTTTCAACAATCTTAGAGTAACTTTTTGGAGATTTTGACCATTTTGTAGATGAAATGCCTGGAATAAAACACGCATTGTGAGATCTTGAAGACAAAAAAATAAATAAACAAACATTTGCTTCTTTTTTTTTTTAATTCCAAGGCTTTGCGTGTGTCTTGCATGTTGCAGCTATTTGAAACAAATCCTTTACGCTGATAGTAGCGCTTTGTAAACTGCAGTAATAATACTGTGGCTTCTGTTTTACCACATAACCCATAAAAACTGTCGTTTTATTAGAACCTACAAGTTTTCCAGCTCCCTTTATAACTTTGTGGACACAGGATTCCCGTGGCCACATCCAAAGCGGCTCGTTAGTTAGCAGCTTTCGCTGACGCCTGCTTGTTTTAATAGGATTAATATTTTTGCGAGAACAAGGCGGCAGTGTTGATGATCTGCGGGGAAACGGTCGCCAGGACGACACAACGCTGCCCGGGTTGGCTAACGATTCAACAACAGACTCACTTTTGATACGCGGATCATCGTGTTTCCAACTTCCTTGCACAACATGAATGTTTTTTTCAAACCCTTTCCTCTCCAGAACGTCTTAATGTTTTGTTTACAAACTGTCAGGTCTGATCTGGATCAACGGTTTTTCAGTCTTTCTGAAGTTTTTTTCTGTTGATTTTCACTCATTTTTGAGGAGAAGAATTTATCTTGATGGGGTCCCTACTTTACATTTCTACTTCTAGTAAGATTACTTAAAATTTCTGACATTAAAGTACCAAGTGTGTCTAAATTACAGCATGTTAATGGGAAACTTTGTGTCAAAATCAAAATTCAAGTTTGACCCTCCTACATAAATAAATGTTGCAGTTCATTGATGATTGCAATACATTGTTCTTAAATAAAGAGCAATACATTACATAGATAAAAAAATATTAAAATTCATATTAAACAGTAATGAGATTCTTTTGGGCAGGGAAGACAGCACAGCATGTTTACTTAGAGTTGGGTCTATCTCATACTGTATAATAAATGCAGCTGCTCTTTTATTTAGAAACTACCAAGCATATATAATTGACTTGTGAATATATAAATAAATGAAAAATACATATTTTCTGGCTGATATACATAGCTTCATTACAGTTGGTCACAATGTCCTGTTGTATTTATGTTTTATTTTAAAGTTGGAAAAAATATTTTCAACAATTTCTGAAGATTGTAATTAAATAATAATAAAAAAAATACAATTTAGAAAGAAGTTAAAAATAAATGTTGCTTTTCTTTTAAGCTAAAGCTTTGAAGATCTCCATTAAAACTCACTTAAGAAAAATATTTTATGTCTAATGTGTGAAAGTATAACAATCTTCAATATTTTCTGAATATTTTTATTTAAAAAATTAATTTTGAAAAAGTTGAGAAAAATACATAAATGATGCTACAGCTTCGAAGTTCTTTTCTAAAATTCACTTTAAAACAAAGTAGTTTAGTTAAAAGAATTTAATTCACTATTTTCCGAAAGGAGTTTTTTTTTTTTTAAACAGTACAAATATTGGGATATAAATAAAGAGTTTCATGGATATAAAATAATATCTAGCCAATATAACTTCATGTGTTGCATTAAAGAAAGTGGGTCATTGGGGCCCCCATTCCCTAAACTCTATGCAGATATTAATTGTATTTTATGACGTCAAGCTACGCATTCCTTTCAAATGAGGAATTTAACGCGTTGCTGTGGAGCAGCATCGTTTCCTCGACCCCGTTTGTCCCCTGGGGGGGAACCAGAGGTGGGGCCAATCCGGAGAGGAGGCGGGGCCCCACGGAGCTTCGGTTGAGTGGGAGAGAGAAAGTGGAAAGTGAGGGGGGAAAAATACCTGAATGGACGATCTGGAATAAGTAAGTAGTATTTGTATTTTTTTATTTTTTATTTTTTGCTGTGGAAAATGTGTGAGGAGGTTCCGTGGATTGTGTTCCGTGTTTCCGCGGAGGGAGGGAATCGGGGAGGATTGTGTGGCGCTGGAGATCTCCGGTTTCACCCCCACAAACAATAGTCTGCAGGACGCGATGGTCGCCTTTTCGCCCCCTTTTCTTCCTCCCAAACCGCAGGGACGTTCAGGACCCTCGTCGGCCCCCTAATGTTGCTCTAGCTCCGCGGTGCTGGTTCTGATCCCGGCAGACGCGAGTTCGGGTTTCCTGGGATCAGAAACGAAGATGCGCCTGGAGGAAATGAGCGCGTCCGCTCCGGCTGTAGGCCGAAGGGTTTGAATTTTCCTCCGGTGCGTCCATTCATTTCAGGAGGGCGACCCGGTCTGGACTCCGGAGAGAAACGGACCGGAGGTTTCTGGATCAAGGGGCCTGAAAGAACCTCCCATTGTCCCGCATTTTAGAGCGGCCACAACTCTTGATACTGGGCTAAATGCTGCTGCTGGTTCCCAGTAAGTTCTCCCTTTGTGCATGTGTGCTGAATGAATGATGCAGGTTAGAGGAGCTAAATGCCTCCAGAAACCTTCTTCTTCTTCTCCTGTCTCTTTTTTGTCATCATGGGTCTGAAATTCAAACCAAAACGAGATGATTTTGCTGCTAAAGAGAGACAGGCCCAGCTTCAATGGGTATTGCAAGGCTAATCTATCAAAATATCGTCTGTATCAGTATTGGTTGAATAGGTGCATGTCAGCCTGGACGATAAATTGTCCCAGAAGTCATTGCGATAAACGATATTGTTGTTGTCTTGATTTCATTTTCGAGTAATATAATGGTAATGGCGTAACAATGCAATAACACATTATCAAAGGTCGATAAACTTTAAATTCAGATGAACATTTAACGTTGGAACTGGAATATATTTTAAATATCCAAAGTAAATAAGCAAAGCAGCCGAAACATCAAATAAAATGGATTATGAACTCTCAACTGAACAAAACTGTTCTTCAAAACACATGGATCATTAGTCTCAGATGGGGAAAACAGGCAAAACTGCCAGTTAGGACTTTTGTAAAAAATAAAAATAAGTAAAAGTGCAAACTAACCAACTTCTTCTGAATGTCAAATGTTTACAGCATTTTTCAAAATGATGCGTTTTCTATGATAAAAATTGTCCAAGTGGAAATTATCGTGAACAGAACAACAAATAAAATAAATTACAAAGTACCTGTCCTTCAAAAAGAGGATAGTTGAGACCAAAACACCAGACTGAAGAGTTTTGTTGTCCGGTTTTTGGTAGAAAGAGAGAGAAAAGAGAAAAACGATAAATGGAGATTATTGAGCTTGTTTTAATTGATCATGCGATTAATTGATTTATTGCTTATTGTGTCAGGCCTGCTTGTGTGTAGAGGTGCAGAAAAATACCAATACAGAACCGTAACTCCTACTGAGCAATATGAACTTAGAATTTTTAAAAAGTAAAGATATTCTGTGCATAAATAAAAATAAACTAACTTACTATTTAAAATATATTTTTTAAACAAGATTTACATATTTACATTTGTTTTCCAAAGTCCAAGGAATACTAATTTACACTCTGGAAGATGAAGATGTGGTGCATTTAAGGCAGGAAATGGAGTTCATCATCATTTCTGGCACTTATTTTATTCCTGTATTTAACAGCAAATATATTTTTATGAGTCTACATTGACGGAGGAAAATATGTTTCACTTAATTAGGAAATCTGTGGTAAATTATTGTGGTACAATGCCTTGCTAAAAAGTTAATTCCCTTTAACTCTACATATTTTGTCACATTACAACCAAGCACTTCAATGTATTATTCTGGGATTTTATTTGTCAGCTCAGCTCTAAGTAGCTATGAAGTGGAACCTTCGCTTAGTCAATATTTTTATTCGCCATTTTTATTAAAATGGAAAAAATTAAATGTGCCATACATTTGGATTCAGCCCGTCTAAGTCAGAATTTCCTAGAACTTCACTGTGTCACTGTGAAAACAGTTACAAGTGTTTTCTTGACCTTTTATGTCAACAGACTTTTTAAAATCTGTTCTTTATAAATAATCTAAATCAGATTAAAAGTTGTGAAAGTTTTATCACTGACTTTCCCCAGTTGAAGAAAAGGATCCCCACTGCATAATGCTGCCACCACCGTGTTTCACAGCAGAAATGGTGTTTTCTTGCAAATTTGCGATGTTCACTTTATTTGCAAAAACAAAACAAAAAATACTTATATTGTGGTCTGAGAGCATCTTCCTCAACATATTTGCTGTGTCTCCTACATGACTTGTGCCAGGCTACAGTAGAGCTGAAACGATTAATCAGATTAATCGTGACTAATCGATTATTGAAATACTAGTCAACTAATTCAGTAATTGATTAACTGAAGTATGCAGACTCAAAAATCCCATTTTGTGGAAAGAACAACACAGTCGGAGCAGGAATTAAAACAAACTTGCACAAAAATAGATACATTTTGAATTTAAGATCAACAAAAAACCTTTAAATATGTAAATATGTTCAACCCAGGACTCCTCAATAGGGATAGCTTTAGCTTCACCTGGTTCAAATTCTTTAAAAAATCCCTATAAAGCACATTTTACAATTACTAATAAAAAAAAACCCCAGTCAAGCGTTCACTAAAGGAACGCTGTGTTATTGCATTTTAGGCAATAACATGATTATTTTTTTATTAAAAAAAGGAATTGAAATTTTTTTGTGCATATTTTTATGCATTTCCAATATTGTATAAAAATATTTTAGTGGTTAACTGAAATTTGGTTGAGCAAATTAATTGATTAATTGTCAGAATAGTCAATAGATTAATTGATTACTAAAATTGTCAGAAGTAGTCTGCATGATGCTGCTTTATTCTCAGATTAAATAAATCATTATAACACTATTAAATTGTGTGTCTTCCGCAGACATTTGGTTGCACTTGATTTTATTTAGAGGTGTTAGAGTAAAGGGGAATAAATGCAAATGAACTACATGGTATACAAAGTTTTAAAAATATCAATCCTTTTTATTGCACTTCTAATTAATTCACTTCTACCGTCATCTGGAGCAAACCTGATGCCTCCATCGGATGATATCAATCAGCCAGTGGTTTTTGAGTTTCCCCTGAACCACATCCATCTCGTCTCTCTAAGCCACTTCCTGTCTCTCTGAGCCACTTCCTGTCTCTCTCTGTGCAGTAATTTACTGGGATTTGTAGATAAATCCATGGGGGGACTTTTAAAACGAGACACCAATGCAGAATAAATCTCATTGTACGAGTTTTGCTGGATGATAAATTGGCCCAGAAATTGTTGTGATGAATTATAATATTGTCGATTTCAACTATATACATATTAATGCAAGTACATTTTCTTAAATATAAAAAAAACTTTAATTTCTAATAGGTGTGAGAATTTATTGTGTTTATTATTTATAGTGAAAATTTTCAGATGATAATACATGATTTATTGTTGTCATGATAAATTCCGGTTAATGCTAAAAACTGTCTAAAATGTTACTTTTTTAAAACTATTTTCCGCACTGTTTTCTCCACAACAGTATCAGTAAATTAGAAAATATGATTAAATGAAGTTTCTACATGCAGATTAATGGCATAAATCACGTTTCTTTCAGTAAAGTGGCGACTTCAAACTTATTTTAAATAGGAATGATTTTCAAGAGCAGCATTTATGTGTGTGGTGCCATGAATTCTGCGCAGTTACCTAAAAAAGAACGAATATGTAGATTTTTTTTTATCATAATTTTTATCGTTATCACAATACTTCAGAGTATTGTGATTTTAAGATTTTAAGTATCGTTCACACCTAAAAAACATCTGACACTGGAACTGGAAAACATTTTAAATATCCAAAATAAATAAAACAATAGTAATTAAAATGTATTATAAAATCTCGGCAACTGAAAATCGCATTTCAAAAAATAATCATTCAGCTTAGACCTGGAAACAGGGAAAAGAGGCAGGTAGTGCAAACTAAACCATTTTGTTCTGGGTTTCAAATGTTTGTTTCTCAAAATTTCCAACAAAATTAAAACCAAGCAACTTTTAATTGGAAATGATGGCTGTCATTTTAATTTATCATGCGATTAATTGATTTATTGCTTAATGTGACTGGATTAGTCACCAGCACACCTGCTGCAGTTTTCTAAACCCAAAAGCTTTAAAGCTGACAGCAGCAGTTGTCAATGTCAATGTCAAATTTATTTATATAGCACCTTACAGCAGACAAGACTGCACCAAAGTGCTGTACAAAACAACAACACAAAAACAACAACACAAATGACAAAACAGAACACACATCATTTAAATGCCAGAGAGTAAAAGTGAGTTTTAAGAAGCGATTTAAAATGGTCCAGGCTGTGGGCAGATCTAATCTGGAAAGGTAAGTTATTCCATAAAACAGGAGCAGCAACAGAAAAAGCTCGATCTCCTTTCCTCTTAAGTCGAGTTCGAGGAACTGTAAGTAATAACTGATTATTTGATCGTAGCGTTCTGGACACAGACTGGAGATTTAAAAGGTCCCGAAGATAAGGGGGGGCTAACCCATTTAAAACTTTAAAAGTTAACAAAAGAATCTTAAAATCTATTCGATAAAAGACAGGCAGCCAGTGTAAAGATGCCAGAGTTGGCCTTATGTGGTCATGCTTCCTGGTTCCTGTGAGAAGCCGTGCTGCTGCGTTATGGATCATTTGAAGTCGCTGAATCTGTGATTTTTCCATCCCTCTATATAAAGAGTTGCAGTAATCCAGTCGAGTTGCCCAGTTTGTCTCTGGTTTTCACTGATGTTGTCCCAGCCGAGCGTGGGTGGTGGTCGATAATCTGTGTGTGTGTGTGTGTGTGTGTGTGTGTGTGTGTGTGTGTGTGGCCTGCGCTGATGAGCCTCTTCCTCTGATGGAGTCTGGGTGTGTGTACACGCTTATTTTCACAGTTGGTTGCCGAGCGGGGCCAGTCATTTCAGAGATGTTCCTCCCTGACAGCTGTTGTCCCCGTGCCAGCAGCTCCCAGCGTTTTCATGGCGGCTTCATTTCGTTTTGCCTTTGGGGACAAATGAGGCTGTAAAAAAAATGCATCTGTTTAAATAGAATGCAACAAGTTCTGAGCGATTTTATTTTACGTTTTCTAGGGTGGTTTTATTCAAAATCTTCCAGCGTTTCTCTTTTGACATCAAACATGGTAATAATAATGTTTTTTAAATCTCCACTTCTCATTAGGGGTGATTAATTATCGTGTAGTTTATCATATATCTTGATACATTTCTGAGAAACCTTTGATTTATTGTCTTGATAAATCTGTTGGGATTGTTGGTTTTACTCTTTTCTATTTTATTAAAGGACTCTGAAATGAAATGAAATGAAATGAAATGAAATTTATTCGAACATGATACAAATATAAAAATAAAATAGTGCACAGTAACAAGAAGTGCATAAAAAAGAAGAGGAAATACAGATTTTTTGTTTCAGTTAACATATCATGCTCAAAATGGGGTAGGAAGAAGTGAGAACTTATAAACTCCTACCCCCTAAACACTTGAAACTTTAGAGTCCTACTGTCATTAAAAAAATCAAAATCAAAATGGCAGTCAGAAGTAACAGTTACTAATATTTACCCATACATTTTCCTATTTTTTGCTGGTTTGTCTTTCTAAACCCTTACACCAAGTTGTTATCTGCAATACACACCTTATTGCTTTCTGTCACCCATATGTGTATCTATTGAAAATTACCTCCTTGTACTTTCTTTTGAATTGTATTAAGCTATTGCTTTGTTTTAAATCTTCATGTAACTTGTTCCATAACTTTACACCTTTAATTGAAATACAGAAGCTCTTTCTTGTTGTTCTAAAATTGCGGATCTTGAAGTTTGAGTGACCCCTTAAGTTATACCCCCCTTCTCTTTCAGAAAACGTGCTCTGTATGTACTCAGGTAACAACTTTTTAGATACTTTGAACATAAATTGAGCCATTTTAAATTCTACAAGCTCCTCAAATTTGAGAATTCTAGATATTATGAAGAGCGGGTTTGTATGCTCATAATAACCGACATTATGGATGATTCTAATGGCTCGTTTCTGTAGGACGGTTACCGGATGTAAAGAGCTCTTGTAATTAACTCCCCACACTTCACAACAATATGATAGATATGGTAAAACCAGAGAGTTATATAGAATATGAAGTGATTCAGCATTCAATACATGTCTAGCTCTAGCCAATATGGATATACTTCTACTGAGTTTACTCTGTAAATATTTAATATGAGGTTTCCAACTGATTTTGTCATCTATTATTAAACCGAGGAACTTATTAGTAAAAACCCTTTCTAGAGTTACGTCCTCTATTTGAACTTGGATTTCAGTATTTTTATAACAGTTCCCAAAGACCATGATTTTCGTCTTGTCCAAATTTAGGGATAATTTATTATGGTCAAACCATATCTTTAACTTACTAATCTCTGAGGTGACTGTTGAGAGAAGACGCTCTAAATTGTCGCCAGAGACTAGAATATTTGTGTCATCAGCAAATAAGATAAATTTTAATACATTGGACACTTTACTGATATCATTTATATAAAGATTAAATAAAACTGGTCCCAATACTGATCCTTGTGGTACTCCACAGACAGTCTCCTGCCAGTCAGATTCCACATCTCCCAATATCACAAATTGTTTTCGGCTCTTTAAATAACTCCTCATCCAGTCAGAAACTACTCCCCTAATTCCATAGCGTTCTAATTTTTTAAGTAGGATTTCATGATTTATTGTATCAAAAGCTTTCTTTAGATCTATAAATATCCCTACTGCCAGTTTCTTACTATCTGTTGCGTTGGTTATTTCTTCTATTAAGTCAGTTACGGCCAGCGATGTTGACCGGTTTGCTCTGAATCCATATTGACTGCTGATAAGTAGCGAATGTTTTTCTATGAATTGTTCCACTCTTTTCTTAAAGAGTTTTTCCAGGATTTTAGAAAATTGTGGGAGAAGAGAGACAGGCCTGTAGTTAGTGAAGAGGTGTTTGTTGCCAGTTTTATACATTGGTTTAACCTTAGCTATTTTCATTTTGTTGGGAAATGATCCCGTTTGAAATGATAAATTGCAAATATAAGTTAGTGGTTTAGAGATTCCTTTAATTACTATTTTAATAGTTTTCATGTCCAGATCATCACAGTCAGTGGATGTCTTATTTTTACATTTATTCACAATGTTTATGATTTCTTCTTCTAGTACAGGGTTGAGATATAAGGAGCTGGAATTATTCTCAATTTGATATTGCTGAGTTGCAGTTTTTGTAATCGGTATTTTTTCTGCTAATTGAGGTCCTATATTAACAAAATAACTATTGAATTTATTGACGACACTTTTCAAATCAGTAATATTCTGTTCATTATCTATGAAATAGTCTGGATAGTTGTTATTGTTAGATTTTCTAATAACTCTATTTAAAATATTCCATGTTTCCTTAATGTTGTTTTTATTCCTATCCAGTAATTTATGATAATAGTCCTTTTTACATGTTTTTATAATATTAGTTAACTTATTTTTATATTTCTTATATTTATTTTCTGATTCAGACGTTCTATGTTTTAGAAATTCTCTATAAAGTTTGTTTTTCTTTTTACATGCCTTTTGTATTCCTTTTGTGATCCACTGTTCATTTTTTTGATTGCTTTTCCTGTTATATTGTTTGATTGGGCAGTGCTTGTTATATAATATTTTAAATGTTTTTAAAAATTCTTCATATGCTGAATTCACATCATTCATTTTATATATTAATCTCCAATCGTAGGCCAACAACTCAGCTTCTAGAGCTTTTAATGTCTCTTCAGACGTAACCCGTCTGTAATGCGTCTCTATTTTTTGATCGTCTGTTTTGCACTTACAGTCGTAGACTATGAACACTGGTAAGTGATCAGTTATGTCATTCATTAATATTCCACTAGTTAACTCTGACCTGAACCTTCAGAGTTGCATAAAGACAATTACAAAGTTGGCCTTCTATCACCTGCAGAATATTTCCTGGGTTAAAAGACTAATGTCACAGAAATATCTAGAGAAACTCGCATGCATTTAGCTTTAGTCACATTGATTACTGCAACAGTGTCTTCATTGCCTAAAAAATCAGACAATTGCAGCCGATCCAGAACTGTTTATTTAATGAGCGCATTGATAATATTAAAATAAATGTGCAGTTACAGTTTTCAGTTTAGTGATAAAAGTCAAATTTCTTTATGTGACTGGTGTCCTAAAGAAACGTATTACAAATGGGAATGTTTTTCAAGAGCAGTATTTGTGTCATGCAGTCACAACTGTACAGTTACCTACTAAATAGTCCTTATTGTCGCCTCGATCGTTATCACAGTAGTACCATAAAATGTCGCGATAAAAGTTAAATTTTTTTTTTGCGTCACGGCTTTGTTTTTCCAACCAGGAAATACTTGGTGTAACTTCTTTTGGCCAGCTTAACAAATAACTTTTGAGCAAGATGTAAGTTTCTCTTGATTTAAGTAAATATTTTCATTAAGATTGATTAAACATAGTTCTAGTTCCAATGTCAGATTATTTCACTTATAACAACACATTTTTCTATGCCATATGTAAAATAATCTGCCACTGGAACTTGTACTTTAAAAAAAATCAATATTAAGGAATTATTTACTTAAGATAATCTCCTATGTCTTGCTGAAAAGCTACTTGTAAGTTAGTTTTGTCTTATTTCAAGTGTACTAAGATAGTCTCACTAGAAACTAGACCAACAATACTTGGTAAGATTTTGAGTTTTTGTTACTGGGGCTTCTCATTGAAGGAACATTCAGCTGTAGAAACATTATAATTAGTAAATTGCTGGTTTTGAAGCAGTGGGTATTTACCCCGTGGGTTTCTTGATACAGTTCATTCTTCCTCTGCTAGCTGTACCCTTTGAATTTGTTGTCAGATTTTGTGCCTCGGCTGCTACTTTAGGGTTAAAACTGGAATCTAAGTTAAGGGGACATTTTGATGAGGTTCTGTGTTTTTATATTGAGATTTGTTTTGAGAGACTGCTGCGTTCCTCTGTTTACACTGTACGCAAACCCTTTGGTCTGAGCTATAAAGCTACTCAGCCGTGTCACCAAGCAGGCCGGAAGCCGCCTGTGGACCACACACACAGATCACTGCAGTGAATCCACTCTGGATTTTCACACAGCAGAAAAACTCAGTTGAACTGCAAACGTACACTTCTGTTTGGCTAATAGTGTGGTGAAGAGATGTGAAGCTTTGTGTGGAAAGAGGAAAATGTTCATGCAGCAGGAAGATTTTTTGTTTTACTGGACATACTGGTGCATTCAGACCAGCCTGTGGGCTTAGAGTGCAAACTTGATGTTGGAGCTTTAAGTGTAAAGGTGTTTTCACATCTGATAGTCAGGTGGACTTGTTTCAACTGGGGATCAAAATTGCAACATTTATCACATTTTCACTGTATCAAATGAACTAAACCCTTTAAAAACTGTTCCTCTCCTTGCCTGTGGGGGCGCTGCTCAACGTACCACTGAAGGAAACGACACAAAAACTTCTGAGCACAACTTCCTTTTTCACAAACTGTAAACAAAAATCAAGTAGTGTCAGATTTTAGCGGTTGAAGGACTTCTTTTCTGTGTTTTGTGACATTTCTCCTGCTAGCGCTAGACTTGTGCGTTTGCTTTGGTTGTATTTACCCAGAATGCACCGTGCTATAGTCCGCTTTCTGCTTTTGGAGAGATTTCCAGTCCATTTGGAGATATATAGTCACCTTCCTAAAATAACGGCCCAAGCATTTTTCTTTTTTTGCCAAAAGTTATCTTCACTGCCAAAAGATGATTTAGCCAAAACAAAAAATGAGTAAGGCTATTATCTTAGGACGGTGATGGCTCAGAATCTTACCAGGTACTTTTATCTAGTTTCTAGTGCAAATATCTTAGCACGATTGAAATTAGACATGCATATATTAAAAGTAACTTTTCAACACATTATATGTGTTTGTTTTAGGTAAATAAGTCCTTAATATCAATTTTAAAAAACTACCATTTCCACTGGCAGATGTTTTTTCATTTGTAACATGGGAAAAATGTATTTTTATAAATGAAATAATCTGCCAGTGGAACTAGTACTTTTCGTCAATATTAATGCAATATTCACCTAAAAGTAGGTCGTACATCTTGCTGAAAAGTTACTTGCAAGCTAGTTTTGTCTTATTGTAAGTGTAGTAAGATATTTGCATTAGGAATTAGACAAGTCACTGTTTTTGGTTCGCATCAGGGTTTTATTTCCCATTCACTCCTTTCCCAAACTAATCTGTCTTTTTAGGAAAATGAAATTGAGTTCTATTAAAGCGGACTAAACAGGCCTGGTGTGAATGCACCCTAAAAGAGGACTTCCAGTGAGTTCCTTTAACTGGGCCAAAAGGACGGATGAATAGGAAATCTTATACTTCCCAGCAGTGGACCACACCTTTTGTAGATCAAGTGCTGTGTCATATTCTCACTTACAGGCTTCCAGAAAGGTGGCAGACAGGTGAACTCAGCATAAACATGTAACTCAGCTTATTTAAGACCAAGCTAAGTACGTGGCTGTTTACTTTAAGCTGCCCGAATTTACAGCCCTTTTAGCATTTCTGATCCAAATAGCGTAATGCTCTGCTCTTTTTGCTTCTTCAAACCAGTTTCTTTTGTTTAGTGCTGCCTTTGTTATTTTGGAGAGCGTGTAAGCTGGAGACGGGCTCCGGTTTCAAAGACGGACCCCTCTCTGCTGAGCTTTCTGTAGCATCTGTGGCTCGTTAAAGTGAACAGCGGGTCAAATGTGGACGTCGTGACGCAACCTTTACAGGAAGTGGGGTCTATTTCTCTTTAAAAACAGCGCTAACATACATCAAACCCGCTCGATGCATTCATCGCTACCTTCACACGAAGTGACACAAATACGATTTTTTTATTGCCTTAATGCGACCCGAGTTTGATCTTTTCATGACCGTCTGAACACAGATCGGGTTTTTGTTTTTAATGCGCCACAGGCCACTTGAATAGGTGGTTCTAAATCTGATACGTACCAAATCTTTTCAAATGTAACCTGAATCTGTATGGCCAGGTCGCATTAATCCGACCTGAACGTCATTGACGCTCGACAAACGTCACTATTCTGCGTCCGGATGGGCGCAAGCGGGAAGAAAAACAACCATGGAGGAGGAAACGACGATTAAGTTACTAATGTGCTGGTTCCGGTTGAACAACAACTTCAAAATCGTAAGATATGCTCCACCATTAAGCATCCACGTCTACTTCCGCAAACACTGAGTACTTCTTCTTCTTCTTCCTCTTCTTCATTTTTATGGCGGTTGGCTATATTTGACGTTATTGCGCCCCCTTCTGCGCATGCGGGTCACTTTCAGGTCGTCTGTAGTTCACACAGGACATCACAAGTCGCATATTTGGAAGCATAGACATGTTTGGAAGTGTGAACGACCACGTAAAAAATTATGATGATAATAAATCAGATTTCACAAAAAAAATCGAAGTGGAACATAAAAGGCTTGTTGTCTTAACGTAGCCTAATATTTGTGCTAAGTTGTCTATTTGAAGACGGTTTCACTCTTTGTAGATGTTTATTAGAGGCAGGTTAGAATATTGTTGTTTGAACTTGATAAAAATATTAGGATGTTTTTAAAAAAAACATGTTTATAATGGAAAAAAGCAGTAATTTCTGCTTTAGTTCTGTTTTAATAAATAATAAATCAGTTAATCACATGGTAAATTAAAATGAACGTGATCATTTCCACATGGACAACAATCTTTAAAGAGCCTTTTTTGTATCACTCAAAACCCGTCATTTTGAAAAATGCTGCAAACTTTTGACACCCATTACAAAGTAGTTGGCTAGTTTGCACTTGTATGCATGTATTTATTTTTTTCAAAAGTCTTAACTGGTATTTTTTACCTGTTTTTCCTGTCTGAGACTAATGACTAATGTGTTTTGAAGAACAATTTTGTTTTGTTAAGAGTACATAATCCATTTTGTTTGTTGTTTTGCTTGTTTTTTAAAAATCTGTTTTGGATATTTAATGTGTTTTGTGGTTCCAGTGTTTTAATATTCTTTGGAAATTAAAGTTAATTAAATTTTTGAGAAGGTGCACTTGCTTTTTATGCCTTTATCGTTATAGTAGCATAATATCATCGTTTATTGCTATCATTTCTGGGACAATTTATCATCCAGCGAAGTTTATCATGACATGAATATGCTTCAATGCTATTTCTAGAATATTGGGAGCTGTTGCATTTGATTGGTTAATTATTTTCCTTATCCACGCTGATTCTTACGTCTTCTTTGTGTTGGATGTTGGGTCATTAGCTCTTTTATGAAACTGGGTTTCTGGGTAATGTCAGGGCCGCTGTAACTAAATTAGAAGTATTCATAATATAATTAAGGCCAGTTGCAAATGCGGATTTTGAGATTTTATCTTATGGTGTCTTACAGATCAAACATCAATAATTGGTTAATGTGTTTTCTTGCGTTAGTGATGCCAGAAAATAAAGATAACATGTTTTTTGGATGCGATCATAAAAAACAAAACCAAATAAAAAGTACTGTCTTTCATTCTGTGGCACAATGACATTGAAATAATTTCCCATTAGACACAAGGGTTATCTACCTTTAGCTGTTTAATGCAGGAATTTTAGATGTTTACAGGTAAATATGCCACTGGAATAACACAGGTGTTACACCTTCATGTTTTACTACTTTGAATCTCAGCTGCAGCTTCTGCAATTATTACCTAATTATTATTTTCACCAGTCTGCAGGATAAATAGGGCTCTTGCACATGGAGGCTATTTCAGCCGCTAGAAGAAAACCTTCCAGCTGAAGTTCCCTTTAATTAAAACACTGTTTACATTTAATTTGTTCTAACAAAATCTTTTCTTAAATCACTGTGGGATCGTTAAAGATTTCTCAGATAAAACATAAATATGTTGATACCTGGAGAAAACTCATTAATCCCTGAGAAACAACATAATTGACAACACTTAAAACAAGCATTTTTAGCCTACTTTTTCTCCAAATATCTTAGTACATCTAAAATACGACAAAACTAACTTTCATGTAACTTTTCAACAAGATACAGGAGCTTGTTTTAAGTAAATAATGTCTTAATATTGATGAATCAAATACTAGTTTTACTAGCAGATTATTTTACCTATAACATTTGAAAAAGTGAAATTAGTACTTTTTAAAATCAATATTAAGAAATTATGAGTTAGTTCTTTATTTCAAATGTACTAAGATATTTGCACTTCAAACTAGACAAAAAAATTGGTAAGTGTATAAATTATGTGGTTTCTCTGTGATTGATTTTTCTCCAGGAATCAACATATTAATGTTTTGTCTGTGAAACTGAAATCCGATTTTAGCAATGATGGAAATCTTTCACTACACTACAGTGATTCAAAGCAAAGCAGTGTTGAATCTTTGTTTTCTTTTATGAAGTTGTTTTGTGCGCTATGTCACATATTTGAGCATAATCCAAAAGTCAGAATGCCCTCTCTTATTGTGACGATCAAAGAGTAGCTTTCATGCGGTTCAGGATGAATTGTGTCCACATTTTTCTGCCGCTAATCTCCTTTAAAAGCACAACACGACTCCGCTCCTTCCTCGGCGATTACTGGAGATAAAAGCTGGTCATTACATTTGAGGAGCAGGCTGTTAGTCATTTGAGTTTTGCGGTTTGGAGTAAACATGGTGGTGAGGTTTTGCTTAGAGCTGCAGGGTTTCAGAACCGTCTCCGGCCTGGAGAAGGATTCCAGTCTCGGATGAGAGAATCTGCCCCCTTTATTGGAAGACTGGAAAACCTAAAGGAATCCCACAGAAGGATTTGTACGTCATTTGGCTGGCAGAAAAGTGGATTTTAAAGACTGATGGAAAGGAGAAACCAGGATTTGTTGTGCGAGACGGATCGGATTGTCAGAGGCCAATCAAAACCTTTCTCCTCTCTTTCTCAATTTATTAATTGGGATTAAAATATTTGTTCAGTTCAGACTTGTGGGAGATACATATGGCTGAACTGACTAATTGCCAACTAATTTGGTAATCAATTAACCCTTAACTGGAGTATACAGATTAGGACTGGATGATATAAGTGCTTCATCAGTAGATTTCTGACTTGTTTGGGGAATCTGCCCCCTTTAATTGAAGACTGGGAAACCTAAAGAAATCCCACTGATGGATTTGTAAGTTATTTGGCTGGCAAAAAAGTGGATTTTAACCCTTTCGTGCATAGTGGTCACCACAGTGGACAGCTGTCTGAAAACCATTTTCTTCTGCTTCTTGTGGATTTTTGTTATAAAAGCACACAGACATCATAAAATATACCATCAACTACTGACCATCAGCTGCAAATGCAAGAAATTATTTTTGTTAAATCCAATATGGCCGACAGACTAAAAAGCATGAAGACCGACCCGATTCCTCCTTCTGCTGTAGACTGTAAAAAAACGACTGTGACACCAGATAACCCCTAAAGATCAATACTACTGATGTATTTTTCAAATAACAACTTTGTATTTGGAGAAAATTACGATTGATTACCTAAAACAAATAAAATAAAATAATTTTTTACAAAAAATGTTTTCCTACCTTTTTTATGTCTTAAGAAAATAAAAATAAAATGGAAAAAAATCCTGACACAAAGGATCATAATTCATGCATGCCTGTTATGCTTCATTGAACAAGTTAGGAAGGATCAACAGGCTGTACTAAACATCTTTATTACATTATTTTGCTCAAAATCATTCTTAACTAATGAGATTTTAGTCTGCTCAGTTCTGCCTATTTCGAGCTGTTTTTGGGCCTCTGTCACGTTAAATCCAAATAAGCTGCTGCTGGCCACGCCCCCAAATCAACGTTTACACTCTCGCATGAAAAAGGCTGCAAACAGATGTGCAATTTTACAACTGTACGTCTTTGAAAAGCAGAAGTAGAGCCCCCTGCACAACCAACAAGAATTCAGCAAGTGGTTTCTGGATGGTAAGGCAACAACAAAACGCTGGTCTTTTCCAGCAGCCATTGTACAGTGCATACAGTGGTAAAACCAGTTGACCAAAAGTACTAGTACTTTGCTTGGGTTGCTAGGTAACGCGCAGTGCCTGCAAGTTTGTGACATTACATTCTGTAGGTTTTTGAAACAGCCCATTTTCCAGACACCAAAAAATATTAACTTATTGCCAAAAATTAAAACACATGGGTGTTTTTGTTTTTTTTACTTTAAGCGTTTGTTTTGTTTTTGGAAGCATTTGAGACTCAAATGGAGGTCCAAAAATGTGCAAAATGTGGATTTTGCACAAAGAAACAGTTCACCAAACCGGACCAGAACTTGTTGTGTGATCCATCCGTTTGACACAGAGGCCAGTCAAAGCTACGCCCTCCGCTTTCTCAATTAACCACAGTCTGACAGGCCGACATCCGTCATGCCTCCACTTTTATTCCGGTGACCTTCCTCCAGTGTGGAGAACAGGCTGACAGAGGCCGGCGTGAGGTCAGGTCTCCACGGCAACTGTCTTCATCTGAGCACCCTGTTTCATCCCCATGGCAGCGGAGAGAGGCCCCGTTTCCCCGGGGACCAGGGGCACGAGGGAGGGAATGCGAGCCGGAGTGAGGGCAAACAAGTTTAGTGCAAACACCGTAATCCAATATGGCTGCCATTGTGCCGCGGCTAACAGAGGCTGGAGCCGACGTCTTGGATGGGAGATACAGTGGTGTAATGATTAACCTCAGCAGAGGCCAGGAGGATGCGATCTGAGCGGGAACGGAGAAACCAGAACCTGGGTTCAGGGGGTTAATGGGTGTAAGCGTCCATGGAGGACACAGGGCTCCGTCTGCAGGGTGAGACCTCTGATTCCCACTGTGGGTATAAAAACACAGACTCTTCAACACAGACGTTTCACCGCAGAGATGCATATTTAAAATGACTCATTTTCTGACCAACCCTCTTTAAATCTGTTGTGAATTAAATGGAATTAATTGATTAATTTCATGATAAATTGAAAAGAGATTGATCATTTCTGTTCTGATGATACTTTTTGAAAGGCAGTTTTGTTTATAGAGACATAATCCATTTTATTTATGGTTTTGGATATAAGTTGGGTTTTATTTTTCACTTTTGTTCTGGTGTTTTATTTAGAATATTTTAAATATTTACATTACATTACATTTTGAGTGGAAAATTGTAATGTTTGCTAGTTTTCTCAGTTGTTGACTATGGAGTGTCTTCTGTGACTTTGTGTGTTTTTGTAACGTAAAGGATTTTGAATTGCCTTGTTGCTAAAATGTGTTTTACAAATAAACTTGATTGATTGATTTACAAATGTATTAGTCTTGCGTTATTATGCCATAAGCAATATATTACTTGAAAATGTTCTCAAAGCAACATTATCACTTAATGCAATAATTATTGGGAGAATTTTTCCTCCACTATTTGTTGCATTTTTTCCCTCATATGTAATTATTTGCTTTGAGTTAGTAAATAAAACCATACCGTTACTGTTAAGTGTCTGCTGTTTAATGCTCCATTTGTTTTACAACCTGTCACTTATTTAATTTCTATACTTAACAAGTCAGCAAAATAATTTATTACTTTTTTGTTTTAGCTGTTTCTTGTTTTTCTTTTCTTTCTTAGGGTGTTCACCTAAATCTATTTTCTCTTGTTTCTTTTTCTACTTGTATATTAATATTGAGGGGAAAAGAATCCAAGAATTGTGCTGCAAGTTAAAGATTTTGAAATATGGAAACTGAGACGTTGGACTTTGTAGGCTGTTATAGTTTGAAACTCTTGTTTTGTTATTTTTTTACATGAACACTGATTTTAATCTAGCACTGGCAGCATGAACGTAAACAGCTTTGTGGAGCCGATAGAAAACAAGCTGTCAGCATCAATTATAATGAAGGCAGGAAGTTCAGTGGAAATTAGAAGGTGGTCGTTTCTTAGTTTGGTCCATCTGGTTTTTGTTAAATGTTCATTTAAAACCACAAGATTCAAGTAATATAAAAATTTAATCTTTTTTTTCTTGTTTTCAGATCTGATCCACATCATCTCTCCCCCCGCTGTGACTCTCCTGCCCATCATCCTCTCCCAGTCCCTTCTCCCCCGTGTTCTCCCGCCTCCCTTCTTCTCCGTCCCCCATCTTCATCAGCCTCCAAGATAGATTCCCTCAGGAGCAAGGTTGATCTGCTCAAGCTGCCTCTGGCTCTCTCCACCAAGTCCATCTCCGAGCGCAAGCGCCAGCTGGGAGGCGCCGGCGAGCGGCGCAGCGCGGGGGGAGGAGGCGGGGCTCGTACAGCCCGCTCACCGCCGACCCGAGACATGGACAACGAGTCGCAGTACTCGGGATACTCTTACAAGTCGTCTCACTCTCGAAGCTCCCGAAAGCACAGGTGGGTACGAGTCAAACGTCCAAACATGGTGTTTCTTGTCAAATTTACAAAAATGATCTGAAAACCAGCAACTTTGTTAATTCAGATTTCAAAGGTAAAATGATCAGTATTTGAGGTGTTTTGATACAAATATAAATCGAACGTTTCGTTGACACCAATTAGGGATTACATAAATTTGGATCAGAAGAGTCAAAGTAACTTTTTTGCAAATTCTTTCTTTATTTTTTTTTCAGAACTACATACATTAAAAGGCTCCACAGTAAAAAAATAAACAGTTTTTTACACAAAATGCTACAATTTAAAGATGAGCAAAGATAGTCCAACACTTGATATACAGTTGTGGAAAAAATTAAGAGCCCACTGCACTGAACCATACAGAAAACACCATGGTTATTCCACCAGATATTGATTTATGTTAAAACATTAGTATTGTTGTTTCTAAATTAATCTGAATTGGTTTTATTTGCATTATTTGGGGTTTGAAAACATTGCATCTTTTTTATTATTTGGATCATTTCTCATTTTCTACAAATAAATACTAAATTTTTGCTTTGAGTTTCGAAGACATGTTGTCAGTAGTTCATAGAATAAAAGAACAATGTTCATTTTACTCAAACATAGACCTATAAAAAGTCAAATCAGAGCAACTGGTAATTTTGCAGTGGTATCTTAATTTTTTCCAGAGCTGTATATTCAGTTTTAGGGGTGGATGACATGGACCAAATTATTTCTCTTGATACTAAGTGATGATAACAACAATGTATTATGTCTTTTTTAGGTAACTGTATGACTGTGACCGTGTGTCACAGTTTTTAAATCCCCACAAACACAAATAATTCTCTTGAAAAATATAACGAATCTATAAAATTATTTTTTTTAGCACAGCAGTCACATAAAGATGCGTGATTTGTATAATTTCACTGAACACAGTAACTGTATTTTCATATTTGTTGGTATTTATTGATGGTTTCACGGAACAAACAATGGAGAAAATAGTAAAACTATCAATCCTGGCTATAAGGTCGTTTTTTTAAACAATAATAATAAAACAAAATTCTTATTGTGATAAGAAATGTGTCACAATAAATGATGAACAAGGCATTGTTTTGTTCAAGATGATTTTTGGAAAATATTGCATAACAACTAGTAATTCCAGCTTCTTCTATCTAACCACAAAGTAAATCAGCGGAATAATTGGTATTTACTTTCTAAAACTCGTAAGCCAAACCTTTAATTTTAAATAATCAATAGTTACCTGAAAGAGAAATCATGCAGCTAAAAGTATTGGGCACATTTCCACTAAAGTGAAGAGAGCGGAGCTAATTTTTAATGTAGCAAACTTTTATCAAACATTTAGTCTTTCCCTAAGTTAGTTATTCCAGATAAATTGCTAACATACTCGGCTGTTTTGTAAGCTTTCAGTTGAATAATGTTCAACATCTGTGTTGAAGTTTTGATTATCGACTCTTCAACCAGTTACTTTTATATTCATGCTCTTATTTTGAAGTGGACAAAGACTGCTTATGCAGCAATTCTATTTCCTCTCCTCTTGTTCTCTCACTTTTTTAACTTTACTTGAAAGGAGAAACATACAGGGACGTAATAAAACACAGACAGAAAAGAAACGTCATAATGGAGAAATGTGACGACGTACTGAAAATGTCAGGAAGAGGAGAAGCTTCTTAAAGAGACAGACGCTCAATTTCAAAGTGTCAAATTTCTTTTAAGTCATGTTGCATACATACAGCATTTTTATAACAATCCAACTATAACATAGAGCTATTTTGGAGTAATTATGTGCCTGGAAAATAACTCCACCCCTTTAAATAATAAACGGACGGCATGTTGAGTAGAAATTTTTACATGAATTTGATGCATTTGCTATCAGAATAAGGATGTTGAAGCCATCAGAAGAACATATGAAAAACAAAAGCTGAAGATTATTTTTACGCTGAATCAAACAAAAATAGAAAATGTTTGGCATCTAATTTCAAACTTAATGTTTATGCGTAACAACTGTTTCAAATCATTGTCTGTTTTTCTTTTCTGGCTCTGATATTATGATGCATTTCAGACACAAAAAGAGGGAAAGCCACATTGCTGAGCGCTGAGTTTCTCTGTTAATGTTTGTGTTTTGGGCTTCAGGGACCGGAGGGAGCGGCACCGCTCCAAAAGCAGAGACAGCAGCAGCCGTGGAGACAAATCAGTCACCATCCAGACGCCCGGAGAGCCGCTGCTGGACGCAGAGTCGACCCGAGGAGATGACAGGGTCAGCCTCACCGACCTTTCTGTTTTTAAACCTCTACATCCGCGGTGATTAATGTTTAACATCAGGAATTATCCATGCAGATTAATCATATATTCCCAGCCTGGATAGATGTTTATCTGAGTGTAAACACAGTTTTGGGCGACGCTGCAATCTTATCACAGCTGTCTGCCTTCATAACAGAGGCTTGTTGACGGGTTTCGGTAGAGCGGGCCTCAGGAGTGGGCTCTTGAACTCCATCAGCGGCCGATTGTGTTTTGTTGGAGCAGTCGCTCATTTGGTTTCAGTCGCTGTCAGCAGGGAAGAAGCAGGTGTTGACATTTTCCCAACAGAGCCTCTAACTGCAGACGATGAATTACTTTGAGTTTAAGGGTGTGTTTCCAGTGAGGGGGGGGGGGGGGGGTTGTTTCTGGATAGACAGAAAAGGAGGCTTCATTTTTCCTTACTTTTTGATTAAAAATAAGGATGGAAATGTAATTTTCTTAATTACATATTTGTTTCCAGTCTTAAAGAATCCCTAAATATGACTTTATTTTAGCAGTTCTTCAAAAAACACTTTGACGTAATAAACAAAAAACTTAATAATGTATAGAGAAACTGGAGGGTTTATCTACGCATCACCAGAAAGACTAAATTAAACTTTTCTGCACTTTTAGAGGCTCCCAAGTGCACAAAGAAGTTTGATTTTGCGTAATATGACCTCTTTAAAAGAGTGTGTCCAACATGTGGAGCGTGGGCAGTTGGTGCCTTCTGAAAGATTTTGTTCGGCCCGCCAACTCGACTCAAGCATGATAAAAAAATAAAGTTAATTTGTATTGCACATTTCAGCAACAAGGCAATTCAAAGTGCTTCACATCATGAAAACATCATACAAAATGAGCAATAAATATTTCATTTTGTCAAATGCCACCATCAAAATTATAAAAAAAAAATACTCATATATATTAATTATTGTTTTAGTTCTTTTGAATCAAAGGTAGCTCTAAACAAATGGGTTTTTAGTCTTGTTTTAAAGGATCTCAGTATTTCAGCAGTTTTTTGGAAGTTTGTTCCAGATTAGAACAGCATAACAATTGAAATAATTCTCCATGTTTTGGTTCTGGTTCTGTGGATGCAGAGCAGAACCAGAAGACCTGAGTAGTCTGGAAAATTGAAGAAACAACAGCATCTTTAATGTACTTTGGTGCCAAGTATTCAGTGATTTATGAACTAACACAAGTATTTTAAAGTCCATGAAGACACTGTTGCAATAATGAATGCAACTAAAGATGAAATATGAGGAAAGATGGCTCAACACTTGATATGTATTCAGTTTCTCTAAATCTTGCTGCGACGTTTGTCTTTTAATCCTGGAAATGTTCTTCAGGTGATGGAAGGCTGACTTTGTAACCATCTTTATGTGCCTTTGGAAGTTCAGGTGAAATTTCAGGCCTGATCAGTAGTTTCTAGCTGCATGATAACTCTAAAAAAACGTCTGATCCCGTTTCCTGCAGGATGATAACTGGGGAGAGACCACCACTGTCGTCACGGGAACCTCCGAGCACAGCATCTCAAACGAGGACCTCACCCGCGTCACCAAAGATCTGGAGGAGTCGACGCCGCTGGAGTGCAAGCGCTTCATCGGCCCAGCGCTCGGAGGCTGTCTGAGTTTCTTCGCTCTCATCACGCCGCTGGCCTTCCTCATCCTCCCTCAGGTCCTGTGGCGGGACGCCCTGGAGCCCTGCGGGACGCCCTGCGAAGGCCTGTACGTCTCGCTCGCCTTCAAGCTCTTAGTCCTGCTCATCTCGTCCTGGGCGCTGTTCCTCCGCCCGCCCAGAGCCACGCTGCCACGGTTCTTTGTCTTCCGCTGCCTGCTGATGGTGCTGGTGTTCCTGTTCGTGGCGTCCTACTGGCTGTTCTACGGCGTGCGGGTGCTGGAGCCCAGAGAGAGGGACTACAGAGGCATCGTGGAGTACGCCGCCTCGCTGGTGGACGCCCTGCTCTTCATCCAGTACCTGGCTCTGGTGCTGCTCGAGGTCCGACACCTGCAGCCGGCTTTTTGCCTAAAGGTGGTCCGCAGCACGGATGGAGCCAGCAAGTTTTACAGCGTGGGTCATCTCAGGTGAGTGACTGATCCTGGAAACACATTCACAATATGACTAGCTCAAAATACTCTATGTGAGGGGCGTCCAAAGTGCTCTTTCTGAGTTAAAACATTAGTTTTGTTTTTCTAAATGGATATGAAATTGTTTTCTTTGCATTATTTGAGCTCTAAAAGCACATCAACTTTTTCCTTATTTTAATCATTTCTCATTTTCTGCAAATAAATACTCGATTTTTGCTTGGGATTTCGGAGAAATGTTGTCATAGAATAAAAGAACAATGTTCATTTTACTCAAACATGTACCTATAAAAAGTCAAATCAGAGAACTGATCATTTTAAATGGTCTCTTATTTTTTCCAAAGCTGTAGATGGAGACTTTCTATCTTTAATTTGGACAAAATTACCATAAATGAGTAAAATCTTCCTACAAAATAAAATATTCACTATAACACAAAGGAGTGATCTTTACATAATCACACTTTTGTTTTTGTCTTTTCTAGAACCGGTGACTTTTACTGAAAAGCAAACTTTGCTGCACCCAAATCTGTTTTTCATGAATTTAATAAACTTGCGAGCATTTTCAAAGACCGTTTGACCTAAATTTTAACTTTATTCATCACAGTTGATTAAATTGTGTTCTATTTTTCTCCAACTGATACCTAGAAAATTTGCTAAATTATTTTCAATAAGGCACATATCCAGAACCTTTTTAAGTTTTGGACCTAGAACAAATCTGACTTATTTATTAGGTTAAATGTTATATGTTTATTTTATTGTTGAGAGGGGAAAAAACTTTTTTTTGGCCCTCCAGTCCTTTTTGCTAAATGATTTCAGCCCAAGTGACAAAAAGTTTGGACACCCCTGCTCCATATTTAGATTAATTAGGATACTGTGCAGGTTTCCAGCCATTGTTGAGCATCTTTTGATTTTCTTTCCATATATCCTGATTTTTCTTAGACATTTTTGTATCATAAACTACCCTGGTAAGGAACAGGAAGTGGAAACATGCCTGAAGATGTGTTTTTTTTTCCTGACTGATGGCTTTTATTTTGGTAATAAAAGTTTTGTCTAACCAACAGATTTTTTACTAAAAGCTTGACAAGAATAACAAATTCTCAAAGCTTGCATGTTAAGCCTGAATTTGCACTACTACAGTTTGTTTAGTCTAAATGTATTTTAATGTTCCAGGAAACATTTTGAGCCTCAGTTGGTTTATTTTTCTACCGTTTTCTACCCCAGAGGAGAAGCCTCCACCTCTCTGCTCCTGATAATGATGTTTTATCTTCATGTTTCTTTGGAATGGGCTGTAATTAAAGTATTTTTTATGTCATAAAAGGATGCACAAGCATTTCTGTAAATGTCTAGAGTATAGCAGTGGATGTTTGAGTGGTTTTGTAATTTGTTTGCAGCATCCAGCGAGCGGCCGTCTGGGTGCTGGACCGGTATTACAACGACTTCTCCGTCTACAACCCTGCTGTGGTCAACCTTCCCAAGTCCATCCTGTCTAAGAAGATGACCGGATTCAAGGTTTACTCCCTGGATGGTGAGTGATTATCACTCTAACCTCAGCCTGCTTGTGATTCTCCCACACACGACGTTATTCCCCTTTTGTTCTGACTTTGAGTATTAACACCAGACGAAAACCTGTCGTGCAAACCTCTAAACCCTCCCTCTGCGTGTGTCGTCTTGCAGAAAACACCACCAATAACTCGACGGGCCAATCGCGCGCCATGATCGCAGCGGCTGCCAGGAGGAGGGACAATTCCCACAACGAGTATTACTACGAGGAGGCCGAGATGGAGCGCAGGATCCGCAAGCGCAAGGCCAGGTTAGCTACAGCAAGCAACGGTGTAAAACCTGAGAACAGAACCGAAATCTGCTCCTGTTCAAAGTAAACGGGCATGTAGTGACGAGAGAGCAATCGTGGAGGCTGCTGTGGATATCATTAAGGCCTTTCCATCATGTAAACTCCGACAATCTGACTTAAGCCTTCATTTAAATGAGTCATGGTTGTCCTGTTCTCACATGTTTTGGTTGTTACGGCTGCTGTAAAAATCAGACAGTTTTCCGAGCCAGGCTTTTCTTTTGGAGAAAAGCTTGATCAATTGGCAGTCTGCCACTTTGAGAAGTCATGCTAGCTTATGTCCTAACAGTCCAGAATGATGAGTTTATTCTGTTTGCTTAGAGCCGAGGCATTGATTACAGAGGAACACATAGTTTCAGTTTTGCTAGCCTCAGATGAACTGGTTAACTTGACTATTAGGGTTTCATAACTTGATACTGTCACTTCTAGTATATATGTTATCTCACTGGAAGGTGTAGAAACACTAAACAAATAATTATACTCAGAAATATAAATGGCTTGATCTGTAGGCATAGTGTCTTGAGAAAGTGTTTATAACCCTTGAATTTTTCACCTCAAAGGTTTCTTAGAGAATATTAGTGAACAGCAATCAAGAGTGACTCTAGAAGAGCTGCAGAGATACGGGTCACATTCACGCAAAAATAAAAATAAAAATCTGTTTCCAGTCCCTGCAACAACTGCAGACATAAAGCCAGAGCTACTGCAGAATGTCTTAGACCTAAATGAAAAGTGCAGACATAAATCCAGCTGCAGAGCTGTGGCAATAATTGATAACTGATGTTCACAGATGCTCTCCATCCAGTCTGACTGAGCTTGAGCTTTTCTGCAAATAGCAAAGGGAAAAAAATACCCGTTTCTAGATGTGCAAAGCTGGTAGAAAACCCAACACATCTGAAGCTCTAATTACAGGATTCTATAAAAATATTATCTCTGGAGAGCCAGTCACAAACGCATTTTCCTGATTGTGTATTGATAAAAACCCATTAACAAACTGTTAAAATATTAATAACATTCAATAAGAACTTCTTTAAATTAAATAGCACTGAACATCTTTCCACATTGATGAGTCCCTCCAGGATTTTGGGATTGCTTTCATGATTTTCCTCCCAATCAAACTCAGATTCTGTGGTGCTAATTTAATATTTGCAAGGAAATTTACCAATATTTGTATATTGGTAAATATGATAAAGTCATATTTATCATATTTATCATGGTAAATATGACTTTCTGTTACTAGCCATATTAGTCACAGACTAACGTCAGATAAAATAAGTTAGAAGTACGAAATACTGCCACCTGCAGGTGGGAGTTAGAAGTCACTTAAGCTCAATGTTTTTGACTATTTTTGTGGAAATTTGCAATAAACTCACAATTATGCAGGGGCCTGTTGATTTTCACGCAGAATTAAAAACAAACAGATTGATGTAATGCGGCAGTAAACAGATAAAAGCTGCTTTAATTTGATTGATACAATAATATATAAACACACGAGTGTCTTAACAAGCTATGATGAACCTTGAGTTTGACACAAATAATAAACCATTCATCTACAATTTACTGTAATTAGGCCTGTCATGATAATACATTTTACTGGAAGATAAATTGTCCCAGAAGTTATTGCAATAAATAATATGGTTGTTTCGAGGTCATTTTCAAGTAATATAATAGTCATAATAATGTAAGAACAGAATCTCAAAGATCAATAAATTCTACTAAACATTTAAGACGTTTTAAATATTAAAAATAAAGAAAGAAAAGCAACAGAAACAACAAAATGAAACGAATTATCAAGTGTGTGGAAATAAACAAGTCAACTTGAGACCAGCATCCAGTTTTTGGTACAAAGAGAAAAACGATAAATCATGCAAATCAAAATTATTGTGATTAATTGATTTATCGTTCATTGTGACAGGCCTAATTGTATCCCATGTTCGGTCGTTGTCATGGTTACCTGTCCAGGCTGGTCGTGGCGGTAGAGGAGGCCTTCACACACATCAAGCGGCTCCACGAGGACGAGGCGGCGGCGTCTCCCAAGCACCCCCGGGAGGTGATGGACCCCCGGGAGGCGGCGCAGGCCATCTTCGCCCCGATGGCGCGCGCCATGCAGAAGTACCTGAGGACGACGCGGCAGCAGGCCTTCCACAGCATGGAGAGCATCCTCACGCACCTGCAGTTCTGCATCACCCACAACATGACGCCCAAGGTGAGAACTAGGCGTTTCCATAGCGATGTGTTACATCGACTGTATTGGCGTCAACGTCTAAGTAGGAAAGAAATGCTGTTTCTCCCGTCTTTCTTTGGGTCTGATTTTCTATTCTTTCTTCATTTTTTGTTTTTCATTCTTGTCTTTCCTTCCTTTCTTTTTCTCTTATTTCCTTCCCTGCGTCCTCCCTCTGTCCCTTCTTTACTTTGTTCGCTGTATCTTTTATTTCTCCATTCTCTGTTTTTCCTTGCTTGCTTTTTTGATTGACATGTCTCTATTTTTCCTTTTTCCATCCTCATATTCTTTCTTCTTCCCTCCTGTCTTTCTGTATTCTTCCTATTTTTATTCCTTCCTTATTTTTTCATGCGTTTTTCCTTCATGTGTTCTTTCTTTCTTTTCTCCTTTATTTTATTTTCATTTGTACTTTTTTCTTCCTTGACTCCTTGCCTCTTTCTATTCCTTCCTTATTTCCTTTCATACTTTTTTATTCATTTGTCCTTCATTCCTGTCTTTTTGTCTTTACCTTTTTTCCTACCTTCTTTCCTTCTTTACTTTTTTCATTGTCCTTTTTTCCATTCCTTCCCTTTTTTTTTGCATTATTTTTTAAATTAATGTCTTTGTTATCAATTTTCCCTTCTGTCCTTTTCTTATTTCCCTTCCTCTTTTCATTTCTTCTTGTTTCTTTATTTTTCTTCCTTCGTTCTCTCCTTTCATGCTTATTTTTTCCACTCCTTCCTTCTCTCCCTCTTTTTATTTTAATTTTTACTCTTTTCTTCCTTGTGCTCTTCCCTTTTTCATCCTTCCTGCTGAACCATAAATCCACAGTGAATGTTTGTGTTTTATATTTTTATGATGGAAGGTACATTTCTGTGAAAGGATAAATTTATTAATTTTCTGTCTCTTTTTGTTTGTCAGGCCTTCCTGGAGCGATACCTCACCCCGGGCCCCACCATGCAGTACCAGCAGCAGAGCGGCAGGGGGCGCCAGTGGACTTTGGTGAGCGAGGAGCCCGTCACCTCGGGCCTCCGGCAGGGGCTGGTCTTCTCCCTGCGGCGCCTGGACTTCTCCCTTGTCGTCACGGTAACGCCGCTTCCCTTCCTGCGGCTCGGCGAGGAGTTCATCGACCCGAAGAGCCACAAGTTCGTGATGCGGCTTCAGTCGGAGACGTCGGTGTGAGCGGGGCCGCTCCTCCTGGACGTGACACGGACACGCTTCATTATCCAATCAGCAATCAGCCTTCTCTCACGCTCTTCTGTGACAGAAACCAATCAGAAGGAGGAATGCTGCTTTTATTTTTGATCATCAAACTGTGATTGGCTCAATGATTGTTCCAAATAAAAAAAAATAAAAAAAACGAACAGAGGCCTTTTCGCCGCCGGCGTTTTCTCTCTAAGAGGTTTATTTCTCTTTAACCACTGAACCACAGAGGAGCAGTGACTCAACACACGAACGCAAGAGGAAGAAGGAGATTATGTCACTTCCTGTCAGTCACTCTGGTGATGTTTTCTCCGATAGCGGATGGATCTGCTTTTATATGAGAGGGCGTGGCTTTTACTGTTTTAACCTGCAGAATGCAGCAATACGTGCTGTGAGTTGATTGTTTTTATGTAAAGAAGAGCGGATCTACATAATACAGCTTTTAAAAAAATTATTTTCCCATGATGCACCACAAAAACACAAAATATTACCACGTATTTTTGGACTAGTTTCCTGTGCAAACAGGAAATAAGGCAAAACTAACCTACAAGTAACTTTTACGATCTTGTTTTAAGTAAATAATTCCTTAATATTGATGTAATAATACTATTTCCACTAGCAGATCATTTCATTTATAAAAATATATTTTTCCCATGAAATAATCTGACAGTAGATCTAGTACTTTTACATCAATATTAAGGAATTATTGACTTAAAACAAGCTCTTATATCTTGTTGAAAAGTTACATGTATGTTATTTTTGTCTTATTTCAGGTGTATTAACATATTTCCATTAGAAACTAAACTAAAATACTTGGTAATGTTATGTGTTTTTGCAGTGTACAACATTTTCATCCTAATTTTGCAGCTTATTTAGATGCATGAGTCTGGCGGTGGTCCAACAGATCAACTGGAAATACCAAAATCCATTAATCCGTCGCACAAAATGTGCTAAACGACTAAAGGCTGTTTGAAATTGATGACTATCGCTCATAAATATTCCTGGCTGTAGGTGAAAGTCACCCCAAATAAACAGAAACGTCTGACTCAATGCCGTTTTTAATCACATTGTTCTACATGTAAGTAATTTAAATCAATTAAATTGACGGTTTCCAGCCTTTATTAGCTCATTTTGGGCAACTTGGTGCTAAAATAAACAAACAGAATCAAAACAGATTGATTTAGAAAAAAATGAACCGAGCTTGTTTGTTTTCCAGCTGATTTTATTATTAAAAATAAGATAAGATGAGCATAAAATCTGGATTCCTCTCTGTTGTGCTTAAGCTGTGCAACAATATCAGGCTCCCTGATTCCAATCTGAGCTGCAAAAAGAAAAGAAAAAGTTTATAATTCAACAACTAAATGTTTTTTGTTCAGGTTAATGGTTTGGTTTAGTGGTCAGTACATGCATGAACCACGAGGGGCCTTGATGACTGTGCCTGCAGCTCTCAGACTGTCCTTGCATGAAATATAAAAAGCTATTTTTAGCAGAGTTTCTCAACATTTAACTTTGTCACTTATGACACAGAAGTGAATTTAGACTTAAATGTAAAGGAAAATCTAAATCAGGTGCGTTAATTCTGAGAATTATTCAGAATGAATGCATCATGCATCTTTTCTAAAGGAAGAGGCAATTCAGAATTGGACAGATTTTAGTGTTAATATATGCTAAAATCAAGCTTTTATGAACATTTTAAGTTCTTTTTAGCGTTTTATTAAACCGTTGAATGACCGTGGAGATGAGGAAGCAAAACATTAAGAGTTTGAATTTCATATTTTAAACGGGTACCAATAAAATTGCTTTTTTACATTTTCAAAACTGTCACTTTTTCACCTTTTAGCAAAAAGCTTAAACCGTAAACTACTCATTGTGTCAGTGTAGTACCGGTTACAGGAGTCTGTTATTTAGGGTGAAACCAGTTCTGCTCAAGCTGCTTGTATACATCTACGATGTTTTTGTATTTGATGTAAAAACGGATAAATGTCCCAAACCGGACGAGCGATTGTAACTCCTCTGGTCACCGCCTCGCCTTGCGCCGCTTTAATCGAACCTTTTCCCTGCAGACCTGGAGGTTCTGCAGCCTGACTGCCTTTTTCAGCTCCTCTCATATAAACTCAAGGCGTTTCACATGAACAGTCCTGATTTTTTTATTTTCTAAGGAAAGCATGCAAATAATTATTTCAGCCTCCACTTTTTTATTTTGAAAAATTAACTTTTGTATCATTTTAAGGTGCCTAAGTTATGATGATGCAATTTTCTGAATGTTTTTACTTAAATTGAAGAAAAAAAACTTGTAAAGAAAAAAAATGTAGATTTGTGTTTTCTCCTTTTGGTAACAGTAGCTTGTAAAGTGTTTTAGACATTGTTTCTATTATTAAACCATCTATTCCTAATAAATCCTGCCTTGTCAGCTGTTTTCTGAGCTGAAAATGTTTCCTAACAGGAATTTCTCCTTAAAGAGACAGAGGGCTTCTTGAAAAAAGACTTTTAAGAGGAACTTCTGAGAAGGGAAGATGGCTGATGTGGTGGGCGTGTGGTTTCGTAGCTTCAAAACGGACAGAGAGCCCTTCACTTCCTGTTCTCAGTCGAGGCTCTTCAGTCGCGTCGACGTTTCTCTGACGAAGGGAGCGAACAAAGCGGTTCCTTCGCCTCCTTCTCCGGTACGTTCCAGTCCTCTGTTGATCCGTCTTTATTGAATCGGCAGGTTTGTTTATTCGCTGATGATGTTTGTGTGTGTAGAAGCAGCTGGAGACATGAACGTGTGTTACATCCTGGATGGGGTTCTGATCCTGTACGGCATCATTCTCACCGTCCTGTACTGCAGGCTGAGGGTAAGACCCATTAAAAACGAACTAAGCTTTCATGCAGGTATCATCGTTTTGTTTAAAAACATGCAGCTGATTTCGGTTGATTTTTGCTTAAAAATCATATTTTCCCCTTTTCTGATTTGATTTTTCTCAGATGCGTCCATCGAGTAAAACATCCGGCAGCCACCCGGAGGTAAAAATCCATCTGTGTGTTTGTGTTGAAGAATTGAGGTGGCATTTTATTTATCTGACTTCTGCGGTAGCTCTTCTTCAGAGCCCAATCGTTTCCTGTAAGCTGACCACCAACCTACATTATTTATTTTCACACTCAGAGTTTCCACCTGTCACTCTGGTGTCAGATCCTGCTTCCTGCTGATGTTTTTGTTTTACAATCTTGAACTTTTCAGATGAAATTAAATAAAAATGCAGCTCAAAGAGGGGGATATAGATATTCAGGACATTTATTTCCAAATCCTCCTGATGATATTTTTGTTTCCGTCCTACAGAAGCAGCCCGCAGGCGGAGGCATTTATGCGGTAAGATTTCTTATTTTAATGCTAAAAGAAACTTTAAAAAAGGCACTTGAGGGAAAAATGACAGGCTAAAGTGAGAGCAAGTCACTTTTTTGTTTTCATTTTAGTTTTTGTTGAATAAAGCAGCAGGCTGTCACTGTTTTACACCCGTACTGGTTGCAGGAAACGTTTCCGTAAAGCTGTTTTTGCATCAGTGAGTTTGCATCAGTGAGTTTTTCAGTGTTTGTGTCCTGCAGGGTCTGTCGTCACCCAGCACCGACACCTACGAGACGATCAAGATGGACAAGAAACCCATCATGTGACCTGCACGCCGGCCGTCTGTGCAGCGGAAATAAACATATACATATATAAATACAGCTTTGTACTATGGTTGTATGTACTTTTTAAATTACTTTTACTCCTTTTTCCTTTTGTAAAATACTCCTTCTCTATTTTGTTTCTGCACAAAATATTACAACTAATAAATTAATTTAACAGTGTTTGATTCTTTTCTGAGTGTTTCTGTGCTTCCCAGCTGGTTTCAGTCGGAAAAAAAGCAGAAGTTTCAACATATTTTCTGTTCCCACTTTTTCAAACCTTAAATTAAGTCTTACAATTTTATTCTCCTTGACTAAAGCGACTCTCATCAATCCTACTTGTGTTTTTATGTATTACAGTGTTGATCTATTGTTATTTTAGCTGTTTCTTAAACATTTTTCAGTGACCTGACATGTTTTATTTCCTGTAAGAGCTACCAATCAGTTTTTGGTTGTCATTTATCTCCGTCGATCTAAACTGCTTCACTTTGCCTGTGGTTTGATGACATCTGCACGATTCTGTTTGGGGTATTTTTAAAATCTGAAAGCGAGTGGAGAAACTGACTCAGTTTTTAATAAATAAAATATTAATAATTCAATGTTGACAGCTCTGAAGCTCTTCTTGTGATAAAACTTTACTCAGTTTTTAGTAAAACTGAATAAAGTTTCAAGTTGAAAAATGTGACATTTGACCCAAAGACAGTTCATTTAAACTTGAACTTTTTCATTAATTAATTGTAAATCAACAGGTTGTTGTTTTGTCTACAGAGTGATGCTAAAAGGAGTCACACCCTTTGAACTTTTAATTTAGATATTTACAAAAAAAAGTGCGATATTTGCGCTCCTGCATGCATGACGGTAATTGTTACATTTTTTACTTGTTGACTTCAATCAACGCTGAGGCAGCAATGTAGTAGAAGTAGGAAATGCTGCCACCTGCAGGCGAGAGTTACCATCACTTAAACTTTCAATTTTTTTTTTTCTGGCAAATTTTCAACTTTTCAAACTTTACTTTTGATACAGAAAATTTCCAAAAGTTGATCATTTTCATGTTTGGAAACTCTTTAAAATTGCTGTTCTTTTTTCTAGAAATTTTCTTGACTTTTTTTTTCGCAAATGTTTAACTTTTAAAACAGAAGATTTTCACTCTTCCTTTCTTTGTCCATGTGGCCGTCATAATTTGCTGTTGGACTTTTCTGCAGCTGTCACATCATCAGCAGGAATATTTCTGAGCATCCAGACTGGACATGTAGCTTTGTATGATGTGGTTTTCTCATTCATTCCTTCTGATGGTTTTGCATAGAAACATAAACATGATTAAAACAGATATATAAGATACAGCTGACACAGCTTTTTTTCTAGAACATTTCTGAGATTAATCTTAGATTTTCTTATTTTCTTTTCCAACAAATTTTGGACTTTTGAAACTCAAACATTCCCTTGTTTTTTTTTCTAGAAATGTTCAAAGATTAATCTCTCTTTTTTTTTGAAAATGTTTTGACCTTTTAATCTCAGAAAATTTCTAAAAGTTGAATATTTTGGACTTTTGACACTTGGAGTTTTCTTTGTTTTCATTTCCAGAAAATTTCTCAAAGTCATGTCAAAATTCCAGATTTTTTCTTTTTCTAGCAAATTTTGGACTTTTTAAACTCAGAAATGTTTGACTTTCAAACTCAGAAAACTTCCAAATACTGAACATTTTCAACCACTGGAACTCAGAAATGTCCATATTTTAGGTAGGACATTTCTGAGATTAATCTAAAAAATGTCAGAGTTTTTTAATCTTCCTTTCTTTGTCCATCTAAAATGGCCGTAATGCATCGTCATAATTTGCTGTTGAACTTTTCTGGAGATGTCACATCATCAGCAGGAATATTTCTGAGCATTCAGACCGGACATGTAGCTTTGTATGACGTGGTTTCATTCATTCTTTCTCATGGATTTGCATAGAAACACAAACATGTTTAAAACATAAATAAAAGCACCAGCTGACTGTTAGCCTCCAGGCTCCTCACACCTGATACAATGAAATCACTTTATGATGCACGTGTGTATTAAGCTGCGCAACAAAAAGTTGCTTAATGCAGCATTTAACAGGATAACCGCAGTGTGTTTGTGGAATATCATGAACATTTCTTAATCAGTGAGTTAAAGCCACATGTTTCATTGCAGTTGTTGTTACTACGGAGCGAGTGAATCAACATCACAGTGACTTTGTATTTATTTAATCTGGGGCAAAACAAAGCGTTACACCTCCGTGTCACGTGCTGCAAAAACATCTGTCTGAATAAATGAAGACGCCTATTTAATGCATGCAGCCCCTGAAGCAACACAAAGAAACTGATGTTTTGGGAAAAAAAACCAAATCCTGATGCATTCACTGCCCCTGGGAAATTTCACTTAAAGGTCTCCACCGAGATTAAATAACACTAAAATATTGCAGATTCCTGACTAAACATTTTTTTTATATATTTAAAAAAACATTCTAATTTATGTTTTTAAATACACATGAACATGAAACAACATTTAAGAAATTGATCAAATGAGGCATAAAATAATGTGTTCCAGTAAGAAATACACACATTTAGTGAGCAAATATCTGTTCATTTTATGTAAAATAACAGTTTGTTCATGTCAGTGACATCACTTTTAATTCACATTTATGCTTTAAATAAAAATGTGAAGCATAGAAGCTATATACTTCAAGATTAGAAGATATTATCAGCATCAATTAAACTATTCAATTTGTGCCAATTTGCAAAATATAATTTTGAAACAGTTTAGAAAATAATAATAACAATAATAATAATAATAATTCAATTAATAAACTCAGTTAATTATTAAAAGTAGTTCAAAAAGTTTCTATCCAAGAAGAAACTGTAGATGAGATGAAGCTTTGTGCAGTTTTAGCTTTTTCTTTTTTACTATTTACATATATGTCTTAAAAAATATATAGAGTACACAAATATTTTACTCAAGTAAAAGTAAAAAGTAGCCGTCCAAGTAATTACTCAAGGAAGAGTAAAAATGTATTTGGTAAAAAGTCAAATACTGAGTGACTGATCAAATCATCAATCAATTAATATTTAAAAATTACATCAATACTAAAAAATTTTGTATTTTAAGGATGAAAAAGACAATAAGTTATATAAGTAACAAAAAATTAACATCAGGCAAAATATTTTTTTTTCCAAAAACTTATGAAACCTTAACAAAAACTCCAGATGTGTGTCTGCATCTGGTGAATTTTTGGTTAAAACATGTTTGTTTTTCATTCAGTGGGTAGAAAATCCAGATATTTCACTCAGGAAAGAATAAAAATATTACATGATAAAATTACTCAAGTAAAAGTAAAATGTACAGCGAAGTAAAAAATACTCCTAAAAGTAATTTCTTTTTTCCAGAAGGTTACTCAATTGAGTAAATTTAACTAGTAAATGTAACCAAATCTGCATTTAGCATAGATATGCTAGGCTTAGCATATCTTTAAAAAAGTGTCATATCACCATTCTGATGAATAACTGATAAAATAATCAATAATGAAAATATTTTTTCATTCATAAATAAATGTAGAATTAACCACTCAGCTTTTATGTAGTGAATGTCTTCATTCTAAGAAACTCTTTAATTTTCACAGACACCTGAACGCGTCATTGTTGTGGGCGTGAACTATCCTCTCAGGTGGGCGGGGCTTATCCCGACAGGTGTAGCAGCGGCTCCAACCCGCGCAGGTTGCGGTGCGCCTCTGCGTGACGAGCGGACAGGTGTTTGTTAGACAAATACGCACCGTGTTCCTTTCTGCTATTTGTTTGCGCATAAACAGTTTTTTTTTGCCGCTCCTGCAGCAATTTGCATTCACCTGTAATGAAGTCAGCGCGGCTCCAAAGGAACGACATTCCCCTCCACCCGTGGACAAATGTGGATGTTTAGACTTAAAAACCCCGAAGAAGAGCTGAGGACGAGGGATAACGTCCTGGGCACGTTATGAGAGCTTAACATGATCATTTAAACAGCCAAAAAGGGAAAATAAAAGTTACAGTTCGGGATACAGATGGAGTCGAAGGCTGGACTTCTGCTTCTGCTGCTTCTTCTTATCGGTGAGTTTTCTTTGGAAATCTGATTAAACCGGTTCTGAGCTATGTGGTCCTGTTTTGTTTTTAAGGTTCAGACTTGATAGGATTTAAATTTAATCTGATTTTAGTGCAAAAACGCAGCAGAAACAACTTTTCATATGATAAAAAAGACGCAGGCTGCAGCCTTTCCAGGAGAAAACAGCGCTGTGGGTGTTAACATCACCCACTCGCTGCGTGGCGTGTAAAACTGTTAAGATAAGAACTCAGTTTCATTTAACTTTGTTTTTAATTGTGGTTTCAACGCCTTTTATTCAGATAAAGTTACGTCTAAATGCTGTTAATGAAGTTTGAAAAATTCATTCTGAATTAATTTTAGTGTTAAACTTTACATGTTTTAAGGTTTTTAATTTCGATTTGCATGTTTTTTATTCAGATAAAGTTAAGTCTAAAGGCTGCTGGTGAGGTTTTAAATCTCCATTTTAAGAAATTGTAAAGTTAAACTTGCATGTTTTCAGTTACTTTGTTTTAGAATAGCATCTATTTTTGTTAGAGAAACAAACTCTCAGCCTGTTGGACAACTATTACAAAATGCTTGTAAAATGCTGCTGCTACTGAAAAGCTTTTTGTTCCTGTTTGAGAGGTTTGTTTGTTTCCTCCTAACTTATTAAAGTCTGTCTTGCATCTGACGTCTCCCTGCCAACTTTTTATGATAGAAGAGAAAGAAAGTGTTGGAAAAAAGCATTATGCTGCATTGTCTGAGGCAGTTCCCTGCGTGTTTTGAGCTTTTATTATAGTTATTATGTTAATCTTCAGCTCTTTCCAGGTGGTGACGTTTGTTGTGAGTTGTACTTGTTCAGGAAATTGTGCATATTTTTTATTTTCGTGGTGAGAACGTAAGAAATCCCGCATTTGTTCAGGTGTGGCTGCACAGAGATCATAATTACCTCAGGGTGGAAAAACATCTTGGAGATATTTTAGAGCGAAGTTTGGATTTGCTCTTTTTCTTTCTCTCCAGTTCTCTTAAAAAATGTCTATTTTACTATAATATGCACATATATCCTCTGCATTATAAATAGTCAAGAGTATTTCTGAATTTTTAAGCAAATTGTGATATTTCTTAATTGGGATTTGCATGCTGTTTTTTTATCCTTTCGCTCAGAATTTGAACATGATAATAAATAAAACAGGAATTTAGCTTAAAAGCTTAAACAATAAGTTTTCAAACTGTGAAGCAGAACTCAAATAATTATATTTTTAATGCAAAATCCATAAAAAAATAATGCTAATGTTTCAGAAAAAGTGTATTTTTACTGCACCATTTCAGAACAATTATCTCAATGCACTTAAAAAATAAATCAAATTAATTTAGAGCCGATCTAAATCAGTCCAGACTGTCCAGTCCAACCCAAATGATAAAATATCACCTTTTCATTCCAAGAATTATTTAATTCTCTTCTACTGAGCAAGCATGTGATGAAAGGGGAGAGAAACAACTAACATTAAACAGGCAGAAGCCTCCAGGAGCAGCTGGGCTAAATATGAGCGGCCATGTTTTTGTTTTTTAGCTGGTTGAGAGTTCAGAGGGCAGCAAAGACAAAATCATAAATAAATGGAGCTCCAACTTAAAAAAATATGCTAATTGGTCCCAAGTAATTAGATGAAGTTAATCAAATTTACTTTATTTATTTTTGTTTAACTAGGCAACTTATTAAACTTAATAAAATTAATAAATTAACTTGGATAAAGTAAATTTTATTACTTGTAACCACTTAATGCAGTATATTTAAGTTGGATCATCTGTTCCCTTTTTTCAGTGAATGTAAAGATGAACCAGAGAAATGTCAGAAATAACCTAAAATGTAGAAAATGAACACCGGTTAGAATTAGGGGGATATATTTAATTTTGTGGGATCAAAAAGGTGAAAACCAAGCAGCAGACTGTTGGAGAAACATTTTTTTTTTTCTTCTCAGCGCTCGCTGCTGAAATGTCCTAATGCTGCGCCGAGTGGGTGGCGTCGAAGAATGCAAACGTCCTCTTGCTGACAGTTCCCACCCTGACATGAAGTAAAATCAACAGGGAGGTTAAAATGTGTTTGTCAGTGTTGAGATGTGGCAGCTGATTGTGTGCAGGTTGGTGGGATTTTTCTGCAGACCTGTGTTGTGTTTTCATTTGTATTCTAGTAGATTATATAGTTTCAGCACAAGGATATTTATCAGCAGGCTTAATCTGCTGTTGTTCCTGATACTTCATGCCCTGAAGAGCTTATAAATGCAGAAATGTTGGTGTTACAGTTCAGTAAGCTCATGCTTCCAATGGAGATCTTTAGTAGGACGTTTTGACTTCTGTTTGATGGTGACTGAGCTGTGGTGCTTCAAAATCCCAACGATCAGCCGTTAAATTTTGCACCAGCTCTGGAGGATCTGAAATATCTGAGACTGTTTCCCTAAAGCAGACTTTAAAACACAGAATAACGATCACTCTGAATGTTTTGTTGAGAAATCAACCCTTGTTAGCAGGATGATGGATTTTGCCTTAGAGTTCACATCGATGCTGAAAGAATCAGTACTCTACATTTTGTTGAACTTGGTCGTTCCGGCTTTGTTACTCCCACTTCATTCCTACGGCATTTTTGTCTTCAACTTAAAGGTGACCTATTAAGCTTCATTGAACAGGTCGGAATAGGTCTATGGGCTGCACAAACCATGTTCATTACACTTTACACAAAACCATTCTTAGATAATGAGAATGTTTACATTCATACTTGATAATGTCTGCAAACAGATGCACAATTATACAACCGTACATCTTTGAAAAGCAAAAGTGGAGCCTCCTAATCAGCCAATAAAAATGCAGCTAGTGGTTTCAGGATGGTAAGCAAATAACAAACTTGTCTTTTCCAGCATCCATTGTACAGCATATACAACAGTAAAACCAGCTGACCAAAAGTGCTAGAGCTCTTCTGAGTCTCTAGGAAACGGCGTAGTGCCCGTATGATGTGACTTAACAATCGGGAGGTTTTTGAAACGGCTGATTTTCCAGACACCCAAAAACATCTGGATGTTTTTTCAAGCACTTGGGATGTTTTTGGAAGCAGCAAAAACCCAAATGGAAGTACAAAAACACAAAACTCACTTCCAAGAAACTTTTCAACAAGAAATAAGTCTTGCTTTAACATCAATAATTTCTGAATATTGATAAAAAAATACCAGGTATAAATGAAATAATCTGTCAGCGGAACCAGTATTTTTAATAATCAATATTAAGGAGTTATTGACTTAAAACAAGCTTCTATAGTCTTGCTGAAAAGTTACTAGTCAGTTTTGTTTTATTTAAAGCGTACTAAGATATTTGCACTAGAAACTAGATAGAAATCATTGAATGAATGTACTTAAATTAAAATTTCCTCAATATTTTTGTGCAAGAATAACTTCCTGCTATAAAAACTGAATGTATATGAAGGTGTTTATACATTTTTCATCTGATAAAATGTTAAATTCAGTAAATAGAAATAAATTTATTTTTCATAAGAACTTTTTTTGTTGAATGGCTTAAATGTGTCATCATAACCCCAAAGCTTCTTTAGTTTTCCGGTTTTGATAAAAATGACTAAAGAAAACACACTCAGCAGTTTTGTGAGGAGATATTACAAGACAAAAACAAAAGGGATTTTGTTATTTTGTCCACTTACTTCAATGCACAGACAAGCGCTGTTAATAAAACACAGTTTTCTACTCAGATCAGTGTAAACCCTTTCCAGTGCATCAAACTGTGAGTTAAGTTTCACCTGCAGCTTGAAGCTGTCTCAGCTCCGATGCCTGCATGTAAAGTCTTGGAAGTCCACATAATTCAGACGTGGGGCCATGCAAGTTGTCTGAAGGTGCGACACAACAGAATGCGGCTCGGGCGCATTCCTTCTTCTAAACCTGAGTCAGAGGTCATTGTGCAACCTGCGTCTTCCTGTTTTCATGACTAATTCTGCTGCTGCTTTTTGTTTCCCTCCTCTGTGTGGGCTAAAGCCACTGACAGAGGCGAGGGCTGAGAGTATCGCTCCATTGAGAAGAAAAAATACTGTTATCAGGCTCTTGGTTTCAACAGGTGTGATAATCTCAGGTGTGATGGAGTTACTGTCACTCTGAGGGAACTGGGAAAGCTTGAAGGGCAGCTTTGTGAAGCCGTGTTTGTCTAGAGTGTGTGAACAGTGGTTAACTCTTTCTCTCTGTTTGCTGTTTATCTTTTTCACCTCATCTTTGGCTTCCTCTAAAACCTCGTTTAATCTCACTCTGTCCATCCAAGGTCCTGCACTGCAAAAACACAAAATCTAACCAAGTAATTTAGTCTAGTTTAGAGGTGGGCAAAAACTGTACTCAAGTAAGAGTAGCACTACTTTAACATAAATTTACTCAAGTAAAAGTAAAAAGTAGCCGTTCAAGAAATTACTCATGTAAGAGATGAAAAGTATTTGGTAAAATGTTTACTCAAGTAATGAGTAACTGATCAAATTATCAATCAATTAATATTTAGAAATCACATCATCAGATGAAACAAAATATAAAGTCAAGAGGAAATGTTGGTATTTTAAGGATATAATTAATATAAATAACAAAAAAATAACAAAATCAAAAGAAAATTTTTCCAAATCAGTTTCTTTCAATAAAAAACTTATGAAACTTTAACAGAAACTGCAGGTGTGTGTTTGTGTCGGATGGATTTTTGGTTAAAACATGTTTGTTTTTCATTCAGTGGGTAGAAAATCCAGAAATTAACCCAAGTAAAAGTAGAAGTACAATGTAGCAAAAATACTCCTAAAAGTAATTTCTTTCAAAAAGTTGCTCAAGTAAATGTAATTGAGTAAATGTAACTAATCACAACTCAACTCTGTTTTCTAGTGAAAATATGTTGGTACACTTAAAATAATACAAAAACTGACTTATAAGTAAGTTTTCAGCAAGATATAGGAGCTTGTTTAACATCATTAATTTCTTAATATTGATAAAAATGTAGTTTAGTTTCACTGGCAGATTATTTCACTTATAACTTGACATTTATCTCATATTATTAGTGAAATAATTTGCTAATATAACTAGAACTTTTTCATCAATGTTAAGGAATTACTGACATAAAACAAGCTGCTATATCCTATTGAAAACTTACTTATAAGTCAGTTTTTGTCTTATTTTGAGTGTACCAACATATTTGCACTAGAAACTTGAAATATTTTGTGTTTTTGCAGTGTAGATTGACGTTTCCTCTCCCTGTGGGACATCTGGGCGGCTGCGTCCTTGCAGGATCCATGGGATTTTGTGCCCAATATTGGCAGCTTTGTAATCATTTATCGAGTTTGTGAATCAGTAACCAGAGAAGAAATAAACGTGTTCGTCCTAGAAATCAAAGTTCATTTGTTTCTTGTTTCCGGTCTGAGTTTTTGATTCACTGCTCTCACGGTGAAATGCAGCCTTTAACTGATAAAAGTCACTAATGAGCACAGGGCTGAGTTTCTGTCCGTTTTTAAAAAACTAGAAAGAAGAAATAAAGTTGCAACTTGCCTGAAAATGTCACCAGAGCTTCCAATTTGGGTTGAAATAGTAAAAATATATACAATCAAGTTAAATGATTGTTTAAAACTTTGTGTTTTAGATATTGGGTTCAATATTTGATCTGTTTGTGCAGCTTTACTGGAAAGGCAGAGTTAAAAAAGGAATTGGGATAAATCAATTTGAGTATGTAACAAATTGAATTATGTAAAGAATGCTGTTACTTCATTTTCGGCAATAGAATGTTTATTTTCTTATTAAAAATAAGAATTGTTTGTTTGTCAATATATTTCTAATATTGCATGATATTATAATAATTATTATAATAATAAAGACTTGAAGTGCAAAATGTGCCAAGTTTTTATATGATTAATTATCAGAATAATCAACTAAAGTAATTGTTAGTTGCAGCCTGGTTTACAACATGTCACAATAAAACTTTTCCGACAAATAAGAGCAGAAATGTTATTCAAAATGAGTAAAACTACACAAATACCAGCAAGGATGTAAAGATTATTTACGTTTTTGGGAGCAGTGGTTGTTGTTGGGTATTAAGAGATTTGGGTATCTCTGTGAATGCTCCGCTGTGCGCCTGGGATGCAGCTGATGGAGCTCTCCAGTTCAGCAGCAGTTCTGTTTTAAAGCCAGAAGAGACCATATTTGGACATCAGGAAAGGTCTTCAAACTTTTTATTTAATTATAAACATTAAGCCACTCATGAATAATAATTGAGAAAAACATTCATTGGTACAAAACATCCTGAGGCTGTGTGCCAAGATCGTTTAGATCCTGAGAATCGACCTCACTTCCTGTTTGACAGATTTGCAGACGGTTTAAACGGGAAGCAATCCGTCTGATGAAGATTGGTCCAAAGATTAATATGTCAAATATGGGAACAATTGTGTAACACGTGATTGAAAGGTTAAAAAATTGTTTTCCTAAAGTGAAAATTGACCAAATTCTGAACAAAGTCACCAAAAAAGCCAAACTCTGCAATATAAAAATAATGTTTTTACATCATCGCTGTAACAAGCCCTGCAGAGATAAAACTACAGCAGTCACTTATGAATGAGGAAATCAGGATTAGTAGTAAACCTTCTGCAGTATTGTTCGCTTTGAAGCAGGAAAACCTTAATACGTCTTAAAATAAAAGACTTAACTTCATTTGAAGAGCCGTTCTTTAGTCTCGGTGCACATGCAGACCTTCCCTTCCTTTCTTGTAGGAGCCTGCGTGTTTCCTCCATGATGCTGAGGTCAAGCAGGTTGGGCGAACCTTTAGCCATAGCCTTTGGGAGTGTTTGTAAACAAATCTGTTGAGGCTGTGCATCACTTCCTTTGTGAAGCACTGAAGGAGAAAGTGACTCTCTTAACAGATCAAGTTTTCTTTCTTTTATAGTAGACGTTGCATTTCTTTGATTTGCATTGATATAAAGTGAAAAACTGACTCAGTGATGAAGTACATTTGATGTTATGCAATTCATTGATCGTTCCTTATTTCTATTTGTGCAGAATTTTTGGGGAAAGCCTGTAAAGCTCTTACTTTTATTTTGCAAAAAGACGCATTAGATTTATAAGCAGAAAATGCTACATAGATCCAACAAATTTATCGTTCTTCAATTTAAATGTAATGACATTTCATGACTTGGAGGACTATTATCTTCTGCAAGTTATATTTAAAATACAAAACATCATTTTATCAGTTTGCAAAAAAGATTTATTAAGAGAGATAGCATTTATAATCGGAGAGGAACAGATACTTTTTAAAAACCAAAAATTTAGAAGTAAACAAATTTAACATTTTATTTCAGTTTAAGGAACAATATGTCAATTTCTACTCTTAAGAAAATAATGAAATATAATATTCTATCGAGGTATAATGAGTCATTAGAGTGCTGAATCATTACAAAGATAATATATACTTTTTCTTAATATTATCTTTATACATACACATTGCCTGTTTTTTTTTATTTAAAGCTATATCTTTTTATTTTTGGTTAGTTGTTTATGGTAATGTGAAATGATTTTTGAAAGAATGGTTACTTTTTTTCTTCAAACTTTTGTTCATGTCGTCATGTGACATATTCATTTTAACCTGTAAATCAATCAATCAATCAATCAAATTTTATTTGTATAGCACATTTCAGCAGCAAGGCATTTCAAAGTGCTTTACATCATATCAAACACAGAAACACAATGCAACATAGAATCAATAATCAAAACACAGCATTAAGTCAAGTTCCATCCATAAATTTGTAATTGATTACATTTCAAATACAATTCTAAACAGGTGGGTTTTCAGTTGAGATTTAAAAGAAGTCAGTGTTTCAGCTGTTTTACAGTTTTCTGGAAGTTTGTTCCAAATTTGTGGTGCATAGATGCTGAAAGCTGCTTCTCCTCGTTTGGTTCTGGTTCTGGGGATGCAGAGCAGACCAGAACCGGAAGACCTGAGAGGTCTGGAAGGTTGATACAACAACAGCAGATCTTTAATGTATTGTGGTGCTGAGCCGTTCAGTGATTTATAAACTAACAACAGTATTTTAAAGTCTATTCTTTGAGCTACAGGGAGCCAGTGGAGGGACTTTAAAACTGGTGTTATGTGCTCTATCTTCCTGGTTTTAGTGAGAACGCCAGCAGCAGCATTCTGGATCAGCTGCAGCTGTTTGATTGATTTGTTGGACAGACCTGTGAAGACGCTGTTGCAATAATCAATACGACTGAAGATGAATGCATGGATGAGCTTCTCTAGATCTGGCTGAGACATCAGTCCTTTAATCCTGGAAATGTTCTTCAGGTGATAGAAGGCCGACTTTGTAATGAACGAAATAAGGAGATATTATTCAGAAAACATTACATTTCCATTGTTCTGCAAGTGCAGCTCCCTTTCCCTTTAAACTAAGTTACATTTTCTGAATTTTGCTACACCTGATTTTATCGTTCGGTTTGTCTAGATGTCCTAGTTCAAGCATTCTTCCTATCAACACGTAACGCCTTTGTCTCTGATTGATGACCTTTTTCTGTTTTCTCCTCAGCAGAATGCGTTCAAGGGGCCTTCGTGGAGCCTCTGCAGCCCAACACCGACCTCAAGGGCTTCACTGACTCCCAGACCAGACTCCCCTGCTGGTACCAGCTGGAGGAGGACCAGAGGATGGTGCAGGTCTCCTGGGAAAAGGTGTTCCCAAATGGGACCAGCAAGCAAATCATCACGGCCCACTTCACTGAAGGGATTAAAGGTATATCACCATTACTAGCATCCCTAAAATTTCCAAAGACATAAATGTAGCAAAAGCATTTCTGCAGCGATGGGCAGAGACTCAGGAGTAGCACTCCTGAAAATATGCCATTCATTTAATGCATCCATCCATTTCGAACCCAGGACCTTCTTGCTGCAAGGCAACAGTGCTACCAATTATGTCCAGCCCCTCATTTAATGCATATATGTAAAAAAAAAAAAGTTTATTAAAAATGTAAAAAAATTATTGCAACATTTCTTTTTTTGCCTGCCCAACAATGAACTTTAAGCACAATATTTTGACGTAACAAAGTCTAATTTCTGTAGAAGAGAAATCTGCAAATGATTGCAAATCTGAAACATAAAAATGGACAAAAAACTCCAGGATTTTGTTCTTATTGTTGTGTAAAAAGGAATTTTTGATATAAGGTGAAAAGTTCACTTAATCTTTGTGTATGTTTATTAATTAAACTTAAACAGACAACTCAAAATAAACTCTTTGCTTTTTTAAGAGTAAAACTCTTTTACTAACAGTGTAAAATAAGATTCGCTTTGTCCTGTAAAGGCTGAAGTTACTCAGTTTGACCTGTTTTTATTATTTGTTTCCTCCAGCGCTTGAGAGCTCTGACCGGATGAGGTTTGAGACCTTCAACCCGATTTCTGAGAGCTCAGCTCTGCTCATCCAAGTCACAAAGGTGTCAGACGCCGGCGTCTACCGGTGCCACATCGCCACCCACCCTCAGGGAAGCTTCGACAGGACCATCAAGCTCACCGTGTGGAGTAAGTTTCACACCCTGCATTTTTCTGATCCATCTTGCAAATCATGTTTGGGTTGTTTGATAAAACCATAAAGAGAAGAGCCGCCAACAAGGGCAGCTCGATAATCTCACAATCAGGGCCATAAATTACTAGAAGCATTTATTTTTATTTTGATATAATTCATTGCTACAGTGTGTGAAAAAGTCTGAAATGATCGCAAACTGTTGTCTGAGAAAAGACCAGCTGTGAAAAATATCTACAATCTCATCTAATTTCCAAGAAAGACGTGTTGGATGGTTTATAATAACATCTTTGATTCATATATTTATTTATTGGTGAAGTGCTGAATTTATCCCCAAAAAAGAAAAAAATCTGAAATGTGTGGCATGCATTTGGATGCAGCCCCCTCAGGGGTTGGGAGGGGTGCTGGTGTCAATCTCCAGCTAACGTTTTAGGCGAGAGGCGGGGTCACCCTGGACAGGTCGCCAGTCTGTCGCAGGGCAACACAGACAGACAGGACACACAACCATGCGCACACACACACTCACACAGAATTTAGAGAGACCGTCAGTTTTTGGACTGTGGGAGGAAGCCTGAGTGAAGCCGGAGAGAACATGCAAACTCTGTGCAGAAAGACCTCGGGCCGGGAATCGAACCCAGGACCTTCTTGCTGCAAGGCAACAGTGCTACCAACTGCGCCACTGTGCAGCCCTCAGCACAACTTCTATATGTTTTTTCCCTCTTTGTAACGCATTTTCTGTGTGACTTGTAGTCTAAAAATTACGGTACTTTTATGTCTTAATGGACCTAACTGGGAATTCAGTTAATATCCATTATTGTTTGCAGAATATTTCAAACTTCTGCAAATGATAGTTGATAAATCGATCTTGTTCTTCATTCAGTAAAATTACTCACACTGTGCAGAGAATTAGAAAATTTCATACAAGCCAGATTAGCAATACTTGATGATAAAATTACTCAAGTAAAAATACTCCTAAAAGGACATTTCTTCCAAAAATTACTTAAGTAAATGTAACTAGTTAGTACCCAACTCTGTCTTTGACCTTCACACATCAACTGGATTTATAATGGGACGAAGTTACACACAGATGGACTCAATTTACTAACTAGGAGATGTTATTTAGGGGTTTAAGAGTAAAGGGGAGTAAATACACTTCTATGTTTTTATTTTAACTTATTGTAACATGAAACAATGGGAAACAAATGAAAGGAAAAACTTTTGCCAGGTGAAATTCTGCAGTAAACATGGAGGACAGTTTTTAAAACAGCGGTGGGATTCTGGTTTAATCAGTCTTTTTCAAATATTTCACATAAAATTCAACCTCTGCACCCTTTACCGAAATATTGCTACTGAAGAAACTTGAAAAAATAAAAACATTTGAGGAAAAATAATCATGGCAAACTGGTTTTCTTTGGCAAGTTTTTGCCATTGTGCACCAGTGTTTTCTTTAGATAAACTCATTTACGAATGGAGTGGATCACATGAGGTAACATTTGAATGATCACAGCAGCTGTGGGAACGCGATGCTATCACTTCTGCTGCCAGGCATCGTCGTCAGCGATGCTCCGAGCTTAACGGCGTGTTTTGGCATGTCTCGGATCACAAATCCACACAGGCGAGTAACTGACAACCTCAAGTCCTGAGCGTCCCTGAAAGAATTTGCATGTAAAACGTCCGACAAAGACGTTACAACAACCTGGAACTGAACCAACCTGCTCAAGCAGACCATAGAATATAAACACCATCCATGTTGAGCACTTTAAATTATGCTAATATATGAATTTAAATGTTTTTTTCTTTCTGCAATCAAACCTTTGATCTATACCAGGGGCATCAAACTCGGTTTCATTTTGGGCCTTGTCAAAAATCTGAATTTTCTTAAAGGGCCGGTTACGCCAGAATGTATTTATAAAACCAATTAAACTGTTAAAATATTAATAAATAGCTGTCCCTCCAGGATTTTATGATTGTTTTTTTTGTAATCAAGTCACATATTTTGTGATGCTAATTTATAATTAGGAAGGGAGGAATTTTTTACAATATTTGTGCTAATGCAGTGGTTCCCAAAGATTTTCTGGGCCCCCCTATGGATTACAATAAAATCCCCCCTAAAAAGAAAACAGAATCAACTGGGATCACACATTGTTCAACCAGATGTAACCTAAACACATATTTTGTTTTCAAACTCCACTGAAGTTTATTTCACACTTCAGGTTGCAATAAAACAAACTACAAACCATCTTTACAGTGAAACACTTTTGTGAAACTGTTTTTTCTTCTCCATTCATCCGTACCGCTTCCCACGCCCCCCCGCAATGGCACTACACCCCCATAGGGGGCGCGCCCCACACTTTGGGAGCCACTGTGATAACGCATGATGTTAAATGTGACTTATTACCTACCGACTGAGGCAGCAGTCAATTAAACTCAATATTTCTGACCAATTTTGAGAAAAAAATTGCAGTAAAATCAGAAAAAGTGTGGGGTCTATTGATTTTGTGTGAATTTTGAGGATTTGTGAGGGACGTATTGATGTAATGTGGAGTCTTGATGGCCACATAAAAAGCTACGGCGGACCAGATTTGGCCCCCGGGCCTTGAGTTTGACACATGTGATCTATCTGCTGGCTGCAGGTTCATTTTGCAGATGTGATGTCGTTTATTTTGGGTTTTAAGAGATTAAACCATAACAGCTTTGTTGCTATTGCTTTAAAAAAAAATAAAAATCCAAAGGCATGTGCAGAGATTGATCAGATATGGGATGATCATAACTTTCCTGTGAGTCACAGCTAGTTGGATACAAAATAAAAAGAAAAGTGTTTACGTGTAAATACAACTGGTTAAGCTGCAAAATCCTGCTCAGAGTTCATTCTGATGAGCCAAGTTAAGCTTTTTTCAAACTACTGAAATGAGATGAAACTCAATCCTAAACCTCACAGAAACTTTTGTAATTAAATCCTGGTGTTACTCGGTCCGATTACAAGCCTGTTTCACCTAAAAATCTGTGTGAAATGTAAATAAAAACCAGAGTGGATCATCATGAAACCCAACTATTTTTATTTATAGTAAAAGCTCAAGATATTTCTTTTACCGTCTCTCTTCTTGTTTAAACACCTTTAAAGGATTTATGTCCCCATTCTTATGGCCTGTGGATATTAAAAGTGTGTTTATGACCTAAAAAACTAGAATCATTTCAAATTGACTTGACAAACACTTTGCGCAACAAAACTACTAGTTAGTCCATTTTTTTTACAGAATCTGTCTAGCAGACAACTGAAGGGTTTGTATCAAAACTGGCTGATATGTGGTGTTTGTTATTTTATTCACTTTAAGTAAAATTTAAAGTGAATAAAATCTCATGAGTTTTATCTCATTAGAGGTAACCCCACAGCATGACGCTGCCTCCAACATGCCTCACTGACGTATCTGGGTTCTTTTGGTGATGTGACGTGTTGGGTTTTTATTTTGTATAGGTGAATAATAATAATAATAATAATAATGATAATAATAAAAAATAGTGAAAGAAAAACATGATAATAATGATGAAAAATAATGATAATGAAAAATAGATAAAAATTAATATAATAATAAAGAAAATAAAAATAACAATAAAACTACTTAAAATAATAACAAAAATAATGAAAATTACTTAGACAAATAAAAATAATAAAATAATTACAATAATTCTGAAAACAAATAATAAAAAATAGTAAGGAAAATAAAGAAATAGTAATAAAAAGAAACTAAAGAGATATGTAAAGTAGTTAAAACTCCAATAAAAACCTCCATTAATATCATATTTCTGTTTCCACTGCAGACATTTGACTTTGATAAAGTAGGGCAGGTGCAGGTGTGCTTTTGCAAACTGGGTATTGTTTTCTAAAGCTGAACTTCCTTTAGGTGGACAGCAGCCATTGTGTCTGCACTGAAAACGATCTATGGGGCTAAAATGTGAACAGTAACCTCCTTGTGTTAGTTGAAAAGCCAGGAATACCATTTGTGTGCATCATCTGTGGACAATCCCTAAATTAAAACAAAAAGTATTTCTGGTCAGTGTCGCCCTGCAGTATCACTTAAAGCTTAGAAAACAAACATGAGCTTAAAAGTACTAACCAACAAATATCTCCCCGTTCTCCTTAGTGCTACCCATCTCCTCCGTGGAACCGGAGAACCTGGTGGAAGGCCAGGCGTTCGGCCTTGTCTCCACCTGTCGCGCCGTGGGCTACCCCAAACCCGGGCTGTCCTGGGACACGGAGCTGCCCGGCCACTCCAAGAACCACACCGGGGAAGACGGGAAAGCGTTCATCCAGTACTGGCTCCACCCGCTGCGCAGCATGAACGGCAAGAAGCTGGACTGCTTGGTGTGGCATCCCAGCTTGAAGGAACCCCGCAGGATCGCTGACCGCCTGGTGGTCCAGTGTGAGTACAGAACAGATGAACCAGTTGGGACCAGTTAGGACTTCCATGCTGTTGTTGTTCAGTGTTAAGAGTCTGTTGTTGGGGAGAACTGGCTACAAAGTCAAATCAGTGGAATGACATGAATCACTTAAAGGGGGTCTATCATGAAAAATTCACATTTTGTATATTTTTATAGTTTAATTTGGGTTTCTACTGCTTCTAAAAAACGGCAAAGTGCTTAAAAAACAACAAGATGTTCTTTGGCAATAATTATTTGGTGTCTGGAAAATTAGATATTTTAAAACCTCCCAATTGTTAAGTCAATCAGTGGGCATTGATTGTGACTTAATCTTATGCAATATTATAAATACATTGAAAAAATGCTAATAAACAAATAACTAAATCCTATTTCTATAATACAATAAACATTTTATTCCCTAAAATGCAATAACAGCATTCCTTTAGTGAATAATTGACCATTTGTAGCAAAGGATGCATCTGCAGTGAAAAAACACTTTCAGTGTCGTGAAAATCTCTTCTGCTTGATTTATCAATACAGTGCAGAGCTGATCAGTTGATTTTTTTTTTTTAAATGAATCGACTAATAATTGGATAAAAGTTGCACAATAGGAGAAGTTAAAACCAGGCCGTTTGAGGAGTTTTGGTGTATGTCATGCATGTAATTTTTTTTTTGTACGGTTTTGGCTTAATTGTTACTTTCAATATATTGTTTTCTAGAAATTGGTATATTTAGAATCTGTAAGCTATTAATAAATTACCTAATTAATCACCATTAATCCTATTAATTGTTTCAACCCTTATTCTTGTTAGACTTGAGATCGAGGTCCCATCTTTCTCTTGCAGGGTTGTGACCATCGCGTGCTTCAGTGTGTAGTTTTACCTGCTGTTGACTCTCAAAACAAAACTTTGTTGGCATTTAGATTAACTAGAGTTCACAGCCGGATTCCTAGAAGGAATTTTTTATTGCTATTAGCAGATATGCCCAAACCTTTTCTGTTGTTACAGCAAAGTGAGACGAAACAGGAAGATTTGTTCCACTTCTACTTTTTATAGGTCTATGTTTGAGTAAAATGAACATTGTTCCTTTATTCTCTGAAACTTCAAGCAAAATCTTTGCATTTATTTGCAGAAAATGAGAAATGGAAAAGATGCAGCTTTCAGACCTAAAATAATGCAACGAAAACGAGTTAATATTCACTTAGAAACATCAACACTATTGTTTTAACTCAGGAAGAGTTCAGAAATCAATATTTGGTGGAATAACAATGATGTTTTCAATGTGGTTCAGTGCGGTTTTCTAGAGCTGTAGTTCCTGAACTGAATCCTGTCTGTTGAGCCGTCAGGGATGATCAAGTCCTGAGCATCAACGGCTTACAGAGGCTTCAGCCTTCACACTGACTGCTTTAAAGTACTAATCTGGCTGCAGCCGGTATCAAAGTGGGTGTTTTCTTCCTTTAGCGAAACCCTCGCAACCTAAGGGTGGAAAATCAGTCTAAATAACTCAGCGCCTGTTCAAACTTTTCTCTGGGCTCTGAGCCAGCTTTGTTAAGATCTTCCTGTTCTGAAAAAAGGTCACCCTCTGTCCTGGAATCGTATTTATTCAGCCTCGGTTGTCTTTCTGTGGAAGTGAAGTCTAAACGTTAGTCCATGATGACAGATCAGATCATGACCAGGGAAAATGTGGACATACTCTGACCTCTTCTCTTTTTTTTGTGTAGCCAGGCTAACTTTTTTACCATCTTTGTGTCATAGTAACTCTGGTTTATGGATTTGATGCGATTGACGACTTTGAAGGTGTGGACTTGACTCATGAACTCGATGTCTTTGGAGTTTCCCACTCTGGTTCACCAGAAATTAGCATGAACTGGTAAAATATATAAAAACAAACATCCAGTTTTCCTGGATTTCTATCTGAACAAAGATTTTCCAGACTGCATTGCAGATTGAATGAAATATCCTTAGTTTGAAGCAATCTAAGCAAAATTTGAGTAATCTTATTGTGATTTCCCTCCCCGATGCCTAAGATTTTATCTTCACTTGGGATTTAACAGCAATATTCTGTTCATAAACGACACAATATTGTAACTTTGCATGACTAAATGTTTAAAAATGTTGCAGAACAGATCTTCCCGTTTTCTCACTTTGTTGCAGCAGCAGGAAAACTTCCTCCAAGGGATCTATTTTAAGAGTTAGCTGCAGGTAAAGCTGCAATGGTGGCTTAAGAAAGAAGGATGAGATGCAGTTCTCCAGTCTAATCGGAATCAGTAAATAGAAGGGAACTCAAATGAAGAGATGAAAATAAAATATTTGACTATGAAATGTAAAAACTGGTTGCAAATGATTATTTTTTCTTATTTAAACCATTCTCTGATATAAAGTAGAAATTAAACATATATCAGAAAGACACACAAACAACAACAATATCTTAGCGCTGTCAAACACTCCTCAGTGTGGCGCTGCTCTCTCTTGTTAAGAAATAATGATTATTTTGGTGCTTAATACAGCTAATATACGACATGTGTAAAGGTATAGCCAACACTTTTATTTGGAACAGTTTTCTGTTGAGCATGTGGGAGCTGACAATAGCAGACATTTAAACAAGCAGGGCTTTTTTCCTCCCCCGCTGAAGACAGAGTAATAAATTTACATTCCGATAGGGGGCAAGAGACTTCTTGGCGCCTCTCCCCGTACCAGACGGAGATGAACGCGAAGTGGTCCGCCCTTTTACTTAGACAAAAACCAGACACCTTTGCCATAATGAGGGGAGTTTCCAAGTTTTTCTGAGTCCCTGAGGGAGTTTCTAATTGGTCAAAGAACGGAACGCCTTGACTGCATATATTAAATAGGGAAACACCTATTTGGTATAAAAATTACGTACACGGAGCACGCCGAGAGAGAGAGCGGCCGCTATTTTTGCCTTTTTTTGTCTTTGTGTTTTGTGTTCGTTTGTCTTCCCCTTGTGTGTCTTTATTCTTATGAGAAAAATGCATATCTCTGTTCCTCTGCAGCTTTGTTGTTCATTGCTTTGTATGAGATTAAACTATGTGATCTGTGACGTCAACACGCTTTGTTGTTGTTTCGTTTTAGCAGGACGCCGCCACTCGCCAAGGACTCGGGAGAGAAAAGAGGAAAGAGCCAAAACTTTTTGTCCAAAGCTAGCATTAAATGATCCTCTTTTTTTTACACTCTCTCACCACTTTACTCTCTGGTTCACTGTAGCTAGCACAGCATGATGTGAATGCTAAGCTAACCAAAAAAACGGTTTTTCAGCAACGATAAGTTGTTTCTCTGCGATTAACACATTTAGCAGTAAGTACATGAGATTGATTGACGACACTAAGACCCGCCTCATGGCTCTGATTGGTTGTTTTTGTGCATTTCTTTAGACATCAATAGCAGCTCAGCGAGGAGGTGGAGTAGATCGATCTTTTCACAGATTATCGGTCTCATATTACGCTGTCTTGACATGGTGACAGTTTTAACAAATACGTAAAAAACAGATTTAAAAAAAATAAACGTTACACACTGCCCCTTTAAAAGTTCTCCCCTCCTAAAGGTTCACAAAATGTTGCTTCCCCCCCCTTACTTTTTCCTTACTTTTGTTTTCTTTTAATTGATTTTACTTCAACAACTGTCTCAGTTTCATTTCACTCACTTGCACAGAAGTTGTAGTTTAATTTTTTAAAACTGCAATGCTTGCTTCTTTGTTTCAGACCCCCCAGATCCCATCATCTCCAGTTCTCCCAGTAACTGGCAGGTTGGTTTGCAGAAAGCCGAGCTGGTGTGCGAAGGCAGAGGAAACCCAACACCCCAGAACATCATCTGGACTTGGTACCATCATCATATCACACAAACCTACATTTTACCTCTGCCAATTACATGTTAATTTAGCACACTGCAGTGCTAAATTGCTCTTTACGTGCTGCTGGAATGTGACTGAAAACAATTATATGTTACACACTGGTACAAAACAAAGCGGTTGCACTCAAGTTTAAAGTGGGGTGACTATTTCTGCTTGATTCACTGCGGAAATCAAAAGCCATGGTGTCGAGTTGCGAAACATGAAGTGAGACTTTCTGGGGCAAGAGACTTTTTCACACGAGGGATGGAACCAGCGACGAGTGGAAGAGCAGGAGACGCAAACTAAGCACTTAATCACAGAGCGATGCTTTAAATATCACTCTAATGTCTGGTGAAAACACAGGGTCTGTGCTTTAATTAGAGACACCGTACCAGCCATTACATCTCTGCATGTGCACAGTCGAATGCAGGGTGGAAAATCTTTAAACAGGAGACGATCTTTAGATATTAAAAAAGAATGACATAATCGGATTCAAACGTCCCAACTTGCCCATCAGTAATCAGATCTAAAAATATGATCAGTCTTCTTACATAACCAGTGCAGAGAGAGGTCTGCCAAACTCCACCCTTAACATTTAATCCGATCTGTTTCAAGAAGAAAATATGCAGTTGTTTATGAGGAAGTTGGTCTAAAATGAGAGGATAATGTTAAAGTTTATGCAATATTGAACTTGCACATCCTGCTTTCTATTTAAAATGAGTACATTTATCCGAAAAGGGGCAGCTTAAAGTCGTATTAGGTATAAAGCTTACAATTCTATATTTTTAAACCTGTTGCTGAAGGAAAGATTGCAGCCTGTCAGCTTTTCTGACTCATCTTAGCTTCGATTAAGTACGATTTTTGTGCATTACTCACTGCAGTAATTTTTATAGGTAACTATTTTTTTTTTAAATCTTAGGCTTCATTTTGTGGAGCAGATTTTACAAGCTTGAGAAACCTTATCTTGAAACCTATTGCACTTCAGAAATTAGAAAGTGAAAATGTTCCAGTCAAGATCTGAGTGATTTAAGATTTGACATTTGCAGATGTTGCAATGTTGTTTACATAAGAATTGGGATTATATCCCAGGTACGTTTCTCTACATTGATGTTGTTTTTGTGTTTTTATCCTGCAACTTAAAGTTGAAAATTTTGACACTCATTAAACACACATTTTTCTAAATGATGGAGAAAATAATGTAACTAATCAATTTTGCTTTTAATTTCCTAAATACACAATATCCCTGTTTCAGGAGCATAAACTTGTTTATTTACAAATTAAAAAAAGTAATAAAAAAAAAAGTGGAACTTACATTTGTAATTTTCTTAATTAGCTCAATTTAATATGAAACACATAAAAGCATATAAAACATGGAAATATTTAAGACTTTTTAAGACTAAGAAATGAAATTTATGAATTCAATAATTTTGTAACCCTGCAGAAATCCTGATATTTCAACATAAACAAAGCGTTTATAAATTAGCATCAATATGCTGCTCCAACAGAGTTGGATAGCTAAAAATACTCACTGTTGTTGCTACAACTCATCCCCTAAAACACACAAAGCTTTTAAATGTCCTTTACATATATTTGACTCAACACATACAGCTTCACTCTCTGATCAATTCATTTCTTTCCTCCTTCTGATGATTTTTTTTCATGCTGTGCTGTTAGCTGAAGTGCTAAGCTAACGCTACTCTCTGTTTTCAGTTAACTGTGAGAACAAAATATACAAAGAAAGTTGTCCTCCTGCTTCATACTCTTAACCATTTTCTTTTACATGCCAGTTAGTGAACATAAACAGACACAGAGCTGCAGCAGCCAACACAGTATTTCTTTCACTGAGAACTTTGTTAGGGTAAAACCCATTTACTTTGTTTAGCTACTTCAACAAAATTACTCACTGAAACTCTGTGTCATCCAGCTAGCTTTCATCTACATGGTCATTCATCTCTCTGGTTACTGGAGTACTACATTTATCTAATCCTGCAGCTGACTAACTTAGGCTCTTTGTTTAGCAGATGCTATTTATGTCTCCACTCTTTCGTTTTGGAATGAGGAAAACGTTTGGTCTTTTTCTTTCTTTCACAATCCTTTGGATTCACAGAAATTTTCTCTAACTTATGGGTTAATGTGTTTTTTTATTTTTTATTGTGACATACAATCAGATGAGCTTCGTGACATCTGGACTAGAGCCAGGTTTGGTTCTGTAGCCAAAAAAATAATTAAATTACAAAATCAAACTCAGAGAAAAATGCCCAAGCATTTTATTTTAAAATGTCCCATGTGAGATGGCTCCATGTTGGGCCCAAAAGATGAACTATGAGTTCAGAATTGTTAAATATTTGAGTTTACATATTAATATTAAATATTAAAACATGCATTCTTTACACAACATTCAAACTTTAGGGGCCCATAAGCCCTATTTAAAGCCCAGCCAAAGTTGTCACTGTAATGGTTTTTCTGAACAAAACTGCTTTGGGTTTCTTAAGAAATGCTTTAAGAACACAAAAATGGTTTGGGATTTTCACAAGACCTTCAAAAACATCTGTGAAGGCATCTAGTGTCAGACTGGTGGAGAAACGGGGGCATTCCAGAGAGACGTCACCCCACAGACCGTCAGGATTGAATGGTGTACATACGTCAAATGTACGCCATTTCCAAACTGGTCACACTGTAAAACCACAATTTTGATCTGTTTTTTGATTATAATTGTCTGTAAATTGATGAAACCAATTTTTAAAAGAACCTGAAAGATTCAGGTAGCTGCTACAGTCTCTTTTTTTCAATGGGAAAATCTTTATAAAGATTGAAAAACCCTGCCTAATTTGTAAACTCAATAAAATAATGTTTATGGTTTATAACTGTTATTTTGTAAGCTGCAGGCACATAAATATGCTGTAATTTTACAAGATTTGCTGCACAGACTGCAGAAAGTAGACCGATATGTGTAAGGAGTTGACTTTATTGGCAGAATCAACTCTGGATATTCCTAAATTAATGATAATAAATAATCATTTGTTATTATATTAATTTATATACACACTGTAACTTCTGGTATCATAACTTTAAAGTGAAACCACTGCAAAGTAAAACAATATTTGGAAAATGTTTTGTCAAACTTGGTTGTCTGGCTTTGCAGGTCTGCAGTGTAGCACCACAGTTTCCTCTCTCCTTCTTTTTTTTGTGTTGCTTCACATTTTTGCTCTTTACAAAAACACTTTAGTTACACAGATTCCAAAACTTTGACTGGAGTGTTTTTATTTTGTGTCTTTAAAAATCTAACTTTAATAAAAGTTGTTGAGGCAGTAAAATGCTTAAAAAATGTGCATGTTGCACATGAGATTTCACATGTGCAAAACATCCATCTATTCATTTCCTACATCGGCTTAATCCTTGCAGGGGTCAATTAGCGATTTGTTTCTCCATCACACAGGTGGAGAATCATTCCTACACGTATAAGAGTTATTTAGAATGACAATTTACCCTAATACACAAGGCATAGAACTATGCAAGGAGAGCAAATCATAAAAAACAAAACAAAATATGCAAGTATATAATATGTACATTTCACAAAAAGAGGCTACAGTCAAGTTTTAATCCAGTATCTCGTTGTTGCATGTTTAAGAACTGAGTTATTGAATGGCTTGTAGAAGCATGAAGTGACTTGTAACCCAGAAAGTGCAACAGCTTCACAGTTTCTGACCCTTACTGTGAATTTGCTGGTGTAAATGCTACGTGTCTTGCAGTAATGCTCCATTGACCGCTTGGTTTCACTTGCGGCTGTGCACAATAAGAAACTCCGACCGCGGTAGTACTGATGTGGTGATAACTCGCTGTCAAAGATGAATTTTGTGAGTCCAGATGCCAGATTAGGATCTTTTTAGCTGCTGACTGTAGAGTATTCATCAGATAAAATATTCCTGTGTGACTTTGTCATAAAAAGGTGGTCAGGGAAGCTAGGTGGGGCTCTGAGGTGCGAAACATGAGCCTGCTCCAGTTTTAGCGGGGGGGGAAAGCAGTGGTTAAATAGCCACTGCAGCTCAGGGAAACCAACTCAGCAACCTGAACCGTCTCAGTGGACCTGATCAGAAACTGGCGCTCCATTATGTGACTGTGATGCCTCTTCAGCTGCACGTTATCCAATCTGCATGCACCAACTGAGGCTGGTCTTTATTTAGTCTGTTTGGATGACTGGGCTGCAGGTTTTGGTTCAGGTGCATGTAAAACAATAGTTTAGGGGTGACCTGATGGTAATCTATTGTGTTTATTTGGAATTATTTCTTCCGTGACATAAACCAACTATTGTTGCGTTTTAAGCTGTTACTCAACAAAGGCCTAAAACTGGAACGCATGTTTACCCTCTGCCTTCTTTTTCATTTTCCATTTGCTAAAGCGAGTCACACCTTTGTTGTTTCACGTCGTGACTGAAGCATTCTGTGTGGTTCAAATTGGCTTGACATTTTCTTATTATTATTGTTATCATCAGGAGAGGAGGAGCTTTGCCAGATGGGGTGTCTGTGGATGGAGAAAAGCTCGTTTTCGGACGGCCCGTCCAGTTGAATGACAGTGGGACTTATGAGTGCACGGTCAAGAACGCTGTGGGATCTGGAAAAACAGAGTTTACATTGGTTATATCAGGTAAGATCTGGGAATCTCTCTGCATTGCACCACATAAAAAGACAACAAAATTAGACAGTTTTCTCCTGCCGTAGACCTGTGAGTTTGCTGCCCCCTTGTGGTGAATCTATGGTATCTACAGATATAGTTGCATAAGATGTAAAGTATTAAATGTGTTTTTTCAACTTTACAGAAAAGTACATACAAGATTGCAATATATTCAGACAAAACTTTGCCAATACATCGGAAAGAATTAAAACAAGGTTTTCAATTCATTTGTCACAAATAAAAATCTGAAAAGTGTGGCATGTATTTGTATTCAAGTTTTTTTTAAATTCTGATACCTGTTAATGAAATCAAGTGCAATCAATTGGCTTCAGAAATCTCCAAATTACTAAACTTTACTTTAAATTTTGTGTGAATTTTACTATTTGTTGAAGGTGTCTGAGGTTTATTAGAGAACATAAGTGAATAAAAATCATCATGAAATTAAGATAACACATCAGACAGGCCAGGAAGAAAATTTAGGAGAGGTACAAGGTTATATTCAGGTTATATATCTGACCAAGCAAAATAAAAAAAGAAGGAAGTGTAACATGATCACTTAATATTTGGATTAGGTTTTTTTTTTGGAGGATAAATGAACTGCAGTCACAGCAGAAAGTAGTTCATATTTTCAGCACTGTGAATGACTGAGCAGCTGAAGCATGATACCATTTGGCGTTACATAGCTAAAGCAGGTAAAACCCGCAACATCAGCAGCTGCGCTTCCGTTACAAATGTGCACAAAACTTTGTCAGTATTTTAATAATGTAAAAAAAAAAAATCAAACACACAATTTTGCAATTACAGTGTTTAATTTAAATAAGAAACACAATTAAAATCACATGTGAATGACTGTATCCACATAAGACATTAATAAAATCCAGCCCCATCATCCTCCTACCACTTCCTGTCGATTTCTTTTTCATGGTTTGCACCAGTAGCAACATCTGGTTGTTGGTCATGTGACTTGTGTGCAAAATAAAACCAATTTGAAAAAAAAAACAACTCATAAAATACTGCAAAATCCAAAATCTTCCTAGCAAAAAAGTTGAGGGAAAATGGCAGCAGGGGGAAAGATGGTTGGAGCTAAAAAAATGTGGCAAAACCTGTCATGATCTAGTGGGTTAAAGGCTTTTGACAAACTTATAAGAAGTGAAGCATGTTAATCCAAGTCATTCAAGACCAACAAAACCATTTAAAACAGTAATGTTATTTAATGCCAAATGAATGTAATGTAATGAAACCAAATGAATGAGGAGACAGAATGTTATTCCAGTAAAAAAAATATTATTTTAATTGATTATTCATAAACTACTCAAACATTTCAGGTTGGTTGTAGAGGTTAGGAATGGGGAAATAGTTATTTAACAGATTGAGAATAATTTCGTACCTTTTGGTACGAAATTATTTTTGTTAAAAATATGACACTGATTTGTCTTTAATATGTACAGTTTTTCAGAGAAACGTTAATCAGTAGCCTGTTTTAAATTTGAATTTATTGTTTGTCACTGTACACATGTACAATATTAAATCAGTTAAATGTATATATACTGTATATGTATATACACACACCAATAAAACTGGTACAGGTGAGAGTTCAGGGTGCTAACTGCATTAACTTTCTCCTGACAGGGCCGCCGCTTCCGCCGCTGCCAAACCTGCTGCTGATTATCGTTAGCGCCGTGGCCGGCGCTTTGGTTCTGCTGCTGGTCATTGTGTTCCTGGTCGTCAAACGCCGCCATCTGAGAAAAACCAAAAAGCTGAAGATGGAGCTCCAGGAAACAAAGTGAGCTGTGCCAGGTTTTCTTTAACAGTGAGAAACTAAATGAGGCTTTCACTTAAAGCTCAAGCGATGATGACAGATTAGCTGTTTGGTTTAGAGTGCTTAACTTGTCACATTCTCAGACACGTTTTGTTCAATAAATCCTCTAAATAGGCTTGTTTTGTTTTTTTCTAGGGAGGAAATTAACAGTCTCTCAAGACAAGCCTCCTTCAGGAGACTGAACTCAGCCGGCTCAATTTCACGAATTCAGGTATAAAAAAACCACCTGATACCTCGGAGATCAGAGACAAACCTCAGGTTGGCACTCTGGTCCGGTTTGGGTGGAGCTGTGGAAGTCCGCAATTGCAGTTTGCTGCAGCTTCAAACAAATCAGACTGATGGAGTTCTGCTGTACATGAAACTCAGAGTGAATTACTTTATTTTTCTGCACTTATGTTCACTAATTTTTAAATATATTAAATATTCTCTCCATATTTTGCAGCCTGAAGATTATGCCTTACTCAGAGTAGACAGCCGCACTAAATACAGCGAAGTGTCTCTGGTGAGTTTGAAAAAGTTGTGATTGGATGAAAAGGAGGTAAATCATTGCAGTAGCAGGATTCAAAAAGATGTTATATATTAGTTTCCAATAGACTAGTTACGTTTTAGAGCATGAAATGAGAATGAAATGATTTGTAAATCACTTAACAGTTGCACTTCACAGCAAATGCAAAGACAAGCACGCATAGATATTCCAAAAGGAGAAAGAAAAGAATCTAAAAATCTCTTTAAGATAGAGAAAAATCATAAAATTATTTTTAAAAAATGCTAATTCAGAAGTATAATTCCACTGGAAGATTTTTTTCACTTATAAAATGGGAAAATGTCTTGTTTTAAATGAAAACAAAATCTGCCATTGGAACTAGAACTTTTTAATCAATATTTTTAATCAATATTAAAGAATTATTGATGTAAAACAAACCCCTATATCGTGCTGAAAAGTTATTTGTAGATTAGTTTTATCTTAATTTACTTGTAGAAAGACATTTGTGCTACAACGTAGACCAAAAATACTTGGTAAGATTCTGTGTTTTTGTAGTGCAACAGCATCATGAATACAGTAAATCAACCTGAAACATAATAGTGGGAATATTTAAAGTAGATTTTTAACCATTTATAAATATGCGCTATATTTGTGTTGGTCTAATTTACTAAATTTTTATAAAATACATTAAAATTTGTGGCTTTAACATGACAAAATGCCAAGCTTACGACAAATGAATACTTCTCCAGGTTGCTGGATGTTTATTAAAACTTCCACCTCCCTGTTTTGCAGGAGCCCCCCCACTACCAGGGCAGCCAGTCCACTCTGGGTGGGAGGTGGGGGCCCACAGGAGAGGTACCACGGGATGAATACGGGCGTCCCGTCGTCTGGACCGAGGACAGAGAGTGCCTGAGAGCCGCAGAGATGAACAGGGAGAAGGAGGAGCGCAGGAAACGGGTGGAGTCGTTTGTGAAGAACAGCAACATGTCGCTGGTATGCGTCAGCTGATTAGGCGTGATGTAGTTTTGTCTGTAATGTGATGGTTGGTTTATGTTTTCAATTTGGTTTGATAGAGATGGAGGAGAAACACAGAAACAAACAAAAACTGGTAGTCAGCTTCTTTTTTTATTGCTGTGGAGGAAACTGAGACCACTTTTCTTTGTAGGAGAAATTAAATTGAACTACAGCGCAGTTTTCAAGTCTCTTTAGGTCAAACTTTCACTATGTAAGCGACAATGTGCTTTTGATTTTTTCTTTTTTTGCGACATTTTAAAAGCTTGCTCAATATTTGAGTGGCAATTCAATAGAAACATAGCTGTTTCTCATCTGTTTTTTCATTTCTTCATCTCTGGGCATGATGGTGTTGCTTTTTGAGATCTTTAGCCTACTTCATGTTGCCCGACGGTGTCTATTTAAGTCTAATTACACTGGTCAGGCAGGAATCAGGCGTTGTCTGTGACTGAATCGAAAAATGTGGCGAATCACAGTTAATTAATTAACAATGAGAACAACTAAAAGCAGACGAAACTAGAACTGCAAGCAGTTATAACGGGTTCCTCGCCCGATCCGGCAGGTCCCCTCACCAGTGCGCTGCGCCCTTGTGCGTTTCCCGTCGACCTTGGTGTCACTCTGCGCACGTCGACCGAGTCGGCAATTTTTCAGGACGGTTTTTGATCGTGTAGAATAGTCCTGAAAACAAATGTACTGTTGCACCCAATGTGAGCCAGAATCCTTTACTGATCTTCACAGATCAAGCTAAGCTGTGTCTTTTCATCACTTCCTTTAAGCAGAAGAAATAATAGAAGAAGTATTGGAGCAAATTTAACTTGTTTTGCCTTTTCCTTCAGGATTCAGGCCTTCCTTCCTCGCTGGTTCCCCTGAAGGTCCAGCAGGACAACGGTAACGGCCATAAAGAGCCTGACTTGTGTCACCTACAGGAAGACGACTCGTCCCCAGGCGACGACTCGGTCGTTGAATCCTCCACAACGGAGGAACACGAGGAAGACGAAGGAAGAAGACGGCATTATCTTCAGGGAACTCTCAGTAAAATGTTTTATGAAAGCAATGGGGTCCTCAGGCCCAGAGAGAATCCCAACGCCATTCTCCTGCCTTGCCAAAATTATTGCAACCCACAACTTATCTAAACCTCTGACTTTCTTCCATAATTGGAAATGAGAAAAGCCTGTCAGCATTTCTGCTCTGACAGAGACTTTTATTTTGAAAAAACAAAGTATTCAATTACTATGGACAGAACACCAACAAAGACAATTTGTTTTTTGACTTCTATTCTTACTTCATAATAACAGGAACCTTTTTAAACATTTTTGGGATATTTTTGTGCCATTTGCTAAAAGAGGAGAACTTGCTCGACTCTGGAATCGTTGAATCTTGTATGATTTACAGAGACTTCACTGACTGGAGACTTTTCCTCTAACTAAACATCAGGTCATCTGAATGAGGACTCTCACTGTCATCAAGAAATCTTACAAACTTCAAACTGGCTTTACATTACAAACTTGAACTGGATTATTCTACAGAGATAAAAGATTATTAAAACGGATTTATTATATGTTTACTGACACATTGTACTCTACACTCTGCATCAATGAACATGTTACAGTGCATGGTTTTCCCTAGAAGACATGCTAATCCCAGTGGTAGGGGCACTAGAGCAGTCCATCAAAAGCCCGTCGTGTTTTGTGTTAAAAGAATTTGTAATTACAAACATTTTGAAGTCCTGAGTGGGCATCATAATTTTAAAATAATAGCATGAGGCCAACTGGTAGGTGTAGGAACGGCACAATTGGTGCGCACTGTTGTGGGAAAAAATATTATTTCCAAGCACTGTCCAGGTGAAATCACTCAATCAGGTTTATTCATATATTATGCACAATACAGAGAGCTTGTAGGACAATCAGTAATGAAGCAGGTCTGGATGATCTTATTGTATTTTTTCCATCACAGAACCATCTGGGGTCCAGTTCAATGCGCCAGCTATAAACCTAGCTTGATTTGTCTATGGTGTCAATGTAACTTGTACATAAAAACTGTATTTAAAATAAACAAACCACACTTAGCCTGGTGGCGGCAAGTTAAGCCTGGTGGCCTGCCAGGCTTATAATACACCAGGGAAAACCTAGGAGTGTTTGAAATGTAATATTAGTGTGTATTTCTAATAAGAACTAACTTTGTCATCAGTGGTAGTTTATGTGAGCTAAATGGCTCTCTGTCCAGGGCGTCATGCCACCAATGGGCAGCACCGACACTCCAGAGAGGGTAAAGAAACAGTTATGCCAGTTTTACCTCCAACAAGTTTTCTATTGGTTATTTTCATGTTTAGTAAATGGGAACTGGGCTCCTTCCTATGTTTTACACAATGAAGGCACTGCAGTCAAAATGGCCGTGCACAAGAAGTGGTTGATTAAATGGCTTAAAGTTAAAGAGTTTATTAAATTATTCATCAAAGAAGCTGGAATATTTAATTTGCTCTGATCTAGAATCTGAACTGTGTTAGTGGCCAAACTTGAGCTGGGTTATCTTTGCAGATTAAAGATTTGCTAAAACACCATTTTAGGTTTATTATTTTGTTCCACTATGCGAAAATGCTGAAAAATTTGCGATTTCTTATACTTTTTATAAGTAAAATGATTTTTCGCCACTCATTGACTGGTTGAATGTGTCCTACCAGGGCCCACCAGGCTGAAAATCAATAAGAACTTAAAAACTATTACATTTAGCTAGGGTTAAATCTATTATTTACTTAAATCTTTGAAAATAATACTAAATAATAGGTGGAATTAATGTAAAAACATTTAATAAAGTAATTTTAACAGCAGTTGGAGTAATTATTGCTTTTCTGTTTCAAACTAAAACAGAGACAATGTTTTACGTTTTTGAGTAAATACTCAGATATGATAATCTCATGCTGGACCAAACCTATAGAGGAGTTTACTATATTTAGTCTTACATAAACTATGTTTTTCAATGTATATATTTTTGCTAGATTTACATGTTGTTTATTGTTTTTCTACGGGTCAGACGGGTTTTGCAGCTCGACAAATTTTACTCATTAAAATGTCTCTCTTGATGCATTTTCCCCTGCAGAATAAAAGCAGTGTTACTCACTTTATTATCTATGGCCATATTGTTATGGCTCATGGGTGTGGCTACATGTGAAACATCAACAGCTGCCTGCAGGAACTAATGGATAAAGGGAGGAACTGTGATAAAAATGGACACATTGGAAGAAAAATGGCTAAAATATGGATTTTATTAGACAAAATTGGACTGTAAATTATCACTGATGAGCAGTTGGATGAACTGGACATTTTATTTTGTATGAAGAAACTCTGTTGAACATATTGAATATTGTTTGTATATGTGTTCTATTGTAAGGAAGTCAAATGTAAATAACTGAGATTTTATTATTAAAATTACAGCGTATGGGATTTTAAAAGCAGTCATTGAGAGGTTGTTAAGGTTTATTGTGGTTCTGACTTTTATGTATTAATGTTTTCTTTTTCCAGTGATGGGAAAATGAAGCTGTTGGTATAAAGGGACGATGAGAAACATGAAGATACACCCAGGAGGCAAAAGTTATTGTTTCGCCCAGGAGATTATATGCTTGGCTGCGGGTTGGGCTGGGAATAAATCAGGAATAAAGCAGTGAAGGTGAACCAGAACAGCTGTTTAGCTGGGTGTAAAATGATAAATAGATGAGTTTCTAAATTCCAAGCCCATTACCTTTATAGTAATGGGCTTGGCTTAATTAGACAAAGCTGAAAACTCAGATCAATCCTGCACAAGAGAAAAATAATATAAACCTTATTAAGAAGCCTTTTCCTGTGACGACATGGGCTAAAATGTCTCAATTAATTTAAAAGAAACATTGTGCCAGTCCATGCAAATTTGTTTTGAACGACAGCCTCAACTTATTGATGAAGCTTTACTATGAGGCAAAATTCAGGCCATAAAGTTTAACAAGAAAAAAAAATTTGACATTGAAAATAAAGACTTGAAACTGACAAAAAGAAATCAGAAACTGAAAACAACCCATTAAATACAAAAAGTAGTTTTAAACATTGTTTTCAGCTTCATATCGTTTTTCAACTTCAAAAGATTTTTTTTGCAGTTTCCAAATTTTTATTTTCAATTTCAAATTATATTTCTTCAGTTTTAAATCAGTTTTTTTTTCCAGATTCAATTTTTCTGTTTCAAAATTTTCAGTCTATTTTTTTCTTCATTTGAACAAACTTTATGGCTTCAATTTACCCCCATACATTTCTAGTTTTATGGTGAATTTCTGGTCTTATTCAGGATAACATTTCAGGAAACCCTGAAACCTGACTGGCCAGTGAATTGATCAGCGCAACACTGATTATTTCCAAATACATTTACTGATTAATATAAGAAATACCTTAACAACCAATAGACCTTAACCTGCAAAACAGTTTTTTAAATTGTTCAAGAAGGGAAAGTGACTAGAAATTTACTTCTTGCTAACTTTTGAAGAGCAACACAAATCTGTCATTGAATATTATGAATTACTAATTTAATATCTCAAAAAAACTATGATCAATTTTGAAAAAAAAACCCCCAAACTAAAATAAACTGTAAAACTACTTCAGTTAAAGTTGTTTAAAGCTTTCTGCATGGTGTTTGCATGTTCTCCTTGTGCATTTGTGGGTTCTCTCTGGATACTCTCACAGTCCACAAAATTGTTAGGTTATTTGGCTTCCTTAAACTGGCTTTGTGTGTGTGTGTGTATGTTTGTTTATCGTGTGTGTCTCCATGTTGCCCTGTGACGGACCAGCGACCTGTCCATGGTGTAGCCACCCGTCTCTCACTCAGGAACCGCTGCACATGGACACATGACTCTGATAAGGAACAAGCAGGTATCAATGAATAAACAATTATAATTAAATGTTAACACATTCTAAATGTATTACTGTGAAATTATGCTGCTGCATAACAGCTTTTAAAGGCTTTTTACACATCTTTAACAGGGGAACTAATAAATGTACAAGATGATGAAAGTGTGTAAATGTTTTAGGACTGAAGCAATTAATCAAATTAATTGTGATTAATCAGTTATTGAACTAATCGTCAGCTAACTAAATATATACTGCATTTAAGATGAAAAACCTTATTTGTCTGTAAATATGTTCTATCCAGAACTCAATTTGCCTTTTTAGCTTCACCTGGTTAAAAGTCTGTAAAAAATCTATTGAGCACCTTTTGCTATCCATTTATTAATCCAAAAAATAAACAGATTAATAAACAGCATGCTTTTAGCTGTACATACACCTTTTACTACAAATGATCAAGTGTTGATTGAAGGACTGCAATGTTATTGCAGCTATTCAATTATTATTTTTATTCAAAAAAGTAATTAAATTATTTGCATCTTTTAATGTATTTCAAATATTCGCTTAACTGGTTAAATTAAAAAATCTCCAAAGTTAGACAATTCTTTTATTTGATTAATCGATTAAAAGTCAAAAATAAATTACAAAAATAATTAGTTGTAACCCCAAAATGTTTTTCTTAATGAAAAAAACAGATGAATATTCAATCACAATAAAAGAATTAGTATTTGTCTTCAAATCCTAAGATGTCAATGGTATTGTAAAACAGTAGCTACAATATTCCTGTAATATGGAAACACAGTAAATTCTAGCTTTTATTGTCTTCTCTGTATTTGAATTAAAACATTTTAAGAAAGAGCCTCCTTGTGAGTTCGTTGATGAGTGCGCAGGTTACTTCTTTGGGAAAAACTCTTGCCACACATTTCACACGTGTACGGTTTCTCCCCGGTGTGAATTCGCTGGTGGATCTGCAGATGGCTGATGCGGTCGAAGCTTTTACCGCAGAAAGGGCAGATGTACCATTTCTCCTTGATGCGTCGACTCGCTGCAATTTTGTGAACCTCCAGCTCATTTAAAGCAAACAGACTCCTGTCGGGGTTGAAAGCTGACGTGTTTTTAGTTCGCCGTTGTTTTTCCAAAAAGAGCCCAACAGCTGTTTCTCTTTCTGCATGGTGTGATGTTTGCTGACTTGGCTGTGATTGGCTGAAAGTCAGGGGAGCGCTGGATTTACTTGAAGCACCTTGAATCGTCCTGCTGTCCCTCGCGAGCCGATCAGAATGAGGAGCCTCTGCCGAGTTATCGAAAATGTCCAGAGAGTTTTGAATAAGTAAGATTTCTGAGTCCAGATTGTGTGAAAGCTGGTTTGGTTCGAAGAAGCAGTCAGACGCATCCTCCGTATCGCTGTCTCCCACTGAAACAGACACCCAGTGTTGGGTCTCTTGTTCTGGTGCTGCTTCAGCACCTCGTTGGAGTCGTTCATGGTGACCCTCTATGCTGCTTATGGGATTCAAATCCCCTTCCTGCTCTACAATCTCAACGTCATCATCCTCTTCCAGCTTCACTACAGATTCCTCATCATCTCTATCTTTGGATTCACAGAGATCCGACTTACGTTGCTTTGCAGCAGTTTCATTGTCTTCCATCTGAACAGGTAGCAGTGCTTCATTATTCCCTGAAGAGTCTGCTTTATCCCGAAAGCTCTGATCTGAAGGCAGTGTCTGCACTGATTCTATTGAAAGCCCTGAAATAAAAACAAAAGAAAAACCCATTTTAATGAGAATGAAATGTAAAAGGGAGTCATCTCAGGAAGTTTAAGCAACAAAATGAATAATCTACAAATTAAATCAATTGTACCAGCAACCTGTTTATTATAAGAAAATTCATTATTATTATTTATCATGTGTAGAGCATGTGTTACACTGTTTCTCTGATGCATCTAAATAAATTCAATGCTAGTTTAATTTCAGTATTCCAAATCAAAACTGAAGTTTATTTCATTACAACAGAGTGATATATTTCAAGCATTTGTGCATGTTAAACTGAATGGCTTACAACTCATAAAAACTCAAAATTTGAATATTAGATAATTGCAACAAAATAAGAATTTGTAATGCAGAAATCTCAGTGATTTTTAATGTAAAATTCTAACTTCTTGATAAACTAAATTTTGGTGTTTTATCAGCTAAAAGCATCAAAAATAATTTCTTGAAATATGTTGTGCAGTGTGTGCAACGAACCAATGCATTAGTTTTACATGACTACTAAAATAAATTAGATTGCTTTAATTCATTGAGCTACAACTGCTCTTACCATGGTAGCAACAATATTCTCTAATTAAAATTCTATGTCATGCATACAGCTGCAATTGTGGAAAAATATTAGGGCTATTATAAAGATTTCTAACTTTAATCGAAGTATTTAGACGTTAAAGTGAGAATACTTAAGATTTTCCCAGTTTCCCATCCAGTGTTTTAGCTGCTGTTCCTACCTTCGCCGGCAGATGGCGGCAAATTATTTTGCTGCTCTCGCCTTGGTAAAGATGAGGACTTTGCTGCTTGAGAAAGAGCCGTTAAACGCTCGTTTTCCATTGATATAAGCTTTCTGTTCAGGGCTTTAATTTCGCTCTCTCTCCGAAGAAGCTCCACCTGAACCACAGCGAAACCCTCCTCCCACAGCTTGCTGATTTCCATAACGGCCGCTTTAGCCAGCATCTCCATTATGGAGGTTAGCTTGCTCTGGAAAGCCACACAGTTGTTGTTGTTGTTGCTGCTGCTGCTGTTAGCCATGTTGCTCCGGTTCGCTGGCTAAAGCAACGTCAGTAGGCTTTTACAGGACTTTTGTATGCCTCAACAAATCCAACAGCAGCAGAGGTTCTCACCTTAAAAGTTCACATTTACTGATTTGAAGCCAAACCATGGATGTGTAATACAATAGAAACAGGAAACGGCCATGATCACGTGATAAGGATATTCGGTGCTCTTGATTGGCTACAATTTCTGACCAGGAAAATATGACATTATGAAAGTCAATAGTGCTTCTCATGTTTGTCCACTAGGTGGGGCTGCATTTCCATGTTATTGAAAAGAAGGTTTTACAAAGTAAAATAAATAATTTTCAGGTATATCGTTTGTAGGCAAGTGTTTTAAACACACAAACAATGACCAGTTTTATTCAAATTCCAAATCCAAAATATTTTGTCAACCAAAAAGGAAAATTAAATGTTGCTTTAACTCATATTAAGTCAAATTCCACAAAGAGTTATTGTGGATGGTGTTAACATATGTAATGCATGCAGTATACTTGCAACCCCTGCGACAGACTGGCGACCTGTCCGGGGTGTACCCCGCCTCTCGCCCGGAACGTAGCTGGAGATAGGCACCAGCAACCCTCCCGACCCCATTAGGGACAAGGGTGAACAGAAAATGGATGGATGGATGGATACTTGCAACCTAATTACTGGTCTGGAAGGTCCCATCATGTTTTACTGCCATTTACCAAAGTTCACTCCTCTCTACTTTAGTGAAGACGTCAACTAATGGTTCTAAAAAAAACACTACTCGTCAATCAGTCTTTATTTATAGAGCACCTTTAATATGTACAATGTAAGTAGCAACAACGGGCATGATAATAGTAAAAACAATGAGTTTAACACGGCTAAACATAAAAAAGCAAAACCTGAAAAAAAATACAGCTACAGACTTTAATGGTTTTAATGGTAATAAGCTAGAAGAAGCAGACGTACCACATCTAAATATTGATTCTAATATTAAGATTAAAGTTAAAACTGTCTTCACAAATAACTAAAACTAACTAACTAGAAACGTTATTCTGCAATGTACATTGCATTGTTCCCTCCATCTATAACTATATAGATGGACGGAAAGCTGGAAAATATTCAACTAACAGTGTTTCTTTAATATTTTTAATCAAATTAACTCCAGCTATTTAAACCTTAACTAGCACATTTCCAACTTCAAACGCCACAAAGCAGCTCGCACGCTGATTGGCTGACAGACGTGCCCTTCCAAAGTGGGCGGAGTCAGAGCAGGGAGACGACGGAGCTGTCAAACACCGACAGTCGTTTGAAATATTATCAGAGGAGCGGATAACAAAACCGCAACACTTTACCAATGTGTAGATTAATTAACGACAGGAGCAGACTTTGTGTTAGAATTTGGTGTTTAACCGCTGGATAAAAGGACTTCTAAGCCGTCGTTGGGAGCAACTTGTTGTTAAGTGCGTGTTTCGCAGGCTCTCCCTCTCAGGCTAATGTGCGTTAGCTCTTCGCTCCAGTTTTGTTGACAAAACTAGCCCGTTCGCTGTCGTTGAGCTAGCTGCGGTGTTTCGGAGTTAGCTCGTCATTTTCTCAGAAATGTATCCGGGTACAGGCATGGAGCCCAGCCCGGACTGTTCCTGGAAACTCCTCCGTGAAATAAAACTAAGTGAGTAAAACTTTGAACACTAACAGGGGCAAACCTTAATAATGGCCACTGCCTCTGGTATTTGTTTACATTTTCCCTCCGGAGTTTGTATTATACATATAGCAAATTAACACAAGTCAATCTAGCGGTGTATGTATTTTACCACTTGTCTAATTGCTGTCATTTGCATCCAGGTAGTGACAGGGTTTTGCTACCCGCCCCATTGGTTTGTTCATTACTTGTAAGCCATTGAAGGTTGACTGTCTCTCCCTGTCAATCTTGTGTAAGTGCACACACTTACACACAGTGGATGTTTACCACAGTTGATTGCGGTCAGAAATCAGACTGCTTTGCTTTTTCGTTTTGCGTGACCTTGCTAAATGTTTTGCTATTGTTGATTCGTGTGTACAGAAGGAACATCTAAAAGATTATTTAAATGTTTAAAGTGCTTTGCAGAAATTGTATGAGAGGCAAAAACGCTCGTTTTAATGTATCTCATCCTTTTCAAACCAAATTCACTTGATTTATAAAGCACATTTAAAACAAGAAATTTGATTACAGTATTGTTCAGTAATAGAAAAATAAATGACTGATTGCAAAAAAGGCTCAAACAATAATAATGATAAGGAAACCTAGTGGGAATTTATGTATTTTAAGCAGTTTGTTTTCAAAGTTTGCACCGCTACTGACTAATCCTCAAAGTGTTTGGCATCCCTTTGCAGAAACAGCTGCCATGAAGTGTTGGGATAACTGTAAATGAATCTTTTACATCACTGTGGAGGAGTTCTGCCCCACTCTTAGTTGCAGAATTGTTTTGATTCGGCTACATTGAAGGGTTTTCAAGCATTAATGCGTGTTTAAGGTCATGCCTCATGTTCTCCATCAGATATAAGTACATACTTTGACTAGGACATTAAAACATTGTCTTTCTGAGGTGCAGGAGTGCAGAGCAGCCCCAGACCATCACACCACCACCACCACTGTTTTTCACAGGTCAATATGACCTTTTTCTGAAATTTTCTATATTGGTTTTATGTCACATTCATCAGGAAACACACCTTCATAAAAAAACTCACTTCTGACTCATTGGTCTACAAAACAGTTTCTTGAAAGGTCTTGGAGGTGATTAAGAAGGTTTTGGTAAAAGTCAGACCTGCCCTTGTGTAAGTTTGAACTTTTAGATGAATACCAATGAGTCTGCTAGTTATTGTTAAACCGTGAAGACTGACCTTGATAGAACTTGGTTAGGCATGCAGTTCTTTACATAAGTTAGTGTTGTTGGAGTAATTTTGTTTGCCCGGCCAGGCCACTTCTGGGGTGGTTCAATACTGTTCCATGTGTTTTCCATTTGTGGATAATGGCTCTCGCTGCACTTCACTGGATTCCCAAAGCCATACAAATGGTTTTGTCACCATTTCCTGACTGTCAATTGCTTTATTTTTGATTGGTTCTTGAATTTTAGTAGTTCTGGGCATGATGTGTTGCTATTTAAGATCCTTTAGCCTACTTTATGTTGTCGGATAGGTTCTGTCACTTCTTGATTCTCCAGGTCTGGCAGTAATAAAACCTGGTCAGAAAATGTTACTATGAAGGTGGGCATCTATTTTATGTACACTCTTAATGAATAAAATAATTTTAAACTCTGTTCTGTATTTACACTGCTCATTACCTTTGCTTGTTACTGCAAGTTGCTTGATGATTTGATACATTTAGGTTGGACAGAAAAACAAAAATCAGATGACATCATAGCACCGTAGCGGGAATCAAACTGGTCCCAAGAGGAACACCAGAATTAACAGCTGTACAGGAGGAAAAATCTTCCCAGTTTCATATTGACAACCAAGCTATTTCCTGAAACCTTACTGGAAATTTTTGGTAATTTAGAATTAAACTAGTTAAGTGTATACATCCCGAAATTTCAGAAGAAATAGCAGCTAGGAGATTGGCCTGCAGTTATTTAAATCTTTGCAGTGACATTAAACTATTTGCTGCAACCTCCACATCATAACATCACTTATCTTTTGATTTATTGATGACATGTCCCATTAGCCTGTAATCCACTAGGACACAACTGGATAGCTGTTCAGCGCCCTTCTCCAACCACTCCTACAGTATTCGGCCTGAGGCTGCTTTGGTGTTATGCCCCATCTGTTTTGAAGTAGTAACAGGCCACATTTTACACACAGAAAAAAAGCCAGACTTTTACATTTCCACCCTTTCCCACTCAGTGTCCCTTTAGTGTGGTATTCTAAATGCATACCATTGGAATACGAAGCCAGCAGGGTATAGTTTGGAAACAAATATAGTAATCAACATGGGTGGTTTTTGCCTATATTTGTATTTTATAACTTGAAACGTCATTGAGGGTTATTATAGATGTAAAACAAAATACACGTATGAGATGTATGAGCTTATTTTGCTTGTTTATTTCATTATATGAATTCCTCATCACTGGATCTTTGCCAGCATGAAAAATGCGAAAACTTTCTGTGATTCTTGCAGACTCTGTATTGCAGAGGTCTGTGGAGCTGCATACGGCTCTTCAGATCCTTATTGGTAGCTTTTAATAACTTGGTGGAAAATATTATAGAACTGAGCAGAGTTTGTGTACATAAAGCTAAAATAAGGCTGCGCTTAATAGCTCTTCAGGAAATATTTTGATAGAATTTGTACAACAGAATGGCACCAAAAGTTCAAGGAATACTTTTACTAAATTAGTGTTTTTGTTATTGGGCTGCAAATGGTGCTTGTTTTTCAATTTTTGGATCAATATGGAGCATTCATTCAAGAAATGCATCCGTTCTCTTCTTGTAAAAGTCTGATGTTATTCTTGGTTTTAAAAACTAAAATTTTGCTTTTTCAATTTCAATAGCGAGCTAATCAACTTTATAGAGTAATTATTTTTTGCACTTACATTTTTATAGGTCTAGAAAAATGTGTTTTTTTGTATGAGGAAAGCTAAATGACTCTCTGGATTATAAAAAGTTGCTGACTCCTGATCTAAACAGTTATTTATCCAAACAAAACATTTTATCTCTTATCTGTCTCTCAGTGAGTTTGTTTACTTGCAGATCGACAAAGCAGCTATTGACCTTAACATAAAAACTTCTGATCAGATGTTAACTTAAAGTTGCAGCGTCTTACAAATGTAAATGTATTCTAACCGTTCTAGCTTCTGCACAACAACACAACGCTTAGTTGAACTTATTACTTACTTACGCCTGGTTCACATAGCAAGATTTAAAAATTGTCAATTGATTTTCTAAACCTGAGAAAACCCCACATATGGCGATTTAAAAAATCATAAATATAACAGGTTTGGTCCTACAGAATGTGGTGTACAGACAACATGCCACACACAGACAGACTTCACTCACCAACATTAACATGTCAGATGGAAAATCCTGCAAAACCTCTCGAGCGCAAACGAGAGGTTAGAGTAAATAAACATGGCAGACGCGGAAGAAGCAACGATGACTGTGGACTATTTTAAACGGAGAAAAAACAAGACAAAAAGACAGCGCTAACGTTTAGTGTGTCGTTTGAGCAGTCCGAATGGACCAGATCACTCTGACCACACCAGGTACGGCAGGAATATCTCCTGAAATGATCTTTAGAGACATCACAATAACCAGAACGTCTTTCAGATTGCCAAAAAGGGAAGAGCGGGTCAAAAATCATCATAATTATCTTGCCCTTATTTAAGGGTACTGGAGTAAATGTTGCTGAACACAAATGCACACTTTTCAGATTTGTAGTTGCAAAAATTAAGACAAGTTTCAGTTTATCACTTTACATGTGCTGACAGCTATCACATATATGTTTCTTTCTATTAGTCTGCCAAATGAAATCCCAGTAAAATACTTTGAAGTTTGTAGTTTCTAGGAAGCCACTGTACATAAAACATACTGCAGGATGATCCAATTAGTGGTTCTTTTGGCCCATAAACTGTCGTTCTACATTTATATATCTGTCAGAGCTTTACTTCAACGTCTTGTTGCTCTCAGCCGCCCCTGCTCTGCAGTAATTCTGCTGGAGCTGAAGACGGCACACTGAGGTTAGTGTTTTGTAAGATGCTGCACAAAAATCTGGTCTGCAAAACAGCATGATGGAAACTCTAAATAGCACCAGCATTCTATGCATAGCTTAATTGGATTGTTGCTCTATTTATATGCGACCTGATTATGGTAACAAAAGGGCTGCTTGCATGTCAGTTTCTTTTGCAAGATTATTTGAAGATTCAATTCAGTTTAGTTTAGCCACACAGTTTGAATTTCCAGTGTTTATTAAGGGGTTACTTTTAAAAAGCAAAGGTAATATATTGCCTCAAAACTGAAGTAATCCTTATTTAAGGATATTTTTTTACCTTCTACAGCAGGCATAAGATGGTATGAGATTCTGACCAAACTGTACTTTTGTAGTAGAAATACCACATCTTCTCAGTATTATTGTATTTAAACAGTGGTGTCCCTATGAGGGGGGCAGAAGGGGCCATTTCTCACTCTTGAAAAATGCGTTCCATCCTACTTCCCTGCCCTGAAAATTATGTTCATTTTATAGAAAGGCATACAACTTCATCATCTTCAATGAAGACATAAATGTAAAACCCAATAAATAAATAAATCAATAAATAATAATAACAACAAAAATTCTTATTTCATTACTTTGGCTGAATCATGATAAACTGCCTCATTAGCAAAACTGCTACACTGCTTTCATAGACCTAAGCTTTTTTGTCAAAGGTAGCAAACATCTCATTCACATTTAGCTCTTTAACTTTTAGTTAATTAGAAGAGTTTAAAACGGGCTGAGGAGTGGCAGACAGCTCTGTGTGTGGGAGCCGAGAACAGAAGAAAGAACAGATAGAAGAAACAGAAAGTTATGCCTTTATTTCTCACTATCTTTAAAACCACAAAATAAAATCGGAATTTTTTTTATATAATCCCTGGTGCTTTAAGTGTTATGTTTAAGTTATAATAACACCCAGATATTCATTTCTATCTACTTGTTGGTTCTCAGTCATCCAGGACATGTCAAAACTAAAAAAACCTTAAAATTAAAGCAACTTAAGTTATAATTTAAAGAGGCCATACCTTGTATTGGGAGCCATTTCAATAAATCAGTGTTTATGAGGAATTTTATTAAGAGGAGTTACTCATTAAAGCTTTTTTATTTAGAACCTTACATTTTTGTAAAGGTGTAGCAGAGATTAGATCAGTGAGACTGAACAAAACTTGCATAGAAGCAACATTTGAATTTTTGTTTTATTTCTCAATAGTTTGTTGATATGCATTACTAGTCAGTTTTGGTCCTGGAGCTTAAATATATTGCATTACATTTCACTGTAACTTTGCCGACCCCCCAAAATTGCACTTAAGAAATGTTCCTGTTTATGGTCCCCCCCAATAATGAGATGGGATTCACGCCCTTGAACAGCGTGACGCTTTAAAAGATTAATTGGCTGCATCCCAAAGGATGATGCTGTCACCACCATGTTTTGTCTTTTATTTTTTACACCATAACTGTCATATGTTTTTCTTTTCTTTGTAATCTTTGTAAAAAATGCAGACATTTTTTTTTCCTGTCAACAAGGGAAAAGTCCAGTGTCCTTCTCTTGGCACAGAAACGGGGACAACAACAAGAGGAAAACTCTATTTATTCCATCTCATTATAATGATTTTAAACTGTAGCTACAATATGATGGTAAATTTCATTGGTTTGTAAGTTTTAGAAACTTGAATAACGTGATGCTGATAGTGTTTCCAAGCCTAAGCTGCAGTTAATAAGCAGTGATGGGTGAATTTGCAGGAATCAACAATCAGACTTGTGCTCATGTTTGGTAAGAAAGGGTAGAGCACTTGATGAAGGGGTGTGAAAACAAAATCTCTTACTGGCTGCTGCTCACTGTTATGAATAACGAGTGAGCTAATGTTCTACTTGCTGACCTATTCTCGTCGATTCGCTCACTTCCTCACTAAAAGTGTCTTTGCTTTTGCGTTTGGATTGAAGCCTTTTGGAAAATAGGCAGGGAAGTTCATGCCTGGTGCTTTGGGCTTGTGTTTGTCTTGGCACAGGCCAAAAAATTTAGTTTTTTCTGCTGTACCATATTAACAAGGCATAAAATGAAGTGTCATTGATAAAATAAATACTTAAAAAATAGAAAGAGGAGGTTGAAAATCCTTTTTAGGGCATGACTGGGACAGAAATGGGTCTCTCAAGCCATCCAGCTGGTCTGCAGCAACAATCCTAGTTTGTATATTTCTGTTGTTCTAATCTTTATAAAACTCACTTAAGTTTTTACATGTATTCATTCTTATATCATTAAGCTGAATCCGTTATATTTTCCTCCTTTTCTTTTACTTCACACTAACTATTTTGCAACAAGGTTAAACTTTACATGATTGCTTACCTTTTCTAAATTAAGAAGATAAGCCACTGAGTAGTAAGCCAACTGTGCCTCAGGTTTTAAATATCATTGCACATCAGCTTTATGTGACACAAGTTGACAAAGTTGCACAAGTTAATTGAAATGTGTTCAAAAATGGTCTTTGACTTAAATGCTCTATTTATATTTTTACGTTGAAAGTTATGATACAATCTAACTTTTTTATACTAAAGGTCAGTTTTAACATGTCTAAAGGAAAGATTAATATAGATTAGAGATGCACCTGGGTTTTCTGTTTCGTTTCCCTTTGAGTTCTGACATAGTAAATGGAAATTTTACCAATTCAGTTTTATTTGTTCAGTTTTACTTTTCTAAGGAATGTTAAAAATAAAAGTGATGCAAGTCACTTGGTAGAGACAGCAGTTGTCACAGCATATATTTTATTAAACAGTTAATATAAAACATCTGTTTGAACATTAAACAGTTTGTTATACACTAACATAATATTATGTGACTATCTTATATTAACTCTACATTAATGTAAAACTGATGTATTTCACAGCAGTCATGGTATTTGTGGAAAAGGTTTGCTGCATTAAAGAGTAAATCTTCCTCTTTCTTATGGTTCTCTAAGATTATGAAAGCTACATTGTTTACACTGAGAATAAAACAGTGCTGTAGCCACAGGCTTCCCTTCCTGCTCCTCTCTGTACCCTGCTGACTTTGTTTTGGCTGGCAGAACGGTCCAAAACTTGAGCTATTCCCCAGCTTATCTCCCGTAATTGAACAATCGGCCCCTTTAGCAAACCATTACGTTTGTTTTATTAATCCAGAGATCTGTCTCAGTCTGCAGAAGTTGTTTCTATTGCCTTCATTGTAGCATTACTTGCATGTATGTGATCCTATAAGCAGTTACCTTTTTGAACAATAAATCTCACAAAGCACTAATTCTTTCATATTTATCTTTTTTTTCCCCCCCAGCTCTTCAAGGATTGTCGAGCATGTGAAGATCTTGTCGTTTTGGACAATTCATGCACAAGCAGTGAGAAACTGGACCGGTTGGTAACCATAAAGGGCATGAAAACAGGGACATCCAAAGTAAAATAAGAAAAAAAGTAAAACCTGAAGTCTATGTGTGTGATATATCTCCTACCACAACTCAAACTGAACACTCACCATGCTGCCGTGAAACCCTCGGCACCGTTAAGACACTCTATTCCTCTTGTCATGTGGGTACATTACAGAAAAAGGCCCATATTACCCTCACTGGTATCAGCTTCTTTTACATCGCCATGGACCGGAACAAACGCAACTCTATTGCTGGGTTTCCAACATGGCCGGAACGCCTCCAGGAGGACAGGGATGGGACCGGAGGCGTAGGAAACTGCGAGATGGGCCAGCCCTCACAGGTCAGTTCTTACACCTTTTGGTACTTAATGAATGTAGTGGATGCTGTTGAGGCTAATTTGTGATACAAAGGCCAAGGATCTTATCAGTTTCCATTCACAAAAGTTGAATCTATACAGTAGGGGAGTCAAAATCATTTTCATTTTGGGTCATATCAAGTTTATGAATGTTCCCAAAGTTCTGGTTGTGTTGATAAAACCCGTTAACAAGCTGTTAAAATATTAATTACATACTTCTTAAAATTAAATAACACTAAACATTTTTTCATATTGATGATTGGAATTGTTTTCATTATTTCACAGATTCTGTGGTGCTAAATTAGAAAATATTTGCAAGGAATTTTGCAGTATTTGAGCTTATGTATGTTGATAAATATAACTTTTCTTCACTAGCCATGTTGATTACGGACTATAACTTGAGATCAAGTAAGGCTGAGGCAACAGTGGAGTAGAAGTTAGAAATACTGCCATTGGTTACCATGGTTACCCACCATTGTCATGCTGTTTTAACATTTGCTAGCATGTTGACGGCGTACTACAACTATTTGCCACACCGTGATAAAACAAATCATGCTACCAAGTTGACATTAGTGAATGGGAGACGCCTAAATTTCTCAAGCATGTTTCATGCAGGGGAGTTAATAAATGACGAGAAAACCATGGAAACGGATGGAAAATAAACATGTAGCTGCGGTCATCCAGGCAGGTAGCAAACTCAGTCATCAGAAATCAAAAGTTCAGGAGGCAGTGTTAAAAATAAAACCTCCGTCAGTGGCACCGAGCGAAGAGAGATGATTTGGCTGCGAGTTGTAAATAATTTTATTAGCCTAATTGAAAATAGTTTAAATAGTTAATATTCTTGGGGTTTTTTCTGCAGGCGACATGCACGGTATAGTGGGTGCTGACGCAGTGTGACGTCGATCGATAATCTCTCTATTGAATATTGAATAGAAAAAAAGGAGAAGTGCAATTATTGTGTATGAATTCTATGAGGTTTTGTGTAACTGCACTTCGGAGGCTGAAATTGGATCAATATTTAATATATTCAATATTAAAGGTTCCAACCCTGAGCCTTCATGTGGCGTTTTACTCTCTCCGCAACGACTCTTAATTACTTGGAGCAAGCATGAAATAAAAATGAGTAATCTTTTGAAGTTCTCTTACTGTTTTTATGTGATGATAACATACAGTTTCACAAAGTATATGTATATATTTTTTATTTGTTTAGTCCTTTTAATGAGTTTTTTTTGAAGTGGGTGAACTGCTTTTCTTCATTTTTCATAATATGGAAAAGGCTCAGTTTGCATAATCTTACTCAAGAGAGAGCGTTTTATTGCTCTTCTTGTAAAGGTTGGATGAAAACCTAAAAAAAGAACCAGATTGGTTCTTTAATTTTGTAGTAAAAGTAAATAATAGGGCTGGTCTGTATTAGAAAGCCATTCAGTGGCTATATTATTGGTAAAATTTACCGCAGTGATATAAAATCCACATTTTCTTACGGCTCTTTTTAAAAAATTTGTTTTTAACTGTGCTTCCAGCACTCTGTGAACTTCAGCCTCTTGAACACAGTCCTTTTCTGCAGGAAGTCTCCATTCAACAGGCCGAATTTCTTAAACCCCCGACAATTTTTATACATTGGCAAGACATATTGTGAAGCTCAAATATATGTTTATAAAGCTATACATGCAAGACTGGAAATTCTTACTTATTAACTACTTAACCTAGGCAATTAATTTTGATTACATACATTTTAGCGTGTTAAAAATTTTAATGCAACTGATCACTTTTTTGCATTCTTTACACACAAAGTTTTCGGCTGGAACTTTGTATTTGCGTGTTTCTGTTGCACCTGTAAATCTGGCACACAACAATATCCGCAAACAGACGACAAAACTGCTTCTCTGGGCCCAAGGGAGTTCATGTTTGCTTCAAAAAAATAATCTGATCGGTTTCTAGAAAATACTATTTTGTTTAAGTTGTGCTAAAAGGAGTTAGTCTAGCAGCGAAGCTATTCAAGGCTAAAATAGCATCTCAGTGCGAGGCTAATAGACGAGTCGGCATCCACATAAAGAAGTATTTTTTTCAAAAAGTTGCATGAATGATCAGAGGTTCCTGAAACACTTGAAAGGGTGTTATAGCACTTTGCACCAATCTGATGGTTGAAAAACAAACAAAAAATCAATAAATATCTTTGCTGATGAGCTAAGATGTCTATTTATATAATAATTTAGCCGGAAATTTTTTTTTTCTCGAATTGAAAGTGTTGACTTTTGTCAGTATTTTCTTTTTGATTTAAATGCAATTAAGCAATTACTGACCCTGCAAGTAATTCACCACTATTTATGAGTATTTATTTTATCAATGAGTCAAGTAGGTTTTTCGGTTCTAGACTGTCCTTTATTTAATAGGACCCAGGGCAAAAGACAACTTTTTGAATTGTAAAGGTTGTTATTGATGGGAAACATCCCGTAGCGATTTGTGCTTTTGACAGCAAACATCCAAAATGAACAATTAGAGATTCTAATCCATTGGTTAAACAATTTATTTATGGATTTTTGCAGATTTTGATCTGCAAAAACACAAAAATATGCTTTAGAATAGAAATATTGCACCTCAGTGGGAGAATACAAGTGTACCAGCAGTAAATTTAAAGGTAAAATATGAATAAAATGATAATAAGAGACTGTATAGTATCAGTTAAATTGAAAACTGTGTTAAATAGGCTCCAGTGTGTGCATCTCCCTTCTAACTTTCTCCATCTTTTACCATTTATTTTCAAGTTTTTGAGTTTATCATCAAGCAAGAGGCTGTAAATAACCAGGAAAGTTTGGGATTTGGAGCATGAATATTATGTCACTTTTTTCACCTGTTTGTTGTTCTTTCATCCAGGTGGGCAGGGTGTGTCCGTCCTCCTACAGAGCCCTTATCAGTGCCTTCTCCTGCCTGACACGCCTTGATGACTTCAGCTGCGAGTGGATTGGCTCTGGGTTTTTCTCTGAAGTTTTCAAGGTGGGTGGAGAGCGGAAATTACCTCCCTGTTTATCCTCCCTGAAGTATTTTTTTATGCTGAACCTTTAGATCCTTTGGATTTTCTTCTCATGTCCTCTCATTTTTGATTTCACACATCATCACCCAATTAGGAAAATTACAGAAGCGATAATAGGTCTTTCATGACTTTTCTATGACTCATTATGTTCTTAAGGTTAGAATATCATATGAGGAAAATGTTGTGAGCAATTATCGTTTTTATTTTGATGGAAATGTTGAACTGAAGGTATTTTTAAATTTGATTTGACTCTGTTGACCCTTAGTGAGTTGAACACTTTGTGTTATCTTCAGTATCTTTGACGTTTTGAGGTCAAGTTGAACATCACTTAAACCCCCCTTACCAGGCGTGTCACTTCAGGTCACACAAGCACTTTCACAACTACAAATCTGACGTTTTACAAAATACTGTCATCTATCAGTATTTGCCGCTTGCTGAATTATTGAAAGCCTGTCTGAGTGAAAATTTATAAGAATAATTTTGGTTTAGATAAAGTGTAATGGCTGCTAGTCTTTAGAATAAAGCAGAGTTTTAAAATTGCACTTAATTTTGATTTTGTTGTCATTTTCTGATGTAAATCAATTTTTTTGACATTTTCTCAGGCTTGTTTTTCACACTTTTATTGCCCTCTACAATATTTGCTATTCTTGACAAAGATGATATTAATATATTAAAACAAATTCTACTTTTGCTGTTGTAGCAAAATCTCACTCTGGAACATTTTTCAAAAATCCAACCTTTTGATTTGAGATAAATTTGGAAATAATTGTTTTGAACAAAATCATCATTGGCATCTGGACACAGAGGCCCATTTCACTTGGCCTCTCTTCAAAATGCGAAAGACAGCAACACACGCCATTAAAGTAAGGCAATCGTGTTCAAAAGTTAGGTAATGGCTCCTCTTGAACAATAGCTAATTTACGTGTTTATATTTAAAGCAGTCGTTTAAGACATGGGTGTCAATCTTATCAAGATCACAAATATCTTGGAGCAGAATATATTGATAAAATAATACATTTACAAACTGGTAAAATGTTGTCTGCATTTGATGAGTTCTTTTTAAAATTTAATAATATTGAACATCTTTTCACATAAATATAATTTGGCAGCATACATATAAAACTGTTATCATGAAGGTTTTATTTTTGAGTCCCACTAAAGTCTAGATGGGCAGATTTGGCCCCTGGGCCTTGAGTTTGACACATGTATTTTCAGGGCTTCTATACAAACTACGATTGTAAACAGCATAATGGCGAAGCATTGTTGTGATGTCATGCTCATTGGGGGAATGTTGAAAAGAGTAGGAGATTCTTAAAGGGACAGAGGCCCAATTTTAAGGCGTTAAATTGCAAAGTCAAATTTGTTTTTAGTTATGTTTGATATATACAGCATTTTAAAAACAACTGAAGGTAACATAGTTGCTTCATTTTGCTGCAAAATGGCACCGTGTACATAATACCTCCTTTAGTATTGGATTCCCCCTTACTGAGTCTAATAAAAGTAAATCTGGAGGTGTTTAAAAAAGCACCTCCAGGTGTTTATTAAAACCAATTCTGAGAAATTTAATAGGAACAGATGTCGTTGTGGCTGGATTTTACTCTCATTCGTAGTGTGAGACATTTATGACCTAACATTTCACCTTCTTCTCTTTGTAAGGTGAAACACCCTCATGATTCCACTAAATATAGGTACCACCTCAGTCTAGTGGGAAATTCCTGTGACTAATGGTCTTATTACTGCAAGAAAAGAATCTGCATACTGACAAGAAAGCAAATGGGAATAAAGATGAACACATTGTGCTGTTGAAATGCTTACACTCAAAGGAGAGTGATATGTATGGAAAAATGGGGCAAATAATGAGGATGAAAGTTGGAGCTAAGAGAGAAGCGGAAACACAGAAGAGAAAAACCTCTGATGTTAGAGAGTTAAGGTGAGGGAGACGAAAGAGGGGGTTTTAGATGAGGTTTTAGGTGTCCAGCGAGTACAAAGGAAGGCATAGACGGAGATGAAGAGGAGTTTGTGGGGAAGAGGTTGGTCGGATCTTGGATTCAGTAGGGTGGAAAAAATTAGAGGGGCGGGTTTGGAGGGGATGGACAAAGGGGTTAAGTTTTCCACTTGAAAGGAGAGCCGACAGAGGTGGAGGGAGACTTCAGAGGAAGATGGGAAAGAAAATATTACTACTCCTGCTACTACTATTGCAGGGAATGATTAGGATGATTAGGGCATCATGGTTTGTTTGAAGCCACAGAGCGGAGAAGAAGAGGGGAAACAGGGAGGAGGGGGATGTGAAGAGCGAGAAACGGGGGGTCGGAGGAGGATAGACAGATATGGGGGAGAAGGCCTTCAGAGGAGTGGCCATCTGTTGTTTCTGCTGCCCTGTGGTGGAGACTGTCGCCTCTTATAGCCAAGCCCCCTCCTTTGAACTTGAACAGAGAGATTTTTGTCTGTGGATGAGACCCAGAAAGAGAGAGAGAGGAAAACGGGTACAGGAATCTCTGATTATAAGAATCTAAATCCATGATCCTATTACGATGGCGTACTAGGGCCGTTGTAGACAGAAAAAAAGTAAATCTCCACCCAAAAATTGTTCTTTGAAAAAAAAGGGGAATTTCTGTATTTGAACGGTCGAAAATTTACTACAAAAAATAGAAACATTTTGCAATTAATCTCAAAAATTTCTGTTTCAAAAGTTGCACATTTTCAACTTTCAACACTGAAAATTTCTAAAAGTCAGAAATTTCCTAGAAAATACTCAGAAATGTTGACATTAATCTAATTTTCTAAATTAAAACTTAGAAATTTCTGAGTTTCAAAAGTAAATTTTTTTATATACCTTTAAAAATGTAAATATTTTAGACAATGTTTGACTTTTCAAACTCTAATAATATTAATACCAAATTTCTTTTTCTTTTTTTCTAGCAAAGTTCTAAGATATTAATTTCAAATTTTGATTTTTTTTCTAGCAGATGTTTGACCTTTCAGACTCAGGAATGCCTTTGTTATTTCTACCAAATTTCTGAGACGAATCTCATAATTTCAGATTTTTTTTCTAGCAAATTTTTGACTTTTCAAACTCATACATTCGTTTTTGTCCATCTGCAGTAGCCCTAATGCACTGTCATATCCTGTAACTAATGGTAGTAATCCATTGCCGTTTTTCATACTAAAAAACTGCACACATTTATATATTTCCTAACTTCTGTTGTCATTAATACCAATGCAGTTCATTATAGCTTAGTGTTGCTGTCAGATCTGCTTTCTTTTGTAAATGATGCCACCTATTCATTGTGTTACTGTACCTGTGTTTGAGGAAGATATTAAAATAGCTAGAAGATGTCATTATTCTGACTTGTAGGCCAATTCATTAGGTACAAACATACAACATGTCATAGATGTCATGCAACTATTTGCATATATTTTTGATATTGTTAAATAATTTCCTGCTCCTAGCCTTCTGTCGATAGAAGTAGTAGAGGAAGTGTCGGCACAGTCGTGTCAGATTAGTTTCATCTTGATCTATAAATGTTTCTGCTTCCAGGGAATGAGTTAGCAAATGTAGGTAGATAAATGTGTCTGTCCACAGAAGCACAGTCACGTTGTGAGCGTCTCAGTGGTTTTGTAGGTTGATATTTCCTATTTGCCTGCATGCATCATCGGTTAATTTAAATGTGCAGCATTTTTTTGTGGTGGTATCATCTATTTTTACCTCTATTTCAAAGATTGTGAAGAAATGGGGAATTTTGATAGTTTCTAACATTTATTGACGAGTTCCTTTTTGTTCATGCTGTTTTGTAACATATTTGTGTTTGCTTTTGAAATGTGGTTAATATAACATTAACCACATACTGGCTGTGCATTTAAGAGCAAACCCTAAAGACTTTAGAACTGGTATGGTGCTGCAATCTACATCTTTCTGCGGTGACTTCCACCCAAGTCCGGTCAGCCATAGATAAATGAATGCTGATGCTACAGCTATCTAAAACCTGAGATGATCCCAGTGCACAACAGTACTAAATTGATTGTAGGGTTCTGAAAATGACACATGCACTCTGTTATCATGGCTGGTCAGCAGTGACTGACCTCATTTCACTTTTCTGTGTCGCCTTCTTTATCTGCTTCCTCTGGCATCTCGCTGCATGTGCTAAATATGTGTTTAGCAAGTTTTATTCACAGAAGAGTTTTTAACATGCTACCAAGGCCTTTTCTGCAATCATATTTAGTTTAAACTGAAACAGAAGAGCAGTGAACTGTCAGAGCAGCACAGCATTGGAATATTTTACCATCAGAAAAAGAAGATTTCTGAATTTAAAGACTTTAGGAGACATTTATAGCATTGGCGGAAAAGTTAGCTGCCGTTTGAGCATTAGCTTTCCTTTCTGGAAATCACACTTAAAAACCTAGCATAGCCAAGGTTGTGTGTTAGCTATGGCTTAAAAAAGCTGTAATTTGAAGCAAATTTTACTGTAGTCAAGTTTATTTGTAGAGCACATTTCAGCAACAAGGCAGTTCAAATTGTTTTACATAATAAAAACATAACACAATAAACAAAAAATTATACATACTGTATGTGTTCCTGTAAAATAAATAAATGTTAAATTGACTGAATTTATATAGTAGCCACTCGTATTGACCACATAACCATATTCACCCAGTTATGTCACCCATGTGAACCATTACACATCGGTGTGTGTAATAACAAACACACACCGATATGCAGATCGCTATGCAAGTCGGGTTTAAAGCTGGAGGGTGTTAGCGCTGTCAATCATCCTCATGTACGGGCTGCTACCACCCGCTCCCTTGCTCTCAGCTAAGCTGCAGCTAGTTCTCCTCAGCGGAGCCTGTTGTGAACGCTAAAGCTAGCTGGTGTTGCTCCCGGTGACAGTGAATAAACATTTTTCCTGTAATGCTAATATAGGGCCAAACCCTTGCTTCATATTGAATACTTTGAATACATGCTGTTTGACTTCTCAATTGAATGCAAGGTTCCCAGTTGTGTGGGAGCCAAACAAACCCATATCATTACTCCTCCGTCACCATGCTTGACACTTGGTTTCAGAAGTTTGTTCTGTGTATGGTTTTCTCTAAATATGGTGATGTACATTGTGGCCAAGCACCTCCATTTGCTCTGATCTCGCTTTAGAACATTGTTCCACATGTTTTAGCAATTTATTTCTGTTCTTTATATTTGTTCTGACTTGTTCTCATTATACCATTATGAACTCTGACATTTAACAGGCACGTAGTAAAGACTGGGAACTCTTTGTTTTTATGGGATGTTTTCAGCACTGCATCCTGCAGTCTTAGTGAGAAATTGCTGGGAAGACTGGCAAAAGTCCTTAATTTTTCCTGCTTGTGGATAATGTTTCTCACCATGGACTTTAGATTGCTTATAGATTACCTTTTAACACTTCCCAGATTGAAGGGTTGCAACAATTGGTTCTCTGAGTTGAGTTTGATATTGTGTTGAACTGATCTTTGCAATTGTAGCGTGCTGTTTAGTTAAATAACTCCATAATATCTGTTTTATCCTACTTAGAACAGATTTTAGCACCTAAAAATCTGTCTTTTGGTACATAAAACCCTTTTTACCATTACTGTAGCTAAAAGTTATGCAATATAATAATCTGTTTTGACATGTTTGTCTGTCTTTGAGCATTAAATGAAGCTGTTCTGTTTTTCAGGTACGTCATCGCGCTTCAGACCAAGTCATGGCTCTGAAGATGAACAAACTCAGCAGCAACAGGGCAAACATGCTGAGAGAAGTTCAGCTCATGAATCGACTCTGCCATCCAAACATACTGAGGTAATCAACAATCTGACTAAAGAGGCTACTAATCCCTGCTAATGCTGCTTCCAACCAAAGCTAAGAAAATAATGTGATTATTTTCCACTTCGTTGAGCTTGTTGATGACTTTTAAAGTGTAATTTAACCACAATGTAAAAACCTGAATGTTTTTTGGAATTTAACAAACCGTGTCCTTGGTTATAATTTTTCTCCATATAAATAATGACTCAAAACATTTCCACCAGGCTATTTTATCATCACTATCTTCTCTCTGTAGCTCATCATCCCCTGTGGTGGTGGACAGTTTTCCTTTGGGAGAACTAGAAAAAGTACCAAACGCAGAGACAGTTTGTTTTAGAGTTGCACCAGAAGCCTGGAGGCAAAAAGCAGGAATTACATTTTTATGTCGTTACAGACTTTAAACAATTATGTCAGCATTTTATTGACTCTACAAATCGATTGCTTGAGGAAATTGACAAGTGTTTTTACGTAATATGGCTTCCATCAGCAAATTATTGAATGTTATTGAATTTCAGATCAAAACCTCAAAGGGAAAATGATGCTGCTGAGCCAAAAAGCTTGCGGGGTTGTGTGTTCCTAACAGTTTTGATATGTTTGGAGATGTAGTTCTGTTGGAAAACCCAAACTCTGGAACATTTGACCTAAACTGACTCCTTTAAACAAAAGAAAGATTCATTAGGATTAGGCCTGTCACAATAACAAATGTTCTTGGAAAATAAATTGTCCTGGAAATTATTGCGATAAACGATGATATTGTCATTTTGAAACAATTTTCAACTACTATAATAAAAATTTTGTAATAATGCCAGTTTGCCCTCTCAAAGACTAATACATTTTTATTTTGTTCACAAAACTCCACACTGGAACTGGAATACATTTTAAATATCCAAAATAAAACACACCAGTCAGAAATAATAAATAAAAAGGAACTAAAAGAAACACAAAACCGAAACTTTCAATAAAATCAATTATTACTAATCTGTCAACAAAATTGCCATTAATAAAAGATTAATCATCAAAATGGAAATTATTAAGCTTATTCTAATTTTTTATGCTTAACTGATTACTGAGACAGGACTAATTAGGATATTAAGAATCTGTCCAGGAGCCGCTAATGTTTAATAATGTCCACAGAGGATAGAAGCTAGTTTTAAGAAGACAAAGATTGAGCATGGTGGTGGCAACATCATGCTGCGGGGCATAATGGAGGACTACCTAATGTCCACCCAAATTAACAGCTAAATGATTGGAAATGGACACAAATTGGTGTTCCAATAATCACAAACACAAATCAAAAGGACCTATTACATAGAAAGCAGAAAAATAATTATCTTCTGGAATATCATTAATCCCATTTAAATTAAAAATGTATGCATTAAGTTCTTAGATTTGGTTGGTTTTTGAAAGGAAACCAAACATTTCTGCTGAGAAGAGCTTATTGTTTTGACATATAACTGGAAGCCTACTGTAAATATTTGTGATTTAAAAAAAACAAACGTTTTACCGTTGTATGGATATCAAAGTTGAACTCATTTATAATTTATATTTAATTTGCTTGTTGTATTATAATATCCACTGAACATGCATGTATGTTAACATCTGGCCAGAACTTTGTAGAAAACAGAATCTTGAGTCTGAAGTTACTCCTGATTAAGATGCTGTAAACACCCGACAGAGCTTTTTTTCTTTGCACCTGTTTAAATCTTTTCGTTTTATGATCTGCAATAATAATAAATGTTGAAATAAACAATAGAAAAACAAAATGATCGAAATATTCTTCAGGACATGATTTATTTTTTTTTTGCTCTAAGCCTCTGGGTGGGAGAGTGTGTGGACGAAGCATGCACATACATGCATAAATATTCTTCTGTGTGCACACATCTTGTACAAAGTGATCTTTGTTGAGCGTGCCTTGTATGTTTGTCTCTGTGTGAACAAACACTGTGGAGTCATTGTTTGCTAAAAAATCCAGCAAAGACCTAGAAATGTGACCTTTTCTTTGCCTCGAGTGTTATGAAGCCCTTAAAGCAGCTCATGAACAAAGTTTGTCCATTTGTTGCACATTGTGTCTGGTTAGTTGAAGAACATGATGTTTGTTTTTGATTATTCAGCCCTAACTTCAGATTAAAGAAATACATAGGCTCTAAAGTGGCTGGTTAGATTTATTAGGCTTGGAAATTGATGGGCAAGACAAAGGTAGTAATGGGAAGAATGTAGGTGAGGCAGATGGGCTGTTATTATCCCACTTTTAGCAGACAGTCCTACAGCAATCACCTGTTCAGTCTTGCCTGGTTTCTCAGTTTACATATTCCAGAAAAACCTTAGATTATTCTAAGCTTTTTCAAAATTCTTTGTTGTTTTTTTTCCAGGTTTAAGGGAGTGTGTGTCCACGAGGGCCAACTTCACGCTTTGACAGAGGTAAGAGGAAGTAAACACAAACCGTTTCACATTACAGGGGACGTATTATGCAAAATTCACATGTTGCTTGTTTAATACTTCCATTTGGGTTTCTGCAACTTCTAAAAACATCCCAGCTGTAAAAAATTATTTTAAGAAATTCAGCCGTTTTGTGACAATAAATTAATATTTCTTGGTGTCTGGAAAATTAATCATTTCAAAAACCTCCAGAACAATCAGAAGAGCACTGACCTTTCACCCAGTAACCCCAGAAACCCTGTCCGTTACCTAGCAACCTAAGCATAGCTCCAGGACTTTTTTTCAACTTGTTTTACTGCTGCTGGAAAAGACATGTTTTGTTGTTGACTTAGCATCCAGAAACCACTTTCTCCATACTTGTTGGTTGTGCGGGAGGCTCCACTTCTGCCTGTGAAATGTGTACGGCTGTAAAATTCTGCATCTGTTCGCAGCCATATTTATGTACGCTTCATCTCATTCGGGTTTAAAGTGACAAGATGCCTTAAAACGGCTCAAAATAGGCAGAATTGAACAAACTAAAATCTCATTATATAAGAATGATTTTGTGGAAAAAAATGTAATATGTTTTGTGTCACCCATAGAGCTATCCTAATCTGTTCAAGGAAGCATGCAAGGTCACCTTTAAAGCTCCAGAACAAAGTAATGACACCTCTGATCAAATGTCTCAGCTAATGAAAGGCACACTACTTCTGCAGTCATGTTCCATCTCTTGTTGTGGAGTTCATGCCCCAACTATTATTAGGAGAACATCGCGTCACCCAAGAGCACAAAAGCCTGTAATTGTGGAAAACCGAAAGAACCAAACTAGCCTTCTAGTTTACCTAACATTTCAGTTGTATGTTTCTGTCTGAGAAAGGTTCTTAGAGTTTCACAGCCTTCAGCTGCAAAATTTAAAGCAAGCATTGCTTTATCAATCATGAAATGGATAAATGCATGTAAATGTATTATTCGCGTCCATAACATTTTTATTTATTTACAGTAAATGTAAACATTTAGCCTCAGGATATAAAGGCAATTGGTACAAAAGTTGCATGTTTTTATCTGAAACACATGAAGGTGTGAAAAATTAAAACATGTCATTTGATGACAATGATTCTTCCCATTGTACCTACATTGTTAGTTTAAATGCGTCAACATTTTTTGCCAAATGAAATTAGACAAAGAAAGATTTTTTTTATGAATTTACATGATCAATAAAATAATTAAATTATAAATTGTAGTTATTTTTAAGCTAACTTTAATAAGTGGTGAGAATTTCTGATTAATTATGTTCACATTTGTGAAAATACACCACATTAAATACATGCACTGCTTTTAAAAGTACTTATACTCCTTGAGCTGTTTTTTTTTTTTTTTACGTTTAGATTTTCTGTTACATTCACAGTTACGGTTTTCTTCCAGGTTTACCCTGTTTTCCTTCGTAAGTGTCCCCATCAAATTTAACCAGCTTCCCCACATCATTGTGCTGCCCCCCCCGTGCTTTGCAGATTGCATGGTGTGTTCAGGATGATGTGCAGTACTCATAAACCAAATTGTTAATTGTTAAATTTTTGGTGTTATCTGCTCCAAGTACCTTCTTCCATGTGCTTTTAGTTTCTCTTGCATGGCTTCAGGCAAACTGCAAACAGAACTCCCTTTGGCTTTCTTCTTGCCACTCTTACATGAAAATGTGTGATGTAAACGACTAAATGTTGATGTCAGGATATTTCCCCACCTGAGCTATAAGTTACTGCAGCTCCTCCAGAGATATTATGTTGGCTGCTTCTCAGTTTAAAGATGTTTTTAGAGAATTCAGATCTGAAGAAGATCAATATGATTTTTATGCTCTTGCTTGAGATATTCACCACATTTCCTGTCTTCTAGCAGTGGATTTCACAATCTGACCTTATTTAACAATTAGTAGCAGGTGAAGAATTCATAGATGAAGTGCTTGCCTAAAACAAATTTAACTTGAAGGTTGGGTTGCATGGGTGTTACTTGTTATATGTTTTTACAAGTCTTTGAAACTTCTGTTAATATTCAACCATGAATATTCTTGTGAAAATGGACATGCTTTCAAACTTCTTTGCTGCTTTTCCTGTTTGGGCCTTCCTTGCTCTTCTCTCTTATAAATAGTACGACTAGCTGAAGCAACAGACACTAATGTGGTGAGACACCGGCATAAATCAGGTGTGATGTTCACTTTGCTCAGCCTGTCAGTTTGTGGGTGCAGGTTGCCTTCATTTATGACCTGAACCGACTTTACGACGTCATTCCTAACCTGTCTGGCATATTTCTCAGTTTTCATGATTTTATTTGTTCGTTAAATTTATTTAACTAAAGTCTGAGGCCTGCACAGAGGAGATGGAATTCAACAGAGATTAAAGAATCAAGATTCACTGAATTTTATCTAGGGCTTTTAAAGTGAAGAATAAAAAAAATGCATGCTGCATTTTAATATTTTTTCTATATATAAAACAACACATTTACTAAATTATAATATTATTTAAAAGTCTATTTACTTTAAGAACTTTGTCTCTAAGTAAAACACAATATATAGATTAATTACGCACAGCTTTTATTTCTGATTTTTCCACTTATAGATAATGAAAACATGTTATGTAAAACTGGAATATTACATTAAGCCAAAAAAAGTACATTTTTAGAAACAGAAATGTAAGCTTGGTAATACCTGCTTAAAGTTTGTTGTAAAACGGGCATAAAATCATAATGCCTTTTAATCTTTTATCGCTCCTTTTTGAACAATTTGTGTAAAATTGCATGTCAATTGGCATGACTATTTGGGTTATTATTTTTTCTGATTTTACTTTTTGTCTTTTTGAAATAAACACATTTTCAAAATATACTTTTAATTTGACAAATGATACTCTTTTGGACGTATGTTCACATTTTTTGATTGTATGTGCTGCTATGTTTGGTCAGATAAAACTCCAACAAAACACATTAAAACTTGCATTGTAATGTGACAGGATGTGTAAGACACGGTATGTTAGATGTAACAGTAAGTAGCTTTAAGCTAATATTACATCACACTCGCTCAGATGAAGGCATCGTTTATAGAAGATGCTCCCAGACTCACACATGTTCTTTATTACTTCTGTGCTGCAGTTTGAAAGTGTTTATTGTAGCCGTGGGAGAGGAAGACACCAGCTTTCTGCAGCTGTGTACCATAATACCAAGTCTTACAGAGTTTGCACACATGCAAACACACACACACACGGTAGTTGTGATGTAAATAAGCGCATTGTGAGGCACACGTCTGATTATGCCTGCTCAGACATTGTGGTAGGTCTTGTTTTCCTTCTGCAGGGTAAACAGATCTTGTCGTCTCATGTCGGTCGCAGGCTCCTTGCATTTTTTTTTTTCTTCTTCTTTTGTTACTTGGTCTCTGTTACTCTGTATGCAGAAGAAAATTGGAATAAAGTTACAGGATTGCCCCAAGGTTACCTTGAGAAACTCATTAACTTTGATACAAACGGATGACAACCACATCCTGGAAAAAACTTGGAATAGTGAGGAAGCTTCATGCAGTGACGGTAAACCTTTAACCTAAGAGCAGCTAAAGTCTTTGTTGCAATAAAGACCGAATGACTTTAAATGCTACATCCTCTCTTAAACATTTTAGGTTTCACAATTTCCACCAGCTGGCTCCAGAATGCAAATATTTAGCATCACAAAATGATTTGACAGTTAGACATGATTATCTGCAAGGGCCAAAATGACCTGATGGACGATGACCTGCTCTGATTATACTGACTTTCAGTTAAATGCATCCGGCTCCTCTAGTCATATTCAGGGCTGATGGTGAGTCATGACCTCTTATGGGATTATGGCGATTTAAGCTGATCTGGAAAGCAAACAAGGATTCTTTGTTCGAGTTTTTCCAGGATTTATAGCCCGAATCCCAGACAGTCCATCACAGTAACTTCCACAACATTTTTGACCTGACATATGTTTTGTATTTCCTCATTTCTCTTCATTGTACATCATGATGGAGAGGTTCCTATATGGCTCAAACCCAAACTGAGCTGACTGCGTGGTATCAGCAACTCCAAAGCAGATTTTAGGAAAAAATATACAACTTTATTTCCAATTTTATTTGAGCTGGTTGAGATTTTATCACTGGTATTCTTCTACCGTAGAGTGATATTTGTGTCGTTCAGGTGATCATAAAGAAAATAGAAGTTGGACAAGTTTCAATTTAAGTCACCCATTATCAATTAATGTTGAGCTGTGTTCAGTTTTAAGGAGAAATACTATTATCAGTTTGTATTGTTATTTACTGTTAAATTCTGTCAGTTTTATAAGACAAAAGGGAAAATTTAGTTGGAAACTGATCATTTACCCAATTCTCTCACTGTCTGACTTGAAAAAATTACGACGTTTTTCTGTTTTTAGAGCAGTTAAGATCAACAAAATTCTTACCGTTTCTGAAGTTGTTTTTACACCTGATAGTCTAGTAGACTTGATTCAATTGAGGACCAAAATGGCAACATGTGTTACATTTTCAGCTGCTGCGGTTCGCTTTCACACCGCACTGTGTCAAACCAGCCAAACCCTTTGAAAAACATGTTCCTGTCCTCACCTGTGGCGGCGCTACACCAAGAACCACTGAAGAAAATGACACAAAAACTTCTGAAGAAGACTTGAGCTCAATTTCCTTTTTCACAAAATGGAGTGGCGTCAGATTTTAGCAGTTGGAGGATTTCTTTTTTTGTCTTTGGTAAAAAAACAAAAAAACAACCTACGAGCCATTTCCCTCATTGGCATTACATTATCACGTTTGTTTTGGTTCTATTTATGTTAACCCTTCGAGGCAGACAATTTGTCTCAGGGAAGTTTAGTAATGGAGGTCCTTGACTCATTTGATGAACCATTCCAGCTCTAGTTTTCACTTTGCTTGGCGTTCACATGTGCATTCAAACTGCGCCAGAGCTCACGTTAACCGAGCTGAGACTGAGAAACAAATATATTGACATGTTCATCTCAATATATCAGCAAAGAAGTTGAGTTTGGGCTTAAATGGGTCTTCTTAACAGAAAATGACCATAACATTACTGCTAACTTAGTCAAAAAGTGCCTTAAAAGGAACAAAATCAATGTTTGGATCACAAAGGCCTGTTCTTAGCCTCATAAAAAAATGTTTGGGTTTTGACCCAAATTGTATAGTTTATGGATAAACCAAGTTTAGAGGAAGTAAATGAAGCTTATGAATTTGAAGAAAGAAAGAAACAATTCTGACCTCCTGTTCTAACTGACATAAAAAAGGAAACATTTAGTCAAATTTAATGTTCGACAGTGAGAAGAAATTACCCGAGAGTGTACAAATATCTGGTCTAAACTGTGAATCTGGATTCAGCTGAATGAATTTAGTAGAAAAATACAATTGAATGTCTTCTAAAAGCAAATCAGTGAAAGCAACACGAAGCCGACGGTGGAGACTTCCTTCCAGCACCACCCTGTGCTGCCTTTGCTCTAATTCTGTGCCTGTCAGTCAGTAACCACAGCTTAACCAGACTGTCTCTCCATGTCATGCCAACTCTCTTTAGTTAACTGCTGCTGCTCATGATATGTGACATGGGATTAGGGTGTTTGCATGCCAGCAGGAAGGTCAGGCGAGTTCTTGAGGATCAAAGCTGACAAAGCGACAAACCCAAAACCCAACGGAGTTAAGTGGGTTTCTTTGGTTTTCATTCTTGAGTCTATATTTGGACAGACACTCCATATTCATATATGAGAAAAATACCTGTTATGCCAGTTCTGCAAAATGAGTCTGCATGATATTTTTAATTGAGATTAAGTCAATACGTAGACCTGTTGCAATAAATCAGTTAATCACTTAATAAATTAAAACGAGTTCAATCATTTTCATTTGCATGATTTATTGTTTTTGTCTTTTCTCTCTCTTTCTACCAAAAACTGGATGACAAAAGTCTTCAGTCTTATGCATGGTCTCCACTAGCCCCTTTTTTCAAAGGACAACTTTGTTTACTTCGATTCATAATTCATTTACTTGTTGTTCTATTTATTTTTTATATTTAAAATGTTCTTTAGAAATTAAAGTTTACTGATCTTTGAGAATGTATCATTCCATTACCATTATATTACTTGAAATTGGTTTCAACGATATTATTGTTTGTCGCAATAAATTCTTGGCTGTTCAGTTATGTTCCGTGTGATAATTAGTTGTTTTGGGGAAAGTGCTTTATTATTACATTAGTGTAGTTTCACTTTGTCTGTATATTTAAATATATGCTATAATAGATCCCAGCTTCAAGTCAAAAGAGACTTTCAATAAACAATAAACAGACTTACAGCTGTACAATATCAAGAATTGATTGAAAATTTCAATTAACATCTTTTTCAGACAACCTCGGTGAAGTTTAGCATTTCAGTCTTTTTTTAATATTCAGGGCAGTTAGAGTCCATCAAATTGTCCAATACATTATTGATTAGAGCATGAGCACATGAAAATATAAAACGGTTAGAATCCTCGTACTTGCGTGGTTAGGGAACATAGCGTTTTGCAAATATCTAAAATCGGCAAATATTTGAGACCTGCTTTGAAAATGTATATAACTTCGAAGTTTATTGTTCAAACCCCAAACATAACTTCATATGAATTAATACGCACCGTTGAAACCATCTTGGCGCAGAACAAGAAGCTAACATCTACATTCTGACTTGTATTTGTTCTTCGACGTGCAGCCAATCAGTGCAAAGGGAAATGGTGTGTAAATTAGCATTGCACCCAAGTATTTCAAATATGCTCTGCAAAAAAAAAAAAATCTCAACTCAAATATTATAGTTGTGCTGCAAACAAAATTTTTGGGACACTGTGACATAAGTTAAATTTCTTTTTTTTTTTTAACCACTTCTATACAGTTCTGTATACTCTGTTTGCTCACATGTTTGAAATGTTTTTCCTCTTTCTTTAGTACATCAACGGAGGAAACCTGGAGCAACTTCTAGATAGCAACAAGCACCTGAGTTGGCCCGCCAGAGTGAAACTAGCTTGTGATATCGCCAGTGGTGTGGCCTACCTGCACTCCAAAGGCATATTCCACCGGGACCTCACCTCCAAGGTTAGATGAGGCTAATTAGAAAAAGATTATTTCACTTATAACAAGACATTTTTCCCATGTTAAAAGTGAAATAATCTATTCATCAACATTAAGGAATTGCTGACTTAAATTGAGCTCCAGTATGTTGCTGAAAAGTTGCTTGCAAGTTGTCTTGTGTTTTTTTTAACTCAGTTAACTCAGAAAATGTGCACCAACACATATTTGTTGGGGCTCCAACAAGAAACGATGACCAACTGTAAAACCGAAGGTTCATTAAGTTTATTGGCAGGAATGTTGAAAAACACACCTTTGACTATGAGAAGGAAAAAAAAACTTCCTTTAAAAAAAGCCCTAAATAGATATAAATTAGTTTAACATTAAGCCAGGGACCAGCAATTTTTTTTCTACTTTTGCATATTATTCCTACAAAATAAAACTTGTCTAGATCTGCTAATCTATGCAATATAAAATTGTAAAATTAAAGAACCAAGACTTAGATTTTAGAAAGAAAGACAGTGTGTGCAGTTTTCCAGAGGAAAAAATGGTGGAACAAATTAAATTTAGTTATTTTATATTTGGAGAACAAAATAGCCCATATAATGGGACTGGTGCACATAGATCCTACAAACGTCATTTGATTAAAGCAACACTATAAAAAGAAATTCACAGTCTTCCTTCATAAAAATCAGAAATGACAATAAAGTTTTTGTTTGCTCTGTCAGTAATGACAGAGAACCATTTCATACAGTATTTTGCATCGTTTTCTTATAATTAATCATTTTTAGAACAGCTTGTCTCACTGTAAACAACAATGGCTGCATTACTACAGAATTTTTTAAGCTAACCCAGACACTTTTGGCCTTAAAGGACAGCGGGTATGTTCTCTTGTAAGTTGTTTACGGTTAAGTTGTTTCTGTCTGCCTTCAGAGGGTAGAAACATTGCACTTCCTCAAATCATTTAAAGTAAGTTAAGTTTTAACTTCCCCAGTGAGCATGTGCAAATGGAGCTGTAGTTTTCAGAGAAGCTAACTGTATTCGACCGTTGCAAATTACGGAGATTAGGAAGGAAAGCGTTATGAGATTTAAGTTGTGCATTAGCTTCATGCATCACAAATAAACCGTGAACATTAATATGCAGCTCTGTTAAGTAGGTGTCATGATAATTTCTTACAGGTCTCTTTCATTCTCACTGCTGGTTCCAGTGAGAGTTTGAATATTTTACAGTAGGTTGAAGAGGAAGGAAGTGCCTTAACTTCTAATGCACAGTTTTCTCATTACTACTTTAAATAAGAAGCGAAGGTCTGGTTAATAAACCATAAACTGTTGTTTAATCCATCTGTGTTGCAACTTCCCCAAGTAACATTCTGTGTTTTTGGGGGTGTCTGTCTTCACAGAACTGCTTGATCAAATGCGACGACAACGGCTACACGGCGGTGGTGGGAGATTTCGGCTTGGCAGAGAAGATTCCCACCAAACAGTAAGAAGAGTCGGAGTGAATCTTAAAAATACCAGGGGGAGTTTGCAGGAAAAAGAAAAAATTAGAAGATGAAATAAATTGAAACATGCTGGCTGTTTGTTTTCTACTTGTCTCATTGTGAGGGATAATTTTCAGAAAGAAAAATCATATTTAAGTGACTCAAACTGAAGGCCAGTTCAGTTTTATCTCCCTACTGCGTCTCATTTGTGTTAGCCTTCAAACTAGTGAGGCTCCTTCTTTTCTTTATCTCCCATCTTCTGGGTTAATATCAGTTCTATTTATAATATTATGGTTACACTCAGGGAAAACATGTCACGTAATAAGAATTTTATTTCTTTAATCATCTTTTTGTTTGTGTCAGCTCTTCATCCCTACAGCAAACTCAGCTTAGTTACTCCTCCTCCTCCTCCTCTTCCTCCTCCAGGGGTTATTTATTAGCACACAGGTCACTAAAAGCCGCCTCTACAGCTGACATTCTCTGCCTCGGTGTTTTGATAGCAGGAGGATCAAATCAATCTGGGGTTTTCACTTTTTAATCCTGCAGTAGCAAAAAAGAAGCAGGGAGTCTGCTTTCTGTTCTCCAAAATGTCCAAAATAATTCCTCTGATCTTTTCCAAAAGTTTATGAATATGACCACACAGATTTTGGTTGTTTACTGTGCTGTGAAAAGGCTTTCTGAAATATTTCAAATCATCAAACGAGATGTTATGTTTTGTTGTCAGACAAAAATAGCTTAAGTAAATACAAGACAGACTGACTTTAATCTGTTTTGGGGTGAAAAAACTATCCAAACCAACCTGAACTGTTATGCAAAATTCACTTTTTGCATGTTTGATACTTCCTTTTGGGTCTCAACTGTTTTCAGTCCATGTACTTAAAAGAAATCACCCAGATTGGGTTTTTTAAAAAAAAACCAAAAAAAAACAATAAATAAACCCAATTTATTGGTTTTTTTTCCCAATAAATTAAGAGTTTTTGGTGTCTGGAAAATGGCCAATTTCAAAGATTTGTGAAATGTCACGTCAGCAGGCACTGTCCCTCGCCTAGCAACCCAGCGAAGTCCAGCCCGTTACTTGGCTCCAGTGTGGCTAAAGTAAAACAATGCTGCAAAGAAGAGTGGGCCAAATTTCCTCCCTAAAGATGTAATAAACTCACTGACATTTTCTGCTAATAGTTGTTGTAGTGAGTTGTTGCTGCCAAGGTTGGACCAACCATGTATTCATTTTAGTTGCTTTTTCTTATTGGTTTGGATGGCTGCTTTCCCTTAATACATATAATTATTACAAACTGCTTTTTATGATTAGGTTAACTTTGATCTGATCCTGAAACCTTTAAGTAAAAACAAAAACTAAATCTGTAATTGGATAAAAGATATGTAGATAAATGTTATTTAACCTCCAGGCTGAACATTATACATCTAAAATAAATTCAGTTTAAATCTAAATGGAGCAAATGGGACTGATTAGATACATCTGTGGGTTGTTTTAAACATAAACTGGCTGCCATATTCACACAGAGCAGCTTCCAAACACAGCAGAACATGCAGTTCCTTTTGGACTCACGTTCTGTACCAGCTTATTTCACACATCAGTCTAATGATGCAGACATTAAGCTTTTTTTTTCTGCTCATATGTTCTGTTTAGGGCTGATGGAGAAAAGCTTGCAGTGGTTGGCTCTCCTTTCTGGATGGCTCCTGAGGTGCTGAGAGATGAACCCTATAACGAGAAGGTAAAATCTCTATTAGTCCAAAGAAGGTTTGCAGATTCAGATCAGTTTAAGTCACAGAATTTGATTTTTGAATCTAAGTTGTGCAAATGCACTACTGTCATGACATCACAGCTACAAGCAGAGCGTAACATGCACATCATGAGCATAAATACCACATATGTCAGTGATATCAGTGCTTTGAAAAAGCAAGAATCGGATGCACACATTTGAATGTACATAATCTGTATATAATCTACATTATATACAGTTCATAAAAAGCGATTGTGAAGATTCTTGAATGTGAAACTTACTGACTTTGAACATGGCTGACTGTAGGTAAGCACCATAAAAATGTGCATAGAGTACCCAGACATTTTGCTAAACCCAAGAAGCTCATTAAAGGGGGTTATTACCAGTGTTGCCAGATATTGAAAGAACAACGATCAACCAGCTTTATGAAGATGAGGCCAGAAAAGGCCAACTGGCAACCACACTAAGAGATTTTAAAGTGGGTTTACAGCAAATGCCTGCATATGACACTACATTACTGCAAATGGCTTTAATGTTTTGCTTTATTGTGCGGAACTTTTTTTCAGAAAGAAAGTCAAACACAAATAAGCAACTTGACATTCAAAAACAATCCCAAAGTGGCCTATAATAAGCAGACTTGGCAACACCGGTTGTTATACAAAACTGATTTTTTTTTTTTAGCTGTACATCATATTATTCTGTTACTTCTTCACAAAAAATATGCTGTTGCTTTGATTCTTTTATGGATGTTTGAGGAATCTTTGAATCTCTGATGGCAGCCATTCGGGGGTACCTGAACACTTACTCCTTCAGACTATTGACAGCAGAAATGAACAAACACCTCATTATATGAGCTACTTCTCAGTCCGAGGCTCCTAAGAACAGTTGTAAATGGCATATTGGAGAAATGTTGTGATTACGTGCTGAAGATGGAGTATCTGAAAGAGTAAGAGCTTCTTAAAGAGACAGAGGCCCAATTTCAAGGAGATAAATTGCAAAGTAAATTTATTTTACATGATATTTGATATATAGTGTTTTTATAACAACTGAAGGTAGCAGAGTTAGTTGAGTGTGCTATAAAATAGTGCATAATACATAATACTGCCCGTTTAAAAGTTCAAATTACTACTACATTATTCCCATGCTGAGAGTGTGTGATCTTCTTACCATAACTATAGCTATACAAAAGTTGCATTAAAAATAAGTGAATATTATGTATAAATTTATGTGTTTCTGAGCTTATTATGACTGTTTCCAGGCTGATGTTTTCTCATATGGAATAATTCTTTGTGAAGTCATTGCAAGGATCCAAGCCGACCCCGACTTCCTTCCCCGCACAGAGGTAACGACTTTTCCCCTCTTCTCTACCTCCTGACTTTACAACACCCTGTGTGCATGTTTGCAGTGTACACTTCTCAAACAAATCTGGGAAAGAATGTTAAAATATTTACTTCTGCAGTTTTATAATCCAACCTCATGGTATGAGGCAAATATTTGTTTTGTTTCTGAAGGTAGAACATGAAAATGCCAATTTATAGACTTGTGCAAAGGTCAGAAGACACTCCTTGTTTCTTGTTATTTAACCGGAGTAATTTCTAATCTTTAAATTGAGTCTTCATTAATAATTCCTCAAACAATGAGGAAATTCTCTGCGTTTTCCACTCATTCTCTCAGTTTTTAATATACACACACTATGCAGAATGGGGGCACACCATAAATAATAAATATACCAAATAGACCTGAAAGGATTTGATGTTTTACAAAGGTTGGATAATTTCCTTACAATTTTACCACATAAAGAATTGATGTTACATGCATAAAAATGCATGAAAGATGCTAAGAGATCTAGTTTAAAATTTGATGTATGTATTCTAACACATACAAGCAGTTTGTATTTTTGATGACTGAGTTTCAATTCTGTGTTGCCTCTTAAAGTCAAGGATTTCAAATTTGTATTATTATGTATTTACTGGCTTGTTTATTGCTCACTTTTTAGTCCTTCCAGCACTTTATAGGTTTTTGATCAACAAGTTTTGTGTGTGTGTTTTTTTTATGTCCATTTATTGAAGCAGTGTAATTCAGTGCCACACCCTCTAGTTAAATATTAATTGTTGGTGTATTGTTGTTTTTCTCGTGACTTGCCGTAAATTTTAATTGCCCATTAGAACATGAATAAAAATCTGATTTATCTTCTACATTTGATTCATAATTCACTAGTTAATCAGGATGGTTTAAAACTTAAGAAGAGAAATCTTCCTTATAAAATGTAAAGAAATGCACAGCTTAGGTTATTTAAAATGCATTTTCTGCTAAATGTGAAAGATATGTTGTTTATGTAGTCTCTTCCTCTAATTTATCTTGTTTAATGCTGAAATCCAGTCGGTATATTAACTACTAGAGGGGATCATCCTTTGCATCCTAGCATAGATTGCACCATTAAGTCAGGCTTACAAGTAAATCCCATTTTAGGAATCAGTTGTTGGTAATAGTTTGACGGCCTGCAAGCACAGTGGGACTTGGCAGACAGCAGGACAATGTCAGGGAGATTACTGTGACATCAGCCTGGCTTTGGCTGCAGGGTTGCACTATGCCAAACATCTAATGAAGCATGTTTGTATCCATGTTTATCTCTCTTTTATTATGAGTTTCCTGTTTGTTTTCCGATGTGTCCTCCTGAGCAGAACTTCGGCCTGGACTACCACACGTTCCAGCACATGGTTGGAGACTGTCCGCCTGACTTCCTCCAGCTGGCCTTCAACTGCTGCAATGTGAGTCCGCCATCTTTCTGCGTCAAATCGGCGAATGTAATCAGCACCTGCTGTCTGTTTACCAGCTGACAGAAGAGGCATTTCTAAACTGTTTTTAATTTTATTTGCAAGTAGTGTTCTCTTGTTGAGAAATACAAGGCAATGAGATTATGGGATTAATTTGATTTAATCTGCTGTATTGAGGATTTTGTTCTCTGCAGTCTGGAGTATTATTTTCTCAGGTTCAACTTGCTGGTATAAAAATTACAAACAGATCTGGGTGTGAAAATTAGCTAATTTTCAATCACTTCACCGAAGTTGTGAACCTTATTTTTCTCATTTGTTGTTTATTTCCGCTCTTTGTTTAATTACATCTCCTAATAATAAGATAATAGCATTTAAGTTTTTGGAGCGTCCTGCTAATTGATCCTATGCAGACTCCTTTATCCGCTCTCATCCTTTTCTCCTGTCTTTTTTTATCATCCGTGTCTCTGGTACCCTTTTTCCGAGTCCGTTGCTGAATCTTTATTCCACCTAATCTGTAAACTGCATTGTACCTCTCTGCAAGCATCGGGGGGTTCAGCAAATTTTATTTTTTATTTTGCCTTTCCAAATTAGATCTGCCCACAGCCTGGGTCACTTTAAATCGCTTCTCAAAACTAATTTTTATTCTTTGGCATTTATTTGAAGTAGTGTTTTGATACTGTTTTATCAATTTGTGCTATTGTCGTTCTTGTACAGCATTTGGTGCAGTTTTACACCTGTTTTTAAAGTGCTATATAAAGAAATTTGACATTAACATTTGACATTATGTGTAAACTAAACACAGAAATTCTTTTCATGTCTTTCAATGAGAAGAATTGTCTAATTTCTTTATCTACATCAACTCCTGACTTGAAAATTTAAATTAATATCTGTTTTAGTTGTGGGTAAGGGCTTCAACAAAATCATCCCAAGGGCCACAAATGGCCCCTGAACTGCACTTTGGACATCCCTGCCCTGTATGATTATTCAAATCTAAACAAGCCAGTAGAAATGCGCCTTCTCCTTTTGATTCAGCTCTTTTCAGTATTTCTAGCTGGGGAAAAACCCAAGATGATGAAAGTTAATTGCTAAATCCAAAGCATCCAAATTAAAGTTTTCACACGTCTTGCACTTTTTTGTGACATAGATAATTTTCAAATACTTTTGCTCTTAAAAATCTGAAAAATCATACATCCCTAAATAAAAAACCCTGCAACCAGTTACCATCTGAACTCACCTTAGTCATAAAAGTAGATGGTGCAGAGGACACAGAAAACCTGAGGGAGAGGAGACTCTGGTCCAAGAAGAGCAAATGTAACTTTTTTTGGCTTTTTCCAGCAAAAAAAAGTCCTCTAAACACTGCAAAAACTACACATTTTACAAAGTATTGTGCGAATTAATTGGTACACTTACAAGTAAGACAAAACTAACTTAAAGGTAAGTTTAAGGATGAAGCTGAAAACAAGACGATCCTGGTGCAAGACGTATTGTTCTGGAAGGAAAATATACACAAATGGCTGCAAAGCAATCGCTAGTGTTGCTATGCAGACTACGGAATTACAAAATTAAAAGCGATTTTTGTATCTGAAAAAAAACTGCATTGTCATTGACATCAAAATTTATTTCCATAAAATTTTAAATTCTCATAGAACAATAAAAATGTATAGATCATGTATGATGTCTTGTTGCAAGTGCATGTTTGCCCAGAACTAGAACCAAACGTGGACAAGCAGAATTCAGGTTCTGTGCACCACAAATCTGGAACAAACTTCCAGAAAACTGCAAAACACTGTGTACTTTGGATCTGGACTAAAACCCCACCTGTTTAAAGTTGTTTTTGAAACATAATCAAACATTAATCAACAATCTGATGTGTAATGGTGGTAAAATGTAATGCTTCAACTGCTGACTGTGTTTTCTATGACTGGGTTTTTATGGTGTAAAGCGCTTTGAAATGCCTTGATTCGGAAAGGTACTATAAAAATAAAATTTGATTGATTGATTGCTGCTTTATATTAGTATTTAAAATTCTGTATATAGTTTTAAGTGCTGTTTCCTGCCTTCCACGTTCCCTTCAGATGGATCCTAAACTCCGTCCGTCGTTCGCAGACATCGTCCGGCAGCTGGAGGAAATCCTCGCTCGGCTCAAAGTCGTAGAGATGGAAAACGAGAGCGTTTCACTCACCGGCGACAATGAGAAGAAAGCCATGTCGAAAAGTAAGAGCCCTTCAATAAAACTGCAGCCTTAATGTCTACTAAAGTCATTTATTTATATGTACTGTTTGTACCTCATCTTGATCTAAAGAGAAACTCTGGTGAGTTTATTAAAATGAGAGACCTGGTCCTTTCAGGCCAACATGTCTCCTCTAATTCAACCTAATGTTTGGTTTCCGGCCTGCTTGACTATCAGAATATATATAAAAATAACAATCTGAGCCTGTGGACAGAGGAATTATTTCTATTGTGTACAAAACATGGAAGTGATGATCTCTTCTTGCAGCTGTTGGTTTGGCTGATAATATCAGCACTTCTTAAGACACTATCTCTCGTACTTGGATATATTTATGTTTCATAATAAGAAGTCCCAAATGTTTTTTGTCAGACATGATTGTAGTTTTTTGTAGTCGTGTTGTGAAGTTGCATATTTTTGTTGTTTTGTTTTAAAGATGTCAAATTCTTTTTTCCATCTTTGATCAGAAAAAAATATAGATTTACAGAAGCAAAGATCTCTGTTTCTGTAAACCGCTTGGTACTATGAATCAGCCCTTTCTCAGAGAGTTACATTTAGTAAATCTTGTCCAAATGTCTGGATAATCATCCAATCCAGGACCTTTGAAAACTGCTGTAAACTCAGGAGAATCCTTAAAGAATATACTTGTGCTGCCACCTAGTGGTCATACTAACTTCTTCTCTGCCATTGTCTTTTACTTTTGCACAAACTTAACTTATCATTTATCAAATGATAAGTTATCATAAATAACTTATTATTTATTAAGTTAGGTTAAGTTAAGTTTATGTTAGTGTGAACTTGCAGTGCAACAGAGGAAATCAAGCTTAATTTTTCTTAATCACTTTTTAAAAAAAATAAAAGAGCCTGTTTAAATTTGTCATTGAAGTAACCAAACTATGATGGGAGCTGAATGCTTTTGAACTTATTTGACAAGATGAAGGCTGGTGGAAAAACAACATGTAGACTTTAAAATGGTTTAGCTCAGGGTTTCTCAGAAACATGGTGGTTGCACTTAAAACAGCGTTGCTGTAACAATCTGGACTGTGTGTCATTAATGGCTGGCAAAACATAAAATTCTGCCACAGCAACATTAGCTGCTGGTCTCTGGGCGGTAATTTTGCACTTAATGGAGGTTTACCTTGTGAAAATAGATGCTAAGTTCTAATCTTGGGCTGAAGCAATTAATCAGAGTCGTTGTGATTAATTGGTTATTGAAATAATCGTTAACTAATTTAGTAAAAAATTCGTCGTTAGCAGGACTATAGTGAATTATAGTAGGTAATTTGCTGAAAGAGCAACATACTCAGAGAAGTAAAGAAGCCAAAACTATTAAAAATATACATATACTGCGTTTAAAATGAAAAAATATTTTTTATAAATATGTTCTGCCCAGACCTCCTCAGAGTAAAGTAATGCCAAGTTGTAATTTAGGCAAAGAAATGGTTATTTTTATGTTTCAAAAACTAATTGAATTATTTGTTTATTTGCATCTTTTTATGCATTTCTAATATTATACAAAAAGACTTAAGTCGTTAAACAAAAAATCTGCAAAATGTGGCAATTTTCTATCCAGATTAATCAATTAATTGTCAGAATAATCGATAGAATAATCAATTACTAAAGTAAGTTTGTGCTACTTTGTGTGAATCACCTTGGATCATTTCTACAAATTAAGAAACATAGAGGTTCTGTTTTATTTTGCATGTAAAGCAGTTATAGAAACTCTGTTTTCTGCATTGAAGGTGAGAAAATCCAGGCCTTCAAACGACTGAATCCTCTTGTCTGCCAAAACGATAAGATCCCTCCCAAATCGCCCTGGCCCAGACGAAACATCTGGCTCAGCCGCAGTCAGTCGGACATCTTCTCCTGCCAACCGGGGAGGAAAATCAACGTCCAGGACCCGTACTACAACCCGCCCAGTCCTCAGAGGAACCTCCGGACCCGCAAGATCAACCCGTTCACGGCCCGGGAGGACCTCTGCGGGGGCAAGATCAAGTTCTACGACGTGCCCAGCAAGTCCGTCTTCTCGTTGGTGTTTGATTTGCACTCGCCTCCGGGAAGCGTGTTCAGCAACCAGCCATCGACCCACGGGCCCGGAGCGTCCCAGCAGGAGACGTCCTTCTACTGGCAGCAGCTGCCAGGAAGGCAGTGCCACTCCCTACCGGTGTCCCCGCAGCTGCCGCGCTCCGAGATGTTCCACCTCACAGACCCGGTTGGTTCCAATAACACCGGTTCTGTTACCTGTACGTCTACTCTGCTCTCCGTCACGCTTCCAGGTAAACCTACTGAATGTTTCATGTGTATGGGAAAGCTGTAAATGATAATTATTTACAAATATGTAGATATTCTGTCAATGTATGTTTTCAACTGTTTTTTATTGTCTAACAACTTATTACACTTATTAGACTCCATGTTCCTTGTGCTGCAAAAACAAAAAAATCTTATAACTTATACTTATATACTTATAACATGGGAAACATGTCTTATCTCCCAGTGGAACTAGCACTTTTACATCAATATTAACCAATTATTGACTTAAAACAAGCTCCTATATTTTTCTTAAAAGGTACTTGTAAGTTAGTTTTGTCTTATTTAAAGTCTACTGTGATATTTGCAGTAGAAACTAAGCCCAAAAACACTTTGTATGATTTTGTGTAGGGAACATGGAGTCTAAAAACACAGATTGACAGAAACAATATCTACATATGTGGAAGTATTTTTTTTTTTTAGCAAGATTATTACAAATTTGTAAGAAAAAACATACAAGATGTTTTCAGAAGTTAAGTTATTTGCAAAATAAAATAGAGATCTTCGCGAATATAAATCTTTTTATTTCTCTTCCCTTTAGCGACAAATTCCAGGTCCGACGCGGCGCCGATCCTGAACGACATGCGGCAGAAAGCGGTTCCGAGTGGCTGGGCGAGGAAGTACGTGGTGGTGGAAATCCCACCTTTCTGCAGGCAGAGAGGAGGCTGTGCCGACGATGGCGTGGCGCCGAGGACGGAGAACACGAGCGGGCAGAGCTGGTCTCCGATGCTCACCGGCAGCGAAACGGACAGCGCCGAGGCCATGGACTGCTCCGGCGGACGAGAGGAGGAGAAGCCGGACCGAGGGACGGAAAGCTGCCTGGTGTGACGAACATTTCAGCAGGACTGTAGACTCCTACATTCAGGGAGGTGGAGACATAAGACTGGAAACTTGTATTATTAAAATAAAGCGCTCAATTTTCTCTAATCTGTCAGGTGAATGTATCACATTTTGAATAGAAGATCCACTTGATTTAGATAAATAACTATTTTTCAACCCGGTTAGCGCAAGAGACTTTTATCTACACACTTTCTGTAAAGATTATATTCTGAAACAAAGTTGTTGATATTTAATATTTTGAGATGTAGATATTTGTTCTTTTCCTCTAAGACTTTTTTGTTTGTTTCTTTGTGGGATATTGATGATCCCTTGTATTATGTTTGTGAGTGTGAATTTAAAGTTGCTTTGATCATTTTCAGTGTTCGCTCTGTGACAAATGCTTCTGCTAAATTAAAGAAACAAACCCTTCCTGATTCTGATGAAGACGGTCTTGCACTGATGGTCCTTTGAGAAATTAAAATTCACAGCAAATTTCAGCCTAAAATAGGCAAGAGTGAATTTTATTTCTTTTTTAAATTTTTATTTATTTGTCTCAGCTTGTTAGTCTTCATTTTAGGTTTGTTGCTCCTTTCTATCAAGGGTCAAAAGTGCTACAATTTAATAGATAAACAAAGTGATTATTTAAACACATTTTATAAATTTATATTTGAAACAAATTGATCTGCCTTTATTTAAATTTATAAATACATAAATACAAAAATTTTTTAAAAAGCATAAATATTTTAAAAGCTGCAGCACATTCTGATTATTATCAGTCTTACCAATGAAAATGAGTGGGAGGGGCTAATATTTATATAGATAAGATGATTGGTCAGCAGTTAAGCAATCACATGTTTGGGTTTATTACAAAGGTCAGAGGGCAAATTAATATTTTATCGTCATGCACTGTTCGGAATAAAATGTAAAACAATTAAATTAACACTTAAAAATATCTTTAAGACATATTAGAATACAATTAAACTTATGTAAAAGTTAATTTATTTTGGTTTCTTTAAATTATCACCTATAAAAATAATTCAATTATTTATTTGTGGGATAGTGGCACTTTTGGGGCTCCATAGTTGTATATTCTTTTGAATATTCAATATTCTCTTTTAATCCCCCAAAACCACCAGTTCATGAAGTTCTGCTATCAGAATTTAAGCCAAAACACAATTTATTACGACCATTTCTTGTGGTAAAGTAGCGACAACATGGTTAAATATCTGCAGGATGAAATAGAAATGTAGGTAACAGACCTGGCTAGTAGAATATTCTGCAATTTTGCTGAATATTCAGTAATAGTGGCTTCAATTGCCAGGATTTAAGCTGATAAATGATCCAAATTTTATTTAATCTTTTAACCCTCAAAATGGTGACTTTCACTTATAACATCTTCATTGTTGATTTCTATCAAGGACGTATTTTTCAAACATTTTGGTTCTGGGATGAGGAGCATTTTTTCCCTCATTTCAAAATTATTCAGAAAATTTGCAAATTACTTCTTAACTCTTCACTCCGGAGGTCCGATTGCTGCTTAAAATGAGAACATGGGTTTACTGTATTGTGGTTAACTACTTGTTGACAACACAAGAAAACAGCACAATTTGTTTTCTGTGAGGAGAAAATATGGCCACAAATGTTTTTGCTAAATGTTTCTAGATAATACAGCTGCTAATATTTTGGTTTCCATATCTACTAAGTGTCTAAAACAAATTTAGTGCAAGAGATTTTCAGGTGTTTAGGTTCCTTGTTTTTCAGCATTGAAGCGTTTTTGCAAAAACACAATTTTACAAACTGAATTATCTCTAAAATGTATTATTTAGGCCTAAATCTGGTCTCCTTAACAGGAACTCAGATGTTTAGAACCTTCCTTTGCTATTTTCCTATGCAAGTCTGATTGTGTAGTTTTACAGGATAAAGCTTTGATATTTATGAAAACCTTTAATGTCTTACTCTTTGTATATTTGTGTAAAACTGTGGTGTTACCTGAAACCTGTTGAATACAGATTGAAATGTTTGCTTTTTTTCTGATCAAATAACAAAATTTCCCCTAAATTTTCTGTGTTTTTTTTTGTTGTTTTTTCCACATCTGGATCAGCGGCACAGCCAGAAACATTTTACTAAGCATCACTTCTTCTGCCCTTCTTCTTACCCCGATGCGCCCATCACTCTGGACGGATCAGAACACATGACCTTTATTAGTTCAATCTTTATTCTCCCTTGCAAATTGATGCCTTTTTCCCCACTGATAATAATAATTGGACAATCTCTTATTCTTGTTTTTCAGTTTTTATATTTCTTACCTTAGTTTAAATTTGGATGCCACTTTCTACCCTTATCTTACTGCTGGTACAAATTAATTACCCCACTGTGGGGCAATACATTATTTATATTCTATTCTGTTCTATTCTATTCTATGCTATTCTATTCTATAGGCCTAAGACAAAAAGTTGTATTTGTCAATGAATTGCTGGAACATGACAGTGGTACCCTCGGTGATAAAAACAACAACAATAATAGTTATGATAAAAGGTTTATATATAAATAAAGAAAAGATGAAAAAAGGGAGCAAAGGTCAGAAAAATGTAAAAGATAAGTTAAAATACCTGTTTGTGCTGATATTGTGGTTATTATGTCATTACATCTTTATAAGTATGTCACCATAATTATTGTGAGAAACAATAACAGCTTCATAGGCATGCAGCTGTAAGAATATATAATTAATCTGTTGTTAATCATTAGTTAACCATTAATAAATCAAAGTATCCAATAAAGTAAAGTCACCATTTGTTAATTAATGATTCTGATTTGCAGCTTCACTTTAGGGGAGTTAGTCCCTGACTTTGTATCAGCCTTTCCTTCTCATCCAACCATTAAGTCTTGTTGTCATGTAGTATGAGTTTGGTGTAGTTTAATGTTAGTAACTGAAACAAAAGTAGCAGAGAAGCAATGGGACAGCAGGGAAAATAGTATAATGGAGAACAATGAAACCAGAGAGCAACACTTAGACAGAGGAGGACAACATGAGCTGCATGTGAGGCAATCAGGAAATGGGCAACAGCTGGCAGGCTGAAGGGAACGAAGGAATGAATCTAAATGAAGAGAGAAGCCTAAAGACAGAAATTAAAACTTTAATCCCAAAATTACAGAAACGTAAGCTAAGACTCTAATACAAAAATGTAAGATTTAAAAAACAAATGATCAAAAGAGAACAGAAAATAAAATATCGTAACACATACTGTTTTGATTTAAATATGATTATAATGTCAATGATAGGCAAAAATATCAGCTTATATTCATATTACTGCCATGACTTCAATATATACATTCTAGTTCTGTGCTGAAATAACCAAACGTCCCATAAAACCATCAGTAAAGCATTTTGTCATCACTGGATACCAAAATATAAGGTAATGGTGAATTAAGAGTTAGTTCAGGATTCGTTCCAGACTTCTTCATGAGTGAGTAACTATTACCCTAAATATTTTTTTTAGTATGCAGACACTGGAATGGAGGTCATAAGAACTTAATAATTAGTTGAAATAAGAGTTAATCCCAGATTAGTTCCCTGTTAGTTTCTGTCTAGTTTATTGTTTGTTTCTGTTTTGAAGCCGTTATTGTGCACACTTGTGTTTATAATGCTACTTCTGATTGGGACTATGACCAACTGTGGTACTTTGGCACAAACAGAGTTTATTTTTGCACCGTTTATTTGCATAAGATGATACTAACTTTTAAACTATTAATAATATTATAAAAAAATAATAATTCCATTTAGTCCAATCCAGGTTAGAAAACACCTTAAATTACCAAAAGGACCAAAATGCTTTCCAGAAAACATAAAAACATTTAAAACATGACAGATTTCATCGTAAGGCCACAAAAACTCCAAATACAGAAATAGAAAATGTTGTTTTTCATATACATATTAACATGTCTGCTTCTTCCCATCTGAGTGAGTAAACCACATGGAAGTTGGACGACAAAGAGGCAAACGTTGCTCACAAAGGGAAATAGATGCAGCATGCAGGTACAATGAACTGATTTCCCTACAGAGGCGGAGAAACTGTGAGCCGCATGCACAGAGAAAGCACAAGAGAAGGAGAGACTCAGGAAGTTAACAGGGGAAGTTTAGTGGTTTTTTTGCGTCATCACTTTATGCTGCTTCTTGTGTGCCGTTACAGAGTGAAGGTAGGAACACTTGTTTTTGCTTTGTAACTTGTTTATTTCGCCTTTGTTCCTAGTTTTAAACTCCAACCTCAAAAGGGTTGTGTGGATAGGGATGGGACGAGCGATGGGAGGGAGGCAGCAGGTGTCAGGATGGTGGAGACGGTGGAGGGTTGAGTTTGAACGTCGGTCTGAGTTTGTATTTTCAAGCTCGACTTCCGCTGCAGTGAGAAAGGGCTCTGCGATGGCCGTGACATGTGTTCAGGAAGGGCAAAGAGGCCATTTGTGAAGGCAGCGGTGGGGTCAAAGCCGAGGCTGGAGGCTTCAATTGGTCCAGCAGGTCAAAGAGTCCCAAAATGTGTGACAGTGGTGATCATTCAGGGGCTCTTTTCACTGAATAGCAGAAGTACAGGGACAAGGGTGTGGCCTGTCATTCGAAAAATAAATTGAGTTCATCGGGGGGGAAGTGGAAAGCCACATTTGCACACCAAGGATTGAGTGCAGCTTGTTTGATTTTGCATGGATAGTCATCTGCAGTTTGTACCGATAAAAACTTGTTATATCTGGTTTTGCAGGGGGGGGAAGACTAACAGTTTGTCCAAAGACTCCTGCTTTACAATGCGACACAGCTCAAACAGGTGGCAGAGTTTCCAGCAGCAGCAGCAGTGCGCTAAAGTCCCTGAAATGCACAGCTCCTCTACAAATTCACTGCCACACTAACGAGAGTTGGAGAGCAAATCCAGCCCAGGAAGGCAGGCTGAGCTGACAGAGGAGCACCGCAGGCCGCTCTGAATGTGAGGTGGAAACCCGAGGCAGGAAGAGATGCGGAGAAATCGAAGAAAAGGAGGCAACAAAGAGAAGGTGTTTGGATGTGATCTGCTGGAGCATCTCACCACCTCCAATCAGGAGAGTAAGTGGATAATCATGACCTCTGTCCTTACACATTCAACTCATGACTGTATTTGTATTTCCTGCATCACAAAACCGCAGTCAGATTGCTGAGAACCTGAATGTAAAGCATCTTATTGAGTGTTTTTCTTCCTTTTTAGCTGTCAGGATTCTATATATTCATAAATAATCATTAGCAAAGACACTTATGTACCTTTTACGGGACTTTCTATAATAACATTAAAACCACAAAACTTCAACCACACCTGATTTGACAAAAACTGATCATGTATTACTGCAACACTGACTACCATTGCTATTTCTGTCTGGGGCTTCTGGAGTTCATCACGTCAGAGGTTTTAGCTAAATTTATGAATTTACAGCCTTTTTTTAAATAAGTTGTCATGTCGCAACTTCAAAATTCAGTGGGATTGGATAAGATAAATCAACATTGATTAGAGCAAAATTATGGATGTTCAAATAAAAATATTAAAACCCTAAAAGCTTTTACATTTGTATCCCTGTTTTATCTGACATTTTAAAAAAATCTAGTGCAACCACTTTTGTTCAGAAGAGACTAAAAAGTGCATTATTGTGTGATAGAGTAGTTTAATTTAGTAGTTTTAGTGTTTTGCATAGTGCAATGGACACACATTTCAGTTTCTTGATATGTAAAGCTGATAGTGACATCGATTAAAAAACTTAATCAGACATAAATTTATGCTAATTTGGGTATAGTATGTAAATTATACCTTTTTTGCCTTAAGTCAAACAAACTGTTATGTTATTTCCTCATCAAATATATACCTAGAATGTTGTTTTGATTTCTGACTCAGCTCCTTCAGACTAGCGGCAGCAGCAATTAGCAAACACCTGCTGGAACTACGCATTTTCTGAGCTCATCTAATGCGCCATTAAGAACAATCATAAACGGCCTAATGGAGAAGCATAGGTGCTATTGTTTTTATGACGTTCTGAAGGCGGCGTATTGGAAAGAGCAGGACCTTCTTAAAGAGGTAGATGCCCAATTTCAAGACATCAAAGCACGAAGTCAAATTTCTTTTAGGTTAAGTTTGATATGCATTTCTATAATAACTGAAGGTAACAGAGTTACTTAATTGTGCTATAAAATGGTACTCTGTGCCTGGAAAATACATAACACTGACCCTTTAACGTTGACTCTGCAGGGTACTGACACTGCAAACAGCAACTGATGAGAGGCATTATAGAGAATTTTATCAAGCAAAACTTACAAATCTCAGAGACATAAAATAAAATGGGACTTAAAACAGAGCAAGGAACTAGAGGTGAGTCAGGGCTAAAACCCCCTGACAATCTGGCACTGAACAAAGAAAAATAAGAGCTTTTAATTTCTTGAATATGACAAAATATGGAAACAGAGTCCCGTCTTTCAAGAATCAATAAAGTATCTGTCTGTCTGTCCATGTATCTAACTATCTAGCTATACAGCCAGGTAGCTAACTAGGTAGCTAGATAGATGTTCAACAAGAAGAATTATAATGGCAGAAACTGTGATGCATAAATCGCCCAGTAGAAACAATCAATGTCATGACAATGTCTGCAAAGTTGAGCTAATTAAAACTTTTAAGACTTTTCAGATCAGCCTTCATCTGAAAAGTCTCTGGTTCAGTTAGACAGTATTTAGCACCAAATTACGTCTTTCTGAAACAAAAGAAAACAGCTGGATACTTGGCAGACACACAAGTCATGCCTGTAAATTGTGCAAAAATGCCACAGTGCTGTTACTGGGATTTCATCACAGATTGAAGAAGTTGAATTGCGGTCTTAATATTTTGTTTCACTCATTTTTTCAGCAGCAGGTATTGTGGTTATTACAGCAGTCTGTCTTAATACAAAGTCTGGTGGTTAAACTAAACATGCATGTTTACTTTTATTGGAAAATTTCAACAAAGAAATTCTTTATTTTATATGGATATGAAAGATCAAACATAACTGCTGATTGAATTCCTCAAGATCATCATGAAGAAATTATTTTTAGTAAAAAAATAATAAATAAAAAAAGATTTACTGCAATGTACACCAATAAAAAGCCTTTTTACTATTTAGTATCTAAACACTCAGGTTTTATTACGTGCAACTTGTACTATTTTATCAATATTCAAGAATTACTGACTTAAAACAAGCTCCTAAAGCTTGCTGAAAAGTTATTTCAAGTAATATCTGCACTAGAAACTAGACAAAAGTACTTAGCAAAATGTTGTGTTTTTGCAGTGTTGGATAGCAACGGGTGGCTTTAGCCTGCCATATTTTTGTGATCTGGTTTGATATGTAAAGTCCTATATTGAAATTCAACAAATGTATCAACAGAAGTACCATAACCTTTATCCATACCTCATGTTGTCTGTTGTTCTATAGTTGCTTTTAATAATCAGAGTGATTTCCTGCAGTTCCCCTGGTGCTACGATCCTGCAGCGAGTTTGTGGAGCAACATGGGATCGTGGATGGAATCTACCGCTTGTCTGGAGTGTCGTCCAACATCCAGAAACTACGGTTAGTCTTTTTTATTTGGCTAATTGTGTGCTACCCATTCACACTAGATATTTCCATGCTTTCAATACAGTCAAAGGAAAATCTAAGTACAACCTTAAGGTTTCTGCTGGTATAGAAGGGGGAAGAGGCACAAACTGGTGTTTTACAATCAAATCCACCTGATTAATTAATTAATTAATCAATTAAGACCATTTCTAAACAATTTGAATCCATAATTTTACAGTAACAAAATTATTCCCATGCAGAAATCGATTATGATGGAAACTAATCTTCCCAGAAGGGAATGTTGGTGTAAATTCTCCTAAAATTAAACACAAAAACTAGAGTCCGGACTTTAGTGAGTTAATGAATTACTTAGATTTTAACATGTTAACAATTTTAACGCAATTAATTGTATTTTTCTTTTTTACATAAAAAAAAGTCCCGAGTCGGAACCTTTCTAGTCATATGTTTCGGTAAGCCCGTAAATCTGACGCACAAACAACATCCGCCAACAACAACCATGGCTGACAAAGTCGTTTCTCTTGACCCACTGGATTAATCTTTTGCGTCTAAAGACGATCTTTTGGGACCCTGGTAAATACTTTTGTTATGTTCAAGTTGTGCTAAAAGGAGTTAGCTGATCTCCAAAGCTGTTCAAGCCTAAAATATCATCTCAATGCTAAACATGTAGCAGCACACATACTAATGTTGGCGCTGATGTCTGAAGGAAGAAAGAAGTTACATGAATGATCAGGGGTTCCTGAAAAATTTGGGAGGTGAATAGTGATAATAGCACTTTGCACTGATCTGAATAACAAATTTATAACAAAAAATATGTATGTAGCCATATGTCTATTCATTCAATAGTTTAGCTGCAAAAAGGGTTTTGAAATTGAAAATGTTTACTTTGTCGATTAATTTTGATTAATTAATTACAATTAACACAATAAAATTAACTCAATAAAATATTTTAATCGAGTCCCATCACTAGCAAAAACACAAGAGCTCCATGTCAGGTTCTACAAGTCTCAGTTAGCATGTAAATAATGGAGTTTATGACAGAGCGGTTAGAAAAGGCTTTGTCAGGATGCAAATTATTAATGCAAAGAGTGATTCTGCATTCTGTACTATGTCCTTCTGATGATCGCATTCGAAAATTAGTTTAGATCATATCTAGATTTGTTTGTGAAAACCATATGAGGTGAATCTTTTGTTTCTGTGAAACCAGGGGCGAGTTTGAGAGCGACGGGTCTCCAGATCTGAACAAAGATGTGTACCTGCAGGACATCCACTGCGTCAGCTCTCTATGCAAAGCTTATTTCAGAGAGCTGCCCAACCCTCTGCTCACATACCAGCTGTATGACAAGTTTGCTGTGAGTAACTCTGATGCTGCTCTCTGAACTTACGTAGTCAAGATCAAGTGGATTCTCATTGACAATTATGTTGACGGATTTTGGAGAAAGTAAATTTTTTTAAGAAATGGAAAATGCTAACAATGCATGTCCCCCTGCAGGAGGCAGTGGCCATCCAGCTGGAGGAGGAGAGGCTGGTAAAGATCAGGGATGTGCTGAAGGAACTGCCAGATCCTCATTACAGGTAGAGATTTCTGCAGGACAGCGAGAGCCTCTAAAACTGAAATCCTCTGTTGCTTAATATTTACTAACATTATAGCAGGTAACACGTCAGGCTCAGTGTGTTTTATACCTGCTTTGTTACTTAAAACTGGCTTTATGCTAATCTGTTTAACACATTTCTGTATGTTAAACAGAAAATCTGGATGGTTGTAGTCCATTATGCCGTTGGTGTTGAAGGTTTAGTTTTGGCCAAATTGGCACTGATTAATGGAATCACTGCACATTTTCACATTTTTTTCATAATTCGGAAAATTGAACACATAGAATTATTGCTAATTTTAATTATCTGATGAACTATTAATGTGTTGATAAAACTGTAATCACCTCAAGACAGAAAATGTCCTCTGACAGAGATAAACAGTTTTACTAAAAAATTAAGGATTGAAGATAATAAACTATTCCTTTATTTATTTTTGACATGCATGAACAAAAATTATTTTAAAAATATTTTAGATCATGTTTCTGTAACGTTTCTGTTTGTTTCACTCAAGGATGATAAATAAAAAAATATTTATTTATTTATTTATTAAGCAGTAAAGTTCAATTTCTGAAATGACTTAGATTTTGTGTTGTGAAGCATAAAATCTAGATATTTTAGAAATAAATTAATAAGACAAATGAAAAGAACATTCAATAAAGTCAATAAAGTAGTGCAAGCAAGAGAGAAATGGAGGGAGGACCAGTTAATTTATTTTAAATTAACTTTAAATCTAATAAATTTTATTTATCTTATCTTAAAACGTTCCAGTTGGGTAAGGGAACTTATTGTGCCATAATGCTCAGGTGACAGAAATATATTTTTAAGAATGTAAACCACATCTTTGGGACCTACTTGATTTGATTTTTTAAGTTAATTACTCTAATTTAATTTAGATGACTTTTACAGTTGAATAGCTTCAAATCTTAGCAAATGAATAAATGAATAAATAAAATTACACCAAAGATTCTAATTCATAAAATAAACACAGACATGACTCTTGTTTAAACGTAATTGTTTCTTAGTGAGGTGTTCATATGTATATATAATGACAAATTGTATTTTTTTAAAAGAAAAAATCAAGTTAAACATTTATCTTACAGGACTCTGGAGTTTCTGATGCGTCACCTGGTCAAGATGGCTTCCTATTCCTCAGAGACCAACATGCACGCTCGCAACCTGGCCATCGTCTGGGCCCCCAACCTGCTCAGGTGTGCTAACGTCAGGCTCAGCGTGTTTTATACCTGCTTTGTTACTTAAAACTGGCTTTATGCTAAGCATTGCTTTGAGTTTCTAGAACAAGTGAATTGATGAGATTTGTCTCTCTGTCTTTATACATTATTTTCCATTGAAATCAATTACTTCTTCATCTCGGTCCTTCTTCAAATTCTCCTTCCTTGTGTTTTTAACATGAATTAAAGCTGTCCCGTCTAAAAACCAGTTGATAAACACAATTATTTCCCTGCATGATAAGGTCCAAGGACATCGAGGCGTCTGGATTCAACGGTACCGCAGCCTTCATGGAGGTCCGGGTCCAGTCCATCGTGGTGGAGTTCGTCCTCACACACGTCCCTCAGCTGTTTCCTCTCGAAGGTCTGGAGAAACATTCAAACATCCCCCACATTCAGACTCCTGCTTCATCTCTGCATTCTCCGTCCTTTAGGCGCACCTACAGAGAGGAGGAAGTCCCTCCCCTCGCCGTCGGCGCTGCCCAATCCGGACCTTGTGTTCTTCAGGTCGACGGGTTCTCAGCCTAACTTTGGGAACATTAGTCCAGGCGATGGCCCCCTCCCCATTAGACCCTACCACGCAATCATTGAAGGCACAGACAAGTGAGGGGATCATTGATCCGTTAGCTAAAATATTAATACAGAACCATACACACATTTAAAGATGGTTAAACTTATTCAAGGCCATATGAATGTAAATTCGTCTCATAGATATGTGTTGACATTAGAGTCCATTTGGATAAAATTTAGACATTGTTCACTAAAATGTGTCCTCAGGAGGAAAGGATCGCTCAAAGGCAGGAAGTGGATGTCCATTTTCAACATTGGAGGACGATTCCCAGACCCGCGACGGAAACACAAACACTCTGCCAAGGGTATGAAATGAGAGATTTGATTTCTCTGTCTCTATTCTTGGGCTTTTCTAAAAAAAAAATTGTGCTTTCAGTCTTACTTTACTAAATTTGTTTATATCTGATTTATTTATTCATTTATTTTAAATGAGTAAGCTCCAGATTATCTGATAATCTGAACTTTTTGAGTGGTAGAAAATATAAAACTTTTGAGTTATGCAAACCTTTACCACATTCGTTTAAGTGCTGCCTGCGTCTTTATATTCTCCTTCATGAAGTTGTCACAACCTTTTGTAATTTCAGAAAAAGACAGAACATCTTTAAGACCTGCAAGGAGCATGGACTCCCTCAGCACACCGTCCTACCCAAATGAAGGTGCTTTGCTCTCAAATATTTAAAAAATTGGTTTAACTAATCAAAGGGGATTTATAGCAAGACACTCTTTGAGCTCCAGCACATTTGGGGTCAGCTGGTTTTACTGCTGTATATGCTGTACAATGGCTGCTGGAAAAGACAAGTGTTTTTTCCAGCAGCCTGACTTACCATCCAGAAACCACTTACTGCATTCTTGTTGGTAGTGGAGAAACTCTACTAATGCTTTTAAAAGATAACTGTGCATCTGTTTGCAGCCATTTTCACATGAGTGTAAATGTTGAGTTTAGGGGGCGTGGCCAGCAGCAGCTTATTTGCATTTACAGTGACAAGACACCCTAAAACTGCTCAAAATATTTTTACTTAAGTAAAAGTAAAAAGTAGCCGTCCAAGAAATTACTCAAGTACGAGAAAAAAAAGTATCTGGTAAAATGTCTACTCAAGTACAGAGTAACTGATCAAATGATCAATCATTTAATATTTAAAAATCACATAATCAGATACATGAAAATATAAAGTTAAGTGGAAATTTTGGTATTTTAAATATGAAAATGACAATAACTGATTGAAGTAACAAAATATAACAAAATCAGGTAAAAGAAATAATAGGTTTCTTTCAATATAAAACTTATGAAACGTTACCAAAAACTGCAGGTGTGTGTCTGTGTCTGGTGAATTTTTGGTTAAAATGTGTTTGTTTTTCATTTAGTGGGTAGAAAATCCAGAAATTTACTCAAGAAAGAGTAGAAAAACTTCATAATAAATTAATCAAGCAAAATTAAAAAGTACAGCGTAGTAAAAATACTCCTAAAAGTAAAGTTTTTCAAAAAAGTTACCCAAGTAATTGAGCAAATGTAACTAGTTACTAGCCAGCTCTGGTTGTTTAGAACTGTTTCTTGTATTTCAGGTTCCAGGCGGTCTGGGCAGCATCCTCCATCCACCAACTTGTCCCCTGCTGTCGCCAGCCTGCCTCAACCTGGCTCAGAATCCGCAGCACCTGCCTGCGGGTTAGGTAGCAGAGAGTACGCCGTGACCTACCGCAGAGGAACGGGCTTAGTGAGCGGAGGAGCCGGCACCCAGGGGACCTACACGGCTCTGGACCCCGAGGGTTTAGCGCTACCAGGCAGCGAGGGCGTCCAGACCAGATCTCCAGGACTCTCCAACAAAGCCAGACGAGCGGCTATGCACATCACCGGCCCCACCATGGTCACTGTGCCGCTACATATCACCTCTAACCTGGCGTTGGGGGTTCTTCAAGGAGGAGGCAGTGACAGGGTCATCATCCGGGGAAGAGAAAAAGACGGAGGGGACAAGCAGGACGGCAAGGAGCCAGGGACAAAGATTGAGATCAAGCAGCCAAAATTGATGGAGTGGAACGTGGAAGAGAGCAAAAATGTTGAAGAAAAGGACAAGAGTGAAAATGAAAAAGAAGATTTGGACACAGAGGGATGTAAAGGGGCACCAGAAGTCTCTGAGGAGGAGAGGAATGAAAGAGGAGAAGAGAAAAAAGATGAGGAGCTAAGAAAAGATTGTGGACACAAGGAGACGGGAGACCAACATGTACCAAGAGAAAAACAAGTGAAAAGCCGCAACTCCAGCACAAAGGAAGATAATCACGAAAACATGGGAGATGAAGACCAAGGCAGCGAATACATGGGTAATTATTACAAATTCATAACCAGAAATAATCAATGATTAGTTAAACATGTTGACCTAAATATGTTGTATCTCTTCTACTAGCTTTCTGCATCATACAAAGCTTCTGTTTGTGTGATGCAGTATTAGAAAATAAAAAATGCATAAGATTACTAGAATAAAGTCAGAATATTAGGAGAATAAAGTCAGAATTGCGAGAATAAAGTTATGCGAGAAGAAACTCATAATATTATGAGAATAAAATCATATGAGAATAAAGTAACAATATTATGAGAAAAAAGTCAGTATTATGAGAATAGTGACTTTAGAAGCGACCTACGTATATTTGGAGATTTAAAGTTGTAAAAGAATAAAGTTGAAATAACACAAGAACAAAGTCAAAATAATATGAGACTAAAGTCATAATACAAGTTTATTCTTGTAATATTTTGACTTTGTTAGCATATTATTTCAACTTTATTCTTTTACAACTTTCTTCTTGTAACATTATGAGTTTCTTCTTGTTATATTATGATGATATTCTCATAAAAGTGTGACTTTATCCACATAATTTTATTTTATTTGTTTAATTTTCTAACTGTAGCCCTAGTGCTCCATCACACTCAAACAATGTCCGACACTGGGAGCTCATATTTCTGACCCTGATTATCATTTATTTACAGAAATGAAGGGATCAGATCTGAAGATTCAGCAGGCGGCTGCAGCCTCGCAGCACGAAGACGACAGTGTTTCTGATTCTGATGATTTTCTAAACTCAACTGAAGCCGAGGAAGACGACCACAAGCTGTCGGGCTACATCCAGGACAACTTTGAATTCCTGGACCAGATGGACTGCAGCACCATGGACCACATGGACTGCAGTGTGTCCTATCAGGTGGGGACATTATTATCTCATAAATTATGTAGAATTAACATTCAGCAATAAGCCTTTTGCAATAAATCAATTCATCACATCATAAATTAAAAGGCGCTTGATAATTTTCATTTTGATACTTTGTGAAGGGCAATTTTGTTTACATAATCGATTTTATTTATGTTTTTGGTTATGTGTGTTTTTATTTAAATTTTATTTAATGTTTTGGTCGCGTCAAAAAAGATCTTCTAGATTCAGTGTAAAGTGCTCACTTTACAAAATTTAAGTTGCTAAATCTTTGAGAAGGCAAACTTACTTTGTTGTATCGTTATCAGTATGTTGCTTAAAAAAGGTCTCAAAACATACAACAGCGTATGAGGGGTATTGTAGAAGGAGAAAATAAGAGGAATACATTTCTTCCAAAAAACTCTGAAATTTCAAGATTAATTTCAGAAATTTTCTAGAAAATACTTGAAAATCTAAGAGTTTGACAAGTAAAAAAAAATCTAGAAAAAAACAGTTTCATAAGTTGAAAATTTTTGACTTTTGAGACTAGAAAGTTTCTGAAATTAATCTCAAAATTTCAATTTTATTATAGAAAATTATTGACTTTTCAATCTCATACATTTCCAGTTTTTCTTCTACAAAATTATTAAAATGAATCCCCAAATTTCAGATTTTTTTTCTAGCACATTTTTGACCTTTTCAAACTCAGGAATTTCTTATGTTTTTCTAGAAAATTTCCTAGAAATTACCTTCTTTTTTTAATCTACAATGACCCTGATACGGCGTTTCACAAAACAACATTATTCTTCATTACTGGGACAATTTATCATCCAGCAAAATTAGTTGTTATGACAGATTAAATTAATATTTTAAGCATTTTGGTCTCTTTGCCTTCCAGGTTAATGAGTTCTCTGTCGAGCCTCCTGGTCACTCTGATGATGAGTATGAAATCATGGCTCAAGCTGAGGGACCAACGCTGATTGTGACCGAGGCGAATCCACACAGACCGCTCAGCCTCGACCTGAACAGTCGACACACTAAATCCCTCAGCTTGCCCTACATGATGTCACCCATAGACGGACCGGAGGAACACTTTTCTTCTGACGATGTTTCAGAAGACGAAGGCGATGAGGACGATTACAGCAGTGACGAAGATGAGAGCATGTTTGTTAAGAGCCTGCCACCGGACTTCTTCTTGAGCAGTCTGTCTGGGCTTGAATCAGACCACCAGGACTGTCCCAGCCCTGACAGACAGCTGGTTCAGGAGCTGCAAAGGTCTGAAGGAGAAAGCTGCGAACCGTTGGAGGTTGAACTTTCTGTTTGCAAAGAAGCAACTGAGCATGCGCAGGAAAACGCTGGAAACGATGAAGAAAAGCAAGAGACAAAAATGGAGGAAGAGGATAAATCTTGTCATGGAGAAGATCAGCTTGAAAAGGACACACACAGGTAATAAATTATTAACATTTTGCTCATGAATATATGATTTCAGTTCAGTTATCAAGTCAATATTCATATCCAGTCAATATGAAGGTTTAAGAGAACCAAATATAATTTGAAAACTGTAAAATATGAAGAAGAAGCTATAAATAGCACGAGGATATTGGCATTATAAACAAAGTTCTGAGTTTTGAGCAGAAAGATTGTTTTACTTCCTGGCTGACGTCTTCAGATGTTGCTTCAATATTTCCACATAATGTTCTTTCCTCATTATACCATCTATTTTAAGAAGTTCACCAGTTCCTCCTGCAGCAAAACCGCCCCACAACATGATGCTGCCACCTCCGTATGTCACAGTTAGGATGGTATAACCATCCCAACTTTTCCTCCTGTTGGTGATTATGCCCAAACTGTTCCACTTTAGTTTCATCAGACGACAGGACATGTCTCCAAAAATGAATATTTTTGTCCCTGTGTTAATTTTCAAGCTGCAGTCTGGCTTTTTATGTTTCTTTTGAAGTGAAGGATTCTTCCTCGCTGAGTGGCCTTTCAGCACAGGATAGTCTGTGCGAGCATCTTTACTGGGTCTTTGGCTTTTGTTCTTGGGTCCATCTTCACATTTGGTCATCTCTGGGACACAGAACCCATCTCCTTCTTGAGCTTTATGATGGTTGGACATTCCCATCATGTCTATTCTACCATATAATTGTTTGAACAGATGAACGCAGCGCCTTCGAGCATATGGAAATTGTTCCCAAGTATGAACCAGACTTGTTCAGCTGCGCAGCTCTCGTCCTGATATCTTGGCTAATTTATTTTGCCTTTTCTATCATGTCAAACATAAAAAGCGGTGTGTTTAAGGTGTGGCCTTAAAATGCATCCACAGGTGTCCCTAAAGTTAACTCAAATGTGTCAGTAAATCTGTCAGACATTCATGGAAGGAAGCCCAAAAGGTTTGATCCATATCACACAGAATAAAATACAGTTTTTCTTAATACTGACTAAATGTATGTAAACATTTGATTTTTCTTCTAAAAATGTTCTTGCCAAGTTTTCTAGAAATTATTTTGGTAATTCTAAGTAAGCTGAAACAAGAAAAGTTTGATCTGATTTAAGAGAGAAAATTTGATTCAGTGCATGTAAATATCTTGTTTCTGTGGTACATACGTATATAAACAGAATAAAGAATAAAAATACTGCAGAAAGAGCAAGATTTCAGCATAAATTCAGTGTAGTTAAAAAAAATGCTGTACTCCAGTAAAGAAGAATGTGCTTCTGTCGAGTTGGTTAATTAAAAAAGTACAAAACGTGAATTAAAGACTTTTTACAAATAGTGACAATAAAAAAACTGTAAAAAAGTAAAGTTGTACAAATACCAACAGGAATGTAAATACTTATTAAGTTAATGTGAATTAAACTAAAGTGAAGTGAACTAAACTAAACTAAAGTGAACTAAAGTGAACTAAATTAAAATAAAGTGAATTAAACTAAAGTGAAGTGAACTAAACTAAACTAAAGTGAACTAAAGTGAAGTGCACTAAGCAAACATGAACTAAACTAAACAAAAGTGAAGAGAACTAAAGTGATCTAAACTAAAATAAAGTGAATTAAACTAAAGTGATCTAAACTAAAATAAAGTGAATTAAACTAAAGTTATCTAAACTAAAATGAAGTAAATTAAAGTGAACTTAGCTAAACTAAAGTGAAGTGAACTGAACTATGTGCTACTTGAGTGTGTATATCTCAATAAAACACATTTAAATTTGTTTGTATTTTAAGGATAAAGTTCCTTCAGGAAGATTCTGTACGTTTCTCTGCTGATTTACTTCTATTGCAGACGTCTGAACTGCTTTTTATTTGTCCTTTTGGCAGGACAACAGATGAAACTCCAAGCGCTGCAGAAGACGATGAAAGTGAAAAATGTCTAACTTCAGAAGCATCAACAAGCTGCAGTGAGGAGCTTCAGGAAACCGACAGTCTGACTGGAGCAAAAGCTGAGGATGGGGAAGAGGCTCTGGATGAGCCTGGAGATGATTCTCTTTTGACAACAAGAGATAATACGTCAATGTCAAAAGACATGGAAGAACAAGTCAGTGAGGAGGACAATGCAAACAGCAGGACAAATAGTGACATTTGGAGTGAGATTGAGGATGTTGTTTGTGAGGTGATTGAGGATGAGGAGAGTGTGCAGTCTGTGAGGGAAGCTTCTCCAGAGGCAGATGTCGAAGAAGATGGAGAAGTGGAGGAGGAAGACTTGATGAACAAGACAGAAACGTTATCACTGGAGCCAAATGTAGAGAAACCTTCAGAAGAAGAGAGAAATGAGTTAAATCAAGAAGCTCAGCATCAAAACATAGAAGATCCGGTTTCCGAAGAAACAGAAAAGGAGAAGGAAGACGCAGACAGAGCAGAAAGCAGAACACAGCCGAGCGCCGATAAACAGCCAGTGATCTTATCTAATATTAGGGACTCAAAGGAAGGAAGTAATCCTGCAAACGGCAGTGGCAGCCCAGGAGGCGTTGGGAGGAAGCTGGTCGTCTCCAAGCAGCCTAAGGTTTACCAGGTCAAAGCGGTGCCTGTCGTTCCCCCGAAGCCTCAGCACTGCAAAATCACCGCGCTGACCCTCCGTCAACAGCAGCAAGAAAGAGAGAGGAGAGACAACGCTCTGAAGGAGCGGGATGGAGACGGGGACGGCGAGACCGCCGAGAAAAAGGACAGGCCGTCGATGCTCAGAGAGAAGAGGAGGGACGGCCTGGACGCGGCGGTGAGGGACACGAAGAGGAACAGCCCGCTCAGCATGTGCTTCGACGAGGCGGTGGCCATCGCAACGCTGAGGCGGGAGAAAGAGCGAGGAAGAGAAGGAGAGGCTGACCCAGAGGGATTGGGAAAGTGAAGGACAGTAGCTGGGTCTCCATTACAAATGTGTGCAAAACTTTGTCGACATTCCACTTGTGTGGGAAGAAACAAAATTTCACAATTGCGACGTTTTCATTAAATAAGAAATGCAATCAAAATCACGTGAATACGTTTGTTCACGCAATAAGTCCTTAAAAGCCACAGCAGTTACGTGATGTAAACAGTTACTTGAGATTATATTCATAACTCAGCCACTAGTGCTCATTGCCTTCACAGGAGACGTCAGCGTCTTATTCAGGCCTTGGAGCGACAAGTTCCTTATATTTGGCAACGGCTACGCATGCAGCGTTTTGGGGAAATTGTAGTTGCAGATTTTAGCTACAGATTCAATATGCCTGAATGACAAACTCATCTTTTTATAAACTGTGACAGCTCTGTTCGAGCCAGCTGGACATTGTCAGAAAAAAACAAACCTTTATCTTCCTATCCCTTCCTGTCATCTTCTTTGGTGTTTCCGATAGTAGTAAGATCCAGCTGTCGATCACATGATCCCTGTGATACAAAATGTTTTATTCCATGGCAGTTTTTTGAAATGCATCCATTTTGGTATGACTGAAAAACCACCTCATCCTAGCGCAAAAATGTGAGATTTTTCAAGATTGCTGTGTTTCCATGAACTGGATTTTAAAAATTAAAATTTGCCCAAATTTACTGTCAATGGAAACACAGCTAGTGAAGGAGATGCTTCAGATTCAGCCCACAATGTTCACCAGGCTCTCTGCCCAGGCAAAAGTAAAACTTTATCATTGTTTTATTTTGTGATTGCTGACATATTGTTAATATTAACAATATATTAGCAATATATTGTTAATATTGCTGATAACAATATTAACAATGCCATCATTGTTAATATTTAGTTTTATTGGTTTACAGGCATCGTAGTAGCTTTGTTGTCCTTATTAAAAGAAAAACATTTTACAAAGTCACACACCACCCTCCGCAGTTATTGGCCCCCATGGTAAAGATGCATAAAAAGCTACCACCATATGTTTTAGTGGTAAAATGTCACCAAAATATTTGACTCAACTCATTTTTCAGTGGAAAAATGCACCTAAACATCTGTATAATCTGTAATTATTGGCACCCGGGGAGCCTTAGTGACCCTAGTATGCCACTTTGTGGAGACTTTATTCATCCTCCATCACCAGCCTCCTCACTGGAAAGATAAATGTGGGTTCCAGCTGTTTTACACTTTTTAATTATTGCTCTGCCCCTATGGGCAAGTTGCAACGAGAAGCTACTTATTTTCTCATTTGTATATCAGCTTCCCTAACTTTAATGATATATTTCCTTCTCTTTCCCGTTTTGAAAAACAGCTAAGAGAAATCGGCCTCTGTGTCACGTTACACTTCCACCCCAGAACTAGGAACAACTTAAAAATATAGAGAATAAAAAATAAAATGAAATAGTTCAGCTTCATTTAGGTCACAATAATTGTGAAGGGAGGCATAACTATGTTGAGGAGATCATTATAATTTAATCCCAGGCCTTAATAATTCCGCCTGGAATTATTCTAAATAAAACATGAAAAAAAATGCAAACATTGAGGTGGAACGAAGTATTTAGTGCTGCTCCAACATCACACATTATACAGATAAACAGCCTCTAATGTGTGATGGTTGTGTAAAAAAAACCAAAAAACATTTCACTTTGTTTACCTGCATTTTGATTCTCAAGATTTGAAGATTAGTTTTGAAAGTGGCTCCATAGCACTTACTGTTTGCACTTATCTTCGGGTCAGTTATTTCTATGCAAAGTTTATGTACATAAATAGTTTATCTGAAATTGATTGACATGTCTGGTTTGAGGCATTTGAATAAAGAGCATTGCGAATTAATGAAGTGTTTGATGCATTATGTTCTTTTTAGAAAACACTAGATGTTATTACCTTGTACTGGAAACCACATGGACGTTTAGATAGACATTCACGTATGTCTAATAAAGAGATAATTTTAGGTCAACGATGCCATGAAGTACAGCGAGGGATTCGAACATTTCGCTTATATTAGAGGCTTTACGGTTACTGATGTCTACCTCACTTCCGGCTTCGAATTTACCGGAAGTAAATCAAAATAAAACAGACGGGACTCTGATTCTCATCTTCACAGGAAGCCAAAACTTCACTTCTGTTGAGTTTTTTAAACTCTTCCAGCGGGATGTCTTTTCCCTCAGCTTTCAGTACGCAGGTGGCCGCCATCATGGATGTTCTGGCCAAAGCTGCGGTGGCAGAAATAACGATGCTGGTGGAGGAGGGGAGCGTGGCTCTGCGGCTGGAGGTGAGCAGGAGGGACGGTGAGATCCAGGAGCTCCGGAGTAAGCTGAAGAGGACGGAGGCTGAGCTCCGGAAAGCTCAGGAAGCGGCTGCAAGGCGAGCTACAGCCGAGAAACAGGTGCAGACCGCAGCAGCGGCGGGTCAGGAACCGTGGAGAGGTGAGAGGAGACACCAAACTGCATTCAAAATGTCTTCAATTCAGACTGATAACTGATTAACAAGGTCTTCATAACTTCTACCTTAAAAGTACATTAAGTAAAATAATTGTTTTAAATTCCCGTTAAATTCGTCTAAAGCTATGTCGTGTTTCATTATTTTAATAATTACACATATTGGAGATTAAAGGCGAAACTCTTCTTGTCGGTCTGAGTAAAGTTTGTCCTTCCCTCGTTTAGAGATGTGAGATGCTTGAGGAAGTTCTTGCATGATTGATGATAAAACATGGGGTGGATTCAGTGTTGTTGAGCTGGGCAGGTACTGTTGCTGCAAAGTCACAATAGCACATTTTGCAGGATGATATTTATATTCCCAGAAGTTATTGCAATAAAAGATAATATCATAAATTAGCGCAATAATCATTTTCATTTATCATGCGATTAATTGTTTTATTGCTTATTACAACAAGCATATGCAAAGCATTCCCAAAACATAACACTTCCACCTCCGTACTTTACAGTTGGTATATGAATACAATCAGATTTCAGCAAAAAGTCTAATCTGAAAATGAAGACCTGCTGTGTGAACGTAGGCGAAGGTTCTGCTGGACTTATTGTTTTGAACATGTTCAGATAGTAAGCATCATGCTATTGTTTTCTTTTGGCTGCAGATAAGGAGAAGCATCCTGAAATTGACGGGGATTATCCTGAACTAAAAACTGCTGATTCATTCTGCGAGACTCACATCAGTCCTGATGTGAAGCAAGAGCCAGAAGGTGAACTTCGGTTTGATGAAACAACCGAGCATGCAGCAACGGACGCACCGGATCGAGGCGACCCCATCTGGCCGGCTTGTGGAGTGTTTGAGAAAGGCTCTGTTGCAGTTCAGGAGCAATCACAGATGTTTCCATCTAATGACATGCGAAGTACATATTTACCTTCAGGAAAGGAAGGAGAAGATGTTTGCTTTAATGTACCGGTGAAAGAAGAGCTCTCTGTGCTTGTTGAGTCTGTCTATAAAGACGATTTGCTTCCTGGTGTCGTTCGGGATGATTGTATGGAGTCTGGAGGCCCGTCAGCAGCTTCACTTTATACACAGGCAGAATCCTCTGGATCAAATGAAGAGATTATCAACAGGAAAATGATCTGCAGACCAAAACGGCTTATGACCATGTGGCGAGGGAATCAGAGCGTCTACATCTGCTCGGTGTGCAACAAGAGTTTCCTCCGCTTGTCTCAGCTGGAGGAGCACAAGAGCACCCACCAGGCCTCCAAACCTTTCAGGTGCCTCGAGTGTGGGAAGTCGTTCACACAGAAGACCCGGCTGAAGACGCACCAGCGGGTCCACACGGGGGAGAGGCCGTTCAGCTGCAGCATCTGCGGGAAGAAGTTCTCCAGGCAGGACAACTGCCTGAGACACGAGCGCTTCCACAGCGGGCTGAAACCGTTCAGCTGCAGGCAGTGCGGGAAGAGCTTCACCGTGCTGGGAAACCTCAAAATCCACCAGGTGATCCACCTGCGTGGACGGTAGCACCAATAGTGTTTGAACCGTTGCATCAAACGGAAAGATGTATTTATTAATCGTAATAATCCACAACAAAGGCAAAAATGTGATTCAGATTAAAGCATGGATAATAAATCTCCAGCTGTTTAAAAAATATGTTTGGATGTTGAGCAAAATGCTGATTTATTTTAGATAAAAGGGATTTTTAAAATGTTTATCTTGTGTTTTAAGCAAATCTAATAAAGGCAAATGTTGTTTTGTCTGGATGTCACCCATTAATGGCTTTAAACTTACGCGTATTTCAATAAAAACATTTTGTGCTTCGTACAACTTTTTCCTTAGTGTTTTTTTTCTCAGTATAGACTTTTTTTTCTGAGTTTTTGTTGTTTTTCCTCTAATATTTATTATCAGTTACATGTTTGGATGTTTCTGCTGAGTTGCATCAATCATGGCAGTTCATTTTATTCAAAATTATGTTTGAATTAAATGGGAAAGATGTGAGATCACCATCTTTTTTTAAGTGGTAATATTAAAATTTTCTGCAAAACAGAATTTTTGAGTTTTATTCTTTGATATTTGTCAAAATAATCAATTAAAAAATACTTGAACTTTATCACTCTTTGTAGAATAAATCTTTTTGAATTGAATTACAAAAATTACATGGAAATTTAATAAAACTTTTATTTTATAGTTAACTTATCCTACCCATAATTACAAATTATTTACAATTAATTGAAAGTATCTCAAAAATTACGGGATAATTGTTTCCTATCTACACTTTGAAATAATAGTTTGTAAATGATACTGGAGAAAAAATAAGATTATGGATTAAGACAAAAAAAATAAGAGCATAAAATTTGTCAAAATTCTCATAAAGTGCTTTATAACTTTTATTTTGTTATATAGTTGACTGGATATCAACTTTAATCACTGACATAATTACATATTAGTCTATTTTTGTGGAATTTTAAAACATGATTGTGAAAAAAAATGTATTCAAAATCAAATAATGTTAATTAAAAGAAAAGATGCTGTTCTGCGATTGGTCATTACAATTCTGGGATGCTCTGGGATTGGTTGCTAAGATGACGGCGTTTTAGCGATTCCTGACCTAAGGTAGTTTAGAAGAACCTGCGCCTTTCTTCCACGTATTACGGTATTTTTTTTTTTTTTTATGTCATCACTTCCGTAAAACAAGGGCTTGCGTTGTTTATGTCTTCTTACGGCACCAATTAACTGTTGCTAGCTTAAAATGTGGCTTCATAAACACCACAGAGCAAATGGAAAGAAATGCAGCGTGTGAGCGCTCAGCGGGCCTAACTAACTGTCTGTTACCGCCAGCCGGAGACCCGCTGAAGCCCAACGGTTCCTCCGCCCTCCTGGTTTTTTAAAGTATACACAAATTTTTCAGGGACTGGCTGGATCATCATGTTGAACGGCGTGGCTCTGCGCTCCCAGATCGCCTCCGTGGTTGATGCCCTGGCCAAAGCAGCTGTGGCAGAGATCTTCAAAGTTGTGGAGGACGGCATGGTGGTGCTGCGGCTGGAGATGTGCCAGCGGGAGGATGAGATCGAGAGGCTGAAGAGCAGCATGGAGGTCCTGCATGGAGAGCTGCGGGCGGCGCGGCAGGCGGAGACCCACCGGCTGGAGCACCGCGGAGGAGACGGTGAGCGACAGAAGAAAAAACCCAAAAAACAAACAAACAAAAAAACACTAAGATGTCCGCTTGTGACAGAAACACAATCACAAACACACTACAGAGCTGCGAATGATTTCTAAATAAGCTACAATCAGGTTGAAACGAAACATTCTCCGTTTTTTATTTACATTTCTGGGTCAAGATGTTCTCGTTTCACCGAGTGTCCCATTAATTTTAAAAGCTTCCATGTATTTCATTTGGATTACATAGAATTGAGGAATTGCACATTTTTCTTCGCAAAATCAGCACCTGTGAACTGCAGTTTTCAAGTCTTGCCTCAGATTCTCATTCGGATTGAGGCCTGGACTTTGACTATGCCATTTTAGCACTCAAAGATGCTTTCATCCATAGTTTCTCTGACTGTATTGGTAGGGTCATTATGCTTTATCACATAAAGAAGTGTGATTTTTATCATTTATCTGCACATAGTAACTGCATTTAATCATATCTTCCTATTTATTGATACTACTTTCATTGAAAAAACACTGAAGTAAAAATAACAATTCCAACAATATGGACAGCTTTAAAGGTTTTAGACATCATTAATTGGATGTGAATCAAAATTTTATCACAATAAATGATAAACGATACAATAAATGGCCACTTCTACATTCAGATACCATGGCAGCGAAGAATACACCAGATTAATTGTTGCACCATATTCATCAAAATCCTAATAACCCTAAAACTCATCATATAACTGCAGTAGACCAGGTTATTCCAAAATATAACTCAAATTCGGACAAATTCTGGATTATTGCAACATAATGTCACAATAGACCAGGAATGAGGATAATATTTGTTTTGTAGGGGTGCAAAATTCCTAAAACTCACAAGACGAGACACAATACCGATTTTATGAGAACAAGACTGTATGAGATTTTAATATTATCGTCAGGAAAACTTCAAAGATCAAATTTATGCTCCAAAAAGCCTTTATTTTCATAAATTTTGCAACAAATTTAACATACTGATCCTTCATTTTCTGATTTATTTTCATCTTTTCAGACCATAGTCTACTATGTGACATTTCACCAGTTGCAGCTGATAGTGTTGTGATTTTTATGTAGCTTAACGTACCGTTAAAAATCCATCCAGCGGTTGCTATAGCAATGCTTTCTACCTCGTTTTGCATCTAAACATCTTGGAATACTTGCACATTTATCGTGTCTTGTCTGTCACTCTGTTGCATTTGGAAACCCAAAATGCTGCCAAACTAATGATTTAAGTGTGGTTCTGTTCAAACGTCTTCTGGTAAAGTCATAGTGGCCGCAGGTGGCTAGTGCTCATGAGATAGCATTTACCTCACACGAGAAATATTGTGATGCTTCAATATCGCAAGGTCTTGTTACACCGTTATTGTTTTGCATCGTCATCATCCAGCTAACTGTTTTGGGTTTGTGAATTTTAATAAAGGTTCCCGTCTTTTCCACAGAAAGTCAGAGGGGTGTTGGAGATGAGAAGATCTTGGTTGAGAAGGTTCCCTCTGTGGAAAACCATAGCATGTCATCTGTACCTGAAGCACAAAATAAAGGTGAACTTGTGAAGGAGGGAAACGAGGACAGCAGAGGACAGCTGGACAGGCCAGTTGAAGGGTCTCTGTATGGAGGTGGGCAGTGGAGGCCAGGGGTGCCGAAGGAGGCTGGAGGCAGCAGCTCTGAATACTTAACTCTAGGTCAAAACTCCTTGTCGTGTCTCTCCGAGCCTTCGTTGGATGGCGGGCTTGTTCTGTCCTGCAGCAGCTCCGGCGGGTTTCCACAGAGCCCCTTCAGCCGCGGCCTGCTGGGTTACAACCAGTACAGGAACACTGTGCGCAGGCGGACGGTGAAGAGGCTGATGTTCAAGAAAGGTTTCATTTGTCCGTACTGCGGCAAGTGCTTCGAGCGAGCCGGACACCTGGAGAGACACAAGAGGATTCACACGGGTGAGAAACCGTATCGCTGCGAGATCTGCGGACGGCGGTTCAACCAGAAGTGCAGCCTTAAGGAGCACATGAAGATTCACAGAAGAGGCAAGTATAACCGTACTTTGAACGCAAGTAAATTTCCTTTGTTAGTTCCTTTTTACCCAGTAAGGGGTATAACATGAAAAAAACAAACAATGCAATCACAGCTGAGTTACACACAGTGCTGTTTTATCACTAGTTTGGTCATGTTATTTTCTATAGACTGGTTTCACAAACAGTTACAACAGTTAGAAGCCAGTTTGATTTTCCACAGCCAAATTCAATTCAAATTCAAATATACTTTATTGATCCCAAAAGGAAATTAAAAATAAGCCACAGGGTTAACAGAAAGCCATGTCATATTGTTATTTTAAATCTCTCTGGCTGTGTTTTCCTCTCAGTTCACTCTCTCCTCTTATCTTGAGCTTTAGCACCACTTTGGCCAAAGTTTTGAAATTAGGGAACATTTCTCCAAGTCCAGGAAAACCACGTTATTCAAACGTAAAAACTTTTTATCAAAGAACGTCTTTTTTTAAATTTGCGTTTCCATTAGGCTAATCTAATTTTGTAATTCCAGCTTGTGTAACTTCATGGTCAGTGGAAACGCAGCTACTGTCTCTCATCATCTTTGTTTTAACATCCCCAGTTGCAATAAATAATGTAAACACATTGGCCATTTCCTGGTACTGTTTATCACTCTATCAACACAGTTTCATATTTGATCAATATTTATAAATCCTGCTTAGTACTGGACGATATGGCTGAGAAACGTATCATGATATAAGCCTTTCTTGTTTTTGTTATAAAGATCTGAAATACAGCTACGTTTTTGGCGTGACCGTTATATCCACAGTTTTTATTCCATCCAAATAAAGAGCCTGATTTGTCTTAAACTGCTGCTGCGCAAGTTACTCAACAGGTTGTTGCTAGGTAACCCAAGAATTTGTGAGTTGCTAGGTAGCCAAAAAGAGAGTGAGTTAGTTGATGCCGGCAATCTTGCTTAGGTTGAGCGGCTACAGACTTTCCTCTGCCTACATCTCCCAGAATGCTTTGCAGTTTTGGATGGGAGTTCAGTAGATATTCTAAATATTGAGCTGATTGTCTGCCATGATATATTTTGTTTTTGATTTATTTCTCCAGTCCTAATCCTGCTACAGTGGGCAGCTCATTTTTCAAACATCATCCAGACGTTGAGCTGTTGTTTCTAAACCCGTCTGCTTTACCATAATTTGTCTCCCTGCACTGTGGCCCCTGCAGAAACTCAGTGTTCACCAGTGGGAGGATCAAACATGGAGAGGCCCTTCAAAATGATGTAATGATGTGGCTTTGTGTTGGCTCTGTGGCCGCGGAAAAACCAACCGGCTCTTTGCTGGGTTGTTTGTGTAGAACCAGTTATCACCAGCTCTGGAAACACTTTAGTAGAAAAAAACAAAGTCATATCTTCCCTCACTGGAAGACGGAAGGAGTTTGTGTAACAATTGGATGTTTTGGGTTTTTTTCAGTTTCCTTTTCCTCTGATTTTGATGTAAACTGTCACGTTGCAGTGAGAGCTCACTCAGGCAGTTTTCTCTTTGATACGAGGAATAAGATATAAAAAAAAAAAAGTTAAGAGCCTGATTTACTGCATTAGGGAGGATTACGTATTTCTGTATGGCTGGTTCACTAAACCTCTGCCAGCATGCTGCATTTATATTTAACTGGAAAACTGAGACTTTCCTCTCTGTTTGAAGCACATTTAAGATGTGGAGCAGTTCTAACTTGCCTCCTAATTTTAGACTCAAAAACGAAAAACCCAGTGTGTCGCTTATGTCTAGTCTAGACCGGTCTAAATATTTTAGTGTTTTGATGAGACGTTTAGGTGAAAGTCTCTGACTTTGACTCATAATATGCAGCAAAAGTGCATCTGGTAGATTTTCCTAAGACAAAATTGCAAACCTTTCCAGTCACTTTCAAGTCTTTATTTTAAGATAGTGCTTGTTGTGAAGATTAAAGCACCAATTATATATATATATATATATATATATATATATATATATATATATATATATATATGTCTGTCTATAATATTTATGCATGCACAAATCACAAAAAAACTTTGATTCTTTCTCAGTTGTGTTATGAAGTTACTTCCTCCATTTCTAAGTTCTGTTTAGGAGTCAGAAATCCTTTACAATTCAGTAGATTTTTAAAAAGGAGGATTTTAGAAGTTTTACATGTTAAAAACATTTAATTAAGATTTTTCTGAACCACCAAATCTGTAAAAATGAATTTATATGCAGCCCACATGGACAAACATCTCTAGTTCTGCTAAGCCCGTATATTTTCAGACCAGACTCAAGTTGCCTCTGCAGTGTTTCCCAGAGCTTTTGTTGTTTTTCTAAGGTGCAGCCTTAAGCAAATATTGTTTTGTTTCTTATCAGGAGGAGGTGGGGATCTACTGTAGGACTCGCCATGTCGTACATTTATCATGACCTGTTGGATCAATGCTTGTATTGGCTTACTTTAACTTTTAACCTGTTAAACATATTTAACATTTTCCATTCGTTTTTCTTCTCTTGTAGTAGATGACTTTAGAATCTGAAGTCCTCTCAATAATTATATTGGCTTTAATCATTTGCTGCTGTCAGTTTTGTAGATCTGCACCTGAATATTTTTGCAATCGGTCAAGATATCCAAAAAATCATTAAATATAACTGGTGCCCAGGAGGGGCGCAACTATTTTCTTTCTGAAGTGTTTTATACTTTGAATCTTTCTGGAATAAATCAATAAAGTCTAGTTTTAACTGTGATGAGTTGATATACAAATCAAAATAAGGCACACAAAAAAGCAATCTGTTGATAGAAATTAATCAATCTAGACTGGATTGAGAAAAGTGTCTCATGATGGTGAAACTGCAAGATTCGGTTAATTGACAAACAGCGTCAGAATGTTTGATGGCACTTTTTTTACATCCTCGTAATTTTATTTTGATGTCGAAAGGATTCATTTTTAGGTAGACGTCTAAACGGCACAGTCAGTCATTTTATTAACTTACAATAAGTGTTAGTAAAAGTTTTGATTTTATTTTTTATTTTTGTGCTTCAGGTCTTCAGACGAGACCAGGAGAGGTCCAGATGAGCCAACAAATCCCAATCCCACAGGTGAATCCATGTATGGAACAGCATCGGCCTGAAGAGGTTAGCCAGGTGAAGGCCGATGATAACCAAACAAAGTCTGAAGAAGTTCTGCCATCATCCGTGCAGGTAAAATCTGAGCCTGTCGAGGAAAATATTACTCAACCGCAGCTTCATGTGGAAAACAATCAGGCAACAAACAGAGCTGACAACATGGGTGAAAACGTAACATCAGTGGATCAAGGCAGCCAACTGTGGGCATCCAGGTTACAGAACAATCCGACAGAGTTTCTAAACAGCTCGTCGCAGAACATGTCTTCCTTCCCTGCCATTACTCAGTTACTCCAGCCACCAGAGGAAACTTCCTATAGCAACTTTTCCGTCCAAGGAAAAATGTACGGGCAGCTGAAAACCTCCACTGTCCCTCAGACGCCTTATGGGTGTTCAGGGTCGGTCATCATCTCCAGTAACCCCGACTTGCGAGACGCGACAGAGGCCTCGAACCACCTCAGCGAGAGGAAAAACCGTCCGTTTCGAGTTCTGAAACCAAAGAAATGCTTTGTGTGCACCTACTGCGGGAAGGTGTTTGAGCGAGCCGGACACCTGGAGAGACACCTGCGGATTCATACTGGGGAGAAACCGTACGGCTGCCATATCTGCAGGAGGTGCTTCAACCAGAAGAGCAGCCTCAAAGGTCACATGAAGACTCACAGAAACGGTAGGATTTCAACAGATTGGACGTAACTGAAGCTCTTCTTCTTTAAGAATAAACTTTTTTTTATCTGGAATGTATTGTTTTTGTTAATTAGAAATTCTAATATTTTCTAGAACTATTTCTAGGCCTGTCATGACGACAAATTTTACTGAACATTAAATTGTCCCAGAAGTTATTGTGAAAAACAATAACATTGTTGTGTTGAGACCGTTTTCAAGTAATATAATGGAAAAGGCATAATGATGCATTCAAATACATTACATTCAAAGATGGACCCGTTTGATGCATCAAACGGTTCAAAATGCGCCGCAGTGGGTCCTCGACACGCCTCCAGGTGTGATCCGGCGCGCCTGACTCTCAAAACGCGTCTGGTGTGAACGCACCGTTAGAATTAGGATTGGAAGGAGGGTTGGGCTTAGGGTAGGAATTTTCAATTTAGTTTTATTATTGAAACTATAGATGGATGTGAAGGCTGATCAAAAGAGTTGATTTTCTCAAGAAAGCAAATAAAAATGGACACAACAGCGATAAGGACCAATCAGACCTCTAATCGATGATGGACCTGGATTATTAAGAGTTTTATATGTAAGAATAATCATTTTAATTTTAGCCTGGATTAAACTGGGTCCCAACAAAGAGGAAAAAAAATAAATATGATTAAAGTTTTTAAAGTGTTTTCCTTTTAAATTCTCACATCAGTATTTTTGAAACATTCGAGGGACTTTCTTTTTTTTTTACTGTTTCCTTTGGTGGTAAAGATACTCAGTAGTCCAGCCTAGAAGTAATAAATGCATGGACTAGTTTCCCTGCAGGACTCTGGGGGGAATCACAGTCCTAATTTTGGCAATAGTGCGCAGGTGCAAGAAAGATGTCCTAGAAACCTGTTTAATGTTGGATTTAAAGGACATGTCCTGGCCAAAGATGACACCAAGGCTCTTTACATGATGGAAAACACTGGAAGGTTTACGTGCTGGCATCTAAAATTTGAAAATTTAAAAAAAATGCTCCTATTATGGGATTTAAAAACTCTTGTCCTTCTCTAGAGCAGCTAAAATAATATGCTACAATGGGTTTGCATGTCCACTTTTAAGGTTCTTTTATGCAACATGATTTGTTTGGATTTTTTCCAATGTAATGAATATTTATTATTTCTAATGTGTCAATGCGTTGTTGATCTGCATAATTTAAATAAAAGGTTGGCTTATATTTTATAACGTTAAACAACAGACTTTAGTTTATTTGATTAGGACAGTGCATGTTAATCAACTTTACCACATTATTTAAAAAAATTTTTGGCAGAAATTTACTTTGCCAAAAAACTGGAACTGAATATTTACTGTAAATATTCAGGAATTAGCACAGTGGCTAAATTTACTGGCTTTTCCCAGCTTTTGTGCTGTGAACAAAACACCATAATTCACAGGACAGTACACATAGTTCTATTAAAAGAAGCAAAAACATCAACAAAAGAAAACATTTGCACAAGAAATAACAGACCAATAAACACAAACAGAATAAAATACCAGTTAGGTGTGTGAGCCATTTTGAAATTTACTGTGAGAAAAGTCTACAAATCCAGATAAAAGAACACTTTTCTGTTTAAAAAAAAAAAAATCCAGAACATGATTTTATGCTAATTTTTAATTAAATTTTATTTTTTATCATAAAGGGACGACGACAGACATGCTGGAGGCCCATCACCTGATGTTCTCGGTGTCCGACAATCAGCTGATGGAGAGTTACATGGAAACCAGTAACGGGCCAACAGCTGCGGATGAGCCGTTTCCCGCCCCGGCGTACGCTCACTCCATTAAGGAGGAGCCGCTGGCGGTGAAGCTGGAGCCCAGCGACGAAAACTTCCTCTCCGTGTCTCAGGTGGGGACGGACAACAGAGCCGCAGCAGCAGACAAAAGTTTACTGTGGACGTCTGCAGTGGAGGAAAGCATCGACAGCCCAGATCAACCAGTCTGTGTACTTTTACAAGACGTGAAGTACCACCTCAGTTCTCCTGCAGGGGGAGCCAGTGAGCAGCAGGGCTGCACCTCAAAGGATTTGGCTTTTATAGACAACAAAGTAAAGGAGGATCAATTTTCGGCTGTGGGATTGCAGCAAAGGACTTCAAATGTAAGTCACGATCTGGCTGGAAGGGATTTCTGCTTGGAGAGCGGCGACGGCGTGAACCAAGATGGCGTCTACGAGTTTACCCTGAAAGCATCGGACAGCTTCGAGGAGAGCTGCAGCACAGACCCCGCCAGACAGAACTACATCTGCTCCAGCTGTGGGCAAAGCTTTGACAGTTTCCATATTTTCCAGGAGCATCAGTGTGAGAAACTCCCAGAGCAGCCGTTGAGCTGCGAGATGTGTGGAAAAACTTTCAACCAGCTGAGCATCCTGAAGCTGCACCTTAAGCTACATGCTAAATAAATATGGCAGTTTTATATTTGGTACATTTTCACTGTCTTTCACTGTTTTTAGCTGCAAGAAAAAAAAGATAAAACATTAATTTTACTTATTAGCCACATTTTTGTCACTTTAACTGTATATTTTTTATAAAGAAAAATCAAAGGAAACATAAAGAATTATTAATACCTCCTGTTTACCAACATAATTTCAGATTTTTGTCTGTTGGTAAAATTAAGAAAAAAAATCTGTTCATTTCCAAGAAACCTTCTGGAAATGTAGAGCTTTGGTGAAACAAAATCACATTTGAATCATCTGCTTATTACTTGAGACCATATTCCTAAAATAATTATGAAAGAAAACAGATTCCCTGAAATATGAGCCCATTGCACAGCTGTGACAAAAGGAAAGTACACCTTCTCTCAACTACAGAACTTTATGTATAAGGGCATAATAAAAAATTTTATTTTCTCCCCCTTCCATTTATGTACCCTTAAGTTTACAAAAACATTTTTAGTGTTATTTTTAAAACAAAGATGAAGCCATCTTACAAATGAAAAAAGCTTCATGTAGAAACTAAACAAAGTTAAAGCCAAGTGGTGCTAATCAACTACACTTGATTGCTTGGTTTTCAGCAAGTGTTTGGCAGTTTGCTGCTCTGTAATTGTGTGTGTGAGCGTGGGGGGGTGCGTGTGTGTGTGCATGTGCTAATACAGTGTGAGGCAGGAAAGACATCAGTAATGACCTTTGAGAGGCAATTGCTGCTTGGAAATTTGTAGTTGATCAATCCGGAGAGAACACGATTATTTACATCTGCAAGTCTTCCCAGGAGTGGACGTCCCTACAGAATCACCCACAAGTCCAAATGTTCAATGATCAAAAAAATGACAAAAATCCAACTCCAGATCAGTTTCAGTGTTCAATATTAAAGTTTAATTATTACAGTTTGGTTAGAAACAGACTAAATTAAGCTTTCTTCTTTGAGAGAAAGCAACTTTCTGTGTATTCCAGCTTCCTCCCACTGTTCAAAAACACAACTGTTGGTTCAACTGGTGTCTTTAAGGGTGCGTTCACACCAGTCCTGTTTAGTCCTCTTTAATCTAATTCTAGCTTGTTTGCTTAGATAGTCTAGTTTGTTTGCGGAGGTGTTGATTCTTATCCGCCTAAAAATCTAGATCTATGGTTCGGTTGAAGTGAACTCTGGTGCAGTTCAAATGAATATGTGAACGCCAAGCAGACTGGAGTCTGCTCCAAAAGCAGGAAGTGAACTACAGCGCAGAGCATTCTGGGTAAATGCAGTCAAAACTAACATGAGAGTCTAGCGATAGACAAAGACAAAAGAGAAATCATACAACCTCTAAAATCTGACGCTACTCCATTTTTGTTTACATTTTCTAAAAAAGGAAATTGCATTCAGTGTCTTCTTCAGAGGTTTTTGCGTTGTTTCCTTCAGTTGTTCTAGGTGTAGCACCCCTACAGGTGAAGAGAAGAACAGGTTCTCTTAGGGTTTGGTTTGGTTGACAGTGCAGTGTGAAAGCAAACCACATCAGCTGGAAATGTAACAAATGTTGCAACTTTGGCCCCCAATCAAACATCTACTGGACTATCAGGTTTGAAAACACCCTAAATTACCGTTATGTAAGTGTGTGCATTTTTCTACACTTTTTTATTTTGGCTTCATCTTTGTTTATTAAATATTAACAATACAGAATGTGTGTTATTGTTGGTTTAGGTTATATTTAAACTATTTTAATACGTGAAACTAACCGGATTGTCCTGATATTAAACAACCTTGGGAGTGTGTAATTTAATTTGCAATGAATTTACATGTTTACTTGGCATCCTTACTGAAATCAAATCAGTGTTTGTATTGTTAAAAAACACAGTAAAGCCCATTTCTGGTGAATCAGATTTCAGGTTTCTCCATATTTTAAACTGGTGTTGAAATAAGTATTTATATTATAAACTTTTAAGGTAAAACATTTTTTTATTCAAGTTACCTTCCGGTGAAAGTCTGTCCAACTAAGAAAAGCAGATAATCCTGTTTGTCTTACTTTATTCAGTAAATATGTACCAAGGTTGCTAAATTCGTTTCCATGGAAACATCATGTCGTAAACCTGTAATAATAGAAAAGTAAGGTTATGTTTTAAGGCTTCGATCAATGTGAAAATGAAGACTAAATGCTGTTTTTGAACTGTGGAGATATTTTGTATGCATACGGCATGAATACAGCATTATATTTACACTTTGCACATTTAAATGGACGATTAATGTTTTCTCACCAGAATTCTGACTTTAATTTCAGAATTATGAGATTAATTCTTTCAGAATTCTGTCAAAAAAAGTCAGAATTTTGAGATTAGAGTCAAACTTTGATCAAACAAACACAATTTTATCTGACTGATATGAAAGATTTTTGTTTGTACCAGGTGACAGTTAAAGTTGTTATTTTCTGGTAAAATAAAGGTACAAAAATTATTTAAATAGCAACGGATTCCATAGTCTGCCTCTTTAGTGTTATTGTCTCTTATAACTGTAATGCTTCCTCATTTCTTATTTTGTATTTTGTTAACATCTGATGAGATCAGTTACTGTCTTTACATGGCAATGACAATGATAATCATTTGTGTTAGTTGAATATGTTGAGTAAGAATGATTATGGTCAATTTTATGTCTTTTTGTATTTTGTAAATAAACATCAGATGATTTCTGAAGTTTGTGTGGTTCTATAGGTTTGGACAAATTATTGTTCCTGATTTTGTGTTACACCTTCCCATTTTTTCTAAACTGAATTCATGTTATAGAACTTATTTTACTTTCTTGTATGTATTGTTTTTGTAATTATAAGGAAACTTTTTTTAAAAGTTACATCAAAACATCTCACACTCTTTTCCAAAATTGAGTAGTAAAAAGTAAAAGAGCATTTACATATTTTTTCTACATTTTTAGCAGAAAATCAAAGCAAATTTTTTAACATGTCTAGTTTCACAATATATCAAAAAAGCTCTAAAACACTCCAGGGACTCATCAAACATTTTCCTAAAACTCTGCAAATTTGTTTTATTCACATTCTCTATTTATCATTTTCAAACTACATTTTGTATTTATCCAGCTTATCTTTCTTTGATGTTAAAATGTGATTAAAGTGAGACAAAAATATAGCAAAACCAGAATATTTGTACTTATTCACATTACTGTATCTCAAATGGTTAATGGCGCACACACACTACTATACGGCAAATGGTGGGAACATGTTCCTGTAGCATTTGAATGCATGGGCAAAATAACGAGGGAAATATATTTATATAAAATATATATCATATAATATCTTTTAACATACACTGAAAACCCTGCACTCCTTTTAAGTTGATTCAAATACAAGTGAATATAGTAGGGAATAGAAAGCAGAAGCGTGTCAGGACCCGTTCCTTGGCGTTTACTGTCCCACAAAGAGTTCCCTGACCCTACATTTTGGAACCGCTTATCAAAAAAAGCTCAGATATTGCCCTTTTTCTGGACTGCTGTATCAAGAGTAAACTACAGCGTCGTTAACTGACTTAACGACAGTAAAAGTGGTGGAAACTTCCTTTTCCTCTAGCGGTAAGTTCGAGTGCGCTCTTACTCATGTATTTACGGCAGAGCTCTCCACCACACGGAAGAAAGCTCTAAGCTAGCTGCCACAAACACGCAGGGATGTAAAGCTTGTCTATCACGTCGTCTTATGTTTTGTTTTCAGTAATTTACCGATACATTGTGGAAAAACGGAGGAACTTACACCTTTTTTTTTTACCTGCTTCCAACATTAAACCCGTGAACATGGCTTCGTGCGTTCCCTTCCAGACACAGTTATCCTCCATAATGGAGGTCCTGGTGAAGGCAGCAGTGGCACAAATCTCCAAGCTGGTGGATGACAAATGTGCCTTCTTGCATCTGGAAATATCCCGCAAACAAAGCGAGAATGAGATGCTGAAGAGGAAGCTGCTGCTGATGGAGAGCAAGAATGCGCAGCTGCAGCGGGGATTCGGTAAGATGCTCAGCTGTTTTGTTTCCTTCAATGCACGAGTTCATCAGTAGCATCACTTCATTAGCCTGTTAAGATAAAACATTTTTGTAAAATCTTTGCACTCAATTGAATTTTCTTGAAATATATGTGTTTTTGTTCTACCTGTGGCCTAATTTTAATAACAAAATCATTTATTTTCATCTAGAAAACTACATGGATCGAGGAACTGATTTAGGAAGAAACGTTTCACATCCCACTAGAGACTTAAAGGTAAGTGTTTCTTTTTTTGTTTTTCGAAACTTTGATGTTGTTCTTTAGCGAAATACACATGTATAAAGGCTGGAATTAACTAAAAGGGCCTAGACAACAAAAAAAAATCCCCAATGTGAACAACCTGGATTGTTGTAAAGTATTTTAAATTCAGCTCAGTTTATTAAAATCATGTTAAGTTAGATTTCCAATTGAAACATATCTCTATATAATAATTCAATGCACCTATGTAGTGAATATAAACAATCTGATTCAGGCCCAGATGATTAAACAAATAAGCAGCCACAAGCATAAAATAAATCTTCATTTTTTTAAAATCTTCTTAAAACTAGTAATTCACAACAACAACAACAACATATTACAGATGTTAACAGCTTGTTTTGTTGTTGTAGTTTCCTCAGATTGAAGGGTCCAGTGTTTCCTTCACAATTAAGGAAGAAAGTCCAGATGAGGCGCTGTGGATCAGTGATTCTGCTGCAGCCATTGGTGAGTACACCTGGTTTTGCACAACCACAACGAAAAATAAAGATAAAAATAATGCTTCAGGCACTCTCACGAAAATGTTTTTCACCTAATTTGTTTTGTAAGAAGCTGGCATGTTTAAAATGGGCGTTATTTCTCTTTTTGATGGATGTTCAAACTGCCTCAGAGTGTCCAAAAAGTTACACAATCTGTTTTAAACATTTGTAAATCTGAAAACATATTTGATATATATAGCATTTTTTTAACAACTGAAGTTAGTATAGTTACTTGATTGTGCTATAAAATGGCACTATGTTGCTGGAAAGCATAATTTTGCCCCTTTAACTTTCTCTTTATTCTCTCTGCAGGCAGAAAGTGCTGACTCATGTCTTGTTTTCCAGGCAATGCTGTCCCGTATCCTGCTCAGGAGAGCCAGCAGGTCATCCATCCAGATGTTACCAGACTCAAGCCTGCAGAGTTCAGCGGCCCGTTCAGCTCCGGCCAGCCGCCAGTCCACATCAGCAGCCTCCAGTTCACAGTGAAGACAGAGAAGGAGGAGGACCAGCTGTCCTTCAGACAGGACGGATGCCAGCACCGTGTGGGGAAGCAGACTCCCACCGCTGTCGACTATCCCATGGACGAGCGGGAAAGTCAGCTTTGGTCATCGATCATCGAAGGGAATGAAATCGACACCGGGTTTCCTGATTTCTCCAGCGTGGTGGAGGAATATTCCAGCTCCTTCTCTGAGCACTCGGATGCCACGAACATGGCATCCAACACCAGTAAGTCGCCTGGCGTCCAGGAGCAGTGCAACGGGGTGTACGGCGGCGAGTATCAGAAGGACGCGCAGCTGTCGCATTTCCAGCCCGGAGTGCAGGACAAGCAGAAGGAGCAGCTGTTCCTGCAGCGGAGCAGCTCCCACGCCGCCCAGCTGGGCCCGCCGCAGGAGGAACAGCAGAGGGAGGCGGGCGCCGAGGACGGAGTGAACGCCACCCAGCCGGCTAACGCCTTCACCACCAGCTGCTTCTACACTCACACCCCCCACAAACCCATCGCCCCTGTTTCCCGCGGCTACGCCTGCTCCCAGTGCGGCAAGTCCTTCAGCCGCCTGCACCAGTTCAAGCTGCACCTTCAGAGCCACAGGAGGAAGCGCACGTTCTGGTGCAGCGTGTGCGGAAAGAGCTTCCAGTGCTCGTCCCACCTCAGCATCCACCACCGGACGCACACGGGGGAGAAGCCGTACGGCTGCGGACAGTGCGGGAAGCGGTTCACGCAGCAGAGCAGCCTGCGGGTGCACCAGCGCACACACAGCGGCGAGCGACCCTACAGCTGCTCGCAGTGCGGGAAGTCCTTCATTATGATGCACCACCTGAAGCGACACAGGATCATCCACACCTACAGCTGAGGCGCCGGCGGCTGCCAGAACCAAATGAAAGAAGCCAATGAACCACAGCTTGTTTGTTTGTTTGTTTGCTTTACTGAGCAGAATCCATCTGGGCTTACGACAGAGTGTTAGGGCCATGCTAAAAAATTATTTAAAAAACACATTTATGGGAATAAATTTATAATATTATGAAAATAAATTCATACAAGAATAAAGTCAAAATAATAGGAGAATAATGTCATAGTATTACAAGACTAAAGGCATAATATCATGACTTTATTAGTATATTATTTTGACTTTAATTTTGTACAACTTTATTCCATAATATGACTTGAAATCCTGCATTTTTTCTCATATTTATTTTATTCTTGTACAATTTTACTCTAATAACATGAGTTTATTGTCATAATGGCGACACCATTATCATGAAGTCAGTATGAGACTTTATACAGAATAAAGTTGTATTTTTATTCTCGTGCAACTTTATTCTAGTAATATTATGAATTTTCTCGTATTATTTCGATTTAATTCTCAAAATACTTTATTCTCAGATTACTATGCCTTCATTCTTTTATTTTTTACATTTTGTCTTAATATGGCCTTAATACTCCGTCGTAGGATCTGCTTTTTGTTTTATGATAATAAAAATGTGAGTGAGTTGTGTGAGAAATGTCTGAAGCTAGAAATCCAAAAAAAAAGAACAAAAAAAAAAGATGTGGGACCCTCAAACAAAACCTTCCACCTTTGACTGTTACAGAGAATCTAGAACAGGGCTGTCCAAACCTTGTGTCATCGAATCAGAAGTACGTAGAGGCCATGGAAATAGAAAAAGCTATAATCAGGCTAAAACGTCCACTTTTTTTGTTTATTTTTGTTTTTTTTTGTAGGAAAGGAATATTGTTGTATTAAAAAAAAAAAAATCCTGTTTGCCCTATTAAAAGAAAGGCATTTAGTAAAATGTATTCTCAATTATAGGAACAGAATTTGTTTCAATACGTTTGCTACATTTAGCCAAGTTTATAAGTAAACTAAAAGCTTCAGCAAAGTGAGCTTTTCACTAAAACTCTTACTTCTGCTGCTTTGATATAAACACATTAATAATTTGTGCTGCACTTCACATTTTTCATTGCAAGGAAATTTTATCGGTAATAATTTTACTCTGATTACAGATAAAAACTTTTATTTTCTGTCATCTGACCGGCCAAATTTGTATCAATCTTCAACTGCAGTTGAGCGCCGAATAAAATCGATGCAAGGGCCACAATTGGCCCCTAGGCCACACTTTGGACACCCCGGATCTGGAACGTGTTACACACTCCTGCCTGAGAAGCCAGATTGCTGCAAAAATGAGATCGTATAAAATATTTAGAAGTTTTTTTTTCTTGTTTCAGGTAAAATTTACAAAATTAGACTTTCAATAAACCTGATTAGAGTAAGAAAGTTACCAACAAACATTGAAAATGTTCTGGATCTTTTTATTTAGTTCCAACATTCAGACTTCTTTGGTTGCAGTTTGTCAACCTGCACCGTTTAACTTGCAGAAGTTCTCCTATTTTATCAGGTTGTGAGAACAAATTTCATCCACATTCCTCGTTTTTTAAAATTCTTCTCCAATTTGACAAAAAATCTATTTCAGTCTGAAGTTAAGTAAACCCTCACCATGATGCTGCCTCCACCGTGTTTTACTGTTTGATGGCGTTCTATTGGTGATATGTCTGTGCCAAACCTCTGCTCCATTGGACCAAAACTCACTCCTCCGAAAAGCATAAATACAGTCATACAATAAATAGGGATGTTATTGAGAAGCTCCTTTATTTCAGTAACTCAACTCAAACCCTTTACATAAATAGACACAGATTTTTGTTTTTAAAGCTTATATTTTTATCAATTATGATTTTGCACTTAAAGTTAATGAAAACAAAACATTTAAGATTAAAATTTGACTTCAGATCAATAAAAAACACATTATTAATACATAATTGAGGGCTAAATGAAAACTATTAAGTTTAAAAAGTTACTTTTAGACTGATAAATAAGCCTCATCCTAACATTGATTCTAATTTCTCAGGTGAGTCGTCTTTGAAATGCTTTATCTGACTTTTCAGCAGAGGTGTGTTGATGCACCTGTACCTGCACAGAGACGGTTTCACTCTGTCGTGTAAACGAGCGCCGCATCCTGTTAGGATGTAAACTGATGCGTTGTTCCGTGTTTTATCCCTGTAACGCCTGAGCTTTCTGTTCAGACCTCCTGAAGCATTTCTCAGGTTTTAATGCCAGCATCCCGACGTCCACAAAATCCCTTTGTGTTTTACATTAAACAGACCTGAAGAACAGACTGTTGACTCTGATTTAAAGGAAAAATGGTGTTGACATTTCAGATATTTTTAGATCTCTGAGTTTCTGAAGTGACTTTTTAATTGGAGGTGCACTGATTGTAGTTTTCTGGCCGATCACCAATCTTTAATTTCTTTTTGATACCATTTTTTTAATAACTGACATTGTCAGGGGTTTAACTGTGACAATACACGTCACAGTTACAATCTTATTTTATTGAGAAACACTGAACAATACCTGTGAAACAATACAAACTTGTTTTAACTGCTCATGAGGGAGAACTCTCAAGTGTAAATGAAAAACGTAGAGCATTAGCTTTGAAATTAGACACTCAGAAATTTTACAATCTAAACATTTTCTGAGATTAATCCCAAAATTTCTGATTTTTTTTTTTTTTTGGCAGAAATGTACTCCTTTTTTAATCTCTGTGTGCAATAGCCCTAATATGTTGTCGTAGACATGAAAACATTGGGGAAGCAGAACTTTTTAAAATGTTTGGGCTGATGTTACAACTTCATTGAAGCTTGTAATAAAAGAACAGCAGAGGGCGCTGTGACCCATCGTTTGAATGTTAGAGATGTTTTAGTTGCCCTTTGCCTATTTCTCATCTGACCAAATCTATCAATCATGTTGATCCACATAACTGGATATTTTCTCTTATTTTATAAACCCAAACTAAAAAGGTGGGTTGTGTGAAAGTAGATTTTTTTTTTCCTGAAATACTCAGAGCAGCTTGTCTGGCTTCAGAGTCTCTTTACTCCCTTTCCTTCACATTTTGAACAGGTGTGCCTAATAAAACCTTTCTTATTCCCAACTTTGATTTCTGCAAGTTTTCAATCAGCCTCAGACATATTTTGCTTTTTGTTTTGTTCATTTTAAATTAAACTCCTCTTTCTCGAAGCGCTTGCAACACTCTGCTTGTTCGACCCTACAGAGGTTTCTCAGCTTTGCCCGGAACGATCTGTCCTGGTCAGCACTTCCTTCTTTTGCAGACTTTATCTAAACAAGTTGTAAAATAAATGAAGCAGCTGCCATTGTGATGTGAGCGCAAAGGATTCACAGGAACGAAGAAACACTCTTAGAAAAACTGCTGTAGATTTAGAACGCAGTGGAAAAAGTATTCATCCATGTAGATTTCTATTTTCTGCTTTTTTGTCACTCTTGAATGTTTTAAATTATTAGGTATATTTTAAAAGCTGTGTAAAATACCAACAACTTTGGAAATTATTGCATATTCCACTATTGACTTAAAACAAGGCAAAAAGTTACTTTAAGTTAGTTTTATTTTATTTAAACTGTTTATAATTTCACAATATTAGCACTAGAAACTGGACCAAAAATACTTTTTTTGTGTTTTTGCAGTGTTTTCAAAGCTCATCTCAAACTTAAATCTGACCCAGAAGAGATATTTTATGTTTGGAAACTCTGCAGAACTAAAACAGTTCTGCAGAGACGAGTGAGTCAAACCTTCTCCATAGTGACATGAAGATCTGATTGTTGGTTATTGCAACAGCTGTCAAGTACAGTAATGTTCTGCAATTTCAAAACATTCTCCACTAACAACCGTCTGACTTCATCCTGCATGCTGATACTTGTGATGTCCTGATCTGAATCGCACCATCCCTGTTTGTTTTTCTTCCAAACAGTTCATCATATCCAGCAGCTGATTCATTTTAAATCAGCTCAAGTATCTGAAGATATATTTTCATTCAAGGAATTCAATATCAGCAGCACCTGCAGAGAAATGCCAAAGTGAAAAATGTTTTGCAGTGCTGTGCTGTTATCATCAGAGCTCTGAACTGTTAGAAAGATGCATAAGGCTTTTCTGTGACGCAGGCGTTGGAAAACTGATATTTTCTGTAAGACTTGAAGCAATCAGAGCTAAACCACGAGGAGGTTACAAGCCTCCCTTTACAGTGAGCACAGCTGCAGCCTTGAAGTTCACTAAATTAGTACATTTTGTTCGGACACCTGGAGCTCCTCCTTTCAGCTCGTGAAATTCCCAGGACCTTCTATGGCCATGGAGGCGTCATGGAAACCCCCCCCCCCCATTTTATATAAGAAGCAACGGGGTGTAAACTAAGAAAGATAATCGAAACAGACAGAATTAGACTGAAGGAGCCACGAGATGAAGCTGGAGTTTACACACCCCAAATAGTTTTGGTTTAGTTTCTATTAAAATAACTTAGTACACTTGAAAAAGACAAAACTAACTTCCATGTAAGTTTTCAACAAGATATACAGAAACTTGTTTTAATATTGTTTTAAAAAGTTCTAGTACTACATTGGCAGATTATGTCACCAATAATAAGACATCTTTCCCAGTTATGGATGAAATAATCTGCCAGTGGAACTAGTACGTTTTATAAAATATTAAGGAATTATTTACTTAAAATAAGCTCCTTATCTTGATGAAAAGTTACCTGTAAGTTAGTTTAATCTTATTTCAAAACCAGTTTCTAGTTTTCCTAGAAACTGCATCAAAAACATTTGGTAGATTTTGAGTTTTTGAGGTGAAAATAAGGAAAATATAAACAAACCTGAAGAACTTTTGACTCAGAGGAAACCATGGCAACTGCATGAAAATGATTTTTGGTACTTTTCCCAAAACACGCTTAAGAAAGAATAAAGTAGTTTTATAAGACAACATCTCCAACATCTCCAGTTATTAGAGATGCCTCAGAAGCAAAACGTAATATTTTATTGGAGCCGAGTTCAGTAAATGTGTACAAAACAAAGAAGATGACTGTTGAATTCAAATAAATTGTTATTCACTATTTTTTGTTGCATTTGTTGCCATATTAATGATATTTTGACATTTTTTGTATGATTCCGTTAACTCTTGATAAAAAAAAGACATATTCCTCTCTAATCCACGCATTAAAATATTGAAACACAAACAACCTTTGGTGTCAAAACTTATTTGCAATAACTGCAAATAAGTTTTGCAGTTATAAGATTTGATATTATAACATATAATATCAAGTAGGAACCACCTAAATCTGTAACTTAAAGTAGGTAGTGACTATAAACTGTTGCAAAAAGATGCAAAATTCAACATTTTCGACCTTGCATAATAGCAAAAAACTGAAATTTGAGGCACAAAATCACTTGGATTCCAGGTAATTTATTAGAAAATTGAAGCCATAATTGTAAAATGAAGTAAAACTGACAAATATTCATTATCTTCCACAGTGAAAGGACATTTTAATCACATTTAAATATACTGATGGTCGCCCTGTGTAGGGCAGCTTCCCTTCCTAAAGAAATTCTCCAAACAATCCGAACTACCACATAAATACATCTCATAAATATCGTAAATCCTTTTACATCTCACTTTTACAGTTGTCAATATTTCAGACGTAGTCCACTTTGTACCAATATTAGGGAATGTTACAGCTTTGACAATAAATAACTGAAAAATAAAAGTTACAAAATGCTAAATTAGTCAGGTGAACACAGTGCAAAGCAGCACAGCAGGAATCTGTGAAAATCTACAATCTATACAACTCAAGTAGAAGGAGGAGTGTGTCAAAGTAGATTTGTTTAAATAGTATTTGACTTATTTTAAAGTAACAGTCAGTAGACGTTTCTTCTATTACTATTCTCGGGATTTAAAACCGTAATATTTTACAAATCGTCGTTGGGTTTAGGAGTTGTTCTTGTCTTCGTTCTCGTTGTCGTCGAGCCGGGCTACCATGGTGGACACCAGAACCTCCATCTGCTTGGCCCTCTGCTGGCCCGTCTCCAGAACCTCGTCGTGGTTGGCTTTCTCCCGGCTGTCATAGTCCATCACCGCCCGGTTGCTGACCAGCGACATGGCGAAGCAGCGCATCCCGGCATGGCGCGCGACGATCACCTCATGGACGGTGCTCATCCCTGCAGAGAAGACAAGGAGATAAATCCAATTTTATCAGTACCAGACGTATTGGTATCAGTACGTAGGAAAGTTTGGAAAAGTTTTGGTTTCAAAATCACTAAAACGTTCTGCTCAATGTACAGGCATGTCATGATAACAAGTTTTGCTAGTCAATAAATTGTCTCAGAAATTATTGCGATAAACTGTAATGTTGTTGTTTTGAGAGCTTTCTCAAGTAATTTAATAATAATGACATAAAAATGCAAATTCACTCTCTGAAACACAAATAAAGTTTAATTTTGTAAAGTAGGAATGCAACGATCCCGATTTATTTCCGATACCGATATCTGAGGTTTAGTATCGACTGATACGATCCGATACAGAAAAACATCACTGAACTGACTTAAAATGTTTCTTTAACTAAACCAAAAACTGTAAATAAAATGTGAAATAAAAACCACACAACCAAAATCATAAATAAGATAGATTATGAAGTCTCTGTTAACGAATTTGCTCTTCAAAAAAATATTATTCATCAGAATGGAAATTATTGAGCTTATTTTAATTTATTATGATCAATTTATCATCACTTGATCAATGTGATTAATTGATCAATTATTAATATGCTGCATTAAGGAGCACATTAATAATCATATGTTCTTGGAACATGAAGTATTGTCCCTCCCCCACCTATTTCTGTGCACTGTTAGTTAACCTGCTGAGAGAAGGTTAGTCAAATGTTTCCTTTCCTTAGAAAAAAGTTAATGTGTAGAAAAGGTGCCGCCCTTCCCCAACCTGTTTCTGCTTACTGACAGTCAGCTAGCTAATAAAATATTACCAAAGTTTCAGCTCACAACATCGGACCGTTGAAACGAACCTCTGATCGTAATAAACAGACATTTTTGTGTGAAATATGATGGCCTGCAACTTTCTACGCCAACTAACTCTGCTTTACCTCTGAAGTTTTGCATAGTACTTTAGCACAGTACACACTTTATGATTACTATAAGTCAGGGGTCCCCAAACTTTCTCCTGTGAGGGCCACATAACTTGTCCCTTCTCTGATGGCGGGCCGGGGTCAGTTTGTAACAGAAAAAGTGTGACGATTGTAAGAGTGCTAAACATAAAAATGTATTGTTTTTCAGAAAGCACAATCAAATAACCTTTTCTGGATTCTTCAGAGAACAAAAGTCAGGAAATAACACTATTTATGAAATAAATAATAACCAAATAACACTGGGTTCTCCACATAAAAAAAAGGGTTAGGGTCAATTATATGCATATATAAAATAGTTACTAACTAATAGTTAATAATAAATAAAGTTCATTACTAAGGAACATTTATTTTATTGCAAAAGTCCAACTTATCAAATAAAAATGCACATATATGAAAATACTCTGGTATTGTTCAGGGGGCCGGACCAAATGTGGAGCCGGGCCGCATCTGGCCCGCGGGCCGTAGTTTGGGGACCACTGCTATAAGTAGTACTATATTTAACATGTACTTACTGTAAATGTTTGCTAAAGACTTTGTATCAGAATAATTATAGTAAATTACATCTTACACTATTTGCCTGGAGCAGAAACAATTTGTAAAAAAACTAATTACATAATGAAAGAGAGAGAGAGAAATTATGAATACTGTGGAAGGAATAATATTTAACTGAAGGCTCAGGCTTTTAGAGTCATGCCTTCATTCTAATGCCTATTTTTATCTCCAGTCTTTTCGTCTGGATGAATTTTGCGTCTGGATGATCTCATTTCCTGGAATGTTCATAGCTTCGTATTTCTTCCTGCCTTCATTTGTCCAAACTCTGCTTCCTGTATGGACTCATTTTATCAGAGGAAATACTTTCAGACACCTTATTTAGCTTTACCATGTGGACAAACTGCAAAGAAAAAAAAAAGACATTTATCCTTCTCTGCAGCAACTATTTGCTTTCCTGAAGAGCTGTTGGCTCAGCCAGCAGAAAGATGGGTTTGAATCCCGACCTGAAGTCTTTCTGCATGTTCTCTCCAGTCCAAACACAATTGCTAATTCATCTCTCCACTTGCCCAAGAGTGAGTGTGTGCAGTTTGGTGTTTTTGGTCAATAATTGTTGGTCAGCTGATGAAATTAACTTCATTTTTTTGTCTCTTTCTCCTGTTTTTTTTGTCACATTTTGAAGCGACTAAAAGTTTATGATGCAGCAGCATGAAACCCAAAATAACTCCCTTCCTGTCTTCAGATTTTAATCAGGACTGTATTACTGGCAGGCAAAACATAAATTCATGATAAAAAAAAAAAAAGAGAACATAAGTGTTTATTACTTTCTCAGCAGCAACTTTCATAATTGCTACAATGCTAATCTGTTAGCATTGTAGCCTTTAGCTGAGCTTACAACATAATCAAGTCTGGAATAATTCCCAGGATGCAGCTCTTTTGAAAGCATTTCTTGCAGGTTAAATTTAAAACATGACATTAAAGAACTTCTCTGGTTCTCAGTGCAGCACGTCATCAACTTCCTTCCCTATTGGCCGGCTTGATTGCTCCAGGGAGTGTGTGTTTGTGTGTGTTTGTTAATTCTGGAAATGCCACAAACTGATTCTGAACACAAACACTGAGGATGTTTGTTGACCTTCTCCTGACCTCTGGCTCTTTGACCCACGCAGTCAGAATGATCTGTTTTACTTGACCTCCTTGTTAATGAGTGTGTTTATGCACACACACATAAACATAACATCTCTAAAGGTCCTCACATTTACGCAAACAGCTGTGTTGTGCGAGTAAAGATTTAATCACACGGTTGAAATGAAATCTCAAGTCAGACCTGAATGTGATTGATGCAGTTACTTACCAACGGCGTCGCCCCCTAGGCGGTGCAGCATGCGGCACTCTGCGATGGTTTCGAAGGACGGCCCTCCAATGACGCAGTACACGCCGTCTCGCAGGAAGTTGCTGAAGCCGAGCTCGGCCGCCACGTCGTGCGCCAGCTGCTGCAGCTCGCGGTCGTAGGCGTCGGACATGCAGGGAAAACGGACGCCAAACCTGAAGGCGAGAGGAAAAACCTTCAGCCGCTGGTAGAAAGTAACAGGACGGTGAATCAATGCTGGAATCTTCCCAGATGCAATAGTGCAATAATGTAACTTCTTGTATGGCTTTATTCTTGCAATACTATAACTGCCAATGTTCCAGTAAAATAAAACCTACGCCTTGATCAGTCCTCTGGATTAATGTAACTTATTGTTTAGTAAAGAACGCAAAAAATGTTTAATAAGAAAACTGGCCTTGATGAATAGTTAGTAGAAAGCTCTATTACTACAAATAAAAACATGAAATTATGTTTCAAGAGCAAAGTCATAATATTATGAGAGTAAACTTGTGCGAGAAATATGTACGGTAATAAAATTACAACACTTAAGTCATAATAATACAAGAATAGTTGAAAAAACAAGAATAAATTTGTAATAATATGAAAATAAAGTCTTAAGATTATTAGAAAAGTCATAAAATCACAAGAATCAGATCATAAAATTGTGTGAATAAATCTGAAATAATATGAGAATAAAGTTATAATAATGACAATAAAGTCACGATTATACGATAATAAAGTCACAATATTACAAGAATAATATGGTCATGGTACTACAAAAATGAAGCCTATAACACAAGAATAAAGCCAAAATAATATGGAAATAAAGTTGTAATATTCTGACTTTATTCTCGTAATTTTATTTACAGCCACAGCTTTTAATAAGACATCAGAAATTGAGTAAATATTTACCATATACATTAAATAAAAGACATTACTATGTGGTTACTGAATTATTACAACATAACTACCTGGCACTAACACTTTACACAACAAATTGTGACAGTGGAGTAATTTTTTTGGTATTGGTTTGGGCTGCGGCTCTCTAAGAGTCATGCGATATCTGGAATTTTGTTTGGCTCTGTTATCAAATGCTTCTTGTGTTTTCACAATAAGCATTGTGAAAACACAATGTCAGTTCCTCTTCAGTAGGAACTGAAGAGGAAGGCTATAAACAAGAAACAATTTCATGTAGGAGGAAAAATCTGGAGTAACTGAACCTTTTCGCAAGTGACAACGAAGTCCTTGCATACTTGAAACATTTTGAGGGTCAACAGACAGTTACACACATGTTGCAAGTTGCTCCAATCAAAATAAAAAGTGTTTTGTGCAACCAATCAATTACAAGCTTGCATCTAGATCTGCGTCAAACTAAATCACAAAGACCTGGTTGATCAAACTGCCACCTTCATGCAAAGGTTTGTCACCAGAAGAGCACAATTAAATACAACAATAGCTTCAAAACGTTAATCAAACACGTGAAAACACAACTTACATCCTTAAGTTTACTCTTTGTTCCGTCTTTCTAAAGTACTCCTTTACCCAAAACCAACCCAGAACAGGATGTTGAGAGTTTAAAATGGCAGGACAGAAAATTATCCAGTCAAATAAATATTAACATAGTTATAAACCAAGCCTGGGACTTTAATCCGTTAATCTCAATTCATTTATTTAGTAGGTTTAAATATTCAAATATTTTAAGCACTTTGCACCAATCTGATGGAGAATAACTTAAGTAACAAATTAAAAACATGCTGAATGATCATTGACAAATATGTCAATGATCAATTGACATATTTGATGCTGAGCTCAAATGTCTATCGATTTAATTATTTAGCAAAAGGGGTTTTTGAATGGAAAATGTTGCTTATTTAGTTGACTATATGATTTCTCAATTGAAATGTGATTAGTTAATTAGAGACCCTGCAACTGACTTGATTAAACATTTAAATCCCACTGCTATCGTAAACAAAAATCCTCCCCAGTTTCTGTTTGGGTTCTTCTCTGGCCTGCAGCTACCTGTCGTCGTTGGGCCCACAAAGCGGGTTGACTCCAGCGAAGCCGGGCATGTTGATGTGATCCTTGATGATCATGAAGTCTCCCACTTTGTAGTCCTGGTTGAGGCCTCCTGCTGCGTTGGTCATGATCATCGTCTTGACACCCATCAGCTTGAAGACGCGCATGGGCAGTGTAATCTGGATTAGATTTAAACAGACAATTCATGACTCTCAAATGTGTCATTATTAAATGTTATCAGAACAGAATGAAAAATATGAGATTAGTAGTGACCACCTCAACATTAAGAGTTACATTTTTTTGTAAAATTTGTTGGTCTTGTTGTCATGGGAATGACATTTCTACCAAATAAATTAATCTGTCAAGGATTTTAGATTAGGGCTGCAACTATAAATTAGTAATTGTATAATCTCTCAATTATTCTGACAATTAATCGGAAGATATATAACTCAAAAAAATTATGTTATATAATTCTTTTTTTCTTTACAGAATTTGAACCAAGTGATGCTAAAACTGACACATGAGACGTTTTTGGGTAGAACAGAACAGACAAAGTGTTTTTTTATATCTTCAATGCAAAATGTGTATATTTTTTTAACAGTTTTGCTTAGTCATGGTTCTGTATGTGTTCATTCAGCAAATAAAGTAAATTAGTTGACAATTATTTCAGTAATGGATTCATCACAATTAATCCAATTAATAGTTCCAGCCCTAGTTCCGATGTTACTTTTCAACTGTTTTAGTACCAAAACTGACTCGCAGCAGACATGCCTCTGCATTAGTGATGCAAGTTATCGATTAATAAGTTAATCTAAAGTTAATCGAGCTTATCGATCGACTAACGATTTATTGGTAAGCGGCCATTTTCTTAAAAACCAGTTGTCCCTTAAATGAAGAGGAAACTTTATTTAAGAAGTAAACCTACGGGTCGACAGTCTTTCCATTACGGGCAAAAGTTTTCATAACATTTTGGATTTAAAAAAAGAATATTGTGTAGCTTCAAGAGCTTGCTGAGTGTTAACATTTCAAAACAGAAGAGCATTTTGCATCCCGCTATGAACTCTGTTTGGACTGTTTCTCTTTCCTGTTTTGGAATACCCCCCCATCTTTATTTCAGTGTAAACTGGCTCTGCTTCAGGATGACCAGCGGCAGCCACACTACAACACTGAAAGAAGGTCTACCAAGACGCTATTAGTTAATCAATTGGAACTAATTTTAATCTAATGAGTCATTTATCGTAAGTTGATTAATGGATCTTTCGCCAAAGCAACATGTTTGTATTTTTACTCACCTTCTGGATTGGGTGGCCCTCATAAAGGTGGAACCTGCCCTGCATGCAAACACACGGCTTCCCTTTTAGTGTCCCAAACACCAACTGGCCAGCGTGACCGCGCACTGCAACACACACGCGTGATGTTAGACTGAACTGCTGTGGTTTTTTTTTAACATGCAAGTGTTAACAGGTGTTTTTTTTTTCTCCTCCCTTTGCTGCTCATACCTGTGCTGTGGGGGAAGTTGGGAATGTCGCAGTACTTGAAGACCTGCGGATCCTTGAGCATGTCGCCCAGCGCGCTCAGGCCCGACCCACACACGATTCCCACGGTGGGTCGCACCTGGGTGTGTTTCAGCAGCCAATCAGCTGTGGTTCTGCACTCCTCATAGCTTCCACTGAGAAAAGAAGCAAAGCAGAGACAAACAATGCAGATTAGAACGATGAGCAAATTCTTCAGCAGGATCAGCATGTAATATTTGAAATGGCCCAAATACAAGAGAGTTTTTCAGTTCCCAACAGTGAAAGAGTGAGTTCACTTCCTTCTACTGTATGCCTAATAATGCTCCACTTACACCACAGACAGCAAGGCAAAATAAGGAAGTGAAAAGAGTCAGAGAAAACTGCACAGTCACTGGCTTCAGATGAATACCTTCCTGTGCTTTGGAAATATTTATAAGAACACATAATCACACAGACAGTACTAGGGACAGATTATATCCTGTCTGGCTTGTATTATTGCATAAAAACTGAGTAGGCCTGACAGCAGAACAAAATAACACTTTGAATTTCACAGGGAGACTCACTGTGACTAAAACCATGACTATCTCCATAGAATGTCATATTCTTCATGATGAATTAGATTTTTCCTAGCAGGTGATCAATTCTGCAGGAAAGACAAAATGTCAAAAGGCCCCCAAATATGACAGCGGCTACAAACTGAGTCGTTTTTAGTGTTTAACACACGTTAAAGCCCTAATTTAAAAATCAAAATAAACCGTTTTATCCGCTTCTTTACCAATGGGGACATTAAAACTGAGATGTATTGATTAAACAATAAATCTTCTAGCCAAAGATTTTAATTTGTGATCACCATAATTAAAATAGAATAAAGAAAAACTATTTCAATCAACTTGTTTTATGTAACATAGCAAGAAATGAGGTATAAAAACTGTAACTTAGGTTAAATCCGGCTGCAATATGGCCAGAAGAGAGACATGGGAAAGATAGTGAGAGGAGTTAAATACTTTACTACTATTTTGTGTTTATCTAATTCCTTTCACCAAACATTTAGCAATAGCAAAAGGAGAAAACGAATAGTGTTAAAGACTGTTAAAAGATTTTAATTAATAACATTTTTACTCTGGTAAATAAGTAAGTTCTTTAAAACATAAGAGTTAACATGATTTGTAAATGCTAACGTAAGTTTTAAAATTTTTTTTTTAAATTAGGACAAAACTGTTGAAACTGACCTAAATCATGTTTTTATTGCTGAGAAAAGAATAAATATTTTTCAGTTTTCGTCAGTTGAGTCTGAAATAAATTGGCAAAGTGGTTGCCTTCTGTCAATAAATAAAAAATGTGAAAGCTTTTTGAAGTTTTGGATCTACAATGATTCACACATTCCTGTCCTACAAAAAAAAAACCTGTCTATTTTCACTGTCTAATTAAAATATCTCATGGTTTCTTTATTGTTGAGTAGGAACAAAATTCTCAAATAAAAGTTAGGCCACGAGTTCCTGAGTTGATGAGTTTGGCCCACTTAGCAAAAGGTTCAGACCCCCCTGTCCTAAACGTTTGAGCTTTCAAAATGTTGATAATTCAAAGATGCTAACTTCCAAATATTGTAGTCAGTTTTAAGGCCACGTCTGAAACTTAGGTAAAAACATCTACTTTACATTTATTGTAGCATTTGAGCTGCTTTATGTTGCACCTGAAGAACACATGAAATCATCTAACCACCAAAACTACAACAACATATTGCTCTTTACACCAGCTGTGACTTTGAGCTGATTAAAAAGTAATAATCAGATCTAAATATGTTATTGTTTCCTGGCCCTTCGGGGTCCATCTACCTCGTTTTGCTCTGCCTCCTCCATCCTGAGTGCTACGTGCTCTCAGTCACACCGATCGATTCTTTGGTGATTGATGGAAACCCAAATTACTCACAGAGGCGGATCTGCCAGCTGTGGCTCCTTTGTGCCACATGTGGCCGGATCTGGCCCACACAGAGGGCGGGAAGACAGTGAATACAGAAGCCGGTAATGAGTCGGTGGGTTATAGCTGACGTAAACCCGGCAGAAAGAGCCGCTTCACGTGTTTAACTGTTCAGAACCGAACAATTCCGAGTTTTACCGATTTAGAAGGTACGTTTTCCGCCACTTCGCGGACGTATTAAACCACCATAAGATTAAAAAAAAGCACAAGAGGAAAGAGTTAGGTCACTTTCTAAAATGATTAAACTTAACTAATGGTTTATAACTGAGCGCTTACATCTCGTTTAGCTAGTTGAAACTGTTAATCAGAACCATGTAGGCTCGTAAAATAATAACTTTGTCGCTCACCCGAATGTACTCTCAGACATGATGGGATGTGAGGATGAGTTCAGCAGGTTGTTCCGCGTTTCGTTGTTTCTTCCAACGTCGCTCTGGTTCCCTGATGGAGAAACCGGCTTTTAGATGCCCACACCCGCTCCGGTGTCTCCCACACTGTACGTCACATCCAGCATAAGAAAAGAGAAGGCGTGACGCAGTAAAACTGTCCGCCATATTGTGAGTGGCATGCCCACCGTAGAAGTAGCACAGACATGATTGAGAAACCAGTCCGGTTTAGTTTAGATTTCACAACACGACATCACAAAATTTGCAAAAAGATTAAAAGTCAATCCAATCCAACCATACATCCAATTGATCCTAGTTGTCAAACATTGCAGTCAAATTCAGCTTATTATTCAAATTAGTTAAAAAAAAAAATTAAGTTTTCCATCTAAACCCACCATTTGAGTCTTTGACTTGCAGTATTTACTCCTCCTGGATCAGAAGAGATCAACAGTAGACAATTGGCTGCATTGTGCCATTGACTTTGCAGCATAAAGGTCCTATAGAAGCACAACAACCTAAATAGTATAACTGTAAACTTTATCAAAAAGGAAAGTTTTAAGCTTTGCCTTAAAAGTAGACAGTCTGCTTCACAAGCTAAAACTGGGAGCTGGTGCCATATATACACATATACATAACTAAATGCAAATTGACCTTACCTTACCTAAATAAAAAGGCACATATCTTCTTTCTGTTATTACTATAATTATTACCATTATTATTAGCAGTAGTAGTAGCAGTAGTAGTATGACAAAAGACTTGGTCCTTATTAGGATTTAGTGCTCACTCAGCAGACTGAAAGTGGCACCTAGCTCCTGACATTCGGGGTTATTTTTATTTATCTACTTTCTTAAGACATATAAACAGCTTAAAATATGAACAACAAAGAACATATCAATCAATCAATCAATCAAATTTTATTTGTATAGCACATTTCAGCAGCAAGACATTTCAAAGTGCTTTACATCATTACAAACACAGAATCACAATGCAATATAGAATCGATCATTAAGTCAAGTTCCATCAATAAATTTGTAATTGATTACATTTCAAATACAATTCTAAACAGGTGGGTTTTCAGTTGAGATTTAAAAGAAGTCAGTGTTTCAGCTGTTTTACAGTTTTCTGGAAGTTTGTTCCAAATTTGTGGTGCATAGATGCTGAAAGCTGCTTCTCCTCGTTTGGTTCTGGTTCTGGGGATGCAGAGCAGACCAGAACCGGAAGACCTGAGAGGTCTGGAAGGTTGATACAACAACAGCAGATCTTTAATGTATTGTGGTGCTAAGTCGTTCAGTAATTTATAAACTAACAACAGTATTTTAAAGTCTATTCTTTGAGCTACAGGGAGCCAGTGGAGGGACTTTAAAACTGGTGTTATGTGCTCTATGGTGGTTTTGGCTCTATGAAGGTTTTATGGTTTCATGGTCTTAATAAATCAAAATGACCACACAGTCACACATCTTGACCTAAAAAATGGGAACAAAAATGTATTGGATGGCTCTTTTCTTACGTTTAAAAAATAATGCCACTCAAAATATGGCGACGATATTGCGTGCTCGTGCGGCATCTGCTCTCTATTTGATTGGTTGAGGTGTAGGCGTGGTTGTACCAGAAACTCACTTTTCTCGGAACTAATGCTGCATTTAGGAACGTCGGTAAAAATTACAATTGGTAACTTTCCGATACTAATTACCGCAAAAGAAAAGGCATAAACAGAATTAAACAGGTTGTGGCATTATAATATCATCTTTGTTAAGCTGGTACAATCACTTTTCTGCTGTAAAAACATACATGCCAGGACTTATGTAGATTTTTAGTTATATGCGGAACATGACTGTGAAGGCAACACAGGAACGCATGGTGGCGTTGCCCTTGGTGCTGATGCAATCACTTCTCACTAGAGAAAAATAGATTTAAATCTGCCAAAATCCCAAAATAGGCAAATCCCTGATGTAGCTTTTTCCCCCTTATATTATTAGCCCAAAGTAATTTATTTCCTTATATTTCAGATTTCAGTGTAGGGAAACAGTTTAAAAGAAAATTAAAATTATGATCTTCACACTTATTCTTGAAATATCCAAAGTTTGTGTTGAGCAATGGGATAATTGTATTTATGAAATTAATAAGCTGGGTGGAGACATCCCGTTTTATTGACTCACTAACTGCAAGCTTAGATGTTCTTTTTTGATTTGTCCCCAAATTGATGCCCTTTATGTGAACAGGAACAGCTCTCAGGAGTCATGAAGGCAGGAATTTGTCATGGATTATGAGTTACTTTAAAATGTACTGGATAAAACAAAACAATTATGCTAAGAAAACACAACCTTTCTCTATTAATTTTAGAAATTGAACATGTTTCAACAGAAACAGTAATCACAGTAAGTTTTCTCTAAAACACCACTAATCACACCAACTAATTGTGATAGAAATTTCTGTGCAAAGTACTTTTTATGCATCCATATTGCAGCTAAAGTGCAGCAGAATTTTTCTCATTTGGTCACTTTATAACTAGAAACTTTTAATAATATAATAATATAATTCTTTTTAATTTTCTGTATTTATGATGGCCATGTTGCCTAGAGTTAATTTATTTACATTTAGTTTCTTTGTTTATTCTTGTGCTCTTTTTTTGTAGATTTGTATTTATTTTCTTAGACTCTTGTTAAAATTTGTGAATGAAAACAATGAACACCAGCGTGAATACCTTCCCCAGGTCCTGTGCCTCTGAGTTTAGCTTCATTTGCCCAGCAGCACAGAACAGCCTCTGTTTGACACTCTGGCTGTTATGCAACTGCTGATTTATATTCACAAAGTTTAGCTGTCGTGTATTCTCACTGGCTACGCTGAACCTGCTGCTCTCAGACTGCAGACAAATAAAGGAAGTGCGTACAAATAAGGAAGTTTACAGAGAGAACCCAGAACAGATGAAAGTGGATATTTCTGCGCACACAGAGCATTTTCTGGACTCGTTTTTATTCAACATATTACATGTTACGAACCTTTACTGTAACTTCATGTGGCTAACTGAATCTGTGAAAAGATGCAAAACTCCTGCTTACTTAATCTCTCTTTAGTTTACTCATTGTAACCTTGAAAAGTTTTTAATAAATTACTTTCCAGGACGTCTTATTTATTATATTTCTACCTGAATGATAAACTCATGTCAGACTGGACCAAAACCATAAGGAACACCAAGAGCTTCTTGAATCTATGAAGGAGGTTCTTAGGACTAAAGAGGAGATGCTAGTATAGAGTGTATTCATCATCATTTCTATTTGTGATCATGCTAATTTGATGTTTTTTATGACTTGTCTTGCATGTTGAAGTTAGCACCAAATATAGCAAGTCCAAGGGATTTTCACACATACTATATGATTTATTACCAGTAGGAGAGTAATGTAATTTCCTTATCTTAACTCTGACTGTAGATATAAATTGAATGCAACATAAATAATTTTTTTTAAATTGTTTTGATCTTTCTTATAAAGGATGTTTTGCCCATATCCTTCCAGCTCTCAAAGGACTAAGCAGTCTGGAATGGTAAGCAAAGAGAGAAATATTACTCTTGCCTGTGGCTCTGTTTGTGCAGCTTTTCTTGTCATGCAAGAAAGTATGGCAGTTCAGCGCCTCAAGCTCATATCGCATCAGAAGTTATTACGCTGGAATTCGGCCTCAGGCAGTACCGGATCCAGGACAAAATTGGTCAAATGGACATTCTTCATCTCCAGTCTCTTTGAGGTTTGCTTCACATGGTAAACTGTATGAACCTGATACGTGAGAGCTTAACCTGTCATTACAGCTATTTTCAACTAAATCTTAAATATACTTCAAAAACAACTTATCCATTAATACAAAAACATGTCTTGACACGTTAAAAGCATACAAGAAAACTTAGACAACTTGGTTTGAGCAGCAGTGCTCTAACAATACTTTAACATCTAGTATAGAGTTCATATACTTATTTGGAGCTTATATCATACTGTAAACATTGGTATAAGTTACTGGATCATCTGCAAACAGATGCATATTTCAATAAAAAATATAGCTTGAAATCGGCTGCAATAAAAATTAAATAGCAATGGGCAGAGAACAAATCCTTTTGAACACCTGTTGACAACTACAGATTTATGTTTTGTATGTAAACAACAAAGACACTGAAACTTTTCTAACATATGATTGCATCTTTCAAGAAAAACTGAAACCAGACAATTCAGATATCACATTGTAGAATATTTCATTGAAATCATGAATAACACATGTTGGGAAAATCAGCACTGACTTGCCTGCTCTGTTTGATTAATGTGGCTCACAGTGACCTGCAAGCCTTGTACTGCAAACAGAAGATAAGGAACATTTTGTTTCCACTCACCTGTGAAGCCAAGAGGCATAAAGTAAATTCTGATGGTTTGATCTGCAATTTCCTCATAAAAATTTTTGCTTTCAGGCACAAGTACAGACTGTGAGTTTACAACCTGTAGGAATGCCAAAAAGCAGCAGAACGAACAGTTCTGTTTTTGTAAAAGTCTTGCACTGATTTTTTATTTATTTTTTAGTTCATTAGTAGACCATTTCTAGATCAATTATTTTTATTTTTTTATTGAGACAATTAAAAGGACTCACAGACTCAAGGAATAAACCTGTGATTTTCTGACAAAGCAAAACAAACAAACAAACAACAACAAAAAAAACATTTTAAATGCATCTTTAGTCACAACAGACTGTCACCAAGACTCAGTTCATTCCTTACATTTTTTATTGAAGGTATAAAAAATGCCTGATTTAAAAAACAAGCAGACAGAAAACAGTTTAAGTGCTGAAATTTCTTGTTTTGTCCTTCACTTGTGAAATTACCTCAACTATTTTCAGCACATGTAGCTCAAACTGTTGTCCTCAGACATGGACTAAACAAAAAGAGTGAAAAAACTAAAAAGCTTTAATCAATCAAAACCACTTTAAACAATTACAAGAGGAAATGTGAAAATATTATAACCTAAATTTTTCTTTCCTCTGGTAGATATACATTTAAAGCAAACTTTTAATTTTAATTTTTTTTTTTTCTGACTTGAATCTGTGGAGGGAGCTAAAAATTAGGGTGATGACAGTGAGGCCTTCCAACCTCAGAAACTTAGATCTCATCACCAAAGATAAATAGGCAAAATAATAATGGAAACATGGAAAACACAGTACAGCAATTATTAGAAGAGATTGATTTCTGTTATGACAACAAAGAGATTACTTTTGATTAGTAGGAAGACTATAAATAATTTTCAACACATCATTTTTCAAAATAAAATATAAACAATGAAAAGGATTGAAATATATTTGTCTTGTTTCCTATTTTTGTGATATGAAAATAAAATCTGAATCTAGATCTGCAATAATTTTGATCTTCCTTATAATTTTCTACATGTTAAAATTTTTTCTACATGTTATCAGCAAACACCTTGTCTTAATTTATTGTGTTGCATGAATCAATATAAGCATTCAGTTCGCTGCAGCACTGAAAAGAATCCAACTAGACATTAAGCCGTAAATCTTCTCCGACGTTTTCTCCTGACAGCATTTCTCTCTGCACGCAATGGATTCCTTTCATGGAAGAACTGATTGCCTGGAGGTTGTGCTGATGCTCACGCCATTTGTTTTCTCTTTTTCTCTCAGGATATCCAGCTCCTGTGCCTTAGCCTCACAAAGGGAATGCTCCTGATTTAGTCTCATCCTTTCTACCAGCTGAGCTTCTCTGCACATGGACACCAGACAGTCATTTCTACCTGAATACATCTGTTCTGTTCAAAGTTTAAGCTCTTGACTGTTATCATCTTTATTTTCTTTCATATATGTCATAATTTAGCAAACTTTTATTTCAGTTTCTTAAAAGACGGAATTTTCAATATTAGTTAAGCATCTAAATATAAATGCAAGTTTGAAATGTTATTGATCTGCGTTCAGGCTTCTGTTCTACTGAAATAAAAACAAAATGCTGAAATCATGATGCCAAATTACATTAAAAAAGTGTTAGAATGCATTGTTATTTTAAAAAAAAATACCATCTAAGGACATTTTATATGTACGTGGATTCAATTTAATTTGTTTAACTGAATAAATATGATTAACCTTGGTTAAATTCAGTTCAGCATAAATCTATTTAATTCACTTTCATTAGATTATTTTTCAAGCCTTATTAAATCCTGTTCAGTTAAATTCAACTCAGTTACAGTTAATAAAAATGTATTTAATTGAAATCAATTCATTTCAGTAAATCAATTACTCCTACCTGCATTTTTGAAGGTTTTATGGACACATTTAACTAAAAGGAGCTGCAGGCTGAGAAAAATGTAAAAACATTTATTTAATTTTTGTTTGATGACGAACAAAAAAACTAGCAACATGTCAAAAAATACAAAAAAGCCCCCAGATCAATTAAATTTAAATAATTAGCACTATTTATTAAATTTAAAAAGCTTTATCCATAGTTATTCATGCTTAATTTCTAAAATTTCTCTGCACTAGAAACAGAACACCTCTATTTTAAGAACTGTTTCGTAAACTTGTGTGCATTAATTAATACCAACCTAATTCTGAAAATGAGTTTCTCCTCTCAGGACAACCTAATTAAGTTTATTTCACAAAAAAACAAAACAAAACAGAAAAAACCCTGAACCATAAGCTATAATTTAGAATCACTATGACAGACAGTCTCTGTTCACAGAGTGATCTTGAAAACTGGTATATGCTTCCCTCTGGTGGTCAAATTAGAATACAGCAAGAAGATGGAATTGTGAATTTCATTCATTTAGAAGACATTGAATATATATCATGTTTAAAGTTAGTATTTATACTAGCTACAATTTACCAGAATTACTGAAACCTGCACACATTTTCTATTAATTTGTAATTTTCAATTACTTTATTTCATCTAAGAGACCAATACATAAAACAAATCTTGCATAAATGTGAACTTTATTTGAGATTTGCAAAAGGTCCACACAACTCTTTATGTAATGATGTCACTGCTTTTACCAGCTGGCCGACTTAAATCAGAACAGGAAGGAAGCGAAATGGCAGGCGAAACAGAAAATTTATATGCAAGAGAACAGAAGGTGTTGGGTAAAAGACTGCAGAGAGGCAGAGAAAAGAGTTTTTAGGCAAGAATAAAACAGAGGTAACTCCACCAACAGCGCCTTCAGAGCCAAAAGCACTGGCTGACCCCAGAAAACACACAAACACTCGCAAACAGAATCCGTTTTCCCCTTCACTTTCATGAACAGAGGATGTGGTAAACACTTCTTTTTCAGGCCTGATGATAAAAACCACGCTGATCACACAACCACGTGAAAACGTGTTCACATGTGAGTAGATTCCAGAAAAAGCAACATGTTGGGTTTTCAAGTGTCATAATTTGTGATGAAATGACACCTAAACTGAGAAAAACAAACAAAAACACAAAACACCCACATTGTGACCTTATTACAAGGTTTGTTAAAAACAACAACAAAGCAAATCAAAAAACAGGAAATTTGACTTTGGTTCTACTTTTTTCCCAATGTACAGATATTTTAAAAGTAAATATATGTTTCTAAAATGGTGGAATATACAGTTTTGTATATTCTGGATAAATATAATGTCTTTACAGAAGAAGAAAACAAGTTTGAATAAGTGCCTATGTGCATGGCAGTGATCATGGGACTCTTAGGTGTTTATCAGAGACAAACTGTAGAAGAAATTGTCTCTGGGGGGGGCTGTTTCTTTTCTAGCAAATAATATACCTGAAAAGTTTGGATGAACTGAATCCCACAAGACAAATTAAGGGGAGTAAAAAAAATCCAGACTTGTGTGTCATGAGTCATTGTGAATTCTGTGGAAATGAACCACAAGAGAAAGAAAACTGAAACTGGCTGGTTTAGCTGCGTACATGCGAACGTTTCTTGGGTATACCGAGCTCTGCGACCGCAGCGATTCTGTCTCACAAAGATGAGAGTCACGGAGAAGTTCTCACCTTGTGTTTTATCAAAGCAAGGTGCTTGTTGCTCAATAGCACGTAGTTTTCCTTCAAAAGTTCAGGTGGCGCCACATTTAACCACAAAATGCAACATTTTAGCGATAAGTTTAATATCAAAGCAGTTGCACTTCATATTATCAGCAGATGCTGCAACAGAGTAGAGATTTAGAAACATCAGATCTGCATGAATCGTCTACAAAACTTTTAGATTGTTTGGTTTTCTTATGAATTTATAGTCGAAAAGACGTTGGCTCTAAAGGAAGCCGCACCTCTGAGTATATTTCACATTTTACTCACAGAAACTTGACTCAGGTTCACAGTTAATGAAAGGTGGCCTTTTTGTGCGTTTCTCAGAAAGAACCACCCAACCACTTTGAGTCGCTTCCTGTAATGAAGATTCAACCAACAAAGGAAGTATGACATAGTTTTACTTTGTGTTTGATTTTAGTGAGACCCCCATGCACAGTTTCTTGTAAAAGTATTAATACCTATTGTACTTCTCTAAACTTACTGTGAACAAGTGTAGATACTCCTAAATTTAATGTGATTGTGCCCAATGGGTGAATAGAATCTAACTGTGTGTAATTTAATGTCAGTATGAATCCAGCTGACCTGTGAAGGCTTTAGAAGAAGAAGAAGAATTACTTTATTCATCCCAGCAGGGAAATTATTTCGCAGTTACAGCAAGAATTTTTTATACATAGATTAACACACACACGACGGGAGCTGCGTCTGCAGGCAGCCAGCTGAGCCGGCGCCATTTTTGAAGGAGGACATGCGGCAAAGGTCGTCGAACCCGCGATGTCCGCGGGTCTAAGGCCTCCAAATGTGGGGCGTGCTAATCCCCTGCGCCACCACAGCACGCCCCAAAAATGAGGAACGCTTCACGAATTTGCGTGTCATCCTTGCGCAGGGGCCATGCTAATCTTCTCTGTATCGTTCCAATTTTAGTATATGTCCTAGAGTACTAGGACATATATTAAAGGTTTATTAGAGAAACTTAGTGAACAAACAGCATCATGAAGACCAACGAACACAGCAGACAACCAACCAACCAACCATTTTCTGTTCACCCTTGTCCCTAATGGGGTCGGGAGGGTTGCTGGTGCCTATCTCCAGCTACGTTCCGGGCAAGAGGCGGGGTACACCCCGGACAGGTCGCCAGTCTGTCGCAGGGCCACAGCAGACAAGTCAGGGAGAAAAATAAAGGCTATAAAGTACAAAAATGTTTAATTCAGGAGTAGTATCTTGTCGTAAGGAGAAATTTTAGGACAAGATAAAAGTCTTGTCAAAACGTTATAACGAGAAAGTTGCTCATTACAACAAGATATAAAAATATGTTCCTCTGATAGCTTTCTTTGTCTTCTCAGAGGTGTTGCTGCTTTACTGTTACAACTTTCGTATTTAAATGAGAAGATATTTTGGTTTTAATGAGATTTAAAAAAGGATGTTTTCTTGTTTTAACAGGTTTTGCATCTCGTTATAACAAGAAACTGCTCCCGAATTTATTTCCAAGCTCTGGCAGTAAAACGTGTCCATAATAAAGCAATATAACAAGCTTTGTAAGCCTTTCAGAATGCTTTGTTTAAATCATCATCTGAAAATAGGAGGAGTACAGCATGACTATAAGCCTGTATCAGAGAAGAAACTAAATGATTCTAACAGTGTTTATTAACCCTGATCCTCAGGAATCCTGAATCATTCCTGTTGTAGAAGTGTCACTGCTCCAACACATCTGATTAAAATGATTGTATTGCTTCCTCAGTATCATATCAAGCACTTCAGAAGAATATTAATCACTCACTCATTTGGGTGTGAGGCAGGAAAACACCTAAAACATGCAGGATAGTGGGCCTCAGGACCACGAGTAAGACTTGTGGTAAATCTCAACAAGCTGCGGAAATCCCCCAGTCAGGTTGGAAAGTCTGTTAACAGGAAAACGATTAGACATTCTCTACCCAAATCTGGCCTTAAATGAAGAGCGGCAAAAAGGACGTTATTTCAAAATAAAAGCCATAAAGGCCTGCAAGTTAAGCAGGGAAACAGCAAATATGTGGAAGAAAGAGTTCAGTGAAATAACAATTCCTGGTCAACCTGAAAATAGGTTGACCAGGAATCACAAATCAGTGTGAACACATCATCACCACAGCAAAGCATGGTGGTGGCAGCATCATGCTGCACATGGATGGGGTGAAACACAGGATAACTCTGGAGGAAATCTACACAAGGTGTGTCAGTGGTTCAGTTTCCATCAAGGCAATAATTCTAAACCAAATCAAAAATGAAATGGTTTAAGTCAAAGTGGCCCAGTCAAAGTCCATGCCTAAATCCATCTGGGAATCTGCTGCAAGACTTTATAAGTGATGCTCGGAAACTCCATTTTTGTTACAATCTAATTGTGCGTCTGCAAAGTATTGACTCCACAAGGTTTAGAAAGAAATGCATTTGTGCAAATCATTATGTTCAGATTGTATTCATTAAAAATGTTGAAATCCATTTATCACCTTCCTTCTAATCCTCAGCTATGAATTACTTTTTGTTGGTCCATCACTTGAATCCCTCATTGCGTGTCTGAGCAGTATAGAAATGAAACGTCTTCTATAAATGGTTTACCATGAGAACTGAAACTCTTTCCACTTCCTGCACTTTTTGGTAAAACCACCCCAGAGTACTGTAGGTTCAGAGTGGTCTAATGATACAGCATGTGGAGCTAAAGCATGCTTATCCTGCACTTTGAACCATGCAGTGTCACAGAAGCCCTTCATTTGGCCGGTGGTCCTCATCTGCTCCCCTCTTTTCTTTGAAATAGTGCTTTGTCACCCTGTCCTGGTGCAGGAGGAGGACTTGTATTCACCTCACGGCCGTCCCTCCTTTATGTGCTGGAGCCTCACAGGACGCTTCGTACAGATGCTCTTGGACACAGTAAACGCCGGTCACAGAAAGGGTGAATAGGGGCTCTGTGGGTTGCCTAAAAGGGGTTTTGTGGTTCCATTTTTGTGCATGAGCGGAAGTGTGTGTATGCAGGGTTTTTTTTGTTGGGTGGGGGCGTGTGTTGGCCTGTGCACATGGAACATCCAAAACATGTGCTTCTTTGCATGTGTGCAGGAAGTTTAAAACAAACATTCTAACACTTTTAAAGTAAAATATAATTATATGCATTCCCATAAAATGCAAATTAAGTCCACAGATGCAGATTCAAACCCATTCTTCCCTGACAATGATGTGCAATATGAATGGGCAGTACAGTACATTTGATATGTTGGGGGTGAATTGGCCCACCAGGGAACGATGATCAGTTATTGCAGCAATTACATGGGACATAATCCGTACACAACAGGAATTCAGGGTGAGGGAGAGAGGGACTCGAAGGGAAAGAGGAAAACCGAGAGAGGGAGATCTTTTATAAAAGCCAAGTCCTGCCACTTTGGGAAGAAATTGCGGGCAGCGAGACGGCGGGCTTCGGGTCCAAAACGGGAGCCCAAACGAGCCAATGAGGGGCCCCATAATTGTGCTCAAGTGGTGTACAGTATCGTGGGACGCAGGCTGCAGAATTACAGTGTGTTCTGTGAGCATGCGTATGACAACAGAGAAGACATGTAGAGCAAAAGGCTGAGGCTCTGGGCTCCAAAATCCTCTCTGCACGTGACAATTAGCTTACAGTCTGCTCTGAGAAGGTAAGAAAATTCATTTATTAGCATAGCGCAATAAAACTGAAGGAATAAATCAAGAGTGGGTGGAGAAATCAAACTGATGTGATTCTCATTTTTTGCAGGTGATAATATTCCCTCAAAATCTAACTTGGTCATTTTGCCTTCATTTTTTTATTTGATTCTATTTGAGTATTTTAATATGGCTACTATACTCTGTACACACATATTTAAATAAATTCTGTTTGTGTACATAAAACACTATGAATCTGAATTTATTTGATATTTTATAAAAAGTGGTAATATTGCCACATTTTTAGAATTCATATATTTTTGCAGGAATTTTACGCAAAAACAGGACAATAAGTGGGATTATAAAGAGTAAATTGGATAACAAAACAGAAAATAGACACTGTTTTCTTTACAATGGCTGAATTGTCCAAAGCTCATGCTTTGGTTTCAGCACTACGCAGTGAACTGAGCCAAGTTGAAAATGTTCCTCCACTGTATTCGGGTTCAGAGAATAGGCAGCTTGGAATAAGAAACTGTGGGAAGAAACTTTCACATAAAACACATCCGAACCATTAGACACCAAAATAGATTTAAAATAAACATTTCAAAGATAGTTTTGTTTTTGGTGTAAATCTTTCTTTACAAATTGAGAAACGTAGTTGAAACTCACAACATAACAGCTAAACTTGATCACTTTTTGCACTTGCTAAAACTGATTAAAGACTTCATGGAGAAACTTTTGTTGATGACAAAACAAATTAATAGAGTAGTTCTGGTGCGATTTTTAACCAAAATGTTTAAAGATTCAGAGAATATCTTCTATAGAATCTGATCTTTAGTACTTTTTATAAATTTTCAACCAGATTTAACTTTGGTGACTGACCGGCTCATTATAGCAACTTTGTTTTCTTTCTATAAACCCAGTAGAAAGTTTCATTGATTGTGTTTTTGGGGTCATTGTCTTAATGACACAAAAATCATCTTGTTCTGGTACATTTCTACATTCAACCATTCTACATTATAACAACATCAAAGCTGCTCTGCATCATGATTTTCCCATCTTCAGGCTGTTGGGATCCAGATTTTTGGGGTGATATGCAGGAGCATTTCTGATCCAATTGGGTCCTATCAGTGGAATCCAAACTGTTAATTTATTATATTTTCTACCAGCATTTCATTGGTTTGTCAAAATATTCTGAAGCAAACTTTGAATTATTTTCAAAATTCTTTTTCTTCAGCAGTGGAGTCTTACGCAGAGAGCATTCATTAAATCCTTGTAATTCCAGGTTTTTTCTGAAGCTCTCTGCAGGTGGTTCTTTGCTTTTCTATTATTTTTGTTAGTCCGTTTCTAAAGATCCTTTGATTGTCTGATTTATAATGAAATTATGTCGTTTCTTTCCTGATTAAAGCTCCAACTTGTGTTCACAGTAATAATTAGCAGATTAGGTATCTGTAGCCAAAGCCATCAGTATGTTTTGCAACAATAATGTAGCAAAGATTTTAGATGGGTTTTTTACTTCTACTGAATGTAAAGTACTAATGGAGTGTTGCCTTGGTGATGAATAACCTCTTTATAGCTTTAAAAGAGTTGATATTAATTTGCACAGATAGGAAGCATGTTTACGCAGTACTTAATGTGTCTCATTTAGCAACTAATTTGTTTCGATCTCTGAGTATGTGTACAGTACTTTGGTTGTAACCTACATCCGGTGTGAATTTAATATCTGTAGCCACATTATAAGCATGTTTATTGTTGTTCTCACTGCTTATGTTTCTCGCTCCACATGTTGTTTTGTACGTGATTCACAGGAAGTGGGAGGGTGTACATCTAAAAGGGATGGAAAGGTGCTTAATATTTATTTTGAAAAGTTTTAAATTGGAGAGAATTTGATAAATTATGAAGCTCTTGTAATGCAGAGTTCACGTGAGTCAAGGAAAGTAAAGGTGAGAGGAAAACAAGCTGTTGTGGAAATGAAAGAAAACGTGCCAGGGTGTGTGAGTGCATCCAAAAGCGAGAAGGGGGGAGAAAAAGAGAGGAGAAGGAGGAGGATTACTTCTCAGCTCAGAATATTAATGAGGGCTTTTGTCACAGATCTTTTTACTCTTTCCTTTCCTCTATAATGTTCTCTCACTCTATCTTTCATGCATACATCTTTAAAAACTCCTCACATTAACCTTCAACCACGTCCTACACAAATCCCAAAACAAAAATGGGTGATTTTCCACCTCAGAATAGAGGTAAAAACACCTTCAATCTGACTAAAACAAAAATATTTCTGCAAGAAAAGACATTCATACTGTAACATACCATATGCAAAAGAAAAAAGGACTAATGTGTGTAATTGTTTTACCTCTCACAGAAAGTTGTTTCTGTGAATGGCATCTTTTGTTTCTTTTATCTCAGTTCCCAACAAAGCATTCCTGTGTACACAGAGGAGAGAGACAGGGAGAGAGAGGGAGAGGAAAAGAAGGAGAGAGAAAGAAGAGTTTGATTAAAAAAAAAAAAGAAGAGGGGAGGGAGATCAGGAAAACATCCAGCACTCCATTGTCTGGCCCAAAGAAGAAAGTTTTAATTCAGTTTTCTTTTTCTTCATTTGAAGCAGGGATGTGCATTAGCGTTGCCATGGAAACCAGATACAGCCAGCGGGAAAGGTTGATCCCATTTGCTTCCATTAGCTCCATCAGTTACCTGATACACGGTCCTGGTGGATTTTGTTTTTCCTCCACGAACACGTGAGCGCTGTGCTGAGTTCAGGCGACAAGCGAAAACTGGGCGAGGGTGAGTCAGAGTTGACAGAGTGAGACACTTTCAATGGTGTCATTGTAATTACGAAGCTCACTCTTGCATAATCACAGCAAAGCAATGTAATTAAAAGTGACTGGTTATGTAAGCCGCGCTTGGGATTGCAAATGCACACTTTCACTAAGTGTGTGCATGTACTCGCTCTTTTCTGGGCAATTACTTTACATTGGAGTATGAACACACAAGCACAAACACTTGCTGAGGAAAATTACCAGCCACCTTATAACCAAGAATTTCATCCTATTTAATATTTTCATAAGCAGATATGCAGAATAAAAGTCAATCTTAAATGAACGGAAGTGCATTTTTATTAAATTTCCCAGCAGAACCTTGATAGGCTGAGGGTAATGTAGTTATTTTGTTCTCTCAATGTGTGATGTTGTGACAAAGAAGACATGAGACACACACGTTGAGCTTCCTTTAACATTCAGCAGGAAGGTTTATTCTTCTGTGTAATGAACATACTCCATATACAAAGCTTATCAAATACTTCATATTAAATAGTATCACTGAGTAACTGCAATCAATAGCAGTTTGATTCAGTGCATCACAGATGGCCATAATATTCCTTTAAACCGAACAATAGTTATTTTAACATGCTCCATTTAACATTTTGAATTTTATCAAATGACAAAATCTATTCACTCTCAAACCCATATTAGTGTTTTTAGTCTGCGCTTTAACTCAAATACTTTGTTCCTTCCTTATCAAAATAAAAAGATATAATGTTTCTTTAATGATGTGTCTCTTTACCAAACTTCACACATAGGCAGCAGCCATTACCTACTTACTGAAAGTCATAACAATATGGTTTTTCAGGTTTTTGCAATAAATGTACAATGTCCAATAAGGAGACCAAATAATGTAATTTGTGTGAGAACTATTTTAAAATGTGTAAAATACAATAAGTTAAAAGTGAATGCAGTGCTACTCAGTTAGCTCAACATACATGTACAAAGTTTGCTAGCATTAGCCTTAACTAGCTTCCAGAAATATGAGCCGTTTTCTACACAATACTAATCACTAACTGCATGAAGGGAGTCATTAGTTGAGTCTCCATTCAATACCTTCTTCAACTCTTAAAGGTAACCAGCATCAAAATACATTTCTACTGACCTGTGATATAGAAAAGATGAGACACACACGTTGAGCTTCCATTAGCATCTAACAGGAAGGTTTATTCTTCTTCTGTGTGCCCACCTGTCTCTATGCCACTAGCGGACACGCGCCCCCTAGCGGTTGTAAGTGGGATCACATTAAATTAGAACTTATTACAATGAGAATCGTGAAACTCTAAAATGAAACAAAATAATGGGTTTGGTTTGCAGACATCACGTCTATTTTTATATGAGCAAAGTGCAGCAGTGACAGCTGCTGCTAATTTAACCAAAATGTTGATTTTGATGGTGAGTTTTGAGAAAATTAGCAAGTTTATTATTGATACAAGTAAGTAACCACAATGTCAGGGCAACTTATGTAACAAAGATGTGTCAAACATTATTTTTTAAATCTCTATAAACAGTGTGGCTATGCATAAAAATATGTAAAATTGATAAAATAGAAACAAATTTTAAACAAATCAATTTCAAGGGCCCTCTAGGCTAACGTCTCCAAAGAGTTTACTTTCTGTTTTCAATACTTTACTTTACCTCTAATTATTCATTTTCTTATCTTTGTCAGTTTTAATGTATGGTTTATCATAAGATTAAAAACTGCCATCAGTTTTGGGAAAACACCTTTCATCGTATTTAAATAGAACTCACCATGGAAATGTTCCAGGTTTTTGAACGTTGTACTGTTTCCATAACCCACAGAAAGACCTGACAGAAACCTCCCACTCATAAAAAAAGCAATTTGGTCTTTAACATTTTACAGTGAAACAGTGTTCAGAAATATAATTGTTAAATTTCATCAAAAGTGCTGTGACCAAACAAAAACTAGCTGATGATGCTAAACATTGTTTGCATTAGAAAATTTCAGACATTGCAACCTAAAAGTACAGAAAAAGTTTAAGACTTCCAGATTCTCACTCTCAGTGCTATCTCGAGTTACTACTAAGGAATCAGCTCTTTGTCCAACTAAATGTCTCCACCTAGAGTAAACAGAAAGCTTCTTAAAAACAAACCTTATCTAGGTAAAAGTCCTAGTTTTGCCCAAAGATTAGCACCTTAACTGACGCGTTCAGTTGTCTCTTCTCTCCTCGGAGTAACAAATGAGTCTCTGTGTGGGCGCTTTGTTGGGCTAATGCATCTTATTCTGCTCCTTTCACTTTTATTTCCTTCTCATTATCTTACTCTCCTGTGGTTTCCTCTTCTTTGGCCTCTGGGGACTGTTGAATGCAGCTGAGTCTGTTGAAATGTGTGGAGGAAACACTAACAGCCTGTGGGTGACAGGAGTGGATTACAGTCTTGACTTTACAGGAATGAACACCACTGGCAGCATAATACACTCCTGTGACTTGAGTGGATTTGCTTTTAAACGATCTTCAAGATGCATATTTTAAATAACGTAATGCTCAAATATTCACAGTAAACAAATGATGATTAATTATTAGAACAAGCAAAAATCTTAATTAATTGCAGTATATTAATAGTTGTCTTTAAACAACAGTTGATGCAACTACTTGACTAAAATCTAAGTTAATCCTTAATGAATTAAAATCTTTCATGCATGAACTAAGTTCTGATTATAAAAACATATAAAAGGTTGTTTCCAGCAAACACACCGTGAACTCTAAATAGAAAAAAAATATGATGAGACTGATGACAAGCTAAGCAAATTGTAATCATAGAACCAAAGATTTTACTCTAGCAAGTGTTTCATGCTCTGTTTTGGACATGCTCTTAACATTTTCGATCATTTAAATTACTTTTTTCTTACCTAATGTCTCTTAATGGTTACGTTTTTTAAGAATAGCACACATGTTGCTTCTTTCGTTTGATTTAATTTATTGCAGTAGCAGCATGAGAGCAGCAGCTCTTACATTTTTCATAAAATCACATTTAAACCACTGCTACAGAATTCACACAACTACTAACTTCATTTTATCTATATAGCATCAATTCATAATAAATGTTATTTGCTTTTTACGGCTATTTATATATTGCAAAAATGTCTGCACTAATAGCGATTTGCTCACCTCAGGATGCTCGATGCATAAAATTGAAAATAAAACTGATGGCATTATATTTTCTGTGTAATCCAGCTAACAATAAGGAGACCACTTGGTGGCACTCAGAGCACTGCAGTTTCATTCATACATGGTCAATTTATCCTTAAATACGGAACGTGACATTATAGCATCATTCCCTGGGGGGCCAATTCACCCCCAACATTTCTGTCCTACACATGTGTTGCTCTGTGTGGGCTCTAAAAACCAGAGATTTACTGTCTGTGAGGTGAAGCTCTATTTAAGAGGGAGTGTGTGGTTTTACTAAGGAAATGTGCAAGAGGAAGGAAGACAGATGGAGGATGAGGATAGCAGAAGAAACATCGTTTTTATTTGTGATGAAATAGCAAAATGTGAGCTCCACATCCAAATTAAATTGTGACCTTGTTCATACTGAATCACACAGATATAGAAACTATATGAAAATCAAACTGCTTAATATAAAATTAACTATATTAATATAGCTAATATACTTAACATAATATATATTAAGTATATGCCAATATACTTAATATATTTAATTTATTCTAAGGTAGCACATATAGGGTGTGCTTATATTTCCAATGTTACAAACGTATTTCTGCTAGATTCTCAAGCAGTTTTGTCCACTCGGTTGGAAATATGTAGGTGAAAAGTTATTTACTTGTACAATTATAGAAAACAATAAAATTATTTTAAAAAGACAGGAATAAATCAACAGCAACTAACTTTAATGAAAGTATTTGCCCCAATCACCCCAGCTTGTGCTCTCTTGGTGCACCTGTCTCATTCATCCCTCATTCATCTATTTATCTCCACTCTCTACGCCCTCCATATTTCCCCCAGCTACCTGTGCATTGTGGCATCAAAAGTTCACAGAAACCTTCAAAAAGCACTAAACGGAAATGAGTCATCAATGACAAAAAGGCCTAGTTACAACAATCTAGGTCTTTGATGACAATGACAGATAAAAAACAGGCTTCTGCAAATGAAGCAGTTTTTTTGAGCATCCAGATATCTGATATGTTAATTTCTTTTGTTTTGAACCTTTCTGCAACTGTAAATCTTTATTTTTCTTAGCACATTCAGCTTTTACTACATCTACCCATCATTCACTGAGCGACATTCAGAATATAAATATTATCTCCACCTTCCTATCTGTAGATTCTTCTATCATGCACTGCTTTACTAAATAAAAAGTCACTAATTGCAAATCAAACTATTGAGCAATCAATGCATCCATCAGTTATCTATAGGACAAACAAACATTCACACACACACACGCACAACCCCATTCATATTTAAGGCCATTAAACTAATGTTTTTGGACTGAGGAGGGAACCTGGAGTAACCGGGAAGGACCCACACATGCACAGGGAGACTTACATTAATGTAGACAGTGATACATAATGTCAGCATCAGTAGATAAATTACTTATTTAAACATTTTGGCAGTTTTATTCATAATTAGTTGTCCATTAATGTCTTCAGAATGATTTTAACCTGCGAAGGTCTCATGTTGACAAAATACTTGCCTGGCTTTATTTGAACTTCCACTAGTTAAGCAGAAGGTGGCAATGTATAAAGCAAAACACTTGAGTCTGATGAAGAAATGATCTGCAAAGTACACACCAGCAGCCACACCCATGCAAGAGAATGGCTTTTGAATTGTTCACTGATTATAATGCAGGACTAGATGAAATATTCTGTAGCTATGATTAAAATATTTCCTGTTAACAAGCATTGCAGCTGTGTTTCTCTGCGGGGAAGTTATGTGCAGCTAATTAAACATTGTGGTTTCCACTGAAGTTTAACAATAAACCAGCATTTTTTTTTATCAGAGAAGCGTGTCTACTCGTGTGTCATAGTTCTGCTGGTGTTATTGAAGTTGGTTATAGAGATGAAATAGATTGTGAAGCAATCAGGGGAAGTCAAACTTCAACTTCATGTTTCCCTGTTTGTTTTTCATAGATGACTTCTGCTACGGCGCCCTGCTCTCGCAGCTCTTCCCCTCAAAAGGTTTGCCACTCTCAGACCCAAACTGATGTTCTGAAGCCGTTGCTGGGCGGTGGCGCTTCTGTTGGAGGTGGGACTCTGAGGAAGAGGAGGCGCATCCTGTCCAAAGATGGCCGAAGCAACATGCGCATCGAGCACATCAGTGGGAGGAACGCCCTCTATATGCGTGACCTCTGGACAACTTTTCTTGAAATGCCATGGCGCTACAAGTTCTTCCTGTTTACAGCAACGTTTGCAGGGACCTGGTTTCTGTTTGGGGTTGTGTGGTACCTCGTTGCTTTGGTGCATGGAGACCTGCTGGGTGAGAGAGCAGAGGTTTTATCAAAAAAGTACCTCTTTACGGTTTAACACCCCCCCACCCCCCAGATGCACCTCAGAGTTTCCATATCTATTCCATCTGAGGGCAGGATTTTGATAAGAACTGACATCAGGGTTTATCCCACAGTATCACGCTATGCTTCAGAAGTTTCTGTGAAGTTTTCCTGCCTTTTTAAAAAAAATGAAGTAACAGAGTTTTACTTCCCAGTTTAAGTGTGAATAAAGTCCGATTCTCCAGTCAAACTTTGACTCAATACTTTAGAAACTTTCAGCACCGTTAGGGTGTCATTATGGGTTTCATAATGAGTCAACTAAAGAATGCAACTGAAGAAAAGAATTGATCAAAACACGATCTAAAGCTTCCGAACAGGCAAATGCAAGCATCTTACAGACACAGTAAATTCAGGGATTTATATATATATATACATAAAGTAAAGTGAAAAAATCCATCCATCCATTTTCTGTTCACCCTTGTCCCTAATGGGGTCGGGAGGGTTGCTGGTGCCCATCTCCAGCTACGTTCCAGGCGAGAGGCGGGGTTCACCCTGGACAGGTCGCCAGTCTGTCGCAGAGCAACACAGAGACATACAGGACAAACAACCATGCACACTCACACCTAGGGAGAATTTAGATAGATCAATTAACCTAACAGTCATGTTTTTGGACTGTGGGAGGAAGCCGGAGAACCCGGAGAGAACCCATGCATGCACAGGGAGAACATGCAAACTCCATGCAGAAAGACCCCGGCCGGGAATCGAACCCAGGACCTTCTTGCTGCAAGGCAACAGTGCTACCAACTGCGCCACTGTGCAGCCCTAAAGTGAAAAAAGTAAAGTGAAAAAGTTAGCAAAATAACTTTTTCAGTTATTTCGCTAACTTTTTCCGTTAGCAAAAATGTTAGCTAACTGAAAAAGTTTATATAGATGTTTATAGATTTATATATAAGTTTATAATTTATATGATAAAGGTATTCCTTAGTTATTGTTAATCATGAAACATACTGTATATTATAGTTCAAATTTTCACAAAAATATGCAGTGCCTTATGGCATTTTAACCGTGTACATCTGGGGAATTTAGAATATTATTTTACTTCTATTGGATTTAAGGTGAGCAATTTATTTATATTATTAAAATAAAAGTATCAACCAAGAAAATTCAGATTTAACACACAAATTTAAAATTAAATGTTTATTTGCATGCTGCTGAGTGAAACAGGTATTTGTCTCACAGCTACAACAAGCTTTTTGGCAGTCAGAGCTGTAAGGTCTTTCCTGTAATCGGGCTCCAGACTTGGAGTACCTTTCAGTTGGAGTCTTGGCCAACTCCTCCTTTAGTTGTCATTGTTGCCTCCCTTCATTGATTGATGACCTCAATTTGCTTTGTGGTTTTGCTGATATGTTCTTAGTTGGGCTGGGAAACCTATACGTGACACATTTTCACTGTTTTGCCTCGGGGTAGAAGGTTCTCATGCAAGATTTTTAAAGTATGTGAGTAAAACACTCACAGAGTGATTTTGTGAAAAAAATGTAATGAACATGTTTGGATAGCACATATATCTATCCTAATAGCATAATAGCTTCCTTTAAGAATGTAAGAAGAGGAGTTTTTGCTGAGTTAAGACCAGAGTCGCGCACATCTATGAATAAATACGAGGAAGGGTGTGGTGTAGAGAAAGAATGAAATTGCCTCATCTGAAGTAGTTCTCATCAGACAACTACTCTGACCTGGGAACTGTATCCCAGGTTGAAATATTTGAACATATCTTTCTCACTGAACTATAAAGTCATTTCATATCATGACCAATACCAAACACTTTTGACCTATGCTCTAAAATCCCCTCACTGCCCCACGGTGCTCTTAATATGATAGTCCACTAAACAGGAACATGGTTATAGCTTGCAGAAAATTCCCATGAAATTTATGCACCAATGATTTCATTATTTTTTTATGGGAAAAGGTGATTGTACTTCAGTGAAACAGTTGCTCACCACCCTAATTCAAATCTCTTAAAACCTCCCTTATATTATGACAAATGGAGAATCAGGTGCTGAAGTTGTAACCTACCATTTGACTCAAAGGGCTGGTTTCAGTGTGAGAGATAATTTTTCCCTTTTAAACCTCACCGGTTTTGCAACAGTTTCTTTGCAGCTCAGCAAAATACGGTGAACAAAACTGAGAGCACGGTTTGCAGGATTGTGGACTAGAGAGAGGTGGGAAAATTCAAATGAAGAAAAAGTGAGATAGTTTGTGAAAACTGTGTTAAGTAAGAACAGATGTTGCTATGCAGATGAAGATGAACATCTGCAGAGTTTGAATGATGTGAACTGATAGTTTGATCCCTTTCTGCTTGTTTCACCTTCTGTTTGTTCAACAGAATCAAAATGATGCACTTTTTATCTAAAGTCAGTATATGCTTAATAGACAAGTTAACTGTTAACATGACAAAATCATTAGACATAAAAACATGCATGCACTGCAAAAACAGAAAATTGTACAAAATATTTTTGGTCCAGTTTCTACTGCAAATAACTTAGTACACTTGAAACTAACTTAAGATTAACTGTTTAGCAAGATATAGAGGCTTGTTCTTAGCAAATAATTCCTTAATATTGATGAAAAAGTACTTGCTCCCTTGGCAGATTATTTAATTTATAGAAAGACATCTTTCTTAGGTTATCAGTTAATTTATCTGCCAATAGAACTAGCACTTTTTCATCAATATTAAGGAATTATTTACTTTAAATAAGCCTCTACATCTTGCTAAAAAGTAACATTTAAGGTAGTTTGTCTTATTTGGAGTGTGCACTACAAACTAGACCAAAATTACTTGGTAAGATTTTGTGTTTTTCCAGGTGGAAGAGTACTCTACTATGCAGCTCTTCACACATGCACACAAAGATGTTTTGACAGTTACAGAGAAGCGAAGCTTCTGGGTTTATTTCCTGTTAAACTGAAATGAGTGTGATAAAACACATAGACATAAAGCCCAATACTATATCCTCACAAAATAATAAAGAAAAGCACACCAACACCTCCCCCTCTTCCTCCGATGACTCATCTTTTCCACTGTTTGGCATCACAAGAGTCCTCCAGAAAATATAGGCATTAGTTTCTGCTTCTTTACCGCAGCCTTGATGAGATGTTGTTTTCTTTCCAGAGTTTGATCCGCCGTCCAACCACACACCCTGTGTGATGCAGATGCAGACCCTCACAGCAGCCTTTCTCTTCTCTCTGGAGTCCCAGACAACCATCGGTTATGGTTTCCGATGCATCACAGAGGAATGCCCGGTTGCCATCATCCTCCTCATCCTCCAGCTGGTCATCACCATGCTGATGGAAATCTTCATCACCGGCACCTTTCTGGCCAAGGTTATTATCTGAATACAGAAATGTGTGATTAAGAGAGGTCCAATCTAATGATCCAAACAGTTGGGATGTGTAGGCCAAAAGTATTCATACCCCTTCTATTTTTCCTCTTTTTGTCGACTCTTGGCCCAAATGCGAATCTTTTCTGTACGTTGCTATATATGAGTCTTTCAATTAAGTCTGTCCAGCTTCTATGTCCCTGATAAAGAAAAGTTTCCCATAGAATAATGTTGCCACCATTCAATGGAACAAAATGAACGTGTATTGTTCATTTTTGCCACTATTGGGCCACATATATAAACTTTAAGTTCAAGTTAAAGTTTATTTTTTAATAATGGGATAATATCTATTCATGAAAATTTCCATGTAAATGCATACAATTATAGACAAGAGGCTCATTTTTATTGACATATTGATGCATAAAGATAGGCATAAAACTACTTTCAAATCTACACAAGTTTGCATGCAATCAACACTGACATTGTGACTTTCCAAGTTCCGGTTTTTAAGATGCTTTTTAATGAAATCAGAAGTGAAAGGTCCCTTATGTTACTCTGAATCATATTCCAAATGTGAGAAGCACGATAGGAAAAAGTAGATTGACTCAGCAGTTTTCCTAAGTGGTACTGAAGTTTGGTCTCATCTGACCAGAGCTGTTTGCTGTGTCTCTCGTTGTTATATGTCTAAAACAGTTCGAAAACATGTATCATTTTTACTCCATGTAAACTCTGTAAACTCTCTTGGTAATAAGAAAAGGTTGTAAATATTTCTGCAAGACACTGAATCCTGATTTGTCTCAGAGCAAGACAAACGTGAATTACCTGAAAATACCTGACAAAAATAAAAACGGAGCTTTTCCCGGTCAGATTGCACGGCCAAAGAAGCGAAGTGAGACGGTGAAGTTTAGCCAGCATGCTGTTGTATCGACTTATGAAGGCCAACCCTGCCTGATGATCCGGGTGGCCAACATGCGCAAGAGTCTTCTTCTCGGATGCCAGGTGGGTGCACCTGCTGCATGGACATAAGCAAAAGACTAATATTTAGTTTGCTCATTGTTGGATTTGTGGAATGAATACTTTCAGTTTGCCGTTTTTAACAAATGCACAGTCGATGTTTTTGCTCTGCAATTCTTCAAAGCGAGAATGAGTTGAACCAAAACAAGCAGTGTGTGCCGTTTCATTTAGGTGACAGGGAAACTCCTGCAGACGTCCCTGACAAAGGAAGGTGAAACAGTTCGTATGGACCAGAGGAACGTGCCCTTCCAGGTGGACACCTCCAGCGAAAGCCCCTTCCTCATCCTTCCTCTCACCTTCTACCACATCATTGACGACAACAGTCCCCTGAGAGCCTGGGCCGCCAAGGGTGAGCTTGGTCAAAAAAGCAGTAATTTGTTGGTATTGCCACATGTAGAGGGTGTTTTGTTACTTCTTGAGGCTTTTGAGGGCTGTGCTCTTAAGAAACCCTGTTGCTTAGCAACAAAACCATTTTTTTTCCATTAGCTGTTAAGAAATGAGAGCAGAGAGGAACTTCGCTAGAGTCTGAAAAGCTAAATTCACTGCAGAAGTAGACCAAAATATCAATAGGGCTTCTTGGTCAAGAGCATGACATTTAAAGTGTCTGCGCAGCATTACAAGTTTAAATAATGGTTTTATTGTTTCATTTCTGAAACATTTGCAATATTGAAGTAGCAGTGAATGAATGCACATAGTTTTTTTTTTATGTTCACCAGCCTTCATGTATTGAAGAAAACAACTATAAATATTTGATTGCCAAGAACCCAAGAAAAGTTGCCAGTTTTGTAACTTGGTAACGTTTTTATTTTTGATCTCTACATCAGAGTTTTAAACCCCAATAGATGGATTCATCCTTTTCTGATGAGTAACTTTGTGCCGACGTTCTTTACGACTTTAAAAAGTTCCTTTAAGCATACACCTGCCTTGTGCCTGTTTACCACAATGTTCTGCAAATGCAGTGATGTTTGAGTTTGATTAATTGGTGACGCATGACTAAATACTGTGTTTACTACCTTTCAAAAGGAAAAAGTTGGGCAATGAATTTGCAAAAGGGAGGATAAAAATAGTCTGTTTTTGGTGGTTAGAGTGCAGCAGTCTTTACTTCCTCCCTGTGAGTGTGCTTTATACATATATCACCTCACTCTTTACTTCCTTAATGTGCAACACATTTTTGTAGAAGGTTTTATGAGAAAAGAATTTAGGGGAGAACTATTGGTAGATTTTACATGCTGGAAGTTCCTAGATTTACTTCGACTCCCATTTTTATTTGCTTTCTTATGCATGCATTTCTGAACTGGGTGAATCCTTGCAGGGTTTGTAGAGCGAGACGTCGTCACTGCAAGAGGCAGGTGCTTCCTGGAAAGGTTGTCAGTCCTTCACAGGATAATACAAAAGCAAACAATAATGCATGAACAAACTCAGATCTAATGACAGTTTAGGGTGGGCTATAAACCTTGCATTGAAGTTCAATACTTATTGGTCACGATAGAAACATGTTTTTCTGTATGATGAAAAGCTTATTTTGCTGTCTATAAAAGTGACACTTATAATGTAAAAATATACAAATATAAGTATAAATATCTTTATACATTTATACTTATATAAATTAAGGAGGTTGGAACAGCTGGAGAAAATCCATGACACCCTAAGATCAGGGTTAGCATTGATTCCTTCTTGTCTCTTTACCATTTTCTTACTCATCTTTTTAAGCTAACCTTCTAATGTTACTTTATCAGGTGGCGGATGGACAGATCCAGAGTTGGCTGACTTTGAACTCTTGGTGATCATGAGTGCCACAATAGAGCCGACCTCAGCCACCTGCCAGGTCCGCACTTCCTACCTGCCAGACGAAATCCTCTGGGGTTACGAGTTCCCCCCCGTCGTCTCTCTCTCCCAGTCTGGCAAATACGTTGCGGACTTTTCCTTCTTTGACAAAGTGGCGAAGACCAAGACGACCCCTATTTTCAAATCATCCAGTTTGCAACACGAATACCAGAGCAACGGAGGCGGACTCGTGTCCGAAGTGACAGACCCGGAGAAGATTCGTCTGGAGCAGAGCTACAGGGAGCAGCGAGGCGAAGACCGAGGCCGAGTCAGAGACGGCCCCATAAGCGTTCGGATCAGCAATGTCTGAACAGCTAAACTGGCCGAAAGTGGGACATTTTGTAGCAAAACAATATGAGAGTTTGTGAAGCCTTTCACACATGTGAGACAAAGATTGTTTTAATTTTTTATCAAAATGACTCAAGGCAAACACGTATGGTACTGCATTTTGTAAGGAAATATTTGCTAAAACTGCTGTCATTTATTCTCATCATGTCACTTATGATGGAATATCAGTGATGCTCTGACCGTCCAGGGTTTGATTGCTCAGGACTCCATATCATGTCTATGGGTGCCTCCAATTTGCTTAAATTGTTTTCAGCTTATTTAATTAGAAAATAGGTCCCTCTCCCCTACCATGTCAGTCACTCCAAACATTCACTCAGACAGTGAATCTTTATCAAAGCAGATAGAGTGTCTGCATGGCATAGCATGAGATTAAGTCATAATATCGCCTCATTGTTGCAATCTTTGAAATTGAAACTCTTGTAACGCATAATGTTTGCATGAAAAAAGCTTTTCAAAGCTTTCCCCACCTTTTTTGTGATATTTTTCTATATGAACCTAGTAAGAACTTAAGAGAATGTGAAAAATCTGCAACAACCTGGAGGAATAAGTGTGCTCAACCTTAAACTCTTTGTTGAATCTCTTCTTGATTCGTTTCTAGCATTCAGTAGGAGTTTAATATCATCCAATTTCTTGACTTGGAAACATTTCCCATGCCCTCTGTGCTCACAGTCTCACCGATTTATAAAATCAAGTAGAACCTAGTTTTGCATGCTGTGCAGCGGTGAAGCTGGTCTTTCGCTGATTTATTTGGATGGTGAAAAATAAAATTCTTCTTTATCTTCAGCTTTCTGTAATAATCCGTAGATCTTTGGGCTTTTAGTTTTATTTATGTTTCTGTTGCTTATTTCTTTACTTCTGTTTTTCCTTTTTGCCATCTTAGTTTATCCCTTGTGTCAGATCAGCTGTTTTATTGTTTCTGTTTTGGATTTAGTTATGTTTCTTCCTGTCAGCTGAAGGTTTTCGGGTGAAATGTGACTAGCATGTGGAAATTTTCATGACTTTAACTACTATGACTTTAAATATCGTCTGAGGGAAAAGTAGCTTTAGGGAATGATTCAGTGACCAGCATGTTTCATTTTGGTTGGTTCATTCGCTGATGATCTGTGGTGTTTTTGTGCCAAACTTACCGTCTGTAACTGTGGCTAAAAGTTCCAGTTTGTTTCTATCAGACCACAATGGGCTTTTAGCCAGAACTTTTCTTTCGAAGGAAATACTTTTATCATGCAGTTCTACCATACGAGAAATGGCTGACGTTGCCTTCACATGTAGACCATAACACTTCTACATTCCTGTTTTGTTTTAGCATGACCGTAATTCCTGTGGCATGACACATCTATGATGTTTCTTGTACAATCCTCCTGACATATGCTTTTGAGTTTTTGTTTAACTATTGTTGTTTATCCAAAAAGACTGAATTGAAATTGTTTAAAAAAGTGCCTAAAGTTTTCGATTAAGGTTGTGCACATGTTGACAACTTTTTATTTTTTTCTACTTTTCTTTTTCAGTAGTGTAAGGACATGTTACATCAAAGGTGGAAAGGATTTATCTTGCCCAAATTTTTTATATGTCACAAAAATCTGGTATTCTACCAAGAGTCAGAAGACTTTTTATGTTCACTCTAGCTGAAAACACACATCTCTTAAAGCAAATGAAGTACAAAGTTTGCAAACTTAGACAATCCATAAAAACAATTGTTTTGTGAATGTAGATAACAGAAGCTGATTTGCATAAACACCCATTTATCTGTGGTATAATGTCATATAATGATGTAAAAGCTGAAAGGTCAGAAACTTATTCTGATCTCTTTAGGTACTTCCCAGAGCACTGAAGCATCACCTTGTGAGAGACTTTCTCACTCAAAAGCGAGACAGTCTGAATGTGTATTTTAAAAATGTGAAAAACAGAAGTAAGGGAGTAAACATAAAATACCCCGTAATTTCAAAGAAAAACATTTTTTCCCTCAGCTGTTCAAGAGAATAGGTTGTAATTTTCTGCACTTTAAAAGTACTTAACTATTCCCAAAAGGGAAATTGCTTAAGATGCACATCTACGGTTTGTTGAGCACAGAAGCAGAAAGTCATATGACTTTAAACATTTTCTTCTTATATGGCAAGAAAAAATAGCACCAAGCTCAAAAGTGTCGCCCTCAACTTCCTCCCAAGCATCTGATTAGTATTTGAAAATTTCCTGTTGCAAAGTTTGCAGTGGAAACTGTTGAGAAATTTCGTATCAACTTTAGAGTTTCTCATGGTGCATAGTAAACTGTATCTGTTAGTGCTGAATGTAATTTTTTTTGTTAAACTACAATATGACATCTGTTTCTGTATCAAACAAACATTGTAGCACTTTATTGAAGTAAATAATGATTATTTGCACCTTCAGTAGATTAGCTGACAATTTGTCAAACCTTACCATTTGTAAAATATTCCATTGGAAGCACTGTGAATTTATATCGACCAACTTCATTACAGCTGCTGTAAATTTAGAAAGATAGTCAGAAACCTGCTGTTTCTTCGTCAACGACGTGCAGATGAACAAACTCCAGTGGATGTAAATACTCATGTAGAGATGTCGTATCTGTGCCTTTAACAGTGAAGAAAGTCTGATTGTTGTAAGCGTTAGACGCAATCACTGCATAAAGAATTGTTGGAGTTACTAATTCTGTGAAATAAAAACAAAAACTCCTTCTTCACATATAAATATGAAAGTATCTAAGGGCTGAGATATAAGAATGGCTTATAAAGCTAAGGTGGATGTGACTGATATGAGAAGTGGAGGAACGAGGTGTGGTGTATCTTCTTGTAGCTCTTTGAATTTCAGATTTTAAATGAGGTAATTCTTTAACAACTGGTCTAATAAAGCTTATTGTTAAATATTGCATTTGACTTGGGTCTTTTGGTTTCATTTAATCAAAACTGAATTCCCAAATAGTTTCAATTTAATCCAAAACCCAGTGACATTGTAAAAAACAGATAATAATGAGCATAAGGAGAAAAAATGAGCAAATATCTAAAACTGTGATGCCTTTCTGATGAGTATAACTGTAAGTATAAGTGATAAAATCATCACATTAAAGTATCAATTCAATTCTGTATTTTTCACTAAAATGTCATGACTGTTGGTTTTCTAATTGTGTTGACTGTCAGATTGCATCAAGTCATTAACTTGTAGGATTAAATTTTCTTGGATGAGAATGTAGCAAACATGGATAATGGCTGGTATTGTGTTGTTTACTTTGCAGCTCATACTGAGCAAGCATGCAGCGACAGTGGAGAGGAAAAACTCCCCTTTATCAGGAAGAAACCAGCTGCTTCTACAGAGAGAAAAACAGAGAACTTGAAGTTAAAAGCTTAAATAAAAGTGAATAATGCAAAATTGGAGTGTTAGGAAAATGTAGCAGAGTGAGAAAATGTGGTCAGCAAGTCATCCAGGATGCTAAGCCTTTAGCAGCATACTGGACTCTCTGGTCCAGTGCTTAACTGGTTTGAATCCTACATAAAGAACTTTGCTTCAATTGGAAACTTCTCATCAAAGAGGTCAAAGGTCATTTAAGGGGTACCCCAAGGTTCAATCCTAGGACCCCTCTTATTCAATATTAATATGCTCCCACTAGCTCAGGTTATAACAGGAAATAATATTAGCTACCATAACTATGCAGATGACACACAGCTCTACATTACGATGTCACCAGGTGACCTTTGACCCCAGCCAATCACTGAACAGATGCTTAGAACAGATAAATGTGTGGATGTACCAAAACTTTCTCCAGCTGAACAGAAACAAAACTGAAGTTATTATTTTTGGACCTAAAAAGGAACGATCTAGAGTTATAGATCTAGAGTCAATGCACAGCTTCAGTTATTACAACTAAAAACCAGCGATCAGGCCGAAACCTGGGAGTAGTGATGGACTCTGACCTGAACCTCCAGAGCCACATAAAGACAGTCACAAAGTCGGCCTTCTATCACCTGAAGAACATTTCCAGGATTAAAGGACTAATGTCTCAGCCAGATCTAGAGAAACTCATCCATGCGTTCATCTTCAGTCGTATTGATTATTGCAACAGCGTCTTCACAGGTCTGTCCAACAAATCAAACAGCTGCAGCTGATCCAGAATGCTGCTGCTCGCGTTCTCACTAAAACCAGGAAGATAGAGCACATAACACCAGTTTTAAAGTCCCTTCACTGGCTCCCTGTAGCTCAAAGAATCGATTTTAAAATACTGTTGTTAGTTTATAAATCACTGAATGGCTTAGCACCACAATACATTAAAGAGCTGCTGTTGTTGTATCAACCTTCCAGACCTCTCAGGTCTTCTGGTTCTGGTCTGCTCTGCATCCCCAGAACCAGAACCAAACGAGGAGAAGCAGCTTTCAGCATCTATGCACCAAAAATTTGGAACAAACTTCCAGAAAACTGTAAAACAGCTGAAACACTGACTTCTTTTAAATCTCAACTAAAAACCCACCTGTTTAGAATTGTATTTGAAATATAATCAATTACAAATTTATTGATGGAACTTGACTTAATGCTTTGTTTTGATTATTGATTCTATGTTGCATTGTGTTTCTGTGTTTGATATGATGTAAAGCACGTTGAAATGCCTTGCTGTTGAGATGTGCTATACAAATAAAATTTGATTGATTGATTGATTGATTGATTGATTGATTGATTGATAACTACAGAGATAACTCAGGAAAACCTAAGTAAGAATAACTGAAAGTTTTATCAAATTTCAAAGTTTTAAGCCTAAACTTACAAGTAGATATGACATCACAAACTAAAACTGGGAGAAAGAAGCCAAAACAGATAATTATGACATTTTGTCTGTGTGTGTGGGTGTTATGCCCAGTGAGGGGTATGAGACGACATTTACTGGATATGTGAAATGGAACTGTGTGAAATTTTATTTAACGCCTCCCCCTAGAATTGAGGAAACTGTGGCTCATTGATATACGTTGTACTTCCGGATGTTACAGAGTTGACACAAAGCCATGGCAGCGGTAGTTCTACTTTTTCTCATCTCCTTGCTGGATTCAGCTGAAGGTAAAATTTGTTTTTTATTACAAAATGTGTTTAACAGTTGCTGTGACAAGCTAACATTTCAATTGAAAAAATGTGGAGCTGTAGAAAGTATATTAGAAGAAAAACAACTGAAGCAAAGTTCAGCTGTCAAGATATATGTTTATTGTGAAAAATGTAATGTAATTTCTGTTTGGTTATTTTTGGAGGGCTTGTATTGACGTCTAATAGTTTTCTTTAGGACTGCAAGTTGATGCAGTATCATGTCGCAACGCAAAGACCCTGAGCGCTACTCGGTTTATGTTCTAAATGTGTTGGCTTAGTTTATTTAGATTCATTATTGTCCTTATGCAGCTTAAGAAGTCAAAAGCATTCGTTTGTACTCTCTGTAGTGCAGGACAAGTACAAATAAAGTATAATTTGCTTAACTGTCTCTAAAATGCTGAGGCACAGTGGAGAGATCAAGAAGATGAAAAGAAAGCAAGAGGTGGTTGACATGTGCTTGTTTATTGGTTTCACAGCTTGGGATAAAAAAGGCTTTTCAATATTCTCTTCTGACTGTTGGAGTGTTTGAAAGCAGGACAGCAGGAGTGTGTTGGTTGTGGATGATGTTTGTGACGCTGCTTTGACAGTGAGCCTCATAGATCTGGTTGAGATCAGTGAGTTGGGTTTCATACAGAGATCTTTGCTGCCTCACAGAGATTTCATGGTGAATTTTTGTCTTTTTTTGTGCAGCTGTGTGTTTAGTCCAGGACAAACTTTTGATCTTAATTACTTTCTTCCCTGTTTAAATAATAAATAAATTAATTGATAATAGTGTGAAGTAGTACATGAGTAGTACACTTAGTTCTGTCATGGCTACTTTTGCATCATAATTAGCTGAAACAAAAGAGTGTCAGTAGTTTATGAGGAGCAGGTTCTCAGAGGATTAAAAATAAAAAGCTCTAGCAGAGAAGTTTCCGTTTAAAGTAAAACGTAATTTAACAGAACAGAAATATTCTCTGAGATGACTTCATACAAATTCCAAATATAAACATTATTTTGAGGTAGAAAAACTGTTTCACTTCTCATTTCTTCATTGCAAACAATCAGACCAACCACAGCAGCTGCATTTTCTCCTTCATCACAGCAGAGGCTGACCTGACTAAAAGGTCCTAAACCTGACAAAATATAAAGACTCATCCACCATCTGTAAGCATTAGCATAATTTTGGATCAATAATAACATTTATTATGTAGCAAACAATTAATTAGTCAAATACCTAATAGGCTCCAACATTTAGTGTAACTCTAAAACTTGAGGAGGAAGTTCTTTAGCAAAGCAGATCTTTTTTGGCTCTGATATTTAAAGTGCAAAACTTGACACCCTCCCAACACTGACAGTTAAGTTACTGCATTTAAATGGATTTAAAAGTCATTTCTACACACAGTCGTCTCTGTGTTGGTTTAGTGACAGGGATCCTGATAAAGATGCCACCAACATGTCACTCATTGCTCTGATACTGTGCTAAAGTACTCACACTCCTTATTGTCTTCACATTTCATCACATTATAACAAAAAATTCAATATGTTTTATGTGGTAGATAAACATACATTAGGGTAGATAAAATAGCCTAAAGTTATATTTTACAAGTAATAGATAAGTATGGTGTGCATTTGTATTCAACCCTTTTCAATTTTATATAAATTTAATGCAGCGCATTTACTTTAGAGGTATCTAAATTTGTAAAACAAAACAGTTAGGTTATAAAACAATATCTCAAATTAAGACCATTTCTTGGAACACTGTTCAGTACATTATTTGAAAATGGAAATAGTAGGTGGCACAACTGTAAACCTGTCAAAACATGGCAGTCCACTTAAACTGACAGGACGTTCAAATAGAGCATAAATGAGAGAATCAACCAACATGAACATGGTAATCCTGGAAGAGCTGAGGGAGATATTCAGACTGAATAACAAAATTGTGGAGGAGCAGAAATTTGAAAGCCAGGAGAAGTCTCACTTGCTATTTGCAACAAACCATTTTGGGGACACAACATATATTCTAAAGAAGTTCCTCTGGTCAGATGAGACAAAAATGGATCACCAACATGTTAAATGGTATATGTAATGGAGAACTAATACAGCACAACACCCTGAACATACCAGCCCCATGATCAAAGTTGGTGATAGCAGCATCATGTTATACTGATCTTTCTCTTCAGTATGAACAGGGAAGCTGGATGGAGCTGAAAACAGGACAATCCTGCAACAAAACCTCCAAAAGACCTGATACTTTAGGTTCCAGCAGAAAAACATTAAACATACAGAGCTACAATTTACATATAAGTGTTAAAATGACCCAGTAAATTTACAGGCCTAAATCTAGTTGGGAACTAACTACTGAAGACTTAAAAGTTGATGTTTAAAGACATTGAAGGAGAGGGGACTGACAACCAACAATAAAATCATTTTGAGACGAATCTATTGGGTTGATCATTGAAAGGTTTTAGATCTTCAAAGATTTCTTTGGGGAAGGAAAGTAAATAATGGAAATTTTGTGATTTGTGATAGCAGAAGATTATCATGAAAGAAAGCAAATATTTTATTCACACTGATAGAAGAGGTATTGCTCTATTTATGAAAAAAAGGGAAACATCCTTTTCTTTAAATTGATGAGATTTTATTACTTATAATGAGAAAAAAGTTTTCGCTAAACAACTTATTCAATGAAGTCAATAATATGACTGGCTTCTGTCTTACGTGTATATTATTGAAGCATGGCATATAAATAACAGAAGGGACTAAAGTGAAGAGATCTATACAAATATAATTATAGTTGGACACTATATTTTATCTGCAATGCATATTTAAATAATGAAATGGTTAGATGAATTATGTGTTGATTCTAATTGACTGAACTTGTAGCGCTCTATAGGAACTTAGTCTATAAACCTCCTCTCTGCTCTGCTGTTGTGAAAGTTTTCTCATGATGTTCCAGAGAATTTTCATGATATTATTTTCTTCATTATTGAAATATAACTAAACTTCTTCTTTCAGGCTCTGAACGTCGAATTGTGAAATCTGGATCAAACCTTTTGCTGGAAGTAAACAAAAATGGAGTTGGCAAAGATGACTATTTTTTTTGGAAATTTAATAACAGTGTCAATCTTGTAAGATTTATTCCTGGCGGTGAGCCTAAAATCAAATATATAGAAAGAACTGATTTTTTTAAAGACAACTACTCACTGCTATTAAGAAATGTGCAACCCAATGACACTGGAAACTATGAGGCACAAGCAAATGGAGACACAGCAAAAACTGTAGCTGAATACACAGTTATAGTCCAAGGTAAGTTTTCTCTCATTTGCTTCCTATTTTGAAATAATTTCTAAATGTTTTTATAGCACTTCGTCTTAAAACCACTCAAATCTTTTTTTGCTCAGATCCAGTGTCTCCAGTGAAACTAACAGTGAAGCCCATTAAGTCCAGCTGCTATAACTTCACTGTGACGTGTAAAACAGTGGATTCTCAAATTAGTGGAACTTTTCAATGCGACAACATATCCTGCCATTTATTGGATCAAACGGACCTGAAAGACTCATCTCTGAAGGTCCATGTAGAGGAAAGCTCCATCATCTGTAACCATAGCAACCAAGTGAGCTGGGAAAAGGATGTAAAGAATATTATATCTATCTGTGAAAAACCACCAGGTAAGATTTAAGAAAAAGATTCAGGTGTTTTTAATTAAAGTATTGTGCATATAAATGTTTTAAATGGTAAAACAATAAAAGGTAAAGCAATTCATCATAGTTATGAGTAAACACACACGTGCATGTATGAACATAAACAAATGTCTAGCTTAAACCACAGGAAGAGACTGAATTAGGTTCCATTTATTTTTCCATTATGTTTGTGTGTATCCCTAATACTTACCTGCAAATTTAACCTGCACTAGTATAGAAAATGTATCTTATTTTACACCATAGCTGTAACCATTATGAGCACCAATCTGTGCAAATTATCCGTATGGATTTATCTAACAGATATGCAGGATTTTTCTTGTGTTTTACGGTCTTTATTTTTAATTTCTGCTTATTTTACATTTTTCTTAAAACCCATCTGAAAATGTGAAGACCTTTAGTGCTTTACTGGACCTACTGACCATTCAAAACACTTTTATACCGCTCATCCTTCACTGAGTTTTACTCATATACATTCATAAACGGATCAGCTGGCAAATTAAGCTACAGTGCCTTGCTCAGGGGCAAATTCACATGAGATGCAGGGGGGAGCTGGACGACTGTTCGCCCCAAAAATTATCCATGCATAGTTACTTTAATATAAACATTTAAGTACATTGTGTAAATCATATTGCTCATGACAGACATAGGCATTCTATATTTTATATACATTGCATATAACAAATCCCCCCACCAAACTAAATATGTTCATGTGTAAAAACTTTAACATATATAACATTTACTTCTATAAATTTTGCCATATTTATGCAAAAGATTGCAAATTTTACATGTCTGAAAACGTTTAAAAAATGTTTTTAAAATGTTTTCAGACATGTAAAATTTGCAATCTTTTGCTAAATTTAGCATAAATATGGCAAAAATAAAACAAGATTTATATTTCTACACACTTTAACAGACATAGGCATTTTATAATTTTTAAATATTGCATGTAACAAATCCCCCCACCAAACTAAATATGTTCATGTGTGAAGAAATATAAATCTAGTTTTATTTTGCCATATTTATGCAAAATATCGCAAATTTTGCATTTCTGAAAACATTTTTTTAAAATTTAATCTGTTGCTCATATAAATGCATGTATGAGCAACATGTTGGTCATGTTGCAGTATGTTACAACATGATCAACATACTGTTCATGTTGCCTTTCATTATGAACATCCCAATATTAAAGTGGCATTTGAGGGAGAACATGATAAATAGCTTATACTGTATATCTTTTTTGATTTTAGCAACTATTTTTTATCCAGACTGTCAGACATTTAGAAGATTTTTTATTCTAGCATTAAAGTTGTAAAACAGAAAGTGAACTTGACTAAAGCATTCCTGATGTTTTTTTTCTATTTTCTCTCTTTCTACAGTTCTCAACACAGCCACCATAGTTGGGATAACATTTGGAGCATTACTGCTGGTATCTATTATGTGCTCTGTGCTCATAATAATGTGTAAGTACCTCTTAATTTTTCTCCCACAATCAGATTATTGTCAATCCTTGACAGATTTAGGTTTAAACCTAATTTAATTTGACCATGGTGCTTTGTTCTGGCTGGAAGTTATATTTACTTTTTGAAGTGTTGGAATCTCAACTTATATCTGTGGATTTAGTTAAAGATTATAGTGATGGCCTTCCAACCTCAAAGACTTGGAGCTCATCACCAGCAGAACTGTTAAATGGTCTGAAGAAAGTTTTCATTGCTGTCAATAGAAAATAATTTTTTTCTTGAGAAGGGTATAAGTTATTTTGAACAAGGCATTTTTACAACTTCCTGTTTGAATTTTAAAAAGAATCTGCCAGCAGTATGAATGATATTGGGTAATAACAATCAGAGTATGTGTTTACTTACAATGAATTACTCCAACAAAATATGTAATAATAATAATAGATGAATAGATTTTGCCTGCAAAATGGGATGAGTTTTTCTTTTCTTTAACAATTTTAAGCATATTTAGTTTGAAGACCAAGTAAATTTGCTTTATGATTTTTGAACATTATTATGTTAGGTGTAGACATTTTCAAATATATCTTTCTAAGATTATTTGTTTGAATTTTATTTTTCTATTCCAGTGAAAGTAGGATCATCCTACAAGTCTTTTAAACAAATAAGTGTTTTTAGCCTATGGTTTAGTGGGATCTGTAAAGAAAGGAGAAGGAAATCAGGAGAAATGTCTGAGAGCAGCAGCTTGAACCAAAATCTGTTTTTGAGAGACATCTGTTGTAAAATGACATCAGTGCTTTGAAAAACAATTTAAAGGCCTGTTGTGATTTACTCTTGTTATGCTGTTATGATGTTGAATTTATAACAATTTTCCTCTCAAACATTGACTTTTAACTTTGGCAAAAAAGATAACAAAACCCCCAAATCATTGAAATTCTGCTGTTATCTCCAATTTAACACTTAAATTACTTTGATTATTATGTGATCTTAGTTTGTTTAAAGTGTCACTTTAAAGTAAATTTAATCACCTCAAACTACAGAACTTTATTCTTTATGACTGACCTGCAGGTAAAAGAAAGAGGAGCGCAAATACAGTGTATGAAGTTCCTCAGGTAAGCAGTGTGTTATTTTTTAAAAAGAAAAACTCTCCCTATTTGCTTGTCAAAATAATCAAGACAAAAGAACTATTCTTTTTTAGATAAAAAATAATCTAGGCTTAAAAGGAGCAGAAAAACACATTTTTAACAGAAACAGTTTGCAGCAAATTCAACTTTACTCTGACCTTTGTGTTCACATTTTAGTGAGAGTTTCCACAAAATGCCACCCAGAGAATATTAAGATATAAAGATGTGTTTTTTTCTCTTTGTCATCCTTTATAGGAAACTCCACTGCCTAACCCATATGCAAATCCTGCTGAAATTACTGAATCTCCTTCTCCAACATCAACGTATGCCCTGGTGCAGCTTCATAGTCGTCCTGTGCAAAGCAATGTCACCAGTACCTCCACAAACCCGCAGCCTGAAACAATTTATGCTCAAGTTGACAGAGCTGCCAAGTTCAACTCAAAACCTGCTGCAGTCAACAGGTGACAAAAAAGAAAATCAAAATGGAAAATGTATATAACTGTGTTTTAACTGTGCCAAAAATGATCATGAACTCCCACTGTGAACCAGCTTTTAAATGTTTTTATAGATTTAATTTTACTTCTATTTAGTGATGGAACAGTAAAATTTGGGAAATTCTTCAATTCTTCACAAACTTAACGGTAAAGTTTTTAGAGCTAAGAGATTTACAGTTATTATCATGACGAATATCAGTAAAATATATGGTATATTTTGTTGTTATCATATCAAAATATTAACTCCAAAATGTGCTCTCTTGAAATTTTAGTATTTTATTTTTCTGTTTGTGAAATTCAAAGTGTTGTGATTTTTGCACATTTTTGTATTCTAAACTTGTTGCTGCTAAAGGTTCTGTTTTTTGTTGAGGCGCTAAAAAGTAAAACACGTTTTAAGTAAATTATTGGCTTTAACAATAAAATGTTATTACTAAATTTTGTGTTAACTGATAAGCAGCAATACAAAAGGAGAATTTCAAAGATAAAGTAGAGTAACACCTTTTGTTTGTGTATTTTCATAATTTCTGCTTATGTTTTTATATTGTGTACTGTACTTTATTTGAGTTGTGTTGTGTTATTTTAACATTTTATTCTAGCAACTAATTTATCCAATTAATGTAGAATAACTGGTATCAGTGACAGTTTAAAGATCATAATGTGACTTTGGTCACATAAGTCTATTCATCTAATACAGTAATGAAGTCTATAGACGTAAATTCAAGCTGGGAGACTCTTCAGTTTACTGGCAGCATCAATTACCACGCCTCCGCCTCCGCCTCAGCCAACCAGCACCAGACTGTCGCTCCGCTCCAGCCAATCACCACACAAGAGCTCCTTCAAAAGGCGGATCCACCTGCTTCAGCCGCGCTTCGACCCACCTCCTCCCCGCCTCCACCCTCATCCTCCCGGGCATCTTCCAGACTCCCTCCAGGCTCCTTCCTCTCCAGGCTCCACTCCACCACCAGTGTCCGGGGGAAGACTACCCCGAGCTTCGCGCCGAGCCCATCATCCAGCTCACGGCGATTCTCAGCACATCTTCTGCTGGTGTCCGAGCGCCAAAGAACCTCGGGTCAATAAAACTTTCTAACTGCTGCTTTTCTCTGTGTGAGTCTTTCCAGATTAAATTAATAGCAGAGACATATGTGAGCTGATTTCAATCAGCGTCATGTTCTCAATAAAATAAATGTTTGAAATACTTCTGTGACTTAGTACAGAAAATAATACAATATTTCCTCATTTGACCAGCGATGCGAAGCCATGGCTGTTCTCTATTTTCTGCTTGCTGTCTCTCTGCTGGGTTCAGTTGAAGGTAAAATATATATTATGTCTTATTGTGTCACCTAGGGTTAGGATTAGGGTTATCACTTGTGACTCAACTTGTCACAAGTGATACGCTTTGGCTCAAGTGCTAATGAACTGGTAAAAAAAGTGAGATTTTCATTGAGATAATTTATTCAAATTATTAAGCTCAATACTGACATCTAGTGACAGTGAAGCTAAAAACTTTTCCACTGTTGCTTCATCTGTATGAATAGTCATTCAAAATTAAATACATAAATAATACCTTGAGTTAACCTTGTTAATTTGGTCCAATGTACTATTCTTCTTTATCTCTGAAACCCATTTTTAGGATACTTCAGTATTTTACATTCATCTATGCATTTACAAAGAATAAATTCACACAAAGTCTAAAAAGCTCTTTTTCCCCTCATTAAAGTAAGTAAATAAACACCTAACAAGGAAAAATAAATTCCTTTTAAAAGAATATTTGATATAATCAGTATTGAATTCATATAGAATGGTCTGTGCTGACAGACACATCTGCAATTTCTTTTATTTAAAAAAAAAGAAAAAAAATTTGAACGTGAAGAGTAGATTTTTACCAACGAACAATACAAAATGTAGATTAAAAGATTTTGTTTCTAAACAAAAATGTTGTCTTGACCTCAAATCAACCTCAAATTCAGATTTGGCAGAGAGCCTTTCATCAAATACACAGAAAGAATTGTTTTTTCTGAACAAAACTACTCTTTGCTTTTAAGAAATATGCAACACAGTGAGAGCGGAACATATAAGGAAATATTAAGTGGATCAGAAGACAAAACTGCAGCTGAATACACAGTCAGAGTCCAGGGTAAGTTTCTTCTTGATTGCTTCCTGTTTTGAAATTATTTCTAGCTTCTTTTACTGGACCCTGTTTTAAAACTAAACAAATCTTTTTTTGATCAGATCCAGTGTCTCCAGTGAAACTAGCAGTGACGCCCATAAAGTCTTTAATTTTTTAGCTTCTGTAAATTCACTGTGTCGTGTGGAACAGTCGATTCTCAAATTAGTGGATCTTTTCAATGTGAAAATAAAACCTGCCGTTTAGTGGACCAAACACACCTGAAGGTCTCATCTCTGACGGTCCATGTAGAGGAAAGCTCCATCATCTGTAACCATAGCAACCAAGTGAGCTGGAAACATGATGTAAAGAATGTTGCATCTCTGTCAGAAAAAAACATGTAAGATTTAAGCGAAACATTCTGGTACTTTTAAACTTCAAATATTGGTAAGTGAAAATATAAACAAAACACATAAACCTCAATAACCAATGAAAGCTGTTTATAATTTCTTTAAAGCATTATTTTGCTTGTGATAAACATTGTAATTGGACATTTTATGTTGCATATAACAAAAAAAAAACAAACAACAAAAACAAACAAAACATCAACCTTAATATTTTAGCTGGGGTAAGAAAAAAAATATCTGGCAATTTTTTTCTTTAGTTTTTTTATTATCATTTTGTATAAATTTCCAAGCATTAGAAGGACATTTAATGCATAGTATTTATTTACTCATATTTCTTTTATCTACTATTTTTCCAGTCAAAATTCAATTGCAATGTAAAATTTAACGTAATGTGAAAATTTCACGTTTTTATTCTCTGATTATAGCTTACAATAGAACCATTGTAATCAATGTTGTAAGAATAACCTTGGCTGCAATTCTGGTTGTAATTTGCACTTTAACTGCTGTTGTAAGAAAATGTAAGTATTAGTATTTATATATATTTATATATATACGTATATATAAAAGACTTCCCTGAGTTTAATAGAGGAAAAAAATACAACCTTTCCTGTGTCCCAATGCTCTTCTCAAAACAATCTTAGTGGATGAACTCAGTGATACTGTTGTTGGCTGAGCAAAAATAAATAAAAAAATAAAAAATAAGTTAAATTGGATATTTGATCTTCTTATTCTTATTGTTGGAAATTATGTCTTAAGATTTAAAATCCTGTTCCTGGCTGGTTGCAGAAATAACCGGAGTGAAGATTTGTTTTGGAGCTGTTTTGCAGCTCCTGGATCTGGACGATTTAGACCAAGAATTCTGCTCTAAAGGGAAAAAGTCCAGGAAAAAAGTCCAGGATTTGAAAACTACTTGTTTCCATGATCTGCTTCACAATTAAAGTCTGTGTGTCCGTGTTATGCCCAGTGAGGGGTATGAGACGACATTTACTGGATGTGTGAAATGGAACAGTGTGAAATTTCATTTATCGCCTCCCTCTAGAATTGAGGAAATTGTGGCTGAGTAATAGACGTTGTACTTCCTGATGCTACAGTTGACACAAAACCATGGCAGTGGTAGTTCTACTTTTTCTCATCTCCTTGCTGGACTCAGTTGAAGGTAAAATTAGTTATTTATTACAAAAAGTGCTTCACAGTTGCTGTGGCAAGCTAACATTTCAACTGACAAAAATGTGGAGCTGTAGAAAGTACATGTCCGTTATCCTGCAATAGCTAGCCCCGCCCACTTCATCACAACCCTCCGGGGCTGACTACTGACCAGTTCTCTGTCTAACAGGTCCGGAAAATCTCTAAGACCTGGGTATTACCCTAAATGAGATCTATAAGAGATAATCTATTTAAACTGGTGTCGAAAGCGATTCGTCTAGCTCTAACTACCTCCAATCCAGAAGTTACGACCCTTTTCAGTTAAGAAACAGTCAGCTGAGTAGCCCTCACAGCTGCATAATTCCAATAACCACTCCTGTTAACGGTAGCTCGCTTCCTAAAATATAACTTGCTCTTGGAACCGGCTAGATTAAATTTAGTGACTTGGATGTAAGTCCCTGGGTCATTATTTTACTCTCGCCAAAGGAAATTATGAAGCCTCCTTATCACTAGAACCATGTACCTTAGTTTTACCTTTATTAAAAGAACTGAAAAATGATTAAATGACTCAATTAATTCCAATGTCCACCAACCTCATTAGAATTTTAGAGTAAGAATTTATTAAGCAAGCTTAAGCAGGGATATGTGACATACAAATCAATAATCAATTGTATATAATTCAAGAGCAGTGTAATAGAATAAACATGTACAATCATACCCTCCTGTCTCTTTCCCTAACCTATGTCGCAGATTCTGAGATAGCTTTTTAGGAAGCAAGTTCAACTCATACCCAGTTGGTGGTGGATCTTTAGCAACAGGAATGTCCGAAAACCTTGGTCTGAGTCTTTGTCCTTTGTGTGGAAAAATCCTCTTTAGAATAGAAACAAAGTAGAGAGGGCTCAATTGCTTTTGAAAACCCAACTCTTTATCCCTCCGGAACCTTTGTCTTTTCTCCAAGTCTGTTGCAATGTTTGGGTTGAGATAAGACCGACGATCGAATCAGGAACCCGGGTTGGACTATTGGAACTTGTCTCCCTTTGGCGGCACGAAGCTTCAGCTTTTCCCGTGGCTCCAGGGTGTGGTCTGCTGTTGTTTCCTCGATCTGCTTCTTCGTGTTAGCTCTACTTCGGTGCCGCAGACAAAGAACAAGAACTTCTCCTTTTCCGTCTGCTTTTATACAGTTCTCCGCCATGTATGTGTATGGGGAGTGTTAGTTTACGTGGTTTCCTGAACATCTGCTGATTTCACGGAAACCCCCGTCGGCCCCTCCTGTCTGCTGGCTGGGATGGAAAATCCCGTCCTTTCCTCAGCGTGTTGATCTTAGCCAACCATACCGCCCCACCCATCCTGTGCGTCTGGCCATCTGTTCAGAACTGCTTGCGACAGCAGGAACTCACAAGTTCCCCTTCTCTTTTTACTCACCCTTTTCTCTGATTAACTATTAAACACAGTCAAATATTAAAAACTATGTGCTGATTTCCATTAAGCATTAATCATAAGCATTAATCACCTCTTTCACTTATTATAAATCATCAAACCTTAATCATTTCATTGTTGTTATGTCATTACAGATCATGATTTGTACACTTCAGAATCATTCAGTGATTACTTACACACAGTCATTTTACCTATTGTATTTCAGTGATTACTTACACACAGTCATTTTACCTATTGTATTCATACATGTCCAACTTAATCATTATAAATCAAAACACTCAATCATTATAAATCAAAACACAAGATTGCTGTATTTCCTTCAGGCCTTCATGCACCTTTTTCTGCGTGTACCTGGATAGATCTCAAACCCCATACCAGTTTTCTTGACACCCCCTCCTTGAGATCGGACGGTGCTTCGCAGAAAACACAAAGTCCTAAGTCAAAAGAGGTCAAGTCCATCACCGCAATCAGCAGTCAAGATGTCCTGTTCGTAGCAGGCAACCGGAGATGATGATGGTGTCCAGGTATCCACAACCTCATACTCCGTCAGATTGGACGGCGGAGAAATCCAGCACTCGGCGTCCAACTGGGGAGGAAGTGGAGATCCGGCTGATCCAGGAGGGCTGATGTCCTCCAGTGAAGACTGCAGAAGCGAAGACAGATCCATCTCAGAGTCTGGCAGTGTCGGTGGGTTGTTACAGTATCCCTCCAACTCAGCCAGTAGATCCTGAAAATCCATATTGGTCGACGGCGGATCAGGTGACGGAGATGACGCGAAGAGGGTGTCTTCTGTCTGGCACGCTTGGTGAGATGAACTGAGAATCTCAGTTTGGGTACCTTTTCTGTTAGTCGCACTGCTGGTTTGGCATCCGACATCGATAAACATATCTGGAGACATGGGACACGCGGGTGGAAGGTACTCGCCTACTGCCACAACTCGTCCATCGAGAAGGTGTAGAGTTGGCAGGCATTGTCGAGTAAGCTGGTGTTCCCATAACTTCTGAATCACGGGCAGCAGGAGTCCCGTGTGCATTGGAGATGTTGTAAGGTCGTCGTCTTCTTGGCCAAAGGCAGAGGTCCACACGATTTTGTGCACCCGTTCCAGGAATCGAGATGTGGAAGCCGCTATGTAAGGCAAATCTCCTTGCCCTGTGGCGCAGAGAATTGCCGTTACATCTGTGAAACGGCTGCTCACGCAACGGTGACACCAGCGGGAGGACGATGCAACCCATATGAATCCATAGGATTCTGTGGCGATCCCACATCCCACACAGCAGGTTGGTGCCTGAGAAGAAACAGCAACCTAGGTAACTTCACGATTAGGGGTTTCGGATTAATAATAACACAACGAATATGCAAATGCGAAAGCGGAAAGAGTAGCTGGTTTAAGCTCGTGTGCCTGCTTGGGCTGCCAGCCAGGGAGAATTACTCACAGGAACCGGAATATCATGATCTGGAGCTGGTTCGCCCCGATCATAGACATGAGCTGAATCATGGAATATTGCAGCATAGGTCATCATCCATACAACGATGGCCAGGTCTGAGGTCTCCTGAAGCCAGTAGAGGACCACCAAGATCCCCCAAACCGTTGCCCAAAGAGTCAGAACTATCCACTTTTGCAGCCATGTGCGCCTGCCCCGACCTTTGATGGACAAGGCTTGGCGCGCTAAGTAGACGAGGATAGATACTGCGAAGAGCCCCTCTAGAATAGCTGTGAGGATCTTAAGTGGGGCGGTTCGAGTGGCTTGATGGCCCCCACGGACCAACTCCAGTATCAGGGCTGTGGTGTCGGTGACGAGCCATAGGCAAACCACAACGCCCCTGCGCCAGTTGATGCGGGTACGGCCCATCAGGTAACAAGCGAAGAGGGATGAAGCTAACCCCCATTTCTGGAGGATGATGGGTCGTAGGATAAGCTTGACATATTCTTGTAGCGCAACGAAGATCCTCATAGGATGTCCCCTGGGCCAGGAACCAGTGTGGCAGTAGAGTACCCAGGCCAGGGTAACCCCTAAGTGCTCAAGGGTACTCACTTGAATTGGTGCAAAAAGTGAGTTGGGGTTCGATGTGTTGGTTGAAGAGTTAGATTCCATGATGTCCGATGGTGGTTCTTTTGGTTCTGGTGTTGTCGGCAGCGGCGGTGAAGGTTGACTGGCTCGTAGGCACACGAGAGCTCTCTCTTATGCAGAAGCAGGCTCCTCCTTCGGGGGGAGGGGTTGGTACCCCCTCTTTTCGCAATGACATAGTGCTTTCAGCCACACCTCCAGGACAATTTTGCCAACGATTAAAGCCACGGCCACGCCCAGTAGGCTCAAGATGTATGGCCACAGCAGGCTCAGAGCATCTAGCAGCCACTGTCCGACGATGTGGAGGCCTCCCTCTACAATGTTAGCAGCGCCTTCCACGACGTCGGTGAGGGTGGTCACGATAGCTGATCCCAAAGTCTCGAACCAGTAACATTCATGTTGATCAGATCCTTTTCCACATTTTTCCCAAATTTCCTTAGAGATTGAGCAGGTGAGATTGGAATACAAAAGGTTAGGTCCGACCCAAGCAAACCCTGGGTCTGTGTGCCCATCACACAGATTCTTGCGGAAAGCATGTCCTTCGGCGATGGCCACTAGGGGATTTGGGATGAACGGAACTGGGAGACCCAGAATGCTCTTGCGCTTCTGGAGATGGTATCCCAGAATTGCGTCGGTGCAGGTCCGTCCGCTCACTATAGCCCTCCGCCAAGTACCATTGATTTTGCGCCAAGTAACTTCAGAAGAGTGAGTGTCATACTCATCGGCATAATGTTGTTTGCAGTAGCTATCCCAACCTCGGACCTCGTGGCAGGGTCTTCTGGCCAAACTGATGACACATTCAAGGACTTGTCGTGTGTTGTTTTTACAAGTCATGCGCCAGGGTCTCGGGTTGACGTAGTTTTCAGGTCTCCAAAAAATTCCAGGCCAAATCGCACGGTCCTTAGAATAAACTGTGGCGAGGTACTGGTACTTGATCCAATAATTGGGGGATTCACTGAGACATGGTATAACCCAGGCTTGAAGTTCTTCTTGTTGGAGTCCCCACCATTCCCAATCGCAATCTCGATAATAATCCTCATAGCAGGCTTGTAGAGCCCATTTAGAGGTAGGAAGGGTGTCGGGATCAGGGCAGTGATACTTCCATACGGAAAATAAAGTATGGCTTTCTTGTAAGAGGTCACATCGCGGTGAAGATAGGGTTTTCCTCCAATAAGTATCATTGAGGCTGTCAGAGATCCTCTTGGCGACACACTTATCAATCTTTGCAAAATCACCCTTAGGAGCGTTCAGAAGATCTTCAGGAGTTGGAAGGCGTTGGGTACGCAAGTTGGCAATGTGTAGCTCCTCTAACCCAGCAGGAGAGCGAACCGCTCCCTCTGGGAAGTCTCCCACAAAGAACGTTTGGTCTGTTGCTATATATGTCCATGGGAATGTGTTATTCAGCCAGACTTCGATTTCTGTACGTACTGAGCGTACAGAGTGCCATAAATCCGTCCAGTATTCTTCTACAGCTGTGACAATGTAATTATGGCCCCTGCATCTGACGAACTTATTCCAGAGGCAGGCATTTAACCACCTAAAGTGGTGTGTATAACAGTGCTGTTGGTCAGCTTGATACATAAACCGTGTAGGACCTTGTCGAATCAGGAAAGCCGTAACGTTAGTCAAACTTCCGTTGGGGGGCGGCCTCGTCGCCCACTCAAGAAAGTTGTTTCGGAAGGTGCTGTTAACCCGCGATCGCTCTGTAATGTTGGCATCCTCTCTGCAATTTAGGTGATAGTCACCCCAAAACTCCCCTCGTGGGAGCCAGGTTCGACAACCTGAGGACCTGTGCGGGGCCGGGTATACTACTTCGTTATCCCAGTACCCCTGGTTCGGCAACAGTAGTAGTGATCGACAAGCCATATTGCAATGCCATTCTGGAAATCCTCGATCCGGATGAATCCAGTTACACCTGACGGTCCGTCGTTCCTTGCGCTGTAGAACCCGTATCCAGCAGAGCGCTCCGGTGTCGAGGAAGTCATAGGCGTAGATCTCCCAGGTCCGATTCAGGAGGTCGTCTAGGGTGGAGTCGTTCAATTTGTAAGCTCGGCTTTCCACATACTTTTTGCCGTTTTCTTTGGCGAATAATCCGGTTCGATTCTGGGCAGAAGTTTAGTTGTCCCATGGCACAAAAATAGCCGTGGTGCTTGTATTCCAGCAGTGGAAGGTGGCATACTTGGAATGTCCATAAGTGACCTTTGTATGCGTAAGATACCACGGTCCAACTCCGATGAAGTAGAAGATCGTAGCGAGAACAGCAGCAGCAAATAGCAGAGCAAGAAGCGTCAGCAGCCCTTTCAGGCAAAGGGATTTTCCTGTTATCCTACTCGTTTTCCGTAGCAAAGGTTCGTTAGAGGTGTCCGAGTCGTCGTCCATGTCAGTAGAGCTGTCCGAATCCGATGTTGAGTCTAGCCAACCCTGGTCTGTAGGCTTGCGCCTCATGCCGATAGCATCCATCCTGGCCAGATTAGTGATTCTCTGGGATCCGGAGTATCAGGCGTTGTACAAATTTTTCTTAAAGCCTTGATGCAGCCTTGGTGAGCAGGGTTCTTCGCAACCCGTCTGGCGGCCCTTCTCTGCTGCAAGGCTGTAAATATAGGAGAGGGGTAGGGTAAGTCGGGCTCCAACCCCCTCCACACCCACTTCCAGTGGAACACCCTCCAATAGTCCGGCCGAGGAAACGGGCCTTGGGCGGTGCTGTTTTTCAACGCCTGGTCATACCAAGATTCGTGATTATACCCTATTGGGGCGGGTACTGAGATGTAGGTGTACAAAGGTTGCCCATGCAAAGTTAGTCTGGTGCGGTACCCCCAGGTTGACGGGGTAAAAATCCTCTGGTGTGGTGGGTTGGGGTAGACCCTGTCTATTTCCAATTTCAATGGAAGCCTGGTGTTATTAAATATAAAACATTCTGGATTCATTTCCCTCTTTACTATGGTTTTTGCCATACTTGGTGATGTGGTCCAAATAATCATGTCATTAAGTGAAATTTCACAATACAGTCCTTGCAGTGGTTCAAGGTAATGGGGACCCCATCTCACCCGCAGTTCGATCCCCTGTACCCTGTGATACACTGTATTAAAAGTCCATGGCAGAGATCTTGGGCTCATAGGTGAAATTGATGCATAATGGACCGTGTTACTGGACCCTCGTCCTTGCCAAGCAGGCGGTGCGGTAGGGATGAATAAATGTGGCTTCGTTGGAGGGGGTGACGTGTACTCTTCACTTTCCCCCACCTGTTTTGTGTTCTGGAAATCAGTGGGTCGAAGATATATGAGGTACTTGAGAAAATATGCTTCGGTGAGCGGATTGGAAGGAGTGAAATCTTCTCTTGGCATATCAAGTAGTATAGAGGTAGTAGGGAGCCTTAGGAACAGGCCTTTATCTGATATTCCCGACGAGACTCCAGCTCCTACTTTGAACATTTTGGTTACAAAAACCCTTGTACCTTTCCGTCTTGTGGGTTTCGACTGACGTTGGGACTTGGCGACTCGTTTTCCCCCTTCCGGTGTATCCGTTAGTCTTGGTTCTTCTTCCTCCATGGAAATGCTGAAGCGAGCTTCTGCCAGGCGTGGGTCTTGGGTTTCTTCTTAGGAGGCTCCGGTTCGGTGTAGGACACGGTGGCATAATTCTGCTCATCTGGCACCACTTTGATGGCTGCTCCGACGGAGTAGATTCCTTTAAAGGGGACGGTGATCATGCGCACTGACAGCTGAATCTGGCAGGAGGTGCTAGGATCGGAGGGCGTACCCGCTCTGTGGGCCACGCCTCCCGGGTGTTGCAATACTCCATCCCGAAACTGAGACTCCGCTGTTATCCAGTACAGGCAAGACTTTTCCTTAGGTCTTACCGCATTGCTGCCCCACCCGTCCACCTCGGTGGTGTAGTAATACATATCTGAGCAACGTACCCCATCTTCCCTTGGCACGTCCGGTAAATCCACCACAGGAATTGTGCAGTCATTGATGACTTCCAAAATCAGATGTGCCCATGTGGTCAGCTCCCAGGGGCCTGTCCAACCCCCATTAACGGCTTGGTCTCTGGTGTCATCTGGGAGTGCACTTAGTCCCTCAGCTGATGGTTGGTACGCGTGAGGCCGATGCACCCGGAAGATCACAGGGGAGTGGCTGGTGTTCAATGGTGGAAATGACAGGGATGCTCCGGCAGCTTCATATGGCCAGGCTGCATGAACAGAATCCCACAGGACATCATGGGGCCCTTCTTCCCTTCTCCATACCCATGGATCCGCTTCTTCTGGGGTGTTTGGGGGAGCTGAAGGTCCCGGTAATATTATCGGTATGGGGCTCCCATGGTTTGGTTGTACTTGCCCATATGTTCTATAATATCGCAGCGAGCTGTAAAACCTCGTCACCTGCCATCCCTCAGCCTGACCTGTCAAAGTCAGTTCTCCTCTCCCCAGCTGGTCTTCGCAAGTAGAACAGTGGTGGAGATCATCCCCATCCCAGACGCATTAACAACTTTTTGGTTCTTCATTCTGCCAGCTCCATTGGGTCTCCAACTGAAGTCGGGGCAGGTAACCTACCCGGCAGTTCCCACAGATGGTGTTGTTCAAAACCGTGACCGGAGAGACGCGGAGATGTTGTAGCATCTCTGCGGTGGCTCCTTGTTGCCTGGGTTTCTCACGGCCCGGTCCCTCCCAGGTGATAGGGAGTGGGTTGTTTACTAAACAAACCGGACAGCGACTTTTAGCTCTTGCCCATATCAGCATCTCTCGCTCCTCCGACAGGACTCCCTTTTTAGCCCAATCCAATTTCTTCAGGGCTCGTCCTGCCCAAATCCCTGAAGGTGTTCTTCTAATTATAACCACCCCTTTCACGGTGGCCAGTCCGATATAGGGTGGAATGGTACATGATTCACTGGCCATTTCACCGGCTTCTGTTTCACTTTAGCCAGGAACTGGCTTGAGCTGCTCAACTTCTTGAATCCCTTTTCTTTTCAGCAATACTGTGTTCCTATCCAGTACTTGCTTGACGATGTCAGTGGTCTCAAACTTGGGTTTTACTGCTGCACTTACAGGTTGCTCTCTTGCTTTGACCCACACGCGCTGTCCCTCTCGGAATGGCACTCTGGGCGTCAGCTTCTCCTTTTTGTCGCTGGAGCTCCGCCCCACTTCCTTCGTGGTGAACGGTCGTTGGTTGAGCTCCATTGCAGGGGCGGGCCTCTCGGCTCTGCTTCTGTCGTTCAGGGCCTGCCCTATTTCCACCGCCTGTGTGCTCCAACTGTTGGTGTTAGCATTTTTAGCTATCCAGCTTTTCACTAACCCTATGGCTCGTTCCACCACTCCGTTAGCTTGTGGGGTATAGGGTGGCGAGTAAACGCGCATCACTCCAAACTTCTGACACCATTGGTCAACCTGTGAATTACGGAAATGAGTCCCATTATCCGTGCGCAGCTCTTTCGGGATTCCCAGGGCACTGCATACTTGTTCCAGCATGCCGACAACACTATTGCCGTTTGCTTTCCTGGCTGCTTTTGTAGTTACAAACCCCGACATAGAATCCACCAGCACTAAGAGGTACTTCTCACCTCTTCTTCCTGTTATCCCCATGGGGCCTGCAACATCCATGCAGACTGAACCCCAGGGGACCGTGCTTTTGATGGATAACCCCTCCATCCGCTGCCCTCGGCGACCTGCGTTGTATTGTCCACATACTTCACAGTCCCTTAGCACACGTTGGACTTGTTTCACTGGGATCCAAAGATCCTGCTCCTCCAGCTCCTTACGGGTAGGTCGTACGCCTGCATGTCCAAGGGCCTCATGCACGCTCCGCACGACCTCGACCACGTACTCTTCTGGGACCTCCCGTCCTCTGGGAGTGCTGTCCCACTTCTCGGTACCGACAAAGACGATCTTTCTTTGCTGGACATAACAGTCCACTTCATCATTCCCACGCCAATGAGCTCCCTCATGCGTGTGTGCTTTTTGATGCTCAACATCTATTTCCAATTGTAGTTTTAGCTCAGCAATCTTTTTCCACAAGTCTTTGTGTGCCACAGGCTTGCCCTTTGCTGTCTCGAAACCATTTTCTTCCCAAATGGCCAAGTCTTCTCTAAGGGCTTGAGCACAGTAGTAACTGTCGGTTACTAACCTGGCACTCTTGATTTTCCTTTTCACCAGCTCCAGCAATCCTTCCAGTACGGCCGTTACTTCTCCGGCTTGAGCGCTACCGGGAGCCTTTCCTTTCTGACGGCAATTTTCCTTGCCGTCTTGCTTCAGAATAAATCCCCAGTATGCCGACTGGTCGGACCCCTTTCTGGATCCATCGGTGTAGATTGTCCATTCCGGTTGTTTTGGCTTCTCAGATGTCTCTGGCGGTTTCTTCTTACTGGTGGGTTGTGCTGGCCCAATCTCAAGCTCCGGGTCCAGCAGGATGTCTTCCCATCTTCCCCACCGTGTGTTAGTTGCTTTAGTACTTTCCACGGTACCTTTCCTTAGATACTTATGAACTTGGCTCTGTGTGATGACTTTAACTGGTTGTCCCTGTGCTAGATCCTTCAGCACACCCCAGTAACGAGCTAGCACCGCCAGCTCTTTTTCCTCCTGCGGATATTTCTTCTCAACAGAAGTCAGGGTGTAACTCCACAGGGTAACCAAGCCTCCATTTTCGTTACTCACTTTGATCATGGCATCGTCATTCTCACAGCTGATCTCTGCCACCAGTCGTTCTGACAAACTTCTTGGCTCCAGTCTCACAGCTGCTTGAATGGCTTTTCTCAATTCTTCCAGGCTCTGTTGATTCGCTGCTGTCCAAACCCAGGGTCTTTTTCCGTCGTTCTCGTCCTCCTCACTCTTTCTCAGGCATTTGTACAAAGGTCTGGCATACTTCTGATAATTGGGTACGTGGTCCCGGACATAATTGCATAGTCCTAATATTTTCTGTAAGTCATTCTCTGACTGAGGTGGTTGAATGTTCGTCAGCTTGTCTCTGTACCCATCTGAGAGTCCCAAATCTGACGTAACTTGGAAACCCAGATAATTCACTTGGAATTGTCCAAATTGACATTTCTTGAGGTTTAGTTTCAGACCTGCCTTGGTGAGGTTTTCAACCACTTTTTGTAGCCTTTCTAGGTGTTCTTCTTCTGTGTCATCAGCAATAAAGACATCATCAATGTACACAGTTGCACCTACGTCCCCCAGTACTTCCATCACTGCTGACTGGAACACGTTTGGGGAGTTCTTGTATCCCTGGGGTAACCTTTGCCACACGTAGCTCTTGCCTTTGTGGGTGAATGCAGTTTTACCTTGCGATTGTCTGGCGAGGCGTAGAGAGAAAAATCCATTGGCTAGGTCGATGCATGACTTGAACCTCTTGACTCGAAGAGTTTTCAGCGCTCCTTGTGGATTGATTAAACTGGCTCGGTTCGCTATTGTTCTCCGATTCAGGGCTTTGAAGTTGATAACTGGTCTCCAACCCCCTCCAGCCGATTCAGGTTTCTTCACCGCCTGGATGGGGCTGTTGGTGATCGGGTTGAGCTCCTCTCTGATGATTTCCAGGGCGCTCAGCTCCTTCACGATCTTGTCCATCTCCTCGACTGCTCCCGGGTTCAGCGGGTACTGCCGAACAGGTGGATGAACTCCACCTTCGATATGATGAACAAACTTTGGGCCCAAATCCCCACAATCATTTTTGAACCGTGCCACCTGTGCTGTAGCAATGATCTCACGCAGCTTCTCTTTCCCAGCCGGGGAGAAGTCACTCTCTGCGAGCTTCTGTTCTGTCACCGTTGGTATGTCAATCGGTTTGTACCAGTCCTGCTGCTCGGATCCGGATTGGGTCGGGCCGACTTTCACCAATCTTGCTTTTAAACTCGTCAGCCTTCGCTCCAGTCGGCGATGTGTGCCTTTCTTTTTACTGAGTTCGTCTAAGTCTTTTACTGTGAGGAGATTGTAGGGACCTTTTACCCACACTACTCCTTTCCAGGTCCCATATGGCATTTCTTCTATTTTTCCATTAGCAAACTGAACCTTCAGGTGTCCTGCTGTTTCTAGGTCTTTGGGGGTCATAGACACCTCCGCTCCGGTGTCCACCAGGTAGGGTACTCCCTCCACTTTGGCGTAGATTTCGTCCCCTTCCCAGTAGGCATTTTCTAAAATGACCCGCGACCTGGACGTCATTACTTCGGTGACCCTCCGGCCCCGGCTTTACGGGACTCACGGAGGGCCGTCTTCTGTTCTGGGCTCAATTTCCTATACTCCTCATCTGTCAGGAACTGACCTTTTCCTGGCTGGTTTTGTGAAGCCGGCGGGTTGGTCGGTCTCCCCTGTGGTCCTGGTGGTTTCTGCTGGAACGGCCGGTTCTGGAAATTGGATGGTGATGTTCCCTGTTGAAACGGCCGGCCCTGGAAGTTGGATGGCTGTGTGCCTTGCGGGAACGGCCTGCTCTGGAAGTTGGATGGCTGTCTGAGGTTGACCCTTCCAGGTGGCTTTGCTGGTTGGCTAGCCTCCTTCTTCCTTTTGTCCTCGTAGTACTGCTGCTCCAGGTCGAATCCCTGCACTGCCACATCCATCTGGGCTACGGTTGTGCTTCTCACTGGCAGTTTCACAAACACAATCTCTCCTCTCCGTCCCTTTGTCACCTCACGCAGTACCTTCACATATCTCGCGGGAGAAACGGTTTGCTTTAGTGTGTGCCAAAGCGGTTCCAACCGGCTTCCTTTGTCCAACCGTCCTCTAGCTCTCTTCACCTGGGACTCTTCGTCGTCCATGTCCTCCAACACCAATCTCTCATAGTTGCTCTGTGCTGACTCCGTTCCAACCATCGGGTCCGCAGTCACGCTGGTCAGCCACAACTTTTTGGCCCCTTTGTGGTTGGTGGTAGATAGCACGGTTGGCCAAACATCTTTCAAATACTCCTCATTATTCTCGTCTGCGTTTTTACTCCGAATCACCAACCTTAGATTCTTTAGTTCTGCGTATGCATCTTGTCCAGTAGTAGTGGCCGGTGGTTGGGCCGACACCCCTTGTGGTCTCCGCGGGATCTGTGGTCCTGGCTCTGAAGGCGTCGCCTGCGGTTCCTCCTCATCAGCCGACACCTCGTCCAGCTTCTGTCGAGTCTCCTTGGAGTACTTGTAGGCAGCTTTCTTCAGTCGTCGCAGCATCACATCATACATAATCCCCATGTATGCATTCCTGAAGTTGGTGGTCAGGGAATAGTGTGCTGTCAGGGTAGAGCAGGATGGTGTCATCAGGATGTTAGCCCACTCCCCGACTGTCGCTTCTACCTCGAGCAGCACCTTGTCTCCCAGCCTGCTGGCCCATCCTGCTGGAATCTGGTACTCGGTCTGACCGACCTCTGGTACATACGTACGCCGTCCGTCTTTAGCCTGTACGGGGCCCCAGGTCACGTCTCTCGCCAGTCTCTCAGAAGAACCCTCGATGTCAAAGGTTTCTATTTCTTTCTTCTTACCTCGGTGCTGTCCTGTTCGGAGTGTCTTATGCCCTGTCGGTGGTTGCTTTGGGTCGGAGAAGATGCTGCCGTGATCACTCTCTTCTTCTTCTTCTTCAGAATGTTCAATCTCCGGTTGCTCCTCTCCGTCCTCCGAGTCGCTGATGTCCTCATACTGTTGTTGTCGAAGAGGTTCCCTCCTAGGGGAGTTCAGCGGTTGAATCTTGGCTGGTTTCATCGGTCCTACTTCTCTCTGGACCGTCAGCTGCTCATTCTTGACTCTGTCTGTGTTGGGTTGCCTCAGTTCACTGTTGCTTCCCTCGAATGAGAATTCTTTGACGTATCTTGCTGCGTGGGACTCTGGTCCCACTGGTGCTTCCCTTAACTTTATCCTGAGTGGCTCCATAACCTTGGCCTTGCCGGTCTGGGTGGTGTTTGAAACTCCACTCTGGGGTATTTTTAAGGGATATTTCTTGATCTCCTTTGCTGGGTGGCTGATGCGGCATTGTTCCTCCATTTCAGTTGCCATTCGTACACCTTGCTCCGTACGGAGTCGATGCATACGGGGGTCAACCACCACCACTACCTCTTTGAACACAAAGAAATGACTGTTGGTCTTGGCTATGTTCACCACTCCATTCTCTGTGACCGACCTGGCGGTGTCCTTTGGCAAATCTGCCGATCTTAGTCCCTGCACGCTCACCATCACCCTTCTCATGCTTTCGTTGCTGGCAGTCACCAGGCCCCTTTCGAGTCCGTGCCACATCTTCTTCCGATACTCCTCCAGACTCTCTCCTTTCTTGTAACCATCAATTGGGACCAGGATTATGGCACCATAAGGAAGACTGTAGCCCTTCATCATCACTACGTCTCCTCTAGTTTTTTCACTACAGGAAGCCTCCAACACCTTTGAATCTTTTTGGTAATATTTCCCAGCTTGGTTTTCAAGGCTGAGTCGAAACTTTCGATTGTGGATCTTGTATTTATCATTGGTGAACACAATCAGCCCGTCACCTTCAAGGTCCCATATTCCTCCAATAAACTGGTAAATCATGAGCCCGGATTGCAGCCTTAAGCTGATGGTCTCTGATGGTATTTTGGCCAACTCTCGGGTGCTCCTCCAAACATCCGACTTCTGGGTCTTCTTCTTAGGGCGGCCGGGGTCCCATAGCTCCTCATCCGATTCCTCCTCGTCCTCGTCGGAACTGCTGCCCGCTGGAGTCTCCGTAGGTGGCAGTGGCTGCCTCCTTTCCGTGCTGTGGACTCGGGGATGAAACCCGAACTCTTGACCCCATCGAGGGGACCAATCCCTAGCCGCTTGCTCCAACTGCTCCTCAGTGAAACCGTCGATGAGCGATCCCTCGTGATTTTCCTCTTCTGACTGCTCAGAGGGGATCTGGTCGTTCCGCGATGATCCCGGTCGAGCTGGGATGTCGTCATCGCCGTCCGTCAGGTCTATCAGGTCCTGCTGATCTTGCTTCGGCTGGTTAGTCGGTGTTGTGGCTCTGCTGGGCAGTCGAGAGGGGGCCTCAGCCACCTCCGACTCCGCCTTCTCCGGGGCTCGCTCCTTTCTTTTGATGCCTTTGTAGGTCGACAGTCTCTGCAGGGCTTCTTTACACTCTTTGTACTGGCTTACCCCTCTAGCTAGCTGTTCTGTCAGGATCCCGTCGATGCCCGCTGCCTTTGTGGCTGTTTTCACTACTCCGTCATACTTTCCAGAGGGGCTGTAGACAATCCGCAGCTCACCAGCGGTCCATCCCTCAAGGAGCCCGGCGAACCATTCTAGCCACTCTTTAATCTCCAACTTCTTAGCAACTTTCACTGGGCATTTGACGACCCCCAGTCGGTGGCCATCGTTAAGTCGGGAGCAGTAGTATATCTGGGTCTGTATCATGTAGTTCATTATCCCCCGAACCTTGTTCTCGTGGGCACTATAATGAGATTCGAAAAAAGTCCTTTTCAGTGGCCCAGTCCAGGAATCCAATCCATCACCGAGTAATATCAACATTACAGGAAGTTGTGATATAGTAGTTTGGGAAAGACGGGTTTGATGATCTTCCCCGTCTTGGCTGATGTTGCTTGCCCCTTGTCCCTTTGCTGGCTCTTGCAGGGGATCCAGTTCCCCTCTTTCTTCTTCATTCATAGTTGTCTTTGTCTTCGAGTTGCCTATCCCCCAAAGCCTCTCTTTGCGCTCTTGAGTAGGGATGGGTCCAGGCTGTGTTGGCTACTGGCTTCACTGTCTGGATACTATTACTTATCCTCAGTAGAAGCTTTCCCTCACCTGCATGCTATACAGTTACTGCAAGGGTTGTGACCGACGGCCTTATCAGTCACTGTTAACTCTACTCCCTAAGAGTTAACGAACCAAGTGAGCTATTCAGAATCACACATCTGTTTTTACTGACTTGGTGTATTAGGGCCCGCCTACTTGGCTCCGCCCCACGTTGGGCGCCATGTCCGTTATCCTGCAATAGCTAGCCCCGCCCACTTCATCACAACCCTCCGGGGCTGACTACTGACCAGTTCTCTGTCTAACAGGTCCGGAAAATCTCTAAGACCTGGGTATTACCCTAAATGAGATCTATAAGAGATAATCTATTTAAACTGGTGTCGAAAGCGATTCGTCTAGCTCTAACTACCTCCAATCCAGAAGTTACGACCCTTTTCAGTTAAGAAACAGTCAGCTGAGTAGCCCTCACAGCTGCATAATTCCAATAACCACTCCTGTTAACGGTAGCTCGCTTCCTAAAATATAACTTGCTCTTGGAACCGGCTAGATTAAATTTAGTGACTTGGATGTAAGTCCCTGGGTCATTATTTTACTCTCGCCAAAGGAAATTATGAAGCCTCCTCTTTACTAGAACCATGTACCTTAGTTTTACCTTTATTAAAAGAACTGAAAAATGATTAAATGACTCAATTAATTCCAATGTCCACCAACCTCATTAGAATTTTAGAGTAAGAATTTATTAAGCAAGCTTAAGCAGGGATATGTGACATACAAATCAATAATCAATTGTATATAATTCAAGAGCAGTGTAATAGAATCAACATGTACAATCATACCCTCCTGTCTCTTTCCCTAACCTATGTCGCAGATTCTGAGATAGCTTTTTAGGAAGCAAGTTCAACTCATACCCAGTTGGTGGTGGATCTTTAGCAACAGGAACGTCCGAAAACCTTGGTCTGAGTCTTTGTCCTTTGTGTGGAAAAATCCTCTTTAGAATAGAAACAAAGTAGAGAGGGCTCAATTGCTTTTGAAAACCCAACTCTTTATCCCTCCGGAACCTTTGTCTTTTCTCCAAGTCTGTTGCAATGTTTGGGTTGAGATAAGACCGACGATCGAATCAGGAACCCGGGTTGGACTATTGGAACTTGTCTCCCTTTGGCGGCACGAAGCTTCAGCTTTTCCCGTGGCTCCAGGGTGTGGTCTGCTGTTGTTTCCTCGATCTGCTTCTTCGTGTTAGCTCTACTTCGGTGCCGCAGACAAAGAACAAGAACTTCTCCTTTTCCGTCTGCTTTTATACAGTTCTCCGCCATGTATGTGTATGGGGAGTGTTAGTTTACGTGGTTTCCTGAACATCTGCTGATTTCACGGAAACCCCCGTCGGCCCCTCCTGTCTGCTGGCTGGGATGGAAAGTCCCGTCCTTTCCTCAGCGTGTTGATCTTAGCCAACCATACCGCCCCACCCATCCTGTGCGTCTGGCCATCTGTTCAGAACTGCTTGCGACAGCAGGAACTCACAAGTTCCCCTTCTCTTTTTACTCACCCTTTTCTCTGATTAACTATTAAACACAGTCAAATATTAAAAACTATGTGCTGATTTCCATTAAGCATTAATCATAAGCATTAATCACCTCTTTCACTTATTATAAATCATCAAACCTTAATCATTTCATTGTTGTTATGTCATTACAGATCATGATTCGTACACTTCAGAATCATTCAGTGATTACTTACACACTGTCATTTTACCTATTGTATTTCAGTGATTACTTACACACAGTCATTTTACCTATTGTATTCATACATGTCCAACTTAATCATTATAAATCAAAACACTCAATCATTATAAATCAAAACACAAGATTGCTGTATTTCCTTCAGGCCTTCATGCACCTTTTTCTGCGTGTACCTGGATAGATCTCAAACCCCATACCAGTTTTCTTGACATACATTATAAGAAAAACTTCTGGGGAGTGATGTTGTGGCGTAGAGGATAGCGCGACCCACGTTTAGAGGCCTTGAGTCCTCGACGCGGCCGTCGTGGGTCCGACTCCTGGACCCGACGATATTTGCAGCATGTCTTTCCCCCTTTCCTGTCAGCCTACTTTCATATAAGGGACACTAGAGCCCACAAAAGATCCTCTGGAGGGGAGGAAGAAAAACTACTGAAGCAAAGCTTAGCTGTCAAGATATATGTTTATTGTGAAAAATATAATGTAATTTCTGTTTGGTTATTTTTGGCGGGCTTGTATTGACGTCTAATAGTTTTCTTTAGGACTGCAAGTTAATACAGTATCATGTCGCAATGCAAAGACCCTGAGCGCTACTTTTGGAGTTTATGTTCTAAATGTGTCGGCTTAGTTTATTTAGATTTATTATTGTCCTTATGCAGCTTTAGAAATGATCTTAATTAGTTTCTTCCCTGTTTAAATAATAAATAAATGAATTGATAATAGTGTGAAGTAGTACGTGAGTAGTACACTTAGTTCTGTCATGGCTACTTTTGCATCATGATTAGCTGAAACAAAAGAGTGTCAGTAGTTTATGAGGAGCAGGTTCTCAGAGGATTAAAAATAAAAAGCTCTAGCGGAGAAGTTTCAGTTTAAAATAAAACGTAATTTAACAGAACAGAAATATTCTCTGAGATGACTTCATACAAATTCTAAATATAAACATTATCTTGAGGTAGAAAAACTGTTTCACTTCTCATTTCTTCAGTGCAAACAATCAGACCAACCACAGCAGCTGCATTTTCTCCTTCATCACAGCAGAGGCTGACCTGACTAAAAGGTCCTAAACCTGACAAAATATAAAGACTCATCCACCATCTGTAATCATTAGCATAATTTTGGATCAATAATAACATTTATTATGTAGCAAACAATTAATTAGTCAAATACCTAATAGGCTCCAACATTTAGTGTAACTCTAAAACCTGAGGAGGAAGTTCTTTAGCAAAGCAGATCTTTTTTGGCTCTGATATTTAAAGTGCAAAACTTGACAACCTCCCAACACTGACAGTTAAGTTACTGCATTTAAATGGATTTAAAAGTCATTTCTACACACAGTCGTCTCTGTGTTGGTTTAGTGACAGGGATCCTGATAAAGATGCCACCAACATGTCACTCATTGCTCTGATACTGTGCTAAAGTACTCACACTCCTTATTGTCTTCACATTTCATCACATTATAACAAAAAATTCAATATGTTTTATGTGGTAGATAAACATACATTAGGGTAGATAAAATAGCCTAAAGTTATATTTTACAAGTAATAGAAAAGTATGGTGTGCATTTGTATTCAACCCCTTTCAATTTTATATAAATTTAATTAAGCCAATTTAAATTAGAGGCATCCAAACTTGTAAAAAACAAACAGTTGTCTTTAATTCAATCTCATTATAAATGCAGCTTTTCTATTAACTATTTAGAAGTTTGTTAGAAAACAAGAGTGAACAACATAATGAAGACAAAGGAACACAACAGGGATAAAGTTCTAGAGAAATTTAAACAGAGTTAGGTTATCAAAGAATATCTCAAATTAAGACCATCTCTTGGAACATCATTTGAAAATGGAAATAGTTTGGTGTCACAACTGTCAACTTGCCAAGACATGGCAGTCTAAAGTGACTTTTGAGACAAATCAGGTGGTTTGATCTCTGAAAGGTTTTAGATCTGGAAAAACTTCTGTTGAGAAGGAAAGTAAAGATGGGAAAGTTTATGATTTGTGATAACAGAAGATTTTCATGCTCTGACAAGAAAGTAAAAAATTAAATTCCCACTGATAGAAGAGGTATTGTTCTATTTATTAAAAAAAATGATGAGATTTTATTACTATTAATGGGAAAAAATCTTCACTAAACAACTTGCATTCAATAACGTGGAAACTATAACTGCTTTCTGTCTTATGCGTATATAATTAAACATTAAATATAAATAAAATTAGGCATAATAAGACAGCTATGCAAATATAATGATAGTTTTTCACCATATTATCCATACAAGATGTTTAAATAATGAAATTAGATGAATCCTTTCTGTGTTGATTCTGATTGACATACAGAACTTGTAGCACTCTACATCATCTAGTGCTACAAACCTCCTCTGTGCTCTGATGCGTTAAAAGTTCAGTCAGGATTTTCCAGAGACTGATCAATATATTTTGTTTTCATTATTGAAGGAAAACTAAACTTTATCTTCCAGGTGCTGAAAATCGGTTTGTGAGGTCTGGATCAAACCTTCTACTGGAAGCAAAGACAACTGAATTAGGAGAAAATGAAGAGTTTATTTGGAAGTTTAACACCACTATCAATCTTGTAAAATTCAGACATGGCGTGGATCCTTTCATCAAATATGTACAAAGAACAGTTTTTTCTACACAAAATTACTCTTTGCTATTGAGAAATATGCAACACAGTGACACTGGAAACTATAAGGAAATAATAAGTGGATTAGAAGACAAAATTGTAGCTGAATACACAGTCATTGTCCAAAGTAAGTTTCTACTTATTTGCTTAGTTTTTTAAAATCATTTCTAAATGTTTTTCTAGCACCCCGTTTTAAAACCAATCAAATCTTTTTTCCTTCAGATCCAGTGTCTCCAGTGAATTTAACAGTGACCCCCAGTGACCCCAGCTACTGTAACTTCACTGCAACATGTAGAATAAAGGATTCTCAAATTAGTGGATCTTTTCAATGTGAAAATAAAACCTGCTATTTACTGGACCAAACACACCTGAAGGTCTCATCTCTGAAGGTCTATGTAGAGCAAAGCTCCATCATCTGTAACCATAGCAACCAAGTGAGCTGGGAAAAGGATGTAAAGAATGTTTCGTCTCTCTGTGAAAATCCACCAGGTAAGATTTAAGACAAAGATTCAGGAGCTTTTTAACTTAAAGTATTGGGTAGGTAGATGTTTTACATAGTAAAACATAAAGCAGTTCATCATAATTATGAGTAGACACACACATCTATGCACATAACCAAATATCTATTTTAAGTCACATGAAGAAATTGAATTAAGTTCTACTTATTTTTGTAACCATGTTTTTGCTAAACCCTAATACTTTACCCCAACCTTAACCTGGACCAGTACAATAATTGTATTTCATTTCACACTATAGCTGTAACCATTGTGAGCACCAATCTGTACATAGACATATTTAACAGGTGTTAATGAGTTTTCTCTTGTTTTACAGTCACTATTTTTAATTTCTTCTAATTTTACATTTTTGAAAAACCAGATGAAAGTGTGAAAACTTTTATTAAAATAGCAGAATTATTCAATTCACGTCACGGTGCTGCTGTACTGATCTATGGACACTTTCTCTTTAAATGGTGAATGGACTGAAATTCACCATTTAAAAATTATATAGTGCTTTACTGGGCCTTCTGACCATTTACTAAATGCACTTCTATATCAATCTATATTCACCAAGCTGAACCCATAAACATTTATAAACAGATCAGCTGTCAAATTAAGCTACAGTGCCTTGCTCAGGGGCAAATTCACACGTGTAGGGGGCAGCTGGAATCAAACCTATAGCTTTACTCAAGACAATTGTTCTCCCCAAAAGCTACCCAAGAATAATTACTTTATTATAAACACTTAAGTACATTGTGTAAATCATATTGCTCATGACAGACAGGCATTCTATATATATATATATATATATTACATGTAGCACATGCAATATATATAAAATGCACCAAACTAAGTAAGTTAAAGTGTGTAGAAATATAAAGCTAGTTTAATTTGCTATATATTTATGCTGCCTTTCAGTATGAACATTCAAATATCAAAGTGCTATTGGATGGAGAAAATGATAAATAGCACCCGAGTGTGGACAAGCTTTATAAGCTGTCAGAAAAAAAACATGCAAGATTTAAGAAAAACATTCTGGTACATTTAAACTTCAAATATTGAGAAGTTAATGTTTTACATTGTAAAACCAAAATATTACTGTATAATTACTAACTGAAAATATGAACAAAACACATGAACCTCAAAAAACCAATGTAAGTTGTTTATAATTTCTTTGAAGCATTATTTTGCTTGTAATAAACATTGTAATTGGACATTTTATGTTGCATATAACAAAAAAAATAAAAAAATATATCACCCTTAATATTTCAGCTGGGGTGAGAAAAAAAAAATCTGGCAATTTTTTTCTTACATTTTTTTAAAAATCATTTTGTATAAATTTCCAAGCTGTTACAACCGCTCCTCCCCCAAAGGCCACTAAGGTAAATTCTGGCGCTGGGTGCAACACACAAACAAGTAACCTAAACAGTTGGGGTCAGGAGCAAAATATAGTTTAATTTACAGCTAAAGTAAAATTTCAATCACATGAGACAACAAACACGGGGAAGCTTTGAGCTTCAGGGTCTCCAAGGCCAAAACAACAAACAACCCCCCTTTAATTATAAAATAAAAACACTTTCTAGAGGAGAACTAAAGAAAAAGTACAAAACCTGAACTCCCTGGCTAACCACAAAACAGGAGAAAACATTTAACAAACAAAATGGCAGAAAATCCCTACCAGCTTCCACTGTGAATAGAAACAAAACTTTAGACACATGATACTTCACAAAATGCTCACAAGAAAATCATCCAAAGTCCCCACAGTCAGCTCACAGACAAGATCACATCAGATCAAGACCCAGAGAAAAAGGAAGGGATCTGACATCTCTGGTTGTAACTCTTTATGGGGCGGCTGACGAGCTCCAACCCATTGCACCTGTGGCAGCCAGGTAAAGCTGAAACACAAAGGAAGAGCTCTCCCATGAAGAGAGCCCCTAGAGGTCAGTGACCGTAACACAAGCATTAGAAGGTTTAGAAAGTATTTATTTACTCATATTTCTTTCATCTATTATTTTTCCAGTCAAAATTCAGTCACAATGTCAAATTTAACGTAATGTGAAATTTTCACGTTTTTATTCTCTTTTTACAGCTTACAATAGAACCATTGTAATCAACGTTGTAAGAATAACCTTGGCTGCAATTCTGGTTGTAATTTGCACTTTAACTGCTGTTGTAAGAAAATGTAAGTATTAGTATTTATATATATTTATAAATACGTGTATATAAAAGACTTCCCTGAGTTCAAAAGAGGAAAAAAATACAACCTTTCCTTATAAAAATGTAATGATTTGTACCTCTTGTTTCTTCTATTTATGGATTATTTATGAATCCTAGAAAACTAAAGATTTTTATGTCTTTTTATAAAGTAGTTTCAGTTTGTTTTCTTTGGACTAAAGAAAGTTTTTTTTTATTTGCCTTTAAAATATCTGAAGCACTATACATAGGTGTTTTAAGGCACATTGGTGATTTTAAAAAACAATGAAAAAGAAAAAGTGAAGAACAGAAATAAAAATATGTATTTAAGAAATGTTTATACATCCATATTTTCATGTTTAATGAATTTAAAAAACATACACGAGGCAATATCAAAGTAGTCAGTTTAAAATCTCTGAAGAGTTTTTTTGACTCTTGGGATTAAAAGCATTTTTTTATTTGTTTAAAAGTAATTCATAGTTAAAACGTTTTCAAAAACAAGCCATATAGAGACAATGCAATTTCTAATAGCTGCTATGGTTCCCTGTCCTGAGTATTGACATTTTTGTTTCAAAGCCATTCAGCACAAGAAGGGGATTTCTGCACTACTAGGACAAGTGAATGGCTTTTCCAATCCAAGACAAATATTTTGATTTTGTTTTCAAGGTAAAAGAAAAAGCAAACCAGAGCAAACGTCACATGAGTTTCAAGAGGTGAGCAGCAAGTTCTTTCTCTAAAGATTAACTGGACAATTTGGAGGTTTAAACAGGAAATATTTTGTTATCCAAATAAAGTTTAGAATTAACTCTGCAGAATAACCGAAACCCCTTAATTCTTTGCTTAGAAATTCTGTACAAAGACTTGTTAGTTTTTTCAGTCTGATCCATCTGATCTTCCTGTAACATCAGCAGCTCTCCATCCTGTCTGCTCATCAACTTTCTGCTTCTTTCTCTAATTCTAAAGTTTCGAAGTAAACTTGTTTTTTTGGTGTATGTTGTTTGAATTCTTGCAATTAAGATTTTCACAATGTGGAGTTTATATGAATACTGATACATTTAAATCTCTTTTAATGATGTCACACCAGGTCAGTCGGCCAATGAGAGCCCTGTAGCAGATTCTTCAGACAGATCTGCAACATTCAGACTCGGTGTGGTTTCTAACGATGGAGAGACTGGAAACACCCTCTAACAAATGAAAGAATCCCATTCACTGTCTCAAAAACACAAATATGATGCCTTTTCAATACTGTAATATGCTTTGACAATAGTTGAATTTGAAATATAACATAATTGCACATTGACATGAACTGTATGTTGGACTTTTGGAAGCTACACTGAACATTTATGAGTATAATTATATTGATAAAACTTAAGCATTTCTAAGTATAAATGTATAAGTACATTTAAACATTTGTATTTAAACACATATATCTTTACAATAGATGATTATAGCATTGTTGCTCTTTTCAATTTATATACTTTTGCATGTTAATCCATTGTGGCCTATAGAGTTGCCATGATGGAAGTCTGTTATAGTTTGCAAAGTGTTATGTTGTCCATTGTAAGATTCTTATGAAAGTGCATTTTTTATGTACAAATAAACTTTGTAGCAAATATTTCATAACAGATTTTGTGCCTCCCATAAAATTTGCTCACACAGTAAAATTGTAATTGTCTCACCTTGAAGTTCAACGACCTTACACTCTAAAAAATGTTTTTGGCTGTAGTTCATGTTGTGGACTTACTTACATTAACCTCACTTAATTCATTACTCATTTACTTATTTTTTGTGTTCAATTAACTTAAAAGTTACAAATCTAACTAACTTAAATTAACTTAAAGGAACTTTTTACTTTGACTTTACTTGAAACAACAGATTTCAATGCCAGTTTTGTGTCCTACGTCTGGCCAACTCAATGTTTTTTACAATCTTCTAACTCAATTTATTAAATTTTTATAACTTAATTTATTAAGTGTGTTTAACATGAAGCCTAGAAATAAATTCAAACTGGAAGACTCTCTAGCCCCACCTGCACCATCCAATCAGCGCATCCTGCTCATCATCGTCGACCTATCAACGCTGGACCAAGCCCCAGTTGATAAGGACCTCCATCCATGGCATCTTCTGCTTCTCCACCTCCACTCTCCAGGCTCTCCAGGCTCTCATCCTTCACTGACCTCCACCACCAGTGTGGGGTTTGACATTCCTAACCTACATCAGAAATGCTCACTCGAGCTTATTGCAATTCACAGCTCGATGTCCTCAGCAGGGGCCCGAGCGCCAAAGAACTTTAATTCATGTCTGTCAATAAACCTTTTTAATTGCTGTCTTTCTCTGTCTGAGTCTCTCCAGATTGAATTGGAGTGGTAGGAAAATGTAACAGAGTGAGAAAATGTGGTCAGCATGTAATCCAGGATGCTAAGTCTTTAGCAGCATAACTACAGAGATAACTCAGAAAAACCTCAATGAGGCTAGATAAAAGTTTTATCAAAGTGTAAAGTTTTAAAAATAATCTTATAAGTAGATATTACATCTGCTTCACAGATTAAAACTGGAAGAGAGAAGCCAAAACAGCCAATTATGAACATGAACGACCACAGCCCCTTGGAAATTTTTGTAATTTTGAAGTTTTTTATTTAGAAATTTCCAGAATTTGCACATAACTTTATATTTTTGTTTGTCTGATCATTTTAAATATTAGATCAGATGTTATTAGTCGGGACTCAGAACCTGTATTGTAGTACTAAGAAGATTTCTTAGTATCCTGTTTTCTGTTATTTTACTGCCCCCTTGTGGCAGGAATTAAATTAGGTTTTGTTTCCGTTAATTTTCAGTCTGTCTAACGTTTTGGGCCTGCATCTTGGTAGGGCGACAGTTTGCTTCAAGCCTCAAGTATCTTTGTCCGTAAGTTGTGTTATTTTGCTCAAATGTTGTTTGACATAAGTTTGTCTGCTATTTAAGTTTCTGTTTCATCTTTAACCTTGTTAAACGTGTCCAGCCTTCTTGGCACTACGTCCTAAATTCTGTCTTTCATGTAGCAATGTCTGTACTTGAGACGTGCAAACTGTTCATGTATGTTTTTTTTTCTTTGTTTATTTTTCAGTTTCAGTTTTCAGCCTGCTTTAGAAAATACTTGTTGGCTCCTTTGTGGATAATCCAACCACCTTTGTCAGTTGCACAGTCGACACCCAGAGCTGATCACCGCCAAACTTACAGATTCAAAACATCTCTTAAGTAAAACCTGCAACATGTAGTGCACTAAAACATCTCAAACAGCAACAAGTCATGGCCTGATCAAAAGATGTTCAAGAACAGATTAGAAACATTAACATCATTTGCAGTGTGGCGTTGCAATGACGCTAGCTTCATAATTAAAATCTGTCTGAAGTGTCCCAATGCTGTATTCAAAACAATATCGGTGGATGAACTGTTGTTGGCTGAGCAAAAATACATAAATAAAAAATAAGTTAAGTTGGATATCTGATCTTCTTATTCTTGTTGTTGGAAATTATGTCTTAAGATTTAAATTCCTGTTCCTGGCTGGTTGCAGAAATAACTGGAGTGAAGAGTTGTTTTGGAGCTGTTTTGCTGCTCCTGGATCTGGACCAAGAATTCTGCTCTAAAGGGAAAAAGTCCAGGAAACCCAAGAGTTTAAGGTAAAAAATTCCTCTACAAGGAATTGAAAACTACTTGTTTTCAATTATCTGCTTCACAATTAAAGTCTGTGTGTGCATGTTATCCATACACACGGACATTTTGTCTGTGTGTGTGGGTGAGGGGTATGAAACATTTACTGGATGTGTGAAATGGAACGGTGTGAACTTTTATTTAACGCCTCCCTCTAGAATTGAGATAACTGTGGCTCAGTGATAGACGATGTATTTCTGGATGCTACAGTTAACACAAAGCCATGGCAGCGGTAGTTCTACTTTTTCTCATCTCCTTGCTGGATTTGGTTGAAGGTAAAGTTTGTTATTTATTACAAAAAGTGCAGTTGCTGTGGCAAGCTGACATTTAAATTGACAAAAATGTGGAGCTGTAGAAAGTATATTAGAAGAAAAACTACTGAAGCAAAGTTCAGCTGTCAAGATGTATGTTTATTGTGAAAAATGTAATACAAGATATTCTGTAGAGTTCAGTTAACAACTGTTAGCTTACACTTAGTAAAACGTGAACATTTTACAAACACAAGAAAAAAAAGTTAAACCAAGATAATATTTAAATATTAGTTATTTTTTATCAGACCTTTAGATTTTAGATTGCTGCTTCCATCAGTCATACATGTACATCTGCAACAGATGAATAAATGTGAAGTTAATACTGATAAAACATTGTTGTGAATGAAACATCCTTAGATTGTTTCAGTTTAAATTCATAGTAGATGTAAAAAAATAAATATCAACCATTGCGCTCCAGGTTATCTGATACGGCAGTAAATTATTTATGCTTTATGAAATTGTTATTTTGACTGATCAGAGTCTATTTATGAAAATGGCAAAACTCAGCACTAACGAGTACTTTCTAGGTGGCTCAAGTTCTTAGAAAACCTTTAAATGGTGTTCATAGATGTATAATTTCTGTTTGGTTATTTTTGGGGGGCTTGTATTAACGTCTAATAGTTTTCTTTAGGACTGCAGGTTGATGCAGTATCGGACCTTCAGCGCTACTTTTGCAGTTTATGTTCTAAATGTACATAAACATTTAGAACATGAATGTTTATGTACATTTAGTTCTAAACAAAACTAGTTTGGCTTAGTTTATTGAGAGTTATTATTGTCCTTATGCAGCTTTAGAAATGCTTTAGTAAGCATTCGTTTGTACTCTCTGAAGTACAGGACAAGTACAATTAAAGTATAATTTGCTTAACTGTCTCTAAAATGCTGAGGCACAGTGGAGAGATCAAGAAGATGAAAAGAAAGCAAGAGGTGGTTGACATGTGCTTGTTTATTGGTTTCACAGCTTGGGATAAAAAAGGCTTTTCAATATTCTCTTCTGACTGTTGGAGTGTTTGAAAGCAGGACAGCAGGAGTGTGTTGGTTGTGGATGATGTTTGTGACGCTGCTTTGACAGGGAGCCTCATAGATCTGGTTGAGATCAGTAAGTTGGGTTTCATACAGAGATCTTTGCTGCCTCACAGAGATTTCATGGTGAATTTTTGTCTTTTTTGGTGCAGCTGTGTGTTTAGTCCAGGACAAACTTTTGATCTTAATTAGTTTCTTCCCTGTTTAAATAATAAATAAATTAATTGATAATAGTGTGAAGTAGTACATGAGTAGTACACTTAGTTCTGTCATGGCTACTTTTGCATCATAATTAGCTGAAACAAAAGAGTGTCAGTAGTTTTTGAGGAGCAGGTTCTCAGAGGATTAAAAATAAAAAGCTCTAGCAGAGAGGTTTCAGTTTAAAAAAAAAAAAGTAATTTAACAGAACAGAAAAATTCTCTGAGTTGACTTCATACAAATTCCAAATATAAACAGCTTTTCTATTAACTATTTAGAAGTTTGTTAGAAAACAAAAGTGAACAACATAATGAAGACAAAGGAACGCAACAAGGATAAAGTTGTAGAGAAATTTAAAAAGAGTTAGGTTATAAAAGAATATCTCAAATTAAGACCATCTCTTGGAACATCATTTGAAAATGGAAATAGTTTGGTGTCACAATTGTAAACTTGCCAACACATGGCAGTCTAAAGTGACTTTTGAGACAAATCAGGTGGTTTGATCTCTGAAAGGTTTTAGATCTGGAAAAAATTCTGTTGGGAAGGAAAGTAAAGATGGGAAAGTTTATGATTTGTGATAACAGAAGATTTTCATGCTTTGACAAGAAAGTAAAACGTTAAATTCCCACTGATAGAAGAGGTATTGTTCTATTTATTTTAAAAAAAATTATGAGATTTTAGGACTATTAATGGGAAAAAATTCATTAAACAACTTGCATTCAATAAAGTGGAAACTATAACTGCTTTCTGTATGTGTATATAATGAAACATTGAATATAAATAAAATTAGGCATAATAAGACAGCTATGCAAATATAATGATAGTTTTTCACCATATTATCCATACAAGATGTTTAAATAATGAAATTAGATGAATCCTTTCTGTGTTGATTCTGATTGACATTCAGAACTTGTAGCACTCTACATCATCTAATGCTACAACCTCCTCTGTGCTCTGATGCGTTAAAAGTTCAGTCAGGATTTTCCAGAGACTGATCAATATATTTTGTTTTCATTATTGAAGGAAAACTAAACTTTATCTTCCAGGTGCTGAAAATCGGTTTGTGAGGTCTGGATCGAACCTTCTACTGGAAGCAACGACAACTGAATTAGGAGAAAATGAAGAGTTTATTTGGAAGTTTAACACCACTATCAATCTTGTAAAATTCAAATCTGGTGGGAAGCCTGCCATCTTCTATGTAGAAAGAACAGTTTTTTCTAAAGATAACTACTCTTTGCTATTGAGAAATATGCAACACAGTGACACTGGAGACTATAAGGGAATAATAAGTGGATTAAAAGACAAAATTGTAGCTGAATACACAGTCATTGTCCAAGGTAAGTTTCTTCTTATTTGCTTCCTGTTTTGAAATCATTTCTAAATGTTTTTCTAGCACCCCGTTTTAAAACCAATCAAATCTTTTTTCCTTCAGATCCAGTGTCTCCAGTGAATTTAACAATGACCCCCAGTGACCCCAGCTACTGTAACTTCACTGCAACATGTAGAATAAAGGATTCTCAAATTAGTGAATCTTTTCAATGTGAAAATAAAACCTGCCATTTAGTGGACCAAACACACCTGAAGGTCTCATCTCTGAAGGTCTCTGTAGAGGAAAGCTCCATCATCTGTAACCATAGCAACCAAGTGAGCTGGGAAAAGGATGTAAAGAATGTTTCGTCTCTCTGTGAAAATCCACCAGGTAAGATTTAAAGAAAAGATTCAGGAGCTTTTTAACTAAAAGTATTGGGCAGGTAGATGTTTTACATAGTAAAACATAAAGCAGTTCATCATAATTATGAGTAGACACACACATCTATGCACATAACTAAATATCTATTTTAAATCACATGAAGAAATTGAATTAAGTTCTATTCATTTTTGTAACCATGTTTGTTCTTAACCCTAATATTTTACCCCAACTTTAACCTGGACCAGCACAATAATGGGCTCTTTGCACCTGCCGCGCTGACGTCACAACCGCATGCGCAAATGCGGCTCTCATTTTTCCGCTTTGAGTTACCATGACAGCTAGAAAAGACAAAGTCTTATTTCAGATGCAAATAAAACAATATTATGAACATTGCTGTCTTCCTAATATAATGGGATTTTAAGGTTTCATGGATTTCCAAGCGGTCCTGAATTAAGAAGACGATGGTTTGTAAATATTCGTGGCTACCAGTTAAAGCTAACGCTGCACAGCAAAGTTTACAGCCTTCACTTCACTCCGGATCAGCTTCTTCAGCCTAAAGAAGAAGGTAAAGGAGCCTCCTGTGTTATTTCCATGGAATCACTTCTGTATTCAGCCTGATAGAGAGTTTATGGGAACGAGAGAGCAGACCAGAGCCAGACAGCCGAGCAACTGATCAGCCTGTACACACTGCTGTAAACACCGTCCTGCTTCACAAGAAGCATGCTAAACTAATAAAATGAAATAACACGGAGACCTTAAGGAACACGGCCATATTTTTCTAAAAGCAACAACTGAACCTGAACCGTCAGCTGAACTAGAACTCCAACACCAGAGCTAATGCTAAGCTATAGTTGTGCTTCAGAAGCAAAAAGCCTGAACCGTAACATCCCCGTTACTTGGTCTCTGACACTAACGACAATAAACCACGTAATATACTTGAAAACAAGGTAAAAACATTGTCCGTTAATGAATTATGAAAAATATTTAGATACTTAAATAGCACATTTTTACAAGAAAAATGTCTAGCATAAGCTAAAGCTAATGTTAGCCACAAAGTTTAAAGAAAGTAAAACTCACCTTCGTATCTGTGTATAACGAGGCGAATATCTTAAAACCTTTCGCCAGCTCACTTGTCAGGGCTTCGGATCGATGTTCATCATTAATTGTTACCTTGGACAAGCCCTGCAAACACCCACTGTAAAGAGCCTTTTTCAATAGATCGGAAAAGATTGAGCCGCTTTTCCCCGAACGCGGAAGCTGAGGTGCAAAGAGCCCATTGTATTTCATTTCACACTATAGCTGTAACCATTGTGAGCACCAATCTGTACATAGACATATTTAACAGGTGTTAATGAGTTTTCTCTTGTTTTACAGTCCCTATATTTAATTTCTTCTAATTTTACATTTTTGAAAAACCAGATGAAAGTGTGAAAACTTTTATTAAAATAGCAGAATTATTCAATTCACGTCACGGTGCTGCTGTACTGATCTATGGACACTTTCTCTTTAAATGGTGAATGGACTGAAATTCACCATTTAAAAACTATATAGTGCTTTACTGGGCCTACTGACCATTTACTAAATGCACTTCTATATCAATCTATATTCACCAAGCTGAACCCATAAACATTCATTGACAGATCAGCTGTCAAATTAAGCTACAGTGCCTTGCTCAGGGGCAAATTCACATGTGTAGGGTTCAGCTGGAATGAAACCTATAGCTTTACTCAAGACAATTGTTCTCCCCAAAAGCTACCCAAGAATAATTACTATATTATAAACACTTAAGTACATTGTGTAAATCATATTGCTCATGACAGACATGAGCATTTTACATTATGTATATACTGTATATATACAGTATATATACATACAGAACAGACCAAAAGTTTGGACACACCTTCTAATTCAATGGGTTTTCTTTATTTTCATGACTATTTATAAGGCAAGAAATCCCACTTATTAACCTGACAGGGCAGGTTGACCTATGAAGTGAAAACCATTTCAGGTGACGACCTCTTGAAGCTCATCAAGAAAATGCAGAGTGTGTGCAAAGCAGTAATCACAGCAAAAGGTTATATACTGTATATATATATACTGTATATACTGTATATACAATATATATATACACAGTATATATATATATATATATATATATATACAGTATATAACTATATATACATATATATGTTGTTTTTTTTTTTTTAGCAACTATTTTTCATCTAGACTGTCAGACATTTAGAAGATTTTTCATCCTAGCATTAAAGTTGTAAAACAAAAAATGAACTTGACCAAAGCATTCCTGATGTTTTTTTTCTATTTTCTCTCTTTCTACAGTTCTCAACACAGCCACCATAGTTGGGATAACAGTTGGAGCATTACTGCTGGTATCTATTATGTGCTCTGTGCTCATAATAATGTGTAAGTACCTCTTAATTTTTCTCCCACAATCGGATTATTGTCTCTAAGAACATTTATCTAAAGATAAACACAAAATGATTCAACCCCTTGACAGATTTAGGTTTAAATTAATCTTTTCATTTGAACATGATGTTTGTTCTGGCTAGAAGTTATATTTACTTTTTGAGGTGTTGGAATCTCAACTTATATCTGTGGAACTAGTTAAAGATTATAGTGATGGCCTTCCAACCTCAAAGTCTTGGAGCTAATCATCAGCAGAACTGTTAAATGGTCTGAAGAAAGTTTTTACTGCTGTCAATAGAAAAAACTTTATTTTCTTGAGAAGGGTATAAATTATTTTGAACATGGCATTTTTACAACTTCCTGTTTGAGTAAAAAAATGTTTTTAAAACCCTGAAATCTACCAGTGGTATGAATAATATTGGGTTATAACAATCAGAGTATGTGTTTACTTAAAATTAATTATTCACACAAAATATGTAATAATAATAATAGATGAATAGATTTTGCCTGCAAAAGGGGATGAGTTTTTCTTTTCTTTAACAATTTTAAGCATATTTAGTTGAAAGGCCAAGTAAATTTGCTTTATGATTTTTGAACATTATTATGTTAGGTGTAGACATTTTCAAATATATCTTTCTAAGATTATTTGTTTGAATTTTATTTTTCTATTCCAGTGAAAGTAGAGTCATCAGTAGAATTTGGTTTGATGTGTTTTCTGTTTTAGTTTTGACCACCATCTATTCCCCTGATGTAAATGTATATGGTTTCGTTCAGGAAGGCAAAACATTTTAAAAATTGATTAGACTGTCAGTCTTATGTAATCTTTAGTTTCATTCTGTGATTTTTGTTGGCATATTTTCAACATGTCTGTCAACATAAAGTTGTGATTTGCCATCAGAGGTCACATAAATGTTGACAACACAACTAAACAAAAATTTTTATTACCTGGGAGACGTTGTCCTTCCAATTTCTTTGTCTTGATTGTCAACCTGTTGCTTCCACAACAACAGATTGTTTTAGCCTTAGTGTGAACTCTGGTTTAGTTTCCGTCCTTCTGCCTTACCTTGGGCTGGGACTCTCATTGAATATTCCTTTTATTTCCATTATTCTGTGGCAAAACATTTTTAAACATTGGTGATGAAAAATCTGTTCTGATTTATTTGCCTTTGTGAAGGAAAATAGGTGGCAAGATAACATGTTTTCTGTTTGCTGTAGTGATGAGTGCGCTTAGTGTTAGGTGGTACATCAACATCGATGAGGTAGTTTATTTTTGAGGCGTTGAACCAAAACCTGTTTTTGAGAGACATCTGTTGTAAAATGACATCAGTGCTTTGAAAAACAATTTAAAGGCCTGTTGTGATTTACTCTTGTTATGCTGTTATGATGTTGAATTTCTAACAATTTTCCTCTCAAACATTGACTTTTAACTTTGGCAAAAAAGATAACAAAACCCCCAAATCATTGAAATTCTGCTGTTATCTCCAATTTAACACTTAAATTACTTTGATTATTATGTGATCTTAGTTTGTTTGAAGCGTCACTTTAAAGTAAATTTAATCACCTCAAACTACAGAACTTTATTCTTTATGACTGACCTGCAGGTAAAAGAAAGAGGAGCGCAAATACAGTGTATGAAGTTCCTCAGGTAAGCAGTGTGTTATTTTTTAAAAAGAAAAACTCTCCCTATTTGCTTGTCAAAATAATCAAGACATTTACAAAAGAACTATTTTTTAGATAAAAAATAATCTAGGCTTAAAAGGAGCAGAAAAACACATTTTTAACAGAAACAGTTTGCAGCAAATTCAACTTTACTCTGACCTTTGTGTTCACATTTTAGTGAGAGTTTCCACAAAATGCCACCCAGAGAATATTAAGATATAAAGATGTGTTTTTTTCTCTTTGTCATCCTTTATAGGAAACTCCACTGCCTAACCCATATGCAAATCCTGCAGAAATTACTGAATCTCCTTCTCCAACATCAACGTATGCCCTGGTGCAGCTTCATAGTCGTCCTGTGCAAAGCAATGTCACCAGTACCTCCACAAACCTGCAGCCTGAAGCAATTTATGCCCAAGTTGACAGAGCTGCCAAGTCCAACTCAAAACCTGCTGCAGTCAACAGGTGACAAAAAAGAAAATCAAAATGGAAAATGTATATAACTGTGTTTTAACTGTGCCAAAAATGATCATGAACTCCCACTGTGAACCAGCTTTTAAATGTTTTTATAGATTTAATTTTACTTCTATTTAGTGATGGAACAGTAAAATTTGGGAAATTCTTCAATCCTTCACAAACTTAAAAGTAAAGATTTTAGAGCTAAGAGATTTACAGTTATCATGACGAATATCAGTAAAAAATATGGTATATTTTGCTATCATATCAAAATATTGTTAACTCCAAAATGCGCTCTCTTGAACTTTTAGTATTTTATTTTTCTGTTTGTGAAATTCCAAGTGTTGTGATTTTTCCACATTTTTGTATTCTAAACTTGTTGCCGCAGAGTAACACCTTTTGTTTGTGTATTTTCATAATTTCTGCTTTAAACAACCCCTCCTGTTTCTCTGGAAATAAGTTAATGATCTGAAAATGTAAATAATATTCATCGAACTATTGTCGTGTAAAACTGCAGCATTTACCCAAGTGGTAAAAATGTAATTGTATTTAAAGATTTTCTCACGTTTAGTTCTTGATCTTGTTGTTCTTGTCTGTACTGCAGTTGCATGCATCACCATAAGAGGAAGAGCAACAATGTGAGACAAAGAAATGTCTAACCATTATTTGAACCTTTGGAAAATATGTGTAAAAGGCTTGAAAATACATTTCATTTGTTCATTTGTATTGTTCAAGCAAAAATTTTACCTTGTCTGCTTTCCTCGTTGCCTTTGTGTCCTCAACTAAATTATGACAAAAGGGTCAAACAAAAATAGTCAATTTCAGATGTGCTGATAGTTTTAAACTGGCCATCAGAACAACAAAGGACTGAACTTCTAATAGAGAGGAAAAGCAACACTGATTTTTAAATTTATGTTAACATTAGGAGGGGTTTCAGATGAGCTGATCAGCTTCATGACAGCAGAGATAAATCACCTCTATTAAAAGCTATAGACAACAAAAATTTATTTTACTGAAATAGGACTAGTGCATGTTATTTTAGAAAGGTTCTTGTAAGATAAAAAAACCCCAACATATTTAGAGCATTTAGGGTCAAGGCTTCCGTTGTGACAACATGACAACCAGATTCACAGGCGACGTGTCATATTTTGATTAACTGAACAGTACAGTTATGAGAGGTCGTGTTAGATATTACCCTGTCGATTTAGTTCATTGCAGAATGTCTCAGACTAATATCCACCAAGTTACAGGATTTCACCTGATGGACATTGCACTTGAGAAAGAAAGAATGAAGTACTTGTTTGTCAGAAAGAGAAAGAGCAGATATGGATTATTCATGCAATTTAATGGTATTTTGTATTTTCATTACATTGTATTTCTTTAAAATATGTAGAATCTTTTTCTTTTTTCCTTTTTCTGTTGCTGTTTTCATGATCGATGTAAAATAACGTTTAGTTTTTTTTTATTCACAAGCCTTCAAAAGTTTAGTGCTTTTTTTCAATAAATCTATACTAATACAATTTATCTGGAACTGGTCAAATATATCTTGTATTAGACCCACATGGATTAAGTGCACATGATAGTGTAATGGCTTTGCAAACCAGTGCAATCCGGTTAGCACAGGTTGTGACCAAAATCTAACTATACATGGTGACAGCCATTTTCTTTTGCATCTGAGTTTTAGGAGTAGTCTGACCATTGCCTTCTTGTGCAATTATGCTATAAAAAAGACTTGCTTCCTGCACAGTCTGGCCTTTCTCTCCTTGACTCAGATTGTCCAGGGTAGATTTTCTACCGGAGAAAATCAGAGAGCAGAAGAAAAAGATGATGTCACATTTCTGTGCTTTAGAACTGCAGTCTGCCTGTAGTTTAAGCAAAGGCAGAGGAGGAAGCGTATGAAGCCATCCGGTCCATGATGGTCACGCTTCCAAATACTGGATTAACATTAACAGCTGTCTCATTTGGATCAGTACTTCTCTCTCTGCAGTGGATGATGGTTGTTTGCAGTGCAGGAAACTTCCAGTAAACTTCTCAGCATTGAACTGGCGCATTATGTCAAGGGCAGTTGAGTAAAATTTTAAACCTCAACAAAGTCGACGCATCCAGCAAGATGTTATATGGCAGTGAGAGTAATTTTCTCACCGGGATAGCAGTGTCAGAGTGAGTGGCTTAAAAAAGCTCAAAAGTTTTAATGAAAAGTTTAGTTTCTGTGCAACATAGGGTGCTTCATAAAATTAACATTATAATGGAAAACCTTTAGCATAATCATCATCAGACTGTCATCCAACAAACTGTTTTTATTCAAAGGCTTCTTCAGATTTACTGTATTAAAGATTAAATTTTAAATCCTACATGACAACAGCCATTAAAACGACTCTTTGAAGAAGCTTGTTATCTTAGTGACTAATAATTAAATGGAACTGAATAACTGAATTTTCTGGGTTGACTGTGTGCTTTCAGTTGTTCTCTCTTTTTGAACGCCCATTTCTACACTGTGGTTGTCACGTTGTCTTTCACACACGCAGCTTTATGAACATTTCAGGAAGTGCATAAGACTTCCTGAAACGGTTCGAGAAATGGCTTTGATTGTCGCATTTCTATTTAACTTGCTGGTAGTCTACACACTTCAAATGCAAGGTAAACTGATGTTTTTGTTTGTTTTTAACATTTCTAAAGCAGTTTAGATTTCTTTATTTCAGTTCTAAAATAATCCTGTCATAAGACATCACTATAAAAGTTTCTGCCTCGAACTAAAGTGGAAATGGTGGGAACGTTCGTTCCAGGAAGTAAGAAATTTAGTTCCAGTAAGAAAATAAATAACTATTGAAATGTCAAACTTTTGTCTACTTGGTTTCTCAATCACACGTCTCCATGTTTGCTAATTCACAGGTTAGAGAGATGAAGCTCAAACAACAAAATATTTGTTTTATGTCTGTAGAAATTTGAGTCTTGTAATGGAGATCAAGTGAGAAATTTTAGCTTTAACCCATTCCTTCATTCCCCATATCAAAATGATCTTCACTATGATTTATTTGATTTGTCATTACTCTAATTCTACATACTTATTCTGTTCAATTCAATTCAAGTTTATTTCATCAAGAATAGCACATTTAACAATGTTACGTGTTGAAAACAAAGCAACCGTTGTTTTGTATGTAGGTTTCCTAGTCACAAGCTAATTTGCAAATCCAGTCCTTGGTAGAGCCTTTTTTAAAAGACAGCACAATTAAAATTAAAGACTTCTGCCACTTTACACATTGCCTACATTTCAAGTATAAATGTCCGCAAAACACTAAAATCTCACTAATGTAAAAAAAGATCACAATTTCACAATCACTGTTTCCATTAAATAACAAAAGCAATTAAAATCACAATAATGAATTTGTTCATGTGATAAGTCATTAAAGCAACATGGCTTGCCATCATCCTCTCCCTCCACTTTCAGACATCAACTTTCTTTTCCACCAGAAGTAACATCCGGTTGTTGATCATGTGACTTGTGTGATGTGAAAAAAGTGATTTAGTTGCAGTTTTGCGAAGTACAGACATTTTGATTGATTGTTTCATTTCATCAAGTATTTTCTGTCTGTCCCTTGGAGACAAGCTGTTACACCTACAAAGGGGATAATTTTTTTTACATGAACAATATAAACATTTCATGAATACACTTCAATTTGATCAGTCGATGTAGTTGAAAGCTTTGTACTGATTTTAATTGTGTTTGCAATTTCGTTTTCTGTTTTTCAGGTTCCTCTGCAGTGACTGATGTATTTGTGAAAACTGGAGATGATTTAATTCTTCATCTCACAGAAGCTGAAATTCCACCAAATTCTCGCATTTGGTTATGGCAATTTAAAGATGATATACTGGTAGAGTTTTTGCATGGTTCCCAACCAAATGTTGTTAAGAATCGCTTTGGAAAAGTTGAAGTTATAGAAAAAAGTTACAGTGTGAAATTAAAGGATCTACATAAGTCACACAGTGGTATTTATATTGCAAAGCTAGTATCACCTAAAGAGCAAATACTGACTCAATACAACGTTACAGTTCAAGGTAAGTGTTTCTGATATTTATATTTCTGACCATGTATATTAGGTAGCAGAATAAATAGCTGCATACTTCCAAATTGATAAAGAAGTTAAAATTCCAATACATGTAACATAATAAATAATCTCTTTCTATGTGGGTTTATGGCCTTTATTAACAAAATCCGTATTCATAAACAGTATAATTTGAAACAAAATTCTCTAAGAACAATGTTGCTCTGATTTGCATTCTTTTTGGATTCTGACCTTTCATTAATTTTTTTAAAATTCTTCTAATGCTCTAAAATGTCTGAAATGAACTTTCTCCCTCAGATGCAGTGTCTCCAGTTGATCTCAACTTTACCTGCTCATCCAGCTCCTCCTCCTATAACCTGACAGCGACCTGCAGGACAGACAACATCAGCATCACTCTGAGATGTGATTATTTATTCTGCAGCAAGGAAAAGAGAAATTTGGTCACCAAATCTGGTTCTTCTCTTCATATCTACAAGTTGAAAGAGTCTGTTGTCTGTAACCATAGCAACCAGGTCAGCAAGGTTGAATCCAAAGAAAACATTGAGAATCGCTGCCCTCCACCTAGAAGTAAGACTTTATGACAAAACAAGGACACTTTTACACACTGGGTTTTAGCCCAGTTGTAAAACTGATGGAAGTTATTTTAGTTGTTCAATTATTTTTGTTGAACACTTTATTGATTAAATTAGAGAATGTATATATTTTAAGCGGCCTATTTATAAAAAAGACCTTCTATTTGAAATTAAGTTTTCTCATGGCAATAGTTTTGAAATATATCTTGTAATATACAGCTTTTGCTTACATTCACCAGTACAACTGAACTATTTCTCTTTCTCTTTTGTCAGAACCCAGAAAATATTACTGGTATTTTATATTGATCCTGTTGGTTCTTCTTGTCTGTTTAATTTATTTTGGATATCGTAAATGCAAGAAAGGTAAGTTCAGGTTCACATTAAGAGTTGTGCTTAGTCAATATCTGTGTAGCCTATGATGCATTGTCTTGCAATAAGTATTCATGTCCGTCTTATATTTTCACATTATGTCAAATTATTTGTTGGGATTTATATCATAGTCCAACACAAAGTAACGCACAATAAAGATTTGGAAGGATAAGGAAATGTTATTTACATTTGTTTACATCACAACTCTGGGTTGGTCACAAATATGGACTTTAAGAAGGAGTAGCAATTATAAACTAATTATTTAAAACAAATTTAATTATTTGGGCCAACAATGGCTCAGGGTGGAGCAGTTCTTCCTGCTTGATAGTTCAAACATCTGGTCCTTTTGTCTCAGTCCTTGTGTCTACGGGCAAAATACTTCTTCTACTTTGCCTGTTTCTGTCAGTCTGTCACATAGTAGCTACATTGTAGCTAAACACCATCAAAGTGTGAATAGTTAATGTAATGTGAGCTTTGGAGTCCTCTGACTTGATAAAGCACTATTCAAGTGTAGGCCTTTTATCATTAGTTTTGTTTGGCTCAGGAGGAGCTTCACCTTCCAGCAGGAAAACAACCCTAAACATACACATACAGATACATCAAATGGTTTATTTCAAACTTAATTCATGCTTTAGAGTGGCCTAGTCAAAGTTTAAACCTTAATCCAACTTGAAAATTGATGCTCCAACAAATGTTTTACCTAAAAACAAATACATTATATACTGTTAAGATTTTTATCTTTCAGAGAAATATAAAAAACTGCATGTCATTTTCCTTTTATTGCAATATTGTTAAATATTACTCTTTGATTTTAAATCTGATAAAATGTCATTAAGATCCATTGAGTATTTTGGTTACGTGGCAAAATGTATACCATAGCAAGGGGCCGTATGTAGATAGATATGTGGATTTACTTCAATGTCAAAAATGTACTTTAGTGATTTTAATTTGCAACAGCAGGTTATGGAATAACCATTTGATTTATCATTTTTATTTTAAAATACGTCAGAATACCCTTTAGGATGTAATTATTAATTTTTAAGTTAAGTTTTTTAAAACTTAACTTAAATCTAAACTTATAATGTTACAATATCTATTTTGTGTATGAGGATATAAAAACAACATTTTGACATAATGTAGACATAACTCAAATTATCTAATGAACCAAAATAGCAGTCAGTACAGGTAAATAGAGCAAGATAAAACAACAATATTCAAACCAAAGCTTTTAAAGTATAAATTATTTCTTTATGTCTGACCAGCAGGTGACACAGGCAACTTTGACAACACAATATATGATCTTCCTGTGGTAAGTGCTTCCCTCTGTGCTTATAATTATATAGTTTAATAATTTAATAGCCAATATTTGACTAAAGGAATTTGAAAATGTTACAAAGATTTTTTCATAATTTAAAGCATTGAGTCGATGGTTTAGGCAGTTTTTTTGAATTCCAAGCTGAAAATAGTTATATGTTTTAAACTCATATTTGTTTCTGTAGTCTCTCTGTCTGGTTAATGACTCATTTTTGATACCGAATCTTTTCCTAAATTAAAGGTTTCTGATTTTCATGGCACAAAATCTCCTTCAGTTTCTGATTAAAATGGTTTAAAACCTTTTTTTGTTTGTCCCCAAGTTCTCCAACAAGCTGCATTAATTTATCCTAAAGATCAGTTCGTGTTATTAGGATGACAAACATCTAAACATGGACCTAACCCTAACCCTGACCCCTGAGGACTGGAATTGCCCACTCTTATCCTTTAATTGGACAAAAACCTGCAATTAGTGTTTTAAAAGTTGTGGGTCAAATGTGTTCGAACGTAAAAAACAGCAAATGAATGAGATAATTCAACACAAACATTGATCCCTGTTTTTTTTTCACGAAGCTTTGCTTCTTTTTCATGCCAACTATTTGCTATTGTAGCACAAGCAGTTTGTATTCAGCTGCTCTGGCACACTAGCAGTTAATGTTGTATGTAAAAGGTTAAGTGATATGATGTTTTGTTTAAATTCACACTGAAGAAAACATTTTCCAGAACTGTTTTCCAATATTTTATTCACTGATTATGTTTGTTTTCTAGGTAAATGATCAAACTGAAACACTGAATAAAACAGATGAAGATGAAGCTTGTTCCCCAACCACCACCTACAGCGTAGTGGGAATTTCTACAAGTAAGGCAGCCACCAAGACGAGAGACAATGACCAACCACAGAGTGTGTATTCACAGATAAAGGCCGTGTGAAGTGCAAAACTGATATAGTGAGATTATGACATTTCTGTTATGTGAAAAGGCAGACTGCTGCATTTCCTATAATCTGGAGGTGACTCAGTCAAGCAAATGGAAAATAGCCTATAGTATGATTTATGTATTTTAAATTGCTTTAAGTATTCTAGATATTTAAGTAGCATTGTTTTATATATAGTAACTGAGGGTTTTACAAAGCTAAGGCTTAAAAACTTGTTAAAGGTTTAAACCGTTTCACTGGGCAGCGTTTTGAGCAGAGTAGCAAGATAATTTGTCGACCAATATTAGTTTTCAGTGTTAGTCTATGAGGAGACAACAAGTGACAGCATTCTGTACATTATGTATATAAATTGCATGTTTAAAAAAGTAAAAAAGAAAACTTTTTTGATATCAGAAGTCGGGAAACAGACAGGATGAAAACAGTACTGAAGGTGATTGTTGTTTGCCTTGTATATTATTAGTGTTGTGCTCAGTTCTACTATGTCAGATAACTTAGAGTCTGAATTATTCATCTGCAGTTTTACTGCATAGAATAGAATCTTACTGCATTTAATAGAATATTTATTAAATGATCATTGTGACATGAACTGTTAATAATACAGCTCTATTTCAAAAACTGATTTTTGAAAGTCAAGAAATGGTGATTTTGTATATTCCTGTATATTTTGTATTAACCATTACATCTGATATATTCTCAACCACCTGCATGACGGCCATTTCTAGTGAACCTGTGTGACCTGAGGTCATACTAACTGGCACTCAGTAAACAACATGTATAGTTTACTGAAGTGTGATGTATTTAGTGTATACATTGTATCTCCTTTCTCTGGTTAGGTTTCCAGTATTAAACTGTGTATATATTTAGAACTGCACTTTGAACTTCTTATGTGCCACATATTCTTGAACTATGAATATACGTATGTATAGTTGTACTTTTGTATTCGTATGCTGTCACTAACCTTAACTTGCTACTGTGACACCTGTATAATCCCTCTGTGAGACAGTAAATGTATTTTTCCTATTCTGTTTCCATTTTCAGTTTGTATATATAAAAGTCAGAGAGACCCATTGAAAGAAGATTAGCAGCAGGGTAATATTTTAAACCTCAACATGATCCACTCCTCAGGAAACAATAGTTTAACAGTGGAGAGCAGAGTAATAAACTAAGTAATAAACTGAATTAATAAACTGAATTCTCTGCTTTTTCCATAGGAAAAGAATAACCAACAAATCTGCAGCTCTATTAGCAGCAGCCTTTTCCTTTCAATATTCACAACTTTATTTACACTTAGAATCACCAAGTGAAGAATCTGATCCAATTCTCCTAAACTATTCAGTGGTTTATGCTTATCAAGTTTTGACAAATTTCATTTTGAAAATAAGTTCCACCTTGAAAAGGGATTAACTAAGTATTTTTTTTTTAAATCCTGTGTCTGCTCCTTTTTCTTTTCTCCTGTTTATATCCATTATTTTCTGCTTATTTTAATTAAATACTGTGAAATTACAGTATTGGCTTAGTATCTTCTCAAACAGTACTGTTCTTTCAGTAAATGGCTCTTTTAAAATCTGTATACTCCAGTAGACAATTATTTCAATAATAATTCTTCATGATACAATCATTTATTTCAGCCTTAATAACCACATTTTTTCTGAAAGTCTTATCTTTACAGCTTTCAATTATCTCTAACATTCCCTGAAGTCTCAGTTCTAAAATGTGTGATATCTTTTAAGTAGAAAAGAGACCTTAAAGTGTTACTAACCCCCTAATCAACCTTTTTTGCCAATATAAACTGTGCTCATCAAAAAGTGTTTTTCTTAAACCATCTGAAATACTGAAGAAAAAAAACCTACCCTTTAAATGCTTTCAATGTGGCAAAGATTGCAAACCAGGTTATTCTCCAAGTAGCAGCCAGAATAGATTTCCTGAATACAGGAAAGAACTGAAAGGCTGCACACTTTAACCCTGACAAACTCCAGTCACCACCAGATGACTTGCTTGGACAGAGTTTGACTGCTGGTAGAGAAATAGTACCCCAAGTTTCACAAGACAGCAAGTACCACAAATACAAACATTGCATATATAAAGGTGTAGACAAAGAAATGTTTAAGTGAGGGTTAACTAAATACTTGATTAAAATGCTGACACAGACACACAGATATAATACATGGTACATGGTTATTGGTCTGTAGCACTTTATGAAGTCCAAAAATTCACATTAATCATTACACACACATTCACACATTAATTTATTCCAGTTTCTCAGTCAACTAAATGAAACACACGTCGTTATTCTTAAACTGTGTTTTTAATATGACAAATGAGCCTCATTAGAACACATACTCTAATTTATTCAAGATGACTGTGAAGTGATGACTATATATAATTTTACTTTCAAATTTTACTTTCAATTACAGAGGGTAATCATCATTCTTTTTCATAGAATGATGTTAACTGCTGTCAGACTGATGCCTGGAAAAGTCTGGAAAAGGCAATGAACTGAATATGTCCTTAGTTTCCATTCAAAAAGACGTTCAGCATCCTCAGCCTCCAGCCAACCAGATCTCACATCCACTCTTATCCCTCAGGTGGTTTGCTTATCGCTATGAGGTTGTAATTGAAGACATCACACACCTGCTTTCATCTGTACAAATAGACAACGTTGTGAGGATCGTGTCATTTCGTTTAACATAATACAGCCTGATTTGCTTTGTCAAAGACTCCAGAAGACACAGGTGGATTCCTCAACAACCACCTGTATCTATGACTACCTGACAAACAGATCACAGTTTGAGACAGTGAAGGTGTGCATGTCTGTCCCGGTGGGCTGACAGTATTTTGGGGGAAGGTGAGATCCTTCAGTTTTTGTAGCAAAATGCTATCTTGTACAAGTTTGTGATGGAGAGAGTAGTTTTCTGCAATCTGTCAGGTCAGTTGTCATGTTGTGTGTATCTAATGGACTCAATTGCAGAAGGTGAGAGACAAAAAAGTTATTTTCAGGGCTGGAGTCCCTGGAAACTGTGGTGGAGAGGAGGACACTGAAGAAGGTTCTGTCTATTATGGACAATAAACAGCACCCTCTCCACCACATAGTGGACAGACAGCGGAGCACCTTCTCACATAGGCTGCTCCAGCTCCGCTGTCGTAGGGACAGATACAGGAAATCCTTCCTGCCACATGCCATCTCACTGTACAATAAAAGCTAAATCATTGTTCTGCACTAATCAGTCCGATTTTGCACAACTGCACTGTGGCACACTTGCTGTACATATATTTACATATACATACTGTTTCTGCATTTTTTTTTATCTTTGCAAGGACTGCTCTTAAGTTGCTTTTTATATTAACAGCATTTCATATTTTTACAATTTATAGCATTTTATATTTTATCTTTTATTTTATCTACAACTACTACTCAGTGGTAGTTGTTATTGTGTCTTGTCTCTATGCTGTAACTGCGAAGTAATTTCCCTGCTGGGATGAATAAAGTACTTCTATTCTATTCTATCTAGAAGGTTTAATGAAAAAATTATTCAAGTTACAAAAACAACAACAAAAAAGTGAAAAGTCCAGGGAAACAAAAATCCAACAAAGCCAAACTGTAGACAAAGTGATCACAGGGAACCAGGGAGTAGTGACAAACATGACAAGACAAACCAGTGAGTAGTGACAGACAATGAGGAGCTTAAATACTGGGAGGTTGACATTTGGAACAATAGATCTGGGCTGATGAGCCAACTGATTGTAGATGTGAGTTGAAGGAAAAGGAGCCAGGTTGAGGAGGGAAAGTGGCACAGTGAAGCGAGGGAGATAACACATAGGAATCAAAAATAAATCTAACACTAATAACTAGACCTAATGAAATCAAACCCAACTACAGTAACAATAACTAACACTATAAGCAGCTGAACTAAAGGAAACAGAAACAAGACTGATCTAAAGTGGAACACAGAAATAAAACCCAATCAAAGAACCCATGGTCCTTCAGTCTGTTTTGTATTCAGAGACTTCCTCAGATATATAGCATTAAAACAAGATATCCTTCCTGCTCCAGCCGTAAACGACTCTGAAGAAACTTGATAATCTGAGTTACAAAAATTTTCCTCTTACGGAATAGAATTGATAAGCTAGTCATCAAGAGTTACAATAGTATTCTATACACAAAAATGAGTGGTGAGATCAAGGCTTTAAATATGAATTAGTAGCACAGCATACATTTTAATGGCTAGGAAACTGTTGAAAACTATTGAGCTTCGGTTTCAGTAAGAAACAGAACCTCTTAGCTTCACAATTGCTACACTGTGACTTCATACATGTTCAGCACTATGAACATTTTCTGTAGAAGTTGTCATAATTGTAATATTTTATCATGTTTTGCAGTAGAAGAGTGGTGAGGTAGACACAGTGGACCCAGGCAGTAGAAAAAATGATGGTTTAATGATGAATAATGCTCAGGTGAGCAGAAGGCGAGGAGCTCAGAACTGGTAGCAACTGGAGACAAATGCAAAAACATGTAACGACTGAATAGACAAGGACCCAACAGGGATACAGACACAGGTGGCTTTAAAAACACAGAGGGTAATCAGTGGAACGAGACACAGTTGGGATCAATCAAGGGTAGATGGGACAACACAGAAATGCAACAGAACACATTAACCTAAATTAACACACAGGATAAAACCAAATCCTCACACTGACCTCAGTTTTATCTGCAGTATATTTCTGTTATTCCAGTTTAAGCCATCCAAAATTTTATGTAGAACTGTTTCATAATAGCTTCAATAAATCAGACTAGAGCATCTATAAAAAACCCATGGGGGTTGGGTTTTTTGTGAATGTGTGAAACAAAACCACATGGAGGTGAGAAAGAAGCTGTGAGAACTTTCTTTAGTGCAGTTTGAGAAATGGCGCTGACTGTCACATTTTTAACTTTTCTGTTGCTAGTCTGTGAACTTCAAATGCAAGGTAAGTTCAGTGTTTTCTGTTTGTTTTTAACATTTCAAAGTTTTGAATTCTTTTATAAAACATCACTATAAAGGATTTTGACTCATGAACCAAGGGGACGAAAGGAGTTCATACCAGTAAAATAAGAAATATTTAAAGCTTTGAAATGAAATCGATCAAGCTGTTTTCAAGTATACAAAAAATGCTTTGTCTTTATATAATATATTACATTTACTTTAAAACTAAAAATTCTATTTTGTTTCATCCACTGTGAAAATAGAAAATCCAAAACTTTGCTTTGAGTGCATCTCATCACAGAAGAAGAATTGTCAAGAAATAATAGGTAATTTCAAGTAATTCAGATAAATTAAATATATCTGAAGTTAAAATAGGATAGAAACTTTTTTTTAGAGTAAGTGAAAACAGACTCAGTGACGTGCGGTCAGGGGAGGCAGGTGAGGCAGTGCCTCACCAGCCATCATGGAAAGAAAGAAAATATATAATCATAAAGTAATTTAAATTGTTATATTCATCCGGTGGTTTGTACTAAAAAATATTTATTTTTCATGTAGCTTCACCAATTTCGATTTTTATTTGTTCAAAATCGCTGAATTTTCTTATTTTCCCATTCAAATGCTTGGAAGCGATGCCGGTGAGGCAGCAGCGAGCTCTGCCTCACCTTGGATTGCGCAACCCCTGGCTCTGCGCTGGCTGCTAAGCGGAGAGAGCATGTTGCTGTACGGCGTCAATAAAATGGTTTAAACAAATTTAATATGTGAACTTATTTCCAATAATTTAGCTTATGTATATAATGTACAGTGCTTTTTGTCACCAACTGTGTTTGTGTAACGTGTTTCGTGTAATGAGCGATTATAAACGGCAGAGAACAGGTTCGAGGTAAGGCAGGCAGTTCTCTTGCCTCATGGCAGGGGGCGCTCAAGATCCCAGACGTTCGTCTTGTTCACTCCTCAACTGCCGAGTAAGTGACAGCGAGCTAGGCTAAACGATTCGGGAAGCAAGTCAAGTGCAGCGATAGATTATAATAGAGATAGTGATTTTTTTCCTCTCGCTTATCCCGACTTTCGACATGGATGACTACATTACAACACTAAAAAAGTTTTCTCAAGTGGACTTTCAATCGCAAACTGCTGTCAATCTATGCATCTATTTGCAAATCTGATTCTGATGACGTCAGTGCCTCACCAGCTATGAACCTCACCGCACGTCACTGAAAACAGTAGTAACCAAAAAATGGCAGGCAATACTACAACAAGGGCACACGGTTCAGGAACTGAACCAGCAATCCACTGATTGCTGGGCAAACTCCTAAATAAACATATTTACAGAAATACAAAACTTTGTTCAAAGAATAGCAAGAATGCAAGCGATGTACTGGTTTTGTTTTGGAATCAATAAAGGCCTGTGAAATTAAGATGCAACAACTTGTCTCCAAACAGGGACAGACAGAAAATATGACTTTAAAAAGCGATGTTATTGAAATCATACTTGTATTCGGGTGTATAAATAATCTTTTTTTTTTGGACAATATAGAAACAGTGAAAGGGTTATGTAAACGAGAAATGGCTTTGCAAAACAATATAGATAGTCAAACGTTCATGAGAAATTTCTACTTATATCAATTTAAATTTATTTTGTTTTTCATTTTTCAGGTTCCTCTGCAGTGATTGATGTATTTGTGAAAACTGGAGATGATTTAATTCTCACAGAAGCTGAAATTCCACCAAATTCTCGCATTTGGTTATGGCAATTTAAAGATGATATACTGGTAGAGTTTTTGCATGGTTCCCAACCAAATGTTGTTAAGAATCGCTTTGGAAAAGTTGAAGTTTTAGAAAAAAGTCATAGTGTGAAATTAAAGGATCTACAGAAGTCACACAATGGTATTTATATTGCAAAGCTAGTATCACCTAAAGAGCAAATACTGGCTCAATACAACGTTACAGTTCAAGGTAAGTGTTTCTGATATTTATATTTCTGACCATGTATATTAGGTAACAGAATAAATAGCTGCATACTTCCAAATTGATAAAGAAGTTAAAATTCCAATACATGTAACATAATAAATAATCTCTTTCTATGTGGGTTTATGGCCTTTATTAACAAAATCCGTATTCATAAACAGTATAATTTGAAACAAAATTCTCTAAGAACAATGTTGCTCTGATTTGCATTCTTTTTGGATTCTGACCTTTCATTAATTTTTTTAAAATTCTTCTAATGCTCTAAAATGTCTGAAATGAACTTTCTCCCTCAGATGCAGTGTCTCCAGTTGATCTCAACTTTACCTGCTCATCCAGCTCCTCCTCCTATAACCTGACAGCGACCTGCAGGACAGACAACATCAGCATCACTCTGAGATGTGATTATTTATTCTGCAGCAAGGAAAAGAGAAATTTGGTCACCAAATCTGGTTCTTCTCTTCATATCTACAAGTTGAATGAGTCGGTTGTCTGTAACCATAGCAACCAGGTCAGCAAGGTTGAATCCAAAGAAAACATTGAGAATCGCTGCCCTCCACCTAGAAGTAAGACTTTATGACAAAACAAGGACACTTTTACACACTGGGTTTTAGCCCAGTTGTAAAACTGATGGAAGTTATTTTAGTTGTTCAATTATTTTTGTTGAACACTTTATTGATTAAATTAGAGAATGTATATATTTTAAGCGGCCTATTTATAAAAAAGACCTTCTATTTAAAATTAAGTTTTCTCATGGCAATAGTTTTGAAATATATCTTGTAATATACAGCTTTTGCTTACATTCACCAGTACAACTGAACTATTTCTCTTTCTCTTTTGTCAGAACCCAGAAAATATTACTGGTATTTTATATTGATCCTGTTGGTTCTTCTTGTCTGTTTAATTTATTTTGGATATCGTAAATGCAAGAAAGGTAAGTTCAGGTTCACATTAGGAGTTGTGGTTAGTCAATATCTGTGTAGCTTATGATGCATTGTCTTGGAAAAAGTATTCATGTCCGTCTTATATTTTCACATTATGTCAAATTATTTGTTGGGATTTATATCATAGTCCAACACAAAGTAACGCACAATAAAGATTTGGAAGGATAAGGAAATGTTATTTCTGTTTACATCACAACTCTGGGTTGGTCACAAATATGGACTTTAAGAAGGAGTAGCAATTATAAACTAATTATTTAAAACAAATTTAATTATTTGGGCCAACAATGGCTCAGGGTGGAGCAGTTCTTCCTGCTTGATAGTTCAAACATCTGGTCCTTTTGTCTCAGTCCTTGTGTCTACGGGCAAAATACTTCTTCTACTTTGCCTGTTTCTGTCAGTCTGTCACATAGTAGCTACATTGTAGCTAAACACCATCAAAGTGTGAATAGTTAATGTAATGTGAGCTTTGGAGTCCTCTGACTTGATAAAGCACTATTCAAGTGTAAGATATATCAAATGGTTTATTTTAAACTTAATTCATGCTTTATAGTGGCCTAGTCAAAGTTTAAACCTAAATCCAACTTGAAAATTTATGTTCCAACATGTTATACCTAAAAACAAATACATAACACACGTTTGAGATTTTTATATTTTATTTAAAAACCGCATGTCGTTCTCCTTTTATTGCACAGTTAAGTACTACTTTCTAATTTTTAATCTGATAAAATATCACTAAGATACATTGAGGACTTTGGTTATGTGGTAAAATGTATACCATGTACAGTATACCATAGCAAGGTGCACATATATATTAAAAAAAATATATATACAATATTTATTCTGAAAATGAGGATGTAAAAACAAAATTTTGATATAATGTAGGCATAATTCAAGTTATCAAATGGATCAAAATGGCAATCAGCATAAATAAATAGAGCAAGATAAAATAACAACATTCAAAGCAAATCTCTGAGTATTTATTTATGTCTGACCAGCAGGTGACAACGACAACTTTGACAACCCAGTATATTTTCATTTTGTGGTAAGTGATTGCATTCCTCCCATTTATGCTTAAAAATATATACTGTAATAATTTATCAGCCAATATTTGGTTAAAAGAATCTGAAAATGCCATGAAAAGATTTTGTAACTTAAAGCATGAATCAACTGTGTGGCTAGTTCTTTTAATTCCAAGCTGAAAATAGTTGCATGTTTAATCTTATATTTGTTTCTGTAGCTTCTCTGTCTGGTAAATGCCTCATTTTTGCTACTGAACCTTTTCTTTAAGTTAAGGTGTGCATTTCTGATTCTCATGGCACAGAATCTCCTTCAGTATCTGAATAAAATAGTTTAAAAGCATTTTTTTCGGTCTGTCACTAACTTCTCCAACAGGCTGCAATCATTTACCCTAAAGATCATCTGGTGTAATTAAGATGACAAACATCTAAACATGGAGAACACTGACCCCTGACCCCTACTGTTATACTTTGATTGGACCCCCCACCACCCCAAAAAACAAACAAACAAACAAAAAAACTGCAATTGGCGTTTTAAAAGTTATGGAATCAAATGAGTGTTCCAACATGAAAAACTGCAAATTAAGGAACATGCAGTAATATGAACTTTTCTTTTCATTAAGCTTTGCTCCTTTTTCATGCTAACTACTTGTGACTTTAGCGCAATCAGTATCTGTTCAGCTGCTCTGGCACACAAGCAGCTAAGAATGCATGTAAAAGTTTAGGGATATTTTCTAAATTAACACTGAAGAAAACATTTTCCAGAATTGTTTTCCAATATTTTATTCACTGATTATGTTTGTTTTCCAGGTAAACGATCAAACTGAAACATTGAATGAAACGGCTGCGAACTCCACCGACAGCACAGTGGGGCCTTCTACGACTACGGGAGCCACCAATACTAGAAGCAGTGACCAAAGAGACGATGTGTATGCACAGATAGAAAAAAAAAAACTTCTAAATGACTGAACTGGTGACTTTGAAAAGAACTGGAAGTATGATGTGGTGAGATGCCATTTATCATGTGAAAAGGCAGGCTGCTGTATTTCACACACTCTGTAGATGGTATAGACATGGTCCAGTTACTGATCTCAGGGTTTTAAAAAGCTACGGTTTAAAATATATGAAGAATTTAAGTGATTGCTAATGTTAGCTAATGTTAGCTTTCAGCTGTGGATTTTCTCTGTAATTGTGTAAAGGTTTACTAGCATAGCTTTCAGTCTTGCTATGGAGGAGGAGGCCCTATAAATATAATCACCAGCACCACAGGATGACATGCTTCCTGTAAAGAGCATGCATTGCTAAATATACTGTCCTGCGCAATAGTTTTATTATAGGATGGAGCTTTGTAACTATATCTCATCCAATGGTGTCATGCACAAAATCCAAAGTTTGTGTTTTGCACTGATCAGTAGCTGATCACACCAAGCATTAAAGTTGGTTTCACAAGTCATGTGGCAAGTGCTACTCATCTCGCTTCCTCATTGCTAAATATGTCACCATCACCATCGACAAATATGTTTTGCATTTATTCTGTAACCAGAAAAAACTACATATATAATGTATTTAGTACACACAATAACTTCATTATGTACACCATATTCCAAATTATTATGCAAGTGATATTTTCTTAAATGGTCAATGCGAATGATGGTCAGTATAATTTTCAAGTCATAAACTATTACAGTACAAATCACATTTTACTGAACAAAGCTCCCCATGACAGCAGTATTATTTTCAAAAATAAAAAACTCAAAATGCACTGTTCCAAATGATTATGCACAGCAAATTTTCTAAACATTTTATGGATTATAAAGAACTGCAGAAGGTCATTCTTTGAATGTGCAGCATTAAGTGGTCACATGTACTAAAATCAAAAGCTATTTCAATCAAAAACATCTTAACAGACAGAGTTACATGTTAACATAGAACCTTCTTTGATATCACAGCACAATTCTTGATCCATTGAACTTGTGAGTTTGTGGAAAGTTTCTGCTTGAATTTCTTTGCAGGATGTCAGAAAACCTTCCCAGAGATTCTGTTTTGATATGAACTGCATTCCACCCTCAGATCTTCTGCTTGAGGAAATTCCAAAGGTTCTCAATAGGGTTGAGGTCAGAGGTCAGAGGAGGATGGTGACCACACCATGAGTTTCTCCCCTTTCCTGCCCATAGCAGCCAGGGACACAGTGGTATTCCTTGCAGCATGAGATGGTGCATTGTCATGCATGAAGATGATTTTGCTACTCTTCTTTTTGAACCATGAAAGAAAGTGATCAGTCATAGTGCTGAGGTCATTTTCACACCTTCAGGGACTCTGAAGGGGCCGACCAATGATTCTCTCCCTATGATTTCGGTCCAAAGCATGACTCCACCACCTCCTTGCTGACGTCACGTTGGAACGTGGTAGCCATCCACCACCAATCCACTACTGCATCCATCTGGACCATCCAGGGTTGCACAGTGGTCATCAGTGAACAAGTCTGTTTGAAAATTATTCTTCATGTACAGCTGGGCCCACTGCGACCGTTTCTGCTTGTGAGTTCTGGTTAGCAGTGGCCCAATAGTAGCTTCATGCACCACAAGCCTCTGGAGGATCCTCCACCTTGAGGTTCCAGAGGCACCAGCAGCTTCAAATAACTGTTTGCTGCTTTGTAAGGGCATTTTAACAAATTCATCTTTTAATCCGATGAATTTGTCTAAGAGAAACCTTCCTCATTCTGCCTTTATCTGTACAAACCCATCTTTGTTCTGAATCAACCACAATTCTCCTCACAGTACGATAAAGCTTCAGTTTTTGTTAAATATCTAATGTTTTCATACCTTGTCATACAGCACTACACTACCTGATGATTTTCGTCAGCAGAGATCCTTTCTCTTTCCCTTATTGCTTGAAACCTGTGGCCTGCTTAATAATGTGGAACATCCTTCTTAAGTAGATTTCTTTTGAGCTCACCAGACAAACTAATCAACCAGCTCTCTGAAATTAATTATAGTGATTCAAAGAGCCCTGACACACAATACCATCTATAAATGTAATAGCACAACAAAAAATGTAATCTTTATGACACTTAAATACAATTTGTATAATAATTTGGAACACGGTGTATAAATTAGACAACTGGCATGTGTTGAATATGCATCAGCAGACACTAGTGCTGTTAGAGATTTTTTGGTATTATCATTATATTCTTACTTTAGTTCACATTAAGTCTATAGATCTTTGTGATTTTCTGTTTAAAGTGTTCTCTTCTTTAAATGACCTGGAGGTCACTACTGTCTGTTCAACTTTACGAGAAATAGATAACACTAAGTTTCTCAGACCTTAAATCCTTTTACAAGAACACCTAATTTAGTAACTACCTGTGAGCAGTCGTATTTTGTTTTCTTGACAGTACTGACCGAGATTTGAACCGGGCTCAGACCTTTGATCAGATATCACATCTGGAACTAGGTTGTTAGATGTTTGGGTTAGAAGCTTTACGACCTCTGTTGTTTTCCTGACTGCCCCCTTGCCTTTTTTTCTTTGACAATAAAAAGAGGAGTTTTTGTCAGAGCAGATCAGAACGCTCTGTAGAACTGCTCGGAGGAGAAGTTCGATAGAGCCTTCTCCTTTTGCAAAAGCTCTACATGAAATTCATATATGTTGTCTGTGGTTCTTTCTTTTATTTAGGTTCGAAAGGAAAATACAATGAATACCTTGTGTGCACAACTGTTAGACAAATCTTATTTTAACTGCTTGTTTGCTAAACATAAAATAGAAACTTTTGAGAAAAAAGCCAAGAAAAATAATTAACTGTTTTTTTATTATGTATAGATATATATATCTATACATGATAAAAACCAGTTAATTATTTTTCTTGGCTTTTTTCTCAAAAGTATATATATATATATATATATATATATATATATATATATATATATATATATACACTGCTCAAAAAAATAAAGGGAACACTTAAACAACACAATATAACTCCAAGTAAATCAAACTTCTGTGAAATCAAACTGTCCACTTAGGAAGCAACACTGATTGACAATCAATTTCACCTGCTGTTGTGCAAACGGAATAGACAACAGGTGGAAATTATTGGCTATTAGCAAGACACACTCAATAAAGGAGTGGTTCTGCAGTTGGGACCACAGACCACTTCTCAGTATCTATGCTGTCTGGCTGATGTTTTGGTCAGTTTTGAATGTTGGTGGTACTTTCACACTCGTGGTAGCATGAGACGGACTCCACAACCCACACAAGTGGCTCAGGTAGTGCAGCTCATCCAGGATGGCACATCAATGCGAGCTGTGGCAAGAAGGTTTGCTGTGTCTGTCAGCGTAGTGCCCAGAGGCTGGAGGCGCTACCAGGAGACAGGCCAGTACACCAGGAGACGTGGAGGAGGCCGTAGGAGGGCAACAACCCAGCAGCAGGACCGCTACCTCCGCCTTTGTGCAAGAAGAACAGGAGGAGCACTGCCAGAGCCCTGCAAAATGACCTCCAGCAGGCCACAAATGTGCATGTGTCTGCACAAACGGTTAGAAACCGACTCCATGAGGATGGTATGAGGGCCCGACGTCCACAGATGGGGGTTGTGCTCACAGCCCAACACCGTGCAGGACGCTTGGCATTTGCCAGAGAACACCAGGATTGGCAAATTCGCCACTGGCGCCTTGTGCTCTTCACAGATGAAAGCAGGTTCACACGGAGCACATGTGACAGACGTGACAGAGTCTGGAGACGCCGTGGAGAGCGGTCTGATGCCTGCAACATCCTTCAGCATGACCGGTTTGGCAGTGGGTCAGTAATGGTGTGGGGTGGCATTTCTTTGGAGGGCCGCACAGCCCTCCATGTGCTCACCAGAGGTAGCCTGACTGCCATTAGGTACCGAGATGAGATCCTCAGACCCCTTGTGAGACCATATGCTGGTGCGGTTGGCCCTGGGTTCCTCCTAATGCAGGACAATGCTAGACCTCATGTGGCTGGAGTGTGTCAGCAGTTCCTGCAAGATGAAGGCATTGAAGCTATGGACTGGCCAGCCCGTTTCCCAGACCTGAATCCGATTGAGCACATCTGGGACATCATGTCTCGCTCCATCCACCAACGTCACGTTGCACCACAGACTGTCCAGGAGTTGGCGGATGCTTTAGTCCAGGTCTGGGAGGAGATCCCTCAGGAGACCCTCCGCCACCTCATCAGGAGCATGCCCAGGCGTTGTAGGGAGGTCATACAGGCACGTGGAGGCCACACACAATACTGAGCCTCATTTTGACTTGTTTTAAGGACATTACATTAAAGTTGGATCAGCGTGTAGTGTTATTTCACTTTAATTTTGTGTGTGGCTCCAAAACCAGGCCTCCATTGGTTAATAAATTTGATGTCCATTGATGATTTTTGTGTGATTTTGTTGTCAGCACATTCAACTTTGTACAGAACAAAGTATTCAATGAGAATATTTATTTCATTCAGATCTAGGATGTGTTATTTGAGTGTTCCCTTTATTTTTTTGAGCAGTATATATATATATATATATATCCATAATATAAAATGGTAATTTTATATCATGTATATATAATTACAATGAAGTTGTGTAAGTGTAATGAAGTTTTGATTTCTAGTTTTAACAGGCTTCATATGACATTTCCAACAAAAATGTATTACCGTGTAAAAGCAATAGTCGATCTCTACAATGTTCAGATGTGGTTAAACTTAATAGGCTTTGATAAAGATAAAGTCTTATTTTGGTGGTAGGTTGAAGGACTAGCACCTCTGAGGGTGGAGTTTATGTTTAGGTCTTCTTTGTAATATGAGTCATTTTCTTGGAAACCACACATCTGATTTCATATTTCCTCTTCCTTAAAATGTGTTAAGTGGTGTCGCATTTTCATACTTAAAAATATGCTACTTTTTTCTCTCTCTTGCTTTCTCCCACCATATATTTGCCTTGAAACTCTGACAACGGAAAAGATGAGTGTATGCTTTAAAAAAGAAACTGGTTACTGGGACTAGATCAGACAATTAAAGACTTAAAATAGTAAAAAAAAAGTTCTTTATTCAAACATATTCACATTATAGCACACTTTTGCTTTATTTTTTGTCATTATTCTTATCTTTATGTTTGAACATCTGATATTATAAGAGAGAAAGTTCTGTTCTCAAAAGATTTTCTTTATTTATGAACTTCATATATTGCTACTGCACTTCAATTTCACACACTAGGGGGCGCAGTTTCATTTAATTTCTAATAGAAAACAATAACTTTAATCAGCAGTAACTGACATGAGAATAATCATTTTATAGCTAGTATCTAGAAATGCTAGAGTCTGAAGAATTACTTTGGTTTTCTGAAGTTAGTTGTGATATGAACCTTAAGTTCTGACTTTTGGTGTAAAAAGAACACACATCATAGCCAACACAAACAACTGAAATTGCCAACAGTTCTGGAAACAACACTAAGTTTCTTGATTCTAAGCTAATCAGCTAAAAAGTTTAATCCTGTGTGTGAAGGTGCTTTTCTGTGAGTGAGTCATCTTCCTGAATAGAAGATCTCTGGCCTATTTCAGATTGCACACCTGTCTGTAATCTCCCTCATCACTCTGCTGGGATTTAAGGAGCTGTAGGGAGACATTTGGTCATAAAGAGTGACTGTTGAGGTATTGAGGACTCTAAAAAGTTTCCTTCCTGTGTGTTTTTTATTTAACATAAACACTTCTTTGTTTATGTACATAAACCCTGTTGCATTTCTTATCCTGAGAATGATTAGTTCTACATGTAGGTCATGAGAATCATTTAAAACATGACAAGTCAAGGGTTTAATGCAATACTTAGAACACAGAAGGACTGACGGAAACAAAAGTTTTGTTCTTTCTTTTAGTTTAAATTATATTGCTTTAACATAAAATATTTGAAAATTAATTGTACAAAAAATGCTTTCCTCATTTGCTAATTTTAACTTTACAAACTTTTTTGTGTAGACGGTATAGCATTAAGGCCAATATTAATTAAATTCCTGACAGACTTTGTTTTTAAAGACATATTTTAATTTAAGAACATGTTTCCTCTGAAAGTAAAATTGATGCTTTCATGGCTTCAAGCCAGACTCTTGACTTGAATCCCTGGAACGAGGTAAAGATTAGGGTCATGGGAAGGAGACCTTCCAACCTAAAGACTGCCTGGGAGATCTACAGTACACTAAAGATATAAACATAAAACTAATATCTATCAATACAGCAGACTACAATAAATGATTTAAATTATTTTCTAAATGGAAACTGTACTTCTGTCAAATACTTAAAAATCACCCAGAACATTAGGGATGATTTAAAAAAAATATTTCTAGACAAATATGTGTGTGATGGGCCCATGCATTATAAAGATGGAAGCATATAAAAGTTTAACAAGGTCAATGGAGTGAAATGATATTGCCCGATTTTTATTTCAGAGTCCTTCGCATGCATCACACACCACCATCCAGTCGTTGGTAATTCACAGCAAGGTGACATACCTGCGGGTTTAAGGCTTCAGGAAGAACTCATTTAACTTAATCACAAAATGAATTGAATATTAGGATTACATCACGGTGGAATTACCAAGCAGGCAGAGCAGACAGACAACCCGAAGCCTTGGCGCTCGTGGGCTGCCCTGAACCCCAAGCTTACTAAGGATCAGCCGTTTCGAATTAATTCTGCTGAAACTGGTGGGAGAAGATTCACTAATAAAATCAATGGCTGACAGGTTAAAGCCAAAAGCTGGGCCAAGAAACTTTTCAAAGCCAGAATTGCTCAAGCTGTAGTGAAATGTTAACAAATAAAAATCTATTGTTACCTAAGTCAGTTTAGTTCATTTATATAGCTGCTGTTCACAGTAAATAATGGCAGACAGATTTCATTAATGTTTAGTTATATAGAAACCAGTTTACACTCAATTCAGACCAATCAATTCATCCCAGTATAAGCTAAAATATATACTCAAAAGTCAACCTAAACTAAACCCATGCAGTCTCATTTAATCCAAACTTCAGATGACGTTTGTACTGGACTGTATTAGAAAGGTCTGCGCTCATCTATAAACTGAATCTTTTTTTCTTTCAATAAAAATGTGTCACATTTTTAACACTACACATAAACATGCAACATTTATTTAAATAAATGCAGAATTCAAATAACTTTGCACTTATGTGTGATTAGGGACCACTAAGTCCATTTTTAGATTTCAACGAATGTAGGAACATCAGAGCTATAACTAAATCTCCAGAGTTCTTTAAAGTTCATTTTTTTTGCTCATATAATGACTTTCCTGTAGCAAAAGCAAATAACCAGACGAGGTACAAGGTTTTGGTTTGTAACTATTGTGCTTGAGGACATATCTACTTTTTAGTAAAAAAAAAAAAATACATGACTTCTTTATTTTTGGAGAGTTGGAAGCGTTTCAGTGTTTCCTGTAGAGAATGAAACAGAGAGGTGACGTTACTTTTGCCTTTAATGACATATAATTGTATCATTGATCTAAAAATGCCACATTTAAAATCAGTTTTCAGATTTACCAGCAGTTAGTGGAGATAGGTGGAGAACAGACTGAACAGCTGATCAGTGGTTTAGGGACATACATATGCATCTCACTGTCAACTATTTTTTTAGTAATGAAACTTGGTCAGTTGCTCATTAGCACAATTAGCAACTCAACCAATTTCAAAGCAGCAACTCAATACATCTGGGCCTCTATCATCTTGAAGCATCTATGGTGAAAACAACTTGTTAAATTCAAACTGAGCATCAGGATGAGGAGAAAATGAGATTTAAGAGAATTTGAACTTGAAGCTAGTGCAAGAATTTTAGAAACTGCTGATCTACTAAATGCACAAGACATCAAATGTTAACACAGATGGGTTGCAGAGTCAAACAATAACAACAACAACAAAAAAACAAGGCTAAAAGCAGAAACCTGAGGCTAAAGTTTGCACAAGCTCACCAAATTTACACATAAACTATTTCTGGTTTAATGAGTCACCATTTCAGCTGCAACATGCATTGGGTCAGAACTGGTGTAAGCAGCATTAAAGCATTGGGCCACTTAGCCTGTTGTCAAACGGATCAGACTGCTACTGGTGGTGTAAAGGTGTAGATCTTTACTTGATGCACTTTGGTTGTCATTATTAACAGAGTGGTATTTAAAGACCACATCCTTCCTGAGTACTGTTACTGATCATGGTCCTTCCTTTATGATCAAATGTGTCTTCTTCTGAAGCTACTTTCAGCAGAATGATGCGCCATATCACAAAACTCAGACCATTTCAAATCTGTTTCTTGAACATGACATTTGGATGTTTTCCAGAGCTCAGTCTAACGGATTCAAAACTGACGCTATATGTCACATCTATGTAGTTTGTTCAGGAACATTTTTTGTTGCTGGTGTCGAACCACTTTCACTGACTCCTTTCAACACAAAGAAGGGAAGCTCTATTTCTTAGACGTTGGAGCTTCTGAGCGTACCACACTACAAAGGAAACTCCTTTTAAGCTAGCCTGGTAAAAACCAATACCTCGTTCTACGCTTAGCTTCAAACAGCTATTGAGAAATGATTGCTTGTCAGAGGCGTGGTTAAAGTTTTAAATTTTACCCTATTGCTAATGTTTGGCTGTGACGTGTGTAAGTTCAACGCTCTGAAGCTTACTGGAAATTGCCTGTCCTGTAAACAACCAGCCTCCACCTCAAAGAGAGAAGTGTTTATCTGAACAAGACGGCTGTTGTTGCTAATTCAATATTTAGAAGTGTAGCAATGATGGACTGAACAGCTCCTTTCACTTCCTCCATTCCTGTTGCTAAAATTACAGGCAGGCTACAATTCTAAAACGGAGCAGAAAATCAATGTCATTGTTCACAACTACTCCTTCTGTTCACTGATCGCCCCAGTAGAGAAATCCTTGTAAATAGGAGAAAACCCAGACTGACTGTAAAGGGAGATTTGAATCAAGTGGAATTGCACAGGAAGGCAACAATCAGGCTACATTTCAGCTGCTTCTGTCTGGGATCTTGTTCTATCGGACGTGATCCATGATAGGTGAAGGTTAGAACATGTAGATGGATATGAGATCTTTACACTTGTGTCCTGCCTCAGTTTCCCAGGCAGCTGATAAAAATAAATTTGTTGTTTACATATGCAAGGGCTTTTTTTTCTCTACAAAAAACATATCTGGGGATAATATTGTAATTGTTTGGTTGACTTTATTAAATCAGATTTCCCCCTCGAATCAAAGTAGACAGGATGCATAATGAAATATGATTCAGTGTTGGTGTGACCTTCTGCTTCCTGTAAAAGGTGCATTGGGTGGGTGTGTGATTTTTAACTCAACTTGACAAGGCAAATATTTAAAGATTGACTTCACTTGGAAATAAAAATGTTGAACTTCGTCAGTGAACATTTCTTTTATATTTGCTTGTTTCAGTCAGTTTCTGCAAAGGTTTTTCTATTTGTCTCTATGAAAACAAAGCCAGTCAGTTAATTAACTCTCATTTGTAATCAAGTCATATGCAATGTGTCTGTCTCTTTCCATCTGTCCCTGACCAAACAGAACCCATCAGCACCGACACACCAAGGACGTCTGTTATGAGTCCCATTATCCTCCAGATCAGTAATAAATAATTTCCTCCATCCTAATTCGACCCTCATCCTCTCCTCTCTGCATACTGCTCTCCAGCCACAGGGTGGCAGCAACAGCAAGCAAACAAAGGAATACCCCACACAATCTGCTTGACAACTTCTCTGCCTGTAGACAAAGCCTGTGACATCATCTGCGGAGGGACAGAGGGTGTGCGAAGGACAAATGTCTTGAAACGCATTACATCATTTTCTACTAATATGATAATATATCTCAAGCAGCGAGAGCCGTGCCAAACATGAGAGGGGCCATAATCCTTCCAACGGCCGCCTCAAATGTGAACAAGGGGATGAAATAAAAGAGTTTGAGGAAGAGGAGGGGGAGGAAGAGAGGGTCCACAGTGCAGCGATGAAGGTTATTCCAGATATTACTCCTCAACGAGAATGGAAGGAAAGAAAAATGATAATCAGAAGTTCACACTAAGTGAAGTGGAGTTCTGCCCCTTTCTTGTGTCCTTGTCCTTTTATCCGGTCATATCTGTAATTTCTTTACTTGATTTTTCTCTGCTGTCATTGAAAAAGAAAAGAGGGTAAAGATCACACCGAGGAAAGTGAATGAGAGTATGATTCAAAGAAATAAACTGAAAAGATGGGACAAGAGAAAGGAAAAAAGATGTAGAGAGATAGGAGGGGAAAAAACTGAAGGAGCGAGGAAGATAAATCAAAATGAAAAACGTGAGGAGAGAAGGAAGAAGATAACGAGCTTTTATGGAGGGCTATAAATGAAAGGTAAGAGAAAAACCTGAGGAAAAAGAAAGGAGGTGAAGGTAACTGAGGAGAAAACAATGACAAGAATGAGAGGGAGAACGAAGCAAATACACTCATGATCAAAATACTCAGACCCAGGAGACGGTTGGAGGAACTCTCATTCAACATCAAAATGAAAAAAAAAAAAAAGAAACAGGAGCAAGAGACGAAGAAAAATCAAAAATATAGTAGACACTTCACTGAGAATTGAATTCAAACAGGCTGTTCATGATTCTGCACTGCAAAACACAAAATCTTACCAAGACTTTTTTTTGTCTACATTCTAATGCAAATATTTTAGTTCATTTAAATTCAGACAAAAACAACTTAAAAGCAACATTTCAACAAGATAAATGAGCTGTCTTTAAATCAGTAATTCTTGTACAAACAATATTAGCTCCACTAGCATTTTTTTCACTTAAAACAGGAAAAATATCTTATAAATGAATAAATCTGCCAAAGGAACTAATACTTTAAAAATTACTGACATAGTACAAGCTTATTTATGTTGCTGAAAAGTTATATTTAAGTTAGTTTTGTCTTATTTTACATGTTCTAGGACATTTGCACTAGAAACCAGATAAAATACTTGTGTGAAGTCTCCATAAACTACTGTAAAACACTGACTTTGGGTGCTGGGTGACTCAGTTGGTAGAGCATGTGCAAAGGATGTTCATTCAATTCCTTTTCCCTACACATTTTTTTGGATGTCTTCCAGTGCCAAAAAACTAAATTGGGCTATAAATGACATAAGCAGACTAAGATCTCAGACAAAGTGCATAGCAATATGTTTTTAAATCCCTAGGAAGGCTGCTGGTTTGTTAGATTTCCAAGTTTATGCTCTCAGACAACATTTCTGCTGACCTCCTCCTCCTCGCTGGATAAATCAAAACATAAATAATTATTATAAAAGCTTACATTCCCTGTGGAGACTTCTCTATAACTACTTTCATCTTATTTTATGTCATATTCTGGCAACTTTTGACACTGTTCTTTTTAATGCACTTTGGACTCAGTAATAAACTAAAATACAATTTCAAAGAAAAGTTTGTAAAGATGTTTATGTGCACAATTTAAATAAGAAAAATAACATTATTGCTAAACAGCATTAATCATTCCAAAGAAGTGCAGCTGTCTTCTGTTAAAGCATTTTGAATAATCAACCGAGAATCATCAAGAACATATCTGGAAATATGTCTGAGGAAAAAAAGTAAAAGTGAAACTATAAAGACAAAACAATGATTTATTAGGGCAGGGGAGTTAGAAGGAAGTTTGAGGTTTAACAGAAAAAAGTTTAAAAAGGAAAATAAAAACAGAGGAAAGGGGAACAAATTAAGGTTGAGCAATAAAAATGCAAAAAATGGATGGAAAAATGGACATGAGATTAGAGGCAGAAAGCTTGAGACGTTAACAGAGGGCAAAGGAGAAAGTATGAACAAAGAAAACAAAAGGTTAGAGAGAAAGATGTGAGAAGGAAGTGAGAACAGAGAAGTGACAATGAGAAAGGTGGTGGTGAAGCTGAGGAAAAGTAGGTTAGAGCTCCTCTAATGGATGAAAAGCTGTACAGAAATTTGAAAGAGTCATGAAAATGTGGCAAAGTGAGAATCTGTACTGACATGCAGAAGCAGAAGAGGTGAAAGAGTGAGATGAGAAGATGCTAGAAGCAGAAAACCGATGTTTTCAGGAAAACCCTGAAAAGTGACTAAACAAGAAGAGACAGGAAGACGGGGAGAAGGTTAGAGGAAAGCTGGAGAGAGAAAATCAGAAAAGCATTTCATAAAAAATAAACGAGAGATGGATATTAGAGAAAAAGAAAGCAGTGCTTCAAGACAAAGGGAAAAAATGAAAGGAACAAGAGAAACTCTGCAGGTGTTTGTTGTGGCTGTATGCGCTGAACTCAAATTCAGGGAAACAGCTTTTTATTCTCCTTAATACTTCTGTGCTAAACTTAGACACACTTTTACATTCTCCTTCATTCTGCTCAACTCCAGAAACTCCTAACAATGTGTTTGAGTGCAGTCAGCCTGACCTGAATAAACTTCATGTGAAATACAGAAACTTTTATTAAAACATGTTGTGGGCAAAAGTTTTGATGCAGTCAGAAATCTTGTTTTCCACAAACTTTACTGTGTCTGTGTTGCTATATCTTTTTGTCAGATGTTTCTATGATGTAATGAAGTTCAAGAATTTCACAAATTTCAAAGGTCTTTATTGAAAAACTCACAGTACTGTGAAAAAGTACTAATCCAGCCATACAGGACGTGGACAGAATGATTTCAGCTATTCTGTCTTTGTTGAGATAAAATTCTTAAACTAACAACTTCCTAGCATTTTATTTCAGGAATAAAAAACACTAATTATATTTTTTTGGTAAGTTGATTATTCTATCATCTAATTTAGCCACAGAATGAGTTCATTAATTGCAAACTGAATAAAAGACTTTTGCAAACTTCTTATGAAACTGTGTCATCTTTTATTTTCTTTATATCGTGAAAAAATAATTACATTGAATTTGAACAAAAACATGACAGAAAACGTGAAAGAAAAACAATATTTCAGTATCTCGTAAGTTTGTTTTCACACATTTTTTTTTCTGAACAAAAACAATATACTAGTACCGAACAAAACTTAGTTCACGTGAACAATATATAGGGATACAAATCAAGAACTGGAGAATGAAGATTATATACGGTTGATTGAACTCACTCATTATCTGCCTCATAACTCTCTTCGTCTCCATGCAGTTTTAAGTGCATCATGGATTCTTTCTCACTGTAGTGATAATCAGACACTCAACGTCAAGCGTCAAGCAGAACATCATCTTGTTCCCTCATGCAGAGAGCAGACAGGCTCTGCAGCCAGATGAGCAACAAGCTTTCTGTTCTGACTCCTTACACGTAATCAAAGGCCAAACGGTTCCTCGTTCAACATCTGTCCACCATTCAGCTAGGGTTTGACTGACAAACAGTATGACTTTTAAAACTAATCATGACTTTTTTCTCTCCAAGAAATCAATATTATGATTTGGCTCTTTTCCTAAAATTAAAATGAGAGGAAAAAATATCATTAATTCGAAAAGTGCGACATAGACCTCTAAATTAACACGATTTACAAAAAAACACCGGATAATTCAGCAAACATCAAAATATTTGGTCAAGATAAAATGCAGTTTTAGTGTTAACTAGTGCTAACTGTTAACTAAAATCTTCCCGACCATCTTGGGATGAAGGTTCAATTCTCTATGCAGAGATATGAGAACCAATATGTGGTTTATTTAACTGAATTAATCAGAAATAAAGTCCAAGTATCCTCCTCTGACAGGCACTTCAAGCATTAGGCATGCCGATGTGAGTGACTCTTCGTCAGTGCAGACCACACAGTACAGCATGACTTTATTTAGCATTTTCATTAGTAAATTATGCATTTGCATAGCATTTATGTTAAGTAAAAATACAGGACTTAGCTGTTCTTATTACACAAAAAGGCAGATAAAATATCAAATGTTAACCCTAAACCTTTTTATAACACATCAAAATATATCGATGTATTAACCCATTGGTTAAACTTCTCCTCACCTCAACATGTTTGTTTTGTTTTCTTGTTATCTGCATCACAACCAAACAGCAATAGTTATTAGCTGTAGGTATCAGTTTTGTCTTATATTTGAATATAAATGAAAAAAATATGATTAAAGCTGAAGTACAAGAAAAGGAGCCAAATCATATAGGCTTCTTCTGTTAAAAATAAGGTTTATCATGATGAGATACTGAACAAAAACTGTACTTAAAGCAACAATATTTTACTCAAATAACATATGAGCTGTTAAAAATTACACCTAGGAGGAAAATCTTCATTTTCTTTATCCTTGTAGTCAGGAATGGTCTCCTTCATACCCGCAGGAGTGACTGGCCAAAATATGAAATTATCAGTCAAACCATAATTTCTTCTCTCCACTGGTCCAAACATGTTTCTAATGACTTGGGTTGCATACTGCCCACACACACACCTACACACACACACACACACACACACACACGCACACACACATGCATCTTTAAAGTTGGACATCAAAAACACGTGTGTCTGTCTGAATCTATCCACACATAAAGACACAGAGTCAGAATAAACACAAACTGCTGCTGCATTTGCATGTCTGCTCAGTTGATGGGTTTTTTGGCACTCATTGAAAGGTTCACACAGTAAAACTGGATGTCAAGACTGCAGACAGTCTGGGCCGGCCCAGCTCAGCCCAGCCCAGCCCAGCATGGGTCTGGCCCGGTCCTAGTCTGGGTTGGCCTACTTGAGACCAACTTCAGGCTATTTCTAGCATGACTGACAAGTTCTTTAGGCCACAGATGTTCAACACCCAACTTTTTTTTTTTAATGAGTTGATTAATTAAATCAGAACCAACAAAGAATGTGTTTTATAATGTGAAAGACACTTTGGACGGGTCCATTCTTCAACTGGTGATGTACCACAAAGTAAATACAAAACTTACACTTATTTGGTTAAAATAAAAATAAATCAGAAAAACAAAGTGAATATCATGAAGTCATGAATGTTTATATATTCTATAAAACAGACACCAGAAATAGAAGCAATGATGGAAATCTGGAAGAAAGCAACAAGAGAAAGGTTTGCGATTATTCATGTGATTTCATTCTCTGTTTTGACTTTGACATTTGGAAGCTGGCAGATGGCTTTTAATTTGACACATGGCAGCAAGTTTGAAAGAAACCATCAGGACACACTGCACAGAGAAAAACACATGGAGGATAGAAAAGAAAGACAGAAAAACAACCTAATGAGGTAAATGTGTCCATATTTCCTTCAAATTCAGCTACGGTTTGATGCTGTTTTCATGTATTAAGACGCACCAGTAGTTATTTTTCCACTACTGTACCCAAGCATCGGCCGTGTGTGTTTAACATTTTATATGAACTGTAATGTCAACAGACCGTCACCACAGGTAATACCCAAGTACCTGCATGAATTGGCTATGCGTGCAACAGCCTCAGCACCTTCTCTGTCAAATTCACTCATCCTTCCGCAAGGTTGTAACAAGATTGCAAGTCAGATGCAAAATACTGCTCAGCTACAACTCTGTAAAAAGGCTGTAAATAGATTACGGTGTGCAGTTCCACGGCGGTGATAACAGTTTGAAATTTAAAACGCAGCTCCACCTGGTGTTCTACCCCAGCTGAAATGGTTTACATCGTGACCTTGGAGCTACGAGGTTGCCTCTGAGATACAAGCCGGCGTGGCTGTGGTTTTCTTTCTCTGCCTTTATAGAAAACAAGAGCTATAAACACATTTTTATAGCCCCTCTGCAGACAATTACCATAATATACCATGAAGGGTTGATGGGGCGACTGATAAATATAAACAGTCAATGATTACTTCTGGAGTGGCTGATAGCCTCTGCAGCCAGGGGTCTTATTTAATGCACAATCATTTTTAACTGCTCCAAAATGTAGAATACAGATACAAGTGAGTGACTCCTTATTGCTTTCTGCCCCTTTTAAATTGACCTGCTCAGTGAAGCATGCAGGATGGGAACTTTTGGAAAGGTATTAAATGAAATATAGAATCTATTCTTGATGGGTGCAATAGAAAGGTTTATTGTCTTCATGTTCGTCCAGAAAAAAAGCGAACTTAATGTGGTGGAAGCTTATAACATGGGGATCGTGATTATTGACACACTTTTCTTGTATTCCGCCAAACAAATTCTTGTCACCATAAAATATGACGTTTTGAGTTGGTATGATGATGAAGAGAGCAGTTTAGTCGAATCTCATTAAGCGCCCAGTGCAAACATAAATAACTTCAATCCACTGGGAGTGGGGGGGGGGGTTTGGCAAGAAAAAAAAAATCTATCTGTTTTTTCATTTACTTAGTATACAAAAAGCTTAAATGCTCTAATATTAAACCTGAGGGGTTTAATAGCTGATATTAGAAAGTATAATAAGAAATGCCTTGACCCGTTCGAGACGACACCAACACCTCACTGAGGTGTAAGAAAATTGCAATCCAGAGACTTTTGCTAAGAAATCGGGGTCATGCGAAAAACTTAATTCAAGTACATTTAAGCAGAGAAAAATAATCTCACACTGAGAAATAAGAATTTATTTTTAAATCATTGTTACTCCACTTTTCAGCTTTTTCCTGAAAAATAAAACTGCATATTTTTTTATGGTGTCTGGGATTATTGAAGTATTTATCCATAACCTTTTTCTTTATTGCCTCAGATATAATTGACATCACATGTAAACACTTCTCAAAATTGGACTAGACCAAACAACGCTGCATTAGCATCCAAGATTTTCTTGTCAACATGAACTATAACGGTAGGGGAGGTAATAGAAAAAAAATCTCCACAATAAAGGAAACCTAACTGGCATTTTGTTGTTTTGGAGGCATGCAGGAAAACATGTTTCTGTTTCTGTCCTACCATCACAAATGTCAAAATGCAGAGTTTGCTAAATGCTAAAGACTAATGCTTTGGACATTTTGGCAACCAGCTCGCAGTGGGTTTCATGTGAAAGGAATAACAAATGTGCAGAAAATTTCCTCCCACTGTAATGTTCACTGTCTAAATTTTAAAGTGCATCACATTTTGAATTCTTTGAAATTCCAGGATATTCTGAATAAATATCTGATTGGCTTTGTCAGAAAAATGGAAAAGAGGTCATCATTGGGTCTTTTAGCAGAATAATGATTAAAAGAACATGGCCAAATGATCAGAAATGTCTCACCAAGTAGAGCAAAGGGAATCCAGATGATTCTGTCAATAAATGATTTCTTAGTGCTGGATATTTTTCTCTCATGTAATATATGTACTCAAATTAATAAATGGATTTTTAAAATATTTTCAAACTGAGATTATGCCACAACAATTAAAATATGCCTTTATAATGAGGCTTTTTACATATCTTTACAAGGGGTTCTTTTAACTGTAGAGGGCGCTATATGTTTAAACAGAACAGCTGTCTCACAGTTAACAGCTTAACAACATCATTGAGCACAACTTAGAGGAGGGAGAGGAACTTGCATGATTTAGCCCCTCAGATTTTCAAGTTTTGAGTACCAAGTTCTGCTTTGAAGGCCAGATCTGCACACCAAAACCTGACATAACACGATGAAAAATCTTAGACATAAGACACCAGCAGAGTTTCTGTTGCAGAGAAAGAAATCAGCATACTTACAAATAGTACAAAGTACCATATGAGCTAGATAGAACCCTCTCTACCTCACTTTGATATGTTAGACTACATTTAAACCTTCTCGCTGCTTCTCAAGTTACCAGGGCTGCTCCAATCGAGCAGCTGCTCGCTCCACGCCCGTCGCTTTGAATGTCGTCACCAGCTTTAGAAAAAAGGCAGTCCAGTCAGAAGACAGGAAGTCAAAGAAAGAGTTTCACGCCAAACAAATATATCCATAGCAGGCATCAGCTGGATACTTGTTATTTCGAGGTGAAGCTCTTCAAGTTTTCTACGTTAAGCCTACAACATTAAAAACCGTTTCATTTTAAAGGAACTCGGACCGTTTCCGACCGTAACGCCGCGTTACACGTTAAAAAGTGTCACCCAAAATGCTGAACCTTTGGTCCACAACTCCTTATAAAAATATTATAAAATGTTTCTGAATGCCGTTGTTTTTTTTTTGTTTTTTTTTTTCATATGCTTCAGTATAAATATGGAAAAAAGATCTATTCTACTGTGCAAGTGAGAGGAACATTTTTGTTTTTTTAACACTTGAAGATAGGGGAGGTATCTTTTTGCACAATTTGCAGAAATGTATAGAATGAAAAGGTGCTCCCACCACACCTTGTTTCACAAACACTATCTATAGCATTGACTTTAGGTGAAATATTAGGTATAGAAATGGATGATGATGACAGAAACACAATATGAGCGGGAGAAGGAGCAAAGAGACGCTTGCTACTGCTCCGTTTGTCTTGTACAATATCCTGTCACCCGGAGCACCTCATTGTCCACGCTTTGAAAAAGAAAAGACACCATTTAATTATTTTTTGTGTGTTGGCACATAGGAACTGGCAATCTGATCACTTCAGACGAACTGTCCCACTCAAATCAAGGTAGATCTTGTAAAAAAAAAAAAAAAGCCATGAAGTAAGTTTTAATGCAAAGTGGCAGCTATATTTATAGTCCAAGCTGACTCTTTGATGCATTTATTTGAAAGAAATGTGGTTGTATGTCTGGATTTGTGTTCAGCAATGTAAGTCAGAAAATGCAAAAAGTCTGGCTTGCTGAGAGGTTTGCTGTTTATATCTTTATACAAGAAATATAACTTTAAAATGGCCCAAATTTCACATTATTTACAGAGACAGGAGGGTGTGAAGGGAGGTGGTCCAAGTTGGCAAAGTGCTCTTCTTGTTCTTTTCATCTCCTGATTGTGAATCTCGCTTTTGTTTTCGTTGATGGGTAACCACAACAGACAGGAGGCCGGCGTGAATCAGGGTGAAGATCACTCTGCATGTATTGCTTCTTTCCTAAATGTTGGGGAGTCATATTGTTGTTAAAAATAAAAAGGTTTTCCATGCGCTGATTGCAATGGAAAACGGATTGTTGAAGATCCACGCACAGAACGGGAGGATTTACACAGGATGTGATGCCAAAAGCAAATCCAGGAAAGCGCGTCGGCTTTTCCTCACACGTGAGTCTGCATTCTCTGCGTGTGTCTGTGGGAATAGTCAGACGGTGGGGACGAGTATGAGAAGCGAGTGGAGCTACCGTACTTTGCCAAACCTGTTTCAGGACTTTGCTGTCCCGTTCCCGGGCCCGACCCGGTCCCCTGTCCCGTCGGATACATCTCATAGGCCGGCCCTTCCTCTATGGTAGGAGCGAAGCCCATGCGGTAGCTAGGATACTGGGAGGGATATCCATAGCTGTCGTATGGCAGTTGGGTTGAGCTGTCCAGCAGGCCACAGTCTCCTCCGGGGTAATCTCCGGGTGAAGGGAGAGCAGGATTTGGAGGAGCTTCCTGCCTCTGTGCCGCCCTAGAGAAGGTGTTGAATTGGGCGTAGGTAGCGTGGGACATCCTGGAGGGCGGGCGAGGGTCGTAGCAGCCTGCCCTGGAGCCTGGCACCGCGCTGGGAGGAACTGCACCGCTGACCGCTGCTGAAGGTCCTCCGGATGTGGCGCCGCCTGGCCCGGTGTTTGGGTTTGGAGGGCGAAACTCTCCCTGGTAGTGGACGACACGGGACTGGGGACGCGCCTCGTCGTGGGTGGTGGCTCGGACGTTGTAGTAGCCATTAGTTGGATCCTGTGGTGAGATATATCAGTCGTAAGAAACAGAAAAGTTTCAGACATCTGGGAAAAGCAATTCTAATCAGTTTGTTGGTGACGGCATGATGATTTTATGGTATAAAGCCCTTTAAACTGCCTTGTTGTGCCATAAAAATAAATTTTATTTGACTTTCTCTATACATTTATGATGTTCCTCTCCTTCAGTACGTCTGATTCCAGTTGATGACTGATTAACAGGCTTTTGTTGAACAGCAATCAAATGAATCAAGAAAAAATGAGTATGTTTGTTTGAATGTTTTAATGAAGCAATGGAACCATTTTTAATGTTTTTATATAATTTTAGAGAAGTAACTGTTTGTAGAATGTCATACAGACACAAAACTCAATGACCCTCACTCTCTAGATACATTTTTATGCCATAATTTTTGTTTTGTCTTTTTCTGGACAATATTCTGGTCCACAGATGTTCAGATAGTCACAAATACTGCTTCTGCATAGACCACAATGGGAAAGCTTATATAAAATTTCCAAGAAACTAAATATGTATTCATGTTAAGCTCAGCTTAGAATATTAAAGGAAAAGCAATGATGTACTAGACTGCAGAATCATTTTTGGCTTTAAATATTTAAGGCCTATTTTGAGAAAAACCTTTCTATGAAACAAAGACTGTTAAGATAAGGGGATTTTGTTTCCCAGCACAGTTTAAAAAGTCATGATAAATAAAAGTTTTGTTGTTGCAAACAGGAACCTTTCGACCGGTTTTGAAAATGCTGTGCTGCAGGAAAAACAAGACCTTACAGGAACTGGGAGATGAACTTGACCACAAAGCTCATGCAACATGCAGGAAATGATGCCAAAGATGCTGCAGATAATTGTTTTCCTGAAAACCTCTGGAGTCAGCACATGAAAACCCCTTCGCTGACTCATCTCACCTTGAGCTCGTACTCCTCCCGCGTGTCGCTCTCGCTCCTGATCTCCTGCTTCAGGTCCATGTCGTCTTTGAATGGCTGAGTGGAGGGAGAGAGGGAAACAGAGGGCAAAAACTAAACCATCAAACAACGAAACACACACACGGAAAGAGGGAGGGTGAAGAAAGGAAAGGAAGAGGACGACAGGGAGGGAAGAGGAAAACAGAGTTTCAGCTTTTTCATCCCAAGAGAGTGAAAGACGAGAAACGGTTAGAGTTGTGGGGAGAATAAACGCTTCTGGGCTGCGGTTTGAAACCTTCTCAAAGGGGCGCCGCCGATTAGATTCTCCGGTTCATCCACAGATTTTCTAAAAGGAGCACAATGTTAAAGTGAGTGTGTATTTTTGATTGAATGGGTGTATGTTTGTCTTTTATGTCTTCATGGGAGCTTTAGTGGGCATGACAGCATATATGATGATGATTATATGAAACAGTAACAGAAGTATATCTAGTGAAGCATTAAATTTCACAAGTACCTCATTAGTATGCAAATATGAATTTCATATTTGAGAATTTTCACATTTTATCACATTGCAGCGCTCCCCCATCTACTTCTGGTTCAGGATTCACAAATTAACTAATATGAGGAGTTTTCTGAGCAACAAAACTCCACATTTTTTGTGGAAAAATTTGTCTCTTCGTGGACTTTTTAGGACAGAATATCTAAAATATTCAAAAGAACATGCAGCTTTGGAAGCTGAAAAACTTCAGCACAATGCGACTTGACACGGCATCGGCTCGCATTGTAAAGCTGCCAATCCTGGTGCAGCATTCATTTTCCTTGCTACTGATTGGCTGACTTCCCTAGAGTGGAGATAAAGAAGATTGTACAGGATATCTTCTGCTGTAGTGCTAACACAGTTTCCACTGTCAACATTAGTACATATTAAGGTATATTAGGTGTTAGGGTTAAGGGTTAGGCAGTTTAAAACATTTTTAGAAGGTGGATGTGGTCTGTAACTACTGCAAATATCAGAATCTACTGTGCATTTAAAATATTTTATTGAAGTTACTGGAAAGTATTGTGTGCATTTGTGTATTTTATTACCTCTGCCTTGATACCACTAAATAAATCGTTATTTTTGGAAGGTTTGTTAGAGAACATTAGTGAACAAACAGCATCATGAAGACTGAGGAGTTCAACAGACAGGCCAGGGAGATCATTGTGGAAAAGGACAAGGAAAGTATCAGTCAAAGAGGCAGCTGAGAGGCCTATGGAGACTCTGGAGGAGCAGCAAAGATCCACAACTCAGGTGGGAGAATCTGTTGACAGAACAAGACTCTTTAGTCAACACTCTTCAAAATCTGGTCTTCACGGAAGTGGCAAGAAGAAAGCCACTGTTAAAGCCTACAGTCACAACCGGTGACGGAGGTTCACCTTCCACCTGGCCCACAACTCTAACTATCCAGCTGGAGAATGGCCTAGTCAAAGTCCAGATAAAAATTCAGTTGAAACTCTGTCTTGAAAAGTGCTTTTTCGTTCCTTTTCCAGGCAGCTTTTGAAAAAATGGACCAAAAGTTTCATCTGTATATGTGAAATGCTGGTAAAGATGTTTTCAACAAAGACTTGCTGGAAAATGTGGAACTGCAAAGAGGTTATATAAAATGCATGCCACATTTTCAGATTTTTATTGTTACAAAACGTGAAGCCATGGATTTTCCTTCCACTTCCCGATTATGCTGTGCCTTGTATTTGTAAAATCTCCCAAAAATACATTAAAGTTTGTTGTTTTATTGCATGTAAATTAGTGTGAATATTTTCACAAGATGTTGACTAGATGCAATTTTTATTCTTTTTTTTGAAAGGGGGTTGTGATTTTTCAACAGAATACTTATCTTTGTGTGACATTTAAGATTATTTCTGCTTTCAGTTTTTCCTTGGTGTGTGTGCATGTGCGTGCGGGCGTGTGTGTGTGTGTGTGAGCCCCTCCTGCCATGTCGCCCTGATTGTCTGTGTATTTGTACATTTAAGGCCAATGACCCGTATGTCTCCTCTCCGCCGCCCCCGGTGACTCAGATGGGAGTCTACTTACGGAGTACATGGCCTTGACCATTCTGGTTGCTGTAGAGACGTTGGCTGCCTCCTCCTCCAGGCTGTGGGTCTCTTTGTTGACTGTTTCTACCTTGATGTCTGGTTTACCGAGTGTGACACCTCGGCGACCTGGGAAAAAATGTTTCACAATATGGTGTAATGTAAAAGTTTCAGAAGTATTAAAACCCAAAACTGAATCATATTTATTCTGGAAGATTTCTGTTAAAATGCATCAAAATTCTTAACTATGAAAAATATTTACTTAGACACAACAGTTAAAGCTGCAGTATGTAACTTTTATATATAAAAAATTTTACATATTTGTAATCAGACTTAGGAGGAGGGTCTTAGTGCTGTCAGTGATCCTCCATGTGGCGCTGTTTAACCTTCACCACTGCTCTCTGCTACGCTGCAGCATCTTCCCGAGACTGTTGTGAATGCTAAAGCTAGTTAGCATGCCCATTTATAATAGCGGATAAATGGTTTTCCTGTAACAGTATTTTGTTTCTCCACCATTAGCACATTGAGCAGTGAGTACATCAAGTTGATTGACAGCACTAACCCCCCCTTCCTGGCTCTGATTGGTTGTTTTTGGTCAGAGCGGTGCATTTTTTCAGACGCCAATAGCAGTCCATGGAGGAAGTGGAGGAGATAATGTTTTCACAGATTATCTGTCTCATGTTACACTGTCAGAATAAAACTGTTACACTGACAGTTTTAACAGATATGTAAAAAACATATAAAAGTTACATACTACAGCTTTAAATACATGGATATGACATGGTTTGTTTATGGAAATGGAAGTAGATTTGGGTGCAGTTGGTAGAGCTGTTGCCTTGCAGCATGAAGGTACTGGATTCGATTCCCGGCCCGGGGTCTTTCTGCATGGAGTTTGCATGTTCTCCCTGTACATGGTGGGTTCTCTCCGGGTTCTCCGGCTTCCTCCCACAGTCCAAAAACATGACTGTCAGGTAAATTGGCCTCTCTAAATTCTCCCTAGGTGTGAGTGTGTGTGTGCATGGTTGTTTGTCCTGTCTGTCTCTGTGTTGCCCTGCGACAGACTGGCGACCTGTCCAGGGTGACCCCGCCTCTCGCCTGAAACGTAGCTGGAGATAGACACCAGCACCTCCCGACCCCATCAGGGACAAGGCTGTTGTCCTTGATGCTGAGGCTGAAATTAAATATTTCTTTTCAGAATTATATGTTTTCTTTGCTAATTACAAACTAAGCATCACATTTTGTTTAAAAAAAATCTTCATGACTTTAATATTGTTTCGTTATTCTGAAGAACTGCACTTTACAAGTCTACACAAGTGAACGCTCAGTGTTTGCCAACATGAGCAACTCCCTTCCACTGCCAGAAACCTTAAAAGAAAAGATTCCCATCTGTGAAGTCTCGAGCTCCATCGCAGACAACAAACAGGAGACTGTTTATCTGCAGAGACGACAATGTTTGTTTGAGTTTCTCTTTCTGAACAAAATCTCTTCTGTAGCCGTGTTTATCAGCTCTGAACCAGAGCATGTACTTTTATCCCCTGAAAATCCCTCTGGGGACTCTGCCAGTCACCTTCAGCGTCTTTTCCTGTTTCTTCATTTCCGGTGAAGCAGCTCGAAATTAAACATCTGAAAGCCACAACAGGGCTTTTAGATCTCTGGTTTGACGAAGCGTGGTGTGTGTTCATAATTACTAATTGGATTGCCGCTGGCTATAGAAATAACACATATAGAAATTCATGATTTAAATGCCATTCACCTTTAAAAGCTTTTGTTTCAGAGCTCTTATTTATGTCGCTACTTTATCCTGCGTGTGCAAGTGGCAAGAGAATATCAAGCAAGTCAATGTCAGCAAAAGGAAATGAAAACATAAAGTGGGCGATTTAAGGCCGATTGCCATATAACATGAATATTCATTAATCTCATTTGAATAAAATGCTGTGCGGATGGCATATGTCATTAACTTCATGTAACATAAAAATGACAGAGCAGGGGTTGTTGATGAAAGAAAGACTGACAGGCAGAGTAAGTGTGAGCATGTCCATAAACAAACATTAAAAAAAAAACACAATTTTCAACTCACTGCCTTTGCGTTGGCGGTAGAAGAAGAAGGCGAGTGCCAGCAGAATCATAAGCAGCAGAATGGAGGAGCCCACTGTACTAGCGGCGATAATTCCCACTGGAACAATATCTGAAACGAACACAAGCAGAAGAAGGGTCGGGGGTTGAGGGACAGCTGCGGCTTCGCTGCTGCACAAAAACTTAACGAGGACGCTGCTCAGTTTTAAGGGAAAATCCTTTTTGTGTCCTCGCTCAAAGCCGAATCTCTGAGGGCTGGTTATGTTGATAAGGCGCGCTCGTCAGACAAGGGGATGAAAACGCTTTCAGTGGACGTCTGTAAAGAATAAATCCAAAACTCTGTCGCTCTCTGAGATGTTTTGGTAGATTTTCTAAAGCCTGTGGAAAGCAGTGGCGCAGAGAATAAGAGCAGGATCAGACTGACAGAGCATGGAGAAACCATTTTCTCTAATATAATGTAAGATCTGAGATTTCATAACACAACAGCCACCAAGAAAAGACGAGGAACATGCAGCGGTCCTTCTGAGTCACACAACTTCATCTGTTTTAAGGGGAACTGGTTAAAATTAAAGTTTTTATTCTTCGCTTTATCACAACAGTTTTGACTCAGTCTTAATCTTTGATAAAAAGAAAAAAGTCAACTAATCTCTGAGTCCCACACAGTAGATGGAACATTCTAATATTCTATCAACGTTTTCTATCTAACATTTATAGAATATTAGCGTGTACTACTTAAACTAGAAATGACATTTTTTGTGCAAACATGATAAAATACTATGAACAATTAGATTTGCAATACCAGTATATGTTTCTTCTCTTCTTTAATTGACTGACATTGTCTAAAGTAGCAACAAACTGAAACTAAATACTAACTAGAGCAATTATTTCAACTAAATGTGACTCTATCCTGTACTTCCTGAGCTGCAAAATGCTGCCTAATATAAAATATTTTAAATATACAATATATATTTTACGTCCAAGTCTTTTGTCTTTTTTGATGCCACCACATGTAACCTCAGTTATTGCAACCAGGTGTGCACACATCTCCAAATTGTGCAAAGGGTTTATAGTGGACATTTAAATGCCTACAAACAAAATCAAACATCAACCTCAGGATTCAGAGCCCTCTTATGATAATGTCAAACTTACCAGTGAAAAACAGATTGATTTTTGAGTGCATGCTAATGATAAACTCATAAAAATACTGAAGAAGTATTGTTTTCTCTCTTACAGTAAGAGAAAGTGGCAGAGGTAAAATTCTGCAGATTGCTAGAAATCATTCTGGTGCAAATATGAAACACAAAACCAAATTTCACAAGTACTAAGCATGCAGTACTAAAGTAGTAACCAATACAGGGAAATAATTTTTATTTTTTAATTCTGCGATACAGTGACATTCAGTGAATCCTGGACATCCTGAAGATTGAAAACAGGTTTTAATTCTGTATGCTGAGGATCTAACTGTTTATGTAAGCAAGCACTGTTTGGATCCAACATACCTTTCTCCTCCAGGGTAATGATCATGGTTCCAGGTCCAAATGAGTTCCAGGCGGTGCAGTTGTACGGGGAGTGAAAGTCAGACTCCATGACGTTGTTGATGGTCAGGGTGGAGAGGACGGCGCCGCCTTGGGCCTGCGGTTTGCTCTGCTCCACCGTGTACCTCTCCATCAGAGTGCCTTTTTCCTTCTCCCAAACATTCTCCTTCCACGCCCAAACCTGTGGAAAACAAAACCAAACCGATTTCAGATTGGGACACAAAAACATCTAGTTTGAACACAGCTCCTTCGAAGAAGATCAATAATGCTAATTTCACTTCACCCCAGAATTGATAACTACAAAAAAAAATCACATCTAGAAAGACATAGTCAAGAACAAAGATTTAAAAACTGATTGCTTGGTATTGATAAAGGTTAATTACACCTGCATTTGTCATGTTGCAACTTCCTGAACTGGAAAGGGAATGAATTCCTCATGAAGGAATCAGAACGCAGATAACACGGTGTAGCAGGTGTACATGGGTGTTAAAATCTCAAGCAGGTTTTGCCACTTAAAATGTGCCAAGGAGGAATTTCCAGCATATTAAATATGGAGCACTACAACATCAAATATGTATCCAGCCATACTTTAGGCTTATGTTCCTTTTAAATGGTGTTGGAAAAAAATAAAAAGATGACTCACTGAGTTACAAATCCAAAATCCCGCCAATATTTCGTTTATTTCATGACAGTTTTATCTAATGCGTCCTTTTGTCTGTCTGTACTGTCGACTCCTCTAAATCTCTCTTTCTAACAATAATTATGTTGCATCGCTTCTGTCTGTCTGTGTTTTTTTTGCTGTTTCTGAGTCTGTCATTGCCTCATTGCACACGTGCACAAGCACGCACACAGCACCGCACTCCATATTTTATGAGTCCCCGTGTCTCTGCATTAAGCCTGGACTATAATGTCGTATCGCATTATACGCTCCGGGCTCGCTGGCAGTGCAGCAGGGGGCTGAATCGCTCTAAAAGCTCTGATTTCTGTCACGTCGGAGCTGCACAATTGGATAATTGACGCTGAAAGGTACAAAATTTTACTCTCCCTCAATCCTTCTTCCTCTTATTTCAATTTATTGCTCCCCCACAGCCCTCTTCACTCATTCTAGATGTCAAACTGAAATAATGGATTTATTTTTTTCCTTTTGTTCCTTCTTTTTGTTACTGCTATAGATTGCTCTATTTTTCCCCTCAAAGGTTTCAATAACATATTACGCTGCCAGGATCTTATAAAACATTCAGTTCAGAATAAATTGTAGTTTTATCAAGCATTTCTTCCAGTGATTTCCAGGAAGAGGTAGAAATGAAAAAACAAAACAAAACAAAAACTAGCTTAATCCAATTTTATTCTGAAAAATTGAAGAGAAAATTAAATTACAAATTTCCAAGAAGGCAATGTGAGAGGCACTCCTTTCAATCATACAGGAGTACAAAGACACACTTTGTGTAATACATCAAAATTAAACAATGGATACTTAGGTAATGTTGCTTGAAGTTTGGGGGATTTCCAACTAAAGTCACACCTGAGCTACTTTCAGGACGTTACTGTATATTTTTGGGGATTTTAAGTTATAGAAAAACAAGTTTTCTTAACAAATGAAAGTCAAAAGTGTGGCTTGTATTTGTATTCAACTCATTTACCTAGATACCACAAAATAAATCCTGAACAACTTGTTGCTTTGAGATGTTGCTTCTTAGGGAAAGTAAATACTTCTCCTGTGTGTAATTTGATCTCAGTATAAATCCTTCCCCTCCCTGAAGGCCTCAGAGGTTTGTTTGAGAAGATTAGTGAGCAAATTTGGAAAACTTTAGGCTGTATAAACAGTTTTTCAAGGAGTTTTCTTTCCTTTTACCCTCACAAAACTTCTACTGGAAGCATTCACATTAATTATTGGAAGTAGGGATAGAATATTTGACGCATTGCTAACCAGTTAGAAGAACACAACACATCTATTCATCTATTCATCATTTGTCTATACCTTTTAATCCATGCAGCCTCGTCCGACATACTGAGTTGAGAAAAATGTGACAGCCTGGATCACAATTACGGTAATCTATTTTTTATGAGTAATCTGCAACAACAAGTTGATTTTGCAGTCAGAGGATAATATAAAGAAGAATGCATTTGCCTTATTAAGTCTAACTATTTCACATGTCTCAAGTTAAAATTCAATTTATCAGCTCCACATTGTACAAAACTCAGCAAACAGACTTTTATTGAAAACTAAGCGTGAAGAAATCCTAATTCCAGGGGTATATCTTTTTGCAACACTTTCCATTAATATTTAAAAATGTTTTCAAAATACCACTTTGAACTTTTGACTTTCTGGCATCAACCTCTTATGTATCTGACCTTTTGGTGACCCAGTCTTCAGCAGGAAGACTGTAGTCCTCAGGCAGAGAGCTGTAAATATTTCCAGCCAAAAACGAGAGCTGACGGAGAATCAAAGTTCCTAAAGGCTGAAGGGATCCGGCCGAGGCTGTCAGGTCAGCAGAGTCACTGATATCTTTCAGAGCTCGTTTTCAAACACGGACCACATTTAAATTTCAGCTTCCTGCATTCAAGTGGACCTCAGAACATAAACTATTTCATAGTGTAACGCTGTATTGGTCATTCTTCTTTTATTGAGGTTTGATAAATGATGCCATGATGTATCTGATATCTACAACGTTTAAGTTTTGCAACCTCACTTATTGTGTTTTGTTTATAATGCTGTGGGGGCAAATTTACAAAGCTATCTGCTTAGCAGGATCTCTGCAGTCCAGAATTTGCAACGACATCTAATTTTCAATCAGCACACAAAGGAAGATCTGCTCCAAAAATGGCTAAACCAAGCAAATATCGCCTCTCTGTGATAATACGGTTTGCCGAGGTAGACAAAGTCTGGCAGCAGCAGAACAAATTACATTGGATTCTTTAAGACGCTGTTTGTCACATGCAGACAGGGGAGAAAAACTGAGATGTTGCATACACAAAAACACAAAGCAGAGACAGAAGATATGGTAAACTTGATATGCTCTTTTATATTTGATATTTTAGCAAATAATTTTGTTGGCGAGTCAAATCTTGTTGAGATGTGGAAGTATAAAGCTATCGTCCTGCGACTGAAACCAAAGGCTTGGATGGATCATTTTGCTGTTTTTCACAATTTTGTTCATAACTTAGCGACAAAACATCTGGAAATGACTGTTAGAAAATATTTTCCATGATCTCCATGATCACTTCTGCATCTGTGATGTTTAGGGCCACTGAAGAGAGGACAATGGCAAACTGACACCAAAAACAGATGGAAATTTAGCTGCAGTAGCTCTGGTTGGCCTGTCTGAGTCTACAATCTGCTTTGGAGTTCTAGTGCGGAAGTGAACCATGTGCAGAGGGTGCAGAAAATGGAGCAAAGTGCAGAGCTTTGGTCATTTCTTCTCCTGTTTCTCTGGTCACTGAAGTTGCAGACACTAGATTGGTCCAAACATCTAGAGAAAAACAGCGGCACGTTCTTCAGATGTGTCAGGTAGAAAACAGTTTTTTAATGAAGTTGCTTATATTCCTCCGGCACATTTTTCAAGGTTACCTGTTTTTTCATTTTTGACATATCATAAGAAAAGTCCACCTGAATGAAAGTTTTTTTTTAAAGTATGAAAAGCTATGAATATTCTGAAGTTATTACAATAAAGGTGGACATTGAAATGTGGGTCGAAGGGATGGAGCTCTTGCTATGCAAACATCAAACTGGAAAAATTTACTTTTTACAACTGCTATACACAGTGCAATTCATATCTAGGGGTGAATATCATCAAAATGTACATTTCTAAACAGAATCTACAGTATTTAATGGCTATAAATTCCATTTTGCAAAAGTTCAAAGCTAGATTATGGAAATGACACACTTCTGCTTCCAGTTGGCAAAGGATGTGGACCAAACAGCTATTTCGTAATGACCACTCACATTTGCCACCTGGTGCCCTTTAGTGCTTACTGCAGCTACTCTGTTTTCCATTAATTAAATTACTTTAGCCTCCCTTAATGCTGCAGCGGCACTTACTGAGGCGTTACGGCTTAAAAAGCGTTCCAAATGACCAACTACATCTGTAGAGGTCATTACTTTCAGCATTGGGCTACTGGCAAAGAAAGGGAAGAAAGATTTGTGGGAAATTGGTTATCATTTATTGCAGAGCTGCAAATTAGATGTCAAGATTTTTTTTTTTTAATGTTAAAACGATTTTCTCCACTTGATAATTTTTGGTAATAGGACTGAAAGCTCTCATCCAATCTCACTTAAAAATGAAACATTTTGGAAGCTGTATCTGAATTGTTATAATCTTCTCTGCTGCGTTGGCTTCAGTTTGATCTGAACAGCAGGATGTGCGTCTCCTCTTTGACTTCAAACACACACCTCGGCAGCTGTTTTCATGAGTTCCACCTTCCTCTATAGAGGAGAAACAGCTCGTTCTCACATATTAGTGACACTCTTGGAGAACAATGCCGCCTCCGTCTTGTCTTTTACACCTAGTGACACAAGGTAAAGCGAGAGAGTGTTTTCCAGGAGCTGGGAGCTTTGATCAGGATTCCCTGTGAGGGAGATGCAATCACAAGAGGTCAAGCAACTCTAGAGAAGATTACAGCTCCAGAGGATGGACTTACAATCTTATCAGGTGGGGGGGTGCTGGCGATGTAACACTTGATCCCTCCTTTTTCACCTCTGACAGCGTACTGAACTGGATCACTGGAGATGATGGGGGGGCCTGGGAGAGACACGACAAGGCAGAAAAGGGGATTACTCATACACACCTGAGATGCTCTGAGGTAAAATCACATTCAAAAGCATAATGGAGAAGGAGAGAGTAGCATGTTAGAGTCAAAATCTGATGTGTGTGGGCAGCCGCCGCACACCTGTCACTGCTGCAGAGAGCGGCAGTCACGGCATGCTCTCTTGAGACTGATTGCTCGACTTCAGGCTGACATTTTTTCTAGATTCCCACAGGATGGGATTAAATTTTACTGTTAATCACGTGATTTTGATGGAGTAGGATAAAAAGTTAACGGGAGCAGACGGGAACAGGAATGATACAATAGACAAAATTGCCATGACAGGTGCCGCCATTTCTTAGTTTTCTTAACTTAGCCTGTGCTTAAAAGAACTACATGACCCAGAAGCCCACAGTGCAATGGAGGATCAAAAATCAAACCCATATGCTACAATACACGAATGATTAAGCTGATAACCCTTCCAGTCTTTTCTCGGCTTCTGGAGAGGTCAGGTGGACTGGTGCCAGATGCCAAGACGCTGCTAGCAACAAAAAGTTCTGAGCAAAGTTTCAGTTTTGTTGGGAAATGTTCAATCCAGAAAACGTAGATACACTTTTGTTCCAACATAGATATGATTCTGAGCTTATTATGGAAGAAAATGCTGGATATTGCATGGATGCGATGATTCTGAAAGCTCGCTGTTACTAGTTGAAGATTAAAGTAAACTCATTTTACAGTAGTATGATCTGATAAAATTTAGTGCCTAAAGGCTAAACGAAGAAAAACAACCAGAGCGAGACAAGAGTAGGAACCATTTTACCGTGAGTGGGATGGGACAGAAATTTTGTTTTTTACTCTTTCCCAGGATTGGGATTGAACAAATATTTTTTCTGTGAGAGTATGATGGGACCACCCTCTACTCTACCATATTAGCTTGGTGTTGCATACAAAACAGTTCGATGTGAACACTGTTTTCCATCAAGCAGTTTACTGTGTGACACAGACTACGCGTACATGGTGTCCGGTGGACATCTGCACTGAGTCCCGGGTCATTAACTCATATTCCTTACCAAATTCCCTTTAGTCTCCATATCCATCTCTGTTGTTACTCATCTCCACTAACCTCAGTTCTCATTCCCCCCCTTTCTTCATCCCAACCTCCATCCTCTCTTAAACATACCACCCTCAGATTGTTGTCCCTCATTGATACTGACATTATTCACCTTGCCTTATTCCTACCTCTCTCATCTTTAACTTTATCCTGCATCTCTACGCTTCCACCAATAATCCTTCATACATCACCCAGATCTCCCCTGTACATATCTTCCTCATCCCTATCTCCTTTACCTCATATTTCTTAACATTTTCCATAGGTAGAAATCTAGGACTTCCTTATTTTGCTCAGGAAATGGATTTCTTGAGACAGAATCCCCATTTGTATCTCAATCTCAGTAGCTTTCAGCAGAAAGACTCCAGATGATTCCATCAAAATGTACCAACTTTTGTCTTCTACGACGTCTTCAACTCTCTTCAGTAAATCCTTCAAAGTGACACTGTTCTGGTTTGGCCCTTGCTATTGAATTATTCAGTCGGCTAACAAGCAAGGACATATGAAAAAGAGCCACTTGTGCCAGTGGTTATTTTTCAGAAAATGCATCTCATCAGTTTGTCAGAGCTGAATCTACCCTTAAAGTTGTAACATCTGCTGGGAAACAGATCTGATATGCTGACCTGTAAGACTTTTACCTCCAATGTTTTGGATCAAATAAGTGTAGCAGATTTTGATAAACAGTTTTTTTTTTCTTTTTGCACATTCGAGCTGCCTCTGGCCTTTCACATCTCTTAAATTTGGTAAATGGTGCTAACATAACAGTCAACATCGTGTCAGAGGACCCCCTGCATTCGAAGTGTCAGAGCATTTTTAATTGAATGTGAAGGGAACATTTACAGAACATTTACAGCAGCAAGTTGTCAAAAAACCTGTTCAGACATTTTTCTTTTCTCCAAAATCTGGGACATAAATTCAGAATCCTTTAAATCTGATTATTCCATAAAAATGTCTATTATTTCAAAAGCAACTTATGAAACTCCAGCAGAGGAAAGATTTTATAATTTGTTGGTTTTACCGACACTTTGAGCAAACATAAATCTGCTTACAGCAGCGCTGTCGCTCTCTGTCAACCTGAATAAAAGAGTGTGAATGCAGTGACTGTGACACAGTGTCCTGTTCTGTGATGAGACAAGACTAAATAAAAGTTACAAGGATGCGACTCGGCTGCTGGACGGAGGGGCATAATTAAAGCATGATATGATCCAATCAAGCTTGATACAAAACAGTAAAGCAGCTGTGAAACCAGCGGGGGAAATCCAAAGCTGAGATATAAATCCGAAGCTAAGCTCATGAGTATCTATGGCAGGGCAGTGTTTAACCAAGTGTCAACTGCAGTCTTGACCCAGCAAAAGCTGTCGGAAACGGTTAGCTGTGCCGGGCCGGCTGATGTTATATGCAGTGACTTCCCTCTGCTAAAATATGAATAACTCCTTAGAGGATGCAGCCGGGTTTGTGTGATCACTAAAAGCAAGTGGATATTGTGATGTTTTTGTTGATATTAAAAGGGACCTTCTGTGCAAATTTAATATTTTGCATATTTTTGTACTTCCATTTGGATCTCAACTGCCTCCAGTGCTTGAAAAGGCCATCCAGATGTTTTTTTGGCAAGAAGTTTTTGGTATTCCATATGTAACGTCACAAATCAGCCGGCATTGCCCATCACCTAGCAACCCCAGCAGAACTGCAGGGCATTTAGTCAGCTGGCTTTACTGCCGTACAATGGCTGCTGGAAAAGACAAATGTTTTGCTGTTGACAAACTACTTGCTGCATTCTTGTTTGTGCAGGAGGCTCTACCTCTGCTTTTAAAATATGTACAGTTGTATAATTGCACATCTGTTAGCAGCCATTTTCACGTACGAGTGAAAACGTTGGGGTGTGGGGCGTGGCTAGCAGCAGCTTATGTGGGTTTAAAATGACAGGAAGTTCTTGAAGAGCTCATTCTGAAAAGAGCTCAAAACATGTAATACATTTAATCATGTATTCAATCCTCTGAGTTTTGTTGGAATTAAAACTGCATTTTTTTGTAAGGGTATCTCCACTAGCTTTGCACATCTCAAGAATTTTGCTCATTCTTCTTTGAAAAATAATTCAAACTCAAGATTGGGTGGTGAATATCTCAGAATGACAGTGCTCAATTCTTGTCATACTAACTTTAAATTTTTTTCTTTTAAATTTAGAAAACCATGTCATCTATCTTCCACTTCAAAGTTATACAATACGTTGTGGTAGCTTATAGCATAAGATTTATTTCTTGTTTGACATTTCTTCACTTTACAACCACAAAGTTGAACCTGTATGAATATTTTTAAGGAACTGAAATTTTAGATGTTATAGTCACTGGCACACATCTGAAATAAAGTCAGATCTGGAAACCCTCCTGCATCATTTAAAAAAAACATAATTTGTTGTCCTTTTGGCACCTCTCTTTGCCCCACAGCCTCACTCGTTCCACAGCTGCGTGCTCACAGAATTGACAGACGTATTATACTGGATAGCCTTCCTGCCCTTCCTGCCCCCTTGATTATCCCTGGGAAGGAAGGGAGTGGAATTTGAACTGAAAGCCTCCAGGTCTGCAGCCAAGCTGCTCTGCCACCCAAACGTCTGTTTGACCTGTATTGAATGTAAGAGCTAGAAACTCATCGCCATCACTTTTATTATCTTTGGGTGTTTTCACAACTGGTAGAATAGGTTCTATTGGGAACCAAAACTTTGTTACATTTTCAGATCGTGAGGTTTCACTGTCAAACAAACCAAATCATTTGAGCAACCAGTTCAGTATCTTGCCTGTGGGGGCGCTGCACCAAGAACTACTAAAGGAAACTACACAAAAACCTCCTAACAAATGTTAATATTTACAGTCTTTCTTATCTTCGCTCTTGGGCTTAAAGCCAAACAGTCCCAAAGAAAATGAAGTAAAATACTGGATTGCTGCTTCATGTCACACTTGCTGTACATATATTTACATATACATATCTGCATTTTTTAAATCTTGCAAGGACTGCTCTTAAGTTGCTTCTATATTAACAGCATTTTATATTTTTACAATTTATAGCATTTTATATTTTATCTTTTATTTTATCTACAACTACTACTCAGTGGTAGGTGTTATTGTGTCTTATCTCTATGCTGTAACTGCGAAGTAATTTCCCTGCTGGGATGAATAAAGTACTTCTATTCTATTCTATTCTATGTCAAGTAGCATTGCACCTTGGTACTTAGCTTCTCAAGCTGCATTTTCTTTCAAGTACTGTACATATGCTGTCAAATAATTTGAGGTTATGCTCCACAAAAAAAAATCTGTGACCAGATAAGTCCATGATTACTGAACCGTGAAGGAGGTTTAACCTGAATTAAACCTCCTAATTCAGGTTAGGAGAATTATGTATCAAAAATGTTTTGGAAAAGCTCTTAAACATTTTAAAGTTGACCAAATGTGAACTAAACAACACAGGCATGGGAAAAAAAAATATATTGAGAATAACATAACACCAAACAAAGATCATGGAGGTCTAAGTGGTTTAATTACTCATCTTTCCAACTTGGCACATATTCAAAATTGAGCTCCATGTGGGAAGATCTGTTTTACATCCTCCATGTTTCTGCTAATATCAGCATGACTATAAATAGCAGCGTGTGCGGATATGAACTGACCGTTGACAGTAAGCGTAACCTCGATCTCTCCCACTCCGATGCGCGGCACGATGGCCTTGCAGACATACTGGCCTGCATCGGCCTGGCTCACTGACTTCAAATGCAGCTGGTTGTTGTTGCTGAGAACCTGGAAATACAGGCAAGTATAAATAAAGAACAGGACAGCTGGTTGTGATGTAAAGATATTCAGGAAGGGAACAATAAAGAGAAGGAGTATGGAAGGAGGAGGATCTATGTTTAATTCATAAAACATGTTGATTCACTCAGCAGGCACCATTAGGTTTTCTTCCCCAAGCCTTTTCTTAAATGGTTGGGGCATGAATTAAAGATTTAGAAGTCTCAGAACTAATAGTAAATCCTTTACGTGAGCAAACACTTCAGAAATCTGCCTTCTTAATGCGCAGTGAAGCCAAATTCTTCAGTACCTTCCACAATTATTGGAACTCCTGGTGGGGATGTGAAATAGATTTCCTCTACGGAGACTTGGTGGCCCTAAGATGCCTCTCTTAGCTGTAAGTCTGAAACAACAAGCTTTGGAGATTTTTTTCTACCTCCCTTACCATTTTCGTTGTTTTAATTATTGCTCTGACTGTAGGTTTTGGTAAGTTTAGGCAGGTAGTTATTTTCTCCCATTTGGAAATTGTGGGGGGACATAAATAATATAAATGATATAATATAATAATATAAATGTATAAAATTCTGTTGATGTGCACTTATTGGGACATTTTTCCATGCTGTGCTCTTACCATACTGGAGCCCTTTTTAGTCCAAGTGAGGGTAAGAGGAGGGTTTCCAGACCACTTGCAGTTCAAAGTAACATCTGAGTACACATCCACTGTTACTGGTCTGGGCTCCACCACCAGAATTGGACCAACTAAAAAAAAAAAAAAAAACCAACATAAATGACAAAAAAACATTAAATTCTCAAAAACAAAGCAAGCTTAATGATCATCCACTGACTATAAACTCTTAACAATAAAGAAAATTAAATACTACTTCTTTATTTTGAAAGGATACACAGTGGTCATGAAGCTAAATACTTTCAAAATTTAAATTATTATATAAAATTGAGGCTTTTAGGGATGCATTTTAAGTGTTCTTTCTTCAGGAGTGTAAAGATCACACAGCAACTTAGTAAAATTTTCAGCTGAATGCAAAGACAAACCATAGACAACCCTTTTGTCTGATGAAAGGGTTTATCATCAGATGAAACAAAGACTGAACTACTTGAGAACAATGACAAAAACTATGGATAAGGAGGAAGGCTAAAGTACAGTAGCCTCAATTTGATTAACGACCAAAACTGCAACATTTGTTACATTTCCAGCACACTGCACTGTGTCAAATGGAAACTGTAGTGGTGCTGCACCAATAACTCCTGAAGAAAATGACACAAAAAACTCTGAAGTAGACACTGAGCGCAACTTCCTTTTTTGTAAAATAGAAACAAAAGTGAAGTGGTGTCAGATTTTAGCGATTGTAGAATTTCTCTTTCATTATTAGCAAAAGACCACAATCTATTTCTCCCACTAGCACGAGGCTCTCATGTTTGTTTTGGTTATATTTACCCAGAATGCCCTGCACTAAAGTTCACTTCCTGCTTTTGGAGCAGTTTCTGGTCCACTTGCATCCACAGACCCATTCAAACTGCACCAGAGTTCAGTTTAACCGAAACCAACAGTTAGATTTTTAGGTGGACCAGAGTTTGCTTATTTGGTTCAATTGAGTTCAATTGTGCATTCACACCTCCACAAAACGAACCAAACTTTCTAGACAAACAAGGTGGAGTTCAACTAAAGCAACTAAACAGGCTGCTGTGAGTCAGCCCTAAATCTACATCTACATGGTTGAATCTTGGACAAGCCCGAAGTGTTCCTACATTAAAATCACCTCAGATACACACCAAAGCTATAATTAGAATTGATAAAGCTTCTGGAATTACCTTAACCTTATGAAATGTTTTGAATGATACTTAACAGCTTAAAACCAATTATTTTAGATGAACTCTTTTGTCACTTAATACAAGAGTCATGACATGTAGCCATAATTACACCACATAACTACAAATGGTTTGTCAGCAACTTCATTAAGCCTTTTATTTATTTAAGTAAAAACAAAGCTATAGCTTGCTTTCTTAGGTGAAACGCAGCTTTATTGTCCTCCTCAGCACATGAGTGTTTACTATTGACTCACAGTGCACGTCCACGAGGATGCTGACGTTGGTGCCTCCTACTGCGTTGAACACCTGACACGACACGGGCTCAGTGAAGAATGAATGATCTGCTGTGGTGACAAACACACTTTCCCTGGCCCCCTCCAGCAGCACGCCACCTTTAGCCCACCTGGCGGAGAAAAACACAACACCCTTTAACATGTTTCACACGGCTGCAAATCATTACTACGTTGGTCTGTCTGCAGAAAATTTCAGAAGCTGTGTGAGGATCTTAACGTGGGATTTTCACTCTATGAATGTAAAAGAAAATATGACTTGGTTCTCCGGCTCAAGGGAAACTCTGCAATAAATTAAGAATAATTTCTGAAATCCATATGGTTGCTTGCCAAATATCTAGCTGAAAATCATATCACCATATTGCACATTCTCCACAGAATGACATTTTAATGCACATTCTGTAGGCTCTGCGCCTAAGTATCTGGCAGTGTTCCCACATCAGGACCCTCTCTGATAAAGTTTCAGACCTCAGCCTTTTTTTTTTGCACTTTCAGTGCTTCGGAGATGTCGCTTACGATAAAACTCTCCGTTCCACTACACAAAATGTTCAATAGTTTCACAAATTTGGTTCTCTAAGCAGAAATTACGATTCAGGAGCAGCTCCTCAGATTGAACACGAGCAGATAGGAGCAGATGAAAGGAAACCCATTGGCATTGATCATCCGATCAGGCTGCTAATGTTGCACTGCAGGACCACCAACATCAAAACCTTCCTCACATCTTGAGCTACAATTAAAACCAAATGCAGATATGAGTTCATTTAGACGTCTAGGCTGCAGTGATTGGCAGAGGAAAGGATATTTTTATATGTGGTAAAATCTGTTGAATAAATAGAGTGCTGTGAAAAGGTATTTGCCCCTTACAGATTTGTCCTTTTGCTACACTTAAATGTTTCAAATCAAACATATTAAGTCACACAACCTTTTATAAATTCAACAATTTAGATTTCAAATATGAATTTCATGAATTAGGGCAAGAGGCTATTCAAACCAACCTGCCCTAATGTGGAGAAAATAATTTATCTACCCTGGTGACTAGATGACCTGTAGAATAAAAAAACACTCAGAGTCTGTCTGGCAACATGGTGTAGGCTTAAAGATCTCAAAAAAGCGCAATGCAAGAAGAAACATGAAAAAAAGATGTGAAGATTATTGGCATTTATTAATCTGTAAAGTGTTATAAAACCAAAAAGGAACAAAAACGACAATTTCGGAGTGACCCAGTTAAACTCCAGACCGAAATCCAATTGATATGAAGCCACCTATCAATTATTGTAGGGCGTCTGTCAGCGACTGACCAATCGCGGTTGCAATTTGTCCGGAAGTACACGCCCATTATCAGGAGGAACTGAACTTCCGTCAACATTCCCCGGGTTAGTCATCGCCAAGGCGCTGCGGTCAGAGAGATTTCGAGGAAAATAATAATAGGAAATCATGGTTAAATGTTGTCAGTGGGGAACATGCAACTGACAGCCGTTAGCAAGAGCGTTTAGAGAGCGGAATATAATTTATTGCATTTCCAAAACACAAACGTACTCTGGAATAATGCAAGAAATGGATCAAGGCCTGCAGCCACCTCATGTCCAGATCAATTCACTGTGATCAACGGCAACTACCACATGTTCGTCTGCAGAAAGGTAAATTATAAACATCCGCTTTTTTGTCACTTATTGATAGTCAAATCAAAGATTAATAATGATGCTTGATTTTAAGTGTAAATTCCAATAGTAGCTCAGCATGAAAACAGTAACTGTGTTATTTACATTTAAGCACATTTTTATGTTAATGTTTATTTTTAATTTTCTGAAGGCAGAGTGTCTCCAGCAGTTATTATTTCTGTCATTATTCACCTGTTTTGTACGTGCAAAATACGTCAAGTGTTAGCTTTCACACTCTGCCTCTCATTCTTCCTCTGGCTGCGAAAGACTTTGCTTTATCGTTTATTTCTCCGTTGTTTCCCGCAAATAATCTTACAGACCTGATGTAGAACTCCTTGGAGAATTTTCTTGCCTGTCGATTTTTCTCAGTCTCAGCTGATAAGGCAGAAATGACTCAAAAAATGTCTGGGGTAAGGCATTGAGTTCTTCTTTTGTATTTTATTGCCGGATGGCAAACCAACCTAAAGTGTATTTACCGCCACCTACCGGAATGGAGTGTCAACGCAGTGAGCTCCTCTATCTGCTATTATAACGCTGTCTGTCAGAGTTTTGCTCTACTTTCGCCTGGAGGCAAGGCCTGCGTCATGTCAATCTCAATATATGACTTTGAAGGCTGTTCACAATCAAAAACCTTCCAATATTCATGAATTAAAACATAAATAGTGGGTGTAAATTCTTCCAAAGTTATAAAAGACTCATTGCCAGATAACACAAACTCTTGATGGCAGTTGTTGGACAGCACAACCAATTGTTAGGTTTAGGAGGGCAATGACTTTGCACATAGGACCAGGTTAATTTGGAAAGACTTTTTTCCATTTATATTCCAATATTTTAAAACTGCATTTACTTTTAACTGACATTAAAATTTGTTTGATAACACGAAAGCAAAATAGATATTTATATTTATAAAAAAAAAAAAAGAAAATCAAAAACCAGTCACTTAGAATACGTTGTACATGCTCTGTTTGTAAATTCTGTTTTTTTTTTAGTTTTACAGTCACTGACAATGATGCAAATTTGCCTTCACAGCATCAGGTCAGTGGCACAGCTTCTTCTTTTTTTAATAAAAGAGGCTTCCTTACGGGGTCAGTGGCACCGTCTAACTTTAGTATTTCCCCAGGGTAATCGCATGAATTTTAATTTCGCCATCTGTGCAAACATGAGAGTTGTCATCAATCAGACCTGTAGCCCATGATGGGCGGGTTGGCGGTGGCCTGGCAGGTGAATGTGACTCTTTCTCCCTCCAGGACAGAGCGAGGTTCGATGGACAAGGTCACAGTGGGAGGGTCTGCACAGGGGGGAGATACAGATTCAGAGTCTGTTGTAAGCAGAAACTGACAGAGTGAATCTCTTATTTCCTTTGCATAAATCAATGAGGACCTGAAGTACAACAAGCCAACAAGTTTAACATAAAAGATGCTTTCCTGAGACGTATTTAACACGTTGGTGTCTACCTACACAACATATTTTTCACTCAAATTGTACTGCTTTTCAAAATGTTATTGCAAAATTACATTCTGAAATAATATATTTGTTTGCTTCTGGATACAGTGGACCCCCTACTATTCAGATTTTTCTGTGGAATGTGAATCCAAGTTATTCACGTTTATTTTTGCAGCACATATTTAAAATATTAAATAGGAAATGCAACATGTCAATGCAACATGTCAAGTAGCACATTATACGAAATAAAGCAAAAAATCGAGCTTTGTGGCAATAACATTCTTAAAAACTTATCATTACAGCGGTTTTGCTTTGTTTTTCGTCTTTGTCCACCTGACTAGGTCCTTTAACTCTTAACAACCACAGAGAGGAGAGCAGCCACGTACGGTGGACGTTGAGAGTGACAGTGGCTCGTTTGCCCATTGGCACTGCTGGATTGCTGGCCACACAGGTGAAATTGCTGCCACTGTCAGTGTCGACTGGAGTGATGGGGAGATAGCTCCGGCTCGTCACTCTCTTCCTGTCTGGCAGTACCTCCTGTTTGACGAAGAAAAGTCAGAAAGGTGAAGAATGAGAACAGTGCAGGAGAAGGGTGAAAAATGATGGGGGGAAAAAAGGGAGACAGCAAGAGAAATAACAAGGTAGAGTGAAGGAAAAGTTATAAATTAGGTCAAATAATAAAAAATACTTTACAGAGAAGAAAAAAATGATTTTCTTTTTTTACCCGAATCTGTTTTTAACCCATCTGTTGAAACAAGAAGGTATTGTCTTTGTGAATACAGCTCCCCCATCTGTCAAGTTCCTAACTGTGTAACATAAATAGAGGTGGGCAGGGTACCCAAAAATTATACTCAAGTCAGAGTAGCACCACTTAAACATATTTTTATTCAAGTAAAAGTAAAAGTAGCCATTCACAAAATTAATAAAGTAAGAGTAAGAAATTATTTGGTAAAAAGGCGACTCAAGTACTGAGTAACAATCAAAATATCAATCATTTAATATTTAAAAATTACCTCATCAGCTGGATCAAAATATAAAGTTATGTGGGGATTTTGGTATTTTAAAGACCAAAATGATTCATATAAATAACATAATTACAAAATAACAAAATCAGGCAAAAGAAACACTTTTCCAAATTGGTTTCTTTCAATATAAAACTTCTGAAGTTTTGGGTTGGTGGGTTTTTGGTTAAAACATGTTTGTTTTTCATTCAGTGGGTAGAAAATCCAGAAATTTAACTCAAGTAAGAGAAGAAAAACTTCATAATAAAATTACTCAAGTAAAATTAAAAAGTACAGCTTAGTAAAAATACTCCTAAAAGTAAATTTGTTCCAAAAAGCTACTCAGGTAAATGTATCTGAGTGAATGTAACTAGTTACTAGCCAACTCTGAATATGAATGAGCGGTCAGTAACGGTGTAACACAGGAGCAGGATGAAATATGCATGACCACATGTGTGTGTGGAAGGGGGATAAAACCGTCTGAGAGAGATGTAAAAACATCTGTGTTGGAGTGCGAGTGTTTGATGCTGATTCTGTGTGCATAATAAAACATGAGTGAGCATATGTGAGCGAGAGGCTTGCAGGCATGATTTCACGTGAGCGGGAGAGAGAACAGGATCCCGTGGAGTCTGACTGCGGGAGAAAGAGTGCAAAATATCAGAGTGCACGAGGTGTCGACCAGAGCAGCTCCTGGGTTGTTCAGAAGTGTCTCTGCGAGCGTTTTGAAGGCGGTCTCAGCTTTACAAGGTCAATAAAACACGCCTCAGATCTTTGGGTCTTTCAAGTTGCGTTACAAGCAAGGTACAAGTGTGCAGGGCAACAAGTGTTTGGCATGTAACTTCACAGAATCAAAGAGCAGTGACTTGGTAAAGAAGAAGCTGTTTCTTTATGTACACGGCATATCTGTTTAGTTTTTGCAAAAATATTTAGCTTTTTGGGAATTTGCTTGTGATTTTGCAATAATTTTATTTATTTAGTTATTATTTTAACTCTATATAGAGTTATATAGAGTTTTATAAGTATATATATATATATATATATATATATATATATATATATATATATTTTTTTTTTTTTCCTGGATGAAGCCGCTGGCATATTTTACTGAAACCAATAACTTAAATCTTAAGTCTCTCTTTTTGCTTTCTTTTTCTTGTTGAAAGAGCTCTTGACTCGGTGATGCTGCATTTGGCAGTTTTTCTTTCCTGGACAGAGCCAACATCACTTTTACTGCTACCCTTAACTATAGCTGCATTTCCATTAACCATTGAATTTGACCTTTCAAAAATACATTTGAAAACATGCCAATTTTGAAAAAAAAAAACTCTTGCTTTTTGCCATAAAGTTTTGGACCTAGCATGAGGTGATTTTTGTTTACTTCAATTTTATTTGGCAAGACTGCAAAGAAAACACTTTTTTTTTTTTTTTGCATCGCATGAGTCACATGAGCATTTAATGTGGATACGACTGTGCAATTTCAGTTTTGTTTCCCATAGAAAGTACTCCTGACTCAGTGTTTCTGTGTTTCTCTGTGTCTTTTATGGATTTATTACATGACATGGATGATGAATTATTCTTCTTATTATCTTAAGTAATTCCCAGGTCAGAGCTTCTTGTTTAGCTGCCATTTGCCTACATCAAAGCCACTGACAGAGCTTTGCTGCCATTAACTGTGTACGCTGAGGTCTTATTTCTCAGTAAAAGTACTCTTCATGTTATAAAGTAAAATTAAATGAACTGAGTTGAATAATGAACTTTCTCTTTGAATGCTCTCCATTTTTAAATGAAAAATACTTTGAGAATAAATTTGAAAAAAAAAAGATGAATTTTAACCCTTTCTAAGGGAAGAAATAGCCAAATTTCCATATCCATAGATGGATATTTCGTATTCATTATTTCTTTTATTTCTTATGGTTTAATTCACTTGTTAGCAACAGTTGTGCTTCGTGTTTATATATTCAAATGCCTGCCATGTTCTACACCTGAATCATTTTCATTCAGCCTGAGGCAAAGTGAGCTGCAGAAGCCCCTTCAGCGTTTAAAAGTAAACATGTAAATATTGCAGACAACCTTCGCCTATAGCTGAACAAAAGAACAACAGCAAACAAGTAAATTCATATTTGAGTTTCTGATATGCCATCTTTTTAGTCTGTGAAAACAGCTTTTCTTATATTTATCAAATACAATATTTACCTAAGGTTATGGCATGAAATGCCTACTCATGAATGTGTTTATGTGCACTTAAAAACAACAGTGAATATATTTGCAGTTAGTTTAAAAAAGCAACATATTTTCATTGACATGTGGATGAATACTGTGTGGCTGGTGTTGAGCTGTTCATAATTTCATTATTATCTCATGATACTCTGATTATTCAATCTGCTTGTGTGACTTTATGAAAAGTTAAAAATATTTTTGAATGTTTTTTATGCTGAATAGCTTCGGTATTATCGGTTGTAAAGTGTGATGAAATTAACTTCCATCCATGTAACCAGCGATAGATATGGCAGCAGGTCTCTGCAGAGCAAATGTTTAAGAAAAAGAATAGTTGAAATGGCCAAAAACAGTTGTATAGTTGAGATATTTACCCAGAAGTGAATTGTAGCTGGTTGTGTCCTTTTGCAACCTCCTGTGCCTGAATTAACTTCTGCAACTGTAACTGATTCTGAATGCTTCATAAATTCATCATAGCCAAATAAATAATTAATGCTGCTTCTTCCTGCTTTTTTCATCTACATCTACCAGCTTTTTAATTTGTACCTTTCTCTACCTTGTTAGAAATAAATAGACAAGTGGTGGTTATTGACAAATAAAATAAAATTTAATATGTTTTTACTTTTCATATATTTTGTCAATTAGTCCCTTTTTTTCAGATTTTGATATTGTCGACTATTTACTGTGGTTTGATACACAATTAGCTTTCCTGGAAACTACTCAAAGTTTTCTGTTCTTCATATATTGAAGATGAAAGCACAAAATCAGGCACATGGAGAGAAGGGAGATTTTTTCTAATCCCATGGCTTTTCCTCTTTGGTTTAAAAATAATTCAGCAATTTAAAAACAACAGATCCTTTGGCTTAGCTGATACTACTGTGTTTATGTAAGTTTATGAGCTGAGGTTATGTGCGACACGCTCATGCTCTGTGACAAAGATACCATCAGCCGTTTAACTATAAAAACAAAGAACATGACATTTAATTAAAATCTCAGGTTTTCCATTCTTGGCATTTTTTTTTGCAAGAGATTATTGGCCGTATTTTGCTGATCTCAAACAACAAGCAGCTGTTTATTAACAATATCTGTTTGAGGTATATAACAAAGAGTACACATTTTCAAATACAGTTGGCTGAAGAAACTTATTACTGTATGTTTAATTCAACATTTATTAACCTTTCAGTTTTCATTAGCATCTGTTATACCCAAATTATCCAGAGTTTAGCATTTATGAGATAAAACTTGATGAAAAAAAATTATTTTGTGCAGTAGACCAGAGTTACAGCACCAGGAGGATGATTTTCTGACACATATTACCTTGTTTTGGGAATTTTCAAAAATAAAAATCTTCAAAAAGAAGTTGCAACTATTCTCTCTAACAAGTTTAACTCCATTAAGTTTGAAACCTGAATATCAGAAGAAACCTCTTCATGTTCTCTACTGCTGCTCCCATTTACAAGTAGTTTTGTATATTTTTAGTCAATATCCTTCTTTAGACATAATTATTGTGGTACTAGAACCTTATTTGGTCAAAAGTAAGAGTGTAGAGTCATTGTTCACAATGAAATGATTGTGAAAACAAGTGATTGTAGTGCAAAATTTGACATCATTTTGCATTGTTAGACTGTATTGGTCCTGAAGACAGTCGGTTGGTCTAATTTAAGATTTCCTTATTAAAAAAACTGAATTTGAAAGTAAGCCGCTGTGTCAGAGGTGCAGTTTCATTCATTACTTTGTTAAAAGGTAACTGACTTGTTTTAAACGGCTTCACATTGTAATTTAGCAAAGAAGCTACGGGAATACTGAATTATTTAGATTTGTAAATTATTATTATAATTGTTGTCATTATTATTATGTTGGATAATCATCATAATATTTATGAAGTAAAAAGTATCCGTCATTGAATTTGTATTTTATTGATAATTTATTCAAGATGCATGCTCCTATTTCTTTAAGTTCTCTCTCATTTCAACCAATGCACTGCAGCAAGAAACTGTGGCACAGTGATAATTTTACTCCTTTATATGTCTCCTTTAAAGGCATAAAGTTGTTCCTTTTATTGTCTCTGATTTGCATTTAGGAGGTTTCAGACCTTATTTTGCGAAACAAGTTCTGTGTCTGCTAAGATGTTGAATCTGGATTTTATTGTTGAGCAGATTGTGAGAATTAAGCGTAGTGTAAGAATGTCTTTCTCAAAGCAATTTTGAAACATTTTGCATATATTTAAATGCTATAAACTGGTTTAGGTTTCTGGTTTTTCTTCTCAGTGCTTGTGTGAGTGTTAATATGTTCATGCATTCAAGGGCTTGTGTGCGTGTGTGTGTTTGCATGTGTGAGTCACCGTAGAGTGGTGTGCTCCCTCCACAGGGATGCCATTCTTGGTCCACTGGATGTGAGCTGCAGGCTTGGCCCTGCGGGTTACGCAGGTCAGGTTGAATGCAGTTCCAGCCATCAGCAGCAGCTCCGGCGTTCCCTCCACCACCGGATCCTCAGGGGGGACTGCAGGACAGACACACAAATCCATACTCTTGACTTTAACGCAAGGGCACTCAGGTTTAAAGAACAGCCACATCTGTACACACACACACACTCCAGTTTTTCCCCATAGGTCAAGGGAATATTGGCTCTTATAAGTTTCTTTCAAAAGAAGTTCACACTTTAGAAGTGGAAATTTTCTCACCAATCAAAAGCAAAGTGCAATGTCACCTTCTGAAAAGTCCAAAAGGGCTCTCGAGCGTTTTCCTCAGGAGAGTCTTTTCTGACTTTTAACCTTCTCGCTGATTTAATATCTCAAAATATTCTGGCAGCACTGAGCATGAACTCCACTTTGACCTTTTTAGTGAAACTCAAGACTTTTATGACCTTAAATATCATTGATACCTACATAAGAGAAGGGGTTCATCTTAAGGTTGATATTCTCTGATGGTAAAAAAACTCTACTTTCAATCTATAATGAACTTGCAAGAATATGAAATGTAGCTGGACAGAATAAAGCAAGAAAATACGCATTATGTAAAAAAATAAACATGCAAAACCATATTTCAGCGATCCCAGTTTCAGGTTTGCAATGTATTTAACCACACAGTAATCTGATTGTTTTTAAAATTTATTTTAATAATTTATTTTTTTCCTTTTAACATTTCTCTTTTCCTGCTGGAGCTGATGTCAATAGAATGACTCTGGTGGCAAAGTTTTTATGTGAAACCAGTAAAAAAGAAAAAAAGTGTAATTTATGAACACTCCTTAGACGTTTCTGATGACTGTGCGGTGAAATAACCCTCTGGGTAAAGTTTGAGGGCAGGACATTGTCTTTTACCAAGACATGGGCTGCAGTGACTCATTAATTACTCAATACATTCCAGTGATTCACAGCTTGACTTGGAGTCTTACTAATAGACTTCAGCTTTTGTCAAGACCCTAATGTCTCAGAAGTGCTTTTTTTCCTTCTATATCTTATTATTTTTTTACTTGCCCTGTATTTATACAGGTTGTCTCATTGAGATCTCATCTATAAAACACATTTTGTAATAAAGCAAGTAAATTATAAACACAGCAACAAAACAAGTAATTGAGATCTGAATCAGTTAAATAAGCTAATAGTTCATTATATCCCAAGATGTTACACTTTTTGTCCATCAATTAATGGAAGAATGAAAACTTTGACATGTGGAACTATGCTGAACATGTTTAGGCTATTCATGGCTGTGCACATCTGCAGCGGCCTCTCTTGCTTCAGGAAAATCTGTTTATTTTTGAATGTATGTGCAGAGGTCTCTGATGGAGATAAGAATAACCTTTGGTGATGTAAGGAAGACATTAGACGGTTGGTTGTTTAGGAGGCTGCATGGCTATATTTGCTGAAGAGGAAGTTGATTGACTGACCAACTGAGGAAGCAGGGAATGTGGTGTGTCTGGTGTCAAAGCCTGGGAAGCTGACAAAAGTTGCTCTCCAACTTCCTGAACTTAGAACTTTGCATTTAAAGTCTTGAAATGTAATAATTAATGATTAGGCTGCACCAATTGGAGCTCCTTCTCCTACAAGAAGATCTGTCTATGAGCACATACTGTCTATACACATTAAGAAGACTTTAGATCTGTGATATGATTCCAACAAGAGAAACACAGTTTAATATCTAAATACTGTCTTTGTGAGTGCAATGGTGCTAAGCTACCTGCTTTAAAACAGTCATGGCCAACTATGACCCTCTTTTGTTTGACGCTTAGAGAAGATCCCAAAGTTTCATCACGTAACTCAAATATAAAGCATTTCAAAGGTCCATAGAAGAAAAAGGATGATATAAAAAAAACAGAGCAACTTGACCGTTGCTCTTACAGAAGCAGCTCACTTACTAAGTACGTTGAGCTTGGCTCTCCTGGAGCGCAGGGCGGCCTCCGTGGCCTGACACTCGTACAGGGAGTCATCTGACAGCTCAGCATGTGAGATCTCCAAATTGAACTGGCCTGTGTCCAGCGCCCGCAGCACGCGATACCTGGGCCAGGCTGCAAGAGACGCACAGCAACGATGCAATTAACAGAAATATCACAAATATTTTCCTCTGTGTGATGTTTTAGTTTACCCAAAATTGGCTCTGAAATCAACCATTTGAATGAGCCTAACAGGGCAGTATTATATATTTTTCACATAATTGCCATTCAGTAGCCATCTTATACCACAGTAACTATGCTACTTTCAGTTGCTATAAAAATGCTATATATACCAAATATGACCTTAAAGAAATTCAACTTTATAATTTAGCCTTGAAATTGGGACTCTGTCTCTTTAAAAACTCCTGCTCTTTTTGAATCACCACCGTCAGGAAGTCATCACAACATGGCTCGTCTATTAACCCTTTCACAGTGTTTTTTTACCAGTGTTGCACTGAGAAGTAGCTTGTATAATGAGCTCAGCAGATGTGCAGTTCCACCACATGTTTGCTCATTGCTGGCTAGTCTGAAGGAGCTGAGTGGGGGAGTTGCAGGGTAGAGGTGCTCTGTTGTTTGAAAACTGCAGCTCTGAGGAGGAGCTGCAGCTCAAATGGCGCTAGGTTCCCTTTAAAGCGAACGATTGCCATGGCAGATTAAATTATTTTTCTAACATGCATGAAAGAATCATGGTAACACTACAGGTATGTTTTTGATGATGGAATAACATTATAACATAACTTTAAGCTCAAAAAAGTCAATTTCACATAATACTTCCTCTTTAAACCTAGAAGGAATCGGATTATGGTCAGAAATATGCAATATATAAGTAACGTGTAAATAAAATGCATGGATTTATTTGACTGAAATATGAGCATTATCTGTGAATTTCAGACAAAACAAACTCTGTTAGGGGTAGACCAGTGTTGAAGAGGAATTGTGTGAATCTCTCTTAGCAGTGCATATTTAATGGATATTGGACAACTCATGCCAAAGTTTGCAGAGACAAGATCCCTAGGTTTCAGGTAATTATAGTTACTTCAGCAGCAGTTATACTTGAAAATAGAACAAAATTAAAATACCATCAAATACCACTGATGTGTTTAACCTTTTGGGACGTTTAGAAATGTATATCTCTGTATCGACCCTGCCAGTGACACCGGCTTGAATTATGAAAGCTCAGATGTTCGCAAATTATTGAGCTGTGGCTCATCGTTGCAGGATTATGACACAACTATTTTATGAAAAAGGGTAATGAGACACCTTTTTTATCCAGGAGCTGAACTGTGCCAGAATGTTCAGAGTATCAACCTCTTTTATGAAGCAGCTTTGCTTCTGGTTGTTAAATTCCTAATAATTACATTAATTAACATCCTTAATCATCAATTACTCCTCAAAGGTTCCTTCATTTTTTAAGAGCAGACATGTCATGTATTAATCATCCATCACTATTCTCTTTTATTTTCTTTGAAATGTGTGAAAGACTAACGCCTACCTGCATTGTTTACAGCACAAGGCAAAAGATACAAGCTTTTCAGAAACAGATAAATGCTGAATCAAAATCTGATTAGATGAATCAGAGGCGGCAAACAGAACCAGTAGGACGTGCCGTTATGTGGAAATGTCAACGCTTGTTATCGAACCACACTGGGAACATTGAGCGTTTACCTCAGATGTTTCATAGACTTCTTTTTGTTTTAACTGCACTGTCTGGAGATCAGAAATGTGCCTCCTTTGCACACATAAGATGGTAAAAACACACACACATTCACTAATATATAGATAAACATCTGCAGAAAGACGGATCAAACACAGTCGCATATACGAAAAGTGCCAAATCAATCCTTGTGTGATTTGAAAACTGCAAAACTACAGGCAGCGCTCTTCCAATTACAGCAGCACCCCCACTCCCCCTCCTTTATGTTTGAACCATCGCCTCTCACACAAAGACATAATTGAGCGTGACGTCCCACTAGGGGGCACTCATTGATCCTACGTGCCCGATCCTCTCATGACATCATGGATTCAGGAGGGAGGGAGGCAGGTTGGGGTGCAGAGAGAAAAACAAGAAGGGTGGCGTGTTGGGAGGGTGAGTTAAGGAGGAGGAGAAGGTGTGGGTGCGGGGGGTGGGGGTGGCAAAAGTATTAGTGGAGATTACATCACCCACTCCAGCATCTCGCAGCATAGCAACCGCAGAGGTGAAAGCACCCCAGGGAGAAGGGGAAGAAGGAGCAGGAGGAAGAACAATAAACTGATACCACTGACGTCTGCAGGTGGAGAACAGATGAGTGTGTGTTTTATAGGTATTCACTGAGTCTAAATGTGCACCTGTGCATTGATTATATGGGAATCTCTTCCAAATTAACGCATTTCATTTTTGTCTGCACAACTAAGTGCTGCTGAGCTGTTTAGCTTAATGAAAGGCACACGCGTGGGTGAGCTGCAGGTTTGAATTTGCAGCACAATGTATGCCTACACTTATCCAAAACAGCCACATTTAGCCATGCAGATCACATTTCCCAAAAACCCCTTTTACCCAACGTACATCACGCACCTGCGCCACTTCATTGGCTCATGATATATTCATTACACACTTAAATAAATTACAGACTTCCAATATGCTGGACATGCTGGTCAAGAGCACGACATAAACATAAATATCAGACGGGGGATGAAGGAAGGAATGGCAGCTGGGTCTGAAAAGTGGACAGGAGGCAGTGATGGACGGCTAAAAAGCAGACAAAGAGGACAACATGCTTATTAAGAGTGGTCTTCAGCAGGACAGTGTTGTGATGGGCTACAAGGACAAAAGGAGCATAAATGACCACCAGAGAGCAGGAGGAGAAATGGATGCGAGGAAAAGGAAGGGGAAGCAACAGAGGGAATCTGAGAAGCTGAAAGTGACGATGAGCGGCAGTAACAGAAAAAAGATCTGCTGACCTTTACTGAACCTGCGAGGTAAAATGAGTTGAGCACCAGATCGCCGTCACATGTGAAATCATCACAGTGTGACTCTGCGCATGCCGAGCTGGAGTGTTTGCTTGATAAGAGGCTAAAGACGTCCTTCTGTAACTCTGAGGCTGCAGGTTTGCAGAATGTAACAGTAAAATACTGTGCTAAATAGACTCGTAACCAATCCAAACAAATAAGCTCACAGCCAAAAACTGTTAGTAAAATTGATCAGATTTTCCAGATTTCCTAATAATGAAAAACAATGACCATTTGTAATGGAAGCAGAGTAAATAATAGAGCGTGGTTTCGTTCGACAATATTTTGGTAAAGAGAGAAAGAAATTCATTTTAGCTCTTTGCTATGTGTTTTGTGCAAACAATTATAGATTTAAAAATTGTCTTAAACTGTTATGTAATTGTAACAGAGGAGAGAGTTTCATGCAGAAACACTGAGCTCAACAGAGAAGCAACAAGGGGATTCAGCAGCAACAGGATCACAGAAAGTTCCTTTATTTCATCCTTCTGAGCCTTCAACCTCTACCTGCCGTGGATTACGTAGGATTTGGAAATGTCGGCAGCCTGCTGGAAGATTTAGACACCGTAGAGTCATATTTTTAGTCTGGAACATACACCAAGAGCCTGCTCATGTAGTTAGCAATTATACCTGAGTTAAACATGCTGATCACTAAGTAAAGTTGATAAAAACAGCCTCGCAATCAGAAATGTCCCCATCAGAAGTTTTGTTTTACTACAGCAGAAAACTCTTATTTTATTGAGCAACATATGTTCTTTTACTTCATCTCTCACTCACATATGGTCTAAGGTTCCCTCTGCTTATTAATAATTCATGTATTGATAAACTGATACTGTACACTAAATATATGACACTAAACTGCAATACTAAGAAGTTAACGCCAAGTAGTTCTGCTGCCGGATTTAGTGAATACAAGAACTATTTGATCAATATTTTGTTTCCTGAAAAGGTCAGAGTTCATGTCTATGATCAACACCCATCCTCCACCTCTATCTCAAAAAACCAAAACCTTTCCGTTCAATCTCTGCAACAGAGATGTCCAAACTTTTTAACATTTACGCCAAAATTGTTGAATTGAAACTTTCAATCAGATTTTTCAAAAAAAGCAAAATACAGAATAAAGTCGTTTTATTTTTGCTTTACCTGCAATAAATTAAACATGCATATTAAGAAATGTATACTTTCCTAAATTTTGGAGGTGGATTGTTTTTTCCTTTTCAGAAAACAAATCCTGAGGCTGAGCAACTGGATGCTTGCTGTACTTGGCCACGTTTAATGAATAGGTGTGTCACGTGTGCTTTTTGCGTAAAAGTCACTAAATGTTTCTGACCTTATTTACAATTAAATTGCATTTAAAGCAGAAAGTAAAGTAAAAATACTTTTGTTTACCTGAAATTCTCAATTTGAAGAAGTTTTTAATTTGTCAGATACATTTTAGAACTCGGTATCACTCAAACTGTGATCGGGAACCACATGAATTCATCTCTAGTGTTATAAATGGCACTTTTAAGCAAAGCATGTTTTTTGCATATAGTCAAAGGTGATCCTTGGGCTGTGAAGGGTGATGATGGTCAAGGTCTTCATGTGAAGAGTTTTGTATGTGAACATCGTACAGTAACTTCTTTCTCAGAAATCTTTCTTAGCTTACTTATGGACAGTGAGCGTTGTGCCCTTTTTTTGGCACTTTCCTGATCTCCACGTAATTTGAAAAGTCATGTCAGCCAGAGCTACACTTCAGTGTCAGAGCCTTTACCAGCTCTGGGAGAATGTTATCCAGGCGCAGCACCTTGTCACTAAGGAGCTTCTTAACTTCCTCTGACGCTCTGCCTCTCCAGACAGAGGATGTGTTGGTGGGATACAGGAGTTCCTCAGAGTGCTCTCTTCACTGCCAGAAGATATCAGTCTGAATCAGCAGTTTATCTCCCTTGGTGAATGGAGCCTGGGTCAATACTTACTTTCCTTTCTTGAATTTCCTGACAGTTGAACAGAAAGCTACATTTGAACCACTTCAACTCCAGCTCAGACACCAACGTTCATTTGCAACGTTGGGAAACTCCCAAACTATCCAGTAACAAGTAAATAATTGGTATTTTTAGTAGGTTGTGCTAAAGCACCGTGCAACAGTTTTCGACAGGTGTGAAAAAAGGCTGTAAACAAAGAATGCTTTCCAATATCCAAGTGTTAGTAATTCACACGAGTTAACAGAACAGCATGAAGGAACAGAGGAAAAATGTAAATAAAATCAACATTTGACTTTGATTTCCAAACAGAATCTTTGAGATAGATTTTGAAGAAACATATTTGCCGATCTATATTTAATCTGTCTCATCATGTAACACCAGACAGTCTAAACTTATAAAGATGGGCTAGGCAGTGATAGTGTTAGAAAAGCTGCAAAGAAGACCTAATTGATTTTTTGTCTGCATTTTTGGCACCAGGTGGATGAAACTGAAACACAGTGATAGATGAGGAAGGAGTGATCTGTTCTGTTGCACCGTGGAAATGTCAAAAATGACTAACTGTTAGCCGCTAACAATGCTATTGGCATCTACATCACCTTCCCATCAACTCCTGAAGACTAAAGGGTGATTTTATTGGTTTTTAATAACTCTTGGCTGCAATTCATAATCTCTAGATGAAAATCAAACATATTGAACATTTTTACACTGAACAGGAATTTTTTAAAGCACAAATTGACACAAGAAAGGAGCATATTTACTGCTTAATTTGCATTAGCACTACTTTAAAGTTATAGAAGTGTAAAACTCGGAATAAATGTACAAGTGAAACCTGAACTGATGTATTTACCCACTAAATGATGTGAAATACTGACTCTATTACAAAAATAACAATGAACAAGGGACATTCTTAATTTTCCCCCAAGATATTGCTAAAGACATGTTATGTTTCATCATCATGTAGCCAGTGTTGATCAAAAAGAGAGACAAATGAATGCATTACTAAAAAATAAGCATTCCAACTAATGTATGATTCTTAGTTCATCGGAATATGTTTAAGTCTTGACGTAAGACGTATTCTTAATCATATTCCACTAAAGTGTTAAATATATACAGATAAGCCATAGTATACAGATAAGCCATAGTTCTGTTGAGATCTTAGGCTGTTTTTGAGCCAATTTCTATTTGACAACTGAATTTTTTCCAAAAATGCATCTTTAATTAAAATATCTATGTAACAGCAGATCGACAGTGCTATATAGTAAACCTTAGTAGCCAAAATCTTATTCATGTAAATAACTGAGGTAAGTTCTTTTACTTTTTTCTGACCTCTAACTCATTAATTTTTCATTTCTGATCCCTTTGATCACCAGAGAGAGCTGCTTCTCTGTGTGGAAAAGGTTTGACCTCATAACTCCGACTTCTTTTGGTTTCATGTGACGCTCTCTCTTCCTCTGAACTGAAGGGTATTCTTCTGTTTCGCCCTCAATAAGTTGGTCCGGATGTGCGTGTCGGCTTAAAATGTAAATGCGAATGCGTGTCTGCTTTTATGAGCAGTGTGAGGGATTTTCTCTAATTCACCATGATACGGCGGACTCATTTTTGCCCAGATTGTCACTAGTGAGGATTTTTGAGCATTTAACTCTCTCCTGCATGCTACACCAATCACCTCTGTAAAAACTAAACTTTTCAACCATAACACCTTATTGCCAGGTTTCTTTTTGCCCTAACTGAACCAAAACCACATCTAAATTAATTATCCTCTTTACTCCCCTTTGATCTTTGCAGCTGAATAAAGTAGGACCTTTTTTCCCTCCTCATTTTACACAGTTTCTTCCCCCTCCCTTTACCTCGAAGACCTTCTCCGATGCCCAAGGCCAAGCCGTCTTTGGTCCACTGAACGATGCCCGTGTAGTTGAAGACCACGCAGGACAGCACCACTCGTTCTCCCAGCACCACTGACTGGTCGGCCGGCTCCTGGGAGAATCGCACACAGTACACTGCAACAGAAGGACAAAGAGGGAAATCAATTTTAGGATCTGTTCATTGCGTCTTGGCCATGAGCTGCCATCCTTTATTATGCCGTATTGAGCGACACACAGCCTCTCTAATCTTATTGACTCATGTCTGTCTATATGATGGCAGCTGGAGTAATTTATTGTGTGCTCTTATTGAGTATATGGTGTATTTATAGTCTGATTTTAGTATTTGTTTTTATCACGAGGGCATTTCAATATAAATCCTGTCTGAGTGGAGTCCCTGTGTCTTCCAGAAGTATTTATTCTCCTTTAGATTTTCTACATTTTGTAATGTTACAACCAAAAACTTTAGTGCATTTTCTTGGGATATTATGAGTTATGGAGAGGTTTAATATAGAGCTGAAAGAATTAATTGTGATTAATTAATTGTGTTTTGTGTTGGTTTATCAGATAAATTGTCAATAAAATGGACATTTGTAGTTGTAACATAAAAAAAATGTGAGCAAATCAAAGAAGTATGAATTCTGTTGCTGGGAACTGTATGTCCACATGAATACTATATCAGCCAAGGGGAAGGATACACAGGGATTTAGAGATTTTACTTTATAAAATCCTATTAATCATTTCAATATTTTGGCTGCGCTCAAAGCTCAGTTCCTTAAATTCCCATATTTGTCATTCCTCGGTGCCTTCTGCCGCTGCTTTGTCTCCTTCTTGCCCTCTTTCCAAGGTTTTCCTTGGACTTCTCCGAGGCTCAAATTTGTGTGTTGGACTGTGTGCATCTGTGCATTGGTGTGTAAGCCAGCTCTTGTGCTGCAGGAACATCATTGCCGAGTTGTGATACAGCTTTTTTCATCACACAGTACAAAGGATTTTGCTTACATACACACATTTCCTGCAGCAAAATAAGCCTTTTGGCAATTGCTGCACCACTAAAAGGCACAGATATAAAAACTACAAGTGTAGCACTGGCAGCCATTAACGCTCTCACATAAAAAGAAAGTGTTAGGTGAAGAGGCGAGGCACGAAGGGAGGCAGCGTTTTCAGCTGTTTGCATCATCAGGTAAAATTGTTTCATATTCTGGAGGAAAGTCTCGCAAGAAGCCACGCTAATTAAGGCGGAGAGAAAGAGAGAGAGAGAGAGTGGTGGCTGCCTCAGATTACAAATGCACACGCACGTGAAAGGGCTCATGCATGCACAATCAGGCACAAGCGGCGATCAATCACATCAAATGTATGCACTTGTGAACATTAACACACACACATCTCATCGACTCACTCCTGACAAAGAGAATACAGGCGTATGTATTCGGTCTTGCATGCATACACACACAGGGTGCACCCACACATACACACACTTCCACACCGTCGGTGTTTGTCTTCCCGTGGGCTATTCTGTTCTTGGATCATGGTTAAAACAATCCTATTAGCTAATTAAGGCAAAAAACTGGTTAATAAAGCAGGGCGTGGATCTGAGGGACGCATCTCTGCGGGATTCAACCACAAAGGTGCACACAACAGAGAGATTTCCTGATTTGTCAGGAGGATTACACATGTTGTGTTATTTGTGTGAATAGCTCCTTTACAGAAGGGGCTGGGATCTCCAGACTTCTCACAAGGAGGGCTTTGATGTTACTTTGTCTTTGCTTCTGATTTCAGAGGACAACTGCAGCGACCGCCTGCTGGTATCTGTGTTTTTATTTAAAATTTAGGGAAAAATCTGGTTTAAAGCACTTCCTTGTTATTAAGTAAGGCTGCTTGGCTTTGGTTAAAATTAAGCTCATGAAAGAAATTTCAAAGAGTTTCCCTTGTGCATACATGCTCTCATTCAGGATAACTTTTTATTGCAACATTAGAATAAAAATTTTATCTGTAATGATTAAATACTGAAATAATTATAAGATAAATTCCTATTAGGAATTTCACATATTTGTTCTTTTTGGGAGCCATTCCAATTAAAACGTCCCAAAAAATTTGGTTATAGGTGAAATAAATCCCATCAGCAACTCAAAATCATAACATAGTATGAGTATAGTGGTTTATGTACAGTTAAACCCAACTTTTATCATATATCTGGCAGATTTATGTTTGATGTCATCATTTAATTGGATCAATGTGTTTCTTCTGAGTGAAAGTAATATTAACATGTTGGAGTGACGCAGCCCTTAAATCTGATAAAGAATCTTGAGGAAGTTAAAGACTAGGGTGATGGGAAGGAGGCCTCCCAACCTCACTGCCAAAGATAAATCATAGAAGTACCAGTGGGTAAAACTTGATGCTCTGCTTTTACACATATTTTACAGAGCTGTAGTGAAAGGTTTAATTTTATTTAAAAAACATCTTAACATTTCCATTACAAATGTGCGCAGAACTTTGATGTTCTGCAAATGTAGAAAAAAGACAATTTTGCAATTGCAGTGTTTCCAATAAATAAAAAAACTAATTAAAATCATAAGTGAATATCTTTGCTCACACAAGAATCCTTTAAAAATCCTGTTGAACCATAATTCTTCTACCACTCCCTGTCGTCTTCTTCGTCTTTTCCACCAGTAGTAACATCATGTTGTTGATCACATGACTTGTATGACGCAAAACAAGTATTTCCATTGCACTTTAACTACATATACAAATTTCAATACAGCCGAAAAACAGGACTTTTTTTTCAAAATTTTTTGTGTTTCCATTAAGTGAATTTATTATATTATATTGATCATATAATTTATTAATTATATGATCAATGGAAATGCAGCTACTGACAATGATGCAAACTGTGGCAAAAATAATGGCTTTTAGTTTGCTTAACATGAAAATGATCACATTTAAAACAAGTCCTAATGAATGGTAAAATGATTACAAAAAATAGAGAAAATATTGAAGTATATAAATTGTACTTCAATATAATTTATCAAGGTAAATTATCAAGTTCACACATACTGTATATCTATATTAAATGTATGGCAATCTTTACTGTTATGATGTGACGCAGTCACCTTCAGTAGCATTAAGTGTTTCGAAGTATTTTCCGTTTCATTCAGTCACTCAGCTTGATGAAGTTTGAGCTGTTTGCTCTGCACAGATCAGATCTCACTCTGGAATGCTGGTGGGATTTCTCAAACAAACATTTTTACTGAACTACAGTAAAATCCAAAATTCACTTGAAAGCAAATTGAGTGCTTAGAGTTACTGTTGCTCAGGAATAGGTTCTCTATGTTTGGACAGATGTGAAATTTAGAGTTTTGGTTCATTTAAAATTGATCCTTTCATTGATGTTACAGCATAGACCCAATGTTTAACAATGAAGAAAAGTTTCTTTTATTTTCTGGAGGCCCTTCCAGACCTGCCACACACAGTGTTTTGTTCCTGATGGTGTCATAAACATTAACATACAAAATAGACCGCATTACCCTTACAGGACCTAATCTATACAGTTTTTGTGACCTTCTGTACTGTCACACACCTTCTGTTGGGTGATCTTTGTTAACCCAAGAGTTTAGGGTGAGGAGAGGGTTGATAACGGTTTTAAGTTCCTTTCAGATGTACACAGTCTGTCAGACAGTGCTTCAGTAGAGTCTCAACTTTTCCATAACTTCCCAGAGTTCTCTGTTCTCTTCAGCACCATTTATAAAGTGTGAATACAATTGTTCACAATCATTTTAAGGCAGATATTTAGCCACTGGGTTGGATTCAAATATGGAACCTGGAAAAATCCAAAAATGGAAGCAGGAAAGGAAACAAAAATAAGATGGATGGATAAAAGGGAACGGAGTCTTAGACAATAGGAAAGGGAATAAGTTTTGAAAAAAACAGTTTCCTTATTTTTTCTTTCCTTTTTCTTTCCCCGCTTATCGAGAAGACGGAGATGAATGAATATAATTCCAGGATTTTGAAAGCTGTCAAATTCTTGTTCGACTGAGGCTCTGGGCAAAGCTAAATGTCTAAATATAAACCCTAAAATATTGTGAAGAGATATGTTTTGATAGATGTCACTTCTTTGATAAATTCCCTTGCAGTCATACTTTTGTGAACCACAAATCCATAGTAAATTTAGAAAAACCACAAATGATATATTTCTAACATTTGATCAACTAGTTTCGCTTTACTGTTAGAACTTGTGTGAATACCAACACTATATGTTTACATGACAACATATTGCATCCTAAAATCTACTGTATGTCAAATATTGATACATTTTTATGTCATTGTTCTTGAAAAAAATCAAAGACAAACATAATAGATCAGACAAAACAATGAAAAGTAAAGCTGTTCCCCTTGGAGAAGCAGAAGAAGCTGCTGGGAAGTGATATCCTGCTGACATGAGTGATTTACATGTGGGTCATGTTCTGCATGATTTATGCAAAATTAACAGCTATTACAAGCACAGGCTTTCTTCTGCGTGTAGAACTCTGCTCTCAACAACAAGTTTTCTCCTGGGATACACCTCTGTGAGTTTACAGTTTCTCTCAGCGAGAGAAGAGAAATAAAAAAAAGTAGAAGGAGGAACATTTTTCTGTTATTGTGTCGTGATATTTAATGGTAAATGTGTGTGTGGGAGTATTTTTGGGTGCATTTTTGTGAATGTGGGCATGTCGTGTGTGGCCTGTCAGCCTGAAGCGGCTACTCAGAGCGCAGAGGAGAAAGCCACACTGACAGAGAACAGAGATGTAATTAACCCTACGGGAAACCCACCCTACTTGTCTCCCCATCCCAAATACACACGCGCACACTCCCCCTAATATCTTCTCCTCTTCCTCTTCTCTTGTTTCAGACTACTCTCTTCTTCTTACTGCTTGGTCTTTGTTGCATTGTAGGTTTACAGTCAACAGTACATATCCTTAAATGTGTTCACTGCTTAAAATCATGTACAATTTGTTACATTACAATGACAAGCTTAAGTGTATTTTATTGGGAGTTTGTGCATCTGGCTTTTACAAAATAACATACTTAAAAATGACTGTATATTTCTTTTGCTACTTTTGAATCTCGTTTTGCTCAAATTTGGATGATTTAATCGAACCATCGTTTCGTGTTTCTTTACTACTCCAGCTCTCGTTTCATCACAGCTGTCTCTGCCACTCGGCCGTCTCTTTTAGCCACATCTTTTCCATCGTTTCCATCCCAGCATCATCACCCGGGGGGATAATGTTCTCCTCTCACACTCTCATCATATAATGACCCACTGGTACAATAGATGGAGCTTCACAATAAAAACCAGGGATGCCTAATCATATTATCCTCTATAATCACTTTTATTCATTTTGGTCTTTTTTCTCCTCAGGCAAAGCTTTGGTGACATCTGGTACTCTCAAACCATTCAAATCACTTAAGAAGAAAGTATATGTAATAGTAAAATCTTAGAACAACATTAAATATGAGGCATAGTATTAATATTCAGATGGAAGAGCTGTACTAAAATCTCTTCTTTAAAATCCAGGAATTAAAGCTTAAAGAGACATTTACAGATTAGTGAAAAATTTAAGAACAAATGACTCATTTTTGTAAAGCCAACAAATTCTGTCATACTACGCCTATTAATTCCAACTTAATTAGTAAGTAAATGTCCAGCTGAGTAACAAAACCATATTTAGTGATAATCACTGGATAATCGAAACTATGAGTTGAACAAAGCAAGTAGGCCAAAGCAAATAAAGAAAAATCTACAGTAAACTGGCATATCTTAAAATGTTTTCTGTCACTTAATGTTAAGCATTTATTGACAGCTTAAGCCTATTAAGTAAATGTTTGTTAAAAGTACTGACAACTTTGCCCACAAAATGTTTGAAACTTACAAGAATTTTAATTCTGCGTTCAAGGCTTTTCTTAGACACTTCCTTCTTCACAATAATCAGTTATTAATTTTGTATTTTTTCTCAGCTTTGAATTTTTTTAGATGTTTGACTGCATTAAGGAAACAAGAATACAGTTTAAGGGTCAGACAATGTTGATAGCGCTAAGTCAAACTAGCATCTGTAGTATGCAAATTACACTCTAAACCTAAGAGTTGATTAAAAAGACATATCAAGGCTTTTTAGGAATTGACACTATATAAGGATTTAAATTTCAATCTGTTTTGATATCAAACAGTGTGTATTTTCCTTCCACTTTAATTTGTGGGGAAACAATGGAAGAGACAAAAGGTTGTTAATAATAAGCTCCTATTATTTTGAACTGTATATTGCAAAATGTAGTCATTCACTTGACTTCACACATAATGCCACTGAATGACTTTGCTTTTGGGTTTAATATGATTGGAGCCACAACAGCTTCAACTCTTCTGGAAAGATTTTAGGGTTTTGATTTGAGTTTATGGGAATTTGTTACTAATCTTTCAGATGTGCCTTTGTGAGATCAGACACTGATGTTGGCTGAAAAGGCTTTGCATGCAGTTTCCTTTCTCTTCCATCCCAAATAAGTTTCATTGGGTTGAGCTCTGGATTCTGTGAAGGCCAGTCAAGTCCTTCCACATCAAATTTCCTCCTCTATGTTTTTGTAGACGTTTTTTGTGTAATGGTGCGAAGTCACATTGAAACAGAAAGAAATTATCCCAAAAGTGTAGGCATGTTAAAACTTTCTAAAACATTTTAGTATGAAACTAAGGATCCTTCTGCAAAAAACAGTCTCACCCATAATACCCCTTCCACCAAACTTTACACTTGGCAAAACACAGCCAGACAAATGCCATTATTAAGGTAACTGCTAAACCCAGACGTTTCCATCACCATTTTTAAGTTAATCTGAAGTCAACATAAAGTTTTGTAGCTATTGATGCTGCAGAAAACTGTGGACTCATTTACAGTATTTAACACTTATGTATGATGCTGTTACTGTCTGACTGGATTACTTAGCAGTAGTAGTGAAAGGCACGCCACATGCTAACATTCTAGCCATCAGTCATCAGAACTACATTCAGACAAAAACTTCCTTATAAACTTCCAATTTGGTAACATTCAAGTAAGTAAAGTTTAACCTTTTGAGATTGCATTTGGTAATTTGCTGGCAAGTGAGCGACTGAGCATATGTAACATCTATAGGCTGTGTCACGATGACGGCTCATTTACCATAAAAACAGCTGAGGAGTCACAGTGCACAAGCAAAATGTCTTGTTTGTCATTTTCCTGCTAAACCTTTGCATGATCTTTGAAACAGCATCTGCCCACTTCTTCCAAAATAACAGCTACCAGTGACTTCTGCAACTGTTTTTTGATCTGGTACTGCCTGTACTGAACAGTCAATAAAGAGCAGGCTAAATTCAAATAAGGCGAGAAAGTCTTACGGTTTTTTGACCAACCATTTTATCTCCCTTTGGAAATATAATGCCAGTTTTTATTTTTGCGCTGATGGGCAAAAAGTACCATTAAGAAAATCCCTCAAGCCATGTTTTCTATTATTGTTGGTCACTATTTTATGAGGGTTTTAACATCACCTCTGAGATGTCATTTTGCATGTAACTGTATGTATTGTAGTGAGATCACATCTTAGAAAGAAAAGTGACATCAATCAGATACTTGCTATGTGAATAAAACGATTTGATTGAACTAGAATAGGAAGTTGCATTTCATGCAAATCGAATCCAAAGCTCTCGTCGCTTCTGGAATTCAAGACACTCCAGTCATGACTGATTGTACCTTATGGCTTGTCTCTCTCCCAATATGCCACTTGTCGCTCTCTTGTGAACGCTGAGGTGTTATCTTTCAGGTGAATGTCTATTTTACAAGCACTTCACACATTTTCAGTAAAATCAAGGATGTGAGAGGAAAAGCGAAAAAATAAAGCAGCAAAGTGCAAATGAAGTGCGGCTCTCAGAATTTCCTTCCCTAGCTAATCGTGGTTAAGAAAAATAACTGTCACAGTAAAAATCACCATTGATAACTCTCTTATTAAGCATAAACTTTAATGCAATAACTGCTGGAATTCAAGTTGATATGTAAAGCAACATCATTGCGAGGAGTTCAAGTACTCTCTCCTATCCTCATATTAGACAAGAGAATGCAATATTTGTTTCCTCTCGGTACAACTTTAATATGGCCGCCTGAGGCTGAACAGAACTTTCTGGAAGTGAAGCAACGTTATGTGAAAATGAGCAGTCGGCTTGTAATATTTGTAACCCTAAACTACAGCCATTTGAACCCTGGAGCGTTAATTCTTTGAATCCCCATCCCAAACGCAGCCGCGCTGACCCTTTCCCTGTATTCATGGTGCAGCTCTGCCTCTGGGCTGCAGCGCGCTCCCATTTCAACCATCATTCTCAGGCAGGAGAGGGCATGCCATCTCCATGTGGGCTCATAAGAACATTGTCTGTGTTTACACGCATGCCTGCATGCATATCTGCTGCTCTTTGTGCTCTGTATGCCAAGTGAATATTTTTGCTATTTCGAAAATGGCAGCAAAGGGCAAAACCTGGATAGGAGCAAAAATAGGTGTCCCTCTGAGCTCGATGGAATTATTATGACAAAATTTCAAAGTAAAATGTCAAAAAATATTCAGAGGTTTTGTGAACTTTGTGATTTACAGTAGCGCTTAAGAAACCCAATTCAGATAAGGCAAACAAAAGAAATTACATGTCTTTAACTACTCTTCTTGTTTACATTTGTCTTTTTGTTATGTATTTTTTAAATTAAATAGTAGGCTACATTCTAAAATTGCCAATAACTTCTAAATTCATTGATTAGCTGATTTCTAAGATCCAGGTTTTGTAAAAACAGTGACAGTAATTCGTTTAGTTTTCCAATCTTTGAGTTTTCATTAGTCATTTAAATTAGGAACCAAAAACAAAATTATTTAAAATTGTTTGACACTTCCTTTAGTACCTTATGTTAAGGTATATAAGCGTGATTATCATCGTTAGCATTACAAAATAGTCAAAGGTTTCCAACATTTTCAAGTCCAGCTTGTTCTAAGTCAGAGGGTAGATGTTTTAAAAATAATTACAACTAAAGGTACTAAGTGAAGCTCAATCAAGTGTGACATCCTGTACAGTTTAATACTTTTATAACCTAAATAATTTGAATATAAAATCAACCAAAACTGTAAAACAACAAAATGGCGAAGGAGGAAATGTACAACATCTGCCAGACTTCAGCTAACTCTGTTGATGTAGCAGCCTGAAGAAACAGCTACCATGCCTTTGTAGAAAATATATATTTCTATCTAGGATTTTATTCCTCTGATTTTATTCTTAAACACATCAAAAATACTATAAATAGAAAAAAATGTTGGTTTTCCTACAGTAACATCTACCAAAATGAAGAGTATTTTTTCTTAGAATAACGTGACATAAAGACCAGATTTTCAGCTGAATATGTAATACAGAAATCAGCCTTTATGTAGCTGTTTTTTCACAGTGAATGTCATTAAATTGGTATTAAAACTCAATTTCTGTTAGGAAAACCCCGGGTTAGTTAGATCACATTCATATATTTACAATTTCTATATCATTTTCCCCTTTAAATGGGAGTCTATTTTGCACAATTTCCTCAGAAATTATGACAAAATCCTATTTTTAATAATAATTGTTCATTATGTGGTTTTTCTGATTGTATGCGACTGAAATAAATAAAATATTCAGATTAACTGTGCAGTCTTATTCAGTACACAATTATGGGAATAAAAATATTACTCAAAAATCTGAAACTTCCAGGACAGGGTTGAAGAAAACCCGATTTCAGAAACACATACATATTTCTTTCCTCAAAAGTAAAGCTCAGTGAATGTGTTTATCACTTTGATGCCTATTCATACTTATTCTATAAGCTGACAAAGACAAGCCGATTAAGAGGCTTTATGAAAATAATATTAAAAATTCAAATAAGCATCTAAATGAAGCTTGCAAATGAAAGTTGTTCACTAACTTCCACCATGCACAATTTTATTTTCTGTGTCCGAATGTCCTGTGCTGCATCAGAGGAAAATGTCAAACACAAAGGACTGTCATGAGAGAATGTCACAGAATGACAGCCGAGACAGGAGAGATGAATTATTGAAGTGAAATCAGACGTGTACGTGCGAGGAAAGTTCAAAAGCATGTTTCCGTCATGACTTTTTTTTGACTGTATCCATCCTGTTTAAATAGATATATTTGAAATTCATTCTGAAACACTTAAAAACAAACTTTTGTCTACATCACAAAGCCAAGTGTCACTCCAGTCCTTCAATCGCAGAGGTCAGCATCTAACAACCAATAACTGCATCTTTCCTGCAGTGCAAAGTTCACTTCTGCTTGTTTATTTGATGCTTTGGAAATATAATTCATGCAACATTTATGTCTCCAAAGCACCCGGCGTTTATCTGACAGAGACGTACAGGAGATCAGACAGAGAGAGATGAAGTTGGACCGAGTGGGGCAGACACACAGGGACATGCACAAAGACTGTCGCTGAGTGTCCCACTTCGCTTGGTGTTTGTTGTAAACAGAAGCGCCATGATTTCCCAGTGTCCCCCCGCCGCCAAGCACGGCTTTTATTTCCTCTCACAAACACTTCCAGAAGCACAGAGGAGCAGCGTTATGCCGACCGCAGAGCAAACCAGGAAGCTATTGGAAGACTCTCTCTCTCTCTCTCTTTTTCTCTCACACACAGACACCAGGGAAAGTCAGCAACATTTATATGCAGGAACTAAGTAGCACACAGACTGTTAAAAGTTATGCACATAGGATTTGAAAGCATATACACAGAGATGTATGCACACACATCAAAACTTTAGTAGTCACGATTTACCAAAGTGCAACACAAAAGCAATTTCTTTAAAACATTTGTCAACACACCCCCACGTAAACAACTACACTTTGAAAATTACACTATGGACACGATAGCTCTTTTTTCCAGCTCTTTGTGTTGAGACAAAACCACAGATTAACCTGAAACAGAAAGTTATTTCGCTGCCATTAGCACATTTAGCAACGCATACACAAGCATTATTGACAGCACTAAGATGCTTCTCTGGGCTCTAATTAGTTGTTTATGACCAGGATAAGAGGGAGGTGGAGGAGATCGATCTTTTCAGATTATTTGTTTCATATTATACTGTCACAGCATATTGACAGCTTTAACAAATATGTAAAAAAAACATATTTTTCCTTAATGCAGCCAAGTTATATACTTTATAAAAAGTATGTGAAAAGCAACATACAACAACAGTATATGATCTAGTCCAAATCCAATTCAAATCAGTTCAGTTCATTTTAATACAATTTAATTGTAGTCATGCGCAGGATTTGTAATGTTAGTGATGGATAGAAGTGATTACAATGAAACTCTGAAAAGTTTTGTACATATTTCACATTATTTCTATACTTGGATATAAATAAACTGCATCATTTGAAAAAAAAAAGCGACTCTAGTGTGATCCGTGTGATGGCAGCACTCTTTATTTATTTATTAATTTATTGGTAAACTGGTTTCGGAATTTTCTCTCTCAGTCTCAAGAACACGAATCCACCCACATACACGCACGCGCACACACACAGACACCCCCCCGCACACACACGCACACACACACGCATTGAATCACGCATGCATAAAGAATGATGTCAAAGTTGAGCTTATTCAGTTCAGTCGAAGAGAGTTTGGTCTAATCATAACTGTGCTGCAACCAACCTAATTATACCGCTGTGTATTTCAAACAGCCGGATTGTGTTTCTTTGACTGTTTTTCCTCTGAGTGGGATAGATGCACACACATTTCTCTAAAAACACATAAGGATCACACTGACTCATTGCCAGCAACTCCTGCCCTGTCTTCCTTTCGTTTTTCCCTAAAGCTCCCTCTGAGTCTCTCTAATTGACTTCTGTTTCTTACATTTCATTTCATCTCTTACTTCAGTTTTATTTCCCCCTTTCTTTATGACCTACTCCCCCCCCATCCCTGTCTTCAATTATTTATCCATCTCTCTTTCTCTCTGATTTCTTTCCATCTGGTTGTGGTGATGTTTAATTCACCTCTTCATTTGGAGGAGGGGGTGGCTGCTGCCGCGCGCTGTTAATTGGTTTTTAAGAGCAGTAAGTGCACACAAACGAGTGCACGCTCACAAATCTGCATAAACACTTGCATCAGAATACACACAAACACACGCTACCCTCCCTGCACGGTTAGAGCACACTGTACATGCCTACTTGCATTAACATCACCAAATGAGCACATATTGAAAAAAAAGAACATGAGGAGAGGAGGGCAATTCTCTGCATGTGTAAGTATTTTCCTCTGCAAGGATATCAACATTATACTTGTGTGTTTGCATGTGTGTGTTTGGTGCCCTTAAAAGTGACTGAAAGGGCAAGTCAGTTATTGTTGTACTTGATAATAATAATAATAAGAATAAAATAGGAAAATAAAATACTGGAAATGAATAAATCAGACTTTTTTCTGGCTAATAGCAATTGTTGTTTTTCTTTGCAAGCTGACTAGTTAACTCAATTTTTTAAATTTAAAGATCATCACACATAAAATAAGATGGTTTATGTGTTCCTTGATAGAGGCAGGAAGTTCAAAATGAATTAATTTGTGTATGCAAATCTGATATTGTTTTTTTCTAAGCAAAATGAAATACCCACTGTCTGCGTATGTCTTTATAAACGGGATCCTTAGTGCTTAATACATGTAATAAGTAAGAACAAAAAGACTGTTTTATTTTTCACTGATCAAGAAAAGGTTTGCTGCTCTCTGGCCAACTGAATGGTATTTCTATAACTAAGATGAGTGTGTGATTTTTGGCATTTCTAGTTTAATAAGAACTAATTGAGGACATTTTGAAAATGTGAGGACAATAAAACTTAAAACCCTTTAGCAAATAAAATTCACTTCCAAGAAACTCATTAAAGCAAACCCAGAAACAGGCCAACGAGAAAAAGCACTTTCCAAAAAAGCTGAAAGAAATATTACTGCCTACAAGCTGTAATATGGCAGAGGGGAGGGGAGACTACTCACCCTGAGGGATGACAAAAAGTCAAAACATAAATTTGAGGTTAGATGAAGAAACAAGTTCATTCACCAAAGTCTGAACTCAAACATGGGAAAGTTGGACATTTCTCTACTCAAAATTCAGTATGGCTGTCATGTCCTTAGAACATACCTGCACCCTTGTTTAAAACTTATAACATATTTTGCACAAAATGCAAATAAATTCACCTTTATTGACCTTTACTTGAAATGGTGGTTAGTGTTTCACTGAGCACAGTAATTAGCACATCCCAATATTTACCAAATTACCTGGAACATGGTTCAGAGGATGAATAACCACACATTACAGTTCTAAATTTATCACAACACAGCTAGTATGCTTGAATATCACACAAGATCCCTAGCCAAATGCTAACATCTAGAAAATCCCATTTATTGCTAATAATTAGCAATGGATACAGTCCTACTGTCGAAGTAGATTTAATAATCACATATTTTTATATCTTTTGGGTCTACTCTAACCATTTTTTGTATTAACATCTGGGATATTTTCTCCTAGAGTTGAAAAGTTTTTCTTTTCTGCCAAAATATATTTTTTCAGACATTTGACAGGAAACAGATGATCTAATGATTCGTATCAGTAAAAGGAACATTTCTTATGTGCTGACACTATGTGACTGTGATTCTGCTCCTGAATAATAACCAACTGCTCAAAGCAGAAACCCTTCTTAAATGACATTTTTCCCCAAGTAATCTTGCTGCTGGATGTAGCACCTTGTCCGACAAGTTTTACCAATGGATTTCCTCCTAAAAGCTGCAATGTCTTCAGCAGCATCTTTGCTTAAATGTATAGATTTTTCTCAGTTCTCCAGCTGATTAGAAGGTGATTATAAGTGATATTTCCTATGCTTTTATTCATAAAAGTGTATGCCACAAAAGTAACACAGTATGTAGCAAAATATTGATAATGGCAAATATTGAGACCGGATTAAATGTCCCACATTAAGCAGATTGCAGCATCTCAATATAAATACTTTCTCATGTCTAAATCTTTCCCACTTTTATCTGATCTGTTTGCTCAAGCGAACAGAATAATCATGAAACTGTTTGTACAGTAGGATTTATCTTCATTACTGCAAAGCTTGTCTTTTGGATGTGTGTGGAGAAAACAGCAACATTGTCAGATTGTTCTACACAACAGTGATTTTCAGATCTGGTTCGTCACTGTTGTTTTTTATTTCACATGTTTGCAACAACTATCTTGTTTTGACATGATTCCCTTAAACCGACTAATGGAATGCTGGAGCAAATTTGACAGAAGATGAGTTTTGTGTTTGTCATTAATGGAAATTTTTCAAATATGCGTTTACTGCTCATAAACAAGTGAGTGACTTTGAGTGTGAGTGTGTGTTTTGTGTATTTCCAGGCTGCGTCGCAGCCACATCATTAGTCACATCCTCTGTCTCCAACCTGGATGGCAGATCAGAGCAATGGAATCAAGTCAGGAGTAGATTAGTCATTATCCAAATAACGACCTCACTAAGGCAATGGCTGTGTGATTTCCTCTTCAATAAGAATTGGTGATGTGAGCTCCACTGAGGCACAGAGGAGATGGGATTTTGTTGTGAAGTGAATTGTTGAAGGGAGAAGTATCCTCGTTGTAGCTTCTGACGCCAGGACAGAAAAAAAAAACCTCAGCAGCAAATGAGGAAGACTTTAGTACTAATGATAATAGAAAATGGAGTGTGCTCTGCCACACAGATGTTCATCCTGTTTAATCTAATGGTTAATAAGTTGCAGTGAATTTTCATGGACTTACTGCAGTAATACTGCAGTAAGAAGGACTGGGCTGTTTTCCAGAAACAAAAAAAAAAGTCAAATGTAAATGTCAAGTTTTAGAAGTTTTATGCACACTCATGCTAAAAAGGAAAGGTCTTCAGGTTAAGAATTGCATTGCAAGATGTTCTGTGTACACGTGACCGCTCTGTGGAAAACATAGCATGCTTATTCCCAGTTTAACGCTCCAGGGATTCTGGATACCATTACATTGTGAAGAATGAATTTTTTCACTTGCATCAACTTTGGACATTTAACTATGGATTTTAACCATTCCTTTTCATAAGTATGGAATGACTAGACATTCATGATGGGTATAAGATCAAATATATATATATAGACTTTAAATGATATTTGGGTGAGTATCCCTTTAAAATTGCAGTTTAAATGAGGTCTGTCAGTTTTGATGCAAGGAGTGGTAAAATATCAAACTAGAATTATGCAAGGACTTTCCTCAAGATCTCTGAAAACAGGGGCTTCCTCAGTAACTTCCTACAATAATCTTATCCACTTATTTATTGGGATGTGTCTTACATTTGAGCTTGTATGTATAATTATGAGCCTGTTTGGAACATAAGACCCACAGAAAAATCAAACTAATACATACAAGCTGTTGAAATTGAGATTGCATATTGTATAATTAGCCCACTATAATGAAAAAGAAGGTAAAATAAATAATTAAAAACCCCCAACTTACTGAGATTCATGCACTTGATGAGCATATGTAAACTTCTGACTGCAAGTATTCGTCTGAGTCGGAAAGACTAAACATGTTTAAACTTCACTCTTGATGAGCAAACAAATATTTTATATGTGATTTATCCTTCCTTTCCATTTCAAATATTCCCTTCCACAGAGACTGCCTGACATTTTTCCTGCAGTTCCTACACTTCCTAATGCATATGTATAACACAGCTGCATTGAAAGAGTGTGAAAGCTTGCCAAAGCTTTGCGTTGGAGGCCCTTTTTTGTCAAAACTTCACAGCCCAGAACCATTCAACATTCATCACTTTTTTCCCTCTGATGTAACTGCAAGATACCTCAGCAACTATAGGCTTTGAAGATCTGCTTTTGGTACTGCAAAGAAAGTAAAATATGGAAAAAAAAATCCTTTCAGGTCTTCGTGTGCTAATTTGGACATTTTCAGTTTAAGTTTCACATTTGAAATGCAGGGTTTAGTTGGAGAAAGCTCCACATTCCCTGCCTTCTACTTAGCTGAGGTACATTATACTCAGGCAGAATGGAGCTTCTTAAAAAAATAAAAATAGTATGTTAAAGGCAAAAATCCAAATACTTTTTTTCTATTCATTTGTATAAGAACATATTGTGGTATTCCGTATAACTGCTTCATTTAAATTGTGGTCTAAAAGTGTCAAGGAAAGCGACACTGCTTGCAGCAATAATGGGTGAGTTCCTTCTCTATTTAGAAGAAAAACTTTTTTCAAGTTGTGTAAACAGTTGCCATTGTATAGTTATTGATACCTATGATAGAAAAAAAACCCTTTTGACAGTCTACTTATCGTCAAGAGTAAGAAATAGAAGAACTGCAGCCCCTAAAAGCAAAAAAAAGATGACATTTCCAAAGATGAAATTTTATTCTATGTTGATGAAATCTGAGTTTTGAGTAGGTGGCACATTTCTTTTCTTTCAGAACCTGGAGCTTGTGGTGACAGTCTGCAGCAAGATGCTGACACTCAGCAGTACTTTCCTTGTTTAGATTTGAAAATGCTACCGTACTGCTTATGTTGAATGGGACAAAGAAGCAATTAGAGCTTCAGCAAAGCTGAGGAGAGACATGCAAGCAGCAATCACCATTGTGGTTTAAAACCCTTCACATTAAGTATCTTCACACACAGTTTCCTCCATATGCCTTATGAAAGCTATTGTATTCTACGGCTGAGATTAAAAACTTATAACTCCAATGAGTCACTTATTTTCAACTATGCAAAGAAAATTGTCAGTCAGTCTGTGCAGAAAGATCTGCTCACCACCCACTTAAAGTTACAGCAAATGTTACAAGCAAATAAGTTATACACTGACCTTTACAGCGACATTTTAGAGTCGTGATGTAACATGAAGCTCCTGAGATGAGACAACACACAATGTCACATAATATGAACAAAACAAGCATTTACCAAAAATTTTGGGAAAACCTATTCTTTACTTTTTTGTAATGCAATGACAACATCTCATTTCTGGGTTGAGGGTGGAATTATTCAGTTCTAATTTGTTATGATTTTAGCCATAAATGAGCACTCTAGTTAATTTACCCAACTATGAAAGAGAGCTTTAGTTTTTCACTCATAGGATGCCTTGAAGGTAATTAGCATTTCTGCATTCTAAGAGGCTAACAGTTAGCCAGCTGCCAGCTATTTGCTGGAGGTAAATGTTGAAGGATTGCTGTTTTTTTTTTTTTTGTCTCACAAAAAAAATTGGTGCCTACAACCAATCTTGTCTTTCATCCAGTTTTCTGTTTCTCTTTGCAACCAAAATGTTGCCAAACGGACATAAAAATGTGGTAGATTCTGTAACTTCTATGTGACCAAGTGTCAGTCAGGCATGAAAGCAGTTTGTGAGCAGACTCTGTCAAACCAACACCCCTTCTTACTTGAAAATAAAAGGGCTTAAAATCTAACCTTTCTATACACGGCACCTAACACTAGCTTCAGCTTCAATTCACCAGACGTCACACATTGACAGTGATTGAATAGCATTATTCGATAAACTTTAGTTAAAGCCAGACATCTTTTGCTGAAGTAGCAACCAAATGTCCCTAAAATCCTACAGAAAGTCGTCCCACATCATCAATCTCACAATAACAAGAGCTTATGGGCTCTCAGTGTTATTTAAGAAACGTTGCTAGTTAATTTCTTGGTCATATTTTAGGCCAACCAATATTTTAGGACTAAAATATGTTCACTGTCTGCCTGGCCAGACAGTGAAGTCCAATGAATCACTGCCATCATCAAGAAAACAGCTTTCTTCAATAATAGAGAGAAATATGTCTCCCATAAACTGGCATCAGGTTGTGTTTTTTTTCTTCAACCAAAAAATATCCACCACAATACATCCACTCTTGTGACTCCTACCCTGTAGTACATCTACATTGTTTTACATTTAACTTTCAGAGCACTCATAATATTGTGCTTGTAAAACAGGATGTTACAGCTGTGAAACATATTTTCTAGACTATAAGTAAATGTCCACGGAAACTGTGCCATGCCACACGTAGCCAAAAAATGGTGCATTTTACATTCATAGAGAAAAAAAAGTCCACATTAGTCAGCCGGGAGGTGTTAAAGTGTTAAGAGTATTCAACAGGAGCTCCACACTGCCACCAAGAAAACCGGAGGCCCTCTTCAGATGTGGCATTAACATGCCTCCTGGCTGCTTCGGGTCGCGAGCGGACAGTTTTCAGTGCATGTGTTCCTACCTGGCAGTAAAATCTGTCCTGACTTATCAGATCTCACTCTAAACGCAAAGCTGAGCAACAAACAGCCCCATCAGCACGTCTGTTTTAATAAAAGTACAAACACTGTTAATCATCTAGGGCATGTCATTAGTTTTATGTTAGCAGTTAAGATTCATTTGATGGAAGTGAAGGAGTGTTTTACCTTCAAGAACTCAATGTCAGTGCAACCAGTAAGATGTCAACACAGTTAACACCAGATTGTCTACTGCTAGGCCATGAGACATTTCTAAATACCTTCAAGTAGGAGCTGTTCTGAAATTCGTAATAAAGCACAAACAAAAAACCCTTAACACCAGTATGAAGGTACTGCTTATCACCTACCATTTCAAAAGCATAAGATGTGCAGCTAAGTAAAAGAGAAAACTCTCCAGTATCGCCTACTTACATCCCTTTACTGACACATCTGAATCAAAGTGCTGAATTCCCTCATCAGCATGTCATTCAGCTCTGCAGAGGCCTGGTAACGAGCCATTGGAGAAGGGATGCGTCTAAATGTTGAAGGATACAGGAGCTGGACTAATACGCCTGGTAGTGAACCAAAAGAGGATACTACACATAAGTCCCTTTCTTTTGAAATTTTGCATAACAAAATTTGGATAGCATTGGACAGCTTATTAGACTTAATAACGTTTCTTAAACTCATGATGCGCTATGCAGACGTTCAGTCTGCGCTAATCAGACGTACTAATCCACACTGAGCTGCTGATTTCAATTGAGTTCTTGTTATTAGATTTCCAATTACTAATTTGGAAAATCTGACTTCTGAGTACAAAAAGAATGCAGTATTAGCCATTGAGATTGTTTTCTTTATTGTTTTGATGTTGTAAATGTTAGTGTTGATCCCACCTACTGGCAGCAAATAGGTATTACAGAATCACACATCAGCTGTGTAGATATAGAGGAAAAAATATCTGGAGTTGTGTCAGAGCCAAATACATCATGATTAGACTTACACAAAGAATATGGCATGGACACTAATGTATGCATTCCCGAATGTTGTGTTCAAGCAAAAAAAAAAAAAAAAAAAATTCACATACATTTTATACTTTTTGAGAAGCCCAGCATACGACATGCATGTTGTTATGTTTTGGAGTTGAGAGCCTCTTTAAAAGCCCTTCTATTTCCTCCTGCTTGGAAATGAATGATGTTTTGTTTTAAGGTTGTAAATAAATAATTCACTCTTAATAATGCAAGCTACAGCTTCTTTGAATTGTTGATGTTTGTTTTTCAGTTCTTTGAAGAAGTCAAGAATCAAGCTCTGAGATTATAAGGTATTGACAGGAGCTGAGACTTTAACAAACTTCTTTCTGCTCTCTCTTTTTACAAAACTTCAGACAAAAAGCTACACTGGATTTTTAAAAGGAATAATTTGTACACAAGCTATTTGCAAGGTCTATATTTTATTTTAAAATTTTTGATTTTCAACACTGGCAAATTGTTTTTTTTTAACTTAAGACTTTTTTAACTTAAGACTTTTTTTTAACTTGTATCACTATAAGAAAAATGTATAGAAAATGTTAATTGAAAAAAAAAACATGTCTCTTTATATAAACATGTGCAAACTGAGTATAATTATGTCCACTGACCATGCAATTTACTATCAATTTCTGTATGATTTAATATGACTGCATTTTTATTATTATTATTTTTTATAGAAACGGGATTCACACAGCCTACTGCTCTACATTTATGCAGACACAAATGCATCCTTTAGGTCTAGCACATATTCATCAATGTGCAGTTGTTATGTGTCAGGTTGCAGTTTTCCTCTCTAGGAAAGTCTGCTAGACTTGAAGGACGTATTTGTGTCTGCATAAATGTAGAGCAGTACGCTGAAAAGAAAAAATCAAAATGCAGTCAAGATGAGCGGAATGATGTGTTTGATCTAGGTGAATATTGATTAAAGTTAAAAATATTATAAATATTCAATAAAAAAAATTTATTGAGCTAACTGGTAGCAACAGTATCATTGAAACAGCTCAGCTAGAGTAAATTTATTTCAGTTTAAACCATTAACCTCTGTTGGAATGTTTCAAAATCCAAAAGCTTGTACTCAGTCATTTAAAATGTTATTACAGGGTTATAAACAAGAGCAGAAAATGAATTAATATTCTGTGATTCCTGCTTTGTTTTTGTTTTTTTAAAGCCAACAACAAATCCGTTTTTTTTTCTGTTTTTTGTTTTTGGTCTCCTGCACCAAAATTACAATAAACTTTCAGCAGAGGGTATTTTTCTCTGGGCATTTTTACAGCTCAGGTTGTTGTAAATGCAAAGCAGTTTCTCTGACTATAATCTACACAGACACACATAAAAATAGGCAAAACTATTTTTAAATGCTAGAGCAATACCTCATTTAAGAACTATATGAACATTTAAACTTAGCTTTTCACATATTTAGTTCATGCAAATATCTTTGTGAGTAGGTTGTAAGGGATTATAACTAAAGGCTTTCCCAACTGCATTTTGTCAATTTTAAACATACTCTACAGTTGTTTTTGAAGTTTATCTTGTTTTGTTGATATTTTTCTTATTTTCAGTTAAATACAGTAAGAGTCAGGTTTTATTGTATTGAACTAGGCCCTGGGATTTCAGGTTGAGAGCAACAAAAAACTGAGAAAAAACAGAATGCTCATGTTTTATTCACACAGTAAATACAAAATCGATGTATTTTTTTGCATAATACATGGTTTACTTTAAATATTTCACTCTTAACAAGCTAATTAGCAATTTTAGAAGCCTGTGTGCCAGATTGTGTATTCATTTGTGTGTTTCTGGGGAAAAAAATGAGCAAATTTTTCCTGCCTAACTCTCAGTTTTTGTGCATAATGGAGATGTGGACCCCTGGCTGTGATGGTGTGTTAAGCACATGCTGATCCCAAACAAACTGATTGGTCTGAGCAAAGGGGGGAAATGAGGAAAAAGGAGAGGAGGAGATATTCACTCATGTGCTTGCATGTGTGCCAGCCAGTCGGGGTTCATAGAAGGAGGAGGAAAGAGAGAAAAACATAGATTGAAGTTTGAGATGTTTGTTCTCTCCCCACTTGTCCCACTTACATGTCCCTGCGGAGCCCTAAAGAAGGAAGGCAAGAATGATTCACTAGGGGTGTTCGTGCTTATGTGTTTGCGTGTACGTGCGTGTAATACCCCACAACACAACCTCAAAGAGAAGAAAGGAAAGAGCCAAAAAAGATCAGGATAAACAGATAAACAGACGGATTGAAATAAACAGACTGACAGCGAAGACAGGGAGTGATAAGACGGAGAAGACATGAGCTGGGGAAGGCATGAAGTTAAAGAGCAAACAAACACCCATCCATGAGCGCGCACACACACAGACGTGATTGACAGAGACCGATGGGCACGCCTACACAGAAAAAAAGATGAGAGGAGAAAGAATGACAGAGGGAGAAGAAAAGGCATAAAAGAGACATGGTGATCCACATCTGGACACAAATCCGAGCAGACAGCAGAGAGACAGACAAGAAGACGGACAGACAGTTGGGGCTGAGGAGCCGTCAGTAGCTCTGTTTGTGTGTTCGTCCTCAGCTGCTCTGTTAGACCCGGTCCGACCAAACGCCTTGGTCAAAGTGATGACCCCAAATATTTCCTTGCTAACTGTGGTGTCAGATTTGCCTGCAGCGTGCCTCGGCAGTGGTGACTCATTAGAAACACCCGCTTCAAAAGAGCTGTTACATTAGCTGTTATAAAACTCGCAGTGTTTGGTGATGTCGCTGTCAGGGAAATCAGCTGCAGCATGGGAAACTCTTTGTGGGTCTAAAAACAGGGAGGAGCTCTGGCAGCACTTATTCTTGTTGGATGTTCTGCTCCTTGTAAATGAAGATCTGTCTAATCCTTTGTCTTTCTTTCAAATTTACACAGATTTTTCAGGAAGATATCTTCGCCTCACATGAAACTGTCTATATTTGCTATTAAATGCATATGAAATTGTTGTATTGGGAGCCAAAAGATAAGCTTTTCCTATCCACAGATTTACGTCTTCAGACTTTACTGAACTAAACAGGAAAAGTCTTATATTACATTGGGAAAGGAGTATTTTAATTTAATTAATGCATATGGAATCCCAGACAAACAATTACAAATGTTACATTCTGCCAACTATGTAAAAATAATGCACTTTCTAATTGCTAGTAGGCATTTTTAATATCCTGTACTCCTCATCACATACAAGTTGCAGATGAAGGATGTCAGATGTACGGTGAACTTAAAGAGAGTTAAATGGTGTTCGACATTTACAGCAACATTATCATAATGTGAAAAATAATTGCAAAGCTAAGTGGTTGCATAATATTATCTGCATTAAAATCAATTACACTGCATAATAACTATTTTTTGCTTTTGCCAACATGGTGTTTAACATTTCCCCTAACAATGATGGACCTGGGTCCAGCTGACCCTCCCACCCTCTCCAAATTAAAGGAAACTGGTGTCAAACGTTTGAGCAGCAAACATTTCCATTTGTGCTGCAGTCAATTCAGAAGTATTGATAAAAGTTCCCAAAGGTCAGCAGAGATCAGCCTGCCGCCCGCACATTTTCAAAATCAAACAAAACTGATATGAATTAATAGTGCTGCATTTGTGCAGCTAACATTTTTGCAGGAAAGTTTACACCAAATTTGTTTCATTTTGAAAATGTGGTGGGCTGGTTAACCTTTGATAGCCACTGGAAGCATTAATACCTTTAATATAACTTTAATATCTTTTCTTAAGTTGATTTTTATATTCTATTTGTGTTTTAACTCTATGAATTCTTTGAAAAAGTGTTTTGAGTGTCATGGTTACTGTTACGTATCAGACAGCGACAGTGGAGGTGTAAAAGAGGGACAGGATAACCTTTCCTTAGCACTACATCAACCTCTTAGGATCAAAAGATTGTCAGCTTTTTGACATCTAAAAAAAATGACTTCCCTTCAAACATATTTGATTCTTTCTCCTGAGAAATCTGTAGATGAATTTTTCGTATTCTCATTTACCTGATGGAAGAGACCGATTTTAATCTCTTTTTTCATATCCACAAGTTTGTACAAAGTACATAGCAAGTAAAATCTACATCTTTGATCACAATAATGAAAACTCACTCTGGACAAAACTATTTTGCCAGATTTGTCATGAGCTATTTAAGCATATGTTTGAAGGAAAATTAATTTCCAGCTGTTAAAGTTGTGACGGTTTCCATTTGTTGGACGGTTTCATGGTCTGCATTCCTTTGGAGATTGGTTTTGTTCTTTATATTTGCTTTTATTTTTATAAACTGCTTGTTAATAAGGTTGATGGTTCCACTCTGGTCCGTTGTGCGGTGGGATGAAAGGCCTCTCCAAACAGAGCTCCCGGGTTGAATTTCAGCCCCAGCCAAAGCTCGGACCAAACTGGGTCATAGAAGAAGCCATGATGCAAAACACAGCAGTACACTTGCAACACAGTGGCTGAAAATGCTAACAATGAAGAGGTTCAAACGGCCTAGTTGAAGTCCAAAACCCAACCTTATTGAAATACTGTGGAGCAACAGAAATTATGTCTGTAAACTTTGCTAAACTGAAGCAATGAATGCTTTGGAAAATTATTTTAAGATTCATTTCCATAAAAGATAAGTTTGGTAAATCATTTCAACACTATGTTCACAAAAGTAAATGTTAGAGATAATAAAAGCAACATGATTTTATGTGTAAAACTCATGAAAGATCAAAGTAAACCTACTTCCTATAAAAACAAATAAAAGCTCTTTAAACTTTCTAAAATCCACATTTTAATTAGATTTTTTAATAGCTGTTTCTTCTTAACTTTAGCAAAAAGAAAAATGCTTTAATAATGTTTGGTAATAATTTCATTTTGTTTTTGAAGCAACTAATCCTTCTAATTTTATTGTAAATCCCTTTGAGCACCAATCTATCTTTCTGAATGTTGCCTGATAAACTAATACAAAATCTGTGTGATAATAACATCGTCTTGAAGGCAATATAAATGTAAATGTTCCTCTTGACATTTGCATTTTTGTAACAAAAATAAAGCCCATATGCTGCAGAAAATCATAGCTAAACTGCTGTGAAAAGATTTAATCTCCTCATACATAACAAAAATTCTTCTTTTTGGTGCAAAACTTCACATATTCATTCCTTCCCTCCTCTTTTTAGATAAAGGAAAACTTCACCAGAAACTCAAAAAAACTCCACAAAGATTTAATTCTCTCCTTCTTTTTGCCTTCTGGTGTTTCTCTGTCATTTCCCCGTTTTCCTCTCTCCATCTCGCTCATTTCAGCTTCTTTCCTAACTACTCCTCTTCCTCTGTTTTCCTTCCCTCCTCCTTCATCTCTCTGGAACAGTTTTAATTAGCTGGTAGCCTGAGGTCAACCTCTGCTCCTCCACAGCAGCACACACTCACACACACACACACACACACTCCCACGCCTATGCACGCATAGGAAGATTTGTTTTTCATGAGCATGTTGCGATGTCTTTCTATGTGTTTCTGGGTTATGACAAGCAGAATTGATTTCTGCCACTTTATTCCAACATCAGATAAGTGTACTAGTTTCTGCTTTAATGTTGAGTGCCAGAACTCCCACGATGCAGAGCAGAAATATTAAATTAAGTGTGTGTGTCTATGTTGGTATATCTGGAATGTTAAAAGATTGAAACATTCGGATTTTCGAGTCTGTGTGGATCAGAGAGCACATAAGGTTGCTCCTGTAAATAAGTGGTGTGTGGGGTGTGTGTGTGTGTGTGTGAGACATCTCTCTAGAGATTCTTGCAACATTAGCAGTGACACAGAAGAGGTGCATCAGTTCCATTTCATGTTGCAGATAAAAACACACACACACATGCCGCCATTACTGCTTTAAAACATAAAACAATCACAGGCTTGTCAACCAGTTTGATGAATTTTTCATTAAGTTTTTTCACTAAGATCAGAAAGTCTGGTTTTTAAAACCAGTGGCTGGAGGGGAGGAATGAAAATTAAATCTCAGCGGGTTTGGACTGGAGGACTCTGTCTTTTGAAAAAGTGCCTCTTTGCTCCCAGACATGGAGTCATGGGACAGTTTGTGTGTTTTCCTTTCACACATTTTGATGAATTTCTTTGTTCTTACATCTGTGTACATTCTTCTTTCACTTACTGGGGTCTGCATGTCTTTAAGTACTCTGCATCTCTGGCCGTGTGTGTGGCAGTGTGTGTGTTTGTTCCTTAGCGGGCTTGTTACTGTGCGTCTCACAGACAACAGAAGGTTTTTCATTAGAGAAAGCATGAAGGAGGCTGAGGAGGATTTGAAGGAGTCAGGTGGGAGGAGATCCCAGTCACAGGACTATCAGCAGGGAAGCAACACTTCAGAGCAGACACACACACACACACACACACATGCCCTCAGCGAACACACGCCGTCCTCTGTTTCCACACTGTAAGCATGGACCATATGCTTCTGGGAAAAACCCCCAGAAAGGCTTGAAGATGAGCTCTCTGCCTTCCAAATGTATTAATACTCCTTAAAATGTTTTAACATTTTGTCATAATCATCAATGGAATTTTACAACACAGAGAAATGTAAAACGGTATGGAACTGTGAAGTAAATTTTCTTTTTCTTCTTTTTTTTTAACACATAAAAGTCTGAAAAGTGTGGTGAACATTTGTCTTCAGCCCCCAACGTCAATACTTTATAGAGTTGTGTTTTGCTGCAATCACAGCTGGAAGTCCTTTGACGTTTTGTGCATTTAGAGACTGCACTTTTTGCCCAGCCATCCATGTAAAACCGAAGTTTTCAGGTCTTTCCACAGATTCTTGATTGGAATTCGGTCTGGACTTTGACGCGGTCATGCTGCCACAGTGATGTCCCCTAATCTAAACCATTTAATTGCAGCTTTTTCTGCATATTTATTGTAGCTGATCAGTGTCCCTACTAAATAACAGCACCCCCACAGCATGATGCTGCCACCACCATGTTTCACAGTGGGGATGGCTAGTTGAGGGCAATGTAGTGTTAGTTCTTTTCAGTTTTAACCACACAGTGTAACAAAAGGTTTAATTTTGGATTCTATTTTCCAATGAGAAGACTTCTGAAGGACTTTATTTAGGCATAGCAGAGTAGAGGGGGTTGGTACTAATGCACAGGACTCATTCTACATTTTTGTTATTTTAAAAACCGCGCAAATTTTCTGATACTTCACAATTCTGTGTTGGCCTTTCCCCTAAAATTAAATTGAAATACACATAGGTTTTTGGTTGTAATTTAGAGGAGTACAAATACATTTGCTTGGCACTGTAAATAAGTTTCATGAATACTTTTTTTTAATCTAAGTATTCATCAGACTTTTCTTCAGACAACGCTAAGAATATCTAACATGATTTCTGTTAGTAGACTGTGTCCTTGGAACAACCCAGCAGCCATCATTCAGTCTGAAGTCAGAAAGAAAAAAGCCAGAAACATTCAAAATAAAGAAGCTGCCGTGTCTTAAATTAGAGCCAACTTCATTCAACTACTGTGCCAGTATACATCGTCTTGTTTAGATGTGTTGCCAGGAAGTTGTTTTTTTAAAATGTTTTTTAAAACAAAAAGATTGATCACACTACCAATAATGGAATATTTGCTGTGACAAATAGGAGAAACTTTACTACTCTAAAGATTTTGGAAAGAACCACAAAAATACAATACAAAAAGACGGAAAGGTAAATATTTTGTGACTTTTAACCCTCCTGTAGGTTTTTTCAGTGGACATAAAAAATGTAAACTAAATTTTTTTATGTCCAAACGAGTAAATGAGTAAATTGTCGTCATTGATCCTTTATTTGTGAGAAATAAAAAAACACATCATTGCACAAATATTGATTCAAATGGTTAGTATTGGAGTTAATAATCAGATACAAAAATGTTTTGGAGGATTTTTTCACATTATTGCATGATTAAACGCTCCACAGGTCAAACTGACCCAGGAACATTATTGTTGTACCTCAGAAACAAACATAACAGGAGGGTTAAAAGAAAAATATGTTTTAATCCCCAGTGCAGTTTGCATTTCATTCTGCACTTCTGAAAAAAGTCAATTTGGAGATCCTATGATTATGAACTCCCTTCAATGCTTTCCAGAGGACCTTTACGTTAAAGTTGAAGTTCCTGGTGTGAATAACACAGAAGTGTTACCTCTGTTAAAATGAGAGCTCATTACAATTTTGGTGTTGAAGTGTGTTGTTCAGCAAAAATCATAGCATTCACATAATTTAAATATGATAGAACTGAGACTCTGAGGGAGGACAGTGTGGATTGCATTATCAAACCAAGATAACATGCCAAAGCAGCCTCCAAGCTGTCACATGAATGACCTTCAAGGAAGTTATGCATATGGTACGTAAAAAATCTGTGTGAAACATTTTAGTGGTGGAATTCAAAAGGATCACCTTTCATGACCTTAAAATATCCTTATTCATTCTAATATTATTTTTCTTCTCAATAAAAGTTATGTGGAAGAAAGTTCTGCTACGATTTAATCGGTAACTGGGTTGAAAATGTCAAAGTCGTCTCTCTCAGCGCAAAGAAATAAATCTCATCATTCAGGCCTGTCTAGTTCAAGAATGCAGACTACTTTCTTTCTTACCACATTAAGTGTGCTTACGTGTACTTAATCTTTTCACCTCATTTCACAAAGCGCCGCTTCCCTCACTGCTCAAATAAACTAATTTCAGTGTTTACCCGCAGAACTTTTTAATGCACAGGCAGAAACAGCCTCACCTATAAACGCTGTTTGATTCCAAACACTCACAGACACAAACAGACTAAACCTCTCTTCCTCTCTGCCTGCATTCACAACGTGATTCAATCACAAATAATACAAATAATGAAAAGTTTAGCCTATTCAAACAAGTTATACACTCTCCTCATTCTTAAGTGGTTTTCCTGTTTGTCATTTATTCCATGAAAGGTTCTGGTCCAAAGTGCATGCATTGTCGTATGGAAGAATTTGGGATTCTGATGCTGCAATTAGTTTTTTTTTTCCAGGAGTGAACAAACAGCACAACCAAGAACTCAAATGATTCTTAAAAACAAGTTTGAAGTCAGCAATTTTTAACTTTATATATACATATATATATATATTTAAACCACCAGTTTTTGGATAAATTTCCCATAACAAACCACAGCAAAACCAAACACTTTGCTTGACCATTAACAACCCTTTGTGAAATACTGGCTGTATATCCAACTAGAAGACGGCAAGGTTCATTTAAATGCGTTTATTCCAGGCACAGATTCAGGTTTTTTTTTTTTTTTTTGCATAGTTCACATGTGCCCAATGAGATTGAGCTCATTACTAGAATCTTAATGTTTGTCTGTTTTATTCATTCCAACACCAGTTTTGATGTGTTTGGGATTGTTGTCCTGTTGGAGCATCTAGTTGTGTCCAAGTTTCAACCATCCTGTGACGACCTTTGGGTTTTAATGCTTCAGTCTTCTCTAGTGTTTCTGTTTCTGTCTCTCCTTATTACTTCCTTCATTTGAACAGAGTTTCTTGGTTCTCTCTTGTGTCCTGTGCATTTTGGTTTAGGTTGGTATTACTCTCCAACTCTTGATTAATTGGATCCTCTGTGTTTCAATTCAGTTTTTCCTGTGCCTATTATTCTATCTTTCCACAGTTTCCTGGTTAGATTTTCCCCAGCTGCTTTGCATTCTGTTGATTGTACTCACCTGGTTTCCATACCGCAATCACATCTCCACGGTATTTCAACTCCTGTTTTTTTTTTGTTTCCACTCGCAGCTGGTTTCTGCTGTTGCTGACTTTTCTCTTGTGGTTTGTAAGTCCAACAGTTAAATCATTGGACACAGTCTCCATTATGCATTTGTCTTTTTGCCATTTGGGTCATCATCATCAGCCTCCAAACATGACACATGCCGCTGTTGATTTAAATAATCCTCATTCATTATTTCATCTGTACGTATGGAAGAACAACAGACCCAACACTATACTTGACATCGTAATGGGATATTGGTGGAACTGTTTCAGGAAGAGGGTATTATGGATAAAGCAGGTTGACATTAAGCTTCTGGAATCGTCTCCCCAAACCTCTGACCTAACACTTGTTGAAAATTTGATGCCTACGGTTCACATTACGAGAAATTTTGGGGAGAACCTTGTGGACGGCTAGAAAAGATGTGTGGCTGACACGAAGCCTGTTAGGGATTTTAATCCAAATATTAAAGGGGGCAAAAGCTACTATTTAATCCTTTGTGTATTTGAAAAAAAAATAAATCCACAATATAGTCAAATCTGTGCACTAAATTCCTGGTTTTAAATGTTACGTTAAAGATTAATACAGTGTTTAACCTTTTATTCATACATCATGGTAATTTAAAATTTGAACATAGGGTAATTTAGAAACATAACACTCTTAAAAACGTATAAACCATTTACTTCTCTGGTTGAATCAGAAGCTTTTCTCTCTGACACGGCTCTGACCAAATTCTCTGAGTGTAAAATGAAATCTGTTACAACCAGGATTGCTGTGTATCTGTGGCATTTGTTCAAGGCCTCACTGAGCCTCAAACTGACTCATCTTGGCTCGAATCCTGTGAGGAAATTGTTGCAGGGTGATAGCGATAGAAAAACATCCACATTCTCCTTTTCCTGCTGAGCAGATTCGGTTGTGATATCGATGCAGCTACAAGACGACAAACCAAGCCTGCAAGGACACTGCTGGAAGATACATCAGCAGAACCTTGTTCAGTATTTACGCTGAACGAGGCTCACTTTGAATTTAAAAAGCAACAGAAATGAACAAAAAAGGCCAGAAAACAGCTAATTTCCTGAAACAAAAACATTTAATTTAAAACTACAGTCACATTTAAATGTATTGTTTTGAATAAGGTTGTTGACTCAGTTAAGAACAACATTATTTCTTTTATTTTTTTGCAGATTAGGTACATTTCTACAGGGGAGATGGAAACACAACTCACATTTCTTCCCCCTTTTTGCAACATTTTGAAAGTTCAGTCAAAATTCACATGACAATTGAGTGTTAACACAGTTGACAACTTGTTAAAATAAATCAATAAATAACTGAAAGTTTTGAGTGGCATAGTCAAAGTCTAGACCTATAGCCTACTGAGATGCTGTGGCATTCCCTGTAAAAGGCTGCTTAGATTTGAAAACCATGCAGCATGATTGAATTAAAACACTTTTCCAAAAGAAACTGGGCCAAAATTCCTCCAAAGTGATGTAAAAGACTTGCCAGTTATTTCTTATGGTTTGATATCTAGTTGAAAAGAGATACAAATCGAAACATTTCATCCTAGGAGATTGTTAAGCTTTGGATGGATGGAAAGCATTTTGGTCTGGTCTACGATGGTGTAAAAGAGTTTGAGTTTTAACAAATTGGGGATATGTTTTGGATATTTTAAGAACTAAAGTGGGTGCCAATATTTTCATATTTTGTTCTTTCTTACTTTTATATTTGGGCATGTTTCTTGATTTGGAAGTTAAAAAGAATAATGCAGTTTTGTTTACTGACAAATATGAACTCAGATTTCATTTTGTGAAAGAGTTCATTCAGTATTTTTTCAAAACCTTAACTTTCAAATAACTTTCTAAGGTTCTTTGAGGATATGTTGCTAAGCGGAAATCAATTTAAGAAAAGTGAGTGAAGGTCGGCCCAAATAGTGAAAAAAAGAAAACATTCAGGACATTTAAATAGCTTCAGGCTGACCTGGAGCAATCTAAACGGTTGGTTTGACTCCATACCATATTCTGCCCACTGAACCAAGAAGGGCTTCATTGGAGAAAACCAAGGGAATACAACTATTGACAGACAAACTCAAAGGGCATGAAAGATGCGTGCAGCCCTCTCATAAATAACCCACAGAGTGGATGCGGTGATGCTTTCACTGGACAATGCAATCCAAAGAAAAGGTCTTTGGAAATGTGTTAGATTTCTTATTGGTGACAACCTGAAGCTCATAAGGACTCGTCAAAAAAAGGGTGATTAATAAACATTTTTAAAACAAAATAAGTTACCCAATGTTAGGAAACTACTTTTGATGTAATAGTTTTGTCTAGTAATGATGCGAAGCACACGCCGAGCGGCTTAAGAGAAGGAAGCCTGCGTCCCAAATTGAATTCAGTTAAAGACTTTTGAAGACTGAACACAAAGCTTTGGTACAGTGACAGAAACTTAATAGCGGGAAGGTGTGAGTAGCGTGAATCGAAGAAGGTTTTGTTATCTATTAAAACGGTGCCTGGGGTAAGGTTTAATTTTATGAATGGCTTCTGTTGTTAGGAAACTTGTTTCAAATGATTTTAACTGCACAGCTGTAGCTCAGTCTCGATTAAATTCTTAAGATCATTTGATCCCTTTTCTTTGACAAACGATTCATCATCAAATCAAAGACTTGGTGTTTGTCAGAACAAAGATAACAATTTTAAACTAAGAGGTTATTAAAGCGAGGGAGGTGTATGTTTTGATTATTTAATTATTATTAAGCTCATGTTCTTTTATTTTATAAATATGTTTTAATTATTAAGCACAAATAAAACAACAAAACAAACCCAGATGAAAGATTAATTAACAGGGAAACTGTGTTAATGAAATAAAATCAATCTGATTCAGAAAGTTTTGAAGAAACTATTTCAGCTTAGAATTTTTGAGGGATTTTTCTGAGACACAACAGACCTACTTAAGGAGGATATTTTTACATACTGAAAGAATTAAGATGTATTTCCCTGTCATATGAGACACATCATGATAGACTGAAAAGACAATGCCACAAAATATGAACCATAATAAATACAGTCACACAGCAGCAATTTCATGCCCACAAGAGCAGCATAGCCATCAATGCATATCTATATTACGTTCTAGTAACGTAAAAATACACAGCTTGAAGTAAAAAAAGTTTAAGCATTGCCTTTCTGCTAAGGATGTCACTCTGCCACAGTTTCTTTGGACAAGTTTGTAACTTTCACAACCCGAGTATTGCCAGATAGAGATGCGATTTATTCAACATGTTTAAATGTAACATCAATTTCATCCCATTGATCCAACAATGCTATTTTATCACATGTTGCACTATGTAGTTGCCCTAGTGGCATGGAGGAGGGTAAAGACTCTGACATAGCAGAGAAGCTGGGCCTTTTTTCAGATTAATTCAACTAATGTTTTATTTTCCGGTAAGGTACAGCCAGACGTGTCAGATTCCCACAGTATGAACACTTAGAACAAAAATCACATCATCATCGCAAAGAGTAAAGCAAAAATGTAAAACATGATTCAGTTGGTTTTGATTAACAACAAAATTGCTGCAAAAATATGCATAATGGTCTCTATTATACTTATGATTTGTTACTTAGGAAAAAGTACAGAACAAACACCTGTTTGATTTAGTAATAGTTAAAAATTATTACACTTAATTGCCATTCTGCTGTAGAGTAAAGCTGGAAGTCTAACAAGCTGTGGTTGTCTGCCAGCCTGGACAGACGTGATACTGACTCGCCAACTCTGTCATTCTAAAAGTGTTACCTAAAAAGGAGTGAATGGGAGTGACTATGACTGTATTTTTCGCAACTGGTAATGTTTCCAAAAAGTGAACTTTGTCTTTCACGCAAGTGAGACAAAGGGTAACCTTTCAGCCAGCTGATCAACAGTGCACAACAACAGGTGGGGGAAGGCATTGCTGCATTACTCAATACTTCTATACAACCAGAGAAAACTCCTGTCACGCTGACACTTCTTGTGGTATCCCATTAGTAGGAATGGTATGACAAAATATTTAAATTGTCTGTTTTGATAAAAGGACAAAGTCCTAGTTTATTACTGACGATCACTGATTCTGTATAAAGCACTTAACTTTCAGCTCAAGATGGTCAAAAAAAAAGAAAGAAATGAAGCAACTTACTCACCCCTAAGCAGTAAGAGGCAAACGGGGAAAAATATATATTAAAAAAAATCACATAGTACATAAAAGTGACTGGACTTCTGTCTTAGCTTTTTACATTTAGACCCAAATGTTTTTAAAATACCTAAGCAAGACAAAAAAGAAAACATTGTAACTGAAGGGTTAACAGATATGTGATTCTATTTTCAGGCTGTAAAACACACAATAAACAACAACAGCCATCAGGGGAAAAAGGAAAATCCTACTAACTTGTTAAGGTTCACTTTTTGTGATACTTTCTGATGTATTTTTAATAGTTTTTCAAGATATGAAAAAACTAATGCCTTTAGCATTGGTTTGAGTTTTTGTAAACCTGCTTTGTCTTCCTAGATAAGAAAGTGAAATACTGTTCTGCCAACTTATTATCGCTCAGTAAGAGCACAGTAAAGCCCTGCAATTTTGATATCAACAAAGGGCGGCTGTAATCTGGAGCTTTGCTTTGACGACTTCAGAACAAACATGAAGGCCACCAGAATGTTAAGTGCTGCCTTGTCTAACATTAACTCCATTCTCAAAGGTCAGGACTACGGCTGAAGCAGTGATGAATCAAGCACTTCATTCCTTTGCTTGAACCCCCCCACCACCACTAACCTCCTTTCTATCGCTACCTTTCTTGATGTATGGTGGTCTAATCCCTCCCCTCTTCTCCTCCATCGTTTCCTGTATATCTCTCTCTTTTCTGCTGTATCCTCCCCTCCCCTCTCGTTTTTCTGTGGTTTTTTTGTGGCCAGTTAATGGAATGCATGGCATTTCCTCCCTCCTTCCCTCCCCCTCTTCTTCTTCTTCTTCCTCTCCTCATCTCTTTCTCCATCCCTGCCTTCTGTAATGAAATGTAAACTTTGACATTTGTTAACTTAGTCCTCCTATCAACAGCTTGCAGTGTCCAGTGGTGCAGGGTTTAGCGTCTTCAGGCTTAAGCAGCACTCTTTCCTCACACTTTTGTTTGCTTGAGTTTCTTTTTTCGTTCATTCTTCTCGTTCATTAATCATGTCTTCCTCTCTTACTCCTCCATGGGTTTCTTGTGCTTGTTCTTTCTCTTCTTTACTTTTGTTACTTTGTCTCCTTTGCTCCCCCTTCTGTGTTGCTTCATAATCTCCTTTTCTTTCCTCACCCACTTGCTCCTTCTCTCTCCCCCTTAATTCAATTCTCTGCAGTCTGATAATCTGGTTTGCCATTCTTTTTTCATTCTCCTATATTCCCTCTTTTATTCTCCAACTTCATTGATAAGATGTTTTGCCCTTTTTTCGTCTCCGGCTTGTGTTTCATATTCCAGTCTTCCCTGCCTGAATCAATAGCAGTTTTGGAGCTAATTCCACAGCTCTGCATCAATACCCAAAGGCTCTAGTCTCCCCCAGTCACCCCAACCCCCACCAACTCACCCGTTCTGCCTGCCTACTATGCATATTCAAATGCATGCTGTAATAAAGTGGTTTTTCTAAATGCATTAACACGCAGGCGGGAGGATAGAGAGGGGTCTGTCCAAAAGGAGGTTTGAGGGAACGCATTTGAAAAACGATTAACTAAAATAAAGAAAAAGAGGCTTTAGGAGGGAGGGATCATTTGCATTCTGTAGATTTTACTGACTCATAGGCTTTAAGTCAAATATCATCACATCTTAGAGCCAGAAAGCCTGAAAAGCTTGAAAGTATGAACATCACAATCTACCTTTTCAATGTTTTAAAGGCAGGTGAACAATCTTAGAGACTTTATTCATATAGAAGAGTCAAAAAACAGATTTGTAATTCCACATAGGGATGATGATGATGATGATACAGCATATATTACCACACAATCTGAAATGTTTCACGGTAAATGAAGACATACAGAAATATACTGAATGGATGTGCAAGCAGAAATGTGGGTGAGTTCTGTGGAAGAAAACGTGAAGAGGACATATTTCTTTTTCATCCATCAAACATAAATTATAGTGGAAACACATTTTTTCATAGGATGTGAAACAAATGAAACCTTGGATGTAAGGGAAAGATCTCCTTAAAGTTAAAAAGTGAGGACATAAAACAGTTTTTGCAGGACTAGGCTTGATAACTCAAGCAGTGACTTACTCAAGCAACAATAGCTGTTGTTTGTGAGCACAAATTTTCTCACATAAGCTTTTTTTCTATGGTTTTTGCTGTTTCTGTGTCTTCTGTCAGTGGGGGATGTCTGCAGATCACAACAAATCGATAACCTTTCTGTCCAAATAATCCGCCTTCAATAATTAGTTGTAACAGTGAGTTGTCTTCTCTCAGTCAGAGCAAAGTGAAGAAGATACTCTTGCTTAAGATACTCTGTTTCTATGTTGGTACTTTAGCTTCCCTTCATATATGTAGAATTAGCTGAGAGCAACCTTTTAATACAACAGATATTAAAAGTCACTAAAACTTCTACACCGTGAAGTTTTAGTTACTTCACGGTGTAGTACAGATAAACTCTTATGGGTAAAACAGAAACTGATTATGTAGAAAAACGTGAGACTTGCAGCTCTTTGATGTAAAGTATAGCTATTATATTGATTGGGGGTAATGAGATCTGAGTGCATCAGAGTAACAGCACTGGTCTAAACTGGAGTTCATATGAATCCTGCCAGAATTTTTGGACCACAGTTTTTGTCGCTGTTACAAGCATACTGGATTTGCAACAAATTCAAGTTCCAGAGTTTGCATGTCACTGATTTTGTCTGGGATGGACGTCATTATATGCACTCATGCTTTTGAGTTATATTCATTATATGTTCCATAAGTATCAGTAACAACACTTCAAGCCTCAACACAATTGAGAAGGAAATGTAAGAGTGATGATATATGCTCTTTATCAGTTCAACATGTTGATGCTGAAATCATTTAATTACTGCAATAGTAAGTACAGATTTGAGGGGGGGAAAATCACATTTAAAAGTAATCTTGGTTTTCAAGAACTGCCAGTGAATCTTTTCAATACTTAATGGATTTTTCTACCATTATTATTATCATGCAACATTTTCAACAAGAATTCTTTATTTTTAAATAAACCTACTGAATACTTTCTTTCTTCTCTTTATACCCTCACACATTTTCCTCCTTTTTCCATCCATCCATTCATCTCTTGCTCTTGCCTCAAATCCAAAAGTTGTGTCACCATAGCAACAGCTGCCGTCTGTGAAAATTACCTAAATCCCTCCCTTTTATTTCTTTTTTTCTAATGTTGTGTGTTCCTGGTGACATTCACTGGATGATGTTTTGATGTGGGAGCAAACAAATGAATAGGAGGGGGAGAATAAAAAAAAAAGAAAGGAAAAGCTGAGAGGAAAGAGGCTGATGGTGGTGGTGGGAGGGTGTCAGAGCAGAGCAGCAGAGCAGAAAGAGGAGAGGAGGGATTAGAGGTGGAAAAGCCCGGTGGCCAGACAAACAGCCAGTGAGCCGGCAGAGAAAAGCAAACACCGACAGGGACTGGTGGTGGAAAAACAGCCAGACAAAAAGTCATACAGATACATAAAACAAGCAAACAAACAAAGAAAGAGAAAGCAAAGAGAGCTGAGCCAAGGGCGCACAAACAGCAGGCGGACGCTGAGAGTGACCCAGTGAGATGTGAAACAGGTAGCAGGGAAAGAGGAGACAGACATGTTTCACCATGGTAACACTGAAACCAGCGAGTAAAGAGAAGAGGGAAAAGAGAGGGTGGTGGTGATGGTGTGTGTGAGTCTGTGTTGGTACATGGGGTGTGTGTGTGTGAGGGGTGGGGGGGGGATATAGGAAGCATGCCGTCCCCATGGTAACACAAACGGAGGGATCCGGCAAAAAAGGACACACTCGCACACAGAGAGGAGATGCATTAAGAAGCTGGGAAACCTCATTTTTCATCACATCCCACCCATTTCTGTGCAGATCGGTTTGCATCACTGTGTTTATGTTGTGTGCAGGTGCAAATATACTGTAATTTCATCTAGCATGTGGTGAAAAACCTGTGAAATACAGTCATGCACCTCAGTAAATCATAATAATTCCAATATTTTTTATTATTTTACTTAATTTCAGTAATCTATTATACAAATATTATAATAAATTAAATGCATTCCACCAATTCGCAATAATAGAGGGTACCCTGAAAAATATGGTAAAAACATAATTGCCACCTTTGTGAAATCAAACGTTAACTGTGATTTACCAAATTATTTCACTAACCACTGGGCTAATTATTGCCAGACTCAGAAAATAAAAATCACCAAAAAGAGTCAGTTCAACAACATTAGGTTTTCTAACCAATCTAAATCATTCTATCAATCTAAAATCTATTATTCTGGAAATAGAACAACAGACTCCACAGAACCACAATGTAAATCATTGCCCTCAAATAAAGAAGAGGAGAGGTCAGTCTACCAAAATTACAAGAGAACATCTATGTCTCATCCAGGAAGTCAAAAATCCTAAAGTCTAAAGTACCTCAGGCCTCACCTGCCTCTGTTGGAGATGATATTTATAATTTGAGTTTCATCTGTATATCAAAATCAACATAATTTAAGGGATGACATGATTATGCATTTGGGTTAATTGTTCCTTTTATGTTTTAAATAACAGCATTTTTTTCAGTGTTATCCTTCAATTTGTGTGTACTTAACGCAGTATGGTGTATTTTAACTAAAGTTATTGAGAGACATATTGTTTCCTGTCATATATAGGAGTTCAGAACATGTATTGTAAACTTAAGGGAGGTCCTAAATTTTGATACAAGATAAATTTCTCTTTTATCTTTGTTCGCTATCCAACAATACAGAAATTTCATTGGGAGAGTTTCATCACACCCCGTTTCACCCCCAGACTATTAACACACGATGTGCTTCGAAAAACCTAAGCTTTCCTTATCTTCAGCCAGTTACTGACTCCAAAAAGCCTTTTTAAAATTCTGAGTCATTACCAGGAAGCTGGAGTTTTATCTATGAGATGAAGAAAGCATGTAGGTTTGGGAGAAACCCTGATGGATGGTGTAAATTGTTACAGCTTGTAGCGTTATTCTTGGCTGGATGGCGTACAAGGGAGTCTGTTGTCTTATCATGTGTGCGAGACAAGGCCAGATTCCAGGATCATGGCTGAGCCAATTCGGCAAAGACAATCACATTCAATTGAGATAAAGCCTCGGTGGAAATCATGGAGCTGGGAAACTTCCCCAGAAACGCTTATCAGAAGCTGGTAATTACTCTTCAGAAAACACGCCAGCAGATTTGCGACTATTGTACCACTTAATCAGAGCGTTGTGAGAGCAAAAGCACTTGTGGCAGAGTATGTGACGAAATGAGTCAAGTTGCTTGACCTGAATGTGCTGCTGACTACAGGAACTGTCACTGTCAGGAAAAAAAGAGTCACCAAACACAGCCTGAGGATTTACACAAAGAGCTTGTAGCAACAGCACAGTCTCTCTGAGAGCTGTCACCGAACACAATGGAGCATGACATGGGACACAGAACAAAGAGCTAACAGATGCTAACAGCTAATCAGATCAACTGTCACATACTGCTTTCAAATCTCTTTACATAAATACCAAAAATGCAAGGGAAAGTATTTCTACCTTTTGAACCTTTTTACATTTTGTCATGAAACAACCACACAACTCAAAATATTTCATATAGATTTATGATACATGGTTTTATTTCGATCAATACTTGTAGAACCACTTCTGCTGCAATCACTCCTGGAAGTCCTTTGGGGTATGTCTCTCCCAGCTTCACAGGTTTAGGGTTGTGTTTCTGCTGAAACTTTCACTGCAGTTTCAAGGCTTTTTCAGCCTGAAAGGTTATGTTCACACGGCACGTCTTGATACTCAAATCATACTACGAATTAAACCCGACCACAATCAGACTTCGATGTGGACTATTTACATCCCCAAAGCGACCCGCATGTGCTGAAGAAGAATGCTGATGTCAGTCACACAGCAGAGCATCGTTTACCGATGTAATAATGGATGAAGTCATTTATGGATCAAATGTGAGCCGGTGGTATTGTCACAACAACATAACACGATGGAAGCTAGTAAGAAGAAAGCACAACTACCAGCGACAGCCTTTTGTGGGGCACTGACTGCAACTTCCGTATCTGTTTGGATGCATAATCGGAGCCAAGAGTGGTGAGATTGTGATGTGCTTTACTGACAGGCCTTTTTCATAAATTCCTAATTCATAATTTTTGCCCATTGTTTACATCCTGATTTACTGCGTCTGGCTTCTTCTGGTGCAGAATTATGACACGTCTCACATCCATGACATAAAAGTTGGAAAAAATATGTGACATGACCGTTCAGACTGCAGGCACTTTAATATCACATATGGAAGTGGCACAGATCAGATTTTTTCGGGTGGGATAACAAAATTGTCCTCAATGTTATTATTTATAATATCATATTTCTGGAGCATAAATACTGTTGCATTTAGTCATTAATGCACAACACAGCTCATAATTGTTGAGCTGTGTTGTTATTCTATGTTCTTTTATACATAGAATAATTGCAGAGTGCTGAAGATAGCTGCTGGCTAACTGACTTGCAGTTACTTGCAGGCTAATGGTTCAGTCGCCATTGGCTATAGCTTAAAATAGACAGCTGATCTGTGTGGGCCAAGTTGAGACTACAGAACATGCTCCTCATTATTTGCTTTGGTTACTTCACCACACATGGACCATAAAAGCACAGCAATAAAAAAATAAATAAATAATAATAAAAAAATAAAATATATATATAATATCTCTTTGTTGGCATGTATGAGTGCACTGAAAGCTCATTCCAGAAATGTTAATTTAGCGAGAAAAAAATGAACTGTTCTTGTTTTTCCTCAAAAATAATTAGCCTTGTGCAATCCAGTGTATCAAATTTAAATCAGAATAAATATAGCATAACTGTTCAGGGACTAAGCTGTGTGGATTTGTATGTTTAGGATATTCTCAAAAGACATTTGGACCTTTTCTGTCTACAAATGTATTCTCTCAGCTCATGATAGAAAAGATGGGGACACAGAAAATGTGTGTTCCCCTTCAAACAAGGAGACCAATTACAAGAGATTAAGTAATTGCGTGGGGAATAGTATAAAGATCTTTCTTTTTCAAACCTCATTAATTTAATCCTGCTTTGTATAGTGCACAACTGTGAGCTGTTTCAAAGGACAAATCTTCAAGATATATTCAGTGCTGTTAAGAAAACACAGTTTTATGATTGCGGAAACAGAAAGCTTAGTGTGAAAAGTTCAAATACGGTTGAGAAAGAGAACAGCTACACCCACACTGTAGTGTTAAGGGAAGTGTTTTTGAACTTTTTTGTTTCTTAATTCTAAAACACAAAGCATATATACAGTATATATATATATATATATATATATATATATATATATATATATATATATATATATATATATCTTTGTATCGAGGTCTAAATGCAAAGTAAGAAACATAATAAAATAGCTGTGCTGCTACCATAGTTTGAGCAAGGTAATTATCTTAAAATTAAATATTTCTGCATGAATGTAAAATAAATAATGCATTGACCCGAAGAGCTGTCAGACTTTCAAAACCAAAAGTCCCTGTTATCCCTGAGAAACATGTGCATGGCTGTCTAACAAGGCTCTTAATTCAATGATCAATGGAGTGAATGAGGACTTTAATGATTCAGAAGCACCTCAAGCTGCTTTAGTATTGACAGAGGCCAGCTAGGGGGATTCAAACAGCTAGAAAGAAGAAAAAAGGCCACCATAAGTAATGCACATTACTTAAAAACATGGAGCTCATGTAGGCAGCCATAAAACAGGCTAAAATGTTTTTTAAGCATTCATTACCAACTGTGGATGTTAGCTTCTGCGTTAGTACAAAGAGAGACGCCACTTAATGCATTTTAAGGTAAATTTGGTGGCTGAACTATTAAAACAGCATCAGTTATAAGTATTTATAGAGGAGCTTTCAGGTATTTTAGTTATTCGCAGGAGGTTGTGGTTCCTAACCCAAGTGAATACCGGGGCTCCACTTTAGTCATTAAGCATTTTACAAGATATTTTATTCCCCACAAATATCTACACTAAGAGCAATTATTAAAACACTTAAAACATGTGAACTATGAAAAACAAGGCTGGATGCAGAAAAAAACTAATTGTCTTACGATTCTGCACAGTGAGGGCAACGGAACAGGAGGTAAAGGAAAAAAAAATCAGGGAACTACAGCAAAGAGCTTTAAATTAGGAAAAAAATTTTTGCATCATTTTGACTTTTTGTGAATGGTATTATTCCTGATTCTTCTATATTTATTAGCAGACATCATGAACACCATGAAGCCTCATCAGGTGAGTGTCGTGCTACTGCTGTTTTTAACAGAGGCTCTCCTGATTTTCTTCCTTTCTTTTAACGTCCAGCTGATTTTCAAATCAAACCACAGCAAGCAACAACGTGTCTACTTATAGCACTGTGCAAAAGATGTTACTGGCTTTTCTCGTGTTCCCTCCAGTTTCTGACCATTTTCAAAGGATTATTTTCTTGTTTGCTAAGCCATGTAAGGGCGGTGAGGTGGGTCGCAGTGCTGCCTCGCAGCAAGAGGTTCTTGGGTTGCAAGGATGATTCATCTCTCGCTGGTCCAGTGTCAGGTCTTTACTGGATTTTTTCTTTTTCCTATTTCATGAGAACTTGACTTTCAGATCCAGTTCACTTGCTGCAGATTTTATCATGAGCTCTTCAAAGACCTTTAGAAAACTTCAAGAACTATTTCTTAAAGGGTCTGTACTATGTAAAATAATTTTTTGAGCATAACTTCATGTTAAAATGCTATTCCATCATAAAAACCATACCAGGATTGTTGCTTTAATTTAAATCTTTTAATCTCCTGTGGCAACCATTCAGCTGTGGGAAATGCCAGGGTGGATCTAGTACCACCTTGGGGCTGCAGTTTCCAAGTTTCCGTCTCACAGTGGAGTCCTTCCCCGCTTTTCGCCCACTCAACTCCTTCAGACTAGTCCAGGAGTACCCAAAGTTGGTCCTCAAGGGCCAGCATCCTGCATGTTTTGGTTCTCTCCCTGGTTTAACGCACCTTAATCAAATGATGGCTCATTAGAAGGCCTAAGCATAACATTGACATGCTGAAAAGGTCGTTGAACTAAAATGTGTAGGATGCCGGCTCTCGAGGACCGACTTTAGGCACCCTGGACTAGTAAACACCTTGTGGAACTGCACATCTGCTGAGTTCACTGCAGGAGCTACTTCCCAGTGCCATGCTGGCAAAAACATTGTTAGAGGGTTCGTAGAGAAGCAAGTACTGGGATGACTTCCAGAAAGTGGAGCGTCATAAAGAGTCTGAGCTTCAGAGATAGAGTCCAAATTTCAAGGCGTTAATTTATAAAGTCTAATTTCTTATTTGATAATATTTTTATAACAACTGAAGTAAGAAGAGTTAATTGATTGTGCTATAAAGTGGCACTGTGTGGCTGGAAAATACATAATACTGCCCCTTAAGTGAGACTACTTAAAATACAAAAAAAAATCAGGCTTCTTAGTTTTTCTACTGTAGTGTATATATAGAGTTTCATTTCTACGTCTACAATTGAGCTAGACATCCTGTGGGCGACCAGGCTGAAGGATTTGGATCCTAAGTCGGGTTCAGTTTCGGATCATCCTGTTGCTTCAGTGCTTTTGGGGAAACAGATCGAGGCCTTTGTGTTCGCAGTTGTGTGAACTCTGGGATTCTCAATCAATTCTCTCTCGCCCTCCCTCCCTCGGCGTCTCATTTCTGACTCTGCACAGAGATGGAGGTCATGTGTGGTCAAGAGCCGGGAATGGACAATCAGAAAGAAGCAATATACCCAAAGCTGTTATCGCTGCAGCTCACATCTCTCCTTTCACACAGGCTCTATAGAGTACAGCCATATTCCCCTGCTCCCTTGGTCTTTATCTCCCTTTTACAGTTATGAGCAGTATAACAGAAGAACTACTTTTTTTTTATTAACAAGTGGCGTAAGGGATATTAATTTCAAATAGTTTGACATTTTAATTCATTTTGGGGGCCTACTGTGAATAGATAAGGTTTAATTAAATAGATTTATGTGCCTTTAGAAGTACAATTTAAAGTTACTCTTTTTACGTGAGCATAAACGGAAAAGGCGTTTAAAATTACGGTTAAACTATGAGGCTTTGCAGTGAGTTAGGGACGTGAACAATGACCTTCAGGCTGTAGACCAGCAACCTGTTAAACCAAAATTAGCTTTTGTTAAATATCAGATGCCGTGTTGCTTGGGAAGATTTTGAGCATTTAGAGAACTGCTGGGAAATGGTAAAGAAATGACAAAACTGAAGTTTGTTCCTGGTAATTAATGGACTTGAATGCAGGAACAGCTGTTAGCTCTTTATGTATTTTCCATATCTCTGAAGACTCGTTTCATAAACATCTCCCACACATAGAAACTTAAGTATGAATACATGCAGACATTCAGAAGGCACGTTTATTTATTTTATTGCGACTGCTAACAGCTGTTATGCTCTAGCTGCAATTATTGTTGCTGCTACCTTTTGGATTGTTCCTACACATTTTTATCTTTTAATGGATAAAAATGTCCAGTGCCTTTCCGGACAGTCGCTGATGAGTCTATTTCTGCAAATAATCATGCACTCCATTTGTTTTTCTCATCCTCTGAAGTACTCCTGGATCAGTGCATCTGTATTAAACTGTGTCGCTGCCCTGAATGGAAACCCTGATGGAGTTTTTGCTGCTATTAAAGTACACATTTTATTCTCTTTCCCAAATATGGTACACCTCGCTCGGTTTAATTGCTTTTAGTTGTCCTTTCTGGATAAAGTTGTTGTAAGATATCTATTTATTTTTATTTATCATAAAAATTACTTCTGTCCCAATGGGTCTGCATTTATTTATCATTGACAAAGCCATTGGAAAGTCTGCTGTTGTAATGGAGTTTGTGTTTATTTTTGCTTTCCACAGAAAGTACCATTAACCAGAAAAACGTCTGCGTGTTTTTCTACATTTCAGCAGTTTGGATAGAATCCGGCTCATATTTGAACTGGTCCTGCTGAAAGTTTCTTCCTATTGAAATGAAGTTGTTTCTCGCCACTGTTGCCACGTGCTTCTTTAAGATTTGAAGACTTGACGCAATTGGCTGGGTTTGAGTGAGATGGATGACTTTATGCCAACTGGCATAAGATGACTTTTAATTGTATTGAATTATAGTTTAACTCTAATCCACCATTTGTACTTTAAATCTGAATGCGACTACATGATTCTGTAGTTTTGAAATTAATTTGCTTGCTTTTAATTTAATTTGAAGCTCTACCAATATATTTTAATTTGACATGTTTGTCTTATAAAATCCCTTGAAATGACATTTTTTTGTAATGTGGCACACTATAAATATGTAAAACTAAGGTATAATAAAGATAAATTAGACATGTTTGCCTTTTAAAGTGCCTTAAAATATTTTTTCATAATGTTGGGTTAGCTAAATAAAATTTACTCAATTGAACAGATGATTGATGTGGAATACCAGACCTAAATCCTTACTGTTGGAAGTGACAAGGACCTCTAAACAGGGATATGACATCATGTTTGACATTTGTAGGCTAAATGTTTGTGATACCTTCCCTTTAGCAGTATTACAGGCTTTCCACTTGGAACAGTCACAAAAACAGCTGGAGGACATATCAAACAAAAAAGGCTTCTGCTGACAACCCAGATAGACATTTTCTTTATTAGAATTCCAAAGCGAGGATTCTTCATGCTTTACCTCTATCTCAGCTGGGGGTTTTCACAACAAAACCCAGTCTTACTTTTTCAAGGCACCATTTTATTTTCGATCTGGCTCCGTTTACCTGGCTGGGTCAATCATAAAAGTAGGATGTAGCATGACAAACCTTGCAAGATGCTCCTGAATTGCTGTTTTTCAGATACATGTCCAGCTGCAAGTTTGTTACAAAAGCTGACTTTAAACCCCTCCTACAGTGTGACTTACAGGGCCATAACTTCAGAGCCGTGACCAAAGCTATTGCCGTAATTGTTTTGAGCCGGTCATCTTTCATCCGTGACAGCCCAAAATTGCACAGGCTACACCTGGCTTTATACAGTATAGTGCCACTAAGCCCCTGCTGTTATTGCTGCACAGAGGAGAGCCTGGTCTCACTCCTAGCCTGCCATGTGTGGCTGCTTTGTTAGGATGCCCTGAGATGACACTGTGGTGCTGTAGCACTAGGCAAAACTTTAAAAGTATTCATGATGTTTTCCAAATGCTAACATCATTTCTAAACTTTACTGAATTACATGAGGATGTGAAACCATGAAAACATTGGTTTGGCGATTGTCTAAAGATGTAATGCGGAGAGCTGCTACATCACCAGACAAAAACTACGATCCCTGAGTGACACCAGGACCAGGTTGCTCCTGGTGTCACATTATGAATGAGTCTTGGCACCAGTGATGGAAAACAGCTAAAGTCATCTCAGAGATGCAACGGTTTTGGTGAGGATTCCTCAACTATTGGCATTCAACTTCCAGTAAGCATTATGATGCTAGCTTTAGCAAGCTAGCTTTAGCCTCATTGTTTACATCCTATTTGCTCCCCATAACATTCCAAAGATCATCTGCTTAAGCGACACTTCATTATATTTAGCAGTTTTATTAATTTTTATACTCCTACTGGATCAAAGAGCATGTATACACATTTAAATTGCAAAAAAAAAAGTCAAATGTTTTATTGATGCTGGAAAACAAACAGATAATGCTAATTTCTGAAAACTAGAACTGAGCATGTCAGACTGATATTAGTAGTTGAATACCTTGTTATATTTGTGTCTTGGTGTTTTAGTGACTATTTGGTGATGGTTGGTGTTATTTAGTTGGTGTGGATCCTTTGTCAAGGATTTTACAAAGAACAACTTCATTCGTGTAGAACTGGATTTCCTTTGTCACTGTTCATCTTTCCGCAACTTTGTCCTTGATGTGCATTGTTGTTACATCTGGCTGCTCTCACCAATTCAACTTCTTGCTTTTCTGCTCTGCAGTTAATTGAGGCCTTTTCCAGACTAACATGGGTATTTATGCTTGACTGTCTGCTATGTTTGCAACTCCTATCCACACTGCAGTTTTGGATGAAAAGTTTGGGATTTTAAAAAAAAGGAATTTTATGTTGAATATTGTTAAATACTCTAGCGTGTATGTGCAGACAGGAAATTTAAGAATTATTAAAACTATGATACAGAGGCCTATTTTGCACATGTTGGCATATAAAAAACCCATTGTTAACAGGGTTTTTCCATCTGTCTCTGTTTAACTTAGAAGTGCTCATAAGTAATTTATCTCAAGATGAAGTCAAGTCTCAGGCCTTTAATGATGGAAACCAGCATCCTCAGATAAGTCGCACACTGCCAAGTTTGTCTTAAACTGCAGGTTATGAATTCAAATTACCACCCTTAAGCCCAATTCAGCACATGAATATTTAACGTCTTTATCCTTTTCAGAATAATTAGCTCAGCATGTAAAAAATATCACCTGCTGTAAGTGACTTAGAAAGTCAACGCTAAAATATTTACATAAGAGAAAGAATATTATTCTGTAAAAAACAACAAGTACAAATGGTGGAAATATGAAGTGCTTTTTTTCTCATTTCTTTTTATAACTTAGTTCTGATCTGCTAGTATTTAGCCTAGCACTTCTTTAGCCATGGACCTTCCTGTTAATAGTGCTGTCATTATTGCTGACATAGGTATAGATGGGTATTAGAGCGTTTTTGATAGGAATCCCCCTGATATTTATAGTTGAAGTGGAAAATAAAGTAAGTTTTCTCAGAGAAGGGTAACATGAGTCGGTCTCTCCAGATCAAGTTCTCTTTGTGGCTCTACAACACGATGATCTGCTGCTGAATTTTAGGAGCGATGACTTTAGGCAATTATTCCATATTTAGACATTATTTGAGAACAAAAGGCAGAATTAATAAAGTGCTTCTCTAAAGTATTGTCAGTAAAACAAAAGCATTTTTTACCCTAATTATTTAACTGAAAAGACTCAAGCTGGTCGGCCCAAAACAATTCTTTCTACTTCCAATAAGGCAAACTGAACAAATCGAAGCGAATCTCATTAAACTTTTCCCAGCTCAACTCTGAGCGCTGTCCCTTCACTTGTCCTTTGCTTGTTTTATACCTTTTCTCCTATCTGTTTTCAAGTTTAACTTTAAAAGTTATTTTCTTCCCTCTTCCTCCGTTGCTATGGTAACTCTCTCCCTCCATCCTTCCTTCGTCTCTCCGGTGCACCCCCACTTTCCCCTCTTCTCTCTGGTGGCTGGTTGGATGGTTGCTATAGAAACAGACTTATTTAAAAGAAGAGCTAAGAAATTATCTTTTTTTCTCTCTCTCTCGCTCTCCTCTTGCTTCCTCTCTCTTTTTTTCCCTCTCACCCCGTCGTGCCCACCTCCCTCCCTCGTTTGCCCTCCGTTGCGTTTGCCTCAATCAGAAGCAAACAGACCTACTCTTTTTATTTTCCTTTGGCCCCCGCAGCTTATTGTGGCTTCACACACAGAAATCCACAAAGTGTGCTTGCGAAAGTCTTCCCAGAGTGCATTAGGCCCTTTCTATTGGGAGACATTTTGACATCTCGCAGTGGAAAACACAGATACGAATAATAAAATTAGCCATGAAATAATTTCAATTAGCTGCTTCAGTTTCTAGGCCCTTGTTGACTCACTGTCACGCTGTCATGGCTGAGTAGTCACGTTAATATTATTAGTAACACCTTCATTTCTCCTACTATGATAAGTTAATATTTGCAGCAGCGACACCCTGTCACAAACAGCAGGGAGAACAAACGGCAAAGGTGCACCTCTTGGTTTAATCTGCTTTCCAGAACAATGACAGATTTCCCCCTGACATAATCTCCACCTGTGACGCCACAACTTCATTTATCGCCAGGAGGACAAGATTTGTGACGTCACCACCCCCTTCGCTGCCCCCTTCGCTGCCACCTTCGCTTATCTCTCCAGCAACCGAGCGTAACAGGCTTCACCGAGGAGGAGATACTGTCACCCTCCACCTCACCTCCTAACCTCACAGAAACCATGCTTCTTCTTCTTCTTCCTGCTCCTCATCAAGCCTCAGCGAGTCAAGTGGAGCCCGGGTGTTATCACTTCCTGATAGTTATCGACTTACATTAAAACATAAGAGCAGGGCGAGCAGGAACAGAGAGATAGACAGACAGAGGGAGGCTGGAAACACAAACAGAGTGGGTGGTGATGGATCCCAGCTTTCATCATCTGTAATCATCTTGTCCATCTCCATCTTTAAAATTGCTGCTGCTTCTTTCTTATCACTGCTTACAATCTGCCAAAGGAACAGATTAAAAGGATAGAGAGATCCACTGAGACTTCAATAAGAAGAAGAAATAAAAAACAACATTATGCCCACTCAAGTAAGCCACGTGGTTACAGATGCTAAGTTTCAGATAAGGAAATTAAGTTTGGTAATATTCGATAGATTGCAAAATGTAACATGAAAGTGGAACAAGTTCATATGGAGTATGTTGGGTGTGAAATTAACATTAACATAAACTTTAGTTTTAATTGGGGGGAAATGGGTTTGTAATAGATTATAAACTAGTTTGTAAACTTATGTATTTTATCCAAACTATATTTATCTTTGCTTTTTATCGTTGATGTGTCAATTATACATTACTGAAGGAGAAAAAGTAATTAAATTTAGTATAAAATTAAAGTTTTTGAAAACCTAACAGCCAACTCTTGGTCAGTTCTGATTATCTGGCAAGTTGCAGCTCTGGCTTCTGGAGGAGGCGTCACAGTGGAGGCATTTACAGCTAAACTCTGCGCTTTATCACTCCAGACCTATTAAGAATTGGCTAAGAATGTCGTTAGCGGTTCATTACCTGGAAAGAGAGCGAATGAAGTGACTAAATCATCTACTGGATGACATATCTGTTAGCCAGGTGCAGCTCAGAGCCATGAAACAGTTTTTCTCACAAATGCACCTTTGTGTCAATGAACCAGCTTATTCCTTCCTTCCTAAAGTTCATTCTAAGGATAACAAGATTGATTATCTACACCTTCAAGTATGCTTTGTGCATAAATATCTGTGTAATGTAGATTTTTTTGGCGCTACTAAAACTAAAACCAGAATTGATACTGGAGGCGGATATCTGCTGCTTTGACTGCTTGAGTCTTCACGTTCCTGTAAAACATTTCTGCAAAAAAACGAAAAAGAAACATGCAAACAAAGCAAAAACCACAGTTTATTTGGATGCTAATGATAAAACATGACCATCCACACGTCACGCTTTGCAAGTAGTTTTTACATTTCTCAATAAAATGTTCAATAAATGTCAGTTTTCAACATCTGGAAAGGCTCCTAAAACCCAGTTTTAAAGCACTGCCTCTAATACCCAACCCCTGTAGTCAATTACTGAAAATGCTAATGTTAAAATGTGAGCAATCTGTGAGCTAAAGCTCTTACTTTAACGAGTAATTGTTCCATTGATTGTGTGGGGAAACAGCATCACACTGTTACATAAGGTACAAACTCACACATACACGCACACAAACACTTAGCCAGCAGCATCTATAATCCAGGGCTAAGACAAAAGGGAAAACCTTGTGATAGTGATCTTGTAATGGATTAGATTGATTTAATTCACTGTGCAGGACAATTTCTCATTCTTATTCCTCAAGATGTCTCTGAATGGATTTTACGTGGGAGGCCCATTCAATTGTTCTCTCTCACCTCCACACGCGAGTCTGTCAGACAGACGAGTGAGGGAAAACACAGGCAGACAAAGAAACAGAGAGACACTGAGGGAAGCAGAAACACAAACTACCTCCACACTCGGCTCATTTGATCTCGTGGGCCTTTTTCGTTGACATTTTTCCTTGTATAAAAGGAAGCGCTTTCATGCTTTTTGCTGCTTTTATGCTTGATGTCTGCATTTCTTTGAAAGATTCTCCTTGGAGAGGGTGGCCAGTTTGGTTTCTCACATTCACTTCCAAAAAATATATTTAAAAAAAAAAAAGCTGAGAAGGGTTACTCCCAGCCTTTTATCACTTTTATTGAATACTCACACAGAGAAAGGAGACCCACTTTATTTATCCTTGGAGGGCTGAGGACTCAGTTTGAGGGCGGCAGTTTGTGCATTGCAGCGTGCTCCTCAGAAATCTTCTGGAAATGCCTGGAAAACTACAGGCTCTCCTTTCCCAGGAGAGCTCCATCTATAATAGGGCTGGCTGTTTCCCTCTGCTCCCTCTCTGCGACCCTCTCTAAACATGAATCTCTGCCCCCCAACACTGTTCTTCTACTCCTTCACTGCCGCTCGGCTCCCACATTTAACTCCCTTCAGCATTCGCAATATCTCATCTCCTCTCTCTTTATCAGCTTCTCCTTTTTTATTGTCCCGCTCTCCTACATTTGTTTTTTGTTCACTGCAAAGTTCTCATCTGATTCCTGCCTTCTCATTTCTTGCCTTCCTCTTCTTTGATGGTATTCTTTCCACGTGATTTGACTGCTCCAGAAATATCGCTGCTTTCTCGTATCCTACCCTTCTTTATTTCCATTCCTCTGTGTCCCCATCTGTTTCCACCTTGTTTAACGATCCTTGTTTAACCATCATCTCCACTTTGCTGCCCTCTTTTTATTCATCCACCCGCCACCTGTCTTTCTCCTTAGTTACTGTGCTACTCAGAATTTTACATAAACTCATCCCAGCCATGATTCTCATCTCGATTCTGTGCTTTTAATCATTCATTTAAATCCTCATCATAAACCTGCAAGTTAATTTAGCTTTAAAAATGTTTTGTCTGTTTTCTAAAAATGGCATACTCAAAATTACAAATAAAGGCTAAATTGCACAAAACCTGACTGATATTAAGTTAATTGTACGCTTGTACCTGAACTTCATGCATTTTGTAACCATCAAGCTTCTGACTATAATAGAAAATAGTAATTATCCAAAGCAGAGTGGTCTAAGTATTTTAGTATCGTTCAAAACCTTCAATTGTAGCTGAGTTCAGAGCTGCTTTATCCAATCCAAAACAAGTTGTTGTTTGAGAACTTTCTCCTATTTCAACCACTTCAACTTTCAACTACCAATTTCAGATGAAAAACAAATTGGCTAAAATAATCAGGACTAGTGCAGGAACCACGATTACTCAAAAAGCTATGATCCAGAAATGGCTTTAAAGCAGTGTCACCATTGACTATTGACATTGTTGTCCTGGAGTCAGAGGATGTGCTCTGTTCTCATGGAAAAGTTGAAAGCTTTCTGAAAAAGAGCTTTATAGATAGATGAATCATTTTGTCTGGGCAGTGGTGGGCACAGCAAACCAAAACGTTTGTGCGCCAACTCTAAAGCACTAATCACATACTGTATATTACTTCCACTAATGCTAACAAATTATATCTGCCCTTGAATTGCTACAATCCTCAAACAACCAATTTAATTTTGACATTATAGTTTACATGCTCTAAAATGTCATTGGACATTATGCTTATGTTAAGACTGTATCTTGTTCTCTACTTTGTGTTTTTCTTTCATTGGTCTTGTTTTTGTTGTCGTTCTTCTTCTTCTAGATCTTTATTGGCACGATTAAGAATACCCACCAGGATGGTAAAGCTTGAGATTTTGAAGCGCTCAGATTGTAGTTACTGTAAAATGAAAATGTGTTTGGTCCCGGAAACCAACCAATAAAAAACCTGTGAAGAGAAGTGGCCAAAGCCAGAATGATGCCAGATGTTAACGACCACAAAACGATTGGAGAGTCTGTTGTTTTATCAAATCATTCCACCCTGTTCCAACGGTTCAAATGTTTATTTTTCTCTTTGTGCAGTCCTTTTTCTGTTTCTTTTCTCATCTTACCAGTTTGTAAACCCATCGTTTTTCATTCCCGTTTTGCTTCGTCTTCTGTTTTCTCCGACATTTTTACTCCTACCTAACTAACCCTCTTCCTCCTTCAGACTGAATTTTTTCTCCATCTGTTTCTTCAGCTTCTACCCTCATCAGCCCCTTTTTCTTCCTCCTACATCTCCCCCTGTCCTCCTCCTCCTTCCTTTCCCTCCAAGTCTTTGGCTCTGCTCCCATTTCGGCTGACATATCCGCCAGATTGACGGGTGTCAGCCCTAATATGATCCATGCCCTCTGTTAAAATCTGCATACTCTTTAGCCTCATCTATCCGCCCACGCATGAACACTGAAGCACATAGAAGCAGAGGTAGACGAGCAAAGAGGGGAAATCCTCACCATTATCCCATGATTTGGATGTCTTGTAGTGAATTAGGTGATGGATAATTATGTTGCTTACTTTATTTATTCTCTTAATTGCTGTTTCTTGTCACTTTACATCACATATCTCGAAGCATAAGGATATTAGATGTGTCAGGTACTGCAAAGATTTGGGATCAAGCAAAAGACACACAAATACACAAAGCTCCGCCTGGCGTCACGATGTTTGAGCCCCCGCTCTGCTTTTAAACAGGGCTTGCTGTGCTGCTTTTTAATGATTTTCATTTGAGAGTACAGTGTTCTATCGTGGAAGTAGATTTTTTACCATCCAATTAGAGCAACAGAAGCAGTCGACCCGATATTCTTGCTTTCATGGCACGTTAAGTACAGCCAGCCACTAATAGCCGAGGTCCGGGGCTTTGATTTATTCTGAGACCGCCTGAGCAAAAAATGCTCATCAGTGCTGAAACTCTCCAAAGACAGGAATTCATTAGGTTTTTATAATGTAGTGGTACTAACATTTTTGGGGGGATTTTTTAGAATTGCTCGTTTTTCTCTAATATGTAGCCACTTCATGTTGAATAAATACTTAAATGTGAGCTCCTGCATCTTGACTAAGAACAAACACTGTTCTGCAAGATCTTAAAGAAAAGACAGAAGAAGCCCAGAGGTCCTCCCAAGCTGACTTTTGGCTTTGTACAGATTGAGGTCTAAAAAAATGTGCTTAACTGAATTCAGCAGTTCTTTGCTTTAGATAACGGCAGCCATTGTAAGGGAATGCCTGGTGGCTTCAGGAAAAAGAATAAATCTGCTGTAATCTGTTGAGGAGGGTTAACTGTTGCTCAATAGGTAATTCTCTTGCAATCAGAAGGTTGTAGGTTCTATTCCGGCTTCCGCCTGTCATAAGTTGATGTGCTGTAGGGCAAGTCACTCAACCCCAACTTGCCTCAAGATCTACGTATCAGTGTATACATCTGTGGGTGTTTGTGAGAGAATGGGTGAATGTGTCTACTTAATCTTTTACTCAAATTAAAACTGAAACTGCAAGACAATGCAGTTGTCTCAATTCTTACAAGACAAAATAAGTCGTCTTTTAGTCTTGATTGCAGTCAATGTTAATTTTATTTATAAAGCACTTTAAAAACAGCTATTAACTGTAAAAGTGCTTCACATTCAGTGGCTTGTGCAGACATTTTTGTGGTCAGGTGTTCAAGTGTAAAAACGCCACCTTGTGCGTCACATGGAACCGGCGGCTGCCTTAGTAATGCGATATTTATTACAGGCACAGCTTGAATATTATATGTATATCATCCTATTTAAAATCAATTGCCATGTGCTATCTGATGCAGATGTTTAAAAATATTCCAATACTCTAGTTTGGTTTCTCTAACAATCAAATTGGCATCAACAGAACAACGTACACCAATAGCAAAACAATAAAGAAAAGAAAAGAGCAGAAAAAATAGGCTTCTTGATAGATCAGAAACTTAACTTGGACTTTATTTTGCTCACAGACTTAAGCAAACATTACTTTTCTTTTTTCTTTTTGAATCACAAAATATCCTCTGCATCATAAAACCTTCCCAGGAAAGTTAAAGCAACTTGTTCTTACAGATGAAGAATGAGTTGAGAAACTCAAGTTGTGCCAAAGCAGATGAGCAAATACTTTGTGACTCACAACGTAGTGAGTTTTCATTTCATTAACTAAACAAAAAAGTCTAAACAGCAAGTGGATTAGATCCTAATCTCTTGGCTTTTTGCACAACAGGTAACAAATAAAAACCACCTGTCTTCATCTCATACTGTGAGGAGCGTTGGAAAGTGTTAAAATGTAATTTCAGAGTCTTGAAATCAGGTGAGGTAAAGACTAGGAAGCAACTTTATGTGCAGTTTCACCAGACCTTTGACCTACAACTTGCACTTTGGGAGTCTGTGAAGTTGTGCCATAAAGCAATTTCCCAGTAAATAAAGCTACATTAATAAATAAAAAAGTATGTTTCATACGTTTCAATGGCTTACAAATGTTGAAATTATGTGAAAAAAATGATTTTCTTAAAATTGTCTCATTATTTTGCTGTAAATGTGTAGAAATGAGCTGCATTTTGCATCAGAAACTATGTTAATTAGAAAACAGTGGAGAAGCTTCTCTACACATTGTTTTTCATATCAACTAACTGAGCTGCATAGAAACAGGTGAAAAAGATGTTGCAGTACAAGGAGAGATTGGCGTCCCTGAGGGGATTAACAAAGTTATTTATATATCTACTGTATCTAATAAATCTTGTTTTGACCTCAAGCCCAACCTGCGGGTCGGCTGTATCATTTGCAGCAAACCAGGAAAAGCCAAGCTTATCCTTTCTATAACTGCCTATCTGTAAATACTCTAGAATAAATCTTTTCTTATGAGACAACTCAGATAAAATTTGATGAAATCCTGTTTTGTGTCGTTGCAAAACTGCAATCCATTAATATGACAACATCCTCTAATCTTTACATGTTGTAAATGGAGCGAAAAACATTTTGAGTTTATCCACTTCCCATCTTATCTGGGAGTATTTCTGTTGTTTGATGACTCAGGGAGGAATCACACAACTGCAGAGGGGATTTGTTAAATCAAGAGGTGCCAACTGATTATTGGTCAGGGAAGTTTCTCCATCACCATGACTGATTGTTAGTCTACAAGTCCTGAAGGTCAATCGCTGTATTTTGGGTACCAGAAGACTTTAGTCAAGTATTTGGATGAAAGATGGGACATTTCAGGAATCTGAAGGAAGTCTGGTTTCTTTTAACATAACACTTTTATATCATAAGAGGATCTCTAGACGGCCCTGGCGCCCAGTTTAGGTGTAAATCTTTTGCTAATATAAACCATCAAACATTAATGGTCCAGCTGGGTTGCTATCTGAGGCAAAAAGCTCCATCTTCTCCTCTGTCATTACTTTCTGAGCTCTCCTCTGTTTATCCTCAAACATCCCCTCTTGTCAACAGATTAGGACTGAGCCCCGCTGTCTCTTTCTTTCTTCATCTCCCACTGCCTCCATCTCCCTGTCTTATGGCCTGTCTCTTTCTATCTGAGCCTCTGCCCTGCTCTTGTGATGGAATAAAAGAAAGAAGAGGAAAAGGGAGCAAAAGAAAGTGGATGCATGTGGGGGTCGTTGGAGGAGATGGGACAGGTGCTTGCAGTGCAGGATTTGCTTTACTTGCTCGCTTGCATGATCAGGCGGCAGAAATGTTCGGCCCAAGCAAAACTGCTGTTGAAATCGAAAATGAGCCTCTTTCTTCGCCTGTGGCCAGACCGGCACTGGCAGCGCAGCGGTCAACTGGCGACATATCAGACAAACATACAGGCTGAGCGGTAATTACAGGGACCCACAGATTATGCCTGGTCAACCACACGGAGAAGCGGTGGGTTTGTGTGAGAAAGCCACCAGACTGAGCAGTAAATCAGAGAGGCAGCCTGAGCTGTCAGCGGCGGAGAGGCAGGCAGCAGACACCTGGAAGAGTCCAAACAGGCTAAACACACATTAGGCTGCAGCTGCTGGATGTAGGGGACGGATTCACGCTGATCACATTTACAGGCTTACACCGGCTCAGCAGGAGACACCGATGCTCCGCTCTGTTCTCCTTCTGTCTGCTCTCTCCTTCCTTTGTTCTGCTGCTTTCGTTTTGTCCTGTTCTACTCAGTTCTTCTTGCCCATTTTTATCTCTTTGGAGTTTCAAATTTTGTTCTGCCTGCTTTCTTTGTGTCTGACGTTGCTCTGCTGTAAACATATTTCCCTCTGCTCTCTATTGTTTTGTTTTGATGCTTTATCTCTCTTGTGTCTTGTTCTTTTTCCATTATGTACACCCTTACTTCAAACCGCCCTGAACTACTTTATCCATGTGTATTCTTTTTAAGCCATCCAACAACAGAATACAAAAACCCTTAGCTTTTCCCAGAGTTACTTCACCGATGCTTCGACCAACAGAGCTGTGTTGTACATTATTCTTACTCTGTCATGTTATATTCACAAACTTCGATGTATTTTATTGAAATTTTACCAGATGGAAACTTTGAAGTGGAAGGTGTCGGAGGTTTATTAAAGAAAATCAGTGAACAAACAGCATCACGAAGACCAAAGAACAGCAGATAAGCCAGGGAGGAAGTTATAGAGTTCAGTTCAAATCAAGGTTAGTTAATAAAACAAAACTCTCTGCTTTGAATTTCACAGAGCTCTGTTCAAGCGGACTTATAATTGCCTATTTTAATAATTCAAACACCAAATATACCTTATTATGCATTATTTTGTGGAGTGGAAGTCATTTGGCACTACTGCAGAGGACAACTCAGTGCTTCCTTATTTCCGCTCTTAGCGGCAACAGTCAATGAGTGCCAAGGAAAATGAATGGTGCTCTTGGACTGGCTGCTTTGCAAACACCAGCCAATAACATTTTAAGTTCTGCAAAGTTGTTTTAGCTTCCCAAGCTGGATGTTGTTTAGAATATGCTGTACGAAAAAGAACTCATACGTAGACAAATTTTCCAGTAATAATTTGGAATTACACTGCACGAAAAAAATTGAACTGGCTGGGTGTCTGTCCACTGAATGGCACAACTAACAAAGACAACGAGGTCATGATTACAGTTTAGCACAGATATAATATGTGGAAGAGGTTGCTCTGACCAGAGGAGACCAAAACTGCCACAGACCTGATTGTGAAATCAAGGTGTGTGGCTAAAAACTAACCGCACATTATCATCAACACACCACTAAAACATGGAACCTTCATGCTGTGGCAATGGTTTTCTTCAGAAGGCATGAAGAAGATGGTCAGAGGTTACAGTGATGTGGATGGAGCTAAAGACAGAACTGAAGGAAAACCTGCAAAATGCTGGAAAAAACTCTCCATTTAAGGCTAGAAAATATCTCTGAAAGACTAATCACAATATAAGCAATTCGTATTAGTCTATGTCGATCATTGTCTATCAATAATTATTGATCCTTTTTTCAAATTTAGACTATATGAAATACTGCTAATCTAGTGCCATGATCTTTCCTGTATATCCACAGTTTTCACTCCACACCATTGTGTATTTTTAAGGACTTATGTAACTATATTCACAAACACTCCTCTGCCTTCATTTCCCAGAATACTGTGTGGTTCTGGATCTGAGTTCAGTGAACGTGCTATACATTGAATTTTGAATATTCTATCAGATGTATTATCTATTGATATTGATCACATGTCTGTTGCGATATTTATATTGTGATTGATTTATTGTCCAGCCCTGCGATCATTTAGCTGGAACTACAATTGAATGGTGTAGATGAAAGTATATTCATGGAATGGCCTAGTAAAAGTTCAGACTTAATCTAATTAGTAATCTGCTACCAGACTTGACGTCTACAGACACTCTACCTTTAAACTTCCTCAAGTTTGGAAATTTTACAAGAAAAAATGTGCAAAATGTTTAGCCTCTAGCTCTGTGAAGCTGGAGAGACATTCAGCAAAAACAGCAGCTGTAATTGCAGTAAAAGGTGAATTAACACAGTATAGATTCAGCGAATGCTTTTGCGGGGCGCTACAGACGGTAATCAAATTTTTAACTCTCAGACATTTCAGTTCTGGCAAATGTTTCCAACCTGACTATCAAAAATAAACAGTGAAGCCAGGCTGGGCCTCTGCCTCATCCATCACGTTCCACTCAGGTGGTCAGGTGTGCTTCAGCCTGGGAGCTCCTCTGACTGACTGTCCAGGCAGATCATCGTCTGTGGTTCATCACACCGGCGGCCCGCAGCAGCAGGGACCCAGGTGATGCAGGTACACACACACACACACACAGGACTCTCTATAAGGCTGAACTGTTCATATCAGACCACCTCAATAAATCACTCCTGTCTTTGGAGGCATGACTGCTCCCAAACTCAAACACACACTCAGCCTGTCTCAGTTGATGTGCGCCAGACTGTGTGTGTCTAGAGAGAAGGAGAGAGCAAGTGAGGGGGTAATCTATCAAGGTGATCGATAAAAAGGGGCATTAATATTAGTAATAGGACTCTTCTCCAGTCCAGTGAATATGTCTCAGTCTTTCAGGTAAAATATGAATTTTTCTTGGCAGCTGCAAGGGAAGGCCTCATTCATGTGCGCCAGGCTCTACCTGCATGCAAAGAAAAAAGATGCACACACACTTACACACCCCCACACACACACATTCTCTCTCTAGGGACACTTGCGCTGCTCTTTCTACTCTCACAAGACACACACACACACACACACACACACACACACACACACAAAATACACCAGTGTGACTAAAGGCACGTGTCTAGCTCGTGCGCGCACGCATTGAAAAATGATCCAATGAGCCTGATGTTAAAGCCCAGCGACCAGACTGTGCATTAGATCCTCGCCTCATCAATCATCCCCACACTGACAGCTTATGCGCAAATTGTGCGTGAATGCGCGTGCGTGCGTGTGCTTGCGTTGCGTTGACCCGCACCGCATTTGTTCCATCCAAATCTACCCATTCATGCGTTTTAAAGGTCACGTCAAAGCAATGTCGTGTGCAGATGGTCCAGATCTCTGCCTAAGAAAACGCGTAACGGAAGAAAAAGGACAGCGCCGTTTGCGCCTGGATATGAGCAGAGACAAACCCCCCGAAATGATTTTTCCTTCCCCTCTATGGAGATGTATTAATGATGTACAAATCTGTAGCACTATTTCCACGCACGGAGTCATGCGCGTGGATTTAATGCCAGGCATAAAAACGCGCATTGCAAGTAGTGCCATGAGACATAAAGAGACCATCGGAGCGCACAGCCGCAGAAGGAAAACAAAAGAAAACAATTAATAGCAAACTTTTCGCTGATGTCCATCGATTTTGTTTCTCAGCTGTGGGTCTTCATCTTTTACTCACCTTGGTTGAAAGCGAGTGCCAAAGTTAGGATCCACAAGGCTGGCATGGTCCAGTCGAGCGCATTCAGATTCCTCCCCTCGGCTCCGTTTCTCTTAGAAGACACCATCAATTCCTGCAGAGCGGCTGAGTTTAACAGTAATCCTCTCTGAGTCATGAGAGTCAAACAGGACACATTTAGAGGGGAAAAATCCCATGCCTCTTTCTCCTTTCCTTCAACTACTTCCCACTTTTCCCGTGCGTAAAATAAACCTGTCTCCACTTTTTCTGTTGTTGTTGTTTTTGTTTTGCTGGCTCAGTCCGCAGCCTCTGTCCTCGCTGCGCTCTGGATTCCCATTTAAACAGTTCTGAATTCCTTTCTCCCTCTTCTAACCCTCTCTGTCTCTCTGCGTGTCTCTGCCCCCCTCCCCTCTCACAGGCAATCAGTAGCACACATCCACTCTCTCATGTACTACCAGCACCTCTACGCCTCCCCTCTCCAAATCTCAGTTAATGCTCCACAGAGGGGAAGGGGGCGCTGCAGCGACGGTGCCAGGAACAGCGGTCTTGCCCTCAAAACTTCAACTATGAGACCCTTTAAGTTTAAAATCTGAAGGTTACTGTGAAAGTTAGGGATGAATAATAGGGATAATTGGAGAGCATGAGCAGAGTGTTCGCTTAGAAATTATTTCCAGCAGCTAATTTGTGTAAATTCCAGAAACGTATGCATGCACTATCAGTAATTGTATCGTTTCAGAATTCGGATAACCAGAATATCGACATTGTTTTTTTCATCTTGTCATATGAATGTTATGGGTGAATATTTGTCGTCTCAGTTTTATCGTAAAGTACAGAAAATTGCAGCAGTTGTATGTTATTACTTACTGATATATCAGAACAAACAAGAGACAAATGGTGAAAATACTTCAAAATGATGGATTTGTCATGTCAGACAGAAATAAAACGTATGTAATGTAAGTATGCTTTAGCAGGAGAAATTTTAATATCCGTACATAAAATACTCCTTTAACAAATTAAATTGAAAGAACAAATGGGAAAGTGGCTTTCCAATTTACTCGCTAACACAATTTGCGGTATTAAAACCAAGATTACTTGACTCACTGTATTGTACTGCCCTCTGGTGGCCATGTTGTGTAGTTGCGAGGCGCAAAAAATGTGAAACAAGTCCTATCAACTTCTTCCATGATACATTGGGTTGGTTACTGAATCAAAAGCATTGCTTGACCTGTAGACGGTTTAGACAGCCTAACAAGAGGTCCAAAACTATATTTCTTATTTACTTTCTTTATTTAGTTATTACTTGTATTAAATATCAGTGTTAAAAATGTTTTCCACAAAGAAAAGCATTTTATTCCAAAGCAATTTTTTACTTTTGTGTTCAAATGTTGATGTTAGCTGAAAGTAATATTGTGAAACATAGTAAAAAATAAATAGATAAATAAATAATAATAATAATAATAATGTCAACTCAAAAATCTTGTGTCAAGTGCATCTCTCCTTATAGTATTTTATCTATTCAGCACTTTGTGCTGCTTTTAGTATGGAAGGTGCTTTATAAATAAAATTGATTGATTGATTGACTGATATACTTAAAGTATATACTTCTTGTTTTGTTGTTTAATATTATATCTTTTTTCACATCTATTTTGATGTGTTTTCCCTTCAACAACTCAACATAGACATCCTGAATTAACATGTAACCTGGTTGTGTCTTCTGTTACTAAGATAGTTCTTATACCTGGCCCTAAACACAATGGAAACCACTGTGTTTGTTGTAAGTGTGTAACTTTACGATCAGTAGACCCTCCTCTTTCTTTCTTCTTCGGTGGTATCGTTTTGTGAAATTGTTTGCAACCCCAAGGATCTCCTCTAATTATAATTGTGTCCTGTGTGAGAGGAGAGTGCTGTTGATTTTTCATCAAAATATATTTTGATGAAAATCAGTTTATTTATAGTTATGTAGTGCATTTTTGTCACCATCGTCATTGTAATACACTTATTTGCCCTGTTATAATAATAGTAATGTGAATATTTGAGTGAATTTATTATTGTAAAGCAACAGGGATAAACTTCAGTTTTGTCCTATACTTTTGCTTTGTTTAGGACAGGGGGCATCCAACAGTATGTTTGCTTTTCTGTTTCCAGTTCTCATCAACGTAAACGGAGAAACCGTCCGTCTCCAAAGACAAATCCTTCACTTCCAACCAGCAACGCAGTTTAAATGAGATCCTTTCTAATCAGGAAGAACCAGCAGCAAGCAGATGAAATTAACCCAAATTCATGTTTATTGAAGTCAACAACTCAACTCATATTCTAACAAAAAGAGAAGGAGAACAAAACAAAACAAAACCTAATATTTTTTGGAACATTTCAGCCAACAGTTTCAAACCCCATCACAGCGTCTGTCAGGGTTGCGCACTGATGACATCATCTGCCTTTTTTATACAAATTAACACACACAACAACACTACTTCCATGTGATATGAATATTTACTCAAAAGGAAGACTTATCATCCAAATAAGAAAAAAAAATAGGATTTTTTTTTTTTATTCATGGAAATAAAAATATTTTTGTGAATGCAACACATTAAGAGTGTCTCTGGAGTCTGTTTGGGTCATTTGATACACACCCATCCACAAACACAGGCACACACACACTAAAGTACACACACACACACCACAGGAGCAGACATACCTGCTGTGCATATTCATGTATGTGTGTGTTAATGCATCCATAGTGTGTGTGTAAAGTGTTTGTATGGGTCTGCATGTAAGAGTTTCCAGAAAGGCAACACTATATACAGGAAAATATATAAAAATGGTTGCTGAAACAAGAAAATAAATGCAAATACTACAATTCTAACATTCAAGTTTTGGGAAATCTAAATAAAAAAAAAAAGATAATCAACCAAACTGAAACTCAAACACTGATGATTATGCACAGCTTTTAAAAAACATGACTTAAAAAGTAAATAGTTTCCTCTACAAAATGGGGAAAATGACAGGCAGCTTGTTTGGAGCTGCTTCAAGAGGAGATGATGACTCTGAGTGAGGGACAGTCCGGCTAAAACTGACCGAAGACGGAGAAGAGAAGTGATGCTTTGCTGGCACCTGGGGACAGTTAGTCGTTATCACACCCAAACTAGAAAATACAGTTTCAGTGACTGCGCATCCCAGTTCAACAACAAATGCAGATTTCATGTTGGGGCGTTGGAGGAAAAAGCAGAAAGAGTCGTACTCGGTTGGGCGGCAGAGATGAGGAGGTTACAGGCGGATTTATCTGGGACACAGCATATGTTTGCAGAACAGAGGGCAGCAGCGAAGTCTCAGGAGAGTGGCTTGTCGGCACTTCTTGTCTCCAGCAGTATCTACACTTTCCAATCATTCCTCATGCAAGCTACATGCTAGCACATTAACTAAGACAAAGAACAGGACGATAAATTACAGGCAAATACAGGTCCATTAGTTTTTAAAAAGACATTATACTTTAAGTAGGAGGCAAGTATTTCCTCTCTCCAGCATGAGCAGAGTTACAGTGGACTGAGGCTAAATACAGTTCGATGCTAACGTCTTTGAAGTGTGCAACAAGCTCTCTGAGACAGAGCTGATTCTCTGCTCTTCAACCATAACAGAGATGAAAAGCTGAGTCAAACTCAAATTAAATAAAAAAATATTTTAAAAAAACCCATCTATCAGCTTTGCCTGCTTTATCCCATAGAGTAGTGGTCCCCAGACCCCGATCCTCATATCCTGCACTTTTTGAGGACGTATTGCTCCAGCACATAGACTTTCAAAGACCGCATCCTTAGCGTGCCACCAAGTTCCTCAGAAGCCTTTTTTATAATCCATAACCTGCTTTATAACCCTGGTGTGTGTTAACTGGGACATTCACAAATACTTTCCCTGTTTGCTCATCTTGACCACATTGGAAACAGAGATTTTGGTAACTGAAGACATGTAGCAATTTTTTACAGTGAATATATTTGTTGTATATTTGTGATCATTAGATATCCACAACAATTATGTTGTTACTATTACTCCAAATACAGTTCTGAAGTATTTTTTAGGGGTTATTTTTTATGGGTAATGTAACATTTCTCTCAGTTCTTCCTAGTTCTGTTTCCATTCAACTTTAAATGTAAGCTAGAGATATTAATTACTGAGAGGAGAAGGTAAACATCACCAATGAAATCTTAAGCTACAACTCCTTTGGAGGAGTTTTTAGCGAAGCGCTAATTGCTCTTTTTTCTGAATTTTGACATTGTCAATATATACAAATTATGCAGATTCAGATTTTTCTTAAGAAAAAAATAATTATTATGCTTTTACATAAATTAATTTGTAGAGTTGTATCACTAGTGGTGGAAGCAGAGTGCAGTAGCTCTGTCCTGTTAGTTCTGATTTGATCTTTTTGTAGACATTTGTCAGTATTGATGGATGAGGCATTACATGTTTGGACAATTAATCCCTCTGGTTTTGGATGATGTTGTGTAGCAGGAAAGAAATTTGCTCTTTTTTCACTTTCAGAAACTTATGATGCGTAACTGTAGCAACAAGATATACTTTTTGTGACCAGATGCAGATGATTATTGTCTCAAAAGCTTAAATAATACCGGACTCAAAATCCCAGAGGAGTTGGAAAGGAGGTGACAAGGATCACACCCCGTACCCTAACGTCTCTCTTCCCGGCTTTCTAAAAATGCAGCCAGACAAAGATTTAGAAAGGAGCGGCAAAAGCAACTGAGGTGGATTAGCAGTCCTGGCCAAAAACTGATTGTGTTATCCAAGACATGTTGCTGTATAATATCATCTCTGTTACCTGAATATTGAGCTGTTTTCATGTTGTGACTGTCAAACAGTAACAGTCTTCAGTCAGAGGATCCTGTAGATTAATTTTTCCTGCCCACAGCATCAACATCCGAAACGACTCTTTGAAGATGCTTGGATTATATGAGTCATTTGAACCATATTTAATTTTTCTTTGGGATCAAAAAGGTATTTTTGAGTTGAATTGAATAGAAAATAATCTTAACTTCAAACAGAAGCTGCTCAAAAGAAAAGAGTATTTGTTAGCATTTCAAGACATTTAAGATTTCAATAATGAATTTGTTCACACAATTTCAACACATACCAAAGATTATACTGGGAGCATCTTGCTGACATCTCTTAGTCAAAGTCCTTTGAAATAATGCCTGATTTAGCGGATTTTCATACCAGACATCTAAATGTATGTTTTGTGACATGTGTATATATTTAAATTAATAACCTGTTTTAGAATTTGTTTGACAGAAAAGGGCATTTTTATGCATAACATAATGCAGCCAATAAAAGGGTAATTATTATTATGTATTGTTTAGTGTTTATTTGAACAGTAAAATATTTTGTTCACTAACAGAGGTTGCAGACCACAATCTGATACTAAACTTACTAAGATGCGCACTGACAAACGTGCAATTAACTGTTTATTATTTTTGCTTTCAACTGGCTGGAGCCATATTGGATTTTTAGGTACGGGTTGTTGGGAAACTACAGAAGACCTTCGTATTCATCTTTCCAATTTGAAAATGTCAACTAACGAATAATGGAATGCATAATTAAATCCTTGATCCAAGCATCCAGAGCCAATAGATGAAAACTGTCAAGTCAAAATCCGGATGCAGTACTGAAAAAAAGTGCCAGCATGGTGGTGCTTGGCAACATTCGTATTTACAGAGGTAGTGCTTATTGGAAAATGTTTGAAAACTGCTGATCCAAAACACGCAGGACAGCGGACTCTGGGGACCAGGGCTGGGGTACCACTGCTGTAGGGACTGTACGCCTGTGATGCAGCCTATCCCAGCTGCCACAGGGAAAAGGCAGAGCACACCCTGGAAAGGCCACTGGTCCGTCACAGGGCCAACACAAAGAGACGAACTGGGATGATGATTTGCTCATGCACACTCGCAGCCTAACTGCATCCTGTCTTTGGACTTGCAGAAGGAGAACCTGGAGGAAACTCAGGCAGGTGCAGGGACAAAATGCAAACTTCAAGCAGCAGGAGGTATGAACCCATGACGCTGTACTTTTGAGGCGACAGTATGGCTGCAAATACCAAAAACACTATTATCTGCATCAGCTAAACATATCCCAGCCAATAATTCTTTCAGTAAAAACTCACAAAACCCTCTTAGGTAGCAGAAACACTTAATACAGGAATACTGCAAAAACACAAAATCTTACCATGTATTTTTTAAATATCTTAGAACACTTGAAATAAGACAAAACTAACTTACAAACAAATTTTAAGCAAAATGTAGGAGCTCGTTTTATTATAAGTCAATAATTCCTTAATAATGATAGAAAAGTAGTTCCACTGGCAGATTACTTATATTATGGAAATGTCTTGTTATATATCAAAAAGTCTGTCAGTGGAAAAAGTATTTTTTTAAATCAATATTAAGGAATTATTTACTTAAAACAATCTTCTATGCTAAAAAGTTATCTGTATGTTAGTTGTATGTTACTTGTCATATTTCAAGTGTTCTAAAATATTTGAACTAGAAACCAGACAAAAATACTTGGTATTATTTTTGTGTTTTTTTTGTATTGAAGGTTGTAAAACTGACCAGTGATTTCATCTCCTACATGCCACAACCACAGAGAGCTTTCAGCTCACACAGCTCCGTTTACACAGGCTTCTCAATGAGCTAAAGACAAGCAAGGAGGTGGAGGGGAGAGGAAGCAAGGAGCAACGAGAGGAGGGGAGACAGGGTGAAGGTGGATCAGGACACAGACAGCTTGATTGATTAAAGTATGAAAAGAAATGGACGAGTGGAGGGGGAAGGAGAAAAGTAGAAGAGGACATTAGGTTCCCTAAATGACTTTCTTGAGTGTTAGAGCAGCCTGAAATCCTTGTCTGGCCAAACAGAGCCTTGGCATGTGTACAACCTGCAGCCAGAGCCTCTTAGTTAGATTGCAATCAATTTCCATGCCTGGGCCAAGTAAGGCTTGCTACTGCCAAGGCCAAGTCTCAACCTTAATAAAGCAGCGTTCGTTTATGGGAAGCTTTCGCTAAGCTGGCGAATGAGTCCTGCTCACACAAGAAAACCATAGCGGGAAGAGATTTTCTTCCCCCCCCTTTTTTCCAGGAACTTGGTTATAATGCATGTAGACAGCCCTGTTAGGTCCTGTGAGCATTTTCTCTACCCCGGAGCAGCAAACATGGCAGGTTCTTAGAGAAAGCCAGTGAAGCCCCTAGTCAGTGGATTTAGAGCCAGATGGCCTTGCCAAGAAAGGCGATCTAAAGGTGAAAGTTAGGTTCAGCAGGCTGAGTTTGAAGGGAAACTACATGAAAGACAAGAAAGAAACTCTATGAAACTCATTTTGAATGTTTAACTCAGACTTGGCTACCGATTAGAGTTCGGTTTGACAACGCAGGGAGAAGCTGTCGCCACGGAGCACAGCACAACAAAACAAGCAAAGAAATGCCCAAATAAAAAGGCTTTTGAACTGACAAACCAGCAGACACTGTAAACTCTTAACACTGACGGTAACACAACAAGACGCTGACAGGAAACACAAAATCTCCCTAGAAAATCCCAAAACAAATTTAGAAAACACAAACAAACCAATAGGAAAAACATTCTTTGTACAAATATTTGCAGTTAAGGTTAGTTTTCATTGCAACATCATGGTTGTTACATGTTTGTCTTTTTTTGCCCAAAGATAATGATCGTTTTGACTCTGAATTTTCACGCATGTATTAAAAACAGGCAGGCTTTTTTTTTTCTATTTTATATTTGAGTATATAAGTTTCTGTGACGCAGAAACGGGCTGCATGAGAGAAGATAGAGGGCGCCGAAGAGTGACAGAAAAATAACAGAACAGAAAGTGTATTTACAACACACCGAATGTTTTCTGTCAAGTAAAAAGAATGCTATATAACTCTATATTTATATATTTATATATATTTATATATGTATACTGGAGGCCCTGGGCTTGGCAGCGCAAGGTGGGAATGCTATTTTTGCAAGTTTTTGTGGTGGTGCGTTGTGGAAAAATCTGATCGTCCGCAGGAAGCGGTTTGATGGCATAGAAAGATTAAAAAAAGATGGAAGGAGATTAAGTTTTCCAATCAATAATTTTGTCTACCCTAAGCAAGTTTAAGGAGGGATTCTGCCTTGTTCTGATAGAGAGAATGAGGACAGGAACGTGACGGGGGCAGACCCGCTTTGGGCTGCACTGTGGAGGAGGAAAGAGGTCGTGACGATGTCAGAATGTGGTTTACAATTTAGCTTTTTCACTGCGCTGACAGTTGAAAAAAGGGATGCTTATGTGAGGATGTGATAATGGATCAGGATGTGTTAGTAGGAAGCTCGCCTTTGTTAATCTGAGCATCTACGAGCGTTCAAGTCTGTGCGGAAAAACAAGAACTGAATCATGTATGTGTGCGTGTGTGTTGGGGTGGGTGTGTGTGTGTGTGTGTGTGTGTAACTTCAGTTCATCCGAATGTCAGTGCAAAAGATCTCACTTCCCTGTATCAATGCAAAGAGGGTAGTTGAAGCTCCGCCCACAGTTCTTTACCTCCCTTCCTTTGCCAACATCCCTTCAACAGAGTAAAGAACTGAAGCTGTTGTGAAAACAAATGGAGGTTTTTCCTTTCCTCTCTCCTCCAGCTGGATCCTCCAAATTTTCCTCCTCCTCCTCGCTTTCTCCCCCCCACCACCACCACACTGTCCCCCCGCCCATCTAGATGAAGTACTCCTTCTTCTCTTCGGCTCCGGAGTGACCTCCCTCAGCGTTGATGATGGCCGTGTCGGCGTCAGGGGCGTCGTCGGAACCCTTGGCCTCGTGGGTCAGATACGTTCCTGTGGGACGAGGAGAAAAAAGAGTGACCCAGTGAGCCGGAGACAGAGGGGAAAAGGGTGGAGTAGAAAGATTGTAGAGGCCATAAAAGTCAACCACTGGGAGTGTAGGTCCCCAGTAGGATGGGATGTTTGAGATGAGATTGTGTCATCATGTTCCAGTGTGGCTCCTAAGCAAATACAACGAGAGCTTTCAGTGACTCGTTGCTTTTCTGGTGGTTTAATTGTCTGAACTACTGCGGCGGAGACAGATAATCAGCCCAACAGAAACATCAATCTACCAGTTAATGATGTTTTTTATTTACTATCCAAAATCTTTTTGAGCTAGTTGTTATTCAGAATATGCAGAATCGACATTTCAATATCACCACAGAGCTGTTTTCTGTGAGATAAAGTCATAAAGGATCAACTGTGTAAGGATGGTGGGAATGAGGTCTGGCATTGCTTCAACATTCTGGTTAAGGATGTGGGGAGAACCCGCCTACTTATTTATGTTTATATAGACCACTAAAATGATCATAAAAACCAGTAAACCCAGAATGCAGCAATGGTGTTTTTAATTTTTGGTATGTTTCTGCATGATAAAAAAAGTTTTCTCTTGATTATCTGACAGCAAACTAAACCTAGCGTACCAACACCAGTGCCTTTCTGTTGAGGAAAAACTAAATTTTTAAGTTCACTAAACCAACCAAAATCAGTTTATTCTAAAGTACAGCTGAAATCATACTATATCTAAATTTGCTCTTCCAAATCCAAAGTTTGCAGCTTACAGTCAATAGCCACAATCAACCATCGGGTAATTTGTTTGGGATCGTTATCCTGTTAAAAGACCAAATGATGTCCCAGTTTAAGTTTTCAAATATTCAATTTGCATGTACATGGGGTCTAATGGTAGCTATTGGAGACCAGGTGACTGCAGGATGCCCCTGTTTACTGCGATTCAGGCATGTTGATATTAGAGATATTTTCCTCACTCTCTTTCTTCTCTGCTGCAGTTGTTTTAAATATTAAAGTTCATTCTTTAACATGATGTGTTCAAATGTCTTTCCTATAACTATTTCCCAAATTATGAAAATTTGACACATATCTGTCTTACTTTAAAGGGATGTTCTCTTTTCCATTTCCAACATTAGAATGTTTATACCGAATATCTATCCAATATGTAAGATTGGATAGATATTCAATTCAAGGATTTTTTTTGCACCCCTAACTAAACATATTAAAATGAGGAGTTGAATTTTATGGAGAGTTTTAGTGCGAAACAATGCAATAGTGACTAAACTTTGGTTTTGATTGAAAACAGTTGTGGAGGCATTACAGCTAATTTCTAACAGTAATGCATATTACCTTGTTAATGTTAAAGCCAGAGTTGGACATATATGTATAAGGTATAATATTTAATGCAGCAACATAAACTGTGTTTACTTAACTTTGTATAGCTTTTCTTAGGGAAACACACTTTTACAGCATATGCAATAAGCTCATAATTTCAGTGTATTTGACTTAAATATAACAATGCAGGCATTTACAATTATTTAAACAAAAATAAACCTACATATTTAGACACAAACTTTCAGTACAGGCATATTTGTGAATACTGAGCTGTTTAATCAGGATACATTGATCTGAATTTAGCTCCAATAGGCAACTATAATCAGTCCAGACTCTGGGTTAGTTTTGTGTGTCCCAGCTGAATAATGGAGCTGCAGCAACAGGAACTTAAACTGAGCCAGACAGAGTGACCTGGGAAATAAAATGGACATTAGCACAATTACTAGCAGATTATAATCACACAATATTCTGGATAATCTTCAAGCTCTTACTTCATATTCTTGTAATCTTCAGTTAGTGGCAGTTAATTGTTGTAAGATTTCCATTAGAAGCACAAAAGTAATTTCTTTTAGGGACAGAAAGTAAACGTGTAACAGAAAGAAACTAAATACACTCTACTGTTCTCACAAAACTTTAACCACTGAGTTAATAACTCACCCTGGGATGGGAGTAATTAATTTTACTATCACAACAATATGATTTATTCATTTGCCCAAATAACTGTGACTTAATTAATTGCCAGTCAGAGGAAATCTGAAGCGAAAGAAAGCTGAGTAAACAAAACATGTAATGAACAGTAATGAGTTGTCATCAGCTTGTATCACTGGGGCTTCTTTTACAGGATTCAACATGTAGGAAACAGGAGGTCTGAACAGGATGCACAAACTGCACAGATCTGTCAATAAGGTAATCAGATGTAAAGACATTTCACCCACTAATACCAAAGTAAACATTTTAGTCATAAAAACTCATATAATATCTCTACCACTCACTGTTTTCTCCAAACTAGTCAGTTTTTTCCTTCATGATTGCAGTATATTTCTATCTAGGTCACCATATGTCTTGTGACAAAAGCTCCAGATACATTTACATTTCATTTAGCAGGCTTCCTCTCATTTAAAGAGCCGTGATGACATCACAAAACAGCCATCTGGGTTCTGCACGTCAGTCGGCTCGGCGCCTCACAGCCCGGTTTAAGCAACACATCCACCATAATGGATTTTAAAACAGTGCCCAGGACCCACCATGTCCTATTTGGTAGAGTCCTTACAGTGCCTTGTAATGTAACATCCACACATTTCAATGGCTTCCACTGGGATTTAATGTAACAGACCAACACAAAATGCTGCATAATCATGAAGCTGAAAGAAAGCAATGCATTAGACAGGCCCAGCTCAGATCAGATAAGAGGAAAACAGCTGTGGTTGTCTGATTTTATGGTCGGTGTCTGCTGGAAGCTGACTCTCCACCTCCATTTTGGGGTCTTTTGTAGCCCCTAACCTCCATAAGAGGCTTATATTTAGCTCCGTCCTCCATTGACTCTTAACAGCTTCAAAGTTCCTGATGAGGAATGGCATAATGTCTCCACCATGTGTCATGATGAGGAGCCTGTTTCAGGGCCAACTGCAAACCAAACAGTTTCATTTTTTATCTGATCTTTTTCCCAATATGGCTTCTGGAAGCCTGCAGACAGGACTTCCTGCTAGAGGAACAAAGATTGATCTAAAATATTGATCTTATTGGTATTAAGTAGGTATGAGAATTGGATTGATATTAGTGTGATCCCTATTGAATTGTTTTATATAATAATAATAATAATTCAAAGGAAAAACAAGAAAACACCTAAAAGTCAGACGTTTGATGATATACCCTATTTCAAAAATATGTATCTATAATGGTATCAGTATTAGATTGCTATCAAAATATGCAGTATTACCTCTACTTCTTTTTGCTTTATTTAAATAATGTCTTTGTTTTTACCTTCCTTAAGTAAGTATATTTATAGAATACACAACTATTCCTTTTTTTGCCAACAGTGTTGGACTTCTGCAGCTTCTCCAGAGTTTTTATGGGTTTCTTTGCTCCATCTCAAAATAATGCTGCCTTTGACTGACCTGTCATTGGGGCAGAAGTCATAGTATTCTCTTTTCGGACTGAGTAGTGAGATGCTCAAATCTTGTGATATTGATTTAAAACCTAATCCTGATGTAAATTTCCCTACCTCTTTATTTCTAAACTGCCTGCTCTGTTCTTTGGTCGTTATGTTCCTGTTTGCTCACCGATGTTCTCAAACAAACCTCTAAAACCTTGACCTTGACATATTTACACAGAGATTTAATTACACACAGGTGGAATTTAATTACTCATTAAGTGACTTCTGAAGGTAGTTCTTAGTTCTTTGTAGAGGGTTATATTTAGGGGTATCAATGTGGAAAGGCCTGCATTCAACAGAATGTCAGGTTTGTATTTGTAACTAAAATGAAAACCATGTTATACTTCCTTGCACAACACTATTTTACGTTAATGTCACATGAAAACCTAAAATACAGAGTAACGCCATGTGATAAACTTTAAGAATTTCAAAATCATCCGTCATCATCTTCTATCGTTTACATTTCAAATTCACTCAAAATCATTTGCATGTCCCTGCGTACAGAGTCTCTCTATATTCATGTATGTGGGGATGATATGTTGCCATATTTTTGCATGCATCCATATGTATGCCAGCTTGTCTCTCTGTATGTTCATACATGAATGTATGAGTGCATCTGCGGGTTTGTTTGTGCAAAGCTGCTGACCTTTGTGTCTGATGAGGTATCTGCCGAGGACGATGAGGAGGCAAAGCAGGATGAAGACGATAACAGCCACCACCCCTCCGATCACAGCATGGTCCACGCCCGAAGATGTCGACATGGCTGTCGTGTCTTCAGAGGAGGTCAGGCGGGGCGGGATGACAAGAAGAGAAGAAGTTAGGACCCGAGAGAAGGGAAAAATAAGAGTAAGAGTATGTAGCAGCCATACAACTGGAGGAGATAAGAAGAAAACAGAGAAGAGACAAGACAGTGAGTATTCCTCGATGTATAAGAAGCAGAGGAATCGTAATGGGAGAGAGGAAAAGAAACATTGGGGTTGGTGGATGAATATTGGTGGAAATGAAAGACGGATGATGAAAGGCAGCAGAAATAGAGCGGGAGAAAATAATGGGGAGAGTGACAGAGGGAAGGCAAAAAGAAAAGATAAGAACAGGGGAGCAAAGAAATATGTCAGAATATAATACCCACTGTGGCAAACCTTCACCAGACAAAAACAGAGAAGCAAAAACAAAGCCAGGAGAAAGAGAGTCGCAATTTCATCACCCGCCATTAAAAATTGTTTGTGCCTAACTTACACAGAAATGTGCAGCTTACAGCTTCCTTCTGTGAACGGGAACAAACATAATTCCAGATGTTGGGTGAAATCTCCCCAGTTGTCTGTTGTTATGCTATGCAAGTTTTAGAAAGAGAGAGAAACTTGTTGGGGGCTTAAAATGACCAGGATATCCAGAGTGTGGTGCAGCCTTTTGTCTGTTTCTGGTATCAAATTATTCCAAGGCTTTTATTGTTGCACTTTCAAAATCAATACAATATGTTGAATGAAATTGATTTAATTCATCATAAATGCTACTTTTTATTTAATGCATACCAAGTAACATCTTAATCTCTGAAAAGTTCATGTATGAGTTGTCATAATCAGCTTTATTCACCAGGTTTATGCAAACAAACAGGACATTTGACTTCGGCTCCATTTTGCTCTTAATGAAGATGCTTTAAATGTCAATATATATCAGAAAAAGAGTTGCTGTGAAGTAAAAACCTTTTTTTCTCCTTAATTTTTATTCCTAAATCTGTTGTTATTTAGCAATTTGCTTTAACTGCAAAACACGTCAAAGTGCGTCCTTTTGAATGAAGGTGCATTATGGGTCATCATGGTAATTATGACTTTTATTATTGTTTAATATATTTATCAAACAGTGAACATTACAAAAACATACAAACATAGAGCAATTATCCATGAGAAAAAGAAAAAACGTAGTAATAATGGTAATAAACGTGTAATAATAAATATGACCACCTATTAGTAAATACTATCTATGTATTTTATTATCTATCATTAATATGATCAGAAAAAAATCATTTTTATTTGTGAGTCTTGTGAATCAATAGTCACTAGTTGCTTGTGTGTTTCTGAAAAAGGCAGCTTTCCTCCTTAATCTGTGACGAAGTAGAACTACTCACCCATTCATGCCATTCACAAAAGATTTAAAGTTTTATTCCCACCATTTCTGTTTGCACCAGCCTTTTTGGCCTCTCAGTGCTTGGAGAAGGTATCAGTTTGCAGCCCAAACAATTTGACACAGCATTTATTTCGCCTGTCTCTTTAGGCTGTATAAAAGCCCTGGGTGTTTGTAAGAAAGTCACTCAGATAAAATCAACCCTGAAGTGGCACTTCCCCAACGTGTGGGACATAAAAAGCATAAAACACTTTGCGAAATCAAGGGGAGAAGTTGGATTCCATTAGGCGAGTGTTTGAAGGACCAAACAAAAGGAGAAAAAAAGACAAAGGTTATTTGGAGACCCCACGTGACTACAGTAACAAGATGCAATGACAAACGCAGAGATGGGGGGAAAAAAAGAGCGAGACCACAACCAGCTGATGTGATGAGCATCCAACTTTGCAAGGAGGAGTAGCACTTCTATTTCTCAGAGAAGTATAGGACGTGACAAGAGCTAACCAGACAGAGAGCAGAACAATGGAAAAGCTTGACGAGTGAGGGAGAAGTGGAAGGAAAAGACAAAGCACACTTAAAGTGGAACACACACTCTGAATGGCCGGCGTGGAGGTGAGAGGGGCATGCTGACGAGGCGAGAATGGGAATGAGCCAATAAATTCTGCTGTCAGCATCAAAGGAAGGCAGACAAGACCCAAGAACAACTCAAAGCCAGCGCCCGCACCACCACAACCTATACCACACTGACACACACACCCCCACACATAGAAAGTACAACAATGTGTAAATGACTTGTACCATTTAAGAGGTCATGCTGGCTGGCATGTCTTAGAGAAATGCGAGTGCATGACGTCTTGTTGTGTTCAGAGGCGGTTTGTCCATGTATGTCATGTATGTGCTGCTTTAAAAAATTCATTGTCCTGCTCTAGAGTTCAACATTTGTTTTCTCCCCAGAACACCAGACAGACAAAAACACAAGAACCACAGGAAGGCACCAGTGCATCTCAATAAACTAGAATATCATCAAAAAGTTTGTAATTCAGTTCAAAAAGTGAAACACATATATTACACAGATTGATTACACACACACTGATATATTTCAAGTGAGTATTTTTTATAAGTTTTGAAGTTTATGGTTTGTAGCTAATGAAACTCCAAAATTGAGTTACTCAGAAAATGTTAATGTTATAATAATGCAGTGTTTTAATAGACCAATAAACAGGAGTTGTTGGCCTCATGAAAATCATGTCCATAAGCTGTACAGTATGTTCACTTGGTGATCAGCCTTCAGCTCTCCTGCATTGATGAGCATGGCATTTCTCATCTTTCTCTTGTACATTATGTTCTGGTTTTTTGTTGTTGTTTTTTTTCATTTTTGTTAAGATTATATCCATTTTATTCTGTTTTGTCACCAGCAACAGTCCACTCCAAGAGAATCCTCACCAGGTTTTTCTGCCCATTAATATGCTTATATTCTGTGATCAGCCAGCTTTTTTAGCAAGGCCATTTTGTGGCTTATCCTCACTGTGAAGGATGTCTATGTGTGTCTGCTGGACTGCTGTCATGCAGACTGTCACGGCAGCAGTCCATTCCATGATTGTATAAGCCATAACATGCTTTTTTTTGTTGGTCTTAGGTAATATTCTAATTTTCTTAAAAGCTAAATGTAAAGGCCAATAACTGTAACATATACTCTTTAAAGTTAACAAAAAACAAAAGCTTATGGGTGACCAATTATACTTCCTTGAAGAGGTTATGATTGGTCTATGAGCTATAGAAAACATGTTCATTACATTTTTTGCATAAAATCATTTTTAGATAATGAGATTGTAGTCTGCTCAGTTCTGGCTATTTTGAGTCCCTTTCAGAATGAACTGTTTTAGGGCGACTTGTTACTTGAAATCCAAATAAGCTGCAGCTGCCACACCCCAACTCAATGTTTACACTCACACATGACAATGGCTGCAAACAAATTATAATTATAATAACAATTATACAACTGTACATCTTTGAACAGCAGAAATGGAGCCTCCTGCACAACCAGCAAGAATGTAGCAAGTGGTTTCTGGATGGTTAGTCAACAACAAAATACTTGCTTTTTCCAGCAGCCATTGTACAGTGAATGCAGCAGTAAAACCAGCTGACCAAACGTGCTGGAGCTCCGCTTGGGTTGCTAGGTAACCGCGCCGTACCCTTCGATTGCGACACAACAAAAGGGAGGTTTTTGAAACAACTCATTTTCCAGAGACCAAAAAATATTAACTTATTGCCAAAAGCTGCTGGGTTTTGTTTCAGCACTTGGAAGTGTATGAGAGTGCAAAATGTGAATTTTCCCTAACAGGTCCCCTTTAAGGCGTATTCATCTGTGTTGTTAATTTACATGTGAATTTCGCTTTTTGAATGAAAAGGACTGAAATAGATGGGCTTTTCAGTTATGTCCCACTGCATTAAAAAGCACCTGTATGCTGTGTGGGTGGGGATTTCATTCATCTTTCTGCTTAAGTGTTTAGTACATCAGACATACAAACACAAGACAGCATCACAGACAGATAGATGCACAGACAGGCGGTTGAAAACGACAGACACCCACACAAACATGAGACTGCTGGAAAAAGTTATACCTGTCGAGTTGCGTGCATCATCTTCTCAAGATGAGTAGATGGACAGTTGAATATTTAGATGAATGATGGATGAATGAAGGGTTGGATGGATGGAGGAGCGGATGCATGGACAAAGATGAGGAGTGCATGTTGAGGATACGGGGGTTAAGGATTAGGGAATATCAATAAGAGGAAAGAGGACAACAAGAAAAAAAAAGCATGAAATAGCTGCAAACAGCCACAAAAATCCAATTTTTGTCCATCACTGTGTGTTTTCTAGGAGTGTTTGCATGGGTGTGCATATAAAACAAGTATCCCTGACAGCTATGCAGTCTGTGTATTGAAGGAGAAAATAACAAAGCAGTGACTTTAATGTTTCCCCCCCCATCTTTCCACTCCATTACTAAACGTCTTGTGTGAGTGCAAGTGTGGAACTGGTTTTACCTGTGAAAGTGTAAACTCCGTTCGTCTGGACGGAAACTGAGGGGGTGGGGGATGAGAGGGAGGGAGTCGCAGGGGATGGAGGGATGAGAGGGGAGGAGTCAGGGGAAAAAGGCAGGTCAGGGAAAAGGGCGTTGGAGAGGGTGGTGGTGGAAGACGGTGGGATGGTGGTTGAGATCACAGCAGTCAAAGGGGAAGAGTCAGGGGAAAAGGTGGAGATGAAGTCACTGAAGTCTGACCCTGAGCCTTGGAAGACGTCAGGTGGGGAGGAGGGAGAGATGGAAGTGGGGAGAAACGTGGGGGTAACTGCGTTTGAGGAGTCGGGGTCGTCTTTGTGGGTCAGGTGGAGGAATATGTGTTACAAGGCGAAGAGCAATAGGCAAGCAAAGCGTAATAATAATAATAAAAATAAAACACACAAACAGACCAACGCATTGAACAAACACGGCACATCAACAGCCAAGGGAAAGAGGCGCAACAATGTGCGAAAGCGGTTTGGTGGTTATGGTTGCACGGTTGGATGAGAAAAACAAAACAAAACGAAAAAAGGAAATCAGAAGAGAAAAAAGATGGACGTACCAGCAAAGCCACAACAAACAACAGAAGAAATAAAAATAAAAAACATGATGAAGAAACGTAAAAGATCCCTGTCTCTACATAAATCCCACTTCTCCTCAGTGTTTCTCCCCTTACCTTGCACCTGAAGTGTGTAGCTCCCTCTGCCCTTCCCAATGCCGTTGTCAGCATGGCAGATGTACATGCCGTTATCTGATTTGTTGAGCACTGAAAAGGACAAGAAAGCACCATCGGCTTTGGCCAGTGGGGGGAGCTCTCCCTCCGCCTTCTCCCAGGAGTAGATGGTGGGCCTGAGACAGATGAAACGAGAAACCTGAGCTGCTTGATGTGCACACTTTGCAAATAAAGTAGGGAAGCAGTGGAGTGAAAAGATGGAGAAAGGTGTGGAGGAGGTGGAAACAGAGAAAAAAATTCAAGAAGAAGAAAGAAGAGCAGAAAAAAGATAACAGCAACAGATGAAACAAAGGGAAATCTTATGATTATCATGTTACAATCACTAGCTCTTGTTTTTATTAAGATTGTATGTTATAAACAAGACAAAGATAAAACATGGAATATTTTTTTTATTTTACTATTAACAACTCTTTTTTTACTTTTATTCCCCTAAACAGAATCTACAGAAAAAAATGCCTTCAGAAGCTATAGAAGTGAATCTTTTGGGCTGTTTTTGTTCTTATTACATCTCTGTTAAGTTGACTTACTAGTCAATGGTGTGAAAGAAGGTGATCTAACCTAATTGAGACAAAAACATAACTTTTTTGGCCCACATGACCCTGAACACACCACAGACAGTAAAAAGGGGCAGTGGAGATCTCATGCTCTGGGGATTCTCTTTTTCAGTAACAACAGGAAATATGCCACCAATATGGAGGTATTTGAGGAGAAATACAGGATAATACTGGAAGAAAACCTGTCAGAAACTTTAAAGACTTAAGATGGGGAATTAGACTCGCCTTCCAACAGGGTAACTAAACACATCTACAATAGAGTAGTTTACAGGAAAACATATTTAGGATCCAGACAAATTGCTAAATCCACCTCAGAGTTTAGACTTGTAACATGAAGCTCATAAATCTTCTCTATGCAATCTGACTGATCTTAAGCTGCTGTTTAAAACGGAAAAACCACTATGTTGTGTTTCTATCAAGTAAAATCTCATAAAAAAACATTGATGTCTGTGTAGGGCTGCACAATCTATTGCAAATATGTCATTACAATATTTGTGTCCGCAGTATTCATAGCACAAAGGACTGTTATGGAGTACAATAATTGTTGGCTAACATCCAAAGTGTCCTGAACTCTTATTTTGCATGCTAATGTAATCTTTAGCCTGTTGAACTGAGCTTTAGTGCTGCAGATGTTCACACCGGACACAAAGGGCATTGTCCAAAATGCTAAAGGTCAGACAGGGTGATGAAAGTGCTGATAACAAAATAAACACATATCACAACTTTTATCGTCATACCAAAATTATCGTCTTTGTAATATTTTCTGATATTGTATTTCTGAGGTGTTTCCTAATGAAATGTGAAGAATTTTAGGAGGAATGGTCACCTTTTTTAAAGGCATTGAAGAAAGAACAAAAAGTGTTTGAAGAAAATGCGAGTATGGTGATCGAAAAGACGGAGGTATTTCCTCCAAAAGCAGATGAAACGAAACGCAGTGAGAGGGAGACAACAGAATCAGAGCTTCAGATCTGCCCTTGTTAGAAAAATCCATTTGGCGTAACAGATTGTATATGAGAAAGATAGCGAGACGTGCCTTGATAAAAGAATCAATTATGCAAATAGCAAAGTCCTTAAGCACTGTACAGTAATTACAATGACGGCAAGTCTGAATCAGGGACGGATCTGGATGTCTTGGACTGATTAGTTGCTCTCTGAAATGTGCACATAAAGGTGCAGTCTGTAGATTTAAAGCGTTAGTGAAGTGAACGTTTGTCCCCTCTTCTGATAATTTGTCTGTTTACACCAAATATAAAAAAACTGAATAACTTGAGCTAAAAACTCTCTCTCTTTCTAAAACCTGCATAGAGCTAGAATAAAACAAACAATAGCCGAGTCCCTCAACACTTGGCATTGCTTTGTTAGTTTTGCATTTCCTATAGGAATACAAATGCCAAAGACAGGCTCACGTGCTCAGTCAGCACTCCCAAGACAAATAAAAAAAAGATTATCCAAGCATTAAGCATTTAAAGCAAGTGCGTCTGGTTACCTGCTATAAAATGTAATCAGCTGTTGTATTACGCTGCCTCCAAATGTGACATAATATGCAATTAACTGAACAATTAACTTCACATTTAACGGCTGTAGCTTGTGTTCTGTTATTGAATGTAAAGCTAATCTCTTTTACAGCGGCTACGGGTCAGAACACAGAGAACCTGTCACAGGAAACATGTGTAAAGTATTCTTTTATGGCTATAAAATCTGCTTTTAGTGTGAGCTTTATGCTTAGCAAGCATCCATTAGCTCAAATTTGAAGATCATTTTATGATCATGACCCCTGCATGAAAGATTCTTTATTTTCAGATTTGATAATAGAGATAACAGATTAGATTCAGTCGCTATTTTCAGATGTTAGAGTTTAACAGTAGATAAAATAATTAATCAAATTGTAAAGCTCTCAGCTGTATAAAGTCTGACAAGTTTATTTATTTTATTTTTTAGCAGATGGATCCAGTTAAACTCTTTTGATTCCATTTGCTCTCAGCAGTGGGGTTTTGAGGCTCATAAGGCAGCACGATTCACAAAAGAGGCTCTGATGCTGTTACTTCCTGCCAAGCATTAAAAATCCAACAGTGAAACTCAGCGGTGGAGAAAAAGAAAGTGAAGCCTTGCTTTTAAAGGCAGATATTTTACTCTCTACTTGGTAATAGCAGAGGGGATCATAGTCAAAAATCACACATAACTTTTAGTTTCTCTGCTGCTTTATCTGTAAAAGGTCTCTTTAAACCTTTATAAAATACTGCTACAAGGTCCTGAAATCAAACAAGAAAAAGTGACCAAAATATTTATGCATCAAATAAGCTTGGCAAAAATGCAGCAAATAGGTGATAATATATTTTCAGGACAAAATAAATACAGATAATATATTGAATTGCATTAAATTTACACTACTGCATCAACAAAATTAAGTAATTAGGTTTTAGAATCAGCCAGCAAGGCTTCACTCTATTATGTTGGGAAAATAAAATAATAAAAAAAAAGATTAATTTCAGTATCTACTTACTTTATCTATCTGAAAAAAAGAAACGAAACAGTAAAAAGTTTCAGCTACTTCCTTTGCCGTATTGTTATGACTCATGCCATTGAGCTGACATTGCTGACAGCTGTTGTGCTCAGAGCTGTCAGTAGAGGATATTGACAGGTCAGATAGACGGTGCAGCAGAGGAACACCAACTAAGTTATCAGAGTAAAAATATTTTACATTTCTGTGAAGTTCATTGAGGTTATGTGGCATATTATCAGTAATGATTATCTTACCTGCAGGATATTGAGCTGAGTCATCTCAGAAACACATAAACTTATCTACGTTTATATTGATTTTCCAGGCAAATAGTGCCATTTTATAGTACAGTCAAGTAACGCGTTTCTGCCACAGCAGATTCAATGATTCATCAAACGTGTGAAGCAATCAAAGCAACACTCCAGATATATTTTTATGAGGGATTAACATAAAAGCTCAAGTCAATTTTTCATAATGCCCTCTTTTAAGTATATGGTTATATTTAATGACGTTCTTATCGGTATTTAGGTTGTGAATTGTAGAATGCAGAGGCAAGAAATTTTGAAATGCTGATGATCTCAACTTCAAATGCAGAAAAAGGAGTTTAAAAGACTTTAAGAGTAGTCATATTTTTACCAAAGACTTGGAATAATCTGGATCTCTTAGCTCTTCAACATTTATTGTCTCAGTAATCTGGGGTAATTTCTTATAGTCAAGTTGTACTTAATGTACTGCTGTTAAAAGTCAGTCCGTTTGTTTAGCACTACATTACCCATGATGCATTTGTTCATTTTGTAGTTCCAATTTCACGTAGCTCAGCAAGTGATTTTCTGTGTTTGTGTGGCTCGGTGGCATAAAAATAGCATCCACTATCAATCCTTCCTTAATCCCATGTGTATGAAACCTGTGTGCATTTTTATTATGAAAGTATACAGTTTTTTCAACTTCTATGCTATACTTTGCCAGGTATACTGTCATTATAGTAGTATATGAGGAAATTTACCGTTAATTCATATTTTCTGACGGTTTTTGCTATTTGTATGTTTATTGCACTTGACCAATAATTCATGTGTGGTGTTATGGTGCCCTCTATTTGATTTCTGTGTTACTACAGGCCATTTTCATCCATCTATGTGTAGCCGTTTTTGCCCTCATGGCTATTAATATTCACCTTTATTGTTTCTACTGTTTCACATAACCCACACCCCCACACGCCTACACACACGCATACATACGAAACCAAATATAAGCACATTGTTACCATCTCCACTTCATCATCATCTCTACCATCATCTCCCATGTACCTGCAATTATTCCATCAATAAACCTTCTAAGCTGCGCTGCTGGAGTTGACCTATTCCCTCTGACCGAGGAAGATTCAATTGATGAGAAATCTGAAATGAGCGCATGTTAGACGCACACAGTCTTCTACAAATGCTATAATTAAAAAATATCTTTTTCTACATCCCTATACAGGTAAAAAATATATATTTTTCAATGTCTTGATAAAATTTTATGAAATATTTCTTAAGGTTCTCAATCCGGTTGGTTAGCCCTTGCATACTGTAAGCTCCATGTGTGTATTTATTTCTTCTGGGTAGTTTTCCCTGCTTTTTGGCACCCAAAGCAGCCGACGGTAACAGTGCTCACTTCCAGAGCCATCAAAAAGGTTTGTGAATTGTTCATAAAAAGTGAAATCAATGGTTATGTGTGTAACATCATCCAGACAAAGCTGTCTCATGCAGCAGGACTCTGCGCAGTTACATTGTTAGGAGACCTTTCCTAACATTTTGAAGCACAGACACAAGCATGTGTCAATAAACTGATTTCTTTTTAACTGCAAGCCTGGAAATAGTGATGCAATTTCTGCCAGCTCTTGTTGTCTTGTTAGTTTAGAAAGTCAGTGATGCTGAAATTTATTGTTACTGTGATGGATTTAGGGTCCAGTGCAGAAAGCTCTAAGATAGAGAACACTACATTTTCCTAAGTTATAATACGAGTCTCTTCGTCACTTCCATCAACTGTTTAATTGTTCTATTAAACAGTTTCATGTCCTTTTTATTGTTTTATTTTTATTTCACTTTGAAGTGCTAATGTCGGACTAATTACTCTGTCATGTTGAAAAAAAAAAGATTTTGAATGCATGGATCCATATTTTGGATCCACTATTACACTCATCCACATAATGCATAAAATACCACATCAAATATCTAATTTGGAGCAACGCGTAGGAATGATTTTTTTCGTTATCATAAGAATACAGATGTCTAATTAGAGTAGGTATAGCTACAGCGCTAGAGGTTTTCTCAATGTAACCAGTGACAGACTGATATAAGGCATCGGCAGCCATGTCCTAAAATAATTTACAGCTTACTGTAATCGTATTACACGCCTCCTGCTGTTTGTAAAGCTGACCATGACCTTGCACACTTACAGATGCTCGCATGAAACAGGTTTTAGTTCTTCAAACCTTCTCAGCTTTAAATGTGTTAAATGAGCACAGGAAGAAGAGCTTAACTTGTAAAATGACTAGAGGACTGGAAATATGATGAGATTATAAACCCTTGTTGGCTGCGTTGATCAAATAGATAGGAAATATAATAGATTGTAAAACGCAGATTTTCTGCCTTTCCTTCTTGCTGCTGGGCGTCAAAGAAACCAGAAAGAATTTGACACGCTTAGCCATCCTTTTAAACCTAAAACGATGAAACTACTGAGGGAAAAAAAGTGTGGATAGGGGAATGTAGTGTGACATTTATTGAGTCTGATTGGGGAGGGCAGCTCGACGGGAGGCGAAGGAGCTGAGTGGCTGGGTGTGTCGGAGGAAAGGTGTTGTCGCAGTGATTGGGTTTTGACTGACAGCTGCAGGGACAGTCTGTATCTGATTTGATTGGACACTAGTTCACCCACACGCCGCTGTTCACACAACTGAGCACGCTCCAATCCTTCTTCTTTTTCTATCACACACAGACATACATGGTATATCTTTCTATCTTCACAAGGACTTTGCATCGAGTTCTATTCATTTTTTATTCATTTTTATGATCATACCTTAGCCCTAAATCTAGCCCCTAGATTTAAGCCCCTTTTTCTTATGGGGCTTTGGGACCTATAAGAAGAATGGGGCCCTCACACTGTAGTATTTGCTTCAAAAATGGGCCTTACAACATGATGCTAAAACACACAAATACACACTGAGTTCTTCTTGTTTTTTTTCTCTCATTGCCTGTCTTGGTCATTTGTTGCTTGTCACCATATCTTTCTGTTTCCCTTCCACCCACACGTCGCTTCGCTTCACTTCACACTACCACTCCTTTCCCTCTTTGTTTTTCTTCCCTTTCCACCTCCTGCTTAGCCATCCTCTTCTTACATATTGTTATTTTTTTAAATAGCACTTTCTGAAACTTAGCTATGAATAATATATTATTATACTTTAAAGAACACATCATAGTTTTTATTACTTCCTCTACTTACTCCCACCCTGTTTGGTCTGCTTTAATCGAACTCTAATTCATTTGCCTAGAAAGTCCAGTTCGTTTGGAGAAGTGTGCGTTGAAAATTGATGCAATCCAAAAAAGCTAACTCTTGTCTGCCTAGAAACTTTGGTCTTTTTTAAGTTGACGTGGGCTCTCAAATTTATATGTGAACGCCAAGCAGGCCAGAGACCGCTCCAAAAGTTACCATGCACGGCATTCTGGGTAAATACAACCAAGACAAACACAAGAGTCTAGCGCTAGTGGAAGAAATAGCTTGTGGTCTTTTACAAAAGACAAGTGAGAAGTCCTGCTAAAATCTGACAGTGCTCCAATTTTGTTCTCATTTCATAAAGGAAGTTGTATTCTGTGTCTTCTTCAGAGGTTTTTGTGTAATTTCTTCCAGTGGTTCTTGGTACAGCGCCACCACTGGTGAGGAGGGGAACAGGTTTTCCAAAGAATTTGACTCGATTGACAAAGTCCAGTGTGAAAGGTAAAAGGTAAAGGTAATTTTATTTATATAGCACATTTTCAGCATACAAAGTGCCAACCACACTGACTGAAAATGTGACAAATCTTCCAACTTTGGTCCCCAATCAAACTGAGTCTACTGGCCTATCAGGTGTGGAAACTCTGTAAGAGTGACACTGTATTTCAAACTCCAAACTTGGGCATCAAAGCATAACATATGATAGCAAAGTTTGTAGCTCAGATTTGAGTTTAAATAAGTAGATTTATATGGTGATCTATACAAAATTAAGTTGAAATACTGTTTTTTAGTCAGAGTGCAACAAAACTAAATCATTCTCATTTATTTAACAGTATAGAAAAAGTAGCCTCTCCCAAAGCTAATTATCACAGCTAAATGTATAAGAGGAACATTTGAAGGGATCAGTGATTAATTTAGCTCACACATCAGTTGAATATATTTTGGAAAACAGTCTTTTTAGCAAAGAAAACAATCTCTATTTAGTGATAGATGGTGATAACCATCAAGTGAGTATTGTTACTGATGATATGCTGTTATCATGTAGGGAAAGGCAGTTTTTAAGTTATGACTCAAAGACTGATTTTATGTTAGAAAAGTGTTCTAAAATGACTGATTTGATATAAAAATCTGTGGAAATGCATTTTGTGATTTATTCATATTTTATACTTTCAAGGTTTTTAGTTTTTCTTTACTCTAAAATATTATGATATTTAGTCTTAAAGTATATTTATAGAATCTCCTGAACAAGTCCATTATGACAAGAAAGAGCCATTTATTACTGCAGCACAGGGCCATTTCTCATGTAAGAGCATGCATAATTCAAAGGGATGGTTTCATCCACTGAGTGCTATTGTATCGCAGACAGATTCTCAGCAGATCTGCCCGTAGGACTACCGTCACAGCCACTTTTATTGTATCAATGCATACATGCAATGACAATCACCTCCTTCTCATCAGCCCCCTCTGTTTTTCACTTGACAGTCAAACTTAGCAGTTAGTCTTCTTCCTTAGCCCTCCCGTGAAACGATGACAGGGCGACGACGGCGGAGTAGGGAAGGGATGACAGGACGGTCTAGCTGACGGGGAGGGCGGGGTGAAAAGGTGCACGTCGAGAGAAGAAGGAGAATTATGGGAAAGGACGGATAGAGGTGGTAGAGAAGGAGGGCAAGAAGGCGGCGTGACAAGGCGGAGAGCGGCGAACGAGGTGTGAGTGACACGCCAGTGGAGAGATACCAGACAACGGAGGGGATGGGCGGAGGCAGGGAGAGGAGCGAGAGGATGGCAGAGCGGATCGATGAAGGTTCATCTATAATGCAGAGAGGCCAGTGGAAGAGTATATTTGTGTGGGCAGGATTTAAGACGCTGGCTTGTTTCTGTGTGTGTTGCCTTCAGAGGAATTGTGTATAAACCATATGAGTGAAAACATGAGAGCTTGTACAAGCAGCTGCTATGTTTTTTTTCCCTGAGTCATGTTTGAACAAGTAACTATTTGCTCAGGCAGTTGTCAGAAATTGAACATGTTAATGTGTGATTACTTAGAAGTGTTTCTAAACTCTATGGCTGGTTCCTGTACAAGCACCCTGCAGGTGCAGCTATATTTTTGAGGTGTTTATTGGTGCTAATGATTGTTTACCTACCATGTAATTTGATGCATTTGCTTAAATTTCAAGAGTGTTTACATGTTTGCTTCTTTATACTGAGCTCTTGTTCTGTATTGTATTTTTAGAAAGTTCTGTTTTAAGGTTATTAGCAGCAAAACCTTGCCTGCAGTACATATTTATCTTGGCTAACTTGTATTAAATTAGCATGGATCTATCAGTCCTTCCTACAGCCTGAGGTGAGAGGCTAGTTCAAGCACATTTTTACAATTTTTAACAGTTCCAGTATAAAAATGTCACACTGGCTGAATAAACCTTTATTTTATAAGCCTTTAAAATGTCCATGATGCATCCTATCCCTGGGCTTTTGGAAGAGAAATAGGCCCACATGGTTACAGATCCTCCACTGTTCACAACATTTCCCCCAGGAACATTTTCTTTTCACCAAAGAAACTGTTTTAGCCTCACCAAAACAATTCCACATAAAGTGTTGGAAGGTTTTAGCAGACCCCATATATTTTCATTTGTGATGGTAGGACATTGACAGGCCTTTTTCTTTGTAGCAACCAGTTTTATTGTAAATAGTACCAAATTATTGAAATGAAGGCCCTTTTTGCTGATTTTTTCCCCATCTCCCTTCCTTTTGTGTGTGGTGGTAATGGCACCTAACCCAGCCTTGTTTGTATCAGTTTGAGTCATTTTAAATTATTTAATTATTGACAGGTGTTTTCTTATTGATGTTTTCTTACTGATGAACACATGTCTCATTTGAATGAGGCGTTCTTTATTTTAAAGAATGGATAAAAAAAGGGCATCTGTTTCATGTCAGAGAATGAAACATTTTTGTTTAAAGAAACCAAAGTTCCTACAGATCTTTAAATGATCTGAAAAGTTACATTACATTTTTTTAAAATGCATCTATTTTTGCAATTAAGCTTTTATTGCATTTTGCTCATTTTTCCCATCACCACAATAAAATTGTGAAGGATGCTCTTTGTGAATAATTATTTAATAATAGTGTGACTATACTTTTAAGTTGTTTTAAATAGAAAAAAATCTACTTGGGTCTTTGTGTCCTTCAGCATAGTCATTAACTTTAGCCTCCAGGAAGAACTTATCTGTATTCATACAAAAGGAAGGCACTAAAAAAGTCTACTGCAAGTTAGTTATTAACATTTCATACCATTTTGCATTAACCTCATTTTCCTTCTGCTCAAGTCCTCCACCCTCCTCCAAGAATTTAAACAACTTAGTAATGAGGCTTTCTCTCCTAAATAACATCAAATACAAGTTTAGTTTTTACATAATCCCACCCAAACAGATAGAACTGTAACATGTATACCTCAAACCTAGCTACAGTTTTTTTGTAAGTGACTTTGACACAAGGATTCTTGGACCAAGCTGCTTTTCCTTTAAAGATCCTAATTACCCCGGCACGCTAATTAGGTAGTCAGTAAATTGCTTAAACCTAATGAGACTTTAAACATAAAGAGACAAATGAAGACTTGGAGAGGTGCAATTGACACAGATGGATTCAGGCTCTGATACAGACATATCAAAGGCCTTATTTAAAATTCTTTGAGCCTTGTTATATATTCTGAGTTTTCAGACTTGTTCTAAATTCAGGGAAAAATGTTTGAAATGCTGATGGAAGAATTCAATGTACTTAGGTTATTTACTGCAGTTTCATCAAATTTATAGCAAAATCCTCAAAGCATTTAATCTATGTTTTTTTACTGATGACAGAACATAATACATATCTTCTGTAATGTGACAGAAAAGGAAGTAATTTTTTGCTGCAGTGATGATGCATTGTTTCCAGGCAACGCGGGCATCCACAATGGTGTGTCTCATTAGTTCCTCTGTTTTAAACTATCTTAAAAACTAATGAACTCACTCCCTCAGCTGCGATGTCTGAGTCTGAGAGGGTCTGAACTTGATCTTTTCCTTTTTACTCTCTCTTCTGTTCATCTGAAGCCACTTCACTAATCAGCCCTTTAGTATTTAAACCCGCAGTAGGTCACCAGTCTTCTCCTCTGAGCTCAGTGTTGTCACTTTTCAGTGTTCTGCTATTCCTGACGAGTCCCTCCTATGTATCAGGTTCTGCCTCTGGCTGCTCCTCCTGAGTTGTTTTTCCCACCTGGTTTCTGTAACCTTACATCTTCTTTTTGAAGTAAAGCTCCCGTTTTTGTCTGTGCCACCTCGCCTTTGGTGTCGTGCTTTTTGGTCCTTTGAACTGAGCCCCAATTGTTCCGCTTACCATTATAAAGATTTACAACATGAACCAACTTGTGCTGGTGTGGCTCTAGCAGATGAAGAACTCAGCGTGGTTGCATTAAAACACCCTGAGCTGAGATCTTTGTAAAATCAGAGCGACTGTTTAATGGTAATGATTTGGTCTTGTTGTTAAATATTTATCCATTCTTCCATTTGTCAGCTTATCGGCGCAGGGATATTAAGCAGATCCTCTCACAGGATAAATAACCACACACTGACACAGTCATACCTAACAGCAGCATTAGGTAGAGTAGTTATCCTACAAAACATTTTTATGAACTTCACAGGGAAGCTGTAGTACTTGGGTAGAACCCACACATGCATGGGGAGAACATGCAAACAAGTAAAAAGGTTCTGGATTAAAATGCATTCTACATTTTAATCTGTTTCCTATTTCTTTTCGTTCTCCTGCAAAGAAACAGTGCAAACAACTGCACCACCATGAAGCCCTAATAGAATCATTTTGCTGAGATTCAAAGAGAAAGACTGTATTTCTTCCTTAAAAGGATGTCAGAGTACAACCAGAAGTGAAAGTGTCACCTTTGGCACCCAGAGCTATTCAGTGTCCCCATCCTGTCACCTTAAACCAAGCGGCCCAAATGAACACTGACCCTCGGTTCAGCAGTCTTTTTTTGTGAACAGAGTTGTCATATTTTTTTCAGAAAAACATACTTTAAGTCAAATCTGAGCTCACAAAAGTCCTACAAGAGGATCTCTATTGCTTTTCTCTGAGAAAATAGAATGATGTATAACCTTAAGTTCAAGCTTGTCACAGTTTTATTAGACAGAGATTTGAGAGCTTCAGCTCAGCTGTAGTCTCATAGAAGTCACAGAATTTTGCAAAAGTAGACAACACAATAAGAATTTTCATATTTTGTCATATCATGACTATTTCAATATATTTGAATTGTATTTTATGGGATACACCAACGTAAAAATGTGCGTCAATGAAAATGATACACAGTTCCAAATTTTTATAACATTGAAAATGTATTTGCCTTCAGACACCTGGGTCAAAACTTTGCACAAATACATTTTGCTGGTTGGGCTGGGTGATGAAACAATAATAATATGTATCACAATAGAAACATGGTCAATATCAATTTGAAAATACTACAATTCAGAATCACATGGCATTCCGGGGTGTATAAGTCATGGAAAGGCTTTAGCCGCTCAACTTCTCACGGCCCAGATATGCGAGATTGGTAACATCAACCAACTCACCTCACTTTGATAAGATTGCAACATCCTGTTGTGTAACATGTACAGTAGCAGTTTTATGTTGTGACTGATACTTTCTGTGCAACACTGATGGTCGTTAGCGTTGTGGAGAATAAATGAGGTTAAGCACTCAACCAGCTCATCAATTTGGATTGTGGGAAATGAAGGAATTTGTCACTAGAAATGTAGGCGTCTGCAGACTGTGAGCACAGAGTCTGTGCAGATCACAAAATCACACAGCACGCCTGAGTATGTGGGAGCAGTTTAAAATTTAGACACCGTGCTCCATAACTGCTTAAAAATAAAAAAGAGCAAGGTGAAGGGAAAAAAAATGAGTGCAGCAACTCAAAAGGAAAGTGTGTATAAAAGCAGGAAAGGTCACGTCAGCAGTTTGGAAGTACAAACTTGTGTTATCCTGTTGAAGTAGAACCGCTTAAGTCTTACGACTTTAGCAGCTGCTAATAGGTTTTCTTCTTGGACAGCCCTGTACTTGGCTCATCAACATTCCCATTGACTCCTACCAGCTCCCTGATCCCTGCTGAAGAAAAGCATTCCCAAAGCATGATAAAACCATTACAATGTTTTGCCTTGGGGAACGGTGTGATCAGGGGGACATACAATGTGTGCAAATGGCATTTCTAAAGTAGGCCCCAAAATCACTTTTCATTCTGTATTCCCAACATGGCTTGTTGCAAATGCAAACAGGGCTTCTTATGGATTTCTTTCAGCTATGGCCTTTGTCTTGTCCCTCTTCTATAAAGGCTAGATTTACCATGGGCCTCTTGGCTACATGTCTTTGTAATGCTCTTCCTGTCTAACCTGTGCGTTTTAGGTGGACGCCCATATTTTGGTAGCTTTACAATTGTGTTATACTATTTTCCCTTTCAAATGATTGAAAAGTTCTGCTTTAAACCTTTCTCTGTGTTCCTTGGTCTTCATGATGCTGTTTGTTCAATAAGGATCTCAACCAGATCTCTGAGGCTTGATTTTTATGCACAGGTTCAACTTCTGAAGGCACAGCAGATATTATTTAGGGGTAGAACCACAAATTCCTATCCTCTCATTTTAAAACAGTACTTTGTGTTCACCTAACATAAAATACCAGTAATAAACTGTTAGATTTAGGTTGTAACCTGACATAGTGCAAATATGTGTTTAAATAGACAACATGGCAACAATTATCTGTAAATATAAATGCAGACTGCAGGCAAATGTGTCAGGAGAAACATGAGCTTATTTCTGTAAAATGGTTGACATGAAAAAGGAATGTGTGTGTGCTTTTCTTACTCAGGGTTGCCTTTGCCTGAACACTGCAGAGAAAACCTCTGCCCCTCTATTGCCATCCTCTCCTCAGGGGTGATCGCTACATCAGGGGCATCTATAAGCGGAAGACGAACAGACAGACACACTGTGGTTACATAATACCGGAGTAGGAGCTGTACATTCACACCACAGACAGTCCCATTCATTTCTGTCTCCATCTACTATCGTCTGTGTTATGCATGCATCATCTTACTATGACATAACCCCCTTACACAATAGCATTGCTTTACCTCTGAGCTGCAGTACCATCACCTTGCCCACAGGGGGGCAGTATTCATACAGAGTCCACATCTTCAGTTAGTGATTTCATTTTAGCTGATAAAGTGTTCTTCTTACCCACTGTGGCTCAACTCTAGCTGAGTGCAGCAGGCGAGAAAGGTAAAATTTCTGTCTTCTTCTTGTTATAACAGACTGGTACATTTTAGATCAAACTACAAAAGAGGTGGATGTTTCTCATGCTTTTCAAAATGAAGAAGCAACTCCATCAAAGATACTAGTACCTGTCTTATCTTCTCACCATTCATTCTCCCAGCAAACCTTCCAGTCTCCCAGTTGACTTACACAACACCCGCAGAGACTGCTCACTCTTCTTCTCCCCATGTTTCACAGAGTCGTGGTCGACGACGCAGGAGATTTTGGTGTCATCGTCATTAGCAGTCACTTCCAGGGTGAGCTCGCTGCTGACGTTGTAAGTGGGGTCATCTGGAACGGACTCGACTACGTCAGGGCGCCCTAAAGTGAGGAGACAAGGACATGGAAGGGTTAAAAGTAAAATGGTCTAGTGATCAGGCTCAAAATCTGGGTGTGGTGATGGACTCTGACCCCAACCCTCAGAGCTACATAAAGGCAGTTACAAAGTCAGCCTTCTACCACCTGAAGAACATTTACAGGATTAAGAGAATCAAGATCTCGACAAACTCATTTGTGTGTTTATCTTTAGTCCCATTGATTACTGCAACAGTGTCTTCATGGGTCTGCCTAAAATATCTATGCTCCTGCTGCAGCCAATCCAGAACGCTGCTGCTGGTGTCCTCACTAAAACCAGGAAGATAGAACCCGAGTTCTAAAGTCCTTACACTGGCTCTGTGTATCACAGAGAATAGACTTTAAAATACTGTAGTTAGTTTATAAATTACTGAACGGCTTAGCAGCACAATACTTCAAAGATCTGCTGTTATTCTATCAACCTTCCAGACCTCTCAGGTCTTCTGGTTCTGATTTGCTGTGCAGGCACAGTACCAGAACCAAACATGGAGAAGCAGCATTCAGCTTTTATGCACATCAAATCTGTAACAAACTCCCAGACAACTGCAAAACAGCTGAAATACTGAGTTCCTCTTAGTTTAGACTATAAGACCATCTGTTTAGGGTTCCAACATCCCTAAACCGATGGGATGTTGTTTAGGGAACATGTTCCACTGTTAACATGTTCCACATTAACAGTGGAACATGTTAATGTTAATGTTCCACTTAACATTAGCATTAATGTTAAGTGGAACATTAACCAACACATATGATGTATATTGATAATTTTGATCTAAAGACTGTATCCGTCTCCAAAGCAACCCAAGCACCCCACAGTGTCACAGCACACCCCACAAAAAACATCAAGGGATGACGTCATTGACCTTCTCCAAATCCTCAAAACACATGTGAACCAGACCTATTCTTACCGGTGATTGTGTTACTATAATATCACAAAATAGCTGTCATTTCTTTTATTGAAAGGTCATTCTTTGTACTGATACATCCGTATTGTGACTACAGTAATATAATGTGTTGGTGCAAATTTGCAATTAAAGTATTCCGCTTTCCTTACTACACCTCAGCCATTGACTAGTCTGAGAAAATTGCCTAGCAACCCCCATTTTATCATCCATAGCTGATCCACATTTAAGCCCATTCATTCAGCTTAATTATCCCAACAAGTTATGGGAATATCAGTGAAGGAAATGGAAGCAATTTGTAGATGTTATAATGGACTATGGGAAACTAAGAAAAGTCACTGTGCACTATTCACTAAAGAGGAAAATAAAGCCCTGATGACTATAATTTCAGCCCTAATTGCCTTCTATTTTAACTGTTTGTGGCACAGTTTGAGTATTCAAAAGGTATTTGTACCTTTGGGAAATTCACAAAGGTATTTGTGAGTGCTAAAAGCGAGCAAAGTTGAGTAAATGTGTCCTAGTATAGTCCTAAAATAGTTATACAAAGCAGATACATGTCTTATCTGATGCTATTTGCCTACATTTGAATGAGAAATTGCACATGGATTTTGTATTAGGCAGACAAATATTTAGTCTGCCTAAATGTTTTAAAATAAATAGCATAAAGTTTATTCATAGTCTATGTATTAAATAAATAATTTTAAATAACAATTTGATTTAAATTAAACCAGGCCAAATGATTTTGAATTCAGAAAAAGCACAGTAATTTGCATTTTATAAACTGCACAGAAAAAATACCCTCTGCTGAAGGCTGGTGATAATATAGCACAGGGAAAGAAAGAAACAGAAAAAAGTGACCTTCTATGTGCTGGCTTTGCAAAAAATGGGTTAGAAATGTCAAAGCAGGTTGGTTATTCTCTCCTTCAAACCTTCCAATTGCGAATTGTTTCAAGAGTTAAATGTTAATAAAAACCACTCAAACAAATTAAGGTAGTTCTCTCTCCTACTCAGTGCTGTGTGTTGACTGAGTGTGAAACGAGGTTTTTAGGTTGGGTGATGTCATATCAGTTTTTCCACAATCCATAGCGTTGCCCCTTGGCTTTGAAATGCTGTTTCTAGGTGATTCTTCCAGTCATACTTTCATAAAATTTTGAGAAATGCCCATCAGGTGAAAACTGACTCATTTACAATCCTAATTAAAATTATTTAAAACATTTTTTCTGTCTTGTCACTCACTTTTGCACTAGGTCTATTATCCAATGCAGAAATAAAGAAGGAGCAGAACAGCTGCTGAGAATGGAGGAAATTGCTTAATTATCAGAGCTTAGCCTGATCTAAACCAGGCACTCGGTCCAGGAGCTGTGCTTCCATTACAACTGTACACAAAACTGTTGATATTCCTCTAATGTTGAAAAAGCACAATTTCACATTTGCAGTGTTTCCATTAAACAAGAAGCACAATTGAAATCATATATAAATAAGTTTGTTCACACAATAAGTCAATTAAAAACATGCTGCGCTTCATCGTTCTACCACTTTCTGTGGTCTTCTTCATCTTTTCCACCAGTGGTAACATCCAATGTTTGATCACATGACTCGTGTGATGCAATAAAAGTTTGCATTTACAAAATACACTAATTTCAATACAGTCGAATCGCATGATGGCAGCTCTGTCATGCAAATGTTGCCTCATTACTCATAACCTTGTCTGCAAACGTCAAGTAGACTTCAAACTGCCTGTTCATGTTCATGTTTACCAGCCGGGCCTGCCTGTAACGTCTCAGGCTGAGGGACATCAAAGGGACAGGAGAGGCTAAAGATCTAATGCTGCTACCCTCAGCTTTCTTCGGGCTCACTCGCTCGCTGTTGCTTAGGAGACCGTTTGCATTTCACTTGGTTATAAACCATCGCATTGGACAGGAGGGGGAAAAAGGGGGCAGCTCTGCTCTCAGGGAAAAGAATAAGCAATCTGGTGAAGCCACATTTAGTTATTTAGACTTGTTTGTACAATGTATGCTTTTGTATTGGCTGTTTTCGGGTTTTCTATTTTTTATTTTACATTTCTGAGAGCTGGAGGAAAAGAATCAGGTATGCTTAAGTGAACGTATGAAGCCGCAAAATCAACCACAGTTCCAGTATAAAAGCATAACTGTGGTTGAGACTGCGATTTCAAGATCTCCATCTGTTGCAGGAAGACATATCAGACCGAGTGGTTTGGTTCAGACCGTGAAAGTGGTTCGTGAATCTTGGAGAACGGGCCAGAACCTCGGCACTTACTCCTGCATGAGTTGACAAGCACACTCGCGAATGCACACATGAGCATGGGCGCATGTAGGTCAAGCTTATGAATAACTACCCTCCGAGGAGACAGAGATAGTGGCAGGGAAGCACACTGAAAAACACACACCTTACGTTTCTTTCTTTCTTTCACACTCTGCTGCCCCCCTGCCCTCCCTCCTTCGGCCCTCTACCTCCACCCACACCAGAGAGCACTTCAAATACCTCTGAATCTAATGACATCTCTCTTTTTATTACCATAACCAGTCCTCTGACCCGCTGAGAAAATTAGTTTACTTTCCAGGTGCATTTCAATAAGCCAACGCCAGTCTTTTCGCCGCAGCCTGTCTCTCCCACTATCCCTTCTGTCTCTGCACACACAAAGAACAGCACATACTGGCTTTATTAAAGACAATGGATCTCCAGAATCTAACCTTGGGAATGGTGAAACCCTTTTTGTTTACCCACTGGCTCTTGTGTACCACTCTTATGAAGCCACACATTTTTGTTTTAATGGGGACTTTCAGGTCCAAAGGTGCCGAAAATGAATTCAAGGTGCTCATTAAGGAAAATTTAAAACAATAGATTATGTTTTTTCCCAAATACAGCAATCTTGTGTATTTTCTTGTGATTCCCTTTTCTCCAATTCATTATGAGATTATCAAGGGAAATATAGACGTCTGGTAAACCTAACAGAGTGGTAAATAAAGAGTAATAATAGGTTTGACTTTGTAAGATACAAAACTGGAATTTTCAAAGGTTAGCTGTCCCCAAAACTTTGAAAAATGGAAAAAATATGTAGTTGTGTTTAAGATTTGCAATATGCAAGGTATCAAATAGTTCTAATACATTTCTTACAACTGTTGGCTCTGAGTGCTTTATTCAAAATGAGATTAATATTGAGCTTTTCAGCACCAAAAACCCCAGGTTGGTCTAGCATAAACCAAAAGAAGAATACCTTAAAAAATACCTCATGTGAACCCTTACGTACAGTGGACGATCAGTAATGCTGTGTGCCTGTTTTTGTTTTTCTTTTAATAAAAAGACTTTTTAATGAAAATCTAGTGGCTTCTGACAGAAAACGTAAAATAGACCATCACTGGGTTATTATGTAGGATGATGATTCAAAGGCATACTGCCAAATGGTAGGAAAAAGTTCACCTAACACAAAAAACCCATCTCAGTCCCCATCCTAGAAAGTCTGTGTGGTGAGCAGAAAGGAAAAGTACAATATAGAGAAGACTTATTACTCTCTGTATGGTCTACCCTCGTGAAGTGGTGTAAAAGAATAAGTGATGTTTTACTGGTAAACTGGGGTTGTACAAAAAATATAAGCAGACAAATAAATAAATGTACAAAAATGTCCTAATGTGTTTTTTCACTTCATGGTTTTGCTATTGCCACAACATGTAGATTATTTCCAATGGGTGTCAATAAATCTGAAATAATATTTTCCTTTTGCGATATAACATTAACCCTACAGACCCACCAGGAAAAAGCTAGTACAGCTGCATCATTTATGGGGAACATTCACATGAAGCCAAAAAAGTTACTTATTACTTAATTTGTTTCTAGGAACACGAGCTGGAAAAGGCTGGAAAAAGGAGAGCTGTGTGGGAAAATGCCACAGAAGCTGAGAGAAGACAGAGAAGAGTTGTTCTGAACAGTAATTATAATCCTGCTTCTGAATCTGGAGAAACATTTCAGCATGTCTGTTGCCCTTTGAAGCCATCTTAAAAAATGGGACACTAATAACCATCTGTCGGTGCTACCGTGAAAGAAAAAAAAGAACTGTCGCCTTAGGATTGAGTTCAATAAACTGAACCAATTTACTGCTCTTCCTCTCTGATCCAGTGTGATTATTGTCCTCTCACTTATTTTGCAAACATGCTTGACTTTATTCAGTTGTTTCTTATGTTTATAAGCATCATTTCACTGCTTGTCAGCATTTCTGTGTAATATTCAAATTAGCTAAAAGTGAGCAGGCTGTCTCCTTTACAGTATATTTTTGAACTATTCATCTGCTGATCAGTATTGGTTCTTACTACACCAAGAAACCACCTGTTCCAAGTAGGAGTTAAGCAAGGCATTATTATACAGGGATGGCACCAATTTATTTTGAATAGTAAATACAGCATAAGAGTTCAATAATTTCAAATGGCTTTATTTTTATCTTTACTTTCAGTTTTTGATAGCACCTGCTACTACTGCTATCACAGCATTGCACCAGGTAGGCAGACAGAATAAGCAAATTCCTACAATAATCAAATTTGGAATTTAAATAAATAAAAAAACTTTTTAAAAGCTAACTTTCAATTTTTACCTTATATGTTTTGTTTTATGTCAATATTTTTGTAGTTTTGTTTCAATAGTATTCAATTTTGTAAAAACAAAAACACACAACATACTACTCTCTCTGTATCTGAATAGTACTTTTTTCTGAAATTCCCATAACTACTCCAAAATACTAAGAACTATTTAAATAGCTTTTAGAGGAATGCAAGTATAAACAAAACAAAGCAATTAGTAGCTGACTGTCCAGATAATTCCTTTAGATTTCATCATTAGCCAAAGAAAAAGCCATAACACGAAAGTGAATATTGAATTTAAGGCAGATTTATTAAGATCATTAACTAATTGCTAACAACTGCCTTCTTCATTGATGTTTTGACCCAGAACTCAATAAATATTTCTGACCATTTATAGGCCCGTATGTTTAGATTCAACCTGTCTCTATACAAACAAATGAACACGCACTCAACCCCACTTTTCTGGTCATTTTCATAACAGTAAGAGTTGTGAAAAACATGCAGACACTAAACATAAAAGCAAAACCAGCAATAAGTACTGAATGTGTCAGGCAGTAAAAATTTCTCTCTGCAATTCTTTTCTCATTTTATATTTTGAAAAGATGCTTATTAGTTAAGTGTTATATTTCTCACAGATGCTTACATTTATATTACCATAGGTTGGAAAAGACCAGCAAGCTGTAAGTTAAACTAGAGGTGCACTGATAGCAGGTTTCTGGCCAATCACCAATCTTTAAAAAACCTCACCTTTTTTTTTATAACTAACATTGTCAGGTGTTATAAGTTAAAAGATGCCTGTAGAGGAGTGAGTTGAATATATTCACTCGTATAAATACTTTTCTAAAGTGCAATGCTTACTACACTTTTCTGAAGTTTTATTTATCAAGAAAGGAAAAGTAATGAATTATTTTCTTTTAATTTCACAATAATGGTCCGTCATGCAAAAGTCCAATAAATCTGTGTTTTGGTCGTAATGTGCCAAAAATATAAGAAAGTTAAAAGGTTTTCATACTTTTGCAAGGGATTATGCAACCCAATGCTCAAAGGCAAAGAAAAAATTACATAAAGCAAAGGTATTTTCTGCCATATCACATGCTGCTGTTCACTCGAAACCAGTTCAAAAGTTTACCAAATCTTTAAAAATTCAAGACAATTGCAAAAGTCACATAATGAAAGTAACATTTCTGATGAAGGATAAATCATTCAAATTCACATTAATATTTGATCATATTTTCCCAGCATTAGTTAAAGTGTGTGCAGCTTTTGCCTTTGTTAATATTTAAGCGGAACTACACTCCAGCAGCTGCTAAAAATTTCATGAGATACACATAATTTTCTATAAAACTCCTCTTGCTTGATTTAGCAAAGAATAGGTAGGCTACTGGAACAATGTGGAGAAGAAACAGCCCTTCAGTTGGTGATGCCACAGAGATGAGCTGCAACCACCCTGAAGCATACAATCCACCAGAGAATAATCATATTAGCAGAATCAAGCAGTTGGATGTGGCAGTATCTCTGGTCAGAGTCTTTCAGATTGATGCTTCTGATCAGAGAGCTGAGACAGAAAGTCAGTTAATCCATCACCTGATGGAACAAATAAGTCAAAAACACCGCCTCAGTATTCAACGAAATCAATCCACCAACAAGATTAACATGTTTTCTTGTACTGAATGAAACATGAATTAACAACATCCTACTAAAGTTGTAAAAATAAACTCTTAAGATTAGATTTTCACAAGTCTTTCACACACATGGGTTACACCTTGCTGGTGCAAATCCTCTTTGGTTAATTTACACAAACCAAGCAAAAAAAGGTTGTGTCTTTAAAGGCGGGTGCTTACACACAGCAATTCAGCATTGTACAATCAACTAAGTGACAACAGAGTCAATTGTAATAACACAGCAATGCATGGAGTACCACCCACTTCACTCATATGCATTCACAAATGATTCTCATCTGTGACTGTGGGGTAAAATATGTGAACAATTTTTTTAAAATCTGTCAAACAGAACAATTTTCTTCTCCTTACTTGGGATGATTGGCTCATATTTTCCTTTGTAATTTTATCTATATTCTTATTCTACTTGCCTTTAATATCAACTATGTCAAAGCTGGAACCAATCAAAGGCAGCAAAAGGGCTAATCTATACCACTGACTGGCTCTGAGGCTTTAGAAAGATACATATATTATAACAGATGCTGCATACTTGCTACTTTGCATCTTTCGGTCTGTTTGACCCAGACTGTGTTGGGGGGGAAAAGAAGAAAAAAAAGGGCCATCTGGTACCGCTGTCCATGTAAATAGGTTGGAGCAAAATGGGAAGCCCTAGGTGCAAAAAGAGAAATAATCCAAAATCATGGCTTTAAAATTAGTTTTCATAGTGTGAGTTTGCAATTATTGTTACTTTGGTTAGAAAGATTACATAAAGCATAGGTGGGAACTTATGCTTAGGGTTGGAGATTAATGTAAAAAGCAATGCAATTATTCTTGAAAAACATAAATCCTTTGCCTTGCCTTGTTGGTCATTTTAACATTAGTATTGATCATGGACTGGGTAAATTACTTATCCAGCACACTTTACTTCTTTCATTGGCTACTTCAATAACTCAAGTTACATCCAGACCTTCTTGCCTTGTAACCATGAATGAAGAAACCAGTGGTTTTCTGCTGTCCTCACAAAAGTCTGGAGCAAAGAAACTAAAAATATGTAAGTACAAGTGGCTTAGTGAAGTAATAACACCACAAAGAAAACTCATTCTGTGTTTAAAATGCACCCACTCACCACCTTAAGCGCTACTTCTTGCTACTTCCATGTTGGACCTTCTTACCTTCTGAACTGACATTGTGAAACTGGCCTCTGTCTCTTTAAGAACTACTTAATTTTCCGAAACTCCCTTTCAACATATAACCACAACAATGCTTCTCCATGGCACCTTACGAATAATTAAAGCAACACTCTGAAAATGCTTTTGATTAGGAAATTACATTATAACATGATTTAAAGCTCAACAAAGTTGTTTTTCCATAGTACTGCTCTTTAAAACATAATATTACCGTAATAAAGGAGATCTAACATTTTTGCAAACTAGTCGTATGCTCGTCAGTCCTATTGAGGTTTATCAAGATTTTCCTAAGATTTAAAGTCCTTCTAATTAGATGGCAGGAAAAAATACTGCATGGTTAATTGTTGTTTAACATGTAAGCAATCAGAACATTTTATATCATCTTTCTTTACGTTTTTGTGGAAATACTGTAATGTGAAACTGAGATGTGCTTACTCAGGTTTGTCACACAGTGGGAACCTCAGAGCTGCCCATATCAAGGGTAAACAGTGCAGAAAGTCACTCTGGAATCAAAGATGGCAAAAGTTCAACTTTGATTCCCAATTATACCCATGAATTTCTTTTGATGATGCCCACATCCACGAAGACTAACAAGCCGAGGTTCTAAACTGTGATTGGAAGAGAGGAAGGCAGCAGCACTTTATGTTCATCTAATAATGTGCACGTCATTTAAAAGTGTTTTAATAAATAATGGCTGTCCTTTTAATAAAGGCAATTTTTGTGGGGTCCAGATGAGGCGTAAACAAACTCCTACATTTGGGATTGTCCACAATATTTCTATGGTTTCAATGGGAGTTTCTGCCATTGTTTATGCCAGTGGGTGCTGAACCAGCAAAATTAGCATATTATCCGGCACCCACTTGGGTTGTTTTAGTTGGCAACATGAGGCAAGCATGTGACCTTTGAATAATTTGATATGGAGCCCATTTTAGATTATGTTTATCAAACCAGGGGGGACTTATATACTGTACTAATGTTGGTAGTGTATCTGAGTCACAGTTTTAAGTTAAAGATTTAAGCAAATATGTGTTGTGCTTCATTTTTACATTGGTCACTCCTGGCTCTTAAAATTCACTTTATTCCTTGAAGCTTCCTCATGCTTTTTCCCATAAACTCTGGATTTTTTCAGGCATTTTAAATTTTTCTAATTTGTTGTAGTTTCTTTTCATTTAGATGAAGAATATTCAAGTAAAGCTGATCAGTTGCTAAATGTAGAGAATATAACTTCCGCTTGGCCTCTCAAAGGTGTGAAAATATCTAACTGTGAACAAAAAGAAACACATGCTCAGCTAAAGGCCTCCCCTGTAGAGGAGGAAGGTTTTAAAATAACCGAATCTCATCACTCATCCCTTCTAATCAGATTATGAGCAGTGAAAGCAGTAAAGTGAGTTATCAGGTCATAATTTCCAAAGAAAGTTGGAGCCCTGGGATTTCTGAGTGATTACAGCTGCTGGATACTGTATATCGGGTCCTTTTTTGCTGAGTCTCTATCATTTCTGTACTTTACTGCACTCAAATAAAAAAAAAAAAACTTTTAGATCAAGTATGTACAATTTCCACCACAGATAAAAAACATCCAGTAAACTGTGGTGCTCATACTGTATTTTTAAGAAGCTTTTTGTTTTTTTTTTGCTTTACATAAGAGACTGATTTCCCTGTACCTGCATGTGTCGTTTATTCGTTCTTCACAAAAGAAAATTAAACTGCCTGAACTGAAGAGAGAAAAATAAAACAGAAATCCAACATTTTCAAAGCAATAACAACCCGCCAGTTGCTCGTTAAAATGTCAGGCGTCAGTGGGTGAGATGAAAATCTACGACGCACAGTAATGTCCAAATGCAGACGAGCCTTCTGAAATTCAGTCACGTTCTAAGTGACATAAGGAAAATAAACTGTCAGATGAATTTATTAGACCAATATCCTCCATAAAGTTAACAGCCTTGTCAAGCAGATTTAATTTTGTTTACAAAACTAAAATGGAGTGGCATCCAACAATGCTAGATTTGCTCAACCCGAGGCGCTGTAGGTAGGTGCAGCTTTCTTGTAGCCATTTTGTTTTTAATAAATGTATAATTACTGATCATATTTGGCTTAGGTCTTTTGCACATTCAGACCAGTGAGAGGAATGCAAATGATTTGGTTCGTAAGGTGCTGATAAGTGAAGAACAGGAACCTGAGGGCGTAAGTGGTATCATGAGTGCAGTGATATTTTACAAGCAGTTACAGCAGATGCCTCATAGATACATCAGACTGCATTACCAGCACTTGATTTGAGTTTTATGGTGGTCGTGCTGTGGGTTTGCAGAAGGCTGGGTCGTCGGATCATGCAAGTGTTATGTGTTGCATTCTCCTTAAGGCACAATATGAGATGATATGGCATGCACGGGTGATCTTTCATGGCAGCGCAGTTCTACATTTATTTTGACGAAGCAGAAATTGTCTCTGTAATGAGGTAGCTAATATCTGATCATCTTAAAATTGTCACTGTTCGAGATACAGCAAAAATGTTAAACATTTTCCTCTGTGAGGGACAAGTCAAGTCATTTCTTAATTCTTAGAGTGGGAAGCCCAAATCAGGTCTCAAGCAATGATTCTTTGTTTGGACTTTTAGTTTCAATGTTTTTCTCTTTTAATCATTCCTTTGTTTTCTTTTAACTGGCTGTTTTAGTTTATTCTTTGTGTTAGTTCAGTCATTCTCATTGTTTGTGTTTTGGATTTGTTTCTCCAGGGAATCATTTATTTTCATTTACTGTTCAAGTTTGTTTTCCCATTTCAATCTCTTTGTTTTTGTTTGTTTTTTCACTTCACCTCAGCCACCATTCTGTTCCCTGTCCCAGCTGTTAATCACTTCCTCATTTGCATCTACCTGCTCCTTCCCCAGCTGCATCCGCTCACCTGTTAATGGCTTTTCTGTCTATAACACTGAGCCACTGCGGGTTAGGAATTGAAATCCTGCTCTGCATTGTTGAAAATTGATTGTAACTTTGTATTTACTTTTATGTGGAATATAATTGTGCATTTGCATTAAAAATATATTAATAAAAAAATAACAAAAATTGTTTATTCCAGATAAAACAAAGCATTTTAAATTTTGTCTTTGTAAATACTTTCCTTGTAAAAGTAGGTAACGGTTGTTAACCTCCATGCTCACCTCGCCCACTCCTGTACTATATATTGCCTTAAAAATGAGGTTTGGTGGGCGCTCTTCTGTTCAATCTGAGCTGAAGGATGTGCAATCATTTCAAAGCTTTTTCTAAATCTATATTTAAAGCCTTTGTTCTTAAGTCTAGACAGTAAACATGTTCCAAGGTACGTAAGGAATCACAACATAAGTGAGGTGCAATTTAGTGAGTGAATGTTGAATTTCAGATGAAATGTAATTATATGTAGTGCTTTCTTTGATCACAGCTGGGTACTGATGGCAGTTCAAGAAGAAGAGAATACGATGTTGGAAGCATGTTAAGTTTATTTTGTCTTGAAATTGCCTGAAGTCATTTCAGACAGAGTTTGGTTTAGAAGACTGGTCTGCCTGGTGTTTATTATGTATCTGAAGTTAACATGAATAGTTTGATTTGAACCTTTTCTGACTCTGAGTTCTGAATCTCCCTGAAAAATCAAGTCTCAGTTATTGAGTCCAAGTCAATTTTCAAATAATACTGATGAAGTCTTAGATTTTACATGTCTGGTGACCTTCACCCACTGTTTTGACTGACTGCTGGGCGCTCCAGCAAACACATCACATCATGTCTGAGTATGTACCAAAATGCATCAAAATCTGCTCTCCTTTTTGGGGCTTCAGTTGGTGCTAAAACTTTCCCACTGAATGTAATATATGTCCCTTAAAACAGAAGACATTAAAAATGCAGATTTAAAATGAGAATTTTATGAATTATAAATATTCCAGTTGGAATTGTGATAATATATCACTGTTTACACATTTAAACTAAACAACCACCCCAACTGTCTAAAAATATGGCACCGATTTATTAATATTGTGATTATTGCCCCAACCAGATTTGATTTTTCTATAACTGAGCCTGATGTTATTCTCGTCTGAAAGGCTGTGCAGTAACTGCTGAAACCAGACTCTTAATGAGAAATTTCAGAGACCCTTAATTTTACATCCTGCACCAGCATCCTTTATGTCTCCAGGCTATTTCAAGATATCCTTAAGGCTGAAACAGAAGGTGTTATATAATAAATATTTAATTAAAGGAGTCTCCGAGGAGCTGCTGAACAAAATGTATACATTTATTGCGACATCTTCAGTAAAACAAAACTTTAATATAATTCTAATTAGATTTTATTTTTATTTTACATTTTTTTTCTCCCCAGCCTTACGTTGCTTCCTGCTTCATCAGTGTCCCCACCTGCAATTTCTTGTTAATTATACTTCTCCATACTGACACACGCCCATGTAACCTTCAACATCCTCCCCATGTGCATTATGACAATTTGGGCTGAAATTCAGCTGCTGCGGCTTTAAGTGCCACCATAAATCCCCATTATCCCCAATCCAATACATCGATGTCACTAAATGATCCATAGCCCTTTCACACAGTACAACTAATACAGACTTCAAAGCTCTTAGCCTTTCATTCTTCTCAATTACCACTCCCTTTTACCGCACTCTCTCCTGCTCTCCGTCCACTCTCTCTTTCTCTCTCTATCTAAATCCTGTTTCTGGATTTCTCTCTCTATTTCATCAGCCGTTACTCCGTCTTCTCTCCTCTATCCTGTTGCGCTCCCCTAGTCCCTGTCCCTTCTTTAAAATTGGTCCCCCTTCACCTCATCCTCTCCCCTCCAAGTCAGCTCTTGCTCAGCCACAAAGAAGCCTCTTCTTCTTTACTGGTTTTCTTAATTCCCCCTTCTGCTGTCTTCTTTTTCCGTCTGTCTCTCTCTGCCTCGCGTCGCTTTCTGCAGCTTCCATCTCTCTCTTAGTATACCTGCAATCGCTCTGTCTATTTTTATGAACAAGCGCGAGCACATGCTGCCCTTCTCCCTCGCTTGCTCTTGGCCGGTCTCTGTTCTCTCGTCAGCTCCTCACCATCACTTTCTTAAAACAAGGCATCTTTCTTTCTCTGCTGCCTTCTCTCTTCACACACGCGCATATGCTAAACATCAGTCACACTCATTCCTTTCTCTTTCCCTCCTACTGTCTGGGCTGTCAGAAATATGTTGGAGAAAACCCATCCTGTTTCCAACATCCAACCAAAGTCAAAAGACGTCTAGAAAATAAAACTGCATGAATGAGAAACAATAACACGTTGACCTGCGGCTCTCCTCTGCCACGTAGCCGGAGACGAGCGAGGTGAGTGATTATAATCTCTCCATCACCGCAGGTTTTGTGTGTTGAACCTAAAGTGGTTTATGTGTGTTAGTCTGTCATTCCAGCAATGACTGATTGGTGTTGTGCAATGTCAGGACAGATGGGTGAGGCCTAAAACACACCATCATTCATAGTTGATTCCCTTTAAATCTCTCTTTGTGTGCTTGTGTTTCTAAAGGGCACATTCACCAAAACTCCTCCAAAAATACACCATAGATGTCTGTGTTACTTTTGAATCCAGCCCTTCTAGTCATGATTAATGACCGGCTTTGCATCTTCCAGCTGTCTCTTGGTTATTTCAGTTTGCACACATAATGCGTATCTGACCCTGCAAGCCACCTACAGTTATAGGGAAAATAAAGTTTCCATTAATATTGATACAGCAGGAAAAACTCACAGGTCAGTGGATGACTCAGTAGGTTGTAGAACCACCTTTATCAGCAGTAGCTTAAAGCACCTTTTTCTGGGATTTTTATAAGAATCTCTTAACATTTTTCTTTACAGATATCTTTAGAGGTGTGTTACCACGTTGCAGTTAGGTCAGACTCTGGATTTTTATTTGGCCTTTCTTCTCTTCTTTTTCAGCTCTTCCTTGTGAAATTGGTTGATGTTTTTTAGACAACTGATGAGTCAGTTTAGAGCAAGCTTCAGCAGTTGGATGGATGGCCTCCCACTTGACTTTATAATACTTTGGTAAGCATCGTTGACTCAGTTACTTCAAATTGCAGTTGCAAAAACGAGCTCGACTAATCCCACCCCCAACACCGTGCTTGACCGTGCATTTCTGCTTTGCTCCAACTTGTTGTTCTACACATTTTGAGAATTCCTAAAATGAAGGTAAATCAAAGTTTTGCTGCCACATAACATTTTGGAAAATATACTTTTTTTCTGGTTTTTCTAACCTTATTAACATAAAATTTAACATTCAACATGCCAACTGGGGGATGAAGAGTTTGAGATGGAGCTCTCAGGTTTTTTGAAATTTCCCTTCCTTTGTGGTGGCAGTTTTTAAATAGAAGGTGAGTAATCGATGTAGAAGGATGGATTTCAAATGACTTAGAAGCAGCTCTATAGCCCTTCTCAGATTGATGGCCAACAACAATTGCTTCTCAAAGATTACTGCTATTGTCTTTCCATCAGGTCATTGTATTAACACACACCTGCAAGTTTCAGACCTGCTGATCACACCATATGCTGATCAAATATTCAAGTGTTTTAATTAGCATCACTTTGCTTTCTTTTCCCCATAACTAGACCACATAGCTTAGTCATTTCTGATATTTGCAACAAAATTGTCTTTTTTTAGGAATCTCCCAACAAGAACAATCAAGCCGATTCAGACGGTGCAGAATCCAGCAGCATGTCTGGTGTTTGATCAGCCAAAAAGGACACCTATCACTCTGTTGCTCATTGACCTTCACCAGCTGCCATCAAGTTTAAGTCACTAAAATTTTCCGTCAGCGACTACACGGAGCTAAATCCTGTCACAAAGACTTTCACTTCTTCCCACCATGCAGTGATTCCACAATCAAAACACTTTATATCTGTGTTTAAGGTATCAAATACAGCAAGAAAATAGATGTATCCATCTATACTTTTATAAAATATTGAATAGTCATTTCATAATGTCCCTTTATTACACTCCAAACTGCTGATCCTTCACCTTTTTGGCTTTCTGTAACTGTTCTACATATATTTATTTTTTTTTAGAGAGCCAGGATCCATCACTGCACTTTTCCTTTTATGGTCCCTGCTAGCCTGGTGTTTTACTTTAAATGGAATATAAGATACCTCACCGGCTTATGCAGTACAAGTCATTTGAATTTCAGACGTTTTGTGATATTTCTACACTGCAGTCAGAGGGAAAATATTTTACACTTAATATCTTTGGTTAAAACGTGTCTCTGAAATAGGTTTTATTAGGCACTTATCACGATTTTCATAAAGGCCTCCAGCAAAAAAATATTAAAATATTTTCTTATCAAAGGGACAAAGAGAAACAGACAGTACTATGAAACAGCTGGAGATGTAATTTAAGTGTGACTGAACTAGGCTTGATTTGGTCTACAGCAATGCTTCGGTGGGTAGGTGGCATGTGGAAAAATAACATCCATATGAATGGATGGATGGAAGGTTTCCTCCCAAAACAACATTGCCTGCAGCATTACACTGCCTCTGCTGGGTTTCCTCCTTCACATCCTGAATCATGATGCCAACTACTCCTCAAGTAAGCAGCATTCACTGACCAGGCTATCCACATGAACACTCACACGTTAACATCCTTCATGGCTAGAGGCACCCTGATCAATTTGCTCTCACATGAACTTATATGTGACATTCTTGGATGTACCAGATGCCCTGAGACCTTTTTAGAGTAGCTTTCAGAACCTATTAAAATGCCAAATCAGAATGATAAATTAATTTTCCACGTAATATGTGACACTGATCAGTCACAGTTCAGGTGAAAAACAAATTTATCACAGGAAAAGAAATACAGAACACTAAGAAGCTGCAGTGAATAAATGTGAACAACCCTTAAAATATTTTGTTGAAGCACCTTTTGGCTGAGAGTGAGCAGTTTTCTTGACATTACACTTGGCATCCATCAAGGTGAATCTGGTTCCAGCAGGATTGAGTTGACATTTACTCATTTGCCACTTTTAGATAAATATATAGCTTCCAGAAAAGTGACAAAGGTTAAAAAGGTGTCACTCAGAGGGGAGGTTAAAAATATTCACAGCATTATATTTACACACTGTGGCACAATGATAGTGGTCAAAAATAATTGGAGAAAACGTGACCTCCAGTAATATCTGTGAAGTGGTGGTTGTGTTCTACATTTGAAAACAATCCCCTTTATTTCTCATATATGTCTTGGCAGAAGAGCAAAGCTCAAGGTAAAAGCATTTCTCCCAAACCTTGTAGGAGAATGTGCTATTGTCTGATGAAACCAACCGTGAATGTTTGGATCGTAATTCCAAATCCTATATATGGCACAAACACAACACTGCAAGAACACGTCTTCAGTAAATAAAGATGCTGATAGTATTTTCTTCACACAGACTCTTAGGTTCATTTGAGCTAGGAGTCAAATGGAGTCTTAGGTCAAATGAATATGAATATGAATAGTTGAATTATGAATAGTTGCAATTACTATTTCATCTTGGCCCAAAACCTCCAGCTGTCTGCAAGACAGTAGATAATGAAGCAGGATTTTATTTTGTAGTACCACAGCATAGTATAGCATAGCATATAGCTAAATCAACAGTAAGAAAGGATAATTACAATTTGGATGACCTAGCCAGAGCCCACAACTAAATATGAAATAAAATCTGCAGAAGCCTGAAGAAGGTTATAGAGAAGAAATGTTTTCACAATCTGATAAATCTGGAGATCTTTTTCACGTTGAGCCAGCAAATATTGCCAAGTCATGATGTGGGATGCTGATACACTGATGACAAAGATAACTGAAAGAAAAACTGCAATCTAAAAGGTGTTTAAAGGTGGCAATTTTTAACAAACAGGTTGTCACCCTCTACACGCCGTCATCAGCAGCCAGAGGAGCCTGTTCAGTAACAGACTGCTGCTTCCCAAGTGCCGGACCAATAGATTTAAGAACTCTTTTGTCCCCCATGCCGTCAGACTGTACAATTCCTCACTGGGGGGGGGGGGGGGGGGGGGGGGGTGTGACACAGGACAGAGGGTGGAAGGAGTAGTGACCCCTTGTATTTTTCTCCATACTTATCAGGTCAAACCACATAGTGCAATACGATATCACTGGTCAATCTATCTGCCAAATTCTTATATATATTTTTTTTTGTGTTGTATTTATATTTACTTATATTCTTATATTCTATATTCTTATTCCTTGTTTCTTACATAATTTAAGGTTTTTCTTGCATAATTTAAGGTTTTGGTTACTCACATTTAGTGTGTACCTCAGTATTTAATTTGTATTTTGTATTCTTTTGCACTTTACTTACTGTGTGTTATCTTTGTTTTTTGCCTGGGAGCTGCTGGTAACTTCAATTTCCTGAGGGAGTCTTCCCAAGGGATCGATAAAGTACAAGTCTAAGTCTAAGTCTAAGTCTAGTCTATTGCACATTTTCTTTAACTTTTAGCAATTTCTTTTTGTTTTATTAGTTGTAATATGCCAAAATAAAAGGTGAAAAGAATGCTATGAAAAGATTCATAATGACATAATAACCACAAAAAACATTTTAGGTCTTTGTACACTTTTCAGAGCCATGTATCAGAATAACTGCATCTTGGCTGACAGTTACTCCTTTCCTTTTTCAGACTGAAGGTTCCCAGTAAAGATGCACCAATCATAGTTTGCTGGAAAGTTTCCAATCATTGGCCTGGTGACACTGATTTTAACTACTTCCAATTTATCTAAATGAACTATAGAAACACAGGAACATTATTCAAAACATTTTTTGTCATTAATTATTTATGTATGGAGCACAGATGGCATTATATCATGTGAGAAAGCAGTTGCAATCAGACAAAAGTTTTGCATTCTAGATTAGTGATTACATCGTTACTATAATGCTGAGATTTCAACAAAAGGTGCCAATTATTCTGAATTCAAAATGTTTTATGACAGAGCTTGAAACCTGACAGAGAAGCTTTTTATATTGGGTTCAACCTTCTTTTATGTGCTTTAGGTCTTGCTCTTAATAACTCTTAGCATAAATAAATAAATTGCATCTTGACGTGTCAGAGACAAAAAATATTATATTAAAAAAATTGTATATACTATTTTTATGTAATTCAAAGATACATCTGATTTCATTTTTAAATTCTCATCCTGAAAATAGCTACATTTCAGTCTTCCTTACTGAGTAATAGTCCCCTGAATAAAGCTTGTTTGGTCAGAACAACACAGTTGTGTTTGAGTTCACTAATCAGAAAAATATTGAATATTTCAGTTTCCATCCAGTCACTGGTCATGGTCGAAGGAAAACAAAAACAAACAAACAAAAAAAAAACTACCTGCAAAACAAAAAAACCCTAAAAGACAAAAAAAAACCTGCCACTTCTTTCTGGCCACCTGCCCACTTTGGTGCATCCCGTTTCTTCTGCAGACTAGAAAAGTCCCACCTGAGCTGCAGCTGTGGGAATGTTACATCTTATTTGTCTGAGCCTTCACAATCCGGTCATGGTTGAAGGTCCTCAGACATTTACAGCTAGCCTTGCAATAAATCGTCCACAAGGTCAGAATGCTTATCTAATGCCAGAAACCATTGTCACAAGACAATTAATGTTTTCTCTTCACCTGTCAGTGGCCACAATGTTATATTTGGGTGGTGAACATAGAAACTCTGGATGTTATCAGCAACCCATGCATGCCCTGGCCTTGGATATGCTACAAACTCTCCATGTTTCCCAAACACTCAATTTTTACTTTCATCTACAGAAAGAACCCAATATATTTTGCAGCGGTATTAAATAATGCTGTGCAGATAAGCCTATAGTAAATGTAATTCAAAGATAACAGACCATTTTGTTAGCTGATACAGTCCAAAAGAAAAATGAACTGGAAGTTAAGAGGAATATGAAAAATTCAGGGTGCAGTTAACATGTTCCCCTTTAAAGCTTCATTCATTCCTTTAAAGCTTAGGTAAAGCATTTCTTTTCGGTATTTTGGGTAAACTGAGTCTTTAAGCAGACTTCCAGCCTCTGTAAAAGGCACATTCCTCTTCATGCTGCTCCCATTTTTCTCTGTCTCCTGTTTTTAGTTTGCCTGTAACAAAAGGAGCAGATAATCTGTCCTCAGGCGGGCAGCTCTCCCATTCCTTCTTCTCTTTGTGGCTTTAGCCCATTCTTTTGATTCCTTTCAATCCATAATTATAACAACACTGCCAAGGCATCTGGACAAGATGAGTGTTTTTGCACAACAAAGCCTAACTGCGGCATCTTTACATCAATACATCTTTATACTTTTGTATTACTGTATTATATTTCAATAATTACAATACAAAGCGATACTGAATAGAAGTTTCAAAATACTAAACAGAATAATTTATGGAAAGTACAATCTGCTGGCAGAAAGAGGGCGCTGTACTTGAAGTGCCGTCAGCGCTGCAGGTCAGCAGAGCTTCTCATAAGGCAGATGGAGGAAGCAGTGAGAGGGCAGCAGAATTTACACTGCCAACATGTTTGGTCTGCTCACTAAAGCAAAGCAGAAAGCCTCTGAGTAATAAGGCAACAACTATTCAGGGGTTTACAGAAAACATGGTGGTAATTTGGAAAGATGCCACCACTGCTGTTACCATAAGTTTGAGTCACAGTCAGCCGATGGGAAACTCAATAATCTGTTTGCCTTTTAGCAAAAAAGAAAAAAAAGGCAGCTTAATTTTTTTTCTTCCTCTCTTTCTCCCTCCTTCTATCTTCATTCTCTTTTCTGCTCATTTCTCCCTGTTATCTGTATCGAATAGTCACTGAGCATAACTTTATGCAAAGCTCTCTCTGTCTCTGTCTGACTGTCCGACCACATCCCTTTAAGTTCTCCTCTGCCCTGCCTTTTTCTAAAAAGCTTCCGTTGCGTCTCTATCCCCGCTTACATCCGGCCTGCTCTCATTCTCACAATTACAGATACTGCAGCGCATCAGCGATGGCAACTAAATGAATAAGAACCAGATCAGTACATGCCTGGGAAAGTTATTCACACCACAAACATCAATGTGAAGAACCAACACAAAGTAGTGCATAATTGGGAGGTGGAATTAATAAAATAAATGATTTATGGTTTTCTTTTAAATAAAAATAAGAAAAAGGTGGGCTTGATAGTACTCTAGTTTTGTTGTACAGCTCGTCCTTGTACAAAAAAAGTTCAAGCTCTGTCTGATTTGATAGAGTGTCTGTAAACATCTGTGTTCAGTTTTGCCCCAGATTCTCAAATGTATTTAAGTCTGGGTCTCTCTATACATTAATACCAGAATCAGATTTATAGCCAACGTTTCTGCACACAAACAATAAATTTGACTTTGGTTCCACTTTGCTCTCAATATAAAGGCAGTTTAATATAAATATCTAAGCTTGGGAAGGAAAAAAAAAAAATCCAAACCATCATTGGCTACTCCGGAATGCTTTTTGATGGAAGGTTAACCTCTGACCTCTAGATGTTTTCAACCTGAGTCCAGAGGTAGCTAATATGTCCTGTATTCAGGAAGATGGAAAGATTTTGCTTTTGGTTGTTTTGTTGAAGATTAATGTAGCTTCTATGGATATGTTACGGAAAACTGTATTGGCTAAGCATGGTGTCGACTGCATAATAATAAATTAATTGTATAGATACAGAATGAATAGAAATTAGACATGTAAATATGTATAATGTGGGACATACAGTATTTGGCTGAGACAATTGGGGATAGAATTAAGCTTTTTTCTTCTTCCTACTCCTTTTTGGATTGCATATGGAAGTTTTGTTTTTTATCTTTGATTATTATGATTATTTTATTTTTTTCTGACATTTTACGTGTTTGAAATGAATAAAGATTTCATTTCATTTCAAACTTCCTCCCTGATCTGTCAGCAGTGTTCCTTGGTCTTCTATTTGTTCCCTAATATTCTCTAAAAGACCTCTGAGGTCTTTTAGAGGTCTTTTACACAGGTGAACTCTTTTTAATAATTCACAGACTTCTGGAGGCAGTTGGTTGCACTTGATGTTATTTAGAGGTGGAGGCCACACTTTTAAAACCCATGCAACATTTTCCCTTCCATTTCAGTTTTAATTGAAATGTCTGGTAGGCCTATCACATATAATCCCAGTGCATTATTCTAAAGTTTCTGGTTGTCATGTGATAAACGTGAAAAAGATCAAGAGGGGTAAATGCTTCTGTCAGGCATCGTGCACAGCCCCTGGAAAAATCCACATTTACAGGATCAGAGGAGAGGAAAGAGAGGGGAATAGATCCACTCAGCATGTTCCCACTCTCACACAGACAAGCAGCCTGCTCTCACACTTGGACACAAACATTTACAGGTTTAGGTCGCATACAGAGGCACAAAGCAATATGGCAAGGACACGACACACACGCAGCACGGCTTACACACAAAATAAACTCATATCTGCACCCATATCATTGTCTCACACTTGGAAACACAGCCACATAGGCCATAATTATAGATACGCAAGCAGAAGCCACATCCGTGCATCCAACAAAACCTCGCTCTTCCTCCCACAAGGACACAAGTCCAAACCTCAGAGTGCATCAACTTGACTCCAACACAGGTTATTTTACCTCACTTTATAAAATCTCAAATAAACACATCCACGCATGCATGCAAACTAATTTCCTCTGTCACTCACCTTGCACCTCGATGTCTCCTTTGTACCAGCGCAGCTTGGCAGGGGGCTTGCTGCCCGTGCTGGTGCAGGTGAGGGTGACTTTTTCGCCCTCTGGCACTGGATTTTCAAAGCCAGAGATCTGAGGCGTACCGGGCACACCTGGAGAGAGATAAAGCAGCATAAATAGTGGAGAGTAAGCAGGAGGACCAGGGGAAAACTTTTGTGCTGCAGGGCTCACCTTGTAGCCAGAAACAGCAATAACTGAAGGCTTGTGGCAAAGCTTCCAACAACTGCTGCATATGTTTGCAGAGCTATGGTGAATTGATTTGGGTAAAAGTGAAGATGAACAGAACACTATGATACAGCAGCCATTTTACTAAAGGCCAGCTTGAATTTATTATATAAGATAGAAGCCAGATAAGGAAAAATAATGATGCAGTGGCTTGTACCCAAAATGCTTCATGGCTGTGCACAGCAGCCCAAATGACCTTCCAAGGTATCATACCCATTGCCCAGACTTATTAGTGTTTGTCACGCCTCCTGCACTGGAAGATTTCTCTATTTTGCTGACAAGGGACCAATTAGGGCTATACAGATAATGACTGTTTCCGTCTCAGAGGGAAAACCTGAAGTTACAGTACGGATATAAACCTCCTGGATAGGACACTGGGTTATTTGCAGGCAATTCCTGACATGGTTGTATCTGAAATACCAAACATTTGAGTGGATTTTATAATTTTCCATTATCCATGTATTAAATATATTCTGACTAGTAGCAATCCAGACAGTTGTTGCTTAAAGTTGAGTGGGCAACCTGGGTAGGGACAAAACTGAAAACTAATAATGCTGCTTTACAATCACAGGCAAAGTTCTAATATGTTTCTAATATGTCCTGGAACATCAGACCTATCAAAATCAGATATTTTCCCAAACCTAACCAACTATTTTGCCCAAATCGATCCACACAACAATGAAAACTGTGCTCTAAGATCTAAAAGAGCAAACATAAACAACAAAAGCAGCATGAAAAGTAGAAAAGAACAGATCAATAAAGCAGGGCTTACAGTCAAGAGTCAACCAGACTCTCCTGATTAAAATTGCACTTGTTCCATCAACATTTAATGCACTATAACAGAGGCTGCTTTTATTCCTGAGACACAAGGTTAAACATGTTCAGCATCCAAACAAGCAAACATCTATAGAGGTGGCGTTTGGTCAGGAAACCTTGAGATAACTTTTTTAAAGTTAGAGAACTTGTTGTGCCTTTGTTTATGTGTATTCTTTGAAAAGCTTATTGTACAACAGCCTATCTGGGTTCCAGCACTGAATTTCTTTGCATTTCATACTGTAGCACACAATTATGCAGAGAAAAATAGACATCTCATAAAAAGCATGTTATTTATTAAAAATAAATAACTGAATTAGTATGTTTTTTTGGAATGCTGCATTTGGTTTATACCAAACATGTCTTCTGTTCAGGTGTATAGAAAATATATTTTTTCCAGAAACTCATGGCCTGCCTTTACGATTTCCTTGGCAAACTTTACTACATCTTAAGGTTTCCTCCTTGCAAATGTCCCAAGAAAGTTAAACTTGTGCAGTTTCCTTCTGGTTTTACAGCCAACATTTTCATATCGAAACCCTGCTTTAGGTGTCATGATTCCATTTTTTAGCATGCTGTTGTCTGCTTTCCGGATAAACTTGTTTGAAAAGCCAGACTTCTGCATGTTGATGGTTATTTTTAATGTTTTCCACTTGTAGACCATTTTCTATGTATGGCTGATTCTTTTGACTCCTTTTTAAAACCCTTACCAGACTAAGCTGCTACAATCTTTTTTCACGCACTCTTTCTTTCTTTATAGCCTCAACGTTTCACTGAAAGGACTTAAGGTTTCACAAAACATGCTTGATTTGTTCACATTTAGACCCACACAATCTATATAAGATATGTCGACATACATGGCAAGATAAAACACAGTGCGGCAGCTTAACACTGGTATTTTTCTGTATGAAAAATACAAAGATCTGTTCTCCGAATGTCTCAAAACTAAACATTGAAATAGTGAGGAAAAAATCTAAAAGAAACATTTGCTGTTGGTGTATAAATTCACTCTGGCAGGTTGGACATGCAATTGACTACCATGTAAGTTGTAGCTCTACGCTGGCTCAAGTTCCTCGACTAAAAACAGCCTCAAGGAGTTCTGACCTTGAGTCCCAGTTAGAATGAAAATGTGTCGAGAACAGTCAGCCAGCATGGAAATGAGTGGGCGATTTACAAAATCAAAGAACACCAAAGTCTCAAAAAGTTACGGTTTTAAATTCACAAAATGTGCTTCCCATTCCTGCCTGGCTACCTGACTGATAGCCAAACTGATAACCAGCAAAAGAGTGAAAATACATGTTGTGTAATATTAGGATTCTCATTCCATATTTTTCCAAGCTCACCACAGAACTAAGACAGACTTAGTGTTCAATGATAAATATGAACAGTGGAGCTGCTGGACCACAGTGCAACGTCAAGAAAACACTGCAGATAATGAAACTGTCAAATATTTTAGCGACAACGGAATAAATAACAGCTTTTCATATTACACAGCTTTTCTACAGTTTGCTAACAGACGTATCTAGTAACAACTATAACTGGCTTCAACATTTAATGAAATAAATAAATGAGTCCAACTCTGCAGGACCTCAGAGTTCAAGTTCAAGAACATTTTATATTGATATGTTTCCATTTGTAAAGCAGTCTTTAGATTAAATTATATTTCACTGGGAATATGACATAACTTAGTTTAATCATGACAATTCAGCCTATCTTACAACAGGCTGCAAATTCCATTTTGAAAAACATTTTACATGGAAATTTTACTATAATAATAAGAGTACACTCTTTCTCTGCTTCACCTTTTTTCTTTATTCATGAAGTAAAAGAGGTCATTCGCCCCAGAGTCTTTCACTCTTGTGACAAATTTGAAATGGTAACCACATTATTTTTTTCCAAGACTTGAACACATGACAAAAGCTTAAAGAAGCTCCCAAAAGGAAATGATTGACAAAAAAAATTCCTTCATTAGCTCAACAATCCCACAATTCTTGTGGCACTCATATTAAGTAGTCTAATATTTGGAGAGAAGTCCCCAAATAGCAGACGAAAGTCCGCTGAGATGTTCACAGGAACGCAATTAATTCTACGAGAGGAATAATACTGTGTCATCTCTTTAAAATGCTACTTCTACAATTCAAATCGAGCTAATACACAGCAATGTGTTGGTAATCCAGGTTGGCTCAAATCATCAAATAAATTAGTTTGCAAAATGGAGATCTACTTACAACGAGACGGTGGGATTTACCTTGCTAAAATTTATGAAGTTACATTCACAGGGTTCAACTGATCACATCAGGATATTTGTGATATGTTAGCACAAAGAGGGGAATAATAGCTAAGTGAAGAGAAATTGAAATAAGGTTTTAAAAAAACCCATGAAAGACACTTGTGCCAAAGCATGATGCTGAAACCACCGTGTGTCACAATGGGGCTAGAGTGTTGAGTATGTATGCTACTAATTATGTTTCTTTTGAAGGCAGTTAGCTCCACTGGGATTTATTTGTATCAGTGTAAAAGTGGCTGAATACATACTCACAATGCATTTTGCATAATTTTACTTGCAAAAAAATTTAGAAAACCAAGAAAAAAAATTATCTAATTTCTACTTCACTGTTATGCACTACTTTATTTGGGTCTATCGCATAAAATCTCAGTGAACCATAGACGTAATGGATGTGAACAGTTTTGCAAGGCAGAGCAGACTTCCTCTTTCATTCAGATCAGCTGCTCTGCTGAGGTTTCCATGGCCTTCCAGACTAAGAAGGACAAAGAGGTCAAACAAAAAACAGAGGCCAAAGGAATCGTCAAGCTCTTCCAGCCAAACCAAAATTTCATGATGCATTTCTTCTTTCCCAGCGATGTTTTTTCCAAACGCAATAAAACTAAACACATTTTTGCTTAATTACTATCTTAACTTGAAGCACGAGTCAAAGCGAGCACAACAAAGGCAGCAAAAATAATCCACACATCTTGTCTGCCAAATATTTTAGTAGGCCTCTTCATCACCGCCATTACAGTTGAGGGGAAAGGAAGAAAACTTTCTAAACTCCATCTGGAGTCACTGTAGGCAGCACTTTCTCCAAGTGCTGGCAGAATTTACTGTCATTCTGCTTTTTAAATAACGAACATTCGTCTGCCATCTTCTTGCAAACTGCCATCTTGTGCATTAAGACTGAAAACAGAGCGATGGATATGTATACATATTTATATATAGTCAGAAAAAGAAATGTAGTTGAAAGATTGCAAGAAAAATTTGGACAGGAAGGAAGAGGAGGATGAATGTGAGAGCAAAGTAAGAACGGATGCCAAGAGGAGCGACAAAGAACCTTGTAATTGACAAGATCATCTTCATTTTTCTAATGAATGAATGGATGAATGTGCAGATGGATGGAATTCTTTTTATAGAACAATAAAAAGTAAATCACAATCTTGTAAAATAAATAAATTAATTATTACAAAAATATATCAATGCTTAAGCTAAAATATTAGTTTGGTGTTTTAAAGCCACTTTCGTCCTATTTTGCTTAGATTGAACTTCAACGGGTAATTTTCATCACAAAAGTAACTTTTTTTATGTAGTACTTATAATTGATGATATCACAAAGTACTTTAAGGTAACTGCTACATGAGATAAAAACATTGAGTTGGTTTTCCAGATGACTATCAGTGTAGATGATTAACCCTCCTGTTATGCTCATTTCTGAGGTACAGCAATAAAGTTCCTGGGTCAATTCGACCTGTGGAGTGTTTAATCATGCAGTAGTGTCAGAAACCAAAAAATTCCTCCAAAAAACTGGATTATTAACTCCAATACTAACCATTTCAATCAATATTTGTGCAATGATGTTTTTTATTTCTTACAAATAAAGGATCAATAACGACAACTTACTCATTTGCACTTAAAGAAATTGAATTAAAATTTTTTTATGAAAAAAACCTAGACAAAAAAAACAATAATTTCCTTGAAGTTAATCTTTTGTAATTTTTTTTATATTACATTTAGATTTTTTTTTTTTTTCCAATGGGTGATCTTTATAATTGAACTTGAGACACGCATACTGCTCAGGGTCAAATTGACCCGCTGATTAAAATCAAGATAAATGAATCATGCAGAAAGTATTTATGTTTTCCTCCACATCTGCTGAGTGTCACTCAGAGTGGGTGGAGTTTGCCCACGGGAACGAAAGGGTTCTCGTCAAAAGTTGTATGAACACCTGCTTTCTCGCAGTTTCCTAGTGAAGTAAAGAGAATAGTGAGGAAGTCTGCGTGTGTGCATGTATGTGTGTGGTGTGTTGTGTTTGTGTGTGTGTGGTGAAATACGGCTCATAGCTGCAAGGAAACATATAGAATTGGACATTTTTTGACTCTTTTCACTCTTCAACTAGACTACCGGGTCAAATTGACCTGAACAGTATCTATGTAATATGTAGACGCAGGGGGGAGTGCAAATGTGTAAAACGAACCATTTTTAATTTATATGTAGAGTGCTCCTATTAGGACAAATAGAAAAAGTTTCATGCAAAAAAAATACTTCCAACTATTAAAAAAAAATTTTTAAACTTTAAAACCGGTCAATTTGACCCGCAACATAACAGGAGGGTTAAAAGAACTGAGTTTCAGTCATTTGAATGGCAAGTTTCCCTTACTTCCTAACAGCCAAGATGTATGCAATATATTAAAGTAATAAGTCTCAATTATTTATTTTTTTCAACCATAAAATTTGCACAGTTAAGATTTCAAAGTTGATCTTTGGTCACTTTGTTGTGAACAGCTTGTTGCACAAAATTATTTGTTTGTATTTTCTTTGCTAGTATCAGTGAAAAATGCTGTAAATGACAGTTTGTCAGACAGAAAATTATATTTTAGGATCAGCAGAGATTCTTAAATAACTATAAGCTAAAACATTTTGCATGGAGCAGATCAGCTGAAAACTGATGGATTTCTCTGTGTGATTTGTCAGTCAGGTTTGTGCTGTATTGTTTCTTATTTCCAAAAGACATGTACACAGGACAACCTGCTGTCACTGCAGTGTTGAAGAAAAGCAGACAGTGAGTGAAAATGTTCCAAAGAAGAACGTCTGTAGTTATATTTATGTGTTTTTTACCCCTATGATTTACATTCAAGGGCTGCACCATCCACAACAAATGACTGGTGTAAGTTAACTTACTTAAAAACAAACGTGTTACTTATCTAATAAGGCAGTATATACCGTTTGCAGAGGACTACATGATGTGATCAAGTGGTTGGTGATGCTGCATGACATGGCTAAATATAATTCACTTGTTATGGGTGCCATAATTGAATTTAATGTGTCCATTGGTAGCACTGTTGTTTATCAGAATGCTTCTTTGATATTAGCTCCTCAGCACTGCAGAGATGCCCACAAGCAGCACTAAAAAGCGCAACGAAATAACTGAGGTGTACATCAAAAAAATACAAACGTGGTCAATTTTTAATGTACCACCATTTGATGTAGTGCACTATGTGCGGAAGCTCCCTTGCAGAAAAGTAGCATTGAATATTAATGAGGGAATAATACTGCACACATAGAACTGGCCAGAAAAGTCGTGTTGAGACCCTTTCCTTATATTCAGAGAAAGAGAATAAAGCTGCTATAAATTATTCTCAAGACAGAGCACAGGCATGACACAGATTTTGAACTCACCGACACAGTCCTTTAAACTGGCCATACTCAGCAGTTGTGTCCGGATGTGTAATTGTGTGTGCAGGAGTCAAATCATTCACGTCAAAACAAGGTTAAAATACACACAAACAAACAAAGCTCTGCCAAAAAAACTCCACATCTCTGCTCAATTTTCCCGTGGAGATTCGTGTGTTTTCAACATTTTAGTATACATTTTTAATAGGCCAGCTCTCTCTCGGAGGTCATGAAATATTTAGGAAACGCAGAATACAGTGTCACAGCTGTCAACTACAGTGAATTAAGAAAAAAAATGCTTGAGTCACAATTACAGGAATATGAAATGAAACAGAAAGGAGTGTTTCTCATGTTAATTTAAAATAGCTGAAGCAAACTAGGCTTCACTCCTCATCCTTCTTACAAAATAGCAACTTAACATTTCTTTTGGCTACTGCTCCCAATGCTGTCCAGGGCAACTACGTTTAATTCCCTCATTAAACCCTGCATCACCGCGAAGCAATCTGAATAAATGAATGTTCGAGGATGCTTCCGCCAATCCCGAATGAATAACGTTAAATTTGAGAACAAGCCCTTTGGCTTTTTTCAAGCAACAGAGCAGCCGTGCAAACTTAAGCCATTCCGCTCCACCCTTAACGTTTCAATTCTAGCATCTCTTGTTTTCTACTTAGAGCAGTTTCCAAAAAAAATTAGGCAGAAATCCTTGGCAGCTCTGGTCGTCATCCAAGAACTTCTTGGCTAGTTTCAGAGCAGAAAACACAAATGAAACTTTTATTTTTCACAAATAAACTTGGAGTTATAAACATTCTTCTTGTTTAAACAGAAGTTAATGTAAAGTTTAACAAACACAAAGAATCCTCCATTAAATAAGCTGCATCTCTGTTATGCAACTTAATTTATGGAATAATTTGTGTTGATTTATTTGTATTTGTGGTTGAATTGGATTATTACTGAGATTTGAATATAAATTTGATCTCAATTGGAACATTAGAGATATAAATGTTCCAACACATTTATTGAACATAAATGTCTTCAATAGTTTTTGTTCCCCACACTGGCAGTCTTAAAGGAAGGTTTTCAGTCTTGGATTTCAGACACAAGAATACTGAATCATGTTTATGATTTCTGATAGAACAGGACTGCTTTCAGTTTTCTAACAAGCAGAAACAACTGCTAGTCATTTTGTCACTCCATCATTTTGTGCTTTTGCAATTTTTGCTTGTATGGTACCCATTTTTCCATTTATGAAAAGTCGTCCTTGTTCAATAGACATTTTGTTCTGATTATACTCTACAAAACCTCTAAAATATTGTACTCTTGAATTGAATTATATCTTTGGCTTTGTTGTTTATCAATTCCCAAACAGATAAACTGACACTAAGAAACATGTGGGCAAAATATATATTAGTGTAAAACAAATTAGTCAAGAGTCAAATTAGCCAAGGGTGGTTTGAGATATTAGCAAGTGCTGTTGACTGTAAACAAGCCCACCACAGCTTCTCTGGAAGGCCAGAGCAAGTGTGTTTTGCTTTCCAACTCCAAGTCTCCATTGTGGTTGTACTTTAAAGCCATTAACTGTTGCATTGCAGCCTTTGCTTTGCTCTCAACGAAACAATAAAATGCAGCCACTGAAACCAAATGCTGAGTAACAACAATAACTTTACAAATCAAAATCAATACGATAAAGAGTATTTGTAGAGGGGTGGGGGCAATTAGTGCAATGTCCAATGAGCAGGCACATTCTCTACTGCCATGGTGACCACAATTTATTGTCTTCTACAGGGACGCATCACAAATAGGTAATAACATTCATCTCACTGAGGATGAGTGGAACTGCTTTATCATCACCAGAGAGTTACGTGAGGTCGTAGCCTTGCTCAGAGGTTAACAACATAAACAAGGATCAGCATCAAACCGGACGGATATGGAGCTCTGAGACAATGCAGATCTGCCAGGAAAAGTTGTGCTTCACAAGATGCGTTTTTAGTTCATCTAATATGTTACTGAAAGCAGTTTTATAAAAAAACTTAGATTACTTGAGTCTAATGAAAATCAGGTTGCATCATGTGGGCTTCTGTGTTTTTGCACAGACTTAGACTTTAAGATATTTCCTGCCTAACTGCTACAATGTCAAGAATTTGTCTTGTAATTTTATAGAAACTCAGCACTAAATGGCTAAAATATCAATACTTTGCCTAATGGCTGTGTGCTGTTTTTTTACAAGATGCAAAAACAAAGGCTGTCAGCAGGGTCAAACTGAACTTGGATCTGAAGCTCAGTGGGATAAATATCCCAGCGGCGCATCAAGGGCATTTAGAGGCAGTTAGACAGGCCGTGTTAAACTTCTGCAAGCTGATCAGCCTTTATTTACACCCTGCAGTCCAACAAAAGTAATTACTTTTTCATGAAATCGTCAGGAACAACAGGGACCCCATGGAGAAAATGAAAAAAAAAAAAGTGCCAAAAGCCTCAAGTCGTATATTTAAATTTGTCAAAATTCCAACAGGCGTATGAGGGAAATTAACGGAGACTACCGTCAAGCTGGTTTGTACAAATGTTAGTGAGTCTCAAAGGAGATTGATGACTGACAAGGCAAGCAAGACTGTCACACTGCAAAGAGAACAAAGCAGCATTTTCAGAATACCTCATCTTGGGATCTAGTCAAGGCAAATAGGAGAAAGGAAGACACCTTAATATAAACTTCCCAGAGAGGAATTACCAAGATGGACAGAAGACTGACAGCTACGAGTTCTACCAAAAGGCAGAAAGAAGAAAAGGCTGTCTTTGACCAAAAATCCTACTTAATTCTGAAAGCGTTTTATGAGACACATAGACACACATACCTTTCATTTTTCTTTCTGCTTGAGTTGATATTAAAATATGCCTGACACACAGCTGCAGGGTTTATTTTAAGCCCGCATTAAAAAGTTACAACGTCCTCATTGAGATGACAGTACGTCTGTCAGTGTGCGGCGCGGCTAAAGCCGTGCTGTTGTGGCGTTTGCGTGACCCACCTAGAACGGTGACAGTCGCCCGGGCCGTGCGGACCGGCATGGTGAAGATGGAGCAGGTGTACTCGCCCTCATCAGACAGCTGCACGTCGGAGATGTTGATGGAAAGCTCCGTGGGAGTCGAGCGGTGCAGCTGGATGCGGTTATCTCTCAGGGCTGAAGACAAGGAGAGCAAGATATCAATAATTAGAAATGTTCCTTATGAATTGCTAAGGAAGATTTAAGAGCTGGTATGTGAGCATTTTTTTGTTGGATGGGGTAGTCTGTAGATGTTCAGCATTTTCTTCCCCAAAATATCAAATGAATCAGTTGGGTTTTTTTACTTGTATAAAGCAGCATATTTCATTACATGGCTGAGAAGAGTCCAAAAGCAACCAAAACAGTTAAGACTGAACAACCTTTTAAAAAGAAACACGATGTGAAGCAGAACAGTGAGCCTTGTAGCTCTTTTAAACACCCGAGAGAGTTTGCTGACCTGACTCCCAGAGGACAGAGCATTCTGCAGCCTTCAACTGAAGTCAGCAAACTCTCAGTCCCACCATTTCAGCAAAGAACAACTAACAGATTCTGTTTACAAGACCTGAGAGGTCGATCAGAAATTTATTAAGCAGAGATTCCTAAACAAGACCTGAATTTAAAGCTTTAGAGGCTTGAGAGCCATGGCCATGACACAGAATTGGTTCAGATTTTTTTTTTCTGCTTTTTTAATCAGTTCAAAGTAAATTCTTGTTCAAGCAGAAATAAACAAAAATGAATCATCTTGTTTTATTGTTGAAAAGTTAAACAGAAAATTAATATTTTTGCCATGTTGGGAAAATTATTTTATCAATTTTCTGTACCTGCATTTTATTGCACAAACCCTATGTGCAGCAGCCATAATTAAACAAATTACCTCAACTAGTGTTTTCCATGAGCAACTCAATGAAGACATTTAGAGAATTACTTTGAAAAGGAGGATTTAATGGGCTCAAACTATCCTGATTCTCTGGATCTCATACCTGCTGCAGGTTTTATGTTGCGTTTACTTTGAAAGTTTACGTTTTGACCTTTGTTGAACTGTAGCATACACAGTTTCACCCAAGCCGGCTGTCACACATTTATTTTGTAAATGTCACCACCCTGAAACACCATATATGTCACTGCTACTGAATCTACTGAGGTGCTTCTCAAATATCAATGTAATGATTCAGTGATGACACTACCTGCTATGCAGACACTCTGTCTGCACTGACGAAGTTGAACTCAATTTGTGACACTGAAAGGCTTAAACAGCTCCATCTGAACTACTGTAATCTCTCTATTTTTCCTGTGCTGACGGCATAAAACACGGTGCTCTAGCGTGTCATACAGTAGGTAACACAGATACTTCATAGATGTGACATATTATGTTTTACTAAATGCTCTTCAAGTTTAGATTCATGTTTTTAGATACACTGCTGTACATGAAGAAACAGCATGACAGCAGCTTCAGAGCAAAAAAAAAAAAAAAATGTTGAGGATAAAACAGATGTGGGATTCTCCTAAATAGTGCACTAATACATGTTTCATTTTAGCGACAGATGTTTTTGTGCGGCTGCCAGATTGTTTAAAGTGCAGGCTGTTATGACCTGCTGTCAATCTGCTTTATTAACATCAACATCAGTCTGCTGGGTTACCATGACCTTTTAGGGAGACTTCTTACTGCTCAGCTCAACAAAATAAAAAAAGAAACACCTATTAGTCATGTGTTTTGTGCAAACATTCGGAGTATTAAAAGTCATGTTTGGTTGTGACAGAGCTCAAAACAAAAATGCTACAAGTACAAACAATAGGAAAAGTTGTTTTATTTTAATTTTTATGTGTTTTTTTTTTGGTAAAGTCTATGTTACAGTTCACATTTAGCAGCTTGGTGTAAAATGGAATGTAAATTGGTGAAATGTGATTATCAATGTTGTAAAAGATATGTAAGCCAAAACAGCAACCATAAAAGCATAATGAACTGTTAAAAATCAGTATTTCACATTTTTAAATGTACACACATATGTTTGGAATGTTTGGCTCAAAAAGAGAGCTTTTTTTTTTAAATCTCTCTTTGGTACATGTCACATGTGAAATCAAGAGAATTACATCATCTCTTGTCATCATAAATAAATACATTAAAAAATGCATTTGAAAATACAATCTTGAAATTATGTTACACCGACAGGAGAGCCTTCTAATAATGAAGAAAACATGAAAAAATAGAGCGAAAACTGGTGAAATTGGTGAAATACAGGAGCAAAATAAGAAGAAAATTACACATGGAAACATGAAGTTTCAAATATTGCAAAAACGGGGCCTGGCAGATGAGAAGGAAATAGAACTCAGCTAAGGTAGGAAGGATGATGTAAAACCACAGGATGAAAAGCAGTAGCAGGAAGGAAGGATTAAGAATATGGGAAATGGAAATTAGGATGAGATTTGAAGGAAGGAGGTAAAAATGTATGGAGGGAGTGGAAATGAAGAAGGAGGGAAGATACCAGCTGGAGGAAGCAAGGAAAGAAACAAGCCTGGTATCTAGTGAGAATGATAACTGTTAAAAGAAAAGTAAGAAAGTAAGTTAAAGGGTGCACAGAATTTCAATCAAAAGTGAATGACATAATAATGATGAAGAGTAGAAACAGAGAGGCTGAGGTGTTCGGAGTAGAAAAATGATGTAAGCGAGAAAGAGGAGGACGAGCGATGTAGAAGAGGAGAGAGTGGCAAAAAATAGCAAAGATGTAAGCTGGGTACGCGGCATCGGAAGACAAAAAGACTGAAAAAAAAATGCAAATTGAGAATGAGACGAGACAAAGTGTGTGAAAGCAAACAGAGGAAACATAAATAGCAAGGAGGATAAGGAAGAAATCACGAGGGAAGGGTGGCGGCAGCAGGGGGAGCAAGCGAAAGACATAAATGGCTTTGTCATCAATGAGAAATCCTGCCATGAAAGCGGGAAAGAGCACAAACGACTGAGATAGACGATGATGATGATGAAATGCTATGAAATAACGGCTCGTTTCCGTGATAGCATTGACCTCTGCTGTGTTTGTGCCGTGTGATTGCCGCCTGCCTTCCTGTCTTCTCACCTGCCTGTTTCTATCTGCAGAGAATGTTCTACCCGTCTGACTTCCTGCACCAGTAAAGCTTACAGTTCATACTTCGTCACCATTGTACCGAGAACTTTTACAAAACAATGCCTGAGAGAGCAAATCATGTTCAGGCAGGGAATAATCTCATGAATATTGCTCCTCATTCAAAGTTATCATGCAAGAACATGTTGCATCAACAAAGATTTGCACTTAACAGAGTAAACACGTTAGCTGGATTTATTGAATATTTGATGAATACAGAAATTTAGAAAGTTAGTCATATTTCTGCCTTCATATCAACCAACATAAAACTAATTTCAAAAACCAAAAGCACAATTCAGAGGATGCTTAAAATAAATCTTAGATTTTCAGGAATAAACTGATTATTTCTGACAGAATGCAATAAGCTATGTTGCAGCAAAGTACATAAATAAATAGAAATCATTTCAAATATATCCTCATAATGTGGGCTGGACATGGTTTAAACTTTAAACATTCCCCTGCAGTGTATGACTTCATGGTCAGGGTTTCCTCTTTTAAAGACACGATCCATTCCACCTACATATGACAGCAGCATCATAAAACTCATCGAATTCTGTTGCTTATGGTTTTGCTGTGCCGTTTAAAGATCATCAGTGGCCTCCATCTTGTCTCCCTCTGATATCCTCGATCCTGGACTGTCTGTTTCCCAAGAGTATCAACCCAAAGGCCCAGCTCCCTCAGCTACCAGCCACTGCGCTGGACGAGAGCCCAAGTTTATCTTAACAGTCAGATGAAAGCTACAAAAACTTCAAAATTAAATATCTCTAGAACTTATTGTTCGAGAACTGCAGCACAGAGCGGCTTTTTGGGGTTATGAAGATTTTGCAGAAACTACTGGATATACATGCCAAAAAAATGCAAAGGTCTTTTTTGTCATACAATTACAAGTATAAATGTGTGGAGTTTCCTAAACACTGCAGGAACTGTAACTGAAGCACTGTGCTTTGATCCACAAAGGCTATAATGAGTTTCCCAGCAGCAAATGCTTCAGGTGGAAATGTTTGTAAAATCACTTTGTGCCCCTTGTTCACATGGTGGAGGATCTGTGGTGCTGAGGGCTGTTCCTCTTTTAAAGGCTCTTGGGATGCTTTTTGGGGGTGCATGACAAAATACCAGATGTTAAATTTAAAAAAGCTGGTGGCTCTGACTGAAAACTGAAAATGGATTGTCAACGAGTGTTTCAGGAGGATAATTGTACAACACCTATAACCAAAACAACATAAAAATAGTTCAAAAAAGATAAACTTAATCTTTTGTCATAGTTGTCTCAGTCTCAGGATCAAGATCTAATAGAAAACCAATGGATTGAGCTGAAAGGAAGAGGAAGTAAGAGAGCATCACTGTTGCACTAACAGCAGAGACCCCAATAAGTCTGACCAGGAAAGTTGAAACACTTCCCCAACCAACACGGAATAAATTTACTTCTAAAAATGTTTTGCAGATGTCTAAAAAACCCGATTTAGAGACGAGACAGACATTCACAGTTAGCAAAAGTAAAGAAATTCTGCTTATGTGAGGAAATGAAACCAAGATTTCCACTCAAATGTGTTCAATGTTAAATGAAGATGCATTCTGTGTAATAATCATTACTGTTTTCTTTTGAATCTCTGAGCTGAATGTCTTTAATGGTTGTAAGTTAAACTGAGGTTATGCTGAGTTATCTCCTTAGATTTAGGCTGAAATACTGACCACTTTTCCAACATTCATGCTTTATAATCATTTCTGCTTAATGAAACAGAAATGATAAACAGAGCTGAATGTTTTAATGCTGCTGCTGTAAACAATGCTGGACCTACTGAGAAGTGGACGAAGGCTGTTTGTACATGTTCAGACTGTAAATATAGCATTATCAGTAAATGTTTTTATCTCAACAGGAACTGTCGCACATTTTGCGTCAGATAAAAGCTCGTTTCATGTTCAGCTGTTTGCGCTTGTATTTGAAATGGGATAAAAGAATGAAACAGACAAGTATTCAGGACTAATTAAGGGAAACATCATTATGGAACATTTCTCACTGGATGATGAGGCGCATCCCTAAATGTATTTGTTATTATTTATTTATTCATTCATTTATTTATTTCAGAATGTTTTTTAACACAAAGAAAACAAGTACCAAGTGTCACAATAACACATTTTGCTGGACGATAAATTGTACCAGTAATCATCTTGATAAACAATAATATGTTTGAGACAATTTTCCATTAGCATTGTATATTGATAATGGTGTAATAGCTTTTCCTCTCTGTGATCAATAAACGTTAATTTTGCAAAAGACGGGCTTTGCCGTGGTGTCGCAGGGGACAGCGCGACCCACGTTTGGAGGCCTTGAGTCCTTGACAAGCGGCTGTCGCGGGTTCGACTCCCGGACCCGATGACATTTGCTGCATGTCTTCCGCCCTCTCCTTCTCCCTTTCCTGTCAGCCTACTTTCATATAAGGGACACTAGAGCCCACAAAAGACCCCCTGGAGGGGTAAAAAAACAATTTTGCAAAAGACTCTTAAACACTGGAGCATACTTTAAATGTCCAAAAATAAAACCCGACAACCAAAATCATAAATAATATGGATTATCATGTCACTTAATACAAAATTCATTAGAATAAAAATGATTGAACTCATTTTAATTTATATGATTAATTGATTGATTGCTTATTGTGACAGTCTTAGTAACCAGTAGGACAAGAGAAATCATGTGCATACATAACCAAGAAGAAAATAATAAGATATTTCTTTCAAAAAGAAAAGTAGAGGTTATTTATTTAACCATTTATCTTGACTTGATGTTCCATAATCAGCTCTGCTGATTATTTGTAAATCAGAAATATGAGGTAATATGAGGAAACACATGGACACATGATTGATATGTAACCGCACTGTCACTGCAATGTTTTGCTTCCTATCTGTCTTTCTCCCATTATTGTTTATTTATCTTATGGTGGAGCTATATTTGTGTTTGTTCGTATTTTTTCTGTCTCTTCATGAGTCTGTTCAGCTGTCGTTCGCTCCCTCTTGCGCACTCACAGACACACCTTTGTTCCTCTTGGTATATTTTCAGTTATTTTATCCAACACTACTTTATCTTCATGCCTTATCGCCACGCAAGGTCATAACATTAGTCTTCATGAGCTCCCCACTTTGGGTGGGTTTGTGAGGCATACAGTCGCACACATATCTCCGCCCGCTGGACCTTGTGCTCAGCTATCAGTCTCCTTAATTCTCCTCCCTTCGTCTCTGCTCAGTCCTCTTTCTTCCCCTCCTACTTCTTCTCCTTCATCTTCCTCCCTTACATCTCACACTTTTCTAATCTTTTCACACCCTAGGCCCCTTCCCTTCTTTTTCTTCTTTTCCCCATCTCTTTCTCTTTTCATTATAAACGATGCGTGGCCCTTGCACCTACAGGTGTGATGGATTTTCAAAAACGATATCATATCTCGTTACGGGGGCATATCGATCGGGAGGCCCCTGAAAATTGCACACGTGCGCTGGTGCTGTTTAGTCTGATGCGGGTAAGGTAAATAGTCTGCCAATAGGTCGCGCTCTGATGTTTAGCTTTTATTTCAATGGTGAAGGGATGTAATGAATTTCTGAGCTTGTGTATAAACAGGATTTATGGACAGGACATTTGTACGGGGGTATATGGCAGAGGAATGCTGCTGAGTTTTGTTTATCTGCTGGTCTTGGTTGGATGTGAAACTTTGCCAGAACACACACTAAATATTCATGCAAACATACAATGCAATGGACATTTGCATAAATATATTAACGATTTATAAATAAAAACATAAACAAAGTCAAAATCCAACATGTTTTTGTTATTTTGAATTATAGCATTCAATAATGCATGTTTTTATCAGAGAAAAAAAACCTACTTTTCATACTGTGGGATGGCTGCATGGTTGAGAAGTGGCTAAAAGCAAAGAAGTTCCATCCACAGTGTGACACAACTCACAGAGCAGTGGTTTCCAGTCTGTCTTCAGAGCCAACTGTCCTGTGTATTTTACATCCATCTCCAGCACAACTAATTTAAATGATTGAATTAACCCCAGAGCATGCCACAAAGAGCTGCAGACACCTGTAATCACCTATTCATTTAAGTCAGGTGTGTCAGGAAAACACCTAAAACATGCAGGACAGCGGACCCTGGGATCTCAGATGTCGGTAAGAGAAAACGTGGAAAATGGAGTCCTGGTTAGGTGAGACTAGAATTTATCTTTTTGGTCTGCATGTGAAACCCTGTGCATGGGAGAAAACTGACACTGCACATCACCCTGAACACATTAACCCCCGCACTGAAGCATGGCAGAGGCAGCATTGTCCTGTGTCAGCAGTTACAGGGAAAGTACTTGAAAATGGGCGGAGCAAGACGCAGTTCAGCACTGGAGGAAAACCTGGTACAAGCTGCAAAAGAGTCCAAACAAACTGAGAGCTAACATGAAAGATAATTCATGTGTAAAAAGCCTAGTTAATGTCCTGATGCAATTTCAATTGAATAATTTATCAGATATAAATATTAATAATCTAATCAAACATATTTAATTATCTACATTCCTTCATTGCCATGGCTACTGCAACACTAGGATCCATCTGCAAACCAAACAGAAAAAAAACTAAACTGCTGGTAAAAATGTTGAACTAATTAAATGTTTGAGAGACAATGTGTTGTAGTGGAGCTGTCTGGTCTTTGCAGCCTCATTTCCAGCATTGGTGCTAACAGTTTTTATGGGTCTAAGCATCCAGGTGCAGTTCATTTATGACTCATGCAGTAAAAAAATGCTTTGTTTCAGCACTTCCAACTGTTTTTCTTCACAGGGTATTAAATAATGTTGTTCTTCTTTTAAACCAAAGCCTGTAGCGTCTCTAAGATACAAACAAAAATCTTTGAATCCACTAGTTGCAATTAATATGTGAAGTAAAGCATTTACATGAAGAAGCCAGAGCAGTTCAATTCAGTTGAGTTTATTTATATAGCGCCAATTCACAACATCATCTCAAGGCACTTCAGTAATCTCAGCCCAATAATACATAATTTCCAAATGATCTACTTATGAAGCAGTGCAGTCGAGTTCAGTTTATTATTCAAATTAATTAAAAAGGTTCTATATCTAAGGAAACCCAGCAGGTTGCATCGAGTCATTGACTCGCAGCATTTACTCCTCCTGTTGAGCATTTCACAGGAAATTACTGAGACTCCATCTTTTTTTTACATTTAACCTTGAATGGTAAGTCATTCTTTCTCTGTTGGTAGTTCCTGGCGACATTACTCATTCTGATCGTCCGTCTTGCTGTTTGGTGCACCTGAATTAATTGTATCCACATTATTTTTAAAGAAACGATCAGGCTTCGGCGAAAGTTCAAGCTGTTTTCAAATAGCTTCACCGGTAATGGAGTCAGCTGATGTGAAAGTTATCATGTGGATGCTTTAAATAGGCCTGACATCTCTCTACACTTTCACTGAGGCATTCTGAGTGTTACACAGATCCTCCTGCAGAAGCTCTCCTCAAATCAAGCATCCTTATTGTTCTTCTGCTCTGTCTAACTCATCTAAGCTGCTTTTTTGAATGGGAGATTTAACCTGTCACATGCATAGTCGGTGTGCACATTTTGTGCACTTATGCAAGCCACTCTCTGTCTGCCACAGGGGGCTGGTGGACAGATAAAGATAATGAAGCATGCATCAAGCCAAGAATGCACGTGAGTGGAAGCATTAATCATGAATTTAGCTTTAGGCACATGCAGGAAAAACTGCCTGGTTGTGGATTGTAACAAATATAGTATAACCCTTGGTTTAGCCTTAAGAATATTTCTGTTTTGGAAAACACAAAGTGTCGCTGATGTTAAAATGCATTGAAGGTGTATGAGTTTAAGCACCTGCGGTCAACCACTCAAAGCAATAGTCAAGGACGTCCAAGGGGCAAATGCCAAGAAGCAAGTGATCTTAAGTAAGTAAAACACAGTAAAGTATTCACTAGCCTCAAAATAGCACAAAAATCCCACTGATGTCACTAGCTAAGTTATCTCTTCTTCTTCATCTTTGAAGCACTGAGGATTTGTTTCAGAGTAATTTAACATTTAAATGAATTTTGACCTCCTCAGAGTTATTCCCTGTCAAGTCGAGTTTAACCCTCCAGCTGCTGTCCAAACACTGCCAGCTCCAGCAGGTAAATGACTCGGAAAAGAAATTGAAAACCATGTTTCTTTCCTTCCACTACATAATTATGTACCACTTTGTTTTGGTCTCACCATCAAATTCCAATAGAATACAATGACACTAAGAGGTCAAAGCAGAGCAACCTATGTAAAACAAGCAAGGAGCAGAAAAAAACATTCACTTAAATTCACAATCTTGTATTTAATTTGATTAAAGTTTTTTGGGCAAGTACATTTGAAGTAACTTACTTAGTTTATTTACACGACTTATTTATTGTAATTTATGTAAATCCTGAATTTAAATCTTAAAATGTCTATCATTAAAGTTACTGAAACTTGCATAAACTTTCTTTAAAAAAGCAACAAATTTAACTCCCACATTGAATAAAGTCTCAGCATTTCAGTACTAAAGAGGGCAGACTGCACAGTTTTAGATTTAATTTGATGTTTATTAAACTCAAAAGAAATAGCTCTACAAATACCTGTGTGTTGAAATGTTTTGTTTGTTTTTTTTTTATCTGGAGAAAGCCAAGAGTTTATGCACTGGAGCTTTAAGATCTTTCTGCATGTTGACTGTGTAGGGTTTCTAAATCATTTTAGGAAATGCAAACATCTCTCTAAGCTAAGATGTAGCATTTGCATGTCTATTGCATGTCAAGTAGAACATTTCCTTGTCAGCATGCATTGCTTATTTACTGCATCTGTTGTATGTCAACTTTTCCGACCAGAAACGCAACAATTTCCAAATGTCCAACCGCTGATCTGGTCACAGCAGCTATTTTTATTCCTTCTTCCTCCATCAACTTCTCTTCCTCCTCCCTCGATCTTTCCCATGCTCTTTCAACTTCAAACATTCAGGGAGAGGGGGATTCTATCCCAACACATACTGAGTGCATATTCCGCGTTTCATCTGCCTCCTGCCTCCTTATGCAGTTTTCCGTCTGCCAAGAACTCTCTTAAATTCAAATTTGTGTTATTGGCACAACAGGCAGGAAACCTGTGATGCTGAACCAAACTACATCAGTTACAGACCAATATTTTTATATATCTGTCTCCATTTCCCTCGCAGCTTCTGCATCTCTTCATCTGCCTCTTTGGTTCAGCCTTAATCTGCATCGCACCTTTCCCTCCTGCTTCTCTCCCTCTCTCTGTCAGTTGCCCGCATTGATCCCACCTTCACCACATTCCCACCTTCATGATTCCCTTAAACTCCGTCTCCTCACCACTCAACTCTGTCTAGTTTTGTTTTACATTTCAAGCATTTAGCCAACACCCTTGCCAAAAAGAGACCGCCTCCCTTCTTCTTTCTCTCCCTCGCTCCCACACATGTCGCCTCCATCCTCCCATCTGCTTGTGAATATTCTCTCCAGCTCCCTAATTATCCTGCCTTTCCGACAGCTGATTGGGGTTCAGTGACCGCAGGCTTCCCTTGATCACACTGTACTCGCTGATCTGAAGGCGTAAATTGATCCCGGATCAGCACTCCAACGGCAAAACACTTGGTAAACACACTTCCCAATCTGTGAGATTCACCTTGGCCTCTTTCCCACCACTTCTTTGACATCATTTGTGTCTTTTAGCCAACCTTAAACATTTTTTCATCCAAAAGAATTATGCAAAATCAATGGGGGAAATGCAAAAAGTGAAAGATGAACTGAACTCTGCCCAAGAGGTAAAAATTTAATAATTGAGCATTGAGTTGAACTTGAAACTAAAGCTTCCAAGATGGATTAGCTTCAACTAATACATCCCACTGCAAAAACAGAAAATCTTATCAAGTATTTTTGTGTAATTTCTAGCGCAAATATCTTGAGTTAGTGTCAATAAGATGACACTAACTTAAAAGTAACGTCTCAGCAGGAGATATTATCTTGTTTTGTAGGTCAATAATTCTTGAATATAGATTTAAAAAGTACTAGTTCCACTGGCAGATTTTTTTGCCACTTATTGCAAGATGTTATTCCTGTTTTAAGTGCAAATGGAACTAGTACTTTTATTTCATCTATATTCAGGAATTATTGACTTAAAATAAGCTCCTATATTTTACTGAAAAATTAAAACTGAGTTTTGTCTTAATTTAAATGTAGTAAAATATTTGCACTAGAAACTAGACACAATATGTACAAAGTATCCAAGTATGTACACATGCATCTAAGGGAATTTGGACAATCTCTGTACTATTAATTTATTTCAGTAATTTGATTTAAAATGTGCTCATTTAATTTCCTTGCAACAGAAGTTGGCTAATCCAGAGTGGCTAATCCAAGCATATTAATGGAAAGTGAGGTGGAGTGAAAAATGTGGTATAAGAAGACAAACAATCACTCTAACCAAAGAGAGTGAATATATTTTATAGTACATGGACATTATTTTCAGCAAGTTGACTTTGCTATTTTAATCAACCATTTTATAGATCTTATGAAATATCTAAATTGAATAATAAAAAACAAAACAGTTTATTGGGTTTCATCAGCTCTCATCCAAATTTTAAATACTGTTCAGTGGACCCCTGCCTATTTGCAGTTATTTACAGTTTCTTTTTGTGGAGCATATCTAGAATATACATGTCTAGTTGTTGATCATGCGATCAAATGAGCAAAAAATAAGTTTTTGCTCAAGTGATGCAAAAACGTATTTCCACTTCAGTTTTGTGAAATGCACTAATGTTGAAACAGCCCCCCCAAAAAATCCTAATGTAAAAACTTACACAATACGTTTTTTTTTGTTGTTTTTAATTGACGTGATTCAAATAAGCACATTTGTTTTTGTAATTCCATCTTATGCAATTTTATGGTCAATTAAAACACAACTACTAATATTCTAATATACGCACACCTCTGATGCTTATTACACAGCAATGGAAAACTCCCACTAATGATTGTCCTAAAAATGTATAATAAAAAATAAATAAAAAAAACTCAGGAGGAGGTAATTACCATACGTTGGTTTTAGCGTTTTGGTTTTGGACGTCTTTATACCGACACGTTCCCTCACTGTTCATTTAAGATCAGACTCACGCAGAGCAGGAGGAGATTTTTTTCTCTTTTTTTTTCCAACTGATGTCCCTTTATGTCCTGCAGTGTTTTTTATCTGACTGCCTTTGATAGCTAGAGAGGTGTGTTCACATCCTTTAATTATTTTATGTTTAAAAAAGATGAATCCCCTGATGTAGCACATCCTCGCTTTTGCAAGAGGTGAGTTTAAAGCCAAAAGCCAGAAGTTACATGAATTCCTGACCTCAGTTTCTGTGAAATATTTATTGTTACCCTTAGCAGTTCATAATAACCTGCCCTCAAGGCATTTGTGCTAATTACACGAGGGTGAGCGGTGTTTTTAGGTTTTAATTTAGTAGTTTGGTTCACTGTCTGCGATCAGACAGCACACGTTTTGTCTTATTTCAAGTGTATTAAGATATTTTTTACTAGAAACTAAACCAAAAAGGCTTGGTAAGATTTTGTGGTTTTGCAGTGTAAGAAAATAAAAATGTAAAGTTAAGAGAAATGTGTTTTAACAAAATAAATAGTGATAATATACTGTAGGTCCTACTGACAATTCCTATGCTGTGACACAAGCTTATTTCCACAAGCTACTCTTCAAAATGGTAAAGATAAGAGAACATACCATTTCAGTAAAGCAGATGTTGGTCTATTCAGGTCAGCAAATGGTTACAAGAAAATTCCTCCATGTTTAAATTTGAGAGAAGGGCATCAAATTCAGAGAAATAATATGTTTGAAAACATGTGATTATGTGAGTATAAAAACAATGTTTGACAACCTCAGTTTATTTTGCCTCAATGCATGCTAATAATAATGGTAAGGTGGCATTTTGGGTCACCTATAATAACCGTTAGATATTATGTAAACCTATTAGTTGGGATCCAAGGCCAGAAAAAGTATTTTCTCTCCCACCATCAAACGCATACACATGTGGATTTTGCTAAACTTTACCTGGCATATTGTGTTTTGGTCAGTTGATAATAACACTGAGCTTTTCTATAAGAACACTCCATTGGCTTAATATGTTGAAAAGCATCTTATTGCCACTGTTAAGTAAGGTGGAGGATCTGAGATGCTGTGGGCCAATTCCTCAGCCCTAGAGATCTCCAATTGAAGACTTCGAACTCTTCACTAAGCCATTTTAATTAAAAGTAGTTCTCTGCCAGCAACTGGAAATGGGTCATCAATGAGTCTTTCAGCAAGATATTGATCCAGACCATTTGGCCAAATCAGCACAGCTGCTCACCAGACAATAAGAAAACATCAACCTGTCTTCCACGGCCGTCTCAGTAACCAGCCCTATAGAAAAGCTGTGAGGTCGGCTCATGAGAAGGAAATTGTGAAAGGAGGAAAGGTCAAAGATCACTCTGTCTTCGTGTTCCAATCTTGTGAAAATGATTTACCAAAGGAGCTCCCAATACGAACCAAAAAAAGACTGCTGCAAAGTATTGATAGCACGGCGCCCACAATGTTGGAACTAATGCCTATTTAATGGCTAAATTAGGTAAGCTCATGAAGGCACCAGTGATTTTGTTAAAAGCAATAATTTCTTCATGTGAGATTTTCCATTCGCTGAATGTACTGACATTTAAGGTTGGATTTTAACAATATTTCAGTGTAAGTTTGCTACTAGAATAAAAAGGGCTTTTTTTCCCTTCATAATTTATTTTTAAGAGGCTTCCCTGTAACATTCTGTGAAACCATCAGTCTGTAACATTAAGCAATTTGTATTTGCTTTATAAGCGTGCACAGGGCCTTGGTTCTCTATAAAAAAAAAAAAATTGGTTTCACCTAAGGGAGAAACTTTTACCGACTTATATAAATTTATCTCTAAGCACTGATTAAAACCCTACAAAGTTTTTTTTTATAAAAAGATTATCATTTTTTTCATTAAAATCTCCTGCCTAGATTATTATGCACAAAATCTTTAAAAATGCAAATTGGTCCCCCTCTGCTTAGACTCCAACAGCTGCTCCTCCTCAACACTCCTCTTCTCAACGTAATGTTGAGGTGCAGCGCTGAAGGAATCCACCCACACATGCTCAATCCAAAATCTGATCCCGGAAGCAGAAGATGAAAGCAACTACAAGTCAGCATATTTGAATGGTAATGTTCCCTAAGGACTCCCGCACATAAAACAAACCACAACTATCAATGATTGAAGGGTACAAACTTTGTTAAAACTCATTTAAACAAGAGAATAGCAACAAGATAAACAAGCAGTACACTGATTTTATCCATTTCTGGTGGCTTTTTTCCATCTCCTATGACACTGACTTGTTTGGTTCTCAACAACTTCAGGAGTGACTGACCCATTAAGTCTTGTGTAGAACCAGTTAAAGTTTCTTTTGCTTTAAGTAAAAACTTTTTATGCATCTGATATTGTGGAATACATAATATGTTTTCCAGCCATTCCTGATAAGAATTTTAACTTATGATAAATTTCAGTTATTTATGGTAAATAAAAATTTAAAAAATGGACAGTATGATCGGAAATGTTGTTTATATTTTTTCCACTGTTTGTTCCAGGAGAGTATCAATAAATGTCAGAAAATTTGAAAGTATGATTAAATGCAGTTACTGTATGCAGATATAAATCACACTTTCCTAAGTGAGTGGTGTCTTGAAGGAGCCTGTTTTAAACAGGAAATTTTTTCAAGAACAAAATTTGTGTTTGTGGTGCTATGAATGCTGCGCCATGCAGTCACAGCCATACAGTTACAGAAAACAATACGTAATAAATCGCTTTTTTTATTATAATCTTTATCTTTATCACAATAGTACCAAGAAATATTGCAATAAAATTCTAAGTCCATTTGGCTCACCCTATTATTTTCAGAATGACCTGATATAGCATTACCTAATTTGACACTTCAAAGACCTGATTAACAGGAATTCAGCTTGCTGTGCTGCATGCTTTGAAGGATTGACAGCAGGGAAGTAAAAGGTATTATCTGATCAATTCAGCTAATAATATTTTTGATCAATGGGAGAGTTCATTTACCATCTATATAGCATTGATGGTAAGTATGCCAAGATCGTCTGGTAACCGACCATCTATCCATCCATTCGTATCTAAAACTAAAAGCTACTCCTGGATGATAGAACTCCTTTAGTCACATTGGCCACTGGGCTTGGCCTACTTCCACAAAACCTGCTTCATTTTTTCATGTTTTGGCCCACATAACTGTGTTATTAGATAAGCCAACATCCTTGACAAGATAAAAAGCTGCATTACATGCATCCCAGATTTATTCCTAACATGGATTCATGATCAGTTTGGATAAAAGTAAAGGTTGCAGTGTGATATCATGAGTGTGTGCTGCTGAGACACAAATAAGTCCCAAAAAATTAATTAGCTTTTTGTTTCTCTGGAAAAATTCCCATATGGTTTCTAAATAAAGTGATGTCTGACTCATAAAGCTGGGCCAAATATCCGTAAAAGAAGTTTCGAACAAGCAGAATCAGAATCTTGGCTAAGACAGCTTAAGAGAAAATAAAAAAGCATTTTTCTGTTTATCACATGATTTCAATTACCTGAAACTCTGTTTAATGTTTTCACAGTGTATTCATTTCAACAGACTTTGAGCTTTTGAGGGATATTTGCACTTTCACTTTGCTAAGCCACAACCATCTTAGCACAGAAAAAATGAAACAGACATTTTTCAGGCCAGTGAATGAGGAGAAAATTAATTTTCTTTGAGGCCTGTTTGAGTCAGCAGCACACTCCCACGAGCTCTGGCAACACAAATACCTTTTAGCAATGTACAAAAAGCTAACTATATTACCCAAATATACCTAGCTCCTTGTGGATTTTATACCTATTCGCTTTCATCCTTACTTCTGCTAATAAACTTAAGCAAGCAAATTGAAAATGTTTTTTTCCTAAGTTTGTTATGAATGAAATTCTAGCTCATCGCTGCTTTCATGACTTTTACAGAGAAAATATGCAATATTTTAGTTCTTGTTGAGGTCTGCTTGTGTTAGTTTAGGTGTGTGAATAAATTAGAAACACAGAGAAGGGCACTCTCATTGTGGTGTCAAAAAAGAAGATAAAGGGAGAAAAAATTTCACAGTCATAACTCTGTTGCAGTTCTTTTTCTGTAGTTTTACGGTCCAGTGTTTCTGAACAACCTGTGAAAGGTCATGAGTGCCAAAATGTCAAACTCAGGAAAAAAAGGAGAAATCTCCACCTTCCTTCTTTAAAGAAAAATATTAAACTACAACAGAGCTCATGTCTGCCTCACTACACTTGGTTTTATGTGTATTTCTGCAGGGGAGAATGTGTATATTTCACACTGGGATTTTTTTAATGTTTATTTCAATAACCTAAAACAAAAAAAAAGCAATTTCATTTTTTATTTTCCACTTTGGATTCTCTTTGTGCCTTTCTCCTCCATCTTTCTGCACTCATGTTCCACAAGATTATTTTGAGGACACATGGAAAAATGAAAGTCTCGAAAATTCAAACAGAAACAGTTGAAAAGCCATCTTTCAAGTGCTAGTAGATTTGAAAAGTCTCAGCGGCAGCCTTTCGGTCCCGTTACGGTTGTTGTTAATGCACTCTGCAGAGTGCTTTTTCCAAGACGTCGGGAAAACTTTGACTGATGTGATGTGGATCAATAGTTTTTCAGAAATGTCAAAAAAAAAAGAAAAACAGCTCATGCTCCACATTTTAAAAGAAGCATCTTTCTCTGTCATAAGTTTGTCTGTTTTCTTGCGGTTTAGCAGACGATGTGCCACTCTTTAACATGGCTTACCTGTGAAAAACTGTAAAAACGGTTAGGATTAGCTGAGATTAAATGAATAAGCTACAATCACAGTCATCAATACAGCTGAAACCTGCCCACTTCATCCTCCCTCCAGGCAGGGAAGAGTCTTTTCCCGTCTGGTTTGTGAATCACCAGAGAGCCATTACCTTGGTAAATTGCTCCAAAGCATATGATAGCCTGTCTGATGTCTGCTGATATGCTTTTATGGAAAGGAGGGAAACCATTTGACAAATAAATAAAATCATAGATTGACTAAGAGCAAGTACTCAATTTCTTCTGGTGGGGTAATTTGTTTAAAAAAATGTAAAATCCTTTACCAGGTTCAGTTTATTGTCTGCAATCTAGATTTGGAGGGATTTCAGTTCAAATTTGTCTCTTCAAACTTTCTGAAAAGATTTAATTTATATAAAAAAATATTCAAGAGAAAAGTTTTAGTACAATAGAGAAACAGTAGTGAAGATGGAATCATTTCTAACTTAAATTGGAGAATAGAGGAACATTAGAGTGAGATTAGAGGTGATGTTTTGTCTTACTATCTCAAAGTGGTACAGATTTTATCATGTTCATTGCCTTTGAAGACATCCTATTCATTTTTAGTTCCTATTTTTTCTCCTTTTCAGTGATAAAAGGACATTTAACATTCCTTCCTGCTGAATTGTAGAAACTTTCTCTTTGCAGAGCCCTTGCTAACTCTGCAAAAAACCCTCAGCTGCCAGCTTTGCTTTCTGATAGATTTTATTCTGTATTTCAAGTGAGAAATTAGATATTGGAATGACATAAAACCCAACCTAACTGTGTTGCAGACAGAAGTTGAATGACCAGCTCTAAATCAGCTTTGCACTCAGTGAATTTACTAATATTTACAACTGAAGCTTGTAACAACGTATGTGTTGCACTTTTTGCATTCAAATTTTGAAGCAGCAACAGATGTGTTTCTAAAAGTATGACATTAAAATGGAGCGTGACGACTCTGCATGTAAACAGAAGCGACAGCTGTAGCAATCGACAGTTGATTTCTTGAATTGTTTTTATGTCCTTTTATCAGTCCCAGACAGTAATGAACATTGTACAAAAATGCTCAGAAACACATTATTAGCTCACTTTGCCTAGTTTCTGAGCAGAACAATTAGCCTTATCAAAAAAAAAAATGACAAAGTTCAACTGTGACTGATATTCGGGGATCTGAGGTAATTTTGACATAATTTGGTTGTTGTTTGTTAAATTTTAACATGTACTCCTTTTGTTCAGCAACTTTCTTTTAAATTCCTGTTTACTTGATGGATTTTCTGTTCTTCAGTGCATCTTGTTCTTGAAGTTATTTTTGTCTTTTTTATCTTCAGACTGTGTTACTCATTTGTAACATCTAGGCATAGAAACACCCCGTAAGCCTTGATTTTTAACCTGCATGTGAAAAAATGTGTTTCTCTAAAGCCTTTTTACTTCAGTGAAACAAAACTAATATCCCCATTAATTCTTATTTGTCTGGCTGAAAGTTAATCGTTGGCTAACAAGTAAATATGTGGTCCCATTTGTTATAGTTACAGATAGTCCATTATAAGGGGTTGAAATTAAATCTTTCAGTGGTTTTGTCATAGGAACACTTTTTCAGACGTTTCCTTCTACCTTACTCATTGAGCTCTGAAGTCCTGGTTCAGACAATTTAAATGAGGAATAAAGCGTGATGCAACATTAAAAATAAAGTTGTTCAGCTTCAGTTAAGATATTTTAGTTTCATTCTGCAAACCTCAGAAAATTTTCCAGAAAGCACGAGTGCCTGCAGATGGACAGACGAGAGGCATTATATTTAGTAGGAGGACATAGAAACTTACAAGCTATTTTTAAAATTTGCACTAGAAAGAGGAATCTTTGACAGATGTTCAAGATGCACAGGACTGTGAAAAATGTTTCCTCTGACAGATTTCTTCAGGGTTGGGTTTTTTTTGACAATGAAATAAATGACATAATTCTGAAAAACATAACCTGAGTAAAAACAAAAAGCAGTTTTCAAATGATTTCATTTCATTATGGGAAAGATGTTAGGAGGCTGTATTTGAAAAGAAATTGTCCTTTAGATGGAATAACAGCCAATAATCTTTTGCAATAAGTGGAAATCAGTTTTTTTTTTCTTATTTGGAAGAATTATGATACTCTTTTTTGACCAGTCTTAATTCAGCTACATTGGAGAGTCTTTGAATACAAATAGCCTGTTTAAGGCCATGCTACATCATTTCATTCAGATTTAGGTTCAGACTTTGACTAGGTGATTTCAAATCCTGCTGTTTTTTTTTTTTTTGAGTCATTCACTATAGTGCACTTGTTTTTGTGCTTTGGATCACTGCTCTCTCACAAGATGACACTCTTCTTCGAGATTTGTCTGGTAAACAGCCGAATTCATGGCTTCATCTGTCCATCACAGGAATATGTTCAGGTCTCTAACATCCATTTCTTCCTGAAATGCTGTGTTACTTTTACACCGGATGTAACGGGACACAAACCTCCCAAAACATTCTACATTTGACTCATCAGTGTGTCAACTATTTTCCCCAAAAGCTAACATGACAAAATAAACTTAGACTTAGACTGACTTTATTGTCATTTTGCATGCACAGGGTGTATACAGAACGAAATTTCGTTGCATACGGCTCAGGACAATGTTTTGAGCTTTCAATTGTGAGGTTACTCCAGAATAAAATAAAATACAGTATAAAATATGAATATAAAATATAAAATATAAAGTGCAGGAGTGACAGTAAAATATATGTTATTTAGCTCTGTACATGTGCAAGGTATAAAGTGGAGACCAGATTTTAAGTGCAGTCCAGTTAAGAGTTCAGCAGTCTGATGGCAAGTGGGAAAAAGCTGTTTCGGAACCTGGTGGACCTGCACCGGACGCTGCGGAACCTCTTTCCAGAGGGCAGCAGGGAGAACAGTCCATGGTGGGGGTGTCATGTTTATTTTTAGGTAAATGTGACACAGACTTTTGTGTTATTTTTGGTCAGATATGTTTTTATTTTTTACTTTGGGACTCTTCCATGGATGCTGAATTTTTTCTACCCTGCCCTCTATTTTTGAATCATGAACACTGATCTTAACTCGGAAGTGCTGGTTCAGTGCGTTAAGCATAATGCTAAGCATAATGCATAATAATAACTGTTAAATGTTTTGTTTCTTTCACAGATAATGGCTTACCGTGGTTTGATTAGAGTCCAACAGGCTTAAAAATGACCCTGTGATCTTTTCAACTCTGATAGGTATTAGTGATTTCCTGGTGTACATATTTTTGAAGTTGTTGATTCTTTAATTGTTGTATAAAAATCATTGTAATCTGTCCGAATTGTATTCCTATGAACTGTATTGTACGTTTACACTTTTATCTTGCAGTCGCTTCATTTCTGCTCTTAACAAATTCCCCGTAGGGGACAATAAAGTATATCTCATCTTATCTTATTTTATTTTATCTTAATGGCGTGCAGATTCCTTTTAGATCTTTCAGCCTATCTTATGCTGTCAGATAGGAGCAATTTACGTGATTTCTTAACTTTATGGGTCTAATAGTGACAATATCTAGGTGGGGAACTGAACTCGGGTTTCTAAAAATCTGGTTAATCAAAGGAGGTAATTGCTTTATCTCATACAGCTAGGGTTATTTGGATAGATTTTTTTCTTCCACAATAACTGAAATCATCATTTAAAAACAGAATTTTGTATTATATTTATCTGATAATAATATCAGTCAGATGATCAAGCATTGAAATGTAACAAAAATAAATAAACACAAGGAATCGGTAAGGTCTTGTGCTTTCGCCTTTCCTGCAACAGACTTTCTCTTTTAGCTCTGGCTTCTCCACCTGTTTTCTCTCACCTCATGTCCATCTCTTTGTCTCAATGTCTCTTGTGTTTTTGGTCCTGCAGTATTAATGCAGGAACCCATCTGTTTCCATGCTTTCCCAGCTGTCTAATCTCCTCTATTAGCAGGTCTGTTTTTCTCATCTCATCTACCCATCTATCCACTTACACTTGTTTCCTCCAGGGTATCCGCAGGTCCTTAAAAGGGTCTTAAAATAAATTATCCAGAATTAAGGCCTTAAAGTGTATTAAGCCAAGCTGCATCGACAGTCATCATATCATTCATTTCTGCCAAGAAGCGACACTTTCCTCACACAAAACCTTCATCCTCGCATTAATACAAGACAGTATCTACTAAAAAAAAAAAAAAAAGAAGCTTTCTTTTTTTGGTCATTGCATCTGCTTTAATAAACTCAGCTGGGCTTTATGTCCCTTAACAATTAATTTCCTGTTTTGCTTCATCTTTATCTCCGTTATAGTTGCAGAACTCTCATTAGCTCTGCTCCACTGGAACCAGACTGCTTTCCTCTGCTTTGTTCTTTTAACTATTTTTTGTCTTTCTAATCACTCACATGCAGCTTTTTTAAAAAAGATCCCTTAAATGTGGCCACATACTGTTCCCTCCTCTCTCTCTCTCTCTCTCTGAGCCACCTCTCGTCTGGTGCAAAGCAGGGTTAAATTGAACTGATATCAAAGGCTTTGTTTGGCTGATAAAAGTCGTGGGGGCTTTGCCCCGCCGCCGAGAACTAGGCTGAATCGATGTGGCCCTGTGATTATGCCAGCAAGATCAACATTTCATATATCACGGAACGGTGAAGATATTTCATCATATTTCACATCATTTGAGGGAATAGTGTGTTTTTATTATCAATAAATCCAAGGTCTTTTTCTTTCCCTTCTTCTCTTTAATATCTTCCTGGTTTTTAGATGCTCCTTTTTTTCCCCCTTGTTCTCTTGTTAAGCTCAGTTTAATGATGTAGCCTGGTTAATATTCACATGAAAATTATTTAACATTTTTTAATCCAGCTACTTGTTATGATAAAATGATCATCCCTCCTTCAGTTCGTGATTACCCGTTTCTTAGTTCCTTTACTGAAGCGTCACTGTGAAGAAGTTCCCCTCATCATTTTGTTCTGCTATCTCTCCACACACTGTTCGGCCACTTATTACTTCCCCTCCGCTCCAAAGCCCGGCGCATGCTGGGCTGTGCTGGAACGAGACAGCAAGGAGTTCTGATTTTTCCCATTTCCCATCTCCTTCTCTTCTTCAGCCCCTCTTCAATCAAGTCTTTTATTATCTTTTCTTTTTCATTCCAGCTCTGGTGTATCCTTTATACTCTTGCCTCCTCTCTGTCCTGCTGTCTCAGCTATGAGACAAGGTGTCTGGACTCCACTGCTCGGGCCAGCGGCGATGACTCGCTGCTTCATCTCAATTTATCATATCCGAAAGTGGAGCAAAGAGGAATGTTCAGTTCCACTTGTTACTCCATCATGACTTAGGTTTTTGGAGCTGAAAATCTTTTTATTTAAGCCTCTTTGATGTGTCTGATTCTCCTGGACTTTCTACATCTTTAAAAAATATATATATTCAGTTTGCCACCAAGCATGAGTCTTTGGGCAAGAGGAGAAAATGGTGAAGTTTGAAACTCAAAACGAGCAGAACGGCCCTGGCGAAAAGTTTTTACTGCAGGAAACCTTTTTGTTTTTTGGGCCGTTTTTTTTTTATTACCTTGTTGTTGTCCCTCCTTCATAAATCAGGGATGAATTCAATTTACTACAGAAAACAGCCCTAATGAATGTAGAGAGTGATAACTACTTTTACTTGTTAAATATTTCTATCATTTTGTTTCAGTTATTTCCTAGTTTGCCTGATGCATTGTTCAGAAAGTACATAAAAGTACAAGAAATTATAATGTGGAAAGAAGAACTTGATATCATGAAAAATGGTTTACACTAGCTCTACTCAGTAATTTGGTAACTTTCACTTATTTCTGTTAAATGTGCAATATAAATCAGTTCTATATTGTATATAAATGTCAGGATTTTGCCTCAGTTTTCAACAATTAAAAAAAAGCCTTTCAACATTTTGGCTGCAAAAAAATATCAAACAAACCAAAATGATATAAAAATTGTGTAAGTCCAAGCAAAATAAAACAAAAAAAGGAAGAAAAACCAAAGAAATGTGAAGAAGTCCTTTTAAAATTCAAGTAGCAAAATAGAAAACAATATTATTACATATCTTAGATATGTATTTCTTTAGTTATTTCAACACTGAATGACTAATTTGGTCGAAGAAGTCAATATTAACATGTTGAAGTCTAATTAAAAGTGTTGCTAGGCAATAGCCCTGTTCCTATATGAACCAAAAATAATCTTGCCTGCCTTTTTCTTTTACTGTATTCCAAGACTGTGATATATAAAAATAATGATTGCAAAACAACTGTTTTCATATATATATATATATATATATATATATATATATATATATATATATATATATATATATACTACATATAGTATATATACAGTATGTATGTATATACAGTATATATATATATTCTTTTTATTATTATTATTATAAAATAAATGTTTCCTTAAGCGTATATGTTGACGAATTCAATGCAAAATTATCCAGCTCAGGTTTGATCAGTCTAAGTAGTTTAGATTTTCAACAAGATTAAATGAAGTCCAGATAAAATAAAAAAGTGAAGCGTTGATGGTAAAGGAAGCTGTAGCAGATGCTAACTGGTTTTGTTTGCAGCTAACATTAGCCAGTCACACTGTTCTAACAGATTAGCTTGCCTGTCTCTCTCTGACTGCTTCTTTCTCTTGTGTATCCAGAATGCTGCTTTCATCTAAACACACACCAAATAAAAGCCCTTTAAAATAAAGATATATTTTATTTTAAACTGGATACTTGCTAACTGGGAAAAACATGCTTCAGTTCTCTAATTGTGACTTTTGGAGATTTTTTTTCAAACCTCACTCACCATCTTGCTATGACTCAAGATTAACGTTTCTCCTCCTCCTGGTATATTTGTTACATTCCTTTCTGTTTTTTTTTACATTTAAATGTAGCAATTGCTCCTCTACAACTGTAAATTAGAGTAAATTTTCACAAATTGATGTTTTCTTGTGGCTTTTAGGAGCATATATTTGTCAATGTGAGTGTTCTTTTCTTATTCTCATTTAGTACAACAGCTAATAAGAAAACTGGACCTCTTATTGGCTTGTGTCATGTCATATTTATACCTCAAGGAAACACAAAGACATGAATTAGTTACTGTTAAAAAGTTTCTTATCAGAGCATCAATGTAAAAAGGTATGTTAAGTATTATTTAAAAAATGCTTGCAGTTCGTTACCAGCTTCCCCTTCTCATTTATCTCAGTTCTGTTTCTCAAAGTACAGAAAATCTTGTAAGTTGATGTGCTGCAGCAGGACGAGGGTGTCTGGAAGGGACAACTTCTACTTTTGCTCCCTCTTTCTTCTTTCTCCTTATGTTCATTTCCCTGGCATCCACCTTCTCCTCTAATCCTCCTCTCAATTCACCTCAAAGCAGGAAACCAACTTGAAGTTTTGCATCAGAGCGAGAAGAGTTCTTCTTTCGTTTTGCAGCAGGAGTAACAACTTGCTGGTCCTTCAACTTGCCCCTACACCCCAACACACACACACACACACGCGCACACCCCTTCTCACATTTTCTCTCTGTTTTCCAAATCGTCTGTTGCAACAGTGTTGGCACTCTGCGGGAAAAACCTCCTCAGTCTGCAGTCAGATCCATCCCAACTATTCTCAACTTTGTCCCTGTGATTGTTTGGCTTCTATTGTGAAGTGCTAAATTACTGCAAGAGAAAGTCTTCCTGTCTCCACTATGTTCTCTATTTCTAATTCACCAACAATCCAAACACATCTTCCATCCATCTGTGAAGCTCTCTCCTCTTTTCATTCAAACTTGCTGAGTCTGTTGTGTGGAGCAGAACTATACAAGACTTTTATTTAAATTTTTTCAGTCTTTTTGTTTGTTTTGCTATAAATACTGCTCCCGTGTCAAATAAAGGAGCCCATAAACAGATCACCTCCTTTTTAAGCGCCCAGCTTGCACACAGTGTTTTATCATAGAGTTGAGACAGTTAATCTTTAGGCGCGGCTCTTATAATTGGACACATTGATGCACTTTAATTCATCAGACTCCTTGTTTTTTTGTGTCTTGTGCTTTCTTTTGTTGCCTTTATCGAGCGGTTGTGGCTCTCCAGCAATAATACAAAACTGTCCTTTTGGCTTTCTCGGCTGCCCAAGGTCTTTGTTTGGAAAGTTTTTGCAGCAACAAAGTTTCTGACCCCTTTATGTTCGAAGTGATTGTTGGCGCCTTGTTCAACATCAGTGCAGAAACAAGCGTCTTAATTGCAAGTCGTTGGCTGAAAATTAGATTTGTACAGAAGTAGCACAAGAGTGTGATGTTTTCTTTTACTCTGCAATGATTTAGATTAGCAAAGTCCATTTATATATCGCTGCTTCATGCATCTTAGGGAGATCTTACAACAGTCACCACTTTAAAAACAAGCTCAAACACATCCAATGTTCACAAAAAAGAGCTTTACATTTCCATTTCAGACCGTGATTTAGAGGCATCTTTAAGTGAAAAAAAGAACATTTCCTCTTTCTAAGCACAAACATTTGTTTCTCTAATCATATTTCAGTAATGTCACAGCTTCTTATGTAGCAGGTTCAGTTAATTTTTCCACATTCCAACCGATGTTATGTTTTGGAGCTGAAATACAGTAGTTCCTCTCCAATCAGCTTTCAATAATGACAGTTATCAGCAGATATGAAGTGTAATAGATAATAGGAAGATTTTTTACACTCACATTCCATTGTCCTTTGGTTGCTTTTAAAATGAAATGCAAATCCATACTGTAGAACTATGGCACATCTGTCTAAGATGTATGAATTTTTGGACAGACAAATGAAAACTTGTATAAAATTAGGGGAATTACTTTGATTGGAGCAACCTATTCTTAGGAATTTAGGAAGTAAGGTCTCTAAATGCAAATATGTTACCAGGCTCATCCAGACCTGTAATAAAATATGACTTCTATATGAACTAGAGAGTATCCAACTGGATCCAGGAATTACTAACGTTTCCCCACGGTAAGAAGTGAAGGACACATTTATCCATCCAATAAACAGTCAATTTTATTTTGAAATCGCTAAGCATTCTCAAAAAACTTCTGAGCATCATCTTCCCAGCTGGTCCTGTGTAGTAACAATCCATCTGGCATGTTGCATTATGTGATTGCTGCTGCTAAAACAAAGGTAGCCATTTGTTTGAAACACAAGAGGCGGCACAAATCTGTTGTAGTGATGTAATGATGAACAGATCGACCTCATTGTGTTAGGGCGAAAACCTGTTTTTCTTAGTCATGTTGGATAAATCAAAGTCAAAGCAAACGATGGCTGCTAAAATGCAGTTAGCAGTGATTGCCTGTTGTTGTCACTGCATTCAAGATGTTTCTCTTTAAACTTTCTCTAGCTTAACAAAATAACTCTCACCTCTCTTCTCTCCGAAGTACAGAGTCTGTTGCGCGGTGTTGGACCACTGCAGCGAGGAGTTGTCAGTCTCTGCCACTCGGCAGGTCAACGTCACCATACCGCCGACGGACACCGTCTCATCCGAGGTCATGGGCTGCAGCGGGTCTTCATCTAGGTAAAAGAGAAATGTCACAAAAGACAGTTGGAGAGCTGCAACAGTGAACTTCTACGTAAACACAATCAAAACCAGTATCACGCAGCGGCACCCAAATCAGATAAACCCTCAAACCGCGTTATTTGCCTCCCTCCCTTTTCTTTCTCTCCGTCTCCCACCGCCCATGTCTTTCTCTGCTTGTCAGATTATCTATACATCTCTATCTGTCTTTCTGAGAGCACAGACACAACGTGTGTGCACACTGACATCTTGTCAGAGGGACAAAAAAAGCTGACAAATGGTTATCTGTTTGTATGTCTGCGAGGCCAATGTAGGAGCAATAAGTCAGTGGTGCCCAGAACCTGCACGACCTAAGGGACTTTCAAAGATGGAAAGAGTGTGGTGGGCATTACCTCTCCACATGTCAAACAAACAACGACAGCGCTAACTCATACCGCTGATGTATTTTTATCCCTTTTCATTGATATCTGCATCAAGTTTTCTAAAGACATGCATAAGCATCAGCCCCTGCAAAATGGGCTCCAACGCTATGGAAATTAGCAGGTCGGAGGAAACAAGATTGAGAATACAAATGACCCCCCTCATAATGAAGGGATTCTGAGGGCTGGAGCTGAAACGGGAAAACTACTGATGAGTGAACCATTGGGGTGTGTAACAGTATTCAAATAGGCTTAAATTATGGTATTTAACAGTGCTCCCTTGATAACGGTTGATGGTACAGGCTAATTCTACACTGCGTTTAGCGAGGGTGGCAAATGATTTTGTGAATCAGAGCAAAAGATGTTAGTAAAATATGCAGGCTCCCATTTATAGTGAGTAATGACGAACATAGCCACTGATGCACCTATTCCCAAGTTGAGGTATTGAGGCCTTGAGTGCAGCCGTCCATACTCGCGCATGTCATGCACTTCAAATTGCAATGGTGCTCGGGCAAAACAAAAAAATAATAGCATAAGTGAAGAAAAAAGACCAAGTCAAAAGAGGGAGCATCTCATAAGAGGATACGCCTCGAGCGGTCTTCTCACCCCTTAAATACAGCGTGTATAAATAGTTTAATTGGAACCAAATTGTCAAGCGGGAGACAGGTTTATATGGAGCGTGGGGTGTTATCACATTCGTGCACGGCTGGTGGAATTGAATTTTTTTTTTTTTCAGAGGAAGAACATCTGCTTAAATGTGCTTGGGCAGAACTCCCATCAAGACATGAAAGAGGATGGGGAGGGGCTCATGAAGTGAGGATGCAAAAGAGGAGGTGAGAAAACCCAAGTACACGTAGCATCAAAAACACACATTTGCAGAACATGAGCAGGGAGATGCCTGCAGGAACTTTGGCCATCTATTAAAGATGGAAGATGAGTTCAGCATCAGAACACATAAATTATTAGAAGAGTAAAAAAACTTTAGCATTGCTCTGGGCGGTGAGGACTGAGAGTGATAACAGCTCGTGAGGTATCACTCCTGCTTGCCAGCAGGATTCAGAAGACTTAGACACCAGGAGCCCCACATGTCAGGAAGTCGACGCCGTTTTAATGCAGCTGTGACCTTGTGGTAAGTTTACTGAAGCAGCGTGACGGCTGAGGCCTGAATTTGTGGTCAAGTGCCCTGTGGATTAGTGTCTCCTTTAATAGCATCCTGGTCTAATTCTTGTGGCTGATCGCATGAGCTTCTCAACTTGGCATGAACACTTTGAGCAAATTGGCTGTCCCAAGGCATCAGTCATCAAGCCAACCACAATGAGCACCGACAAATTGCCCAAACTTATGTTGCGCCTTTGGTAGCTGCTGACTGTTTCTCTCAGAATAACCTGTGTGTGACATTTGTCTGAACCAAAACAGCCTTTAGGGACAATTTAACAAGAGGACACATTAGAGAGGAATATTCTCAGAATGGCGCTAATGATTATAAGAGGACATTCAGCTTTAGATCATTAAATCAAATTAGCATATTTTTTGTCATAGTGTTTTTTTTACTTATGCTCTAACATTACAACAGTGCCTTGCAAAACTATTCCTTGAACTTTTCCACACTTTTTCACATTGCAATCACAAACCTCAATGAATTCCAGTGAAATTTATACATCGTTTGACCTTTTTTCTACAAACAGAAATCAAACTTTGTGCTATGCATTGGTATTTACTAACATTTGAGTTGACATTTAGAAAAAAAAAACACCTATGGTGCAATTGAGTTTGTCCTCACCAGCGTTTCTCATCCAGAGACTGAAACTGTCTCCCATTCTTCTTTTTTATTAAAAAACAAAATTAATCAGACTGGATGGAAAGCATCTACAAACATTACAATGGACCCTCACCCAATCCCAGTATTCAAGAATTTGTCTAGTCACAGATTTTGTTGAGGGTCATATCTGAAATGTCTGAAAGAAAATGTGGGTATTAACGCATTTTAATGTATATTTGATATTTGAACTATTAAAATATAGTTATAAACATTTTTAAATGAGGCCTCCAGTATTGATGGATTCTAGGTATTCACAGGAGGCAGTTTTCAATTGAATTCAGGTCTGGACGTTGACTGGACCATTCCAAATCTTGTGCAGCCAACAGATTTCTTCATCCATCAATCTTTCCAACAACTCTGACCAGCTGCACCTGGTGAGTAAAAAAAATATCACCAGAGCATGATGGTGCCATCACCATGGTTCACTAAGGGGATGGTGTATTCAGGACATGCAGCATTTGTTTCCATGGAAACCAAAATGCTACATTTTGGTTTTATTTGATCAGTGCACATCGTTCCACTAGTTTGTTGTTTCCAACATAGTCTGTGAACCAAATGGACCAAGGTATTTTTAAAAAAAATGCATTTCTTTTTGTTGTAAAAAGAAATGCATTGCTGCTGCTGTAAAAGCCCGATTTGTGTGTCCTGTCAACATATCCTCCCAATTTGGATGTGAAGTTATCACAGTTTATGCTATTTTTTCAGTAAATGTTTGTGAAAATATAGAGAAAAAAAACATGTTTTGTCAAAAGCAGAAAAAAATCCTTTAAAATGTTATTTCGAGCTAGTAGTTTCAAACAATCTTAAAATTCAAAATACATTTTTAAAGTCTATTTGATCTGAAAATGGGTTAAAAGTTGAAGAAGCAAAAATCTGAAAGCAAAGACTGCATCTCATACTTTAACAGCAGCATATTAAGCAAAGTACTCAACTTTACCAACTTCAGCTACAGTCATCACACAAAGATCAGACTTGCAGCCTGTCACACTGACTTTATTTCAATTAATGTACGCTAATAAATAAAAGGTTAATCTTCCTCAAAGGACTCATAAAACCTGAAACAATTTAATGATGATGAAACGGCCCTCTGCATATTAAATCCGAAGGTCTGTTAATGCATACAAATCATTTGGAAGTTAGTCACCATGTGAGGATGGTAACTTTGTTAGCTCTAACAGTCAGAATTAATCAAAGATAAATTCTGGCTTAATTAAGCTGCAGCATGATGTGGGTAGAATGAAACCACATTAGGATAATTTATCAAACTCTGAACAATATTTTAAATGGACTTGAGCCATTACCTATGAGATGAGATGGGTGGATTTAACAAGATTGAGTTATACGCTGATTTTTAAGTTAAAAAGTTTAAGAAGTATAAGTGCAAAGGGTTGCACCCAGCCCATATGTACCAAAATAGTTCACAGAAATCTTAAAAGAGTTGCTCGCCACTAGAATCTGACCCCGGTGAGCCCTGGATATAAATACAGCTGTTCTGGTTATTTGAGGATCCCAAACAGCAGGAATTAAAGGAGTGGAAGGAAGTTCAGTTACAGTTTAAATGGTTAAGTCTGGCTAAACACTCAAGCTGCAAAAATAAAAAGGAGCAACCTCTCCATCCTTTGCAGACGCCGAGTTCAACACCAGCTCCTTTTATTCTTTCCTCACATCCCACTTCTTCATCTCCAACCAAAGCTGTAAGCCAGAGGAAGACACGGGTATTTAAAGCAACACAATTTACACCCTCCCTATAGCCGGCAACAAGGTGAGAGAACACAGAGGTAGAAGGCTGACTGGGATATCAAACGAGAGGAGGCAGGGAGGGAGCGCCGACAGAGAGGGAAGGATGGATGGATAAGGGTATGCAGAGGCGGCTGGGTGGCAAAACGAGGTGGGAAACCGGGACTGTGTGAAAAAAAAAAGGGAGGGGAGAGGAGTGAGACAACAGAGGGAAATTGAGGAGCTTGAGGGCTCTCCAGCGTCAAGAGACAGAAAAACATAAAGACGAGCTTTTTACTTTGAAAAAAGGATTATTTGTTTCTGTTTCTTTTTTTTCTAAGAGTTTAGATAAGAAGATTTCAAACAGTGTGAGTATGTTTTACCTAAATAGCTCAGTCCAGACTTCTTCAACCCAGGAAAGACAAGAGGAAGAACATACAGGTTTACTCTGTTTGATTTCCTTTAGAAATTTTCACACAGATTAAAGTTGAACTGTATACTGTGCAAAATAACACTGTAAAAAGATTCAATATTCCCATGGCATTTATGACCTGCATTCAAGGTGCTTTTATGGATGAATATCGATTTTTGTGGCAGAGATTTTATAACAGAGGATTAAGGAAAATTTGGCCAAACTACAACCAAATTTGTCAACAAAATATTTCAAAATGTTGCATGTTTTTGCAGTTTACTTTTTATACATTATTCTGACATATTCATGAGCTGCTTCACAACCTGTGTGTGACATTAATAAAAACAAAATAATATCAGTCTCAGGAAAATGCTATTTTGTAAATGTTATTTATAAACAGCCCTAATATTTCTTATAGCTGACGACATCTCTTGTCTACAGCACAGCTTTTCTGTCAGATTAAGTTCTATGCACTGACTTTGTCAATCTAAAGCTTTAATTTTCTTTAATGATGTCAATCCTTTGCTAACTCATATGGAAGCCTGGACTCATGAGCTAAAGTATAAACTCCCTCCTTTTTTCCAGTATTTAAGATTACACCGCACCTTTTTGGCTAAAATGATCCACCTGAACAAATATCTAAATTTCAACTGAAGAAAAGTTATACCAGTTCATGACGTCACCACTGTTTAAATATTCAGTGCTGTTTTTTGTGTCAAATTTACTTTTTGTAGTTAATGCCTAAAGTATGAACATGGTCTTATCACACCAAAGCAGATTCTTTCACAAAGATCTATGTTTTCACAGCTTTGGATAGTAGTTGGCAGTCATCATATTGTATCATTTAGTGTAATAAAATTCTTATCATGAAAAGAATTTTGATTTATTGTTGTTGCTATAAATTTCAATGAATGATGTTTAAAAGCCAAAAAAAAAAACTTGTCGAAATTGTGATATTTATTATTTTCTCCACAGTTTGTTCAATGAAACCATCAATAAATGTCAACAAATTTGAAAAATTATTCAATGCAGTTACTGTGTGCAGCTAAGTGATACAAATCACTCTTCTTTATGTAACTGCTGTCCTGAAGAAGCATATTACAAATGGATGTTTTTCAAGAGCAGGATTTGTTTGTGGGGGTCTGACAGGAGTGCCATGCAATCACAGCCATACAGTTATCTAAAAAAGAAGCAACGAATTCTGTTTATCATCACCTTTACCATTATCAAACAACATATTGTTGTCGGTGGGCCAGTGGTTCAGCCCATAGAAAAGCTTTCGCCCTCGCTCTGTTGTCACGCAGGACGCTCTTGTCTTGCAGCACCTCTACTGTCTCAAACTGCGCCATATCACTGGTCTTCTCTATCTCTCCTCTGCTCCAATTAGCCAGAACTCAGAGCAAAGACTCAGAAAACGTGGGGAAAATTTACTCATCCCATAAAGCCCGGCCTATGAAAACAAGCAGTCTCCATGGCACTTATTATAAGTACAATCGTCATGAAACACCTTGCCCCCACTAGTGGGACACAAATTACATCTCCCTGTTTGTCTCTTGCATCCAGCAGAGAAATGCACAGTGTAACTACTGCAGATCATCATGCAGGTCCAGTCCAAGGCAGTAAGGGGCCTAGAGCAGAAAAGGATTTAGGGGCCCCACTTCCTGTTGAGAATCTGGTAAATGGGGCCTCGTGTAGTTGGCCGAGCTTAAAGGAAATCGATGGCAGCAATTCTGTTGAAACGTGAAGAAACCACGCTGAAACACAAAATTTAAACTCATAGTATCAGATTGTAGGCATGGTAACCCAACTGTCAAACTATAAATATAATTATTTGCACTTTTACAAAGTAAACTCTCCCATTAAATCTTTTATATAAATGTTATCATATTAAAAGTCTTAATTTATCTCTGCTGAAACTGTAAGATTACATTTAAGAGAATTATCATTCTCAATAAACAAAAGTTAAAATTCTAGATCTATGGTCCTGGTAAACATTTTATCATTTACATGGAGCCCCTGAAGCTCTGACTGCTTATGAAACAAAATGGCATTAGACTTATATGGAGCTTTTCTGGACAAACAAAGACGCTTTCTGATGAAATTAGTCATTCCGATATTTAAGATGAAGGTCTCAAGCTACAGGATTGCAGTAGGATCTTCAAATGACATTTGTTGTGAATTGTACAACTGTATAAATAAAATGAATGACCTGCAGGAGCCCTGGGGCAGTCTGACAGAAGTGAGGCTGCCACACACCAGCACCATCAGCCCTTTTGACTCCGTCCAGCAGGCAGGGTGGGTGAAGCGTCTTCCCCAAGGATGCAACAACAGGGGCTCGAACCGGCAACCCACCAAGTACAGGACAGAGTCCTACCACCATCACCACCATCGCAAAGCTCAGTTTGCTTTGCGTTAGGCCGGCTCTGGTATGATCTCATTCATCTGTGGAAAATTACATGTCAATCACTGACGCTACAAGCAACTAGGGGTGTGAGAAATGGACATTCGGTTGTATCATGTGGCATTGTATATTTTTTGGTACTCCTGTGATAAGTTAAAAAAAGAACTATATATTACTTTTATAGATAACTTTAAGTATGGCTGTGACTGAGCGGTACAGTAAGCCTAGCCCCACACACATAAATACTGTTCCAGAAAAAATTTGTAACACGTTCTTTAGTACACCTGTCACGTTACGAAGTGTGATTGGTATCACTAACACAGTAACTGCATTTAATCATGTTTGCAAATTTATTGATACTCTTAATGAAAAAAACAGCAGAGAAAATATTAAAACTAATAGTAACACATATTTTTTCTGACGACGTAGCCTATCTTTGTAGAGATAGAGAGACTAATTTTATTTTGGTAAGCTTTTAAACAACATTAATTGGAATTTATCATGGTAACAATAAATCAGAATTCTTATCATGATAAGAAATGTATCACAATTATACAATTATACAAGAAATGTCCACCCTTATAAGCACCATTATGTTAGTCCACTTTATCTGTGAAAATGGAGCAGCAACAAGTAAACTAAGAAACATAAGTGCAGTGCTAAAAGTTGAGAGACTAAAAATGAAGTGCAGACAAATTAAAAAATATTTCACTTGTTCTTCATTGTTTTATTTTTCTAACTTAAAAATATTTGTGTTGTTATGGATGTTTTTGCAAAGCCTTTTACTGATTAACAATACTAATGGTTGATGCAGACCCAGACCATAGACACAAATGCCACAAAGATTTGAGTTTTTAGTTAGATTTATAGCTCGACTTTATGCTATGGTTTACCTTATAGGCTAAGTATGTATACATATGCATTGTTGGAGAAAATTATTTTGGCGACTATATAATTATCAATATTATATAGTCACATTAGCACTGTGACTATGTGTGAATATATACAGCATTTACTTCTCATTACAGTTTCGGTTGAAGTTGGGCCAGTCTGTCAGGAACATTTTCTCTGAGTCAGCCTCTAGTTTTGTTTTATGTGAACCTTACTTTTGTCTTTGTTCATCTAATCATAAGAAGTTATAATTACGGGAAAATTGTAATGATGAAAAGTTGAACTGCCTGGAACTCCAGGCAGCCAAATGGGAAAGCAATTTAAGAGCTGAGCTAGAAGGAAATTTGCTGACAACAAAAATATGTAAGCAACTTTCAATCTGTTTAAATGATTGGACTGAACTGAGACTTTTTTAAATAAAGTGCCTCAAAACTATTATGAATGGAGTACACCCTGGTCTGGTCACCACATAGGTGTTTCTTTATGATGCTTAATAAACTGCAGCAAATATATATTAGCAGATTGTTGTAATAAAACATTATAATTAATTTTACATTCTTAAACTATAAAAGCCTATTTTTTTTACTGTTATAAAGAGTAACCAAACAGTAAAAAAATCTATGAAATGCATCTGATTTATTCCATTGACATTTCTTTAGGACAGTATTGCACAGGAAATGTGCTTTTAAAGCAATTCTTTACTGCAGTAGTACAGCTGAAGTAATCTATAGGAAGGCTGACTTGTGGGCCCACATGAAGTCTTTGGAGCACAGTGATTTAACAGCAGTCTTGACACACAGCAATAAGGTTAGCAGAGTCTTTTCTGTTGTGCCTGAATTAGGAGCTCTCTAATCTTACTTGGCACTCCATATCAGGAGAAGCTGTGCCAAAGTACAGGCGGAATAAAGAATCCGCTCCTGGAATGAGTCAGTTCTTACATATATGCTTATGTCTCAGCTGAAATGCATTGTGCAAATAAAAATATAATCCTGATAAGCAATGCTTACAGATTTGGATTTGGGTCTGTGTCAGTATACAAGTTCAATTCCCAAACAGATCAGAACTATTCGTTTAATTAAAAACTACTCCGTCTTGTATGCCTTAAAAAGAACAGACATTAAATATTTCCAACCACCTTGGCAATTAACATATTCACCCCCTTCTCTCTTCTTCTTCCATCTGTCTCCCTCTACCTCCCCCCCCCCTCCTTGCCTCCATCTGCCCTGATCTCCTCCTCAGCTTCCTCTCGTCCTCCCTCACCTCTTCGTCCTTCTGTCGATCCTCATCCTCTGCTCCAAACCAACTCGTTTACTTCTACCCATCCCCTCGTTCCTTCTTTCCCTCCTTCTTTTTGTCCTCCCAGGGTGGCTTTGCAGTGCTGCTGCTAATTAACTCAGGTTAATGAACTTTATTTATTGTAACACACGTCTCTCTCTGTGTGTATGCAAGCCCCTATAGACCTACATTCAGAGATTTTTGTGTTGTTTATTTTTTATTTTTTTAGCTTTTGCTGTAGAAGAGTGTGGCTGTTTCTTTGCCGGGAGGTAATTATCTTAGTTTGAGTGACTCTTTGTGTGTGGATGTGTGTGAGCCTCCAGAATCTTATTATCAGTGTGGATTTGCTTGCATGCATGTGTGTTTGAGCACAGTTGTATTTGTTTTGCCGGGAGGAATTTATCTATTTGTGCGCACGTTCGTGGGGCAAAGTATGTGCACCTGTGTGATTTATGAGATTGTGTTTTATCTGCATGTGGGTGCGTGCTTGTGTGTGTGTGTGTGTGTGTGCGCACTTCTTAGCATAGCTGCAGGGAATTGTGCGCGGCAGACACAGTCATGTGTCACGGTGCCGCAGAAGCTGTACACATTTGATGAGAAACTCAGCCAACGGTGTACGGTTTGATACGCTGTGGTATGACACAGTCCATTACGCACATACAGAAGCATCTTCTCACACTTTCTGCCAGGAAGCCCCCACCACACACATACACACACACACCCACACACCCCTGGCTCCGCCCTTCCTCCTCCCCATTACTGTAAGCACACACTGATCCTCATAAAAAAAATACAAATGATAACATGTACACGCTTGTGTCATGCAAACAAACAAAGCGCTTAAAAGAAAAAAAACATCCATTTATAATAAGGTACTTAAAGCACACTAGATCAAGTTAGACACATAAAACATGCAACTATTTCTTTTAGAGAAATGGAGAACATCTTCACACAAACACATGCATTCGGACACAGAGCAACCTCCCCCACACCATCCATCTATGCCCAGCTGTCCCCCCCTCGATTACCACCCATCCCCCTGGGTAAATGTGCATGTCTCTGCCCTTCTGCCCACCTCTAGATCCTACACTAGGAGCCTTGTTCCCCACTTTTTGTCCCCCTTTTTTCCCGCCTTCTCTGGCAAAATATGCTAATTTAAACCAGATATCTCCTGCAGAACAAAAATTAACGATTTACATCAGATCCACTCATTCCCATTCTTTGACAAGCACTTCTTTGCCTCATAAAGTGTGATGAAAGGCTTCGTTTTCAACTAAAATCTTTGCAGCTTCGTAGATTTTATTGACACCATCATAGCATACTTTTTTTTTTCTAGCAAATTCACACTGACAATAAAAACCTAGCTGGGTAGTAAAGTATGGATTTCCACAGCAGGATTTGATCAAATAGAAGATAGTTAAAAGGGTCAAAACTCCTAGCTTTGCTTGGTTTGTATTTTGGGGCTGATAACATCACAACAAGCAGAAATCGAGCTAATCAGCTGGCATTAGTGAACACAATGGCAGATAAACTACAGGTTTGGTATGGAGTCACAAGCATGTCAGAGATGAGGATGAACTTTAGGAAACTGGCAGAAATCTTTTCAGATCCTTGTTTCCATTTTTCCCTATAAATGGATTTCCTTTTTGTCAGATAAATATCTGTTTGTGTGGAAAATCTACATCAAACTCAGAACAAAAACAAATGCTGCTGTGAGAATGTTGGATGAACCAGGTGACAAAGTGTTATTATCCACAGTGATATGAGTGATATGTATACAAATCTCTAAATTGTAAGAAAATTATCTCCCTCATTATTCTGGTATTTAGTTGATAAAAAAAAATTCTAACAGTAAGTTACCAAAAACAGAAAAGCTTTAGTTTGATTTATGGTGTCAGAAAATGAGAAATGCATATTTACTTTTTCTGCATTTAAAAAAAACTGTGTGAGATGAGTTTGACTGATATACCAGAAAGATTTAACCACTAGCTTAAATAAGAATATAAAAATTCTTATTACGTTGTCCTCCTGTTGTTATTTGAGGTTAGTCAGGCAAAATAAGCGACATAAGTGGGGAGACGGTTGGTGGGCAGGATTGTAGAGAGGCTTGGGGATTTGAGAACCCCCTGCCTGCAGTCTTAGCACAAACAAACTCCTTAACCTTTAGTTTTTACACCATCCCGCCTTTTTTTGTGAAGCCTGAGCAATGTGGGGGATTTTGCCAATCACGACCTCCTCCTTCTTACCACCTCCAACAACCTACCCTTCCTCTAGTGGCTGTCAAACTTAGTTAGCTCAAAGCTTAGACCATCTCCCTCCTTGTTCTCATCCTCCACCGGCTAACTCTCCCTCCACCACCACTACTCATCCCCCTCTATGTTCACTATACACACACACAAACATGCCGGCAGCACACCAGCAGCATCACATCCCAGCAGAGTGTCTGCAGCAACAGCAGCAACATCGAGGCGCCAAGCCGGCCGCCCCACTCTGCCACGGGAGCAGTGCAGTGAGAAAGACAGAGGAGCGAGGGGTGAGCGGAGGAGGGAGGGCGGAGGGGGGCTCGGCTCATGGAAAAGGGCAAGCAGCATCACTGCTGACAAAAGAGAAAGAATAATGATTTGCCAAGAAAGAGAAAGACGGAGTGAGTTGGAGAGGTAGGAGAGAGATGGAGAAAAAGCACAGGGGAAAACTGAGGAAGAAGGGAATGAAAGAGGCGAGCGGAGAGTGAGAGGTGAACGAAGGACATGGCAGAAATAAGCATATATAGATAGATGAGAGCAATGAGGAGATATGACAGGGTGACTTAGAAAGGGGCGAAACGACTAAAAAAAAACAATAAGAGCAAAACGGAGGGAAGTGGAGCACAGCAGAAAGTGAGAAATGAAACAGAGAGATTGGAAGAGAAAGTAGAGACATGCTGACATGATGAGGTAGAGAAAAATATCAACAATAAGAGCTGAGGAAACTAAAGCGAGTCCTTTTAACCAGCTTTCCTGCATGAACTCTTCTGAAGACGCCTAGTAAGTGGACTATACAAGAAGAGACAGGAGAGTGAATTGTTGATTAAAATAAGCTGGTTAATAAAAACAGATTATCAGCATGAGTTGGTCAAACCAACAGAGCATCTTCTGTAAGTTTGTAGCATGAGAAACCCTGTGTGTGTTTCCTGCGCCTGAGCCAAACCCAGGTCAATACTGCTTTGGATCCATGTTCCTTTTGATCAATCAGCTCCTGTTCTCATATTGTTTCTAACATTATCTCTGCTACAGGAGGGGATCTAAAGAAACTTTTAAAGGTTGTGGATCTGCCAAATGTCAGGCTTTATTGACTTGACTGGTTGAGTTCACTCAACAATCTGGCAAAAATATTCATGTCCTTAGAACTTTTTAACTTTGTATCGTGTTTAAGCTACAAACTGCAGTGTTTTTTATTTGACCTTTACATGACAGAACAAAACGAAGTTGTCTGTAATTATAAGTTAGGTAAAAAAAAAAAAACATGGAAGGGAAAAACAGAATACATATTTTATAGACTTAGTTACCTGCAGGTAGTTTAGAGTATGTCTCTACCAGCTTTGGACATTTAGAAATTTGCAAATTATCTAAAACACAACCACCTTCAATGGAAACCATTTGTGATCAGAAATTTATTAGTCCTACAGCAGCTTCTCAGGTAAATTTAGAGATGCACTGATCCAATATTAATATCGGCATCGGTCCAGATATTCAAAAATAATTAAATGGAACAATGTGCACACAAATATATTTAGTCTAAATATATGTCTTGTGCTCTGAGCAACATCATGCTTTGTTATTTATTTTACAATATATTTAGAATTTCTAATTGCACTTTCTAAACCATTTGAAAGAAACATTTGGTCAACATTGAAATTGTTGCTATGTCAACATGTTTGACCAAGATATTCAACCTATTGTTTCTGTCAGTTTCAGTTTCTTTATTATTTATTTTAAATTGGCTATTATACTTTTAATTGAGCTGACTGAACAAATTAAAGTTGAGTTGTTTGTACATGTTTGACCAAGCTTATGAAGCTATTGCTGTATTTAAGTGTGCTGTACTGGTGCAGAGTTATCAAATAAATGAGAAATTGACTACATTTATATATGTTTAAAAAATTTAGCACAGTTTTTCTCATTATCGGCGGATACTAAACCTATATAGGTTTTGGAAGTGCGAACAGTGGATTGATGCATCCTTAGTTAAATCACGTCTACAATTTAACTAGACCATTTCTGGAGTATAAATACTTTGGGAAGGTCCAGAGACATGATAGCAGAAAATCTTTCCTCTAATCACCATGTGGTCCATAGCTACCATTACTGTGGAAGAAAGGACAGCAAACGAATGTGTAATGAATGTTTACATTCCTGTTTGCTATATGCAGTCAGCAAAATAAAACCAATAAATAATTCTGTCAGATTCCACTGCAATTTCAAATCTGGCATAAAAAAAGGTAAATTAAGTGTAAAACTTATTCTGTATTAGACTCTGCTTTTTGTGGCCTTGTCTTTGGCCATGCAGAATCAGTCTGCAAAAGACTTTGTTAGAAATAATTTACTCACAGAAAACCCGGGGCTATGTTGGGCAAACAAGAATATTATTTTTTGCAGCTTCAAGCAGTTTTGTAGCATGGCCAGTCAGCAGCAATAAACTATCAGCGCGGTGAAAGCAACTTCATTTCGCTCAGAGAGAAAAGCCTTCTTAATAATTACTGCCTGAAAATAGTAGTTACTGGTATTCTTTTTTTTTTTTTTTACAGCTCAAGAGCAAACACTCGTGCTTCTCTGACAGCGTTTGGACTTGTACAAGAAATGTCCGTCTTGATTTACATATTTTAGAGTTACAGGGTAAATACCACATTGCACCACTATGCCCTGCTGACTGCAAACTGATTTTGATACAGGACAATCCTCGGAAAGAGACCACTTCACATTTCAACAGCAACTCCCGTCAAAAGTTTCCTTCTTTTGGATCTTTTGAGGATTTTTAGTTTTACATGGAAGCTTCCTGCTCCTTGAACTTTTTTCACATTTTGTACAAGAAACTCCACTGTATTTTAATGAGATTTTTCCAGATTGACCAACACAAAGTAAATAATTTGCTAAGCAGTTTTTACATTTTCTCCACCAGTAAGTATGTTATGGTATCCATTTGACTCCTTTAGAGACAATATCCACCTTTGGCTGAAGTCACAGCTGCCAGCCTTTTGGGGTCCTAACAGATTTGCACAACTACAGAATAAAATCTCTGCATAAAATAGCTCAGACTGGAAGGAGAACAACTGTGACCATCAACTTCCACTCCTGTCTTGTGTCTGTCCTGCAGTCACAAAATTTTTTAGCTTCATCCATTTTCCCATCAACTCTGACCAGCTTCCTTTTTACACAACTGGGTTTAAGATGACAAAAATGTAGAAAATTCAAGGCAATGTTTATGCTTGTCGAGATGCTTCTATCTAAATTTCAACAACACCTGATGCATATTAGAGAAGGATAAACTGTCTGGATAGAAACAGAGCCACAGTGGAGCAACACACTGGCTGCCTCTGGTCTGAGCCAGCACACAGTAAAGTCATGAAACTAATGAGCATCTTCTATGTAGTAATATCCAAAATTTCCCATGAGATGAAAGTAATACCTGAAAAAGGTATCTTGCTTTTCTTTGTCTTGCAGGTTCACTTGAGTTATGCAATTATACGGTTTGCTTTATTGGTAGGACAACTGTTTTTTCTACTAAATTGCATCCATAGAGTATGCTGCCACCATTTGGTAATGATATGCAGCTCAGTTTATTTGCTTTAATGCAGTTAGCGGTCCACCGTTTTGCATCCTTTGCAAATATCACCTTAGATAAGCAAATGAATGGAAAGCTGACCAGTCAGCTACTTTTTCTTCTACCGTATATATATCAGCAGACATCTTGGCAGTGTTTCCTCCATATATTAGAATACAGTGCAAAGCCTTTTGGTAATTTTGTTCACTTTCCTGCAGCTGTGCCAACTGAGCACCTTCAGAATCAAAATGAATTGGCTACAGACTGACTGCGAGGAGCTCTTTTCTGCACCAGTAAGCAAGCCCACTTCAAAAGAACCTCAGCCATCAGAAATCATCATTTGATAACAAAAAGGAAAAGCGAGTTTTATCTCTCCATCTGTACCCTCACACTGAAAGAAATGCACGCACACACACACACCCACGCACCCCAACACACGCAAACACAGGAAAATAAAGAGTAAAATCTTTAATGTCTTGGCAAATGCACTGAGTGCCTCTGCCAATAGGCCTCTTAAAGAAGTGAGTAGTCAATTACCAGAAGTCTGCCCTTTTGACAAAGATCTCTGAACTTGCAATCAGGAGCCTGAGAACCTCCTCTATCTGCCCCTCCACAAACAACCAACTTCAAAAACAGCAATCAGACTCACACAATATTAAATTAGCATGAAACAAACGTGCAGACTGGGTGATAATTTATTATCAAAGTCTATGTTTCAATTTAATTACATTCTGATAAAATTACTGCTTCCCCAAATTGTTTTTCTAAAGGTTTCCAATCAAAACAAACTCTGATTAGACATTTGTCCATGAAAAACCTAATGGTAAGTTCATTATATTTGTATTGCGAAGTTGAAATTTCTGTTTTTCTGCTGTCCATTTAGATAGAAAGTAGATCTGAGTTCCAGCTTCTGAGACAAATGGAATACAGTGCAGCATACAATTTGCTTTTTAACACTTTCACGCATACCAAAGGTGTGGCGAATGACCTCTGTCCATAACTACTAATGTGAGAGAATATTGATTTAATAAACGAAAAGCATCCAAATCAATGGTGATACCCTTGGTGATGCTTAATCACAGCACTTATTTCTCTCCTATTGCTGAGTTGAAATTCAAATCCTTCAAAACTGTCACAGAGTGCTATACCAAGGGCAACCTTGTCCCGAGAAGAAACTGTTTAAATGTCACAGTTAAAATAATTATATTATTATATTTGACAATATATCACTTCGGTTTGCTCATCTTATCCCATTAAAAAACAATACTTCTGGTGGGATGGGAAAATCTGACTATTTCTGACTCCCAAAGCAGAGATTTTTCTAAGAGACTTATTGTTTTTTTGTGCATCTCAGCCCATAAGAAAATGGTTTTGTCCTGCACTCAATATTTAAATGTGTTTTATGCATAAAGTATAAGTCAATAATTACCAACATTGACTATTAAACTGCCTGCTGAAGCTCAACTTCCTGAGCAAACAGTTCGAATAATAGCCCAACCAAAATGAGCTAACTCCTTGTGCTACTCTTTGAAGAATAGAAAATTAAGGTTGCATGACAATAAAAAAAAATATTTAAAAACAAAGACTAAGTTCAGCAAGAATCCAATCAAAATGTTTTGATTGAAACTTAATAACAACAAATATACTATATGGAAAACATGTATAGAACTGTGATAATCAGTATCTATCCATCCAGCCATCCATCCATTTTCTGTTCACCCTTGTCCCTAATGGGGTCGGGAGGGTTGCTGGTGCCCATCTCCAGCTACGTTCCGGGCGAGAGGCGGGGTACACCCTGGACAGGTCGCCAGTCCGTCAGGGCAACACAGAGACATACAGGACAAACAACCATGCACACACACACTCACACCTAGGGAGAATTTAGAGAAACCAATTGACCTTACAGTCATGTTTTTGGACTGTGGGAGGAAGCCGGAGTACCCGGAGAGAACCCACGCATGCACAGGGAGAACATGCAAACTCCATGCAGAAAGACCCCGGCCGGGAATCGAACCTAGGACCTTCTTGCTGCAAGGCAACAGTGCTACCAACTGCGCCACTGTGCAGCCCAATCAGTATCTAATTGTTGTTTTTATGTTTTAAAAAACTAAATTACAAGTTACACATTTTTAATTTAAAATCTGTGATATTTTTACTCAAAGTTAGTACATTGAGAATTTTATTCATCTTTTTCTTGGTTCACAGCTGTCATCATATTGTACAAAGTTACAAATCAATGTGTGCAATGTTCAGACAGAAAGTCTTGAATCTTCCAGGCTTTTTGCTTTGGGCCAATGCGGTTATTTTACACTTTGATGTGACGCTCTACAGACCTTTTGTTATGACAAAACTAAGCTGTGGCCTATGCATTCTGCTCCACTGCTCCTTGAAATGCTTCAAACACTTGAAAGGAGTCCATCTGTGCCTTACTGAAATCAGTGAAAGAAGAGGATGATTAAAAGAGGCCGACACCTGCCTATTGAAGGGCTCACAGTTAATTGTGTATCTTGAAGTGAAAACATGATGTTGAGAAAACTGTCTGCAGACCATCATGGTGGGACTGTGTCAACAAGGTGTTTGCCAAAAGTCACCTGAAGGACTGCAGGGCAAAGAGAAAAACAGAGTGTGATCTGATTAAATGAAGTTTGAATTATTTGGCCGCAATTTCCAGCAGAGTTAATGGATGACATGGAGAGATGAGCATCTTCTCATTAATAACATCCCTACAGAGATGGTGATGTTATTTTGCCAGAAAGATCCTCCAAGCTGCTACCGTGCAGCTGTGAACAAAAGAAACAATGACTTTAGGCGGCGAGCTGTCTAAGTGAACGCTCCCATAAACAGACCTCTGCTGTCTAAGACTAACTCCGAAACTGCACAGCTTTGTATACGCATTCTTAGATTATATATTTCAATTCAGTTCAGTTTTTTTATATATCACCAATTCACAAACAAATGTCAAATCAAAGCACTTTATAACACAAGCATATTTGATTTAAAGTTATCAAGTCAGCCCAGCCATGAAGACAGATTCAGCTTCATTTAAATATATTCCAATTCAATTGCAATTGTTATAATAAAACAACTTTATCAACAAAACATATTTAAAAACAGCTCAAGCGTTACAATAACACTTATAGAAATACCAAAAAAGTTAAATAAAATGAAGAGCTACTAAAAGCATGAGGTTAAAACATAAATGACCTGAAAATGTAAAACCATTACTTGCTTTTGAAAGCCAGGAAAATTACTTAAAGTGATGGTACTATGTACTTTTCAGGCACATAGTGCCATTTTATAACACAATCAATTAACTATGTTGCCTTCAACTGTTATGAAAGTACTATATATATCAAGCACGACTTAAAAATATAATTTCATAATTTGTAACCTTAAAATTAGGCCTCTGTCTCTTTAAGAAGTGTATGCTCTTTCCCACAATCCGCCTTTAATATGTCATCACAACAGTACTTCTCATTATGCCTTTTACAACTATTCAACACACACGCAGTTCCATCGGGTGTTGGCTAATTGCTGCTGCTGCTGCTAGTCTGAAGGAGCTGAGTGGGGTGTAATGGGGGAGGGAAGCTATATAGGAGGAGCTTTGTGTAAATTGGCAGTGCTCTGTGAGATCAAGTGTTTAGGGACAAGAGATTAAAAGATTCCTCAAACATGCATGACAAAAACCCCAAAGCAGCATTACGCATTTTTTTGATGAAGGAATAACATGATGACATCATATAAAGCTCAAAAAGTTGATTTTACATAAACTCTCCTCCCTCTTTAAGTTATGATTTCAATACTTCCTTAGAGAGGGCGTACTTAATTAAAAGCGGAAGGTTGTTCCACAGCATTAGAACTGCAGCAGTAAAGCTTGCTCTTCCTTACTGACCAGTCTAAAATTATCACAATAATACAATACAGTCAAGTTCCATCATCATGTAATGCAATCTGCTAACAAGTTATCTATCTAAGGAAGCCCAGGCGACCGCACTGAGGCGCTGACTTTCCGGCAATCCCTCATCCTGAGTACAGTGATGTAGAGCAGCACACTGCAGATGTGCAGTGTACTCTACTCACCAATGTGACTCAGGAAATCATTTTACAACCTAATGTCTGCAGATTAATCGATTCTGGCTTTAAACCATAAACCGCATCTACTTCTTTTTATGGTGAGTCTGTAACCTAAGAAAATGTCTAAAAAAAAAACCCTCAATTGTCTGGAAACCCTCCAAATGCACTGCACATAAAATTCTATTTCAAATGAGCACACAGACACCTTGCAGAATGCCTCATCCTGCACCTTCATACAGACACCAACCCATTTCTAAAACCCCAAAACTTTCAGAACAGCTGTAGGATGGATTGGGCCCTTGATGCCCAGGATATGGCGGAGATTATGAAAGGGTGAGAGACATTAGGGTGAGGAACACAAAGGAGGGGAAGAGGGACTGAGACAACCAGAGACAGGGGGATGAGGCAGTAAGCCGGGGGGTTATGAGGCAAGATATACCTCAAATTAAAACATTTTGAACAAAGGAGGGCTGTTGCCAAGCAACCCTGCCAGAACAAGGTTTCCGGGACAACAGGGATGACCTGAAGCTTGACCTAAGAAATGGATTTGCCCTCAGTGCCCACAGGTACACTAGCACAGGCACACACCGTGACCCCGGTCTCCGTCATTGTTGCTTTCCAGGTCCCCGCCGACAAACGCAAACAGACAGAAGGTTCCTCATGGAAAAACAGCGAAAATGGAAGAAATTACATCGGAACAGGACGGCAGACTTTCAATCAGGAGAGGCCTTTAAAATGAGAAGTGATGGGGTGAGGAGGGTTAATGGCTCAACTTTGCCACAAGGAATAACTAGTGAGTCGCCACACATGGCCTGTTCAATATCCAGGAAGAGTTCAAGGAATAAATCAACAGAGCTTAAAACTGGATTTTAAAGTAAAGGTTGCCTGCCAGATTGCCCAAAGAATGTGTTTAAACATATCCCTAACTTCTTAACTCTTAGAGATGATTTATACCACACTGTTATTGTAGAATTTATTTTTGAAAGTGAAAAGTTTATTAAATTTAAGGATTATTTCACTGAACATGAACAGAGCCTAAAAGGCAGAACAGTTTTGGCTAACCATAAAGTTCTCTTGGCTCTCTTTAAGACGCTGTCCTCAAACTCAACCCTGGATTACTGTTGTGCAAATCTGATCATGCAAGCATGGCATGAAAATCCTTTTATGCTTACTGTAGACTCAGAGCATACACTTTAAGCAGCCTGTGTGCTCAAACAAAGACAAAAATAGCCAGTTTGTCCTTCAATCTCAAATTTAAAAGATGGATTAGCATGTATTCTTTCAAGAATGGCTAGATATTTGACAGAGAGATTGAGTGTTTGAGTACCTCATATTTACAGAAAAATATTTTATAGTTTCAATCCACACTCTTCAAAACCACCATTAGTTTAGATTGCATAAAATTTTTTTATTGAAGTTCTTCAGTTAAAGACTTTCAGTTTTTTCCCCTACAAAATTAGAACATCATTTGAAACCTGCTCTGATACAAACTTGCTACAAATCATGAAAACTTGCAGATGCCTTTGAAGCTCGTTTCTTTGGTTTCAAGTCATCCCTCCTGTCAGACTGTTTCCACTCAAACTCACTAAAAAAAAAGTTCTCTCTTTTCGACATGTAATTGCTGCCGAGTTACATGAGATTGGATGCTCCTTTTTTTCTTTTGTTTCAGGCAGACCTTCTTCTTGCTTTCTTCTTGTTTCACTCCCCCCATTGTTGACTGCTCAGCAACAAGACATGAAAGAACCAAGAAAGGTTTCTTGACAGGAGCGTACGTTGGGTGGATGGGAGACCGTGCATGTTTCGTATGTCAACGTAGAAACTACACAGTAAGACGGAGCAGAGCCGGGAGTAGCAGAAATGTTAATGCAGACTAAAGTTTCCAGAGTGTGTGCTGAGCTCCGTGCTGTGCAAGATCCACTTCCCCTTCATCGAAAATGTGTGTAAGTACATGGAAACACTCCTCCCCAGACATGTTTTTGTTCTTCTCATGGGACTACTTTGTGAAAGTGTGTCCTTCCTTTGTGTGTGGCCATAACGCCCCTGCTTCTCCATCTACGACATCTGCGGGAATGTGTGTACCTTGCAGCAGCAAGCAGCAACCTAACGAACGCAACCTTTCAGATGGCCCCCGCGGTTTGTCACTCCCAGTCAAGACAAAGGAGATCAATGGAACAGTAAGGCAACGGGAGCAACGATGAAGAAGATGAGGAAGGGCGGGGGAGGGCTTTTTGTTTCCAACAATGGCAGCAGAGACGCAGACAGTGAAACAATAGAAGCTGGACAGTGGCGGTTTTATCGGTTTTTATGGCGACTGGCGGGGCGCCTTGGCACATTGTTGGGGTGCCTCTCGTGGGCTAATTTACTAATTGGGGTCACTCCTTGTGGTCTTAACTGTCACAACTTCCTATGTCAGAGAACTGGGGCAGCCCAGTGAGCATCTGGTAACCATCGACGCCATTGCTTTATAATTTATATTGTACAAGTGGCTGGAACAGGCAGCTTCTACCACTTTTCTCAGCTGTACCTCCATGTACACTACTTACAATATATTGCCTGAATGTTTCTACATTCTGTCATGTCACAACAAACTTTAATTAATTTCTTTAGGGCTAACAGTGTGCTGTGCATTTACTTTGATAACCCTAAATAAAATCTAGTGCAATTTCTGCCATGTATCATTTTAATTAAATAATTAAAGTTTCTGTCTGTGTAATCTCAGCTTAAATGTTCTTTGAAGGTTTCAGGTGCTTATTAAAGAACTTGAACAAACAGCCTCAAGAAGACCAAGAAGCTCAGCAGACAGGATAAAATTATGACGAAATTTAAAGCAGGGTTAGGTTATGAAACAACATACCAAGCATGGGATAGCACACAAACTACTGTTCCATCCATTATCTGAAAAAACAGTAGACATCGCCCTGAGCACACCCTCACTATGACCCTTGGTGGGGGCTGCATCATGCTATGGGAAAGCTTTTCTTAGGGACTGCCTTCAAGGAAAGGTGGAAGGTTCTAAATGCAGGGCAGTGGAAGAAAGTATGTTAGACTGGAAAAACCATAAGTTTGGTCAAAACAAAACTCTTAAGCTACAGCCTGAAATACAATGAAATGGTGTAAATTATTCTTGTGTTAGAATGGACCAGTCAAAACTGAGATCTTAATCTAATTTAGCAGCTAATTTAAAAATTATTTTGTTCAAACAGACAGAGCTGGATCTACTTTGTAATGAAAAACAGCCTAAAATTTGATCTCAAAAGTTCAAAACTGGTAAAAACACAACCCAAGTCTAACAGAAATTGGTGTCTTTACCACATTGTTACTCGGAGGGGTAACAATATGCTACAGTTTCTACATTTCTATTAATAAAAAAACATAAATAAATCATGTGTACTTTGCATCTTACTTCATAATCATATGTCCCTGTGTGTTGGTCTACCACACATTGTAATAAAATGCGAAAACATTCAAGAGGTATGGAATACTTTTGCAAAAGCACACAACAGCCTCCAACCTTGTTATTATTTAGGTTCTAGTAAATTAAATAGGGATTAAATTAAATAATCATTTAGCTGGAGCTCTACTGAAAGTTCAAAGATTGACCCCTGACCCAAAATGATTTTAAAAAGGCAAGCAGCATTGCTAAGAACACTCCCACACATGCCACACACAGGATAATACAAGACTGTTATATCACAGTAAATATAGTAAATTGGTGACTGAACACTTATCAGCCAAGGAATTATTTATGTAACTTATAATCTTTTGTGCTCTCAGAAAAAAAACCCTCAAAGCATTATTCCTGAAAAAACTCTATGTAGGTAACATCCATTTGATGCTACTTACCGTAATATATTCATACAGTTCATTCAAACCACATTCATCACTGCATGCTAAAAAAATGTAAATTGTATTCTCAGCAGTGTAGAGAATCCACTGAAACATCACTCCGAGCATTACAGAACACTGCAAGTGATTTCCTACCATAAAACGCTTAACATCTCAGTAAGATCAGATGACCCATTACTCTGATGCTAAGGAGGACTGAGGGCTGAAATATATTAGGTCCTGAAGAATACAGATGTCTGCAAACCCGCAGCTGAATAATTAAAGCTATGAGAAATCTCTTACTGCAAGTATTCCGGGATGCTATTTTTCTGTAGCTGTGAACTGGAGGCAGCAGACTGATAATCTGCTACCCTTGTACGAAAAAAGCTAAATACAACTTGGATATATCATCCAGCCCCTAATGTGTGCCATAAATTCATGTTGCAAAGGCAAAAAGTTGAGTGAAACCCAAACAACCGCCACTGTATCTTCATTCATTCGAGCCCAGATGGTGTGATGGATGTACATTAGACAGATGTGTCCGCATGCTGTACCCTTCAATGACATTTTAAAACCCCCTGGAAACCAAGCTGAGATTATGAAAAAAAAATATGAAAAACAGCCCAATTTTGCAGGTTTACCTCTGCAGAGTCACAAGAACTGTAGATCAGATGGGAAACTGTAATTTTCTCTTCAGCTCTCTTCTATGACTTCTTTTAAACCTGGCATGAAAGGGTTTTTATGGTAGCTTTTGACTTTGAGAAAGATGGCAAAAATTTTGCATCTTACGTAACTTTAAATGCATGGCAATCTGTCAGATCAGTTTTCTTACTCTTTCTTACTCTAGCATAAAATCTTGATGTCTTTGAACATTTTTTGAGGTATAAAACATTCTAATTTTCTTGATAGAATTGTCCAAGAAACCCCTCTATCCATCCATCCATCAATGCATTACAGATGGACTTTGAATGTAATTCAGATACCAGAATTACTACTACTAGCTCATTTCAATGCATAATAGGAGCAGCAGCTTTAAGCTGAGTTTCACCTGGATGACACAACTTCTCGTCCTGACTCTGGCCAACCAACAGGAGAAGTTCAATTCAGTTGCCAGTTTCAGGAATCTTTGGTTATTATCCATCTCAAGATCAAAGGTGAGATTCTGACCGTAGACAGAATAGTAAATCAAGAGCTTCACTATTTGGATCCACTCTTTCATCACCACAGCAGGTTGAACCTGTGGCTGCTTTATGGTTGACGAGGATCCAATGCAATGTTCATTCATTAATACCAATCGCTGAACACAAAGATGTTTGAATTCATCTACTTCAGGCAAAGATTAATCAGAAAAATTACCTTAGACTAGTTTTTACACCTGATAGTCTGATAGACTCGGGTTGATTGGGGGCAAAAATTACAATATTAGTTACACTGTCAGCTGGTGTGGTTTGCTTTCACACTGCACTCTGTTAAACGAACCAAACTCTTTGGGCAGCCTATTCCCCTCCCTGCCTTTGGTGGTGCTAGACTAAGAACCACTGAAGGACACAAAAACCCCTGATGAAAACATTCTTTGCAAAATATAAACAAAAATGAAGTGGCGTCAGATATCAGTGGTTACAGGAGTTCTCTTTTGTCTTTGGTAAAAACACAACAAGCAATTTCTCCTGTTGTATTTTCTCATAGTGCACTGCGCTGCCTTAGCATTCACGTATGCATTCGAACCATGCCAGAGTTCACTTCAACTGACCTGAGACCTAGGATTTTAGGGGGATCAGAGTATGATTACGCATTCACACCTCCCCAAACAAGCCGGCCTTTCTATGCCTTTCTAGGCAAACAACCTGGAGTTCAATTAAAACTGACTAAAAGAGGCTGGTGTGAATGCACTTTAGAGGATCGCACTATCAACCCAGTCAGACAGCATTCAGCTGTAAACCACTCCGATGCTTGCTCTAGATCAGTGGTCTTCAAATTCAGACCTCAAGGTTCAGTGACATGAATCTTTTAGATGTGTCCCTGGCCCAACACACTTGAATGAAATGGTTGAATCATATCCTCAGTATGCAGTGTAGTTCTCCCAATGATATTATTTGACTTAGATGTGTTTAACCAGAGACACATCTAAAAGTTGTAAGGACATCTGGATTTGGAAACTGCTGTTATAGATGCCAACAGGTCCACTTCACTAAAGGTTCAGAAACAGTCCTCTTTGTCGCTATGCATTGACATCCTGTCCATAAACACCACAAACAGGTTTGGATTCTGCCATGACTGCCCCAAACTACTCTGGGAACAAGCTTGACAAGTTGAGAATGTGGAAATAGCTGTTGCTTTAGGGTGCACAAAAATTGATTATCCTTTAAAAGTAACCCTGTTGCAAAATATTCCTACAACACCCCCTACAAAACACCCGAAGGGACACTTTTATGAGCCTTTTTCAGATGCACAAAAAGATTGTGAACTGGACAATCATCCCATGACCATGATCTACTTCAGTTTATCCTCTTCTTGAAATCACAATTTCACAATCATTCAGAGCTTCCTTTCAAATAAGACAGTCCTGCTAATTTCACAACCATTAACACATGCATTCTCTCTAGAAGGTCTTTATTGAACATTTCTACATCAATGTGATGTCTCAAGTGGAGTATAAAGTTTTATTCTTGCTGCTAAGTCTTAATTTGTATGGCTATGCTTGTGTGTGCTTTTACTGCTATGTTTTAGTGCCTGCTGTTATATACGTTTGCTGCTTCGAGGAAACACTTTGTCATGATGCTGGACATGGAAAAAGAAAAAAATGTTTGACTGACATTTTAAAACAAAAGCCCCAGCCAGCTCCCACTGTGTGTTTTTGCTTGAATTTAAGGAGGAGGTACTCGCAGAAACATCTGATGCTGTCATTTTTCTTGTGAGAAACTGTGTCAAATTTGGCAATCCAACAAACAGGCTGTCAAAGCTGAATGTGTACAGCAGCTTCTGTTTGATATTTTACACACTGCATATTTTTCATTGGACAGCTGAGAGTCAGTTAGTCTGTCATTCAGTAATCAGCCCCCAGTCCTTTCTGCCTATGAGCTATAGCATCACTGGGCAAGGTTTCTGAATCTCAGTCCTTGAGAGCTGCTATCATCCATCCCTTCCTCAGCACACCTGAGCCAAATGATTGGCTTGTTACCAGGTCTCTGCAGAGCTGAATGATGCACTGATGAAGGAATTCAGCCATATGATTCAAGAGTGTTAGTGAAGGGATGCATTCAAAAGTTGCTGGACAGTATCTTGAGGACTAGACTTAGGCTGAAATGTCCAGCAGACGTCCGCTTCGAGTGCACATAGGCACTATTGCAATGCAATGCAATAGTGTGTGGGAGCCTTAAGATGGCAAATGTTTTACGATTCTCAATTTGTACCTGGTAATCCATTTCTGTGTTTATTTGGCCAAATACTTTGGATCATTATCCTGCTGAAAGACCCAGTGATGATCCATTTTTCATTTTCATGATGTCATGCACTTTAACAAGATTCTCAGGACCTGAGTTGCAGGAGTATGAACACTAAAAACCAAAAACACTGACAGAGACTTATGCAGACGTCCATAAAACATGGAAAATATGAAAATCAACAAAGTTCATGATCAATATGAAGTGAGCACAAGTTTTTACTCTTTGCAGTGTTTTTAAAATAAGATTTCCTTTTATATTTAAACAAGGTTCTTTTGTGAGTTCAAGTTGTTTTGGTTGACTAAAATTTGTTTATATTTATACTTTTTTCATGCAGTAAAAGTATTGTGTGATTTTGTATGTGTTTATATATTAACCTCGTGCACCTCAGCTGTTTTAAATTTTTAATTTATTCCTCTGACATTACATACAGGCAACCTCAAGCAAGCAGCTGTTTTAATTAAACTATTTCTTTACTAATGAAGAGCAACACATCTTCCTTGTTTTAATGGCAAGTTTTTTATCTTTCCCATTTTCAAAGAGTAGTTTGAAGAAATGTGCATCTGTGTCACATCATATTTATACTTCAGTTTGACAAGAAGTCATGGATTACAAATTAGAAGTTATAATTGATGCTTTTATGAGCTTTAAAACTGAATGTAAAAAGTGTAGTTTCAAGGATATAAGGGAATATATTGTTTCTGTCTGAATATGTATAGTAAAAATAAAGTTGGGCTTTTCTCAATATATCAGAGTGAGAATATGCTACTGCTCAACAGGACTGGATTATTTTAAGGCTTTTCACACATCTTTATCAGGCGTGCCAATATGGTGCTGTAGATATTTATAAAGAACTGGAACAGCAGGTGTAACTCTCCAACAAAAACATATGAACTGCAGCTTCTTTTTTTTCTCCACTGCCATGGAAACAATTTTGGTTCACTTTTTTTTTTTTACAACTTGTAAAACTCTTTCAGTAGAAAACAGATAATTTGCAATAAAAGTGTTCTAAAAATGATAAGGATAGCTCAAATAAGAAACACTTAAAAGTTAAATATAAGAAAGGAACAAGTGAATTCCATAGTGAATGGATCACAAGAGAAATGAGATAATCAGCCATTATAGACAGGTGTGGGACGTTTTATTGATCTCCTTGAAAGCCAAAGTAAATTCTGTTGGCCTCTGGAAAAAATCTCTGCATCTGATTTTCTAAAATGCAAACAATCTGCTTGTCTAGACGGGCCTTGCACAGGCTTCAAAAATGTACGTAGATCTGGAGGCTGAGCTCAAGCAGACGCAGCAGTACATAACAGTGATATAGTTCTCACCCTCCATTCATAAAGTCGGTGATGAAGCTGAATCATATTTAACGTCATGAACCATATTTGCCTAGAGTGGAGCGCCACAAGCTGGGATCTAAGAGGAAAGGACTGAAGTCATTTTTCTTTTTCCTGTCGTCTCTCTCTGTATCTCTCTATCTGCTCCTCTGCTACGATCTCACCACCTCTCTCACCCTCCATCCCTCCCCCCTCTGTCTCCCTCCATCTTCGCCTCTCTCTTCCCCTCTGCAGTCAGTGAATTCCCCCGGGTTCGGCAGCGGGAGACTATTACACTCACAGACGGATTCGCTCTCCTCCAATTTCTCTCTGTCCTCTTCCTCCCAGCTCTCGCTCTCTTTCATCATCCCTCTCTCTTCCTTTTGCCCCCTCTCCCCACCCAGTCTCCTTATTCATTCTTCCCATCAGCATGAATGTAAGCATTTGTGCGTGCACAGGTCTTCCAATCCTCCCTCCTCTTCCTCCTTCGTCTTTCTCCTTTTCCCTTTCCTCAGTCAATATAATTGGCATCGCAGGAGTGCTCCCTGCAGAGTATGCTAAAACAGCAAGCACAAAAACAGAGGGAGAACAGAGAAAGGAAGCAGGAATGGAGAGAAATGTGGACAAAGGCAAAAAAGACCAGGAGAAGGCGAGAGGGGAGGACAGGAAAGCACAGAAGCTGACAGAGGGAGGGAGGAGATAAGAGGAAACAAGAGAAAGGAGCATGAAAGTGATGAGAAATAAAAATAGAACATGGAAAGAGAAAATAAAACAGAGGAGAGGGAAGAATTTAAGAATAAACTGAATATGATGGAAAGAGGAGACACCGGAGAAGATTTAAAACAAGGTAGTAAACCAGGGTAAGGTTCAGAAAGAAAAGAAAACAGTGATCAAAAATCTAATTTGGGAATATTAAAAAAATAAGAGAGAGAGAGAGGAAAAAAACCCAATGAGGGTTGGATATAAACAACAGAAGAGAGAGCAGAAGAATCCAGGACACAAGAAACAGATTCTGGGCAGATAAGATGAAGGGAGGTTCAGGGAGAGGAAAATGAAGTTGAAAGAAATGGGAGGGAAAAGGCTTAACCGCAGCAATCAGCGAAACCAGAGAAACCAGAGAGCATCTATGCAATTATATTCTGAAACCATCCGGCCCCTCAAGGCAAATCCAGCCATGAGCCTCCTCCTGACTGGAAGCACAAGTGCCAAACCACATTACACTCCGAGACAACTATCATGAAGCACCGCTGACCTCCATCGATGCGCCTCTCGCACCGTCTCTGCCTCAGTCGGCTCTCGGCAGGTTTCATAAAGAATATTTAATCATTTCTGGAAGTTAAATGGTGCATTAAAAGCAGAAAAAACACCCAGCATTGTATGAGGGTATCATGCAGATCCTGCAAAGACCGTCTTCATTTTGAGCAATTATCTGAAAGCATCTTCATCAAGGCTTCAACTTCCAGAAAGGAGCATCAGAAAGTTTTCTGTGAGTTTAAAAGGTGAGCAGGCCACAGTAATCAGAAGCACATCTCCATAACAAACACATAGCTGGTATTAATGCAGGTCAGACGAGTGAAAAGATTACTGTACAGTACTTACATTAGCAATGATTACAACATTACACAACTAGTGGCAAATGAGTCTCTCACTAATGAGCTAATGTATCTCCTGCTGACAAGTCGGGGTTGCCAAACTGAAAAGTTACCTTCTGGAAGCCTAAAATTACCCACAAAAGGCCTGAATACAATAATCTGCCTTATTAAACTGCAGAAAGCAGAGACCTGTTGGGATCAGCTACAGTAGTTTACAGCACGACGATGCTATTCATTGATCTTAAACACAAATGGTTTGATGGGTTCCTATTATGTCACCTGCAAATCCAATTAAATTTGTGTATCTAACCTCAAAGCAGAAAAACCAGAGAAGTGAGTGAAACTTCATATTTCATTTATGTATTCTGGTACGACAGGAGTAATAACGCAAACGTCTCCAACAAAAGTTTAACAAGCAATGTGACACATTCTCTTGTGATTGTGTTGAGCGGGAAAAAACTGAGAATTATCACCTAAATCTTCAGCTTCACTCAGCTTAAGAGGGGCTTTAGTTTGAGCTGCATTTCGTGTTTAGCTCCCAGCCAGCAACTTTGCTGTTTTGTAGTGGTAGCAAGCTGCTGTTTTTCAAAGAAAAATTACTTCAGAAAGCACACTAAATATTCAGCACCAAAAGGCAGAGAGATACATAATAAACTTCAGCAGTTAAAGAGCTGAGCATGTCCCGCAGGAGTCAGCCGAGGCCGAAAAGAAAGCAAAAATGGAGAAAATGTTGGAAACGCACCAGATGGCCAAACATGCTGCTGATCTTTAGCTGCTGTACCTGTAAATAAAAGCAATACAGATTCAAATGAAGTTTTAAAATATCAGATTTTTGTAATTTTTTTTACTGCCCTCATCTCCATAGAAGGTACGCTTTGCCTAGTGCCTCTGTGTTTACCTGTTTTCCTTTCTTAGACCGAGCAGCTTGCTGCCATTAACGTTAATATTTTCTGTCTATGGTAATCTTTCTATAGAAATGTGCTAGTCTCAGTAATTCCTTGTTTAAATGTTTCTGTGTAGCAGTTTGGGAGACAAATTAGGCTCTTATTACCATTACTTCTCTTATTACCATTACTTTTGTTTAATTTCTTTGGTTCTCTTTGAATAGAAAGTAACCAACATCAGTGTTTCTTTGATGTGCAGTGTAAATATGGCAAGGAGTCATTGATTAAGATATATTTTCCATAAACTACATGTTCTCTGTTTTTCTTTTTAATAGAAAGTACTCCTGGTTCACTGCTTCCTTGTTTAGTTCTGACTAACTCTATTAATTGGACTCAGTTAGTACCTGAGCTGTTGTGGCCATTTACCTTTAGTGCTGTCTTTGGGTTTTTTCAATAGAGAGTATTCCTGGCTCAATGTGTGTGTTTAACTGGGTTCCTTTCCAGGATTAACCAAATTATTAAACCACCAAATCATATGGGACCAGATCATCAGGAAAGATGGGATGTTATGATTTAACAGAATGTCCAGAAGAAAGTAATTTGTCTTTTTCAACTACGCAGTCTTTTACATTATTATATTACAGCATTACAGCAGCATATTAACTACTCCAGACTCCAGTGGTGTCTGGAGAACATCTATTTTATGTAGCAAGTCTGCAGCATTTTTAACTTTCTGTTGTTTTGCTACTAACACAAATTTTCTCTTTGGCTTCAGTTTCATGGGGTGAAATAATTTGTCCGTGATTTCAGCATTTTTCTTTAGCGATCGTTTTTTATATAGTACGTTTTTTTTAATCTGTTTTCTGTGACTTTCATTTTATGCACGTTTCTGTTTGTCTATTGTTTGTGTGCGTGCGTGGGGGTGTGGGGGTGTGAGTGTGTGTGTGTTTTCACCTTCATGTGTTTGTTGATCAGAATTTAATTGATTACATGTTGTTTCTGCTAGTAGAAACCAACAGAAAATCTGTTCTTTACCCTCAAGTCTTCTCAGAATTTTCTTTAATAAATGCCCATATGACTTGCTACTAACATAAATATTTTTTACTAATTTACTGTCCTTATCCTATCTGCAATTTTATCATGGTAAATTGCTTGCTTCAACACTTTTGTGCCATTAGTTCATTTTTTCACAGAGGTTATGCAGATAAATAGACATATGAGTAATACATGTTAATTACGAGGCAGATGATAAGTTTTGTTCACATTCTGGAGGAATTCCATTAAACTCCGACTTGGACGATGACTAAAAAGCCGCAAAGAAAACCCCCACAATCTTCCTCAGTAATACTGCGATTTGTTTATGGTAATTACTTTATTGTCAAAACGTGGCAACGGCTTTGCAGATCTTACAATGCGACAAGCAGAACACCATAAAACTGCCAAAAGCAACTCATTTGCAATTCAGTCCAGCGAATAACAATTGTGAAATTATAAATGGACGGCGTAATAAAAGGGACAACATGAAATTGTGTGTTGAGGAACATGAAGTCCAATGTTGTTTACTAAAGCAGAAATGATGAATAAAACATTACACTGTCTTTTGTGCTGCTAACTACAGCCTGCTCTGAAATAACAAGAGCTGAGACATACAGGATAAAGAAACATATAACACAGTTGTGGAAAAATATGACCTCTTATACAATCAGCATTTCACACATTTTCACACCTTTTACAGCATTAAATTGGGATTTATTTTAAGGCCTTTCCAATTTAAAAATCCAAGGCGCTCTTGCTGCCTGAACAAGTCTTATTTTCCTCCTGTCTCCTTTGACTGTGCTTCCTTCCTGCCTAATGTATCTATACCTCTCTCTACCTCTATCTAATCTTGTTTTCGGATGCCTTGGGTGGCAAAAAAACAGAAGTAGAACGGACTCTATTTTGTTGAAAGCCAAAGCTGGGATGGAAGTTTCAAATCCAATCCAATTGCATTTATAGCTGGGTTCTGCTCCAAATGGTAATTTGTCCCCTCGCCATTGGATCTGGCAGGGATGCTTCAGTGATGGATACTCTGAGTAGAACACAGTTGGCTGGAGGAGAGGATGCTGACACGTGGTCATTATCATTACAGTTTTTCAGATGTATTTTTCCCCTAATTTCCAGATTAATAACAATGTTTTTTGCTATTGCTTATAACTACTAAATTGCACAGTTTTTCTACAGGTCTGTCTTCTAACTCTCTGGTCCACATTTATATTTTTCAGGTATTACTGATTAGTCTGTCATGCAAATTGTTAACACTTTCCTCAAAGGCTGAATCCTAACAATTACCTTGAGATCCTTTTCGATTTGCACATTTATTTAGCACCACTATGAAAACTTGCGATGAACTGCAATTAGATTTTCTTACAGACCTTCTGTTCTTCTTTAAAACTCACTCAACACGTAGGACTTCAGAGGAAACATGGTACAACTTGAAAATATTTGTATGACTCCATCCTTGGTGTAGCTATAAGATAAATATGCATTATGTTGCATTTCATTATACAGTTTCTGTTGAACAAATTATTAGGGGTGCCACTAACAATTACTTTAGTTGTTGATTAATTTTTCGTTATTCTGACAATCAATTAATCGGATAAAAAAATTACACTTTTTGCACTGCACTTTTTATTTAATCATGTTTAAATACATTAGAAATTCATTGAAAGATTCAACTAAACAATTTATTTTTTTTCAAAATAAGAAAATAAACATTTTATTGCCTGAAATGTAAACAGTATTCTTTAGTGCATGCTTGATAATTCATAGTAAAGGATGCATCTACAGCTACAAATACTTCTAACATCAACATGTGAAAAGCTCAGCCCTTTCTGCTTAATAAGAGATTTTTTAATCTAAAACTACTACTTCAAGAGTTCTGTGTAGAATATATTTACAGGCAAAGGTATAGACATATACTTTTTAGTCCGATTTTGGATTAATTACTTCTCTGAATATGTTGTAATATCAACAAATGGTAATTTTTTGGAGTCTCTATACTCCAGTTAACGACAAATTGATTACTAAACTAGTTGACGATTATTTCAATAATCAATTCATTGTGATTAATGCAATTATATATTCATTTCAGCCCTACAAAATTTACATTACAGCAAATTACCGACATATTGTTGGTCATCCTCACACCTACAGCAGAGCTGACCTGTTGAGATATGGACACAAGAGGAATCAACCTACATCCAGGTCAAAGATTTGACCTCTTAGTTCCTATGTAGATCAGAAATACCAAGGTAAGAGTTAAAGAGCCATATCTGCCTTAAAACAGTAAAACTACAAATCCCAAAATGCAATGCAACGGTCAGCTTTACACACAATCTCCCCTATTCATCTTGTACCAATCAGGTTGACCTGCTGCTGAAAACTTGAGTAAAAACTGAAGTGACGTTCTGGAAAGAGACAAACTAAAGGTGAAAGCTAGAATAAACTAGGGGCTTAATGAAAGAGTTTCTCATTTGGTCTAAAAACTGAGTACTTCAAACTGACTTCCACTGCTCCACTTTGTCTGATTCTGATGAGAAATGAGTCCAATAAACTCCACTGAAGCAGAAGTCTTAGTGTTTCATTGGAGACACAGATGAATTTCCACTGATCAGATTCTGATACCAAACCTAATAAAGTTACAAGCCCAACAGACATGTCAGCTTTATGCCTTTGGCTTAGTGCTTCTAAATGTCTGCCTCAGTTTGTATTGGTTGATTTTTTCTTTTTAAGCTTTCTTCTGCTTTGATTCCAAGCTGGGATATCAGTAGCTGTATATTATCATTTCCAGTGAGGCCTTTAGTTTTTCGCCTATTTTGACAGCATATGATAAAACACTTTAATATTAAAGTATGAGGAGAACACTGATGCAGAGAGAAAGGCATCAGAATTGTTGAAGTATTTTTGCTTTACTGAACCTGTAGAATGTTCAATTTAAAATGCAGTCTAATGTATAACATGGTCTTACTTGGTTTCTGACAACTCTGGGCAAGATTTTAAAGCTAATGCGGGTTTCATTGCCACTAGGAGAGGGTGAAAAATATGAAGATATTTCCAAAGCCAATCTCAGACTTTAATCTGAGATTAAAGTCAGAATTTTGTGAAAAATGTCAACATTGACCTCAATCCTCTTCCGTATATATTCAGGTATGCTTTACATCAAACTGGGCTGATTTGATCAGATTTTTGGACCAAATCTGTATGAAGTAATTAACACAGATTGCATCTGTTAGTCTATAAAAGTGTCTTGAGATGAAATTTTTTATTAATTGGCATTTTCTAAACAAACTGCATTCAGTTTGTGGCAAGTGAAATATCTCAAATATGCCTCACAATCCAAGACTGGATAAAAATTATTCCTATTCTTTGAGTAACAAGCATCTTTTCTCAGTAGACCACCATCCTCCTCTGACCTTTCCTATTGAATTCTATCACACAATCTGCTGCATTGTTGAGTCCCCTGTGAATAAGTCTCTGCACCAGCTCTATCACTAGGTTTGGAAACTCAGAAATGCAAGCAGCCGAGACAGCGCTCGCGGAGAAATCATCTGACAAATGGCAGGTGTTGCATCACTGTTCTTATTTCTAGTTTTAATGGATTTACTCCTCTGACAGTGACGGTGTCTGCGACTTTGCTTTGAAACATAGTGTATAAAGAGTTACCCTATCACACCGTCTGTGGCATCTGGCACTATGAATTACTGATCTTAGGAGTATCTAAATGGAGCTTTCAAGATCCCATTTTAGTTCGTACTGTTAAGCAAAAGCCATAATAAGCACAAAAAGATTTTTAAACTCTTTTCAGATGTATTTCTATGTAGATGCACCAGTGCAGCTTTGTTTGTAGGATATTAAAGTGGTTATTTGCATTTCATTCATGCATTTTCTGTACAATTAGAGGCTCCAAAAATATTTAATTGGTTTTGTTTTGGTTTCATGTGCTTATATGTTTGAAAGCTGCTCACAGATAACATGTTCCTTCATCAGGTCTTTTTTTATGGAAATTGAAGATGTCACTTGATTCAGGTGAAGCTTTCAATTTTCCCTTCAAAGTGAACAACATCAGTTGATTGGAAGGAGTTAAATAATTCACTCATGACAGAGGATTTGATAGGTGCAGTTTAGAGAGGATGAACCAATTTGGAAGAGTGACAATTAAGCAAGAGAGGACTCCCTTCTGTTGTCAGTCATTCACTCTCGCAGTATGTCCTGTGTACGCAGCACTGCTTTGCCCAGATATGCAATGACAGTTGTCTATTGTTTAAAAGGGATGTGTCAGTCTTATGTTTATGACTGGGCTGACTGGGGCTAATCTCTGCAGGCACCAGTAAAAAAACAGAAAGTGATTGGATTCTTGTAAGGACAGAAATTGCAGGACATTTGAACACTTAGCCACTCCTCTACATTAAAGTCAAACACTGTAAGGGGAGCAGATGTTGGAGGACGACGGAGTCTGGCTGAGGCCACATTTCCGGACAAATAGACACAATAAAGCATAGAGATCCCAATTACAGTGTTGTCTCACCCAGAGGGTTTCACTGACATTGGAGAGTTTAGCTGAAGGCAAACTTTAATCTGCAGATTTTTGCCTTATTTTTCTTGCAGCAAGTATAAAAACTGTCATTGTGACTTGCAATGGGAATAAGCCCCAGAAGCTAATTTGTCCTTGCTGTGAATTGTTTTTCTGGGTTAATTTAGTTTTTTTCTTGCATGCATCAGAATGTTTTTTAACTCAACTTTAAAATTGAATGTGATCCTTTGGGGTTAGTGTTTTTTATGGACACCAATAAACTATTTTTACTTGAAAGGGATATATAGTTAAATGCAGTTATTCCCATATAACATATTTTGCCAAAAGGTTTTCATATTAAACCTTTACTTGTTTTAGGTCAGTGAGGATTTCCAAAATCATTTGTAATTGGAATCTGACGGAATCATAATAGAAAGTGTTTCTTTTTTTACTTTCTTTAAGTCCTTCTTCAAGCCTCTCATAGTAGTTTGCTAGACTGTTGGCCCATTGCAGGCTGCAATTTGGTGGAAATATTAAAGACTTGATTCAGGAAGTCAAACTTTGGACCTTTGGAACTTTTCTTTTTAAACTTGGGAAATTATCTTCCAAATGAGTAACGACCTTATTTTGAAACATGTTGGTACAGAACTCATGTAGTCATTCAGTTTTTATCACATACATTTAGAAAGAAAAAGTAGTAGCTCAGCTTTGAGAACTGGTAACCAATTCATCAGATAGAATAAATAATCCATGTGTTATATTTGATCAAAAATGATATATCTAGGAACAATTGCCACAGTTTGACTAGAAAAGCAAACAAAGGCTTTATGTAACATCCGATATTGATTACTACAATGCAGTTCTGTCTGGTCTTCTAGAGGAAAGCACAGCTCCACCACAGCTACTACTAAATTCAGCTGCAAGAATGCTGACCAGGACGAAAAACGCAAACATCACACAGATGTTAAAGTAGATGTCCTTGCTACTGGTGCATTTTAGATTTGATTTTAAGGTGTTTTTATTGGTATTGATGGAAGTATTGATGATTTCACTCCAACATATCTGATTTAATTCTACTATAAAAGCCCTCCAGACCCACCAGGTTCTCTGATAAAGGCTGTCTGACAGCATTTAAACTTAAAACCAAAACTCATGATAAGCCTTATTAATTTATTAGAGCCCTCACCTTTGAGCAACCTTCCTGAACACCAGAGAACAGCTAATCTTTTATTCTGGCTTTTACCTGAACTTCAGTACTTGTCTCTTATTTTATTCTATTTTACTTTTCCGTTCATGAAATTTCAAACAAGTTTACACTTTCCTGGTTTTATTGTTTTTGTTTTTAAATATATAAAGATATTTCAATACTTAAATAAAGTCTAATTATGTTTAATCATTATTTAGTTGTCTTGAGGCCAAATATAACATAATAAATCTCATTTTACTTGCGTAGTTTATCAATTTTGAATTGAATGTTTGAATGTTTATGTCTTGACTTTCTAGTAGTAGAAAGTTGTACTTTGTGTTTCATTTAATTGTATTAAAAGGGCTTGATGAATTCTAATTGATTGATTGATCACTTTATCATCTGGAGTTTCCCAGTTTGCTTAAAAGCAAAGTGATCTTTGTGAATGCAAATTTCTTAAATTAAATTTAAAGAATTTTGGTAAGAGTAAAGTTTATTTTGGTTTATTGTCAGGACAAAAGATGAAATTGTTATGTGTGTATTTAAATATTTTATCATTTTGGCAAAAACAATATGATAGGTTTGTGCAAATACACGTTTGTAACTTAAATTTAGTTTAATTTCTAAAATAAAAATAATGACAAAATACAAGGTACTCTATTTTGTCATTGTTCAACAACAAAAAAAATCTGTTAAAATAATTTGCTACAATCTGTTGCTCAACTTGAAAAAAAAAACCACTTGGAATAATCCAGTGTAAAATTCAGAATATTATCCAGTTTGTAAATATATAAATCTGTGAATATTATTATTTTTGACATCTTTGCCATTTTGTTCCTCTGGCCTCTCTCAGTCACATTTGACAGAGCTGAGCTGAATGCAGCTGCAACATGAGGTCTTAAAAACCTGAAGCGGCAGAAACACTTTACTGTAAATCCTCACCCAATTAACTGTAACCTCTGGAAAACCTGCTATTAAAGGGTCACTTCAATACAGGGTTTAAGCTTCTGTTAGTCTGCTGCTGCTTCTAACCTCTGTCTTCCTCAGTAGAAGCAGGTTCAATAAAGACTTTGCTGCTGAATATGCAGAGTTAGACGGGAGCTATTAAAGACCAAAACTATTCAAACCGCTGGCAGATTCAGGTTTAAAGCAATCTTTAGCCAACATTTACATTTGAAAGTAACCTGTCAAAGTCATGTCTTGTATCTGATATAGACTCTGAGGTAATCTTGTTGTTTATGAACTGAGATCTTCCAACCTCAGAGACTAGACTTTTTTTTATAACAATTGAGAATGGTATAGTTTTTGTTTATATTCTTTTTTTTTTACATACAAGAGGGATTTTTGTATTATTTATTACTACAGCATAAATATTAAAGCTTCCAACCTATTAAAATATATCGGAATTAATGTTCCTTTTATGTTTTATTTTATTTCAGAAAAATGCCTGTGTCCTTTCCTGTCAAAGCCAAACCTATTGGTGAAGTTAAAAATATATGATATAAATTTACCATAGGCGTTATTATTTTTCATCTTAACTGTCTGAAGGAGTTGGTAAATTTCTGAAACCATTCTGCAGATGCTCCTGTGGGGATAAAACACCTTTCAACGTCTTAAAAAAAACAGATGGCAATGAATCTCTAAAAGCTTACAGAGCCTCAACAAGTTCCCAAAACATGATGTAATAAAAAATTTTTTTGATTAAGTGAAATCCTGTAAAAGCTACACATCAGACAGAAATAAAGAAATCAACAAATCAATCCACCTGTTGACTCAAAAAAGTTTCAGGATATTTTCTGTTATTATATTAATAAGGCGCAGTGTGCCAGACTGAGGGTAGCTGCGATATGTTTTACGCTGCTGTCAGGCATCAAACAAAAAGTACTGTTGAGCAGATGAAGCCAAACTTTTAAATCCTAAAACGCACCTTGAATACGTCAAGTAAACTGGACAACACCAATTAAGTTACATTCTGCAAATTTAGCACATGCATGCTGTACACCATGACATTTCATGTTAGACTAAAAGGTTGGTCCAATTATGTTTTCACTCTGGTGCTCTTAAAAGCTTTATCTTTGGTATTTTCAGATAATTTGATAAACCGGTCCTGACTCTGCAGTCGCTCTCTGTAAAACACAATCCCTTTTTAAGACTCCATGCACTATGGGTTGGTAGGTCACAGAGGGGGTTGCCATGGTTTACATGTTTGCTCCATCGAGAAGTAACCCACAAAACTCCAACGAAAATGTCAAGACGCAGCCGTCCTCCGACTTGCAACTGACCTTGTGACGTTTTTTCAAACAGGGTCTCGGTAAATTGTAGCAGGCGGTTGATGAAAACAGACCAACTCTAATTCTTTCAGCCCCCCCGCAGGGAACAACCAGGAAATGTCACCAAACTCTCCTCTCGCACAAGAGAAAGATGTTCTCTCTCTCTCGCTCTCTCCCAGGCTCACTGCCAAGCCCTGTCACAAAGTCAAGCGTGACGCCTCCCGCGAACAACGCCGTGCACCTCCCCACCCCGCCTGCGAAGATATCAACCTGAAAATAGCTCAGTGGAGCCGAATGCCGAGCTGCAACAAACAAACCAGAAAAGAAAAAAAAAATTAATATTCATTGTTGAGCAAGATAGAAAGAAAAGAGCAGGGTATAAACTGCTCTTTTCTTTGTTTTACACATCACAACTCTTTGCCTGAAGGAAGTTTGACTGCATTATCAATGTTTCTCCTTCAAGGGACGCATCAAACATACAGTAGCCTGTGTGAGAAGCTGATATCCGTCACACCTCAGGCTGCCTGTGTGAATAAACAGCAGATAAGGGTGTGTCGCTCATTAACTCAATTACATTGTTCAAATGCCTGCGCCTGCCAAAGCGCGAATGAGATCAAGTTTAGTCGTAGATACGAAGTCATCTTCATTGACACACGCGCCGGCGGAGAGGAACTCTGCTGTAAATACAGAGGGCGGGGGGAAGGGGGATCTCCAATAACAACACTGGCCAGATGAGCCTCACAGCGAGAGGTTTGTCAATAAATCTGTCCCTCCAAAACGCCCGTCAATTTGTGAGAAAGAGCCAGAAAGACGGCAGGAGCAGTCAAAACAGCACTCTGAGCGTGGAAAAATGGAACTATAACAAGTGCTCTTCAATGCTGCCCTGCTGTTTGCTTTTGATAGCAGAAGTCGTAATGACATTCAAGTATTCAGCAGGCTGGGAAATGAAGCAGCGGCGGAAAAGACCAAGATAGGGACAGCGGAGGAGGAAAAAAAAGGGGAGGGTAAGCTTGTGTTTGCATAAAATTCTTGAGTGTGTGTGGAAATTGCTGCATGTGTTGGTAGGAATGTGTACAAAAACAGGCCGAGGGGTAAGCCTGCCATGTTGTGCAACAACTTGTGGCAGGGGCAGCAGCGTTCCACTGACACCAAAGTTACTTAATAAACTGCGTGATTAATTTGAGCTGTGTCATTTTCCCAGGGTCCCTTTGCCACTCCTTCAGAGGACCTGAGGAGCAGTTTAATTGCTCAGCACTCTGCAAGTAAGAGTGCTGCAAGTAGGGCATCACCTTATGGGATAAACCATCCAGGAAAATGATAGAGTTCTTTAAAGTGTTTTATTTCGTCATATTGGAATCATAAACATAAACTTAATAGACCAACACATCATGGTGCATAGCTCTAAAGGTAGAAAAATGCAAATAATATTTATGTTTATAATATTTATAAAAATTGAAAACCATGACAAATTGTGACATACCCTCAATCCGATACTCTAAAATAAAGATAAGTGCAGCTAAGTGCCTCCTGAGTCACCTAATTAGTGAATAGTGTGTGTAATTTGATGTCAGCATTGGAGGTTAGAGAACTTGATTGGATTGTCAGCATCATGGAGGCCAAAGAGTAAACAAGACAGCTCAGGGAGAAAGTTCTGGAGAAGTTTAAAGCAGAATTAGGTTAGAAAATAATATAGATCCATTTGAAAATCTGACTTTATAAAGTGACTTCAAGCTAAAGTCACTTCAAAAGTAGCAAGAAGAAAACCATTTTTGATAGGCTGCTAAAAGACGTTCCATTCAGTTTCCTGTAGGCCACATAATAGTTAAAGCTAAGATGAAAGGAGACAGTCCACTGAAAGATTGAGTTTGAAACTGAACTTGCAAAAGACTGTGTGTAGCAAGAAACTAATGCACCATTCCCACAATGTGACATGGAGGTGGGAGTATCATGCTGTGGGGATGTTTGCAAGAAAGTCAATGACCAAAGTGACTCATTCACGTTTGAGAGCATAACGTGATAAATTTGGAAGAAGTTCAAGGGGTATGAATAGGTGGTGTAGATGCACAGGTGATACAAGGTGCAACCGCCAGGCTGTGTCTGCATGCAGCGGCAGGCCTGCCAAACATTTTTTTCTCCTTGGCAGCCAACAGCTTGGCCCAGAGAAGTATTTTTGTTTAAGTAAAGACCGAGGAGCCTTGAGAACGTGTGAAGCAGCGTTCGAGCTTTTGTTTGTGTCTTCATGCATAAATATAAAACACCTGTATGTGTGTTTCTGGGTGTGTTAGCATCTGTTTACACATTCTTCCCAGGCTCCCTGTGAATGCGCCTATATGGATGTGTGTGCGCGTTGACGTACAGTCGGGAACTTGCATGTTCACTGAACAGGGAGCATGTTTTAGTCGGTGCGAGCGCGAAGCCGGCCAAAAGACAGACAGGCAGGGCGTCAGTGTGCACGCCTGTGAGCGCGCGGGCATTCTTAATACTCTGCCTAGCAGGCTGTGAGAAAACCAAGTGAAGGAGAGTGAATCAAATCGAGGTGTGAATGTGTGTTTGTGTGTATCTCTAAATGCACTGCTAAAAAAAAGCCCCATGTGTCAGTGCGTGTTGCGGATTCTCATGAAGAAATAAGGAGCTTATGAAAGGAGCATATTCTTTTTTTAAGTAAATCTCATTAATTTTAATTAGCTGTATATTTAGCCCCAGCACCTGGATTGAGTGTAATTCCATTTGTAAATATAACAACTGCTGAGCAGAGGAGATGAGATGTCTCAGGTAGCAGCTAGATTGCCATAGCTGCCTCACATTTCCATAATGTCTTGTTTTTGATTGTGTCGCGTGCCTAAGAAGGATATCAGAGGCAAATATGCATAACCTTCATTTTCCTATCGCATGCTCTGTGTAGCATGCCGTGCCTCATCCTTTTCAACATTCACCTTTATTCCTCTTTTCCTCCCTCGCTGCTGGTTCTTTTCATTTTCTCTCTGGTCTCTGAACCCCATCATTAGAGAGTGCTCACTTTTTTTCCCCTCCAACCTTCGCCGCCTCCATCTCCCTGCCCTCCTGCCCCCTTACTGTAAGCTTTTTTTTTGTTCACGTGCATCCCTCTGTATTTCTCCCACACTCCCTCTCTTTCTTTCTCACCCTTCCCTCTTTTCCTTGGTAATCAGCTTATCCTATGTGTGTCCAAGCCTCTGTGTCTGCGTTCCTCCTCTCTTTGTTTCCAATTCATTCAGCAGGGAGATTAGAGATGCCTATTTGGTGCTTTTGTCTTCAACCGGTGCAGCAGCGGCGAGTTACACTGCGAGGCGACGGCCCCGTCGCCAAAACGCACATTCACCCGTCATGTGCTCAACATACCTTCATTGTTGTCAGGGGCCCGATTCAGGATGTACAAGTGCCCCGAAAAAGAACTTTTTATGTGTTTGCTGCTTTAAAAATACAAATTGCAAAGTATTTTTTGTGACTATGTGATAGAGCAACACAAAATAGTTCACAATTTTTAAGTGAAGGGAAAATGATACATCGTCTTAACTATTTCTTACAAACAAATTGATTTTGTGCTTAGCTCCTTTTATTCTGATACCTCTACATGAAATCAAGAATGACTAATGAGCAAAGCAGGAAGGTCCAAGTAACTTTTTAACAAAATATAGGAGATTCTCAAGGTTCAAATAACAGTGAAAATTCCTAAATGTTGTCTTCAGTGACCAAACTAACTACTACTAGCAATATGAGTAAATAACAGTATGTCTCTGACTTTTTCTTTTAACTCTGTTATGACAGATTTAAAGTTCTATTAAGTTGTGTGAATCTTGATTTTTTGTTGGATGTTCTCTATTTAATCTGACAAAGCTTAAGACGGTAAGTAAAACAGTGCAGCGACAAAACCAAAAAGAATTGCAGCTGTAGCTGCAGTGAAAGGACTGAATACAAATGTACAGCACAGTTTTCAGAGTTTTATTTATAAAATATCTATAAAACTGTTTCTGTAAACTTTCACTTCACAGTTAAAGACTACTGTTTTTGTTTTATCATACTGTACATACGTCCACTAAATTACCTTTATGTTTGCAGCTGAAAAATGATCAAATGTGAAAAAGTTCAAGGCTTACATAAGCTTTTCAAGGTAATGTAAACCCAGATGACACGGAGCTGTGTGTGAATTTAAAGCCTCCATATGTAGAGTGCTCTCTGCCTAATTGATGGGATGACCTTAAATTATGCTTAACCTTTTCCTCGCTGTAGCTTCCTACTCTGTGTCTGACTGTATTTCTCATTAAAATGAAATCAGCGTAGTCTTCTTAAAGGTTTCCCACCATAAAACATTCACTGGGTATTACAACAACAGTTGCTTCTGTTGAGCTTCACTTCTGTTAAAACAAATTAGGTATGCAGACGTGCATAAATTTGGAGGGAATCCTAACATCAGAATAACTACTTTTTTCTTTTGGCATTTACTCTTCTTATTTACTTATTTTCAACCCTGATAAATGGAGAGCTGCTCACTTTGCTTCTGTACCTGCTACTGAATAAATTTCAGCATCTTTTAAAAAAAAATCCTTGAAGCAAAGAAAGGAGGAGCTGTTAGTAGAAACAAAGCATGTGTCTGGCCCTCTCAAAACTCAAGGATAAGAGCAACAATATGCTTTTATTCATCAGTAGGCCTCCACTTAAGGCAAGAAGAGATGGAAGCAGCGGATCTCGTGAGAAGGCTATCTATCATACATCCTGTGAGTCACAATCACTGCCAGCACTTCATTATATAAAAGGATTCTAACAAGGAGCACCGGTATCGAATCAAGAGAGAATCTGTCTGGATGGCGGCATGCACTGGGGCTTGAAATGAGGAAATTGGATAATAACCCTGACATTAGCAAGGTTTGATATTATTTACACTCTTATTTTAAAATAATTGTAAGGAAGACAACAATCAGAGATGAAACCAACAGCTGAAAGCCAATAAAATGTGGTTGTATCTTCTCGTTACCTTGAAAACAAATATTGCGCTTTACAAGAGCAAAATCTCAGAACACGTGATGACATGGGAATTATTAAGCACATGTATAATTTACATGTGACCTATCGGAAGCAAATTTTGTCTATTTGAAGCATGACTTTGTAACACATCGACAGCATAAGGATGGAAGTGTCCATTCAGCTCAACTGTCTGGTCACAACAACCACGCAAAAAGCTTCAACTATAAAAGACTCACTCCCCAAGCTGCAGTTACAAATGCTCACACATACACACACACGCACCCACACACACTTCACTATATATTTTCTGCATAGATTAGAAAACAACTCGTTGCTTTACACCAGAACACTTCGACATGTGGTGGGGGAAACTGAACTCAAACTCACAATCTGCTGATTACTCATCTCACAGAGCCACAGCTGTCCTGCAAAAAAGCTCTGTCTAATGAAGGAACATGAGGATTCCCTGCTGTAACTGGAGTTTCCCTCCATCCTCAACTGACCATCTTTCCTAACTGGCCTTTCTTCACACTTAAGATTCTCACTCTGCCCTTAGACTGAAGCTTGTTTGCCAACAAGTGTTTCTTTGGAAACATTTTTCTGAACAGGGGAGCAGAAATTATATCATGCAGTAACATCTAAAATACATGTGGAATAAATATCACATATAAAATGTTTTCTCACAAATTACATATGTGAAAGTTATAACGTAATGTATTTATGATATTCATGAATGATGCAGCATATTAATAACATTAAAAATGTTCATGTGGAACATTTTCCCATGTTTCACCTGTGGAAATTATTTTGTGAAGTAAAGTGTTTAGCATGTGGCAGGTATGTGTTGCATATTGACATGTGAATCATATGTCAAACTCATTCCACATACAAAATATTTTCAAGATGTTTCATATGTGGAATGTCATGTACAAAAGGAAAAATATATTTCACATATGGAATTTGCTTTAACAATGTGAAGAAACATATTTTACAAGTAGATATGTGTAATCACATGCGGAACACGCGGATGCATTTTTCTATTTTTATTAAATCATGACGAGACATGAACCTCTTATGCTTTATTCATAAGGGTGCATAGAGTGCAAGAACTCCAAACTAAAACTTAAATTATATAACAAACTCTACTGTCAACATTTGCTCACTTCTATCTCCTTTATATAATATTTAGCTTCAAACTGCTGGGGGAAAAAATTCCCATGTCATCATTTTTGTGGACTTCCAGGATAGGACCGTAAAAGACGACCTTTTCCACTTCACTGAAAAGCAAACGTCGGCTCTATAGAATAGGATGTAATGATCCTGCACCTGTCATAGTTGTTCTTTCAGACAATGCAAACTGGTAACTACCTGTTCTTGAACTGGCTGAATGAAAAAACTTTTGATCCAATTACAATTCCATCTTAAATGATGATGGAAGTCCGCACTCAAAGTGCAGACTACTGTAAGAGGCATTTATCTAAATGATACAGACTGCATTTTAATAGCAGAGTCGTACTGGAAGAAGGAGACTTTTAGCAGAGCAGTATGATGTGATCGTCAAGCATAAAAAGCACAGCAGTGCACCAGAGAGCTTAAATGAATACCTCTGAGTTGCTGTTCACAATAGGAAAACTTTAATAATGATGCAACAGCCTCACAATAAAACTTGCAACTAAAACAATAAATGCATCCTTTATATAGAAGACAATATTCAGCCCTGCTTCAGAACAATATTGCACAGTGAGAATAGATTTCTCTCAGATTTAAAGCTGAAGCTAGCACTCGGTTCTTTCGCTTCTTACATCATAAAGTGGGAAATTACAAACACCCCAGAGCCATTTAAAGTTATGTTATTTATGGTGATGCTGTAGCTTCAGAGGGGGAGAGGATACTTATACAGAGATATGTGACAATATAATGTAAACATATGATTTCCCAGGATTTATTTCCATGGATCCAACACCCATCAGGTTTTACGTCATCTAGAGACCTGCTTTACGACGCTTTTCCTGATTCCATACATGACCGCGCTAGTAGTGACTCAATAGCCGGACATCCAGCGTGCAGACAGCAATATCCCCGACACAAACCGGACTGGAGAACACTCCCCTCAACAGCACACAGGTGAGTTCAAAAGGGCTTTATGGCTGTGGTATCGGTGATAAGATGTCCCCAAAGACACACTGGCTTTCTATGAGCTGAAGTGATGGCATCATCAAAAAGGGGTAATAAACAAGAGCAGCCTCTGCTGTTTCATTGGTGGTGGAGCTCCAGCGCTCGGGGGAAACCCTCGGCACTCAGACTCAATCAATACAAAATGCTGTACTCCACAGCCATGCACTCACGTCCTCTGGCACACCGTCACGGTCAGAGTTTAACACAGAAACACAATGACTACAGCAAGCACATTCAGTCATGGTTTTAAAAAAGTACACCCTACATTTCATTTCAAAGATCAGGAGAAAAAGGTGGGGTCCTTTCAAGGTTAGCTTTAAAGGTGACCTATTATGCCTTTTTGAAAATGTTAATATAGGTCTATTGTCTATACAAAACATGTTCATTAAATTTTTTGCACCAAATAATTTAGATAATGAGATTGTAGTCTGCTCAGTTCTGCTTATATTAGCCTTTTTAGGGCCTCTGTCACTTTAAATCCAAATAAACTGCTGCTGGCCACAACCCTCAACTCAACATTTACTCTCGCATGTGAAAATAGCTACAAACAGATGCACAATTATGCAATTGTACATCTTTGAAAAGCATAAGTGGAGCTTCCTGCACAACAAACAAGAATCCAGTAAGTGTTTTCAGGATGGTATGTCAACAGCAAAACACTTGTCTTTTCCAGCAGCAATTGTGGTTGCTAGTTGAGGGACGTGAATGGTGATTTGTGACATTACATTCCGGAGGTTTTTGAAATGGCTCATTTTCCAGACGCCAAAGAATATTAACTTTGCTCCAAAATCCGGTTGGGTGGTTTGTTTTAAGCGTTTGGGCTGTTTTTCAGAAGCAGTAGAAACCTAAACCCAAGGAGAAAAATGTGAAAAGTGTAAATTTTGCATAATAGGTCCCCTTTGAGTGTCCAAAAGCTTACAACAGATTCACTACTGTCAATAAGTTTTCAAAATGAAGTCAAAATTTAAAAGCCATGTGTGAAAACCTGAGTGCACTCCATGATTCATTATGTTGTACAGCAACCTTTACCACTTTGAACGAAAGTAATCCTAATTTACACAGTTGTGAAAGCATTTTCAACCACTTATTATTGTTTAATATTGTTTCTTTGCTTTCATGAACAAGATTGGGCCAAGCCTGATCTGCCATACAGATGGAGTCACATTTGACTGTGGAATACTTGAGTATTCAGACTAGCTCAGGGCCAGATCAATGACTCCAACGCATCCAGGTACTGTTACTAAAAAAGAAGTCATTATCCCTTGCCCACTGAGTTTAACTATTAAATGAGGTGTTTGGGCTTCTTCAAACATTTCTACATCTATACTTTGATTTTGTCTCACCAATGGACTTTTCTCTAGAGGTCTATGGTTCAGTCATATGCAACTCTTCATATTGTGATGTCATACTCTATTTTTAGAGGGAAGGAAATTTGTTCTGGCCACTCTTTTAAACAAAGACTTGGCACTTTAACATTTAACATATTCACTGAGTCCTCCAGAGACTAACATGGAGCCCTTAGATGTTTTCACAGTTTGTTTGAGTTTTGCATTGTCTGGTATTGTAGTGAATTGCTGCAAAGTTCACTATCTTTCCATCTTGACATTTTATTAAAAAAGGATCAAAAAGCCAAAACTCATTTTATTATTGAGGTGGTCAAAACTTGGCATCCAACTTAGTTTTGTACAACTCAATTTTTTGTCTTTTTTTTCTTGAAAAAATAATGGCGGTGATGAATCTGCTTATTTGCTCTGAGGTCTGATTTAAATATTCACAGAAATTAGAAACTCTGAAATATTATTTTTATTATGTCTCCCGAAAACAATCCTAAAATTAATAGAGGGTGAACTTTCTTTTAGGTATGACTACACACCTTTTCAGAGAGAAGGTCCTTGATCTGACCAGCTGCATCAACAACAGAAAGGGTAATTTCCATCTCAACGGCAATCTATTAAATCACTCCCACAGAGATTTCTAGGAGATAGAATATGACATTTGGAGGTAGAGCTGTGAGGGGGATTTGAAAGAGTGCAACCTGATCAAGAAGACAAGCCAACTGCAAAAACAAGGATTCTAGTTGAAAAAGAGGCGATTTAATGTACTGTATTTCAAAGCTGGCGTTTTTGTTTGGCTTTGTTTAATCCACTGCGTCTTTGTGAAGTGATGGTTTAAAGCCGACTCTTCGCTAAATGCAGGACCCCTAATTTTCTCGACCCTCAGCTGCTGCAGCGTGATTTGTCTCCTAATAGCACCTGAGAGGTAGCAGAGTCTGTTAACATTTTGTAAAATCTCAAGAGCCCTTCTCTCTTACAGTCTCTAAATGGCTTTTGCTATTATTATGATGGTAGCGAGCAAGATTGATCTGTCCTGATGTAATCTCTCAATGGCTGAATGGGTCTCGGTGGGTGTGAGCTTCCTCAAATTGACAAGGTATAATGGAGACTTCTTTGGACACTCTTGATACCTCTACAATCTGACTGCCTCATATTTAGTTGGGCAAAATATTTCTTATAAACACTTGCATGTTTTGATCCTGCTGCAACTCTGTAGAAACTAACTCCTGCATTCAACTTTCAGAACTTTCACCTCATTCGTCAAATACCTGGTTTTCCAACTTTTAATTTTTTTTAAAAGCTTAACTTTTTACAGATATTTTTTTTTCCATAGAAAATAAATGGGAATCTTTCAAATCAGATCTAAACTTGGAGAAATGAAATGGGGTTTTCTTGGAACATAAAGTCATCTCACATTTTTGAAGTATCTGTGTTGCTTTTATCTCTGATCACAACAAAAACCACACTTAAGTTCAATTAACCACCTTGGATTGATTTTTATGATTTATTAGTGCCCCAACTGCTCAGAATATTATTAGCCAACTTAATCACAAAGTATGCCATCAATTCCCCGTTCAAATTCAAGCATCTAGCAACCTGAGCTGAGTAAATCTTCACCACAGCAGTCAGAACACTTGCATATTTTTGGAATAGATTTATTTTTATTTTCAGACTAAGATTTGGTGGGTGAGTCGCCTTTGTTACTTTTTTGTTTGAAAGCCATCAGCTGGATCAGACATTATTACATGAGAATAAACCTCAACTACAGTAATTATACATGCTAAGCTAAGAATTCTTAGATGAACATTTACAAAAATTATTTTTCTTATCTCGAGGGTGCACAGCTGTCAAATTCAAATGTCATAAACATTTCATGACATTTTGATTTTCAAACAAACATATGGTCAAGCAAAAAAATAGTTAGAATGAAGTTTGTATTCCCAAAGTAATAACACAAGTGGTCACTGATGGAGTAATTTATATATAAATGTAGAGTTAAACAATTTAACTTTATTATACCTACCAAATTTGTGAAAAATTAAGACTCCTTCTATGCATTTTACTGCAAGATCGTAATTAAACTGTCTAAAAAAAAGGTATTATTCTAAATTAAAACTAAAACTAGGGAACAATTTGCATGAACTTATTGCAAAGAAATTAGGCAAAAAATATTTTTACAACAGCATAAATGACAATTCAATATCTGAAAAACCTTGACAGAGTTAAGCTGTATCCATGTAGTTCAGTTTGTCATCTTCATATTTCACCATATGTAATTAAGCATAAATAAATTTTTTATTTAATAAAAAAGTAATGTTGAAAAAGTCCATAAAAAGTATTAACTTAGTATTAAGCCATTGTATTTTTTTGGAATGTATTTTACAAGTTTGTAGCAAAATCTGAAATGATTTTGTACAATTCAACTGTCATTTCATGTTCTTAAGTTAATGTAGGCTCATTACTTTACCTCATAGCTTTCACAATGCCTTTTTGCAGAAAATGCAGTTTTTCTAGTGGAGCTTTCAGTTTCCCTTCTTTTATGCCTATGGCAGCTCTGTAAATCTATGACGACGATATGGAGACACACTAGTGGGTGTAAAGCGAGATGAAAATCCTCCCAAGGGCCCTGGCGCCCATGGCTGGAGCTTTGTTAGAAGTTTAATCAATCAGCCACAGTGCCTTAATTAATCGGCATGATGAACAGGAGAAATAATTGGGTTTCTGCCAGACGGGAATCTGTTGCAATCTAATGTCAGCCAATCGGGATCCAATTTGTTACCACAAAGCTGATCTGGACGACAAAACACTTGCAGGATCAAAGCAGGATAAAAGTACAAGACAATGGATCTAATGTGCCTTTGGAGGTAAACTTTTGACAGGAAACACAAGGTCTCAACCTCTCCAGCAATGTACTCAACCTGTTTAAGATACTTAATTGGATCTAAACAATGTCAGAACCTTCATCAGTCTTAATAGAACCCAGGATATAGGGTAGAATATACTACTGAAGCATAGTGGTGGAAGAAGAATTAAATCTGTTCCTCCCCAGATGTTTCTGAATCAGGAGAAAGCTAATGAGGGGTGTCTAGTTTTCCAATAACGCAGCAGATGCCATTAACTGTAGACCTCTCTGACAATACTGATCAGCCCAGACTCAGTTCAGACAAGGTAAGCAATGTCTGCAACAGATGAAAGAACACTATAGCCTCTAAATAGCCAACACTAAGAAGAAGCCAAAATAGTTGAGTCCTATACCACTGGAGCCAAACGGAAAAATAGCTTAGGCCTCTTATTAATGTCACAGTGGCTAGGCGGCAATTCCCCCAGGCTCTGTGTACCTCAGCTTGTTAATGAGTCACTGCTTATCAGTCAGCCTTGTTAACAGGCAGAGGCCTCTCATCCAAACCGCCTACCGCTATTGTGTGCTAGCTGTAAAGCGTATTAGCCAAATATTCCCCCATCTTGGCACACAGGAAGTCAACAGCAAATAACAGCAGTGCACACAGGAAGTGGGCTTTGAGCCAATGAGAAAGGGCTGGTCCAATGGGGAAGGAACCCATTTTGTCTGAGGATAAAGCGAACCGCTGGCAGACATGCAGAGTCTTCCCGCCTGTAAATCTTAGCACACAAACAACAAGTGCACACAGCTCCCATCCTTTAATCTTTATTCATTACCAGCCTCAGCTGGAGGTATCGGGAGTCATTCAGTGGCTCCGACCAGCAGAACTCGTAGAGTAAATAAACAATTAGGCATGTTTCTGGTCACAAAAGCAAACTTCCTGCTGGGGTATGCCGTGGATTCTAAGAGCCAGGTGGCTGATGGGAGGTCGCGGCACGTCGCTCTGCTTGTTGTCGACTGAACCGACCCTCTGCTCCCCACCACAGCCCCGGGGTAATTGGGTCAACATTACAGAACCAGGGCACAGCCGGCCAATTGCATGCCTAATCTGTGCCCTTCTGAGAGGCACTTTCCATCCACATCGCATGGCTGCACATCCAGCTGTGGAAATGGATATGTCAAATGGCATGCAATTAGTGTCTCCCTGATTCGTTCAGTTGCTCTAAGGAAGCCCACTCGCAGATGAGTCGAGAAAAAAACTCAACTGTCCTTTTCATGACTTGACATTCATATGATAAAGAGATGAGGGACTTGGGAGTGAGAGGTTGGTCAGGAGTCATGACACAGATTCAATGGAATGCTTTAAAGGGGCAGTATAATGTAAAATTGACTTTTTTGAGCTTTGCATTATTCCCTCATCAAAAACATATCTGGAGTGTCGGATTGATTCTTTAATCGCATGTTTAAGAAATCTTTTAATTTCCCATGGCAATCATTCAACTGCGCAATACACCTGCCTGGAACAACCTCCTCCTTGGACATGCAGTTTCTGAGGTTCCAAGTTTCCACCTCACAGTGCCACCCTACCCTGCGACTCCCCCACTCAGCTTCTTCAGACTAGCGGCAGGAATTAGCAAACACCTGGTGGAACTGCACATCTGCAACACTAGTAAAAATGCTTAACGGTTAATAGAAGAGCACTGTTGTGATAACTTCCTAAAAGTGTATGATTTATTTTAAATCATAATAATATTTAGTAAATACGTAGCACTTTTATAACAACTGACAGCAACATAGCTATTTGATTGTGCTATGAAATTACACTATGTGACTGGAAAATACATAATACTGCCCCTTTAAAAATAACATTTTCAGATTTTTTTGTTCATGTTTGTTTGAGACAAAAGATTCCTCGTAAATTGAATTTGCTGAAGACTCAAGCAGCCGAGCAATAATGAGCTCCCCTGCTTTCAGAAGGCTCATCTGCTCCAACATTGATTGCTGAGCTAATCATTTTTCCTCTCTGATACATAATGCTGAATTATTTATGTTAAGTAGACCATTCTGTTCCAGGTCCTCCTTCTGTGGACTTCTCCATTATGAAGACCCATTATCTGACTACTCAACCACTCTAATCCATCTTCTACTTAACGGCTCTGCCGCAGAGTCACAACAACACCAATCAGACTGATCGGAGCAGATGTGAGCGATGGACACGTGCTCAAGGCTTATACTTCCTGCTTAAAGTTCAGCCCGGTTGTTTGGGCATTACTCACATGTCAACTGCAAAACTGCACATACAAGATTAACATACAGTCCCTTTGAGAAGGATTCGTCCATCTTGAATTTTTTCACATCTATTAATGCTGCAGCCACAAACTTCAGTGTATTTTAACCTGTTTTAGGTGACAGACTCAGAAAGTAGATAATCTGTGAAATAGAAGGAAGTAGAGAAATAGTTTCAAGAATTTTTAGAAATAAAAACTGACAGCTTTTAGTCTGAAACCGTTAAATGAAATCTGAAGCGGTGTAAAACAGTAAGCCGTCACTCTGCGAGAGGCAGAGGACACCCTGGACAGACCACCAGTCCATCACAGGCCAAGAAAATAATCGTGCAATAATACACTCATCCCTACAGGCAATTTATAGTGGCTAATTATGCTAACATGCATATTTTGCATCATAGGAGGAAGCTATGATGCAGGAACCCACTCTAATCATTCACCTAGGAGACCGGTTGAGGTTATGGGTAAGGCTGGGCATGATAATTACAGTCACTGACCAATTCTCTCACAGATTTTACAAATGCTCAACAGACACAACCTAACAACCCACTTCTAGGGTACCTGGCCCTTCAGGTAGAAAAGAGAAACTCCCCAAGGCTCTCAGCAGTTTCTCCAGGTTCATCAGTGTTACTGCACCTGATGCTTTCCAGCACCTTACTCAACTAATACAGGTTTGTGGATTTGAAATGCTCCCTTAAGATTTATTGAGGGCAATTACCTTTGTTGTCACATGCATCTATGCAAACCTGTTACAGAAAGGCCCTGAAAACAGAGCTAACAAATGCACCACTGTGCAGCCATTCTGATACTTATAAAAACAAAACAGTACAATCCAATTCATTCAGAAGCCTCCAAATAATAAATTATTTATTATTTCAAACTAATGTTTATTGAGAACATTAGTGACCAAACAATATGATCAAGATCAAGAAATACAGCATACAAGTCAGGGGTTAAGATTTAAGAATGTGCTAGAAAAATGTTAAGTCCCATTGAGAAAATAAAAACCTATGGCTCAACTATAAACCTACCAAAGTTAGGCCAAGGAAGTGGCTGAGTCAATAGGAGATTCAGCCAAAGTGCCTCTGTAACTCTGCATCTTAGGATGGGAATGTGTAACCAGGGCAACTTTTAGTCACAGTTTGCCTTCAATAGAAGAGTAGCACAAAGAAAGCTATAATAGGTTGCATTTATAAGACACCACATGCCATTTAAGGGACTCAAAAAACATGTAGAAAAAGATTCTCTGATCAGATGTTTGCAAAATCATTTGGTCTATCCCATAAGATCTCTGTTGTAAAACACGGCGTTGGTAGCATCATGCTGGGGGTTGTTTTCTCTAGCAGGTACAGAGAAACTGATTGAGGTTGATGGGAAGAAGAAATGTAGAGAAATTATGGAAAAATCCTGTGAGAGGTTCAGGGGTAGGAATACTTTTGCAGGGCGCTGTAAGCGTGTATATTTCTTTATCCATAACCAAGTTTGCCATTTCATTTTGTATTCAGGACACTGAATACAGTGTTGTATTCAGAGACATTGTTCACTTTGTGAAATATTGTGATTCTATTGTCTAAGTTATTCTAAGTGATTCTGACTTATTTCAAAGTAGTTGTATTGAGTGAATTTGATTTTAATTAAAGTTTTATACCGGAAAAAATTTCTGCTACACTTTAGGTTAAAACATGCAGTTTAAAGCCGCAGTAGAGGCCAGCGCCCCATCCCTCATCCCGCATTTCACTTTCACTCTTTGACGTGTTTTCTCATCTCCTAAATGCTGTCAGACGTCTCAGGCTTAATTACTCTCGCTGACTGACATGATAATGTAAAACAGTGCTCAGGTGAAACTAAAGCAAGAATTGGTCATGCATGGTCAGGCCTCCCAGTGGGCACACCTTAATCAAATGTGACACGCTTCTGAACGGGAGCCAGAATCATTTTGGGGCCCAAATAATGAACCTCTACCTGGGTTTCAATGACGAGCTACACGTGTCTGGGTCAGCAAACTGACAAGAGTTTGATATTTCATCATCAGAGGCTCAGTCTGGGGTGGCCATTTCTCCTCTTCTTCTCTTTAAGCAGCTCACCGCGCTCTGAATTTCTTACTCATCTTAACACAGCCGGATTGTCCACAGGAGGAACACATTAATAATCTTTGCACAGAAACTAAACAGCACTTAATTCAAAAGAAATTAAAACATTGCTCATACGGATAAATGATGTCAGAAGAAACTCAAAGATGTGCGGGTGTGCATATCGTACTCATTTATGGTGTGATTGCAAAAAATGTGTAGGCGAGATCAGCTGAATGCAGAGGGCCCTTAAGAGCATATAGTCCAAATGCAAATCAGAGAATGTTTTTTTAGAAGGCTCCTTGCTTGCTGAAATCTATCTCTGTTCTGTGCCAAACACTCTGTGCAATTAAAACCCCAACTGTAATGAGAAAATGGCAACAACATATTACCTGTGTCAATCAATTTTCAATGGCTCGAGGGCCAATCGCTGCTCGCCATTTTGTGTCGGGTACAAACTGCCCTCTGAAGGTTGTGTTACCGGCAGGCAGTCACTTGAGAATTATGTAATTGGGAAGCACATTGGACAGTGTATTCCTGCTCACTTGGTACTCGCAGCGGGGATGATATCATTACAAAGTGCTTCTCTCATCAAATCCTCTCTTACCATCCGCCTCAGCCGCAGTTACAGTTTTAGCCATGACGAGTGTTCCGTATCTGAGCTGCAAAGTGTGTGGAAACGTGTTTGGCTGCAATCTCAGAAAGCACAAGATGATCGCCTTGTTTTTCCAGGTTGTATGAAGCTTCAACATAAACAGATGGTTTGCAGAGCATCAGAAAAAATATTGCGAGATGCTGAGAACGAAAGACAGAAACTCAAGACTTTGTTCGCTTTCTCTGTGTGTGCAGGGCTTTGGAAACTTAATTCCTTTTGAGTCTTATCATATTTTGTCAGTTTACAACCCCAAATTTCCATGTATTTTATTGGGATTTTGTTAATATAGATTAGAAAAGTATTCAGCCCATTTACTCTGTAAGCTCCATATAAAATCCAGCAAAACCAATTGCAGGTTTACAGTGGAGGTGGGCAAATCTGTCGCCCTTTACCAAAGAGTGGCAAAAAAAGAGTGCTTTTTATCTCTAAAACGTGTGCTCCTAAAGGTGTTTTCACACCTCATAGTTGATTGGGGACCAAAATTGCACAAAAACCTCAGAAGAAGGCATGAGTGCAACTTCTTTCTTCAGAAAATGTAAACAAAAATGGAGTGCCTGATTTCTCTTTTGTTCTTGGCATAAGACCACAAACTATTTCTCCTGCTAGAGCTAGGTTTGCATGCTCATTTAGGTTGTATTTACCTAGAATGCCCTGTGCTAAACACAGGGCATTCTGAGTGGCCTGGAGTAGTTTCCAGGCCACTTGCATTCACATATGCATTGGAACCGCACCAGAGTTCACTTCAATCTTAGGTTTGTCGGTGAACCAGAGTTTGCTTTTTGGTCCACATCAGAGTTTGATTGCGCATTCACACCTCGCCAAACAAACTGGACTTTCTAGGTAAACAAACTAGAGTTTGATTAAAGTGGAAAAAACAGGGCTGCTGTGAATGCACACTGAGTCACCACCAAGCTACATGTTTCAGATGGGTTCCTGCTCCAGCACACTTGATTCACTTTCCTAGCAAGTTCTGCAAAAACCCTTAATAAGGAATCAAGAAGAAAACATCAAATCAGAGAGGACAGTGAGCTCTAAGGACAAGGTTTGTCTCATTCTATGAGAATCTTTTCTCCAGGAGTGACAGTGAAGCTGGTTATAGCTGATGGGAACATTGGAATAAAACCTGCAAGTTTGAGACTAGATTCCACATCAGCAGGAACAAACCTACAGCCAGACTTAAAATGAAATGGTTAAGATCAAAGTATATTCATTCATGGCTCAGTCAAAGCGCAGACCCAAATCCAACCAACAATCATTGGCAACACTTCAAGCTTGATCTTCACAGACACTCTTTGTCCAATTTAGCTGAGCTAACACTGTTTTTCTAAGCAGAAAGAGCAAAAACATCACTTTACAGACGTGACGATAAAATAACACCAAATCAGACTTTTCTGATCTACAAACAAACTAACCCTGCACTTTACCCTTCACCCTCACACATCATCCCACAGATAAACACGGTGGTGGCAGCATGATGCTTTGTGAAAGATGTCCATAAAATCTAAATGACAATATTTGGCGAGACTCAAAAATGTACCTTTAGCTTGAGTTGTTTCACAAAGACAAAAAAAACTGTGTCTACATTGGATTTGCTGATGCAACAGCAGTGAATATTAGTTCAACAAAGTTTTTACAGAGTTTCACCATTTAGGTTAGAGAAATTAAATATATGCCACACTTTTTTCAAGTTTTGCGTGGCACTGTATTTGTGAAAAACAAGCTTAGGTGAAACTGTAATGAGCTTGCACGCTGAACTCCACCTCCACATTGAAGTCATACACACATTCCTCAAAAAACGCAACTGCACAAAATTCCACTGAGAGTCTGGGGAGGTGGGAGTGTCCCATGTGCTTAATAACGGTCCTCTGCTTCCCTTTTCATAATACAGGAAACAACAAGTGGACAGTTAGGCAGCTCCACCAGAGGCAGAAAGAGAGGGTCAGAGAGATCAGAGGCCCCAGGAGAGACACTGCGAGAATACAAGAGAGACAGATGAAGAGGGAGAGAGAGATGTGCTTACCATTGACAATGTTGCTGTGAACCGCAGCTGTGAATAGTGCAGTCAATAAGCTGACAATCCATAGAGCAGAGGGGGCTGATGGGAAGGCCATGGTCGGGCACGCAGATCCGCCTGTCTCACTGAAAGCTCAGGAGGGCAGAGAGGCTCTGGAGTGTCACCTGCAGGAGGGGGGACATAATGGAGAAGCTAAAAACAACAGGCAGACCGGGCAGGCCAACTGACCACTAATTGCGTCCCTAGCCGCTGAGTGAATAAACGGTTGGCCCACCCGTTACTCACGCGTCGCTCCGGGTACCCATCGATCTGCTTTTGTCATAACAAACTGAGGGTGGGGGCTGAGAAAGGAGGAGAAGGAGAGAGGGACTGATGAAGCCAAGCTGCAAGAAAGGGATGGACATGGAGATGGAGAAGGGGCGCGTGGTGTAAGGAGAGGAGGAAGAAGATGTCTTATCCTCTTATGTTGGGGAATTTATTGCGCTTTAACGAGCTCATGCGCGCAACTGGAAGTGAGATATAGGGGTGTTTCTGGACAGCTCATGGCCAAACCCCCACTAATTAAATGTAACGCAAAAAGGAAGCGCTGCCTCGGACAACAAACAGGAGAGAAGAAAGAGGAAGCGAGAGCAAAGATGCACCTGCTGCCCGCTGAGAATTAGCTGTGTGCGCGGTGCGCTCTGCTCGGCGTTGGACACGAATGTCGGGCATAAAATCAGCTCTGGCACTGCTGCTTTCCCTTCCCGCTCTCTTTCGCTCATATTAAAACACACACACACGCACGCACGCCTTCAGCTTCCCCTTTCTCACATTTCTTAAAAATAGCTGCAGCCCCGCACGGAGGTGAGCCCTCTGTCCATCTGCGGCGCGCTCACCGCTGAGAGCGAACCGCGGCGGTAGTTAGAGCCAGCGGGACGGACGCGGAGAGAGGAGAGAGGGTGGGGTGCAAGCTGGGTGGTGCATACATGTGTGCGCCTCTGTGTGTGTGTATTGGGGGGGAGCCCAGCATTTTGCATGGAGTGGGATGTGTGGGAATGGAAGGAGGAGGGGGGATTGTGGGTTATGTTTATTGTTACTCCAGCCCTTCCTGTTGAGTGATGGCGAGAAATAAAAACAAAACTCAAGCAAGTGAATGCATGGGAAATAACCCACGCTCTCTCTCTCTCTCTGTATATATGGGCGTGCTGAACACAAGTTCCCGCTGGGCACTTGTGTTGAAAGTAATAACAGAGGCGATAATAATCATAACAACAGTTGACATTGGCAGCTACCTGTATCGTTGCGACGAGTACCACACAAATGTTTCTAAGATCTTCTTCCGTACTTGGAGAAGGAAATAAAAACCCTCCAGTCTGCCGCCGCCGCCGCCGCTGCTGGGAAGAGATTCACTCCCAGCGAGTTGTGATCCTTATTTTTCCCACAGAACATCGTAGCCAAAACAACCGAGGAGCGCGCAAGAAAACGCACATTTTTGGAGTAAATTACCAAAACACGCAGACACTCTTAGGATCTTGCTCTGCGTAATGTGCCCATAAACACACACATACACACACAAAGAGAGACATTCCTGGAGACGCAAAAGCGTCAGCACTGACAGGTGTCTCCTGTCCGCCCAAACACACAGCCAACAGCCAAACCCCGAACCACAACACAAACTGAAGCAGCGCACGGTTTGAACGCACACACCGTAATATTCCTCCTCAGGAGTCCGGTTCTGTTGCTGGTTTCCAGTAAGGTCCCTTCCAATAATGACTCTCCTTCTGATGCGCAGGTTTCTTTTTTTTTTTTCTCCCCCACCGCTGTGCCTTCTCTCTTTTTATTTTGGAATAATCTCCCAGCTTCTTCTTGTTTCTCCTGCTTTGTTCCTTCGCTCTTTCCCCACTGTTTGTAGGCTATCTCTGCCTCTCCACGGTTACCGTTCACTGCAGCAAAAACAGACTGTCTGAAAGACGGAGCGGGAGGGGAGGGGACAAGGAGAGAGGGGAAAAGATGGAGAGGGGGAGGGAGGGGTTTATAATACGATTTGGCCCACACCGCCGGGATAACAGGCCCAGAGCAGGGGCCTACTGGCTGAGAGCAACATGAAGGAGATGGAGCAGATATGGGAAGCGTGATCTCAACGCACTGAAATATCACCATAACGTCCCTGTAACACTTCACAGTGACTTTATAGTGACCTTATCAGACTTTGAGGAATTTTATCACTGCTGTAGAACAACACTGTGACACCGATGTTCACTTTATCTACAGTTTGGATACAGAGTACACTGGAGAAAATTAACTGGTAGATTTTAGCTGCTGAAATTGATGTAGCAGTTTAAACAGAGTCAAGGTCTTTGGAAAGGGTCACCAAAGCTCAAGGGTCGAGAATTGATGTTTTATAAACACTACATAAGTTTCAAAAATGAAAATGATTAAGCTTTATTTTGTTGTATTTTTTTCCTGTACTAAACCTACAAGCATCTGTTAAAAAGGATGATGTCATAGCCTAGCCTCTAATTTAAAGATCTTCAGCTATATGGGTTTTTTTTTCAACACAACACAAAAATAAACAATTACAATGAGCAAATATCTACTGTTTGTATGAATTTTGACAAAGATAAGAATAAAACACTCATCTCTACCTTATAATATGGAAAATCACTGCCAGATGTTTGGATGGGTTGTCAATTTATTTTTATTGGCATACCTTAAAAAACATGTTTTATCCTCGTTTGTTTTGTTTGAAATATGCCAAAAACATTGTGCCTCTACGTTTTGTAGGAACAAAACAATGAAGACACAAACTAATCAGTCTTTCTCACATCTGCTGCAGGTGAACATCCCTCTGCTCCAGGGCTGAATCCAGATTCTGCTGGGAGATGCTCAGTCTTATTAAAATAAACAATGAAGGACGATAATCTTTCTCAGCTCATTCCTGTTCAATTTTTAGTCATAAACCCATATAAACATATCCTCAGTCTTTCCATTCCCTGCCGGATAATATGAACAATGATTGACTGAACCAACATCTTCAGCTAAATGCTAATATAAATGTTTAGGTTATGTTAAATATTAATTTAACCCAATTCACTAGTCATTTTTTATAGTGTAGACACCTATCTGATGGATTTAAGCCTACACAGTGGTTCATTTCCTAAAATGAGGAGGTCATCTGCTGCATATTGTCACGGCTCTCAGTGGGGGTATGATGTTTCTTATCGGCAGATATAGAGCCATTACCCATTTCTGGTAGATATGCTCCTTATTATCTCCCACAGGCTTCATAATTTGCAATATGGTAATCATGGCACTCAGTGTTTGGCCTTGGGGGTCTTTTCTTAAAAATGCATAAAAAGTCATGTCAAAAAAACTGAATGATTCTCAAATATGCCGCATATGATTTTATGTTTACTTACTTTATTTTATTTTTTACCAGCAACAACTTGTTTGTGTATTTATTTAACAAAGGGAACTCCTTGGAGTTCTGACGTTTCATAGGCTACTGACATTTCATGCATGTGACCCGTTAGGGAATCAGGAGCAATAACAGGGGTGGAGGGATGGAGGGGTGGAGGGGAGGCAGGGTTGTTCAACTTGCCAGAGAGGGATTAAGGATTAGTTTTACTGGCGGATTAGGTTTTGCATGTGGGGAGGCATGATGGGGTTAAACATGGATGGTGGCGGCTGCAAAAAGAAGGAATCCTCGAGGGGGAGGCTAGGGGTTTTCAGGAAAATACAAAATAAGATGCAACAAAAGGCGAGTCGGGACAAGAGATCTTTAAGGAACCAGCTGTTTTCCACAATGTAGAAAAATTTAAAAATGAAACGTACATCCAGATTCCAGATTTTGGCAATGTGCTGTTCTAAAGATAAAATCCACCTTTTTGTTCTTTTTTTATATACATTAAACAGAGGTCAGCCCTTTGATTCCATTACATTAACACAACATTTGGATTCGGCAGTCATAAAACGGCACCATTTCCTGTCACAGTGACACTTCATCTCTCTCCCTCTCTGTGCCGTTACACCATATTTGAGAACAGAAACGCAGCATCTGGCATCATTAAGCACTTGTTATGAGGGCGGAAAAGGCTTTAAATGCTTTGTTGCTGGCGCTGCACATGAGGAGCGGACAGCTCCAGGTGCTGAAACGGTGACTTTGCCTCGGTGAGGCTGCACTAAACTGACTTGTCCTGTTGTGTTTGTGTGATGACCGAGTGCAGTTGAGCATGCAGCCCCAGGAGCATGAAAAGGTGTGCTGTGCTGGTGCACTAAAAGCTGTATTGTAAGGTTTTTTGTCATTTACATACAAGCTTTTTTAAAATTGGATATGATTCATAGACGGCGTCAAATCTTCCTTCATCTTCTGTTTCCAGCAGACTGAAAAACCTTTTACAAAATATCACAGACGCAGAGGCTAAAAGACACATTTGCCTTGATTCAAATTCAATCTGCGTCATCCTAAAAAAGTCTGTACCGACACACATACATCTCTGCCGGGACTCGAACCCGGAGCCTCTGGATTAGAAGTCCAGCGCGCTATTCCATTGCGCCACAGAGACTGAGGCACATTTTTTTCTCCATCAAAACCTGCTTTATGCTCCCCCACCCATCGCTGTGCAGCATCCGCTCCATCCCTCAGCATCAGGACCGCAGCCTTGCACATTTTCCGCTACCCGCCGGTAGGGGGTGCTGCTGCAGCCACATTTCCACAATGCCGTCATGAATCAAACCTCTGCTGCTTGAAGGCATGTTCTCTCTTTGAAATATCATAATACCGTAATTACTGGAGTTGAGATGATGCATTGTATGTCCATCAATGGTTATAAGCTAGTGAGTTCTTTTCTTGAAGTGAATAAAAAGATTGCTTATAAGCTCAGTTATAGATTTATACAAACATTTTTTTAAAGCATTTAGATTTCAAACGAGCCGTTTTAAACTCTATCCAGTACCTCATAAAAGTATTCATATTATCAGAGTAACATTATGTCTTAGAAGTTCTCTTAGCTCTGATTGCAGGGTGTCTGACATGTAAATGGCTTCCTACATGAAATCTAATCAAAGCTACAGGCAGTTTTCAACCTGAGCTAGAAATCCACTGGGACTACAAATTACTTTTAACGTACAACAGGAAATTATTTAAGACCTACAGCTCCCTGCTAAAGTATTCATATCTCTTCTTCTGGCTTTGTCTAGAAATCGTTTGTTCCCCCTCTATTATTTCCAAAATAGCTCAAAGCTCAATCAGACTGGATGGAAAACATCTGTGAACATCTATTTTTAAGTCATGTCCCACATTTTAAGTTGGATGTCTGGACTTTAATTTGTCTATTGTAACATATGATCCTGCTTTGGATGGCTCCGTCCATCTTCTCCTCAACTCCGATTAGCATTGCTGTGGCTCCTGAAGGCTAACATTCCCACAGCATGATGATACCACCACTTTATCTCATTTGGTCAGAAGCCTTTCCTCCATGTTTGCAGTGTCACCACCACTAAACTGCAAAGGAGATTTTATTCTTGCTTTCTTTCATCAACAACTTTCTATTTATGCTGTCTATTTACAGGGACAATGTACATTTCATACATTTTTTAGTCAAAAACTGCTAATTTCCATCTGCAGTCCTTGGACAGGTTGATGTAGTCAATTGTGGTTTGACAAATCATAAATTGCTGAAATACCGGTATAATTATTAATTGCATATACGTCTGATAATTCATTATTTAGATCTCACTAAAACCAAACAAACCAAACTACAGACAATTTATAAAACAATTTAATTGTCTTCATCTATAACGAGTAAAAATTCTGCTTTGTCTAGGAAAATATTTGAGGATTAAAAAAAAACAAAAAACTAAAAGTTGTCCACACAACAGATTCCACTGGATCACCGTAGCTCCTCCAGAGTCAGCATGAGACTTTCTGGGTGTTTTCAATTCTTGCTTTCCTTGCCAACTTGTCATGTCAGGTGAATGACCATAAACAGATACACTGCTTTAACTTCTTCACAAATGTATTCCTAACCTGTCTGCTGCGTTCCTCTGCCAACTTCTACTGCCTGTATAAGGCAGATGTATGTGTCCCGAGAATAAATTGCACATATTTGGGTTTCTACCAAATTCTACCAAAGGGGCTGCACAGTGGCGCAGGGGCTGCACAGTGGCGCAGTTGGTAGTACTGTTGCCTTGCAGCAAGAAGGTCCTGGGTTCGATTCCCGGCCGGGGTCTTTCTGCATGGAGTTTGCATGTTCTCCCTGTGCATGCGTGGGTTCTCTCCGGGTACTCCGGCTTCCTCCCACAGTCCAAAAACATGACTGTTAGGTTAATTGGTCTATCTAAATTCTCCCTAGGTGTGTGTGTGTGTGTGAATGGTTGTTTGTCCTGTATGTCTTTGTGTTGCCCTGCGACAGGCTGGCGACCTGTCCAGGGCGTACCCCGCCTCCCGCCTGGAACGTAGCTGGAGATGGGCACCAGCAACCCTCCCGACCCCATTAGGGACAAGGGTGAACAGACAATGGATGGATGGGTTTCTACCAAATATGTGTAACTATGATTTCAGAGAGTAACTGGATACAAAAAGAAATAAAAACCTTGTATAATTTCTTTCATCTTCACAGATGTGGTCTTATATTTCTTAATCCACATAAAAGCGAGATAAACACATTGAACTTTTTTAGGTTGCAAGATGACAGATTGCAACAAAACTAGAGATATAAATACTTCTGCAGTGTACAGTAGATCATAAGTAATTTTCCATTGCATATTAATAGCAATTTGTAGTCTCAGTGGATCTCCAGCAGAGGTCAAAAAGTGCCCATAGCTTTGATTAGACTCCATGTAGGAAGTAATTTACATGCCAAACTCACTGCAATCAGACCACACATACAGGAAGATCTTCAAGCGATAGCATTACACAGATAATTATTTTAAGCTGGCAGTGGTTAAATATAGACACGTTAGGCCAATTATGGAGGTGACGTGAATCTGAAGGGAATTCAGCACCATCAAAAGCACAAACACTTGAGCTTTACAAACTTTGGCAGTCACTGCAGAAACGCTCTGGTTTACTGCGATAAACACGTTAAAATCAAGAAGAGTTTTCCAGCTGGAAAAATAAACTACATCCAAGGTGACATATATTCAATTTGAGTCAACAGTAATAGGTTGATAAACCAATTCTGTTGGACTAACTAGACATCTTCCTTCTGTTTCTTTAGAAATTTTGTTGATCTAAACAGATTTTTGAACCAGCTTGTGCTTTGCTTGCCTCAGAATTTTCCCTTTTACTTATTATCATCCCTCCATCTGCATTTTTTACTGTTTACTTCATAAATGGGGTTTGGATTTGACATAACATCAGAACTCTCTTTCATTCTCACTGCAGGACAAAAGCTGTTCAGCTCCTGTGTTGCACAGAGGGAGGTAGAGCCAGAGGCAAGCTGCTGGTGAGGAGCAGGTTCCCACTCGCAGCTTCCACCACTGGCTCAACACTCCTCTTCCTCTTCCCCGATGTTTGAAAAATGCATCCGAGCATCTTTAGGCTGCGGAGAGGCAATAAACTGCTCTTCAGACGCAAATATTACAGGGCTCATCCTGCACAGACTGACAACGTCGCAGCTCTTCAGGCAGGGAGAAGTGATTAATGAATTTGACGTCACAGAGTGATTAGACAAATAAGGAGATAACATGTAGGTCGCATATAATTTTAGCTCGTGGTTGTTATTCACACCCAGACCAAGTGTGAGGTAAACTGGGTCATATTTGCATGCACGCTGCCTTATGTCACTCTGGATGACCCACAGGTTTTCGGCACAATTAAATGCAAGAAAAAAAATACTCAGCTTCTGGCTACAGCATAATATTATCCTTTATTTTTGATGAAGAAAGGTTAATAGCAAGCCACAACGTATAAACAAAACTTTTACACTTCATATAGTCCATGATCCCTTCACATCAAAGTCAAAGCTATGGAGGTGATGACAGACAGGCCGATGACTGTGTAGCCGGTGCGGTAGACCTCTGGAATTTTGAAGCCTTTCCCGATATCCCAATACTGTAAAAAATTAAAAATAAATAAATGCATATAAAGCAAGCCATAACGGAAAAAGCATCGCCAGATTGTATACCTGAATATGCAATCAGCTTTCTATCAAAGGAAAATTAGATCTCCATTTAGGCTGAATGAGAAATCATGACAAAATGCAAAAACAAAACCATTACAGAGTTCTATAGGCTTAAGAATCTTAAACAGCATGAAAATGGTAAAGGAGTATATTGGGAGGAATCAAAGTCCAATATTTGTCGACTTACCAGGTGACGGATGCCATTGTAGGTATGATAAGACACGGGAAAGGCAATGCCGAATTTTGCCAGCCCAATTAAGAAAGGACCGACGGACAACGAGTGGATCAGGTCCAAGTAGTGGGTGTAGTTTCCAGGCAAGATCAACGCTGCCATGGCAAAGGCTGAAATGGCTGGAAACAGAAGTGAAGAAGAATAAAAATATAGGAGCTTAAAAAAAAAGAAAAAAAACAAAACAATGTGCAGCGTTTCAACACATTTCTCATGTCAATTTTATAGCTCAGGCTCTAAGTATGTAACATCTAAAAATCATTGAAAGGAAGGGTAGACGGATGGACAGCAGATATGTACATCTGGATTATGAAAAATGGGTGAAATAAAAACTGGTTGGAAGAGTCATTCAGGCAAACATGCAAAAATAACTCAGCAGCATTCTGTTATCATTCCCCTTTCGTGTGAGGAATGAGGATGTGTTCCGGTTAAATGCCCGTCAGCACATTTACAGGTGAAAAACCAACATATACACACGCAGAAAACAACTCAGCCAATCAGAAACGGATCATGCACACAACCCCAAAAAACATGGATGAAAGGTTGGAGGTCTGACGGATGGCAGGATGACTGCATGGGTGGACAGAGGAATGAATGGACAAATGTAGACAATGGATGTTTGGCTAAGCGTAAGAGCGTAATGCTATTTACAGAAAGACAGATGGAAGAATAGATGTATGTATGGATGAGAGGACAGACAGAGAAATAAATGAATCACTGGATGTACTAATGGTGAAACAAAAGGACAGATTGGAAAATGAATGAATAAAAAGCAGGTTAGCAATTATTAATTGATAGACTAATGTAAAGAGGGACAAATGGATGCTGAATCGATGAAAGGATGTACGTATTAATGCATCTAAAGGATAAACAGAAGGATGGATGGAGGGAAAGGCGGATTGGTGAGGATTTACAGATAGATGGAAATGATGGTAGATTCATTCATGAATGATATTTCTATGTATATCCTTTATAACACAATCCAGGGTTTAAAAAAACATTTAGAAAGTTGGCAGCTGTACCAGGATAAGGTTAAGGTAATTCCTCCATATTGTTATTTTCTTACCATAATTCTCCACACTGGCTCATTAGTCATACATTACTTTATTTCACAAGACTATGAATGAGTCAGACGGCTGGCCTGTTACTTCCCAACATATAGAGTTCCTCAATTCTGGTTTCTCTAACACTAAACTTCAAAATGAAAACCAAACAGCGGCTCTGAATCTGACCATCTACACACTGGCAGTCTATTACAAAACACTGAATGCAAATTTGCCCCTTGGCTTCTATTGGTTTTGTCTGAATGAATAAAAACTAAATGTCTTTCCATTTCCTTTCTGAAAGAAAAAAAATAATAGAATGGATATTAAAGTAAACACAAAGCTGAGCTTTGAACGAAGAAAGGAAAACAACAACAAAACAAATTAAAGCAAGACCCTTCACTCAACTCTGCTACAGTAAAATAATGGCTGGAATATGTAAAATAAGTACAGTTAAAGCAAAGAAATACAGCGTATAGAGCTGATTCACAGTTGGTGACAGTTTTAGTTTGCTGGCACATATAATATGTTGACAGAAGGTTGAATAGAATAAGTGAGTGATAGGGTGTGCCACTGCAAGTGGCAGCCCAGAGAACTGACCTTTATTGAATACATAAACATGCAAAACAAAACTTAACTCAGCTTTCACAGCGCCTTTCATCAATGTCAGTGGCTCTTTTGTGCAGCATCACCGCCATTCACGTTCAGTGCTTTAAAGCAGGCATGAGACTAAGAGCCGCTAAACTGCCTTTTCACATCCACAGGTTTAATTGAACAACATTTGCTTTTTTTATTCTAGTAAATGCTCTTAAGAGAAATCAATAGCGATGGGAGTAAAATGCCCTGAAGAGATTTTCAGGGTCAATCAGGAGTGACTGCAAAGCACAGCCTCACTTTGATATTAGATTTATAGCAGCACAGACTCAAACTGGGTAGGAAGCAGTGTCTGTGTGTGGAATAATTTCTTTATGGTATAAACCAAGCACGACTTGGAGGAAACAAGCTTTACCTCCACTGAGTCCAATTCCGGTTCCTCTGTGTGTGATGGACATCATCATGGGAATGGACCATCTGCACCAAACACAGGAGCCACATATTTACCATCGCTGGCAGGGAAAAATGTATATCTATACAATAGGAATTCACTAAAAAGTTATTTTACTGCAGTACTTGTTAGAAATATCAAAATGTTAAACCTTTATATGACATAGATCCCTACAAACGGTGATACATTTTAAATTAATATTTCTAAAAATGTTGATCAATATTGCTCACAGCTAATGGAAAAATTAATTTTTATGAACAATACAGGTGTTTTCTAATTGCTGCTGCCACTAGTCTGTAGGAGCTGAGTGGGGCCTGTGGTGCTTTGTGATACTCACACAGGGGATAAAAAAGTCAAAGCAACAATTCAGATATGTTTTTGATGAAGGAATAACATAATAATCATAATGTAAAGACTAAAAAGTGGATTTTCCATAATACACCTCTTTTAACAGTAACTTTGATACTGCTTTTGATACGCTATTGTTCCTCCAAACCCTGGGAACTTGATTTCTAAATTGAACTGAAAATATACTATTATCTGAATACAAGAGTTAAACCTTAAATAGGTTTTAATTCACAATCCTCTAATGTCTGTGGTTTTTCCTGTTGCTTGTGCACCTTCTTTCATCACATTTTCTCCTTCTACTAAACTTTCTATTAATACATTTAGATGCAGCATGTTGTGAACAGCCAAATTGTTTAGAAATGACAATTGTCCAGTCTCCTCCATGATTGTGTTAGCGAAACATTGTCAGAATAAACAAATTTCTAAATCAATATCCTTTTTGTATTGGATGTATAAAAGTAATATTGTATTTTTCTGAGAAATATATGTTGGGTTTTTATTAGTTATCAGAGTTAACTTCTTCAAATACATCACTCTATGTGTGTAAAAAAAATTATAGGTGTTTCACTTTTTAACAACAAAGGAAAATGAACTTTCTTGATATATTTCTAGTTTATTGTGATAAGCTTGTAGGTGGGAGTGAAACAAACACTAAACAAAATCTCGATTGACCTTCACAGATATTAAAGGTGAAATAGCAAAACAATGACAGGAGTTGTACAACAAAACTACAAGCCATGACAGCAACTTTTTCCACAGGCAAATTTACAAGTTAATGACAGGTAAAACGTCTCTATAATTATCTACATATATTTATTATGTTTATGCCAAAGGCGGTGAAGGAATCTGAATCCAACTATTAGACCACAGCAGGTAACAACAATACATTTTTAGAAATGTCAGTGCAACTGATAAATGTCCCTCTTCATTAAAATGAAAACAGTGAAAATGAATCCAGAAAAAGAGCTTTGTGAAAACTTGCAAAACACTTATTAAAAGTTTTCTTAACTGCAGATTTTATGATGCTAGCGACTGGCTATTAATACATTAAGATGTTTATTGCTCTAAATATACAGCAATGCTGCCGTCTCCTGCTGTTTAATTGGCATTAAAGACAGAAAATGCAGCTGAATACCAAAATGAACCTAATGGTGTTATTATTTTTGCCTTATTCTTGGTTTGCATAAGATCTGCAGTGTGTAAGGAAATAAAGATTGCATTACATTATATAAGCTGCACTAATGAGGTCAGTTTGACACCTTGGTAATCTTAATCTGCTTAGTTTTCTGAGCAACCCACACAACACAAAAATCAGGTTGTACGTACTTGTAAATTGTGATGTGTGGAGACATGGGTCTGTTTAAGCTGGAATTTTTGGCCCAAAACTTGTTCATCTCCTCTTTAGCTGTGGTTCCCATTGGAGCAGCTCTGAAACAAAGAACAGATGATTTAAACAGAGGCTTGCCGCTGCTTATTTCACACTTTTCATGTGCGGACACTGGATTGTGTGCTGGTCATTTTGGCCCATCTTCATTTCATTACTTTAACTTTTTCTGAATTTGTACTTGAATATTCCGGGTATGAAATGGAGCAATCTACTGTTCTGACTGTGAGCCAGTTTATATCTGCCAAGATGATTATTCATAGCGGCTTAGTTAAATGTCTTATATCAATATCAGACCAGAGTGTGGTCACTTTGTGTTATTCTGGTTATATTTCAGATCCAAAGCTATCATGAGCCATTTCATATTGGTCAACAAGTCAAAATAAATGGTATTTAAGCGCAACACAAAGTTCTCATAAAGTAATTTAAAGCAATCAAGTTTATTTGTACATTCACATTTCAGCAACAAGGCAGTTCAAAGTGATAAACATTATAAAAAACACAAAAGCAGAAAATCATAAAAGACACCAAATTCAATAATTGAGAAAACCAGTAAACATTACATTTTCTTAAGTGTCATCGTTACACAAATTTGTTGTTTTATTTATTGTAGTTCAAAATATAAAACATGTGGAGTTTTAGTCAAGATTTAGTTATACAATGTCACTCTAAATTATATCATATAATTTATGGGCTTCAAACATTTTTATGATCATTATTCTCCTTAAGATTATTTTTTTTACTGGCTTTTAAGAAGAGACCACTAATCTGAAGCCCAAAGAAAGAGTTCCAGAGTTTGGAGCCACTGAGCGGATCCTCAGTCTCATTTTGTTTTCATCTTAGCTGCTCCAGGTCACAGGACCTCAAGGAGCCACTGGGAATGTACGGTGCAGAAAGCCTTTGATAAAACCTGAAACCTGTCTGTGAGCAGCTCTCAAAGTCGGGAAAATCATCTTAAAGTGCACTCTAAAATGAACTGGAAGCCAGTGTAGTTGCATCTAGATTGGAGTCACATGTGAAAACTAAAAGGATTTTGTCATTTTGAAAAACTTGCAACTGTTCGAGGGAGGTTTTGCTAAGAAGTGTTTATAATGCAGCGCTATGAAAAGATGAAAAATAAAGCATGAGTGATGATCTCAATCTCAGGATGCGAGTATAAATGGAGCTTCATTTGGAAATATTTTTCAGATTATATAAACAGGAACAAACCACAGACTCAACATGTGTATCTAAAGTCAAACAAGAACCAACAGTTATGCCAAGATTCCTAAAAAAAGAATTAGCTGATAGGGCCATTTCAAGACGCAAACTTAAAAGCAGCTCACTGGTTTGCTTGAATCAGTAGACCATTTCACAAAACATTTTAAGATGGACTTGAGACAAATTAGTGTAAGTTGTGATGCGTTTGAAATAGGAGGAGAAATGGCAGATTAATCTAAGCATAACTGACAGGTAGTGACAATGCCATTTGTGTTGATTAATCAAAGGAAAAGCCAACGTTGTGGCTCAAGGATGTGATGCAATTATAGTGTATGTTTCATTGTCTCAGCCAGCTGTGGGATTTGAAGTTATAAACAACAGAACTATTTGAGGGGAATAGGAGGAAGGATTTTGAAGCAAGAGAAACTTTTTTGTTATTGTTTCAAAAACAATAGTGCACGGAAACACTTCACATCCACAGTTCCACCTCACGCCTCCTTTGGTTCCATAATGTCAAACTTCTTTATAAAATCTTAACCCAGCAATTTGTAACAGACATAGGTGCCTCAAAGAGAAGTGATATCCAGGAACTGTTTTAGTGAAAGAGGCTACTGTAAGAAATGAAAGATTATTCATGTGGATTTTCACACAAGTTCAAAACTTACTGTCTGTAGAGGACATGGTAGTGAGGTTTTGAGAGACAGACACCCTGACGAGACAAAGTCCTGCAAATAAAAAAATAAAGGAAAATGTTAAATGTAGTTAGATAAATATGTATTACACATTGTGTAATACATATTTATAGGAAAATGTAATGCAAAGCACCTTAATGCTTTACATTACAAAACTGTTCTTTTTAATGTCAATCTATATGTTTAAATTGTACTTTCTTTCAAAACATTTGACTGAAATAACTAGCGCAGCTCACTTCTTATGAACTCAGGTCAGAAGGAGACGAAGTAGTTTAAAAGCATGAGCATGTTTTAAAATTAAACACTGATTATCTCATATCACTTTCCTCTGTTCACAAAAAGATTTTAGAGGACATCCTCTTCAGAAAAGCATCCAGTCAGCAGCCGCAGAGCTTTACACACAAGAATACAAACCCATTAAAAGCACGTGGATAAACTCCAGCGGACTAAACGTGCATCTAATCGCACAATAAAACGTAAAAAGAGGTAAATACAATCGTTTCAATCAGCCAGTTATTATATTCAGAGCCAAAGTCCTCTAGGTGAGCGATTCAATGCTCCTGGAAACATGTAGCATTAGCCAGTTGGCTAACTATGTAGCATAGCATTCATAAAAAACGTTCCATTATGACCGGAAATGTGAAGTCACATTTCTCCAAATGTCCTCACCTTTAACAAATTTACGTCCTGTACAAGTTATTGTGACGAGCTACCCAGGGAAAACTAGGAATAAAGCTGTCCCTGTGCCCAAAAGTTACAAATGACAGACGTACTGACCTTAGAAGCAGCGCCATGTTTGTCAGGCAGTGAGCGGAAGTGACGATGCGGATGTTGTTGTTCCAAGCGGGGTGTTTTAAAACAGGAGGCAGATTGAGGTAAACGAAACAGTTTCTTTAGGCATGTGAGCTTGTACTTTTTAAAACTGCATAATAGTTGAATCTAGACAATTAAAATAAATTAAATTTTAAAATATTCATTTAAAAATATCAATATGCATGTATTTTATTTTTCAATATGTATTTGATTTTCGACCACAGTTTAATCCAAAAGATTCCAGAAAAATTTATTTGCAGCCGTTACAGAAACTGTATTAAATTCCAAAATACAAGAAGAAAAAAGTCAATACATCTTTGGTGCATTTTTTTTTTTTTACTGTATAAAACATTGTCAAGTTTTAAAGAATAGTAAAAGTTATATCCTATTAAAAGGATATTAGCAGTTAATATTTTACCTTCAGTGCATAGCTGTCATAGCATTGTTGCTTCTTATGAATACAGATTAGTTGGACTCAGCAGATTAAGAAGCTCTAAGGGCCAATATCAAAAGAAAACTTATACCATTTGGGAGGGGTCTTCACATCCAGGCCTGTAGGCCGATGTCCTGCAACTTTTAGATGTCCCCCTGGTTAAACACATCAGAATCAAATGGCTGAATTACCACCTCAGTGTACAACCAAGTCCTACCAACCTCATTATTCCACTCAGGTGTGTTGAAGCAAAGACACATCTAAAAGTTGCAGGACACTGTACCCAGAGGCTTGGATTCGATGTGGGTCACTAAAATATTGTGCTGCTGGTTGGGTACTAACAGTTTCTAACATTTTATAGGAACCACACTTCAAATATTTTAAAGATCTAAATTTTTATTTAAAAAAAAAAATAATAATTAATTTAATGCAAAATTATAAATATTTTTTTTATGTACGCTGAATGTTTTAAAAGGGTATTCAAGTTGCAGCAAGTTAAACTGGATCCAGCCAGCATGTGTATGTGGGCCCCATCTGGGTTTATTTCAGGTTGAATAGGGTATTAAATGGACCTTGAGGAGGACACCAATTTCAAACAGATGTATTCTTCTTTTATTGAAAATGCTAATTAGATTGATCAAGCTGCAATTGTTCAAAGCTTCAGCAGGGCAGATTTAATAAAAATAATGAAATTAAGTTAGTTGATTATCTTAGGAATATGGCTTTTTGTTTTGAATAATTTCAAGCAAGTAATGTTTGTTATAAAAAGGTTGTGATTAAAATAAATGTAAAAAGAAAAGCTAAAGATACAACAGACAACATTGATGCCCGTAGCAAAACCCAACCATCACTGTAGATTTGTGCTTTAATTTGTATAATTTGCAAAATATGTTCCTTGTGAGGAGTTTTTACTATTTGTGTCCCTGTGCACATACAGACCCACATGAAGAACAGTCTTGGCCACTCAATACAAAGGCTTTCTCCTAGAGGATTCCCTGAATTCCTTTAATAATTGGAAATATTTCAAGCGTGATTGCTCATAAGAAAAAAGAGCAGCCTAACGAGGATGAGTCTTGGGGTGGTTTGAAGTTCGAAGAAAGTCTTTGTTGGAAATATCTATCGAGGAATATTTTTTCCTTTTTTAACTTTTAAAGACTTATTTGTAACATGTGAAAAAAAATACTGACCTCTCCATGTTACAAGGAGAGGTCATTGTAACATGAATATGTCCCTGACCTACTGTACCTGATTTTATATTTTGCAGAATTTAAATTAATAAGACTTCTATTTTATTTGATGCATTTGATGCGTTGTTCTTGGGAATATTTGGAAGTGAACATGGTCTTTAAATAAAATGCAAATGTGTCCATCAAGTTTTACTCTGTTTTTTACGTTAATATCTTACCAGTTTTGGACTTGAGTTTTAGAATAAGGAGCATGAAGAAGTACATGTTGCATTTCAAACTGTTTGACTTCCATTCATTTTAGTAACTGCATTTATGTCTAACCCAGACTTTTCCAGTACTGGTCTATTCCTAACCCTAGCCTTAACCAAAACTTAATTCACATCATACCTCTACAGCAGGAGTCTCAAACTCCAGGCCTCGAGGGCCACAGTCCTGCAGGTTTTAGATGTGCCATAGGTACAAAACACTGGAATGAAATGGCTTAATTACCTCCTCCTTGTGTAGATCAGTTTTCCAGAGCCTTAATGGCCTAATTATTCTGTTCAGGCACAGACAGATGTGCAGCAGAGGCACACCTAAAAGTTGCAGGAGGGCCTCGAGGACTGGAGTTTAAGACCCCTGCTCTACAGCTAACTAGTAGAGCAAAAAAAAAAAAGTGAAGACCAGGAAAAAATCCTCACTTTCCACAAATGACCTTCATTTGTTGGTAAGTGTTGTAAAGGTAGTCCTCTGTATGTCACATATACAAGTGTACACACACAAGCACACTACACTAAGCAACACTTACTGTTAATATTAATAATGCCCAGGAGCAATATTACATTGAATGTTTAATATAAACAGCACAATACTTATAGTAGGTGAAAAATTGCACTATTAGTAAGCTACTTTGATCTATGTTAATGTACATTTAAAAATCTGTTGTATGATCAATCTCATAGCCTACCAAACATTAGTTTAGAGAATGATCCATGAGAGGGAACATTGCTTCCATTGCTGTTACTCACAAAGGGACAAAAAGTCTTGGATAAATTTCAGAGATCCACAGGGACATTCTGAAGTGACCTGGAGGAAGCAATTCATGCATGTGAAAGGAGAACGTGTGTTCTGTGCAATGTACTTGCAAAAAATTAATGACAGTCAACAACAAAGAGTCATAGATAGTAATCCATTTTATTTGAAAACTTTCAAACTGATGAAAATCATTCACTGTTGCTTTTCACTCAAAGGCCACAATACATCACTTCAGTAAGAGTTTACGTGAGGCACAAAGGTGGACAAGAACATCATTGTGCTGTAAATGTTTTCTGATGAAACAGAAGAAAGGAACAACTCACAAGCCTCTTTTCAGCAGTATTTTATGATAATCGGATTTGTGAACTGATCCATGCAATATTACATCTGACAGACACACACGCAGTTTCACCCTCACAAAGCCCGGAAGTAAAACACACATACACACACGATGCAAACTGACATTTTCTGAATGTTAATAATACGTCTCCTCCTCCACCCAACCTGGAAGAAACCAAGAGAAAGAGAGAGAAGGAGAAAACAGAGGAAAAGTGTCAGGGAACAAAAAAAATGACAGGTTTCATAATAACCCATTGTATCGCTCTATTTGTATTCATCTCATTGCCTTTCTCTTCGTACATTTCCAAATGAATCCCCTTATAACTCAGAGTCTGATCAGCAGCCCGTGACACACAGATTAACAGAAATGATTAACTGTCAGCATGGATTGTATTTGTCTGCCCACGTCTTGCCCCTCATCAGCTGAGACGCATTGGCAGAGAGCAGATTTTCAGCCATTGTAAAGTTTCTATATTGTATGGATGATCTTCAGGGCATATCTCAAGAGTCTTCATCAGCCTGCTTTAATTTCCTCTCCAATCATTTAGCATTGGCTCTGTTGATGGGTGATCAGGTATGTTTATTTCCTGGCCTGAGTTTGACATATTGGATATTAGCTCGTTGGCAAACAGGATAACCACTGCGCTGTGCTTCAACACAGATTACAGCCGGAAGATCAAATTGGCTTGCCAGAAAAAGATTGTTCATGTCTTTGTTTTATTCGAAAGTCTGTGCTTTAAACTTCTACTTGTTTAAATGAGTAACTGCGTTTCAAGTACAAATCTGCGAAAAGTTTTGACAATATTCTGCTAGTGTCGAAAAAATAACATTTTGCAATTTTGGTGTTTAATTTAAATAAGAGCCGCAATTAAAATCACAAGTGATTAAGTTTGGTTACACAATAAATAATAAAATAAAAAAATAATCCTCCAAATTACTTCCCGTCATCTTCTTTGTGGTTTGCACCAATGAAAAGATCTGGTTGTTGATGTGACTCATGATACAAAAAACAATTTTCCATTGTAGCCGTGAAATAAACCAGTTTTGATACAGAGTCATGACTTGCATCTGCTAAAGAAAATCTATGAACCTACTAAAAAATTAGGGTGTTTGGAAGGATATCTTCCACTCATAACTTTATCAATGATACAAATGGAAACATGCAAAAACCTTGGTCAGCAATCATAATAATATATCATTTAATTTCAGTGACCGAATTTGTTGAAAAATGTCACCGTTTTATTTTATTTAAAAAAATGTCCCTATCAGAACCAAACTTCTCAAGGGGAGAGTGAGAGTGAGGACATCCATTATAAATTGAAATGCTTATACCCAGTGGTTGTTTTGAAACTTTATTGAATATAAAGTTATTGTGAAATCATCCCACCCTGAAAAGCAGAATAGTTCAATAAAATAATTTGAAGATCTAAAATAATACGTCATTCTTGCTCAGGATGAGCTTTTCCTTCTCACCAGAACTTTGCAACAATTGGCAAACTCCTGTGGGGCAAAACAGATTCTTCAGTTGTAGGGGCAAACAAAGCGGAGCTGAAATAATTTCTGCCTGACCCAAAAAGCCTTGACATCCATCAAAAAGGCTTAATGACCAGATGCATTGTAGGACAAGGATCAGCATTCTACGACCTTTGATAGATGGAGTCCTGCAAGAGGCCAGAAAAATCTAAACCTGGCCAAGTTTCTGTTGAAAGGTCTGAATTCAGCTCAAGATTCAGCTGGACTGAACAGCCATGTGTGTGTTTTTTTTTTACATTTCTTTGTTTATCCTCAAGACTGCAAACAGTGATCTAAAAGGTTACTTAAAACTCTGATCACAATCTGGTGAATATGCAGCAGTTGGCTTGAGCTTGAGATCAAATTCAATTTCAGCTGTCAAGAGGATGTTTGAATTTCACCAACAGAGATTTTCTCGTTTATAAGCTGTGATTTTATGCTCCTTTTATTAAACAGAATACCTGAACAAACTGTCCTGACACAACAGCATTTAAATGCTATTTTGTTAGAAATCAAACTTGAGAGACAAGCAATAATCATTCCAGTGTTGCACAGGCAGAAGCTTTTATAGCCTAAGAATTAGGCTTGAATCGATTGCATTCTACTAGATTCCTGATAGTTTTCAGTTGCATTTACCAACCATCAGGCTTCTGGGTTTTTTTTTATTACAGCTTGGATTGATAGAAACTTTTAAAAGGAAAATGAGTGCAGATCCTGTTTCACAATGCATCCTAAAATTAACAATGATGCCATTCATTCATGTCAGAGACTAAAGGTAGGTTACTCCCTTTGCTTTATTCACACGATGGGACTTTTCAATGAGACAGCTGCAACCGGTGCTGAATGTTCCTGCATCCCAACCAGTTCTCTTTTGCATTACACCAAAATAAAAGCTGACAGTAATCACCCATAATTGTGATTAATTTCTCAGCAATTCATCAGTCAGTTACATCATATTTGTTATTCATTCTGGTTCAAACCGAGAAACAATGACACACGAACAAACTGCAGCAATTTTTTGCTTGATTGACTGATGATTTGTTTCTGCTATAGAAGCCAACAGAAAACATGACAAATTCAGTGCGGAAAATAAGTATTTGATTCCTTGCTTATTTTCTACATTTGCTCACTTGCAAAAAAAGCGCATTATAGTAGTTTTATTTTATTTTAAAAAGACAGTATTAACATAAATTTCTGACAAAAATGCATTACAAAAAAAATAGTTTGCATATAATCAAGTGAATAACAAAACCAGAATTATGCCACCCAGAGATTGTTTATGTTGCCATGTTACACACAGATGAATCAGCTATTTATTAGCATATATGAAACACACAAGTGCACAGAATAAGTTTCTTTAACTCCAACCACCATGGACAGATCAAAGAGCTGTTAAAGGTAGATGGATACCATGAACATCAGCCAGAGTTTTTTGAGAAGGTGAGAGCTTTTAAGACAATAGGCTCACTTCAAATGGACCAGAGTTTGTTTAACCCCTTGGTCCAGACCTTTTGTGCAGGTGAGAATACAATAAAGTAAATCCTAAATCAACCAAACCAAGACTCACATTTCGAGGCGGTCTTTGTTTCCAAACGAACTTCGGTATGGTTCGCCAAAAGTGTATTTATAACATGGGGAAAATGTGTTGTTATAAGTGAAATAATCTGCCAATGGATTTAAGGAATTATTTACTTAAAACAAGCTCATGTATCTTGCTATAAAGTTGCTTGTAAGTTAGTTTTTTCTCATTTCAAGTGTACTAAGATATTTGCACTTAAAACTAAAATCAAAAGTTCTTCGATTTTGTGCCTTGATACGACCCAACTGCAGGAAATATACGTCTTTTTGGACTTCGCCATTCATCATTGCTTGGCATTTTGGTCAAAACAAGCTCTTCCATGTTGCTAATGCTAATACTGGTTGTACAGGTTGGGATAAAATCGCACCATTTTCTGCTTAGTGATGCTGCTGCCAGCATGTTATGAGTCAGGACACACAGAGGATCTCCCTGATTCAGCTTGCAGCAGTATTTACTGACTCTGTTCCAAAATAAGAAATACCCCACTGCAATACATGTGGTTAAAGAGCTGCTCATTCAAAATGGTATTGCAGTTATGCAGGACTTCCATATTTGTTTTTTCTCGGTCCTTCATTTCTGTCCAGTGGGAGCAATTATTGTCACAATTATTGTGGCTTTGTTTGCAAATTATAGTCCACTTGCAAATAAGCACAATGTGAAAGCAAACCATGCAAAATGAAAAAAATAAAGTCTGCATTCAGTCCAGACCAAACAAAAGACCTAAAGGACTTTTTTGGTGTGAATACATCCTAAAATGACCACCAGTCAACCTCTACATGAGGAGGTGAAGGGGTGAAAATATTCATAAGAAAGGTAATGGATCAGCCTGCAGCTATATGGAAAGTTACAGGACCACAGTAACCAAGAACACCACGGGTAAAGCATTGTAATGGACTGAAATCTTACATTCTACTCATGAAGAAGGCATGTACAGACATTTCTTTGGTTTGCCTGTGAACTTCTTAATGATTCAGAGAAGAGAGAATCTGCTGTGGTCAGATGAGACCAAAGTCAAGCTATTTTGCATCATCTCAACCTGCTGTGTTTGGAGGAAATGAGTTGATATGACCTGAAGAACGTTGTGGAAACATTGCTCTGGGACTGTTTTTCTGCTAGTAGCATACAATGGCTTCCTCACATCAAGGGTCTATAGAACAGTGTGATTTCTTATTAAATCTAGGAGGAGAACACCAAAGATGGGTCATGGATAAGTGTTCCAGCATGACAGTATAACCCAAGATACACTGCTAGGACAGCAATGATGGAGCCAGAGAGGAGCCATGTTAAGGTTATGGAGTGGCTGGGTATGTTCAGTTGGGGGGTAAAAAGGAACTTCAGTCTAACAGAAAATCAATGACATGAGCAGAAGCTTCCAGTTGCCAAGCAGCAGGCAAGAAACCTAGAGGGTTTAGAGAGTTTCTGTACAGAGTAGTTGGTTAAAATCCCTTCTGAGATGCATAAAAACCTGGTGACCGCCTACAGAAAATGTCTGAGTGCTGTGCTCACCAACATAAGTTTCTTCACCACTTTCTGAGTTCAGATTGGACAAGAAATGAAATATATTTCAATCAATAACATACAAACAATAATAACTTTTATGTGATGTATTTTCTCATAATTTCTGTTCATGTTCTGTACATGACATGACCATATTATGTACCGATAAAGTTTTTTGTTCCTAAGTGAGCAACCTTGGATATTAACAGGGGATCAAATACTTATTTCCTTCACTACAGATCATGTTTTGCCGTGTTTGCAAGCATTTTGATATGTGGATTTCTTATGGAATGGTGTGCAGTGTTATCTCAGAATGGTAAAATGATTATCTGAAATTAGAAAAACAGACTAATCTGTTCAAGATTATCAATAGTTTTAAATCTTTGAATGGATGCTAAAATTAAAGTTTTTGTATCAGTTTTAAATTAAACAAGTTAAGTAAGTGATCAGGTCATTTCATAAAGTTTCAGATTTATATTGATTTCAACACTACATTCACACTCAGGTGAGTGTACTGTATGCTGCTGTAACCCCCACCTGTATATTTATGTATGTTTCATTTTCTTCTGTTTTTTAGTTGTGCCTGATTTCCTGTGACGTTTCTCATCATCCAGCTGAAAATAAGATCTAAAAACCAGTCTTGTAATTTGTCAAAGTGTCCTGGAGCAAGACATTGAAAGCTATTGCTGCCTCCAAGAAGCTTACAGGTGGATAAATGAGGATTTGAAAATTTTAATTATTGGCTGAAAAGACTTTCATAACATAGTGCTGTGTCTGTTTAATCATATCTTCTAGAAAGTACTTGATAAATTGCATAGCAGTGTATACAGCGCAACATCTGCTGCAGAGGGGCTTCGTGTGCGTGGAGATTTTAGGACTTTAATGCCAAACAGAGCTGCCATGAGAGTTTCAAATTAAAAGAGGAAAGTCTTATTTGGAGCATTTACTTTTTACACAGACAGTTTGGAAAGCTGAGACATGAGCACTAGATCAGAGCCACAGTTTTAGTGGAAAATAGCAAATGGGCAAAAGGGATGTTAAGCTGTTGTTTCCTTACTTAATTTTTCATCCAATAAAAACAAACGAGCTGAAAACCTTTTCATCCTTAAAACTGCTTACCTCCTGGGCTCCTCCGCAGAATTAATTTACGGACTTCATCGTAAACAAAAATGAGCAGGCTGTAGGGAAAGGCACAGAACCACCACAGAATCCTGAGAGCAACAGGAAAAAATGGAGTCAGGGAGGAGGGAAGGCGTGCGCAAACAGCGAAGAGTCACAGGCAGAGTGCAAATCGTTAAACTCACTGCAGTCATTTCTGAATATTAAGGGGCTAACAAGGTGGTGTTTAAAAAGATCAGAGACTTCATTTGAAGTTGAGAGTAACAGGCTAATGGCAAGCTATTAGGTCTTTGAGGGGTTATTTTTCGGTTCAGTGAAGATGTGTGCATACGGTGCATACTTCATAGGGTACATGCGCAGAGCCACGTCCATCCCAGGGCAGTAAGAAAGGAAGGCAGCCAGGGCCGTCTCTACAAACAGGCCGAAGATCAGGATCCTGTTCCTGTTGCACACACGTTAGGAAATGTGTTAGAAATAGAAAAGACAAGATGTACGTGGCACTAAGAACACAGCTTAAAATAAAGCAACAAGGAATTGGCATAAAATGATCTTTTTCTCTGGGATGATTATTTTTTCCTTTTTGCATAGTTAAGAAACATTTGTTTACTTATTTTCCATCTTGTATTTTTATGTCAAGCACATTTAATTATGTCAATTGCCCTGTAAATTATTCTAGTAATATTAATGTCATCATGTTTTATGATTATTACTTATGTGCATGGATTCCTTGTAAGGCAAAACTAACTTACAAGCAATTTTCTGCACAAAGTAGGAGCTTGTTTTATGTACACAATTCCTTAATATTTATGAAAAAGTATTCGATATAAGTGAAATAATCTGCTGGTGAAACAAGCCATTTTTCCCATATTATAAGTGTCTTGTTCCACTGGATTATTACCATTTCATCAAAAGGTAACTTAAAACAAGCTCCTATATTTTGCTGAAAAGTTACTTCCAAGTTAGTTTTGTCTGATTTCAAGTGTACTAAGATATTTGCGTGACAAACTAGACCAAGAAAACTTGGTAAGATTTTGTGTTTTTGCAGTGTGATATTGGTTCGATAAGTAAAACTAGGTCAATATGAACAGATGATATTGATTTCCATCTATTTCCCATTTGTGTGTCAGGAGAAGGAGGGCAGCGGATGTCCAGTTTTGGTAAAGAGATATAATATCAAAACATATTGATTATTGGCCATAGCACTGATATCAGATATCCATTTCAGCCCACATTTTCATATCGTTACATCCCTACCAAAAATAAAAAAAAGACTACACAATGAAATGACTACACAATGAAAACCAACATCCGGATCAGTAAGATTTCCAAAAATCAATACTTTCCATTCATGTAAACATTTGTGGTTCACATGCTCTGCTTCTTTTGTCACAATAAAACCAATTACAGTTCTGATGATTACTTACTTCATGCCTTGCTGAAAGAGTGAATTCCTCCTGGTCTTGCAGATGATCAGATCAGCCCACTGAACAACCACAATGCTGGAAAAGAAAGCTGTGTGGCAGGTGAATTCAATGATCTTCCTCTGTTCATACGTCTGCAAAGTTGGAAAAGCAGGTTTTATTTGCTTTTATATGAAAATCCCAATATTCATAAAGCCATGCTGGCGACTATGTGCTCTCGCCCCTTACCCACTGCTGCCCATAGCTGTCCTCCAGGTCATTGAATTCACGGTCATCCCAGTTGATGCGGATGCCCAGCAGGTCTTTTGGGAGGAAGCCGTTTTCAGCCAAGATCACAAAGTAGGTGAAAAATCCGGCCAGAGCCTGCATCATACCTAGAGGGAAGAATAACCACTTCTTAATAAGGAACCAACACTAATAGATATATATTTTAGTTACAACTTGCTAAAACTATAGTTGTTTGTTTTTTTTTACCAGTATTTCATTTTCTCGGTACATATGATAATTTTGCAAATGTAAATCTGTGTTTAATGCCCCTTTACAGCAACAGATAGACTGTAATTTAAAGAAAATAGAGACAAATGTCATGTCATGTTAGCATAGAAAATTCATTTATTGTCCATTAGTTGCTCCAAACACAATTCATCCTGATTAATATGGTTGTCTCCAGGTTTCTCACAAGTCTGTCAGAAATTAAAATCATTTATTTCTATTCACAATTTATATTCTGTCAGGTTGTATTGACCTGTATGGAAAAGCCTGGAGGAGATTTGTGGAAATGTCTTCTGCACTGTTTGTACAATGGTTGTTGTTCTGCTGTGGCTTAAAGGTGCCAACTGATTAAAGTTATTTTTTAACTGCTGGTCAAGTGCACTTACAGCAGCTGGTATATTTACAAAGAACATATGAACAGTCCAGTATTCAAACATTTTGTCACATTGGAATCGAAATCTTCAGTATCTTTTATTAGGATTTTATGTGATAAACCAACAAAAACTTCTTAATTGTGTCGTGAAGTAGAATGACACATGATTACCACATTTTTGCAAGTAAAAATCTAAAAAATGTGGTGTGTGTTTGCATGTAGCCCCCTCAGGCAATGCTAAGGGGGCCTACAAAACCCATTTTAAATTGCAATAGCCTTTTTGGGATATTCCTCGACCAGCTTTCTACATTTAGAGTCTTTTCCCACGTTCCTCTTTGCTAAATAGCTCAAGCTTTGGCAGAAGGGAGAATGTCTGTGAACGTTAAATTCCAAGTCCTGTCAAAAGTTCTCAACTAGATCTGTTCTAGGCCAGTGGTTCCCAAATCTGACAATAAAAGCTCACAGATTGTGCAATGGCCACATTTTCATGCACTGAGTTTACTTCTCACTGCGTGAGAAGATTTATGCTTACAGTCCTGCTGTGATCATGTATACAATAAATATTTCAGTTAATGACTCAAACTGATTAAATGCTGCTGATTTGGTTAAATACTTTCAAACCTGGAACAACAGGAGGCTGGAGGTGTGAGCTCCTCAGTTATGCTGCAGAGCTAAATTCAAGACCCATTTCAATTTATCTTCCACAGTTGTTTCACATTTCTGTTTCCATCTCACATTTCTGTACTTTGACTCACAAATAAAGGAGTCAAAAATATATAGCATGCGAAATTTGGAAGAAGCTGAGTCCCTGGAAAAGGGGTGTTGGAACAAGCAGTGTAGGAAAATCCAGCATTTAATGTGAATACATTTATTCAGCTGAGAACAAACGTCTAATGGTAAGAAATAAATTATTCTCACAAAAACACCAATGTTATTATAATTGCCACCTCAACTAAATGTGATCAATGAATCACATTTAGAATCACAAATAAATCAATTAATTTATTTGAAAATAATATTTTTAATTGGTAATCCACTGTGTTCTGTTTCCTTGTGATGTAAATAAAATATGACAGAGGATTATTTTTATTAGCCACTTCTTAAAATGGAGCAGACAATCCAGAAGGTTCTGGAATGAAGCAAATGATGAATTTGTCCACATGACAACTGTTAGGTACGGTAAAGGTCTTATGATGCTGTGGGCTTGTTTCTCTAGTAAACATCCTTTGGAAGTTTGTCAAAATCATGACATCTCTGAAGGACATTTCAAATAAAAATTTGTTGGTCTCGACCATAAACTGAAATGGATAATCATTGGTTTCCAAAGCAGGATAATTATCCAAACACCTGGACAAGTCAATTTAAACAACCGTCTTCCATAACCACCTCAGTTTTCCAGATCTAAATCATGTAGAAAACCTGAATCATGCAAGAGCCTTCCCTCTATGTAGCACAAATTTGTGACATTTTATAGAAAACTACGAGGTTTCCCTTTTGTATGTCATTGACTATTAGCTGTCATACGCTTGATTTTATTTGAAATTATATTTCTTAACACTTGTTTTTCCCCATCAGAATTAATGTACATATATTACAGATTGACTATTTCAATTTTTCAGTTTGAGATTAAGCTACTTAGGCTTTTTCTACCAAGGTTGCAAAGAGAACAGATGAAATAATAATAAAATAACATGTTATTTTATTATAAATGATACCAACAAAACTAGTTATCTGGGGAGACAGGACTCTGGTGTTGACTCTTTGTTGACTAAGCTGGAATTCAATAATACGAGTATCAGGTCTTTATATCATAATGTTTTTATGTAGCTCACATTGTCTGACAGAGACAAAAGTGACATCAAACACTAAAAAAAGGCTGTGTAAAGTTTTAAGAATCCCTACTTCCAAAAGCTGCTTTATCACTGTCAAATCCATATTGAGCCATTAATCACTCCAGACAATCATGTAAATCATTTCCCATCTGTCGTATGACAGCACAGTGTAACAACTGAGCCGGTGTTATTAAGAAGCATTTAGGAAAAGAAACATGCCAAACAAGCCCATACAAAAAGACTCAGATCTCTAAACAGTTTATATTTTCAGGTTGTAATGGTTGTGAACATCTCTGTCTTCAGCCTTCTAAATGTTGCTTTTTGGGGGGAGTAATGCTGATCCAGACAGCTGACGACGGCAATATTAGGAGATAGGCTGTTATATTTTCATGCCTTGACATCTTATTTCAGAGACTCCTATGAACCTAACTGACTGGCTGTCTGACAGAGAGCTGAGATGATGGTTATTAATCTGTGTTCGATATGTGGGTAAATAACTCCCTACATAAGGGTTGTTTCTGAAAAGCAAGATGCAGTTGCTTTTAATATTTCCTTCTTTTTGTGAGCTGCATCTTGACAGCTTCAGCAACTGGCTGCCTTGCTGTGTCAGTGACAGATTTGTTTTAAAAAGAGAAAATATATCATTTTCCAAACTTTGCTAGATTAATGGTGCAACACTGCTAATAATGGCACAGTTGTTAGAACTGTGGCCATTCAGCAAAAAGGTCATTGATCCCTGCTGGAGACAGTAAATAAGCAATAGATGGATAGTCAATAATTGTAAGACATTCTGAACTGTCTCCATACAAGGTGTTAAACAATTCTGCATACACATTTAATCACCTGTTAAGTCAAGCTGACACAGATTTCAGATGCAAAATTCTGCCACATGTGTACTGCACAGGCATACACACATGTAAGTTGCACACTTAAATATTGCAGCAATAACCCAATAATAACATTACTTCCTTACTCTGGCACTATGTTTTCTAGAGACTTCACTCATGTTGGTATGCTGGATGCTTGAAAAGTGAATGGACACTGAAGACATTTGGCTGGTAATCATGTCACAAGTTACAGAAGCTCATAGAGCAGATGTCTGCGACCTTTATAGTCCAAAGAATGACAACTTCTCATTTTTGATGGATATCAACTTTAAAAACTTGGTTTCATATTTGAAAAGTCAACATTTTAGTTCTATTAAAAATACCAACATAAGACGTTTGCGAACATAAGACAGATTCGTTGTCTTCCAAAGGATGTTGATATTTGTAGAAATTTTGTAAAAAAAAAAATAAAATAAATAGAAGCACATAGTTTGAAAGTTAATAAAAGTTACATGTTTTGGCAAATTCAAAACCTTTATGTTGTTGTTATTGTAAATATATTTGAGTTTGTTGATTTTTTTTAGTCATCTCAGTCAAAGTTATAAAGAGCCATTGTGAAGTATCCAAAAAGCAACTTGCAGGTTGAAGACCCCTGCCACAGAGCATTAAAACGTAGATAGTCAGGTAATCCCTTAGCAATTAAAAGAAACAATTAAAAAAGATGGTAACGTTATGTTACGTAGCAGCGTCGTCAGTCAAAATGTTAACAAATATCATAAACTCCAAATATCGATCCCAAATACAGTATTCAGTACAAGTGCATCAATAAAGAGACTCATTTCTAAGACACAACTAGACTATTTGAACCACAAACATCTCTTCTTTTCTTCATTTTCAGACCCATGAAATGTGTCTTTTCAAAAGACCTGACTCCTGGATTTGATTGGTTGTTTCTAGTAAGTACTGGGAGCACTGGGAGAAGGCAGAAGAGCTTGATTTTTATCACAGACTATCTGTCTCACATCATACTATCACTACATAGTGACAACAAATGTGTTATAAAAGTTGCATATTGCAGCTATAAATGTGCTACATAAATAAATTGGATTTGATTTGGTAGATTTTGATAATGTTCATTTTGTTAATTCTGCTTATGTACTTGTTAAATGTCACCTTTCGGGTCGCCTCTTCAGTTAAACATTTAAATTCGCCTGTCCTCCAGTTACATAGGTCTTTAATAAATGTGATCTGCCGTGTCTTGCAAACCTTTCCACCTTCATTTTACGGGAATTAATGCCCAGAATTGATGCTCGTTGTCGGCTGTTCTGAGCTCATTCAGTTTTAAGTGAAGCCCTGTCATATTTTTGCCCTATTTAACAGCGTATGAAATTGGGCCAGCCTTTGATCCTTCACAATTCCCAAACCAAATAAAACCAGAGATAAGAAGCACGTGTTCAAGAGAGGCGCCAACCAGTAAAACATGACCAAGATTAAGTTGTGCTAATAGCTGCACTTGCCTCTCTCAATTTGCTGTAAATGTCACAAGAATTACAAGAAAACCAAGGAAACGTCTGCTCACCTCTGGTTCTATTTCTGTAACTGCGCCTACCTAAACATTTACAGGTGCCAGAATTTATGATAAATGTCAGTATTTAAGTTTTTATGACAGAAATGTTTATTATCTCTATAAAGTCAATACAAGAGGCCTGTCACAGTGATTTAGGTTTAAGATCTGCTGGTGAGAAGGCTTATAGATTTGGGAGAACAGACCTATCTGTCCGTACGCCATGCTGATGAGGCGTTCATTGACCAGCTTGTCTGTTTTCGGATTTCTTGGTTGGCGCTTCATAATGTCACTTTCAGCCGACTCATAAGCTAAGGAGATAGCAGGAACCTGCAGGAACAAGGGAGAAAAGAGCTTACTTTACATCAGAACAATAAACATGCAGGGATTTGTTTTTGCTGCATCCTTAAAAAGGCAGGTTGGACCAGACTTATTGCTGATATAATCATGCAATCACTGTGCAGTGGGAGAGAAAGAGAAAGGGCAAAAGTAGAGGAAAGAGAAAGCAACGACAATTACAGAGGGATATGTGGATGAGATGAATTTCGGGACATTCATAAAACAAAAGGGTTAAAAGGTTCCTGTAATAAAGATCTCATATTGGCTGGGTTTACTAGGTGAGCAACAGAGCAATATGTTTGACTTAGGGAAGGAAATCTCCAGGATTTAGATGGGATTTGAGGTGGGGACTTGGCACTGCTTGAAACTGAGCACACGTCCTGTGTTGTCTGCAAATCCAGTTTGTTTTGGTGTTGCTCTCCTCTGACCTGCAGCAGTGGAGGAAGCTGGAACAAAATGTCTGACAAATATTTTTCTATCTTGTTTTGAAAGTGCACATGAAATGATGTTCAAATGTCTTCAAATGTCTCATACGGCGTCCCTAAGCATGACGATAAACATCCTGATTAAGCCGCTGCTTCCCTTGCTTGCTAAAAATAATCAGAGCAGACTCCATGTGCTGGTCGCCGCTGTAAAATCTCTGCAGAGTCCTTGAGCCTGTAGCCAGGAGTTGCTCTAAGCAGTAAACAAGCTGTTAACACTATTACTGGCAGACATGGGAAATCAGTAAATTTAACTGTGCACTTCAGCATGAACACTTTTTCAACTCTTCTGCGTGAAGATGTTCTTTTTTCATGTTGGTTCAAAATATCCAGATGTTCATTCCCATTACTTAGAGATGTCAATGTAAATGGTTTTTTTAAAATATAATAATACTGATCATACAGTATAAACAGTATCCATTATCCCATGCCTAAAGGAAAATCAGAGCAATCGGAAGACAGCAAACTTTGCAAAACAATTCATATCTCTTGGACCTTTTCTCATTTTGTCACATCATAATGGGAAATTTCAATATATGTCTCATTAGGGTTTTATGTACACAAAGTAGCACACAATTGTGAATTACACAGAACACAGCTTTTATCTTTTACAAGTAAAAATCAAAAATAAATTGGCCAATTACTCATCCCCTTTATTCTGTTACTCCTTAATAAAATCCAGTGAGCCGATTACTTCCAGAAAACATCTGGTAGGAAAATGGAGATCACTTGCATGTAATTCGATTTAATTTCCCTTTTGGATAAATGCAGTAATTATGAACTGAATTAATTCAGATTTTCTATTAAAACGAGGACATTAAGGAACAAAGAGCTTCCAAACAAGTCAGGGATAACCCTTGCTAGATTGTGAAACAAATAAACTAACAAAATGGTTTAGGTCAATGCAATGCTGGAGTTATAATCAAAAAAAAAAAAACTACAGCTGTAACTACAGCAATACGTGACTCAACTAACTACACCTTTTCTTTATTTGCAAACAAAATTTTGTAAAATCATGTATCCTTCTCCTACTTCAGGATTATGCTCCACATTGTGTTTATCTATTATATCAAATCTAAACAATAATGAAAACACATGGCCAGCAGGTATAGATGACGATGGAGGGAGACACTTTTTAGAAATGTGACAAAATATGAAAAAGTTTTAAGAAATATGGATAATTTTCCAAGACATGAAAGCTTGTCTTCAGTTTCCAGTACGAAATTATAAAACATCTACCTACTGACATTTAACTCCAGGCTTGTAGGATGTACCATTTTCTACTGCCTACTGGTGTTTTGATGATTGACAAAATGCAAAAATTAAAGTAATGAGCACAAAAGTCCCTCTGAATTTTTCATTCTGTGATTCCTTTCTTTCTGTAATGATGGATTACGCCCCTCAGGCAAGCAGCATGCCAGCAACTCTTTTTGTTGCAACTGGAAATACAAAGCAGAGACTGGCATCTGGAAATGGGAGGCATGTGAAATGTAAATCTGCATGTGAGTGTCGCCTTTGTTCTGCTCCAACAAATGGACGTCGGCAAAAAGCCAAAAGCAAATTTCCTCCACTGATAGAAAGAGCAAATTAAACCAAACAGTTGCTCTTTTTTTTACCTCCAGGCTCTCATATTTGACACTAGTAACGCAATTTCTCTTAATGTCACCTTTACCTTGCCCGTAGCTATGCAACATGCTTACAATTAGCACCCTTTCAATGAGGAGAACTACTAAAATTTACCAAAAATTGCAGGATAATTTAGTAAAAAGAGATAAATATGAAACATTATACTGGTTGTAATTATGGATTCGAGCAATAAAATTACAATAAAGTCACAGTGAATAAAAAAAAAGATTTAAAAACACTACAAAGGCATAACTAGAGAAAAAATTAAACGTGTAAAACTTTCAGATTTAAACACCAGAGGAAAAAAAAATATTACTGGCATCACTGCACAAGAATTTTTTTCCTTTGTTGCACTGCTCACCATGTCAGTGCCCAGGTCGATGCAGAGGATGGTGACAGTTCCCAGAGGAAGAGGAACACTGGCGATGATGAAGAGGAGGAAGGGCGAGATCTCTGGGATGTTGCTGGTTAATGTGTAAGCAATGGACTTCTTCAAGTTATCAAAGATGAGACGACCTGTGCGCAAACAGAGGGAGAAAGGGTTTTTTTCATCCAGAAATTAGTTTTTTTTTTTTAAAAAAAAACAATGTTTTGATGTGTTAATATTAATAATGAAAATTCTTATGGGAATTCATGAAAGAAACATTGGTTCTCCAAACTTTACACATCCATGTTAAAATACCAGTTTTTTGTGACAAAACTATTATAAAGCTTTTCTACCTTCACATGTCCTGCACAATTCAATAGAAAAATAAACAAATCTGTTTTCATATAAATGAAAAAGAGGACCAATCTGGTTGCATACTGTATGCTTTTCTCAACTTGACAACTTCCATCAAAGATAGTGAATCTGATGCAGCTGAAACAAATTCACCCTTTATGCTCAGATTCTTCTTGCACCTGCATATTTGTTACAAGTTAGCAAATTATAACCCTACCCAAATGATTGAAAGAATCTCACAGTAGAAATGTATTAATCATAAAAGGAGTGCAGATGAGACATTAAGGGACATAATAAAGACATCCAACGTTGATTAGAAATAGGATGAAATGGCATCTTCCTACTTTTAAGACTGTCATCTCAAAAACTGATGTAAAAGATGCATCAAAAACCTGGCAAATTGAAACAGGAGTTGCAGGAATTTCTGTGAGAACAATCTGCTGTATTTTCCATATCTGGACTACGGATTAGGACTAGCAAAGATTTCACATTGAGGCTGTAATAAGTTTTTGAAATGATTTATCTTTCTACATTATAAGATGTGTCTTTTTAACAACAAAATGTAGTGTATGTTCTGAGCCATCTTTCCCTAGTTTTCCTCCCCTTATTAAGGATAAAAATTCTACATACTTAACAATTCCCTTTTACTGTTTTATCAGCATAACCTCATTAGAAACAGATTTTCCTAGACCATATCAGGCAACCCAAGTTCAATTAAACGGCTGTCACCCAAGGCAAGTCTCAAGTCCCATCTCATGCCTGTCAGTGTAACTCTCAAGTGAAATCCCAGAGTGCAATGCCATGTCACATTACATCCTCTGAATACTGTTCAAATTACAGAGAACTATAAAGAGTTCTTTCTTATTCTATACTAAAAAGGTTTCTTTATTTACAACCCATCTTGAAGGATGTTTTATGTTTTCACAAAAATAAGTAAGATTTAAAAATGTCAAGCAACGACTAAAACATAATAGTTATTTAAAAAGCTCAACATTAAAACAAACAGTTGTATGTTTGCCATATTTTTTTGAGTGGAGGTTCATTTTCCGTGTCGTATTTGTTGCTGGATTCCTTTGAAAAAGCGTTTTTTAATCTGAATGAGTTTTTATAAAGGTAGAATAAAAATTTTAAAAATAAAAATACGTATATTAAATTCTTAAGTTTTGATACAATAAGACTACTTTGAGCAATTTGGGAAATCCTAAATGATGTCTTGGCTTTTCAAGCTTCTTAATTTACAACATTTAGGTTAATACAGGCACACCTGTGGATGTATTTCGAGGCAAAACCTCAAATGCACTGTTTCCCATGGTGATATCATTAACAAAAGAATCGGGCAAAAAATCAAAACCTACAAGTCTGATTCATAATTGGGTCTAATTTTGTGTTAAACTTCTCAGTAAGCTTTTCCTTGATCTTCGTGGTGTGTTGCTTCATCTTTATGGTGTTGTTTGTTCCCTAATATTCTCTAATAAACTTCTGATGCTCTTACAGAACAATAAGTGAATTTAAACATCGGTGAACAATTAAGTCTCTTGTTGTGGCAGATATCCATTTATAGTAATTCAGGTTCTGCTGGAGGTTTCTTCCTATTAAAGGGAAGTTTTTCTCTCCACTGTTGCTACATGCATGCTTGATTTGAGGGACACCGGTAGAGTCAACGAGATAACGCAAGTGATTTTCTGCTGTTCTCGTCCAGCAGGAGTAAATGATGCAAATCAATGACTTGATGCAATCTGCTTTGATAGAAACTTAGATAGAAACTAATTTTAATAATTAACTGAGTTTAATGTATTTCTTGATATGTAGGATTAATTGAAATGTATGTGTGACTGAATTGAAATAATTTTTTTTTCAAGAAGACTCAAGACAACATTTGTTGTGAATTGGTGCTGTATACACACACTGCGCTGAATTTAATATAATTGGTTTCATTGGATGATTTTTCAGGGCATTAGGTTAAAGGGAGCTAAATATAAACTCCTTCTTCTTTTCTTTTTTGTACAAACATATGTTTCTCTTCTAAATTATAAGTCTCCACAATGTTTTCCTGGTCTGTCACATAAACTGCCAACAAAATACATTTACGTTTGTAGTAGTAACATGAAACAATGAAATATGAATATTAAAGATATGGATAGCTGTACCATTCACTGTGTGTGCAGCCTCAATGTGTAAAGTTTATTGTTCAGCATAGTCAGACTCTAATCCTCCAATTTTTGATGTTTTTGGTCCAGCAAACTTGATTCAAAGGGTTTATATTACTTGTTCAGCAGGCCATCAAATTCTGCAGAGTCCTGCTGATGACCTAATTTCTAAGTTAAGTGTGTTAAAGTACAAACACATTTAAAAGTTGGAGGACACTCACTCGCAAGGCCAAGAGTTTAAACATTGAATATATACTGCAAATTCTATTGGAAATCATCTTAGAAATCAGGATAATTTCCATCCACAAAACCTTTTATAGTTGGCAAAAAATGATCTCATGTCGCATGGCTCTTTCTTTGAAGTTGTTTTCTGCCTGACTTTTCTTTTGTCCGCCATCTTTGTTTTTTTTTTGTTTGTTTTGTTTTTGTATTCTTTCATGGTCTCTCCACCTCGCACTCACCCTCCTCCACTCCGGTAACGATGGAGGCAAAGTTGTCATCCAGCAGGATCATGTCAGCTGCCTGCTTGGACACATCAGAACCGGCAATCCCCATGGCAATGCCGATGTCTGCCTTCTTCAAAGCCGGTGAGTCGTTCACTCCATCCCCCGTCACAGCCACGATGGCCCCCTGTGCCCATAAGAAAAAAAGAAAGTTTTTCCCCCCTCCCATCACCATCTGTACTGCCCTTCCCCCTCTGTCTTAATAATGTCTTTTCACAGCAGCTCTGGGGAGATTAATAAAAAAAATTTAAATTGAGTAGCAATCATTCAGTCACATGGTGCCAGAATGAGTGAGTCGGGGTGAATTGTTGCATGACCTCAATACATGAGTGCAATACAAAGATCTAATATTCTTTTTGAGCATAAAAGCAGAGTTTTGACTGGGAGTTTAAGATACTGGCAATAATAAACGTTACAGAGACACACTTGTTTTTAAGCCATATGCTCACAAACAAGCCCTTGTTGCAGGAACTCTCACATACATGCACAGGCACGCACAAAACCGCGCATTCATCCATTGAACCACCTGCACAAACAAAAAGCTCAAGAACACTCAAATGAACACACATAGAAAGCAGTAAATGGCAGGGACACACAAATACTCTCACTTACACACACCTTTATTCAAGCACAGCGCCACACTTAAACGTGAACAGGAACATTCGTGCACCCATTCTGGGTTTATCACAAGACACACATGCTTGCATTCAGCCACATGAACCAGCTTACTAAATTCCCGATGAATGCTTCCTAAAAAAGAGCCGACCACACGTTCACACACACTTCTGACCCACTGACCTGTCTCTGGCAGCCCTCCACGATGATGAGCTTCTGCTGAGGAGAGGTGCGGGCGAAAACAATCTCAGTGTGGTTCCTTAGCAGGTCGTCCAGATACTCTGAGCTCATGTCCTTTAAGTCTGAGCCGTGCACCACACAAGCCTTGGCATCCCTGTGAATAGCATACACATGAATAAAAACACCATGGAGTCACGATACCAAGCTAGGAAGGGGGTAATCTGACATTTTCTTGCCTGGCTATTGAATGTGTCAACTAACACACAATGTCTGCAGGATTTTCTCTGAATAGGTAGAATTTAAAGGGTGGTTTTAAGTAAAATAGACTGTTTTTGGTTTTACATCATGTTATAATGTTATTCAGTCATCAAAAACATATCTGGAGTGTTGTCTTGATTCTTTCATAGATGCTTGAGAAATCCTTTAATCTCCCATGGCAACCATTTGGGTGTGTAAAACACTTGGGAGAATCTAGCACTGATTCTCCCACTCAGCTCCTCCAGACTAGCAGCAGCAATTAGCAAACACCTGGCAGAACTGTGTGTATGTGGAGCATGTTACATGAACTATTTCTCAGTCCAACACTCTGACGTTGTAAACACTAAATAGAGGAATGTTGATATGAAGGCAGATTGTTGGAAAAGCAGGGAATTCTTAAAGAGACAGAAGCCGAATTTCAAGGCATTAAATTACAAAGTCAAGTTTCTCTTTAGCCATGTTCCATTTCTAAAACATTTTTGTAACAACTGTACTAACAATATTTGACTGGGCTGTAAAATTTTACTATGTGGGTGGAAAACACATAATACTTCTCCTTAAAGCATTTAGTCATTTCAAAAGCAGAATGCCTGCATCACAGCAAGAACTTAGTGTTCATTTCCTGGCTGATGAAGGGATCAAAAAGAATTACAATTAACATGCTTAACACTATACACCACTCTACATACAGTAAACATTTTTAATAAGGTAAAAACTTAATTACAGATTTGATCATCAGTTTCATTATTTGAAATATTTTCTGTAATGTCTTAGTGTAGATGTGTGTGTGTGTGTTCAGTTTATATCCCAGACCTGACAAAAACATGTAGAAGTTTCTCTCCCACATAAATCAAAAAGATTCCTATAGAACAAAACACCCCCATTTTCATTAACATTTCATAATTATTTAGTTTAATCCCTTCTTTGCACAAAAACCAAAGGAATAAGACAAGGAGCTCAATGTTATAATTATTTTCTTGACAGACCATATAGACCTCTCTGCAGGAGTCTTTTAATCAACTTTTATTGTCATTTTAACATTGTTTCCACATCAAATGCATGTCTGAGATTGACAAGTTTCACTTTTGTCCTCCTAATTAGTTTTTTTCTCCCACTTAAATAAACAAAAAAGATTTTTTTCTGTAGTTTCCCATTTCCAAGTCCAGCTTACCAGCTTACCAGCATCTGGAACCTTTGAGAAACTTTCCATCTGACTCTTGAATGATAATATTTGCCAGCCGTTTCTTTGAGCACACACTCCGTCCTGGACACACATCCCGGGGACAGTCCACTGCTCACATCCTGAACTGCTCAAACAATCTCACAGTGGGTTGCCCCTCGACGCTTGAGCACACAACCACAACCTGCTCTGACACACAGACACACCTGGGGTTAACCTGGCTCAGAGGGATGTTCAGTCTCTCAGCGATGTCCTCAACCGTCTCGTTGCCCTCAGAGATGATGCCCACCCCTTTGGCAATGGCCTTGGCTGTGATAGGGTGGTCCCCGGTTACCATGATGACCTGTTTAAGGACAGAAAGCCCCCCATAAATCAGGAATCTTACTGCACTGGATCATCATGTGGGTGTCATGTGTCACAGCAGCATGGTTGAGCTACATCATAACATGAAAAACATTTTACACAAATGTGCTTACACAAAAAAACAATGATGCTATTAAAAATAGTGATTAATATAATGCAAACTTTAGTGACTGTGAAACAAATCCATCAAGCAAAACAAATGGGGCTTTTGGTCATCGAACTCTGTAGAGGTCAAGATGGTAGCTTCAGAAATACTCAGTCATTATTTTGGGTTTACTCAGTGTGATTTCAGCTCTGAGGCTGTTCTCACACTCTAAGAGGAACGTGACTCCAGAAGAACAAAAGTAACATTTTAATTGGTCTAATTATTGTTTGGACTCCAGTGTGATGGAAATGTTGTTGAAGAACCTGCAGTGAAAAGGAAATGTTGCAAGACTAATGAACTTTTACCCCAAATGTTGAGTTGCAATTATTCCTGCATAACAAAAACAGTTTTCTACATACCAAACTTACTTAAGAATTACTTTAATTTTGCTCATAATATCTGGAAAGTAAATGAATCACATCTGCATATTTATGGCATGTAAACATATAGAAGAACCAAGAACAAACACAGGACTAAACATATTTTTAAAAAGCCTCAGCCAGAACAAAGCAGACATTTTGCAATAAAGGTTAAAACTCTTTTACTGAATGAACTCCAGCTATTTTCACCTTCACATTCTTTTGCCTCCAGTTAGTATTTTTTTAAGACAATTATTGTGTGTCTTTCAAAAATTCATTATCGAGAGGAAGCACGATAAGCACCTAAAATGAAATGTGTGAAATCCCTTTTCCGCATTTGTAGTTGTTGCCTTGAATTAGAACAGCTTTTTCTGCTCGTTATCCAATTTCTATCTCTGCTGGCAGTTTGTTAACCTTCCTTTGGCCGACCTTATTATTTTTCTGACAAAGCATTTCCTCTGTGTGTATTTGTCGCTGATTAAAAATGTCATTAATCTGCACTTTACCAGATGGAGATTTTTACAAACTACTTTCGTAATAAACTGATTCCTTTTCTTTATTACCTTTCATGCTTTTAATTTGTACATGAAAAAATACATATTTGGTTATTTAGTCTTTTCTAAACCTTATCTCACTCATTGCCGGTTTGTTCTCTAAAGAAGGAAAAATGGGCAAAAGCATTTTAATGCCACTGTTATGGCATGAGCTTTTTTTATACAATGTACTTTGTTTGTCCACAGGTCATCATCGATCGTGGCCCTGGAGGCGATCTCTTGTCATTTGAAGTACACGCTGTGATATGAAAAGACATTTGATGTGCAATATTCCCTTCTAAAAAGCTTGATATCTAAAGCCACAGGAAAGGGCTTCTCAGGAACAACAATGACAGCTGAAAACTGTGCAACCAATTACCTTGATGCCAGCGGAGCGGCATTTACCCACAGCGTCGGGCACAGCGGCGCGCGGCGGATCAATCATGGAGATGAGACCCAGAAAACAGAGCTGCTCTGTGGGGAAGTTTGCGTTGTCGCAGTCGAAGGTGAATCCTTGAGGAAACTGGGATGGAGACAGATTCAAGTGGCAGAATCCTGCAAGAGAAGGGGGATCAAGGAGCTGATTGCACATCATGGACTGAATTTACTGCAGCTCTTTAAGAAAAAGAAAAGTCTTCCTGTAAAAGAGAAGATTTTTATGGCTACCTTCACTCTTATTTTTTCCAGAAACGCTACCAAAATTACCAATATTAATATTGGTTTTATGATCAATAAAAATAGATATCTATCTGAAGAACCAATCCCACATTTCCTAAATTAAATTGGAAGTGAAAAAGACAGAAAAATCTTTTTTTGGCACCTTTACAATTGCTCCTGTCATTGTATAGATTAGAGTCATATGGCAAAAACTTCTTAAATAAATGTGAAAGTATGGCTCGTTGAAAGCATCATAAGTTCCAGTCTGTTCTTTGCTTATTCTAAAGGCCAATTTCCTCAGACTTTAACCAATCATGTTTCATCATCTGACCCACAGGTGGAAACCAAGCCAACCATTATGAGGAGACGCCCCTTTCCAATCTACAATGATCTCTACTTTTGAAAAGCAGGTCTTATTGGTAAAATCTAATCCTAATTTTTAACATAATTTATGGAAATTTCTTTAAGAAGCAAACAGAAAATTTATAATTTTTGCTGAGGAAGTGAAAGTTGTAAAGTTGCCCACTTGTATTAGAAATGACTATGATTAAAAAAAGCAATCTTTTCCAATTATCCATCTCATTTCTCCAAAACATCAAGACAAAACAAATTGGTTTTGATGTGAAGCCAGATCCATCCCAAACATGTAGAAAACATGTTGTTTTTGTCTTGAAACACACAACCCATGATCATCATCACCCCAGGCATTACCAAGACACAATAATTTACGATTTCCAGGGTCTTGCTCTAAAAGAGGCAATGTTCCACATTCAGCTGCAGTGACATATACTCTTACAAAATGATGATAGCACATAATTATTACCTATGGCACTTTTTAAAAAATACGCCAAGGTTTTTCTTCTGCTGTCAAGATGCTGACATTTACTGAGTCAGAGTAGAGAATATGCTGGAGACAGTTAAGGTAATGACTTTTTACCCAAAAAGGTGTCTGACATTTTACAAGAGAAAATATAATTTTACAACATTATGTTATATTTTAGACTTGAATTTGACCCAGGTTGACTTACATAACCCAATTTCTAGCTCAGGTCTTCCAACACTTCATAGTAAATCTGCGAAAAACATTTCACAAACGGATCTGGAAGGAAGTTTTATAAACGCAGGTCATTTTTGTCCTGTTTCCTGCTGCCTTTCTGTGCCAGACTGCAGTGCCATTTTCTTTGTTGCAAGGATAGCAGTCTGCACTTTTATGGGGACATTTTCTGCAAACTGCCCTGTTTACCAAGAAGATAATAAAAAGTAAGTGCTGTGTCCAACTGCTGCTCTTCTCCACCTATTACGAGACACACATCTTCTAATGCCGCAACACACACCGAGCACTCGCTCTCCCAGTCCGCCCAGCTCCAGGTAGGCATTCTGAAAGGCATCTCTCCAGTTTTCATCAAGCGCTTCCTCCTGGCCATACATCATAATGGTGCTGCACCTGCAACATTTAACAACAGACTCAGAGCCACTCCCACGTTCAGTAAAGTCCAGTTGAGAAAAATGTGTCAACTATTTTTCAGATTGCATTAAAATAGGACTGTATACCTTCAGAAATTATGATTCTGTGTTTTTCTAACATTCTAAAACACTATATTTTTATATCGAACAATTTATAATATGCAATCTTCTTTTTGTTATTATATAAGAATAAAAATGTCAGAGATATATTACCTAATGATGAAATCTTGATAATAGCTAATTATTATATTTGATTTATTAATTGTCACCAATACTTTGCTAAAAAATATCACTATTCTCAGTTGTTATTTTTAATAGAGAATTATTCACAAATAATGTAACTTGGTCAGCTGAAATATCCACATTCAATGGTACCTGGCAATGAAGAGTCCAAGAATGGACAAAATTAAGTAAATTAAAACATTAACAATTAAATGCAGCATGAAATAAATGTTTAATTAAACGTTTAGATAATTTATTCAATAGACAGTTGATTTATTAAATATGTCATTAAACTGTTAAAATTCAAACTTGTAATATCAAGTGCAGATAAATAATTAAAGTGTATTTAATTATATAATTGTTTCTGTTCCTGGAGCTTCACTATGAAATCATTCTGTCAAACTCGCCCATCAAAGTCGAAGTCACTGATCTGTTGAACTCCACTAGTTTACGCCTCAGTTTGTGAAACTTCGATCAAATGTGATTTAAATGCTTTTAATGCATCTGGACCGTGCTGGAACATATATAAACCTGCATTTTAATTATTTAATATCATATAACAAATAAACTGTCTATTAAGTAAATTATTGAAACATTTATTTATTTTATTGATGATTTGATGATGTATTTATTTACTTAATACTTGACATGCTATGAATTTGCATTTGCAAAGCAGCCAATCAAGGAATGTTAATCATTTTTCTTGCCACTGACTGGTTTTACCCTCTTTGTAAGGAAAAGACTGTTTGTGCATATTAATGCATATTAATGCATATCAATGGATATTCTGTACTTGAATTATCAAAATAAGCAGTTATAAACTGCCCCCCTCTAAAAATGGAGTATGGCATAGGGATATTTAATTAAATAGACATTGTTAAGTTAATAGTTAATTAAATACTGCTTGATTAGATTTAACGTAATTGTTAATTATTACTTTTGGCCATTTAGTCTGATCATATGTTGTTGAATAGCAAACATTAGGATAATGGTTAATAGACCATGAACAAGTTAAAATGTTATGCAAAAAAGACAGAAAAGAAAAAAAGAGACATTTTATTTAATGGTCATCTCACCACTGACTGATCAAATGTATATATGTATATATATAGGTATAATGTTTGGATAATCATTAGTTTTGTTTAAACTTTTAATTCGAATGAGTTTTAAAACACACTGTAGCATAACAATAATTCAAAGTGATATCAGATACTCATTTATGAAGATTTTTATCATTATTTTGTCTAAGATTAGTGACAGACAGCTGCTGTTTGAACCTGTACAACCTAATTTCAGCGAGTGAAACAGTCCGGCTCGGCAGCAGCCAGGCTGTAGGAGGTGGGGTGATATTTCACTTTAGTATGAGGGCATGTTGCATTTGCTGTGGATTACTTCCACCAGCAGATTAATTTACATCTGTTGCTGCTGTGACACTTTACAGCGGCCCGGATGGTGTGTGTGAGATTAAATCTGAAAAAACTGCGGCGTGTGTGCCAATGTTGATGAAGGACCGTGTCACTGTATTCAACAGAGAAGACGCCTGGCCTTGTTTTAATACGTTAAGACAACACTGCGAGTTTAAAGCTCCAGTGACTTTTATATATGAAGGTGCATTTTTTTTTTACAAGCATTGCTTTTTTTTGTTCACCTACACAAGAAATGAAAATTATCAAGTATCTGCCATGCACAACAAAATGGTAAACAAAACACTATTTCCATTACTATTAAATTATTGATCAACAAACCTGTCCAGGATTCTCTCCGGTGCTCCCTTCATCACCAGAAGATGACCAGAGGGATTGTCCTCCAGTTCATGGATGGAGAGCTTAAGGAAAGATAAGGATAGCGATGTGATATTTCAGAGAAAAAGAGCTCTAGTCAGACATCTTCCTTTTCCTTTTGGGGAGCTGGTGTCACAGTCTTCCACCTGATTTAAATGAAAGTGACATTGAGGCTGACTTGACAGAACGAACATTGAAAGTCTCCTCTGTTCACGCTGCGTCTGTTCAATCAGACTCTCACATGTGTTGTTGTGATATACCTTCCTATTACCTTTTCTCCAACAGGACCAACTGCACAGTCCCCCAGATCATTTGTATCTGAGTCACAACAGATTTTCCTCCTTCCTAACACTTCTTACCTGCAGTCTGACAACAGGTGTAATAAAGCATGCAGGAAGTCCTTGGTTTGGTAAGACATCACTGCTGTTCACACGCTGGCTCAGATCTTCTAGTGCTCTGGTTATTGGTGCAGTGACAGACACATCCACAAGCTGTAATTGCTACCATACCCTTGAGCAAAACATAAAAAAGTCATTGTGTTTACTTTATTCAATGTATTATTGACTATTTGCTACCCCGCTTGAATTCAGCATGTCACATAATTGGGTATTTGGTCAAACTTGTTCTAATCTTCGTTAAAATGAAAATTAAAAAGCTAATTTTGTTTTTAGAAGTGAATAAATGCATTATACTACAAAAAACACACAGAAAAAATCACGAGTGATTAATGTTTTTGAATAAACTGATGTCAGACAAAAGTGATTTTTTAAGATAAAACATTTGATTTCATTTCTTGTTTTATATGTCTTGAAATATAAAATTTTAAAACTACCACTGTGCATGTTTAAAGAAGCTACTCGGTTGATTACTAATAAGGTAAGTTTTTATGTTTTAATGTAAAATAAGTCCTCCCCACTTCCACAACCCTGTACTGACAAGTCTGGATAGAAAATGGAGGGATGGACTTCAAGGGAACAGAGTTTCTTTCCCATCATTTCTGCAAGTTGTGTAATTCCTGAGGGAATCGTTCACACTGAATTAAGACAATAAACTTCAGCCAGGACGGAAGTCAGCGAGGCTTTCTACCATATATAAAGACTGCAGTGGGCTCCTGTTAGAAGTAAGCAGCTAATAACCCAAGAGCTTATTAGTTATAAAACAACCCTGATGAGACGTGACTGAAAATAATCAATGAACTTTTAAGTTTGCATTGTCAGTCTGCAGCACTTTGATTTTAGCAAAGTTGCATTGCTCTTCTTATTTTTGGATAATTTTCCTTTGTGTTCATTTTCATCTGTATCTGCACTCAAAATTCGGATGAAGGGTTAAGGCCACTGAAAAAGAAAAGAAGAATTTGACTTTTTCACTCAGAATTCTGATTTCTGTCTCAAAATCTAAACTATTTTCTCAGGAATATCAGGATATCAGAAATGGACTTTTAATGTCAGAATTCTGACTTTAATTTCAATTTGACTTTTTTCTTATAATTGTCAGAAATCTGACATTTTTAACTGTCAGAATCTCAGAGATTTAAGATCAAAGTCAGAATTCCTTTTTTTTTAAAATCCTCTTCCATACAAACCCACGTTTAACTTTTTTTAAAACTTGTAAACATTTTTAAAATATTTTTGAAAATTTACATTTCAGAAATAGACCTGTGGAAGTCTTACAAATGCAAACAAATAAGTTTTGCAAAAGATGGATAAGTCTCTACATTTAATATATTTGAAAATATATAATAGTATGTGCCAGATTTAAGAAAGGAGACAATTTTATTAAAGAATTGGGGTAGGTATAGTAGAGAAGGATCTTAAATGTTCTTTTGTGTTTTAAAGTTTAGACGTTACACAAAATGACATGGATGTGTTCTCAATTTAAATACAAGGCAAAGTCCAAAGTAACAAACTTCCAACGGGATTTCCCTGCAGCACCAGCAGAAATCCTTGAATCGATGAATTGATGTTTACCTGGTACTTGTTGGTAGAGTTGAAGGGGATCTCAGCCACTTTGGGATTCCTGGCTCTCATTTCACGAACACTGCCTGAATACAGCTCGATGCATTTCAGCAGGGCTGACTCTGACGCGTCCCCCGCTGTGTCCCTCTGGGGGAACACACAGGATCACATTAGCGCAGTCACTCATATCCGCATATTAAAAAATGACTCCCGGTTTGTGTTTATGGCAAAGCGGCGAAGGAAAACTTTTTATAGTGTCTTATTTAATGGTATAAATGAGACACCTTCGAAAACTTTGCTTATTTACATTATGGTTCTCATCAATAATGCAGGCAGCGAAGCTACATCAACAACAATGATTTGGCCACAGGCTTGTTTTCAAAGCTATAGAAAAGCAATAAAAACCCAAAACCTAGTTCTGAAAATACAGACAAAACAATAAACTGACTAAAAAAGGTTCACAGATAAAAGATAATGCACGATATTTTATGTCTCTCTCAAGCTCAGTTTTTAATATTTTGGATATTAGAAAGGCTTGGACTTAATAGGGCCCGATGATGGATAAATGCTGCTTGAGTAATGAGTCAGATCATTATTACAAACAGCTGAGTTATTAAGAGTCGCGACCTGAAGGAATTGGAATCCCATCAGTTGTTCTTTTGACTCAGTCCTCCAAATGTCATGCCTCGCTAAAGTACACTCCACATTACAATCACAAACAGGTATATACAATATATATTTTATTTGGAGTTTTTTTGGTGATATACCAACATAAGTTAGTCAATAATTGTGATTTGGAAGGAAAATAATGCATGGAAATAATTTTTAATTTTTATCATTATACTTAATCTGCTAATAGTGACACAAATCTTTCATTTAGCGCTTTAGCTAATTGTGAAAACGTTTAGGACAATTGGCTTCCCATAAATTCATCTTTTAAAAAAATAATTTAGAACAGGCTAATTTACTTGCCTGTTTTGTAATTTTTCAGGTAAAAAAAGTTTAATGTCCATGTAGAAGTCTTGATTTTCAACTGTTTCATTCTCTTATTTTGAAGTGCGTAAAGACTGTTTACGCAGCAGTTCCATTTTTTCTCCTTACATTCTCTCTCCCCCCCCCCCCCAATAACTTTATTTCAAGCAAAAACATACAGGAATGAAATAAGAGGCAAGCAGAAGTCCCAAGCAACCGTAGAGTGTTTTATTTCCATGAGGCTAAAATTAATCTGAGTAACATCGTTACTTCTGCGCATCTAAAGCTGACCTACAAAAATTTATTTTTTAAGAAAGTGTTATAAATGTTATCTACTTGCACCAACATCCCCGCAGTGAGTACCACAAACACAAATGTCAAGACATACTATTTCACAAAACACCTAATGGATTCATTTTGCTTTTATTTTTTGTGCATTTTGAAGGTTGAATTAGAGTTTTGTCACCAATTTTTAACTAACCCTCTTTTGATAAACCACTCATATCGGCTTTTATGAAAATTCCAGGAGGATAACAACAATCCTTGATGCTGGATTATTAAAATCAGTGCAAAAGTGATGACCTGACACCCAAAAACCCAGGAGGGAGTTCGAGGGGGACAAGAAATTTCTCTTTGTTTCTGTTTATTCATTCATGAACAGCCGTGAAACAAGGACGAGCGCTCCGCGAGATTTGTCCTTGTTTGTGCCTTTTCATGAATGAATAAATAGATCAAGGGAAATTCCATTTCTCTGTCTTCACAAGTGCAGATGGGGACTTGTTTTAGTAATGGTGCCGGCGCCTGCACTGCTGTGTTTGACTGCTGTCAGGAGACACATCTGTTATTCTGCGCCGGGAGGAAGCCGGGCACCACGAGGGACAGACAGGCTTCAGCAGAGGCGTTTGTCCTCACACAGAAGAAGTTGTAATCCAATAACTGTGAGCCACACTGAGAATTTCTTCAGGTCAATGAAGCACAGGCTGGAGGAAAGCGGCTGCTAGAACACTGGGATAATATTGACTTACCTACTCAGCAGTGTGTGTTTTTTTTGTCAGTGTGGGTGAGTTATTTCTCAGGGTGTACTGCATGATTCTCTATGTGTGTGTTTACACGTGAGGTTAAGCGTGTAAGTGTGAATTGCAACTTTTGTTAGGTGGAACTATTTTTCTTACTGTTGGTCTGTCAAGCAAAGCACTTTCCAAACTAACATGCATATTTATGTTTTTCTCTCAGTATCTCCTATGTATAATTTTAGAATAATTCAACCTCTCAGTATATTTAAACATGTTGAAGAAATTGTTACTTGTTGTTTTGGTTGTTTTTTTTTAGAAAAGCTCAGGTGAATATTCTGACTTTTGATCACAGAAAATTAAAGTTTAAAGAATTCTGAGATTAAAGTCAGAATTTTTATTTTTCAGGTTCCCTAATCCTCTTCAGCAGGTTGAGATGCAAGGAGGAATATCTTCAAGAAACAAGTCAAATTCTCCTTTATCTCCTGTATCTTTAAACAAAACTCAGGTTACAGCACAGAAGGATCAGCGGTTCTGTGTTCACACCTCTGTTTTCTTTTGCTAAAAAGAAACATTTTTGCAAATGTTTCTTTTTAAGAAACACTTAAACTGACACTGCAACACGGATCTGAAGTGGCTTTCAGGTTGAGGTAAATCAGCAAAGGCAATGAAACCATTTAGTTCACAGTGAAGTTGTTTGTTACTGTAGAAACAGATTTAAATACTTGTTTGGTTCTTGAGTCCAGAGATTTGTCTGACATTTATTTTAGCACCTACAGCAGAGTATCACTGAAATATACATGAACAGGCTCTGTATATTTAATGAGTTTTGTGCTTAGAAATAAAAAAAAAAACAAGTTGGAGTGTGAAAAAGAATTTGCTTCCAACAGATTTGCTTTCTTTTTTCCCCTCATATCTAAATGTTTTGGTTCATTAAACACATTTTAATATCAAGCAAAGACAACCTGAGTGAATACAAGCAGCAGTTTTCAAATTCTGGTTTTCATTTATCAGTAAAATGAAGAAATCTCTATTAGAAACGGTCTGAAAACACAAGCAAAATCTAATGTGCTCCGAGCCTCGCTTCCCTAAAGTCAGAGTTCATGGTTTCAGAGTAAGAAAAGGACTTGGAAAAAACAGCCTCCACGGGACAAATTCACACAGGAACACCAATAACCTTTCTCAAGTTTCCTCAAAACATCTAGGTGATCTACTAACTGAACAGAAACTGAGAAATTTGCACGTTGTATTACATCAGGTAAAAAAAAAGGAGAAAAGAAAAACACTTCAGATAAACTATTTTATTCCTGCAGTCAATAATGGTGGTGGTATTGTGTTTTATTATTACCACATGCCTTAAATTTCATGTAATTGATGGAATCATGGAAATTGTACTACCAGAAAACCCTAAAGGAAAATGTCTAGTCATTAATTTGTTACTTTACATTAAATACACTTGGGTCATGGAGCAGGACAAGAGTTCAGCAAGTCAACATCTCACTGACAAAAAACTGAAGGTTTTGTTATAAATCATGACTTAAATCTGACTCAGATCTGAAGGCATACCTTTAAGGAGTTTGTAAATGTTTGAATGTTTTCCAATGTTGCAGAATCCAAATACAGTTTTCTTAGGTTAGACGGGAATTACATTTTTTTTTACATATTGCCAAAGTGCTACCTTATTACCTTAATAACTGAATTTGTCACTTGAAAACAGTCTCCTAATCATGTTCTCTTTGTCCGATATCTAAATCTGTGAAAAGAATTGGAGTGAAGGTTCATGAGATAACACTGCAGATAAAGTTACAAATAATATTTGTAAAAATAGCATTGATTGGTATTGATATTACTCCTATTTTGTTGAGAAGCTGCAAATCAAACTAATTTGTTTTACAGTGCAATGTATATTTACTAGCTGTTAAAGTGAAAAACCACTGAGTGTCGCAAGCAGCAGCAAAATGACAACAGGAGGTAACATTTTGTGGAAATAAAGCATTGGTTGGTTTATTAAAACAAACATCTAAACTCTTAGTGACCCTTTGAAGACCAGAATTAATTACTAGAATATATAAAGTACATGACAGCAAGAAAAACCTGCCAAGAAAGGGCAAGACTACTCAAATTCACAGCAAGATATTCAGAATGGTTCATAATGCTGAAAAAGATTCAAGGTTCTACATCAGTGGCAGAAAATGCATGTGGTGAATTTGTATTTGACTTTTTTTTTTTTTACTTTCTTGCTGTTGCTTCATTTCTATAAATGTTGTAAACACTGAAATTGGTCCCATGATGTGTTGATCCTTCTCTAAAATTAATTTTATTTATTAGCTGGAGGGAAAGCAATAAGAAAATTGACTATTGGATGAAAGCGTTTTCAGTCCAGTAGATGTTCAAAAAGTCTTAGAATTTAAGAAGTCTACTCTTGTCTTCATATTGTACCTGCATATTTATGCAGTACTTCTTTAACTTATAGGGATCAAATACTTATTCTAACAAGGCTTCTTTCTGAGCGACAGCTCACCTGACGCTTCCCTTATGTTGTTAACTTCACCCTACTGGCAAAGCAGTAGGCAAAATCATGTCTCATGAATTATGTGCATGCATTAGTTGATCCACATAAAAAAAGCCGGCTCATAATGGCCTTGCATTATACCAAATGGATTGTGTGCCACTGCTGTAAAGAGTCGAGATAATTCATGAGCCTGCAGCTTGATGTGGAACATTTGGAAAACTTGTGTTATATCGCGTGTCAGACTGTGTGTGGATTGCGTGTACCATCAGGATGGGGAAGTTCTCCTGTCCGGGTTTGAAAACAGCTCGATTGCACAGACCAGCCACGCGGGACAGGAACAACCAAGTACCAGAGTTCTTGTCAAAACCAGAACCTGGAAGCAGTGGAGAGGGACCTGCGTTAGACTTTATTTAAACAGAGCTCATTCAGTATTTATTCAACTGACTCAACTCTGGGTTCACAAAGTGGCACTGGATATTGCAGCTAAATAACACGTATCGAGGTCACTTAAGTTAAGAAAACAGTTTTTCTTTGACAGAAAAGATTTTTCAGTTCCCCAGTCTGGAAAATTAGACCTTTTTTTTTTTTTTTTACCTGGAATGTCTCCAAAATAAGAGCTAGTAGGAAATAGTTTGTATGAAAATTTGAGGCTAGCCACCCAATCGAATTGAAAATGACCCCCAGTCTGCTGCATTCATTTTTCATATTTGCCTGCATGTCGGAGTACTCGCTGTCAGTGCTGCTGTGTAAACAGACAGGCAGTTTGTGGCTGGAGTGGTTGAGAGTGACAAACATGGGAGGAGAAGCCTCATAAAATCTGCAGCAGTTGCAAAAACAAAATGCAGCATGTCGTTTCCTTCTCTCAAAACCACCGGCTACTCAATGAAAGACGACAGAGTAGTCAGTGCTCATTATTATGCATGGAACACCTGCTCCTTTTCTGCCCAACCTTTTGGTTAATGCTGGAGGCTTCTTGATGAATTTTGGCTTGATATATCCTTCAGTGGTAGGAGGCAGGAATCCGATTGGCTGCGCGGCGGCAGTCCTGCCGAGGAAGAGCTGTGGGTTGTGCCACCCACTGCACACTTCTTCTCAATTAATGAAACCAGCAGAGTGAACGGTCATGTTTGCTGGCAGTGGAAATATTGGCCAGATGAATTTTGGCAGGTGGTCCCTTTCCTCCTTCCTGCATTCCCTCACACTCTATAAATTGAACTTTCCTTAATTTACAGCAGGGGAACTAAGTGTGGAAACACATCAACATTTTTCTCTGTAAATGTATTTCTAAAATGCTTGTAATAATGAAACTGACAGCAGATTTTGGATACATTTCAAGAAATCTAAATAAATAAATAAATAGATGATGCAAAAGAGATCCAACAAGGCATGAACATTTCAGAAACCAGCTAAAATATGTCAGAATATTTCTCAGCCTATCTGTCTCACTAGTATCTCTCCCAGTGAGACAGATACATTACTGAGTGACAAGGAAATCTTTTTTAACACAGTTAGGACCATAATCCAATAATCCAGTGAGTAGAAATTAAGACAATTTCACCATCAACCGGAGTTGACCATGAGCTCATAACTAAATCTCACTGAAGTTAAAATAAACATTTAAAAATCTGAGATTAAAGAGTTACGGACCAGTAACAAGGGACTCCTCAGAGACAGTGAATTTGCAGGAACACATTTTCCATGAAGAGAACAAATAGTTCAAAAATCTGAAATTTCTGCTTTCAGACTCACTGCACAAGATTCGGCTGTTGAAGAAAATGCATGTTAGGGTGTTTTCACACCTGATAGTCCGGTAGACTCGGTTCGATTGGGGACCAAAATAGCAACATTTGATCCATTTTCAAACTCCTAGGAAATCCTGTCCATGTGAGGGCGCTACACCAAAAACCACTGAAGGAAACAACATGAATATCTCTGAAGAAGACATGAGCGCAACTTCCTTCTTTGCAAAATGTAAACAAAAATGGATCGTCATCAGATTTAAGAAATTGTAGGAATAAAGACCACAAGCCATTTCACCAGCTAGCGCTAGACTTGAGTGTTTGCTTTGGTTGTATCTACCCAGAATGCCTTGCACTGTAGTCCACTTCCTGCTTTTGGAGCGGTCTCCACACTTGGCATCCACATATGCATTCAAACCGAACCAGAGTTCACTTCTACTGAACCTAGACAAATTACAACACTGATCACCACCAAAATATAGTAGCAACAGTGAAGTTTGGGACTGGGAACGTCAAGGTGCGAGATAGTTTCTATGTTTATTATACTGGCAAACTTCATACAACTAAAGAAAGGATGAGTGGAGAAAAAGATTTGGAAATTTCTTTCAAGAATTTGTAGATGAGAACAGGGTGGGCCTTTGATCCAAGAAAACATCCTGGCTTCAGAGAAACAAAATAAAGCTGCTAGATTTGAGTAAAAGTGTTTAATACTTTATTACATAAAACTTAATTTCTAGACTAATTTCCAGCTTGCTGATCTTTTTGTGTTGGTCACTTGGAAACATTTACTGAGAAAAATGTTGACGTGGTGAATCCTCATTTTTCCAGATCTCTGTTGCTCCTCTCCTGTTTGAACTCATTTCTGTCTTACCACTCTGGTCCTCGGTGGTGTCTGCCTCGTGGATCTGATTGTCAAACCACATGTGGGCCACGGTCATACGGTTCTGGGTCAGCGTGCCCGTCTTGTCGGAGCAGATGGTGGAGGTGGAGCCGAGAGTCTCTACGGCCTCCAGGTTCTTCACCAAGCAGTTCTTCTTGGCCATTCGCTTGGCAGTGAGCGTCAGGCACACCTGGGAGGATGAAGGAGGAGAGGAAGAGGAGGAGATTGGAGGATGGTTGATTGTTAGTCGACGAGCGCAGAGAGCATATGAACGCAGTGGTGCATTCAAGCGCTTGTGCTTGTGAAACCATGCGTGGTGAAGGTGCCTGGTAAGAGAATGGGTGTGTGTATGTGTGTGTGTGTGCGTGTGTGTGTTTGATTGGTAAACAGCCAGTTAAGAGTCACATACAGAATAAAAAGACTGGACAAACATACACACCATAAGCTCCAATAGATTCTTCAACACAAACGAACTCAAACTGATGGCAACATTCCACCAAACATCTAAGAAATACACATTAAAATTCAGAAGGATGCTAAAAGAAACCAGTCGCTGAAAGTTAATTCATTTGCTGTGACCAGTGAAAAGTCAACTGATGGCGTTTCAAACGACATTGTCATCAGTCTCAGCTCATCCTCCTTATTGTCAAAGGAAAACTACATTTCAACAGTGAAATGTTTCAACTTTTCATTATGAATCACTTCAGAGAGCGCTTTAGGATCCAGGAAGCCTCAGGTGTAATTAACAACTATCAATAACGATGGCTTAGTTCTATTTCCATGTTTTGTAAACTGAACTAATGAACCAAAAACACAATATCAGGACTGTGATGTGATATCAGGACTGTGACATAGCAGATGAAATGGCAGAGCACGGCATCAGAAGTTTACAACTGGAAATACCCCAAGCCAATCCCAAGAATCAAACCAGGCCAATCAAGGCCAATTTTAGAGATAAGTATCAGAGTTCTCGACTAAAACCTGCCCAGCCTGATTTTACACTGTAAAATGTTTTTAAATCACTGCATATCTTTGTGCACTGGTAGCACATTTCTAATTCAACATATTACTACTCCAGTAAAAGTAAGTGGTTACTATCCACTTCTGTGCTTGTAAAGCTCTATAATTGGTATTAATCATGCATATTATCGAGTCCATAAATGAAACTGGGCATTCTGTATCATGTTAACTATCTTTCACCGTTTATGATGCTGGTTAGATAAAGGACTCAGTTTATTGGATGCTGCAGCTCCCTGTCAGACACAGCTGTCCCTGTGGGCGAGAACAAAGCTCAAACCCTAGTTTTACAAGTTTATGAAGTTAAAAAGAATTGCTAACAATAACTCTCTACTCTCTAAAATCTATATTAGTAATGAAAAGTAATCTTTACCTCATTGTTTTCTATTTTGTTTGGCACTATTATTCAGTAAACATGATGATTAGAGTAAGTTCAGCTTTTTAAACCACTAACAGTTTTGGTAAATACATACACTTAATACACTTCCTTTCTCTGAGGTTTTTGAGTTTTCAGAGAGTACTTTTACGTGTTTAAATTTTTGATCCTTCTCAGTTCAATAAATAATGATGTAGTGAAATCTGTGGTGAGTGTGGAGAGCAGATTTAAATCATTTTAGCTCCGGATGGAGATCTCCGCGTTTCCACAACAAAATGAAATAATTAATAGTGGGTGCTTTTTTTGTTTGTTTGTTTTTTCAAACCATGATTGCATTGGGTTTAAACTGTATGATTTACACAGGCTAAATCAAAGTCAGACTTAGAAAATTGGGTTCATCTTGAGCTAAACCTTTCCACAGAATGAACCTGGCATCCTGGATAATGAAAATCAAATACAGAATGTGTTGTAAATCATCTGACTTAAGCTGACACTAAACACTTTTTCCACTCTGTACTGGATTGCCAAGGGGTTCTGCAAAATGTGACGTAATCTGACAGAAAACAGGGAGCTTTTTGCAGCTTGTCACCGTACCTCTAATCTCAGGATAAACGTATCTGCATATAAATATGTCTGCATATGAATGTGTATCAAATCTGCATTAAAATATGAACGTGTGAAGGGAAGAAGCAAGAAAAGTATCAGAAATATTGTTTATCTTTACAGGCTGAACATCAGCTAATACTGAAGAACAAGCAGTCTTTGGTTGAATGCAAGAGCAACATCTGTGTGGAGGAGAGAATGCAAAAACATTGGACAGATGACAATCTCTAAATCTACAACAATTTTCCACACATTAACTTTTTTTATCATTTGTCTATGTTCAAACAATTACTGTTGCTCTAAAAAGGAAGTTATTTCCCCGACAGCCAATTTGTCTCTTTTTAGACATCAACTGACTGCACTGACAGAGAGAGAGAGAGAAAATGAGTCACCAGACTTCATTCAGTGTAGTTGGAATTGCTTTGCTCCAAATAGCAAAGTAATCTGACAAACAGCTTTAAATGCTAATCATACTCTGTGTAACCCAAAACTATTCGGTTGAGTTCACAAAAATAAATCAAACATCACATTCAATCCACCATAAAGTTCAACTTTTATGTACTAATTTTTTTCTTGCATCTATTTGGTTCTTCTTAGAAAATATAACTAACGCAAAAGGCTTGTGGCAAAACAACAAGATTTGTCTCAAAGGGTATATACTATAATTATTCCTTTGAAAGCCTAATATCAAGTTTCTTTCGGTAGCTTAAAAATGGGAAATCAAAAAGGCAGATGAACGAATGTATGTATACACACTCATTAATATTTTGGCAGATCTCCCTTGAGAAGTGAACAACTTAACTACTGATTTTTTTAAGTAGCCATCAGCAAGCTACTGGCAAGATTCTGTCTGGAGATTTGACCACTCATCTTGGCAGAAGTTCATTTTAATTGGTTTATTTAAAATGGCTTGTTTCCTGGCATGGGTCCAGCTTTTATGCATTCATTTTTAATGCAGAGATGGGAGCTTTGGGAAGGTCATTCCAGAAGCTTAACATTATCTATCATTCAGTTATCTATCTAACATTACCCCACTGTATCTATTCCACGACCAGTTTTGGTATTTGTTTGGCATCACTTTCCTCTAGAAACAAAAACAAAAAAAACGGTGTCCACGTTTCAGCTATCTGGACCAGCCTGCCACATGAGGTGAAAGAAAATTGGGTTAAGATGTTCAAGAACAACCCAAGAACCACAAACTCTCAACCCTGCCGCTGGAAAAGCGACACCAACAAACTCCACTGAAAATGTATATCTGGCTCCATGTTGGACGATAAAAACCTATCCAGGAAAAGGTTTTATGGTCAGAAGAAGAATGAGAACATCACCCAAAATGTGCACATTAAACCCAGTTTTAGCCTAGACAAAGCATGAAGGAGCCTCAAATTTAACCCTTTTAAAACATGTGTGTATTATGCAAACTGATTCATGTGATTTTTAGCAACATTAACAAGAAGGGCAGTGAAATATTCATTTAGATTTATGTCATATGCCTTAGAATGCATCTCAAAATATTTTGTAAAGATGCAACACATTACTGGACATCTTGCCAAACAATAAGAAGGACATAAATTCAGATTTTTACTGTAAATGTTTGTTTTTCAAAACATCCCTGGTGTAGATTATCATGTAATCACTCCACCCTGGAAAAAGACTGTTAAAATATCTGATGAAAAGGTCAAAAATATTAAATTCAGGCATATGATGAATGTAAACCTGAAGCATATTTTTGACACCACAAAAAAGTATTATACTTTAATAATTTGAACTAAATGAAACATTTCCTTTACAAAATCCCACAAATATTTTTTGTCTTTTTAGTGCAAATATTTTAGTACATTTGAATGAAGAAAAAATATCTTAAAAAGTAACTTTTCAGCTAGTTTAACACATTTGTTTTAAGTTAATAATGCTTGGATGTAGATGCAAACACTAATAGTTCCACTGTGATTTTTTAAAACTTAAAACAGGAAAAATGTCTTGTTATAAACACTTGTTATAAGTGTTTTTAATTTTTTTAAAAATGTTTTTAATCTATATTCAAGAATTATTTACTTAAAACAACTCATTACGTCTTGCTGAAAAGTTACGTAATTTTGTTTGTCTTATTTCAAGTGTACTAAGATATTTGCACTAAAAACTAGACAAAAATACTTGGTAAGATTTTGTGTTTTTATACTGTACAGCAATAGTGTCCTAGGTGTGGCTTGGGGGCCATTTGTGGCCCTTGAAATGATTCTGTTTGATCCAAGACCACATGTCAAAACTGGTAAAACTTTGGCCAACAAGAAAACAATTCATGACCCAAAAATTATGGAAATTGTCTGCTTTTCTTAATAAGTTAACAGTCCAAAATCCTTTTTATGTTTTGGATCTGTCTTGATATAAAGATGTTTTTTTTATTTATTTAATGTGTTGTTTAGCCGGTGAAAAGAAATTCACCAGTTTTGGCCTTCAGGGCAAACGGTTTAGCCACCTCTGTTCTAGAATAAAGTGTGTTTGTTCAAAATAAACTTCTCTAATCAGAAAACTTCTCCACTTCCATTATACCAAACCTTTTGCCCTCCTCACCGTGACCGTGGCCAGCAGGCCTTCAGGCACGTTGGCCACTATGATGCCGATGAGGAAGATGACGGCCTCCAGCCAGGTGTAGCCCAGGATAAGCGACAGGATGAAGAAGCTCATGCCCAGGAAGACGGCCACGCCGGTGATGATGTGGATGAAATGTTCAATTTCGACGCTGATGGGCGTCTGGCGCACCTCCAGTTCAGACGCCAGGGTGGCGATGCGGCCCATCACAGTCTGGTCACCAGTGGCTATCACAATGCCACGAGCGGTGCCTGATGGGAGGCAGAAACTCTGAGTTAGTTTTACACTAAAAGTTGGATAAAAACTTCTTGACAAAGTAATCTAACATTTAAGGTCATCTAACTTCACATCAAAATACAGAGGGAAGCCTGAAATAATTGATCAAATCGGTAAGCATTTCAATTGGAAGCCTCAAAAAGGCTAAATATTTTTATCAACATATTTTTCTTTGTAATGGGAGCTCTCTAAAGTAAATTCATGGTAGATCACAAAGTGTCAGAGGCAGCTTTCAGACAGGTGGCCTGATGCTGTCTCTGTGAGGAATATGAAAAGGGAATAATGAGTGTTCATAGTGAGGAAGTCATGACAGAAGGTAAATAATGTATATTGTGAACATGAAGGAGGCCTAATGCTGAAGATGACGGCTGAATGCAGAGCTATGATAGATGGAAGTGAATTATAGGTGCCTGCTAGAGAATGATGACTGGGCAACTAAACAGATGCTAAACTAAGTGTTTGAGCAAAACATCCATTCAGCTAGCTTGTACCTGTCCACCACTGACAGCTGAAGTGATTTTCATTGATTATCCTGATGCAATGTTTCTATGGGCGGAACAAAATGTCTAAAACCACAAAGGTACAAAAAGATGAAAGGGCAAAATCAATGTCAGAAATTGATTAGTTCCTTTTTCTGTTGTCAAGTTTTAATAAGTCAACAATTCCATTTAGAGCATATTTAAAATTATTTAAAAATGTTCATTTAACTCCATATTCATTCAAGAATTCACAATAATTGAACCATAGACTTCTTGATTAAAGCAAAAGAATAAATTCCTCCCTTCTTGACTAAACATGACTGCAGGAGAAAATAAATAATCCAGATAAATAACTCATTCTTCACTATTTATCTGCAGCAATCAGCTTCTAAAATTATCTGTTTATCTGTTTTCTTAAAATAATTAATGGAAATTGACAAGATTGCTCAACATTAAATTATGTGTTGATTACTCAGACATTTTAATGTTTGAACACAGTGATGCTCAGGCGGCTGATGTTAGGCAGTCAGCATGCTTGGCTAATTTATCCTTATGTTGCCATACAATCTTGGGCCAGCTCTGATCCTATATTTACAAATATTTGTTGAATATAAAGCATGCTGCTATGTAAATAGCTTAATTGAATTATTAATACTGAATTACTAAATAACAATTATTTCATATTGCAATTCCAGGTTATAATAATCATCTTATACTTTGTCCAGTGCTACATCGTAAAAAACATGCCACATAAAGGTCATGTTTTTCCTCTGACAAAGTTTTAAATTTAACTTTTAAAGATCCATAAATTCTTTATCTGTAGTTAGTTAAAGCAGCAGTCGAATAGTTGAAGTGTTGTAATGTTTATGAAAAGTGAAATTACAGTGTGAGTGAAGGTAATGGATTTTAAGTCAAAATTTGTTTTGTTTTGAGGGATTTTAAAAAATATGCATGTCTCACAATTACATAGTTCTTAAAGGACAAAGTGAAGAACATCTTTGTATTCTGATCAAAATATTCTCATATCTATTAATGTTAAAGTTTTTACAAATATCTTCCAAACCCAACAAGGTGAAACACTTTAATGATTTCACCTGTAAAATCTGTTGCAATGATGAATGGGATAAATTTAGAGGAATCTGACACTGTAACACATTCACAAGCATTTCAACTAGAGGTAAATCTAACCAGTTAATTTTAAATATAAGCCTCAGTGCCAATCCTTTTGCAATAAAGATCAGATTCTTCACTCTAGTGTAGGATGCACACATGGAGGAATGCTGGCCTAGCTCATTATTGCACTGAAACACATTCATGGTTGGATAGAGAGTCATAACAATGTTTTGCACCAAATAGTTTGAAGACAGCCATCTTGAGGAGATAAGAGGCAATCTTCGTTGGATTTGGCCTACTGACCCTCGACACAGTTGGTGGAAAAGAAACAGATGTTTCGGGTCTCCAGCGGATTTTCATGCGTTAACTCGGGGGAGCGAGTCTGAGGTTCAGATTCTCCAGTCAGAGACGAGTTGTCCACCTTTACAGGAAAAAAGAGGAAAGATGGAGAAAACGTTATCCAGTGACACCGACGTATTCAACGAGATAAAGGTGGAGAGAATTACTAGAACGGCGATGAAAAGGAACCAGTAATCGTTTTTAAATCGATTAATATGACAAATTTCTGTGGCTTTTAATTTCAGATCTGAAGAAGGTTTGTACCACTAATATGCAATATATTAACATTTTGATCAATAATACACCATTCATCATCCTCTATAGTTATAGGTAAATATATGTTTGGAAACATTTTATGAAATTGTATTGATGTTTCCCAAATTTTTTTTTTTTTTCTACCTTCTTTAATCTCCTCCACATCCTGTGTGCTGTCTAGATAAACTGGGTCCAATCCCAGATTTTATTTTTATTTTTTTTACCATAGTTGCAGTTATTATTACTGACCACAGATATCTGTCTAAACTCCAAATTTAAGTAGGAAGCAATTTTTTATTTTAGCATTTTCTGCATTTTTGAACACATATCTACTCTGCCACTTTTTGATGTTTCCTCCATGTTTAAGGGGAATTTAAGAAATATAAACCCCTGCAATTATATCCTATTTATATTCTGGCCAAAGAGAAGGTCTTTAAAATACTGATTGATATTAGAAAACCAACATTACAAAAACAAAAAAAAAACTTTAGCATTTCATTAAAGTAAAGGAACATTTTTTTATTGTAATATTTCTAGAGAGAAACTCAAAAGTGCATCACAGATGAGAGAGGATTTTGTCCTTTGGATTTGACCCGGTTTTGCAAATAAAAAGATGAGAACTTCAGAATTTAATAACTGTGGCTAAAAGTAGTTTTGAGATAAGGATAATCAAAAACACTGGTTTGCCTGTAGAACTATAGATCATCATTGATGGGATAAAGTTAGAAGACCTACTTAAGAAATCTCCATTTGAGAATCAAAATTAATATTTTTAACAAAACAATTGAAAAAGGCTAAAATATTTCATTATAAAACCCTTAGGACAGCAGTGAGATTCCAATCCCAGTTACCCAAAAGCAATAAAACAGAGCATCGGTATGTTAATAATAACTTTTTAAAAATCTAATGACAGTGTTTCAACAGATCATCATAAAACCTTTGGCTCCTGTAATTTTCATGTTACTGGATTTACAACCAGACTTTTGGTTTATGTTCAAATATGAGAGAAACTAATAAAACTACTAATATTCTCAGCAGACCGTAGGAATCATTTGCAGTAAAGATGCTGAGGAAGTGTCAAAATCAGTTTGCGAAAAAGTTTATGTTGCATCTGTTTCTTGTTAAAACTGTTCACAAATGCAAAGTAAAAATATAGAAAACATCTCCATGGTAACAAGACAAAGTAATAATGTCATGACTTTAGTTTGTGAACTAACTTTGCAAAGTTATTTACATTTCTTTTGTCTTGAAATAACTTTAAAAAAAATAATAGTAATAAAATAAATAAAAAATAAAAAAATTCAACCATACATTATTTTCCGAGTTTTTATCATACATCATATTTCCGTTTTACTCTTCTCTTTGATTAATCAAAGAGAGAATCAGAAAATTTCTTGTCATGCAGCAACAGTCTTCAGTCAGAGGCCTCTTCAGATGTGTTGCAAGACTGACAGCTACTGGAGAGCCTTCCAGCCCACGACTATGACAAGTAAAGTAGTTTTGAATTGAATTGAATGGAAGAAATAAATTATCCTTTAGAGTAAACTGTACCAAATCATAATACCTTAAGCTCTTGCATAACTGATGTGACATATTTTCCCCTTCCTAATTGGTTACTCTCAGTTTATAACTGAAATTCCAGATGGTTTTCTTAAATATCTTCAAAGAATAGCGTTTGGAAAATGTCTGACTTTTAAGAAAACAACAGCAGGTGAAGAGATAATTGGATAAACCATCTGGTTTATCATCAGTAAGATTTTAAAAAAAATTTTCTTTATGTTTCTTTATGTTTTTTAGTCCATGGCAGGGTCTTTTGAGTCTATGCTTGACCCAAATAAGTTTCCTCTTGTATCATCATTAGGCCACAATCAATGTGTTGTTGGCAAATTATTAAATCCAAGCAAAAATATGTTATATTATTTATTTTATACCCTTTTCTCTCAAGTGCTCTGGTAGGACGGTTTTTTAAAACACCAGATAACATACATCACTGTCCAAAGGTAATTTGTGTTCAAGGTTGCCAGCATGTATATATTAAGGAGAGAAAAAACAAGGATGCAATCATTTCAAAAGCTTATTGATTTGTAAACTAGAAGAACAAAACATCATCCGCAGGTCAAAGATTACGTCAGCTAAGTTGTCACGGTGAAGGCCTTCTGGAAAGGTGAAATTTCTGCATATAAGTTCATATCGCTTATTATAAAATGTTATGTTCAATTCCAGATTTTTGTTGAAATAGATTTTTTGCGTGTGGTCGTTCATTCTGCTAATTAAACTCAACCACAACGAGGCTTCAGTGTGAACAGTTTACAACCCCAAAGTGACCTGAATGTGAGGAAGAAGAGCGTTGACGTCAAAGAGCTGCGCTCTGTTTATGATGGAGTGTTTGTGAATTGATTTTAATGTTTATTCAGCAACGGGAGCCAACAGTTTTATTAAATGGTAATAAGATAAAGAAAGCTAATAAAAAGAACTTACCACTAATAGCAACGGCTTTTGTGGAGCATTGACTGCAACTTCCTTTGAGAAGTTTGTTTGCTAGACAGAGCAAGGAATGTCTGACTTTGATATGATGCGTTTAGTGACACAGATTCTCTCTTAAGTTCATAATCATAATTTTTATCCATTGTTTACGTCCTGATTTTCCACATCTGACAAAATTATGACATTTCTCTTATCAATGAAATCAAAGCCAGGTAAAATACAACATGACTGTTCAGACTGCAGATGTTTTGAAAACAATCAAAAACGATCCGAATTAGTACCACATATGGAGGTGGCACAGATCGGACTGTGAAAAGATTGAAATTAGATCGTTCAGACTGCCTTGAAAAAGTCAGATATAGATCACATATAGATAAAAAAAAAGCAGATTTGGGTTGTATTATTCTTATACTTAGGGTTATCAAACTATGAGATTCTCAAACTGTTCCCTGATTAAATATGTTAAAACATCCACTCAACTTAAACCGTCAAACCTTGGAGTTTCTCAAATTAAACTTTAAACAATTGAGCCAGTTTAAGTTTAATGACACTATCGCACCACTAGAACTACCTGTGAGACCTTAAAACTTTGCGATTTGACCTTCGGTCCAATACCTTACATCCGCTAGAAGAGATCACCCGGAGGTCAGCAGGAACCCGGTCTCCACCTTTAATCTCCACCAGGTCTCCCAAGACAACAAATTCTGCGTTGATTTGCAACTTCTCCCCCTCGCGAATAACCATCGCTTGCTGGCATGTAGATAAAGATGAAGAAAAACTGTCAGGAGGAGACAGGGAATCTTGCACAGAGAGAGGATTTAGTAAGATGAGGAGAGAGATGTTTAAAAAAAAGCTGCCAGAGGGGGTAGTAGTATATTAAAAGCTGATATAGAAGAAAAGGAGGAAGACGGAAAAGATAGGTAAGGGAAAGAGGCAAAGGAAAGGGAGGGAAAAGAGCATAAATAGATTAAAGAATTAGGCAATCGAAGAGCTGGAGGTGGATAACGAGAGGGGAGTTTTTATGCAAACACACTCACAATCCAGAGTTGGCTCAAACATTTATTTTCCTTTGTGCAAGCTTATTAGGTTTCCACTCAAGTGAGTGTGTAAGCCCTACTTGAGGGATAGCTTATTGATTCAGAAAGCTCTGAGACTACACCAGCCACCTAATGCATCACCGTACCTGTGGCACCATTTTCTTGAACGAGTCCATGATGCGAGAGCTCTTGGACTCTTGGAAGTAGGAGAAGCACCCAGTGATGATCACCACGGCAGCCAGCACCACGCCCAGATACAGCTGAAAGAAAACAGAGGCGAGCCACAGGGGACACAGCGTCATTACCCGCTTAATGGACTTTGTTTCAGGCATGTTAGAGCACAGAAAGCATCTTTAAATTGCTCAGAACATAATGTTAATTATAGATCTAATCCTTGCAAAAGTATTTATAACCTTTGACCACTAGCAACGTTTATCACATTAACACCACAAACTTATCAGGATTTTAGACCAACACAGCGTAGTGCACAAGAATGAGGTGAAGTAAATGTTTTGGTTTTTTTTTTTTTTTTTTTACAAATTAAACTCTGAAAAGTGTTTTGTCCATTCAGTTTCACCCCCCTGAGTGGCACAGAAATACCTTTTGTTGCATTTCCAGCTACAGGTCTTTTGAGGCATGTCTTAACCTGCTTTGTACATCTGGAGAATGAATTTTTCCCCACTATTCTTGGCAAAATAGTGAAAGCTCAGTCAGATTGAATGGTTTTTACTGGATTTAGATGTGTACTTTGGGTCATTCTAACACATGAATGTACCTCTAAGTCGTTCTATTGTAACTCTGGTTGAATGTTCGGGATTGTTGTCCTGCTAAAAGGTTAAAGTGTGCTCCAAAACTCAGATGTTCTGGGTTTTACCAATTTTACTCTTAGAATTTTGTCTTTTGGCTGAAGAAAAACATTTCCACAGCATGATGTTCCCACCATACCAGCATGGGTATGGTGCATTGCCTTGTTGTTATATTTTTAAAGATTGTCCCACCTGTGGCTCTCTTGGCTTCTTTTAAGTGTAATGTTTTCCTTCATCAGCCTGGTCGTTTAGGTAGATGGTCATGTTTTAGTAGGTTTGCAGTCGTGTCACTCTGTTCATTTTCAGGTGATGGATTAAACATTGCTCTATAATGTTCAAAGCTTGGGATATTGTTCTATGACCTAACTAAAACTTCATCCCTGATCCGTCTGGTGTGCCTCTTGGACTTCATGATGCTTCTTATTCTCAATGTTCTCTCATTTTTAAGGCCACCACAGAACATCTGCATTCTGCATCATTTGTTACATTTTCAGCTGGTGAGGTTTGCTTTCACACTACAGTGTGTGAAATGAACTAAACTCTTTGAAAAACATCTTCCCCCTCCTCACCTGTGGGGGCGCTGCACCAAGAAGCACTGAAGGAAACGACACAAAAACCTCTGAAGAAGAGCACAACATCCTTCGTCACGAAATGGAAACAAAAGGAGTATTTTCAGATTTTAGCGGTTGTATGATTTCTCTTTGGTCTTTGGTAAATGATGTCAAGCTATTTCCCCTGCTAGCCCTAAACTTGCACATTTGTTTTACTGGCATTTACCCAGGATGCCATGCGTTGTAGTCTGCTTCCTGCTTTTGGAGGAGTCTCAGCCTGGTGTTCACATACGCATTCGAACCGCACCAGAGTTCACTTCGACCAAACGAAAGTTTGGGTTTTATCAGAGTTCAATTATGAATTCACACCTCCCCAAACAAACTGTATTTTCTGAGTAAAATAACAAAAGTTTACTGTTAAGGGAATTTTTGAATTGAATTGGTTCAATTTAAAAGTAAGATTAGGGTTTGGTTTTTTTAATGAAAAATGTGATGATCATCATTTTCCTTTCACTTCAAAATTATCCACATATTTATGTTTGGTTGTCAAATAAAATCCCAGAATAAACATTTTAGTTCAAAGGGATATCAAAATTTATACAAGTCGCTGCAGCTACAGAAGTTCACACGCATCTGTAGAACAGAATGTTTTGTCATCTTGACATTCAGCTTTAGTCCAAGAGAGCACCTGTCTGAAATTGTGATCCGTTGGGCCACCAAGAGAGTGACTGTTGCTTTGTAGTCTTGTATCATTTTCAGAGATATGTTATGGCATATTGTTGTTTTGCTTTTAGTATCTATTTTCAGCAGTACAGCAAAAAAGCTTCTACGGGTTCATCTCTCACTGATGCAAACAAGACAGCCAGTCAGTCTGGATAAAAGCGTCTCCAGCTGGTGCACTCTCTGCCTTGGACTGCTGGAAAATAAAAGTCTTAAACCATGAGAAGTTTGCTTTTTCCGTGGTTCTGCTTTTATTTGAGTGCAATAACAGAACATTCTTGCTGTTTCCCTTTTGAAAGACTTTTTTTTATTACTACTGTGGATGTGCAAATGTTCTGAACCAGGAAATAAATCTGTATCCTCAGAAAATCCCCTGTCACAGTTAGCATTTGCCACAAACATAGTTTTTTCTTTGCAGCTTCTGCTTCTGTTTTGTCCCTCATGGTATTTGCAGATTTTTCCTCTTTATTTTTCCCTCTGCTTGTTGTGGAGGAAAGCTGCTTTCGCTCACCTGCTGTGCAGAAACGTAGGTGCTGCATCTGTCCCAGCAGGTGAGTTTGAGCATTTTAAGCATGAAAGAGCCAATATGCAAACATCTAAACATGAAGCTTAAAACTGTGCAAATAATTATCCAATTTAAGGACAATTTTAAACACCAGAAAATGTCAGAACACTTTTATCACTAGATAATATGCTTTTATCCGACAATAGGCATATGCGAGGCTCTGTGGGAGATGATTTTAATCTTAAATAACTGTCTGAATTTTACAAAGTGTCAAAGCTGCAGTCAGTGAGAGCTTTGAAGCAGCTCACCAGAGCATCCAGCTTTACACACTCAGAACTGAACGGAGAGATTTAATCGCAGGGAGATAAAGGTTATCGTGAGTGTGCACGGCTGTATCTACTGTATGTTATGCAATGGTTTAAAGCTGACTGGAGAATAGTCAGAGCTGAATGATGATTGCATTATGACTCAGAGCCATAAGGTGCAGAATGAGTGGCGATTACTCTATTTGCTCCATGGTTGACATGAGTACTTTTCCAAAGGTATGCCAGGAATTTGTTGGTTTTTTTTTAAATCAGGGACAGTTCTCACACTGCAGACAGTCAAAACCAGGAAAACTTTTAAGGAAGGGGAACCATGAAGAGGTTGCTTTGGGTTCAAAGCCTCGGCCTGTTTGCTGCGTATCTTCTAATTCTCTTTCCTGTCAAAATACTGTTCAGTAAAGGCCTCCAGTGCTTATAAAACCTTTAAATAACAAGAAAAAAATCCAAGAGGCAATCTTTATTGAGAGATGTAGGACAAAGTGAAGCTGCTGAATGCCTTCAAGTATGTTATTTTGTAATCATTAGAAGAGAAGAGCTACCCATCACGCTCCACTTTAAGTAAATGTTGGTTATTTACGTCTTTTATTCATAATGAGGTAATTTTCCTGGGGAATCATATTGCCAGCTTATGTTTAGTCAAAGTCACATCAACATGTTTTTATTAGTCTCCCTTGAGAGGAGTATGTGTTGAACAAAGGGCAGTGCTGCAACACAGAATGTAAAGAAAAACAAACAAAGATTTACTGCAAAAATAAAATGGTGTGCATTAAAATTTTGTGCTAATCCTGAAGACAAACATAACCTATAGACTTATTATAAAAAGACTGTCCATTCGTGTTTGTGGTTGTTTATCTCCTGTTTTAGCCATTAATAGTCATTAATAGTCATTATATATTAAAATACAATCATAAATAAAGATCTTTTTTGCTGATATCCTGTCAAAATTCATGTTTCATGTGCTCAATAATACAAAGTTTTCTATAACACGGACAAAAGTCTCTGTTGAAGTGTGCCTTCAAATATTCAAACATTTAAAGATGAATTGTGAAATGCTCTTCAATTATTAGGTTTTTTGTTGTTGTGTTTTTTGCTGGGGGCCTTTTAATAGCTTACTTTTGATTGTTTTTCTCTTTTTAATGCCACTTAAAATGCTTTACAAAATACAAAAATACATAACTACTATAATATACATTACTGATGGTAACAGAAGCAACTTTAAAAAGCATTGTTGAGGTTTTCTGCCAATTTGCCAATGTTATTTATAGCCACACTGAATGAGCGCTCTTCTAAAAAATGTTGGTCAATCATAGCAAAATATGTTATTTTCTGCAAACCAATAGAGAGTGCTCATTTGCAGATGGATTTTGGAGACAGCAAAGCTCACACGTTTGCTCTCACTAAACCGGCAGCATATAGAGAACATCATACATCCAGGAGCTGCACCTAATGCATGGAGAAATAAAAATATTGCATTTAATGGGAGAAACCTTCCACAAGTGAAGGCATTATGGTGTATTGTTATAATTGTCAAGCAATTTTGTTCAATAATCCTCTAAATATGTTGAGTAAGTGATGGTTCCTGACAGCAGGGAGGCTTGTTTAATAACCAAACTATTTTAGTGCAAAGTTAGTCTATTGTATTATATTTTGACGAATAGCATCTTGCTGATATAAGCATTTGTGTCATTAATAAACTAAATTATCCTGGGATAATTTAGCTCATGCTGGAGCTACAGTTTCTTCACTTAAGATGGCAGAACAAAACATGACTGGAAAGAAATATAGTGTTTCCTTTTTTTTTTTACTGGATTTATGGTTTTGTTCATCTAATTTCATTAGGTTTAGATAGAAAAAGCTTCGTAAGCCTCAGGGTTGGACTAGACTGATGAGTTTGTGCAGAAAAAGCAACAGTCTGATTTTGTATATGAATGTTTAATGTCTGATAGTTTGATTGTTCATCAAATTGAGCAAAAACTATAACTATAGCCATTTCCATTCACGCAACTTTGAGCAATTTATTTGAGTAGATTAATGATTTTGTTTTTATAGGAAACAAGAAATAGCATCTCAGAAGATAATTTATTGTTTTATAAATAAATGAACACTGTAATTTAAAAAAAAATAAAACCAGGTTGTTAAAACTAAACTCAAAGTTGATTGTTTTTGCCTTCAAGCATAACATTGCCTGTCTAATGGGGTGTTAAACATGACATGTTAAACCATGCACCCCAATAAACCCATGAAGACATGAGCTACGGTAGCAACAAGATGTTAGCATGAGATAATTTTCGTCATGGAAGTTGTAAGATGACCCTGGGTAAATCAAACAGATGCTTTATGTCATTGAGGTCTGGGTAATTTGGAGGCAAAGTCAATACATCAAAGCCATTGTTGAGATATTTTTATTTTGTGTCAGGATCTTTTATCCAGCTAAAAGTGGCCCCAGCCATCAGGGAATATTATTAAAATGACCCACAACAATGGTTAGGTAGGTGGTTTCAAGTATGGTAAGTGTGATGCATAACTCAAGCTTTTCCCAGCAGAACAAGCCTCTGCAGGCGTGTTTTTCTTTCCATGCATCCCGTGTTCCCAGGTAAGCGGTGCACATGCATCCAGCCATTCAGATGATGTAAAATAAAACCTAATTCATCACAATCAGACCAGGCCACCTTCTTCCTTTCCTTTCTGGACTGATTCAAATGTTCAGATGCCCACTGTTGGTGGGCAGAGGTTGGCATGGAAACCCACAGTGGTCTGCGACTATATAGCCTCACAGAAACTGTAATGTGCTGTATTTAGAGTACTGACTTCGAGTTCATTTGTTTTACCGCACAGGCCAGCCTTTGCTCTCTATGTGCATCGATGACCCACCGTTCCTTCCTTGAACTGCTTGACAGATGTAAACCCTGCAGACCAGGAACAGCCCACAAGAGCAGCAGTTTTGGAGATGCGCTGACTCGGTTGTCTGTTTTTTTTTTTGCAATCTGGCTGTTGTCGAATGTAACAAATATATTTCCCCCACAGACAGCTGCTATGATGAGGAGATAATTAATGTTTTTCAGTTCACCTGACTGCAGCCATAATGTGTATAGCATGTTATCACTGCACAGTGAGAATAGTTTCTTATACTTCAAAACTTCAATAAAACACAGTTTGCACGGATTTGTCTGAACAAAATGAATGGAGCTTGGAGAAAAAAATTTAACCATAAATAGGGATGTGCTGATCCAATCATGTGGTTTCAGACTGGATCAGGATCTGGATCCTATCAAAATAAGGGATCAAATATACTGTATATGTATATTTATTCTAAAAATTCTGTTATTCCAAATAGGAACAGTACCTACCGCTATGTGAGGTTATAATCAGACTTGTCTCAAAACAACACACCTGTGCAAACAAAACTGTTGCACCAAAAAAAAGAAAAAGAATATATATATATATATACTTGTGATTTACACAGCCTGTTAAATGATAAATAAGGTGGATAAAATAAAATATAAAAGAAATGCCAAAGCTCTTTCTTCACTTCTCATTTTTTTAAATGTGTTTTTGAAACATCAGGTCAGGACATTAATCGTTTAATACTCAAAATTATGATGGTGAATTAGGACCATCGTAGAAAGAAAAGAAGGAAGTAATTTCAGCTAAAAAAGTCAAACATTTTTAGATTAATCTCAGAAATCTTTTAGAAAAAAAAACATGGAAACGTCTGAGTTTCAAAAGTTGAAAATAGAGTCTCAAAAGCTGGAGATTTTTTGAGTTTCAAAAGTCAAAGATAATCCAGTTTTCCAATTTGTTTTTACTTTTTCTTGAAAATTTCTGAATGTTTTATGACAAATTTTTGAGTTTTAAAACTCAGACATTTCCTTGTTTTTTTCTTCTAGATTTTGTTTTTGTGGATGTTTACTCCTTTTTTTCTGTCTGCAATAGCCATGGTATGCATCATACAAAATCTCAGAGGGCAGGAAACTTGATGGGGACACCCCTAAATTAGAGCATGAAGTAGGGGTCAGCACATCTGTAGGGAAGATGTGTGCTTTGGCAGAGCTGCAGTGTGTATAGTGTGCTAAATGCTTTTACATGCATTTTCTCACGTTGTCGTTGGCCGGCTCGTCCTCCACAGCCGCCTGGATGCTGTAGGCCAGGAAACAGAGTACAGCGCCGATCCACAGCAGGATGGAGAAGCCACCAAACAGCTGACGACAGAACTTGACCCACTCTGGGGTGGTGGGAGCCGGAGTCAGCGCATTCGGACCGTCCCTGGCCAGAACTTCTGCAGCTCTGCCGTTGGTCAGGCCCTGAGGGAGAGCAATTTTTAGGGATGAATGTCCTTCTGCTTGCAGTGGATATCTTTTTACAACACAACGGCCCAGTTTCTACCATGGCTTAAAGGCAATTTTACTGCTTCAGCTGCAGAGCATCAAGTATTCCTGCCTGGCCTATTTAACACAATAAGCACAATAAACTGGGTGACTCTGCCTGTAAGAGTTCCTTAGCTGGGACTTTATTGAACATTTTACTCAGATGTCATGGTCTGATTTACATAAAATCTCTTTATATACTTTAAATACCTGGAATACAAAAATGTTATTAGACTTTCTAGGAACTCGCACTGAATTCATTTGTGCTGCCTGAACCTTTACCTGCGCTCCCAGTGATTCTATTTTTTCATAATCTAACCAAGATAAAATCTGCTTCACTTCACCTGCAAGGCCGCAATATCAACCCTAACGGCAAGCAGCAAATGTGGCAACAGCAAAAAGGCTTTGTGATGTGCTTGTCTGTCCGTGTATGCGATAGTAGGATTTTTTTTTTTTGCATCAAAGAATGCAAGTTTGTTTGTGTGTGTGAGGGATTAAAGATGAAGGACAGCCCAGGTGAGCCGGGCGCGCCACAGTGGGTCGAAATCAACCAAAAACGCGCTTGGTCTCGGTTTGCATTTTGCCTTCCAGGGAAGGCAAGCACAGATTACATCTTTATGTGGGATATTATAGCAACTCTTTATTGTGTGCTTGTGTGTAAGTGAAAATACAGGAGGCCCGTGTGTGTGTGCTGTTACCCGTGTCAGGTCCACTCCATAGCGTTTTCCCACTTCATCCACAGATATTTTATGGTCATCCTGCAAGGATAAAATATTTCCTTGTAACTTGTGCTTCGGCTGAACACAAACACAGTCCGTATTTGGCAAAGCATGAAATGAAAACTAGTTATGATTCTATAAGGAGTCATTCAGTGTTATATACTATGTGATCTGAAGCTGTATGGCTGCTGCAGGAAAAGCAAAGTCCCACTACTGCCCCGTCTTACTGAAAAATGCTTTATTCTCAGTTTCCAACCGGGCCCAGAGGATTCAAATAAATGATTCATGTCTCATGACAGATCAGAGAGGTCAAAGATGTCCGACCCCACTGCATCTCATTGTGCAGAAACGCATGAGTTTTGTTTTCTATAAATGTATGTCTGCTGCATTCAAGAGCGACGGCTTATGATATTATTCATAAGGCAAGCTCTCCAAATGTACAGAAATGCACGCTTCTGTAAAATGATTGTGCTTTGTGAATTTATTCTAATCCAGAATGAGTCACATGTTTACAAAGTCAAAGGGACAATTTTGTCTATCTGAAAGCGCAGCTGGAGAACAGGTCAAAGTGACATTTTGTTCTTGGCAGTATATTGCCGTTTTTCACTGATTGTTATCATTTCTGGAAATAATTTAAATCCTTTCCTCTGTTGATGAAAAGAATGTTTGTATCCAGGCTGAGTGAGAGAGTGTCTGACAATGAAAATAATGCCTTATTTTGTAGAATTTGGTCAAAGAACGCTGGTTTCAGCTAAATAACAGCTGTGAAAATCAGATTAAACAGAAAAATATGGCTATCTGAAGCAGGGTTGAAAACACCTAACATCAAAATTGTCTGTGCATATTGAAGCAAACATCTGGCTCAATCTGGGGTAAAAAGTAAACATCATGGTTACATCTAGAAAAATAATTATTTATTTGCATCATCCATTGCTGAATTGAACCTAAAATTTGGATTTCACACAGCTAACCAGCTAACAGCTACTACACTGCTCTCAGTATTCTAGAGCTACATATACTGTACGTTCTCATAGGAATTGTCTAAATTTACATAAACTTTAAAACATAGCTGGCATAATTGTTTTCCTTTTACAGAAGAATTTAGAGCACAAACTCACTCTGGTGACATTTAATCACATTCCATTCAAGTACAAAGGGCTGCTGTAAAGTAAACCCTCCTGACAAATATTAGCCATTTTCTGCAGGGATTAGCAGAATGTTTATTCTTCCATCTGGTGAAATGATGTGCAGGCAATCAGATTTTATTACACACTCAGGTTTTTATGAGGACCTTTTGTTGATAAAATACAATTCCCATTGTTTAAAATAAAAACTTAGACAGAAGTTCAGTGGCGAACTAAAGGTAGACATGAAGTTGTTTGGCAAACGTGGATAATTTGAAGGAATTCCAGGTACTTTTGTTTCAAAACTTTCTGCTTATGTGCCAGAATGTACGTACGGCAAAGCCCTTTTCATATGGAGCTTATGGTAAAATGTTCCCTAAAATTTACCTCTAAGTTTAAGGGAATGTACCTTAATGTAAATCACCTTGTGCTGCAGCCTGGTTCTTTAAAGTATGTAGTCAATTCTGGGAAAGTAACCAGTAAGATCCAAAAAGGTTATTGGAAAATAATGTTCCAGGAACTTATTCTATTGTCTAGCCACCTCAAAGCACGGTCTGACTCCTGAATGAGGCTAGCAAATAGTGACCAGTAAAGTAACCAGTCATTTGCATAAAAGCTCGAAGAAAGTGTCTTTGGAGTTCCATTAATTACCCTAATTATCCTTCTGAAAAATAACCAGTAGGTTTTATGAAAGTGCTCAGTAAGCGCCAGAAAAGACCTAGTTATTTCTGGAAAGTAGCCTCAATGTTCCAGGAAAGCGTGGGCTGTATAATGGTGTACCATCAAATAGTAATGCAGACTCAAAATATTAGGATAATTTTCAGTTATTTTAGATACTAAAGAAAATCTGTATTGAACAGTTTCTGTTCTTAGAGACTTTTAGCTTGACTCCTTTATAAGAACTTCTCTCCGTTTCTCCAAACTGAAATCTCCCTGATTGCTGTTTCTGCCTTGTGATATACTGGCTGCCCATAAGTACTCCTAACAGCTGCACTGTCTCATAAAAACTCACTAAGCAACCAGTTTAGTTTTCCACAGCCCAGAAACTCAGCTTGGTGTCTTGTCACTACATCAATTTTTTAAAAAGCCTCTTCCAGTAAATGGACAATCAATTTCTCTTTATCAGGTAGGATTTGATGGTTTTGCAACGAAACAGTTTTGTTGGTAATATTCCACAAATAACCTGTAATCATGTCGTCTTTGGGGGTCTTTTGAATTTAGAAGTTCGCAGTAAGACATTAATCAGCAATCATCTCTGGGAATTGCGTCAATCTTACAAAATAAACAGTGTTTGTTTTGTCTTACCCAGCATAAAAAAGAGCAAAATCTCTCACTTTCTTTACTAACAGAAACCTCAGTCGGCAGGAAGCAATTTGGCCAAAACTCATCTGAACGACCTTGTGTTCTCAAAACATTCAGCTGTTATTTATATTGGGCTATAGTCAGTATTGATCCCCCAACAGCTAGTGGTGATTAAGGTGATTTACTGTGTAAAAACAACAGAAATGGGAGGAACTAAATGAAGAAGTATATAAAGCAGAGTGATGAAGGTAAAATGTGACAATCACAAAACTCACTGTTGACAGTTTCAAAGGGATTTTCCCCTTTAATCAGATGGAGGCCTACTTTTTATTGACAGGAGTTACTTTATCACACGTGGTGCAAGAAGTAAAACTTAACCCAGTTTTCATGGGCATCGATTGGTGGCTTTCTGACAGCACCTCAAAGAACTACAGCTCTGCGAAAGGCAGAAACCCGGCACCAGGCTGCTGGTGGCCCACAAATTATTCAGAGTCTTTCTGAGTACAAAGCGGAGCAGCCAGAGGGAGGCTGAGCAGATAGAGGAGAAACAGGCCGGCGTTGCAGCTCGTCTGCAGCCGACTGCACAGAGCAAGTTGGATTGCCATTTTGTTTACGGGCCACGTTTTTCATTTATAGCCTTGTTAAATAATCTGGTGTCTGTGGCGTAGCGTTATTTGGAGATCATTTGGGAGCAGCGGAGATGAAATCAATCACGGCACAGGGGCGGCATGTTTGCTCACCAAGGCCACCTCCTTCTTCAGCTCGTCCAGGTTCTTATCCTTCTTCTTCCTCTTCCCTCCACTCTCTGTCCCCCACTGTGGAAAAACACAGATACAACAAACAGCAGCCTAAACCAAGGACATTTACATTCATGGCAGTATATTACAAGCACAATGGACTTGTGTATGCCGTTTCATTTCAATCTCCCAGCACTATTGGCAAACCATTCACGGAATATGGAAAAGATTTTTTTTGTCACAGTGGAAGTTCCTCATTTGCGAGCGCGTGTGTGTGTGTGTATGTGTGTGAGTTGGGAACAGTTGGAAGAATGGCGCATCATGGAAATCATCTGCCGCTGTCAGTCTCCTCTTAGCAAGCACGTGTGCATGTCAGTGCAGCAGTGAAGGCGGGAGAATGTGAGGGGAGAGCGTGCACGTGAGTGACACGGTGAAAACCTAATCAAAAAAAGAGCCAAAGAGGGAGCGCAGAGCCGGTGGAGAGCCTGAAATGTGTCTGGCATAGCAATTTCCCCCCACTGTGCACGAGGAAGATTACCAGGCTGTCCTCCCATAAAGCTAAATGGAATGAGGCCTGATGGAGAGAATACAGGGAAAATTACAAAATAACCCAGATAAACAGCAAGCGAGGAGGAACAAAACTTATTGGGGAGGAGGGCCATCAACCTGAGATGGGGGCTTTTGTTGCTAAAGAATGCTCACAGACTTCATTCCCCTTACACATGTTGGGAGCACAACATACAAGCAGAGTCTTGTAAAAGTATTTTGTCATGCTACAACCACAAACTTGCATTTGTATTTATTTTGTATACAACTAAATAAAGCTAGAGAACAAACAACAACATGAATATTAACAAAGCATGATGATCCACTGCTCAGGTTAGAGAATCTGGGATAGAAAAATAGAGATAAAGTTTACTTTGGTCAAATGAGATCAGGACTTTACCTTATTTTGCATATTTTCAATATGCTGACCAGCGTTTGAACATCACCCTGAACACACCACATGCATGGGAAGATATGGTGGTGACTGCATCATGACGTGGGGATTTATATCTTTTGATACAGATTGAAGCTTATTAGAGTTGAAGAGAAGAAGGAAGAAGCGCTACTAAAACACAAAGTCTTAGCAACTATTTTTGGTCTAGTTTTGGTAAAATATCTTAGAACACTTGAAATAAGACAAAGCTACAAACTTACAAGTAACTTTTCAAGAAATAGGCATTTGTTTTAGGTCAATCATTTTAAAAAGTACTAAAAATAAGCTCCTATATCTTTATAAAAGATACTTGTAAATTAGTTTTGTCTTATTTCAGGTGTACCAAAATATTTGAACTAGAATAGACTGAAAATACTAGATTTTGTTTAAACATAAATCTATGTTTGTAGGACTTAATTTTTTTTGTTTACAGATGTTTTTCATGTAATCTGACTGAGATTAATCTCTTTCAAAAAATTGATATTAAAAATGTTAAGTCTTTAGATGTAGAATGGTTGTAAAACTGTTGCAACGTGGCACAGCAAAGACTAAAAGCACATGCTACATTTTTGAGTTTTTATTTTTAAAAACCAGCATCTTGAACTTTACACATTCTTCATTTTGTCAGTTTATAACCCAAAAAATGCTAATAAAATACAGAAATTTGTGGTGGTAGCATGACAGTATGTGAAAATATTGAATTGGTGTGGATACTTTTTCACTTCTGCGCACTGGTTTACCACTTCTGCTCTGTCTGGTTCAAAACCCATTGCTTTATTACATTAAAACTTACAGGTATTTAAAAAGTGCTTTTTGTTTTGTTTGCTGTAAAAAAGATTATGAACTTACCTCTCTGCCCATGCTTGGTGTCCAGACGTCTGCAGGTTATACAGTAAAGGACGAGTTCGGTGGTCTGGGATCTGCTGGGGTCTCCCACCAACATGTGCAGAAGACACTGCTGCTGGCTTTTTTTGGGCCTGGCACCCTGCACCACACCAAATATCCCATTACCCCCCTCAATGTTCCCTTCTCTCTGGGTAACCTGAGCTTTACATCCCCTGCCCCACACCATTCCCAGGGTTTCTCTCCCCTCTCAATTCCCCATCAGCAAATGCTTTCCCACCTGCTTAATATTCCCACACGTGGCCCTTCGGTTAACAACAGCTCATCAATCACCGCTGTCAGCGCTACAAATGAAACCTTGCTCTCTACATAACGCATACAGTATTTACAATAAACATGATAATGAGGGATCGATAAGAGGCCTCGAGGTTTATAATGAGGAAGCAGCAGAGTGTTCAGCTGTTGGGATTCTGAGGCAGTCCTGGTGTCTGTTGTCCAAATAGATGAGCGAAGCAGTGAGCTGTGCCACTGAATCCAGTTTTCATTGAGTCTTCAGCTTGATTCAAAGCCAATGCAACGTCTCGGTTGGCTCACAGTCTGCCGTCTTTTCCGACATACGGCAGGTCAACCGCTGGGCTCGCACAACAGATGCAGCAAACGATCCTGTGTCAAATAAGCTCCAAATATCTCCTAACTAATTGCCAATTACTTTGAGGCTTGATTTTATGCTTGAGTTCTTCCCGCACTGCAATATGACTAATTCCCTGTAAAGTGTCTACTTCAATATCCTGTGCCATACTCCTCACATAGGTTTCTGGTCTTTCAACATTTTCCACAATCTCATCCAGGCTGAAAGAAAAGGTTAAACATGTCATGAAGAGCTCTGTAAAACTAAATGGTATACACTGCATCGCCAAAAGTATTGGGTCACTTACCAAACTGCAAAAACACAAAATCCTACCAAGTATTTTTAGTCTAGTTTCTTGTGTAATCATATTAGTAGACTTACAATACGACAAAACTAATCTACAAGTAACTTTTCAGCAAGAAGTAAGAGCTTGTTTTCAGTCAACAATTCCTTAATATTTATGAAAACGTACTTGTTCCATTGGCAGATTATTTCACTTATAGCAAGACATTTACCCTATGTAATAAGTGAAATAATCTGCCAATGAAAATAGTACTTTAATGTAGTAAGCCAGGTTGGTGGCATCAACTAACTCACTCTTTGGTTACCTAGCAACAACCTGTTTAGTAACTGGGGCGGCAACAGCTTAAGGTTTCACTAATGTGACTCATTATTCCTTAAGAAACATAGTGGAGTGAAAACTGTGGAAAGGTCATGTCACTGATTTGGTAATATTTTGGATATTTCAAGCATAAAGTTCATTAATAATTATAGATAGACTGATATCAAATGATTATATAGTGATATGTTTTTCAGTTATATCATCCAGTCTCTATGATTTATTGCAAAATAAGCCACAGGACCTTCCTCAGAAGCTTCTCTGAATATTTTCGATATTCTCCGACAAACTGAGACAAGTTCTTCGTATGTCCTTTCTACTGCAGGTTCATGGTGTGTCTCCATTTTTGCTCTTTGTAAGTCCTTTTACATCATGAACAACCTCTTCCTGAGGAGTTGTGGGCTGATTTCTGACCTTATTCGTGATCATAATACATTAACCTTAAAGATGAGGGCAATTTCCTATTCCTATCTTTTGCCAATAACTGAACCACCAGCTGTCAACTTCTCACACAGCTTAGTGCAGAAGGTTGTTGTTTCCCCTTCCAGTTTTGTGCAGACCTAGTATCTTGTCCCTGACATCCTTTGACAGCTCTTTGGTTGCGACCGTGGAGGAGGGGAGGCTGGAAAGGAAGAAATTGATTTTGTGGAAATATGTGCTTAATGAACATAATGAGTTCAGCTCAGGAGGATCTCTAATTGATTGACTGATTGATCGTACCACATGTGCACACAACCAATCTGTGGGAGCCAGAACGCTGACTCGCTCGTTGAGGATCGAACACTCATTATCCCCAATGACAGGAAGTAAAAGCTTTCATTATTTCTTAAAAATACATCTTAAATTTGTTTTTATGCCAACAGTAACTGTTGAATGTTTAGCTTTGTAAAGATTATTATCCTTAAGCTGTAAAGATATTAAAGTAAGTCATTATTTCATCTTCACTTTCAACCTCTACCATGTTAGTGACTCAGCGGCCGAACACAATAAATGTCTGATATTTGGGATGTTGATGTTTTAATTATCTTGTGCTACTGGACAGACAAGATCTAGAAAGCGTGGAAAATGAAAGCCTTCTGTGAAATCCTTGTTAATTGATCGTATTTAACAGAAAATGTAATCATAGACAATTAGTATACAATATAAGCAAGGACTAAATCACTTTGTGGTCAGCTTTAAGAAGTATCAACTCATTTTTAATGTGAGTGGTACATAGAAGAGAAGGGACTTTGGAAACAGCACGAATAAGCAAAATACCGTTTTCATCTAAATGGCAGTGAAAGCCTGAAATTACCTGGGGAGAAAAAAAAGCAACAGAATACATTTACCTTCTCGGTGAAACTTAATTCCTTCAACATTTGGAGCAACATGGTGTATATCTTCGGTAAGTAGTGCCATTTCCTTTGAAGCCATCTGCTGGAGCAAACACATCAGAGCCAGTGACTTAAAGAAACGGAATAAGCAGATTAAGAAGACTGGCTCTGTTTTAGAGACTCCCATAAAAGCCCTGCAGCTGACTGGAGAAAGAATAATGTTCCACAAGCTGCTCAACATAACAGACAACACAGCAAACCTCCATGTATCATGCTAATCAAACAACAAAGCACCTTCAGTCATGCTTGTTTGGTTCTTTTGTCATAACCATTGGTACAAGATGTCACTTGTGCTTGCATATTAACTCTTCAATCATTATTATTGTTTGTTCATGTTCTTTCTTTGTTTGCTGCATACAGCATATTCAGTCACAGCACACCTGTGGAATTGCCTGTTAATGCAAATGGCACATCCACCAATCAGAGCTGCAACTCAGTGCAGTTGGGCATTTATGGTAAAGATGAGTTGCTGAAGTCAAAATGGGAAAGAAATGAGAATCTCACATCAGAAACTCCTGATACATGGGATTTTAACACATAAATATGTTGAATTTAAAGAGAGGTGTTGCTTTGGCGTCAGCAAATGTCGCAGTAGATACTATGTGGTTTGTGTATCCTCACAACATCCTTCAGCCTGAATGCACAGAGCTCCAGCACAATGTTTAATATATTTAAAAGAAAATATGGGACATAGTGGAAAGGGGATTTTATATAAAGATATGCAGCCAAGAAATTCGCTGCAAATGTATGATGCTATCATTTGAATTTAGACCATTGTCTCTGAGGAATGTTTCAGGCTCTTCCAAGTCTACTTTATGCCATGAAGAATTATCTTCTGAAAGCATCAGGGAGTTCTGCTGGCAGTGTGCACCTAATAAAATGGTGGTGAGTGCATGTGTTTTATTCAAATCGTGTTTTTAAGTAGGTGAGGAGACACAGGTTGTCTCCTCAATAAAATAATCTATGCTGATTAGGGCTTTTTTATTCTTCCACTAACTGAACAAATTAAAATCAAGAAAAATATTCTGCAGACTGCAAAATCTATTAAATTATGTATTCAGTTGTGCAAAAGGACTGGGCATGGCCAAAGAAAAAGAACATGTTAAAGGTGACAAGGTGGATGGTGAGCGAACGTTTATCTGATTAACTTCTGCTCAGCTTGTCGATAAAGCTTGGACCAGTTCAGACAGATAAAATGTGGTCCGAATTACTTCCAAACCAGATCTTTTCAAATATATTTAATCAGATTTGACCCACAAAATACATTTTAACCTACGAAAAAAAATAAAATCTAGTAATCTTACCATTTTTAGAAATTATATTTGCAAAACAAATAATATTCTGCATCTTCTGCCAGGTAAACAGTGAATTTCTGTTTCATATGACAAAATCTTAAGTATGCTTTTGAACCTAACTAGGCTTTAATCAAGAAAAACCTTTCAAAACATAAGCACATTGTGTCTTTAAATACTATGTCAAGGGATTTGAATCCTTTTTCTCTGCCTAAACAAAACAGTAAAAAATAAATAAATAAAAAAATAGCTTTGCTCTGCATTATCCCCCCACCAGCTGGCCGGCTGGACGGCGCAGCTGAGCAGGTGCATCAGTTAAAGTCTGCGACTGCACTGCGTCTGAATCTGAAGCAGAGCATTTCTGAAAAGGTCATGTACGTTCACTGAACCACACCTGCTCGTTAGGTCAGAAAAAATTAAGCCTTTATGAAAATTATATCTCATTTTGTCACTTTGCAAAAATGTGAAAAGGTTGTGAATAGCTGCCAAGCATTTTTTGCAGGTTAACTTAATTTCCGTTGGATGTGGTTTAGCAGTAAAGGGCACAAAATTATTCTGATTAAACTCTATATGTTTTTCTTTCTTTCATTAAAAGCAAACCACCTGGTGGTTCTTGTTCACTATTTTAAAAAAACAGATTTTGTCCCCTTAAGCGTTCCTGTCGCTGCAAGCAAGAAGTACTAAGATTGCTAATAAAGTCAGGGCTATTTTCTAATGAGTTTTCTTCTCCTGCCAGCTGTTAAGAACATTCACATGGCACACAAAACCTTTACAACCTTTTTCTTTCACATAAAAGCACCAACTTCAAAGTGTTTTAATTGAATAGTTTGTGATGTAAGACCAACACAGCACAGGGCATCATCATTTCATCATTGTGAAATGAAAGGGACACACTGTTTTTTTTTTCTCTCACAAAAACAAATCTGAAAAGTGTAGCATGCATTTGTAATCCTCCTCCTGTTCTCTCATTTCCCAAATACAATCCAGGGCAACCAGTCGCCTACAAAATTCACCAAATGTGTAAGCAGAGTCTACCTGTGATTTAATGTGGAAATAGAAATGGCTGTTCTGTGAATGCTTCAGACATTTGTTAGAGAATAGCCTCTGGAAGACGAAGGAACTCAGCAGACAGATTGTTGATAAAGTTGTTGAAAAGTGTAAAAAAAAAAAAAGGTTTAGGTTAAAAACAATATAGTTCAATAGATTATCTGAAAATGAAATGACTGAGTGTAAGACAGCTGCAAATCCATCAAGACATTTCTGTTCGCCTTGAATGACGGGCTGGGAAAGATAAGGAATTTATCAGAGAAGCAGAAAAATCTTATTTCTGAAGGAGCTTCAGAGCCGTTTGTGGCAAACTGTTCAGTTTGCTACAAACTATTCGGGAGGAAAGGATGTGATCTGATCAATTTAAACCAGAATTAACGTTTTTTTTTTACATGCATGCAAAACGTGAAGTGGAAAACTAACACTGAATGTCAGCATAAGCACACACTGTCACCAAGGTAGCCATTTCATGATGAGCTTCATCCTGTGGGGAGGCTTTATTTACCTGAATCCTCTAGCAGAAAGTCAATCCTAAATGCAGTTAGCACTACAACTGGCTCAGAGCAAAGCATATCAATGGGTTAAACATGTTTACAGATGCCCTCGTTTCAATTTGACAAATGTTCTTTTTTCTTACTGATACTCCTGGAAAGACAATTTTGGTTATTTATGACATTTTGTTTTGATATAAAATACAGAAATGATTTATAACTGAAAAAAATAAGTAGTTCTTTGTGGCATCTTATGATTTTTATGAAAGCTTGAATTCTTTGAATCATGGTCTTTAGACCTCGCCTGTGATCAGACTATTTTTTTTCTTGCGTATAAACATATCTCCCTTGTCAATAGAGCTATTTATAGTTTTTTCTAAACTGTTGTTTTGTCTTTTTATCATCTGAACAATCATATGGTAATTGCAACCAAATATTCACACACACACACACATAAAAAGACAACTTTCATTCACTCACTGACATTAAAACAAAATAAAATTGGTCACTTAGACTTAATGAAATTATCTCTATTTAGTTCATGTTAAAACAATGAGTGAGATATGATTTTTATCCAAACTCAGATTTACCATTTCCCATGGTGTTTTGCCTTTTAAACAGCACAAATGGGATAAATATTTTTGTGTCGCTCCACAAGTTTTTCCAGTAGTTTGCAAGAATTGCAGTCCTTTCTTCCCAAGAGAAATTTTGGGGCTGAATTTGTTTTTTTCACAGAAAACTTCAGCAGGGGCTGGGAAGTTGCTCCCAGTTGATAGAAATTTAAATGAATGTAAAACTTGAGGCAAACTTGGAAGAAAACCTGGACAGAGGTTCAACTTCCAACAAGACGATGCCTCCAGTCAGGAGCATTTGTACCGACTCTCTCCGTTTGTGTTTCTCATGGAAGAATTTCCTCTTTTTAACAAATTCAAACATTATTTCAGGAAAAAAAGGGAAAAAAACAATAGATATTTTCAGCTGGGTTTACTGCTCAACAGCTGTGCTTATGGCTTTTATTCTTGTGTTCTCTTTACAACATACAGAGTCAAAAAGATGTTAGCGTCCTTAGATTATTATGAGCATTGAAAAAAATCTAAGAAGCTCCAGTTGTTTCAAATCAAAATGTTAATCAGAGACTATAGCTAAAACAGTTTATATTGCATATAAATAATTTTACAAAGCAAGTAAATACTATTCATGTTATGTCAGGCATCTGTGTGGCTTTGCTTTAAAACAAGAAAACATTCTAACGAATCCATTTGACTGGATAAGAAACAGCGACGAGTGAAAGAGATGAATGTGTGGATTTCAACACCACCTATTTCTGTTATGAATTTTCAGGGAAAAGTTCAAGTCTGCGCTATCTGTCCTGCATATCAAGCTCGCAGATTACGATCCATCTTTGGCTCAGGGTTGGGATGGAGCACCTTTAAAAGAAAAGCTCTAGGGGGAAGAGCAGACTATCTGTAGTGATACATACAGATTTTTTGGCAGGGCTTAACAGGCCAGATAAGTCTCTTCCTGCAAAGCTTTGCTTCCACAGCAAGCACCTTCCTCTGTGGTTTTTCTTTCCTCCCCAGCCATGGAATGATGAATCTGAGGCTATCCGCTCTCACTCTCTGCACCACGGCCTCAATTTTCTTCCATCTCCGAATAAAATTCACCCAAGAGACAGCCACACAGTACCTGCCATAACACACAAGGCCAGAAATACAACGGCATATTCTATAGAGTACTATTACATTTCTTTCCTGCTTTGGTAAACATGTTCTCCATATGTGTGCACATGTAAAAACTGCCCCAGAAAACATTATTTGCTTCACTCACTGCCATTGTTTGGAATTATAACAAATCTATTTTTTAAACACTCTGTAACATGAAACACATACATGGACATTTGCGACCAGAAGAGAGCTTGCTTGAAGGATAAGTTTCTGCTTGACGTCTTGAGTGCAGGAGTGTTCCTCAGCCAGTAGGGGGCGTTGGAATGTGTTTGGCTTTCAAACCAGCAAAAAAGGAGGGCAAATCAGGGTCAGGGACAAAGGGGAAGTGGTTGATGATCATTTAGTATCTTTGCCATTTTGTAACTTTGCAGTTTGGGTCGTTTCGTACCAGATGGACCCAAAAGGACCCATCTGGTAAAGGACGTTTCATACAGGCAAATTATCACGAGGACGTTTCACACCTACTTTGACAACTGATAATTTGAAATTTGATACTGTCAGGGTGGGCATTTACTGTATTATTTATCATTTATCGGGATCCATTTTTTTATTATGATAATAATTTGGATTCATCACCATGATAAATTCCAGTTAATGATGTTTGAAACTTTAAAATGGTTTGTTTTGTCAGGATTGTTAGCTTTAATATTTTTCCCAAGTTTATTCACCGAATGCCTGAATACATATCAATAAATTTGAAAATATGATTACATGCTGCGACGATTTGAAGTTTATTGACATGAATTACACTTCTTTATGTGACTGGTGACCTAATGAAGCATATTACAAATAGGACACTCAAGTCCCTAAAAAAAGGGGTGTGTATTTATCTTATTGTTAACAATGCAATAAATGTAATACATACTGTAAAATTAATCAATAAATAGTTCTTATTGTCACTTTTATTGTTATATTACCACAAGAAATTGTGATAAACTTTAAGTCTATTTCACCTACTCTGATTTTACTATAGGATTTTACGAATCCAATAAATAATATACAACATCAAAATGTCAGGGAGAGTAATCTTAGTTCAATCAGGGTTCATAATCTGAGATATTTCATAAAAGTCTGCAGTACATTGATACATTGATAAAGGTTGAAATATGAAGTCATCTGCAAATGATAAAGTACATTATATATAAAATTCAGTATTTTGAATTAATGCTAACCCTTGAAATTCTTTGTTTGCAGGTACTAAATGACAATAGGTACTGAATGCAGGTGTTTAACTGAGACCCGGACTTAGGGGAAAGTCTTGCCTCTGGTGTGTTTGAAGGGCAAAGCAGGAGGGCGTTTTTCGTCAATCACTGGCAAAGATGGAGGACGGCGCGAAAGAAACGTCTGCCTCCGAGTTTGGTAAAGGGAGTAACGAAGATGCAGAAGAGGAGGAAGGACGGATGAGAGTGAAGCATTGAGCTGTTGGCCTGCCAGTCAGATAAGGAGCGGCTTAAAGAGTAGATTGGATTGTGTATAGACCTTTTCAGTGTGGGAATAATGCGGCGCGGACTCAGTAGACAGCAGGACAGGGAAGAGATAAAGGGAAGCCAAAGACATAGAGGACAGAGGCAGCGAAACTGGGGGAGATGATTCCCAAGATGGGGGCAGAGATGAAGTGGAGACGGCGGAGGAGGCAGGGGGGAGATGCGGTGAGAGATATCATGTTACCAGCACACACGAAAATAATTAGGAAAACCGTGCGAGTGGATTAACTGGACCTAAAATAACTCGGGAGCTGCACCTCTTCCCGGTAAGACTTCTGAGAGCATCCATCCGCCGGCCGCTGGAGGCCGTGACGTCATTCCAGTTCGTCAGTCACCGGCCGCTGAGCCGGCCGCGGACATTCTCTCAGGCACAAACGGGAAGGGAAAAAAAATAAAAATCACCTCCACCTCCAACCCCCCCTTGTTGGTTGAAAAATGTGCAGCTGTTACTGTAAGCCTGTGCTCTCTTATAGAGGCCAGAAATAGCCCCCCTTCAGCCTGGGCAGGGACACAGCGACAACCTCCATTAGCTCAAATGTGAGAGGATTGAATCACCTCCGAGCTCCGGGGCTTGAACTTCTATCTGCGTCGGCTGAGAGCAGGAATCATATTTCTCTCCGGCTATCACGCTCTGTTTTTCCTCTATGTGAAGTCCAGTGTGCGCTGGCAGCTCCGCTCGGTGGACGTGATTGAGTCGTAAACATTAAAGTGAAGGGGGAAGATTTTAAACACATGAGGGGTGGTCTGTCGAGTTATGTGCATAGCTAGGCCTTAAAGACTTCTACAGTTAGCCCAGTGATCACAAACGCCGTCTTCGATGAGGCGTTGTAAAAATTATTTGACACTGTTGCACAGTGAAATATGGGGGGCTATTCTTACAGCCAGTGCTGTCTTGAGAGAGTACAGATAATGGAAAAAAATGGGGGTTGCATCAGGCTGGGCAGAAAAAGAGGGAGCAGACTAGAGGAGTGGAGGCAGTCATGGAGAAGTCAGACCTTTATCTACAGGAGCAAGAAAAAGAGGGGAAGGAAGAGAAAGAACAGGACAGAGTGGTTAGCATATAAATCATTTCTGTAATTTGAATTAACAAGAAAGTCCAGAAATTTATTGGAATAGGAGGAAGAAATGGGAAGGGACAGGTGTGGGTGGGAGAAAATCAGAAATCAGCGTAAGGAGAGAAAGCTGGAGTTTGACACATCACTTCTGGAAAGGAAAGAAAAAAAGAGCAAATTGGCTTGTCCCCGCAGCCAGGGATTTGTGATGCGTATCGGACGCACTCAGAGAAAAAGCTTTTTTCAGTGGATAGGATCACAATGAAAGGAACCAGAGAGGCAAAACCCAGGGAGCAGCCTTTTTAGATTTTGTTATCAAGCCCGGGCCGTCTCGGGGTCTCGCTTCAAATGGCATATCTTATGACCTAACAAAAGCAGTCAGGGATCCGGGCCGGTGTTAGAGATTATCGTGACATCTGGGCCCACGTACAGTAGTAGCGTCTACATTCTGTGACAAGAGCAGATATGATTTAATATATTTATTCAGAGACTCAGGTGCTGTAGTGCTGGATGTAAAGTAGGTTTGTGGTTTAACTCTCTTGTTATTTGAAGGTGAACCGTTCGGAAAGGCGGGAGAGGAGGCCCGGCGGCGCCGACCTCCCGGTCCCTGCCTCACCACTGGAACCTTCCTCCCCGTTTTGCCGGGTCAGTTCCAGCTCAATGGTCATAAGCACCCGACCAGATCCCTCTTCGCCGCCGCCTCCCCCCTCCTTCTCCGCCCCCTTGATGATAGTTTGCTGCTGCTTCTGTTTGGGTCGGACCTTCGCCGCCAGTACCTGGCGCAGGGGCTGGAGCAGCCCGCCCCAGCCCTGCCCCGTATCCTATTTCTTATCCTTGCGAGACTCCTGCTTCTTCTTTTCCGAGGCGGCCGCCTTCACCTTGGAGGGGTCAGCGGGAGGCGCGGGGCCCTGTGGGCGGAGGGGGGAGAGGGGGGAGGAAACAAGGGGAGGAGAGTCACTTCAGGAGGAAAGGAAGGCAGCAGGAGAGGACGTGAGAGGTGAGAAGATGAGAGATGGAGTTAAACTGGACGGGCGGAGCTGTGTGAAGAGAGGAGAAAAACACATTTAGAGAAGGGAGAGATATGGATGGTCGAGGTGGGGGTGGGGGAGACGCAGTCCTTTTAGGGGAGGGGGTAGCAAGTGAGAGTGGGCGGTGTCCAGAGCTGTACGGGGGTGACAAAACAGGTAACCATGCGTTAGGATGGGACACAGTGGCAGGCAGACTCCATACACCTGTGACAACTGAGTGACATTTGATCAATAACACACAATCATCTCCCCCCACACACACAGCCAGAGTGGGTTTTCACAGCCAAGTCATCAAAAAGTTTGACTCTGAATCTCAGAAATGTAGGGATTATATCCAAGAAGATTTTTTTAAATACGTTGGAGAGCAGCTTTGTTCTTCTGATACTAGATAGTAATCATGTTTCTGGCTGCAGACGATTGTTTCCAATCTAACTTCTGGGCCCAAAACACCAATTTTGATAGACATTAGGATGCATTGAAATTGGTTTATTTCAGAAAACTGCAATGGAAACACTTTTTTCACATCACATGAGTCACATGATCAACAACCAGTTGTTACTACTGGCACAAACCAAGACGAAGACGAAAGGAAGTAGTTAAGAGGATGATGGCGCGGCAAATTTTGTAACTTTTTTAATGTGAGATTTGAATCCATCTCTATTTTTAATTTAAGCAATACTGGGGTTATATCCCGATAAATATCATGCAATCATGTTTATGTCTAGAACAAGTTATTTCTAACCAATTAGCATCCTTCTTTTGGATTCCTAGTTTGAAAACAATCAGTGTGTTACGTTAGCATCAGTAACATCAAGAGAGTATGTTTTTTTTTTTTTTTTTTAAAAAAGGGTAAAGAATAGAAGAGGAAGGATGTTCTCCATTCCCTAAAACAAGATTCATCTGATTGGCTGATTGAGAGATTCAACCAATTATCTGCCATGTTTTCATTTCTTTTCTTTTCTTTAAATTGCTTGCACTTTGTCAAACGTCTTAGACATCCCAGATGGTTGAATGTGTAAAACCATCTGCTTCCTCTGATTGGGGGAATAGACGTCTCCAGTGTGTAGGAACATGTTTACAAATGTCTGAATTTCCATTGCCTTTGGTCTTCTGTTGTTTATGGTGAATATTTCAATGTGTAATTTGGATTCAAAAGTCTGAGCAATTGTAGCAGACACTAGTGCTGTGTTGCAGGACACTAACACTTAATTTTAAAATTAAAAGTTTAGTTTGTATTCTTCAATTCAGAGTGAAGCAATTAAGATGTTGTTCTGTAAATAAATTATTAGCCAAGTACGTTTGTTGGCATCCCTAGAAAGATGTGCAAAAATTCTTACACATCCTGAAAACTGTAGAAAAACAACTTTAACCAGTGGGAGAGAAATCCCATCTTCAAAATACATATATATATTTTTAACAAAATAAGGGAAGAATTATGGACACCCACAACAATTCCTGTAAAAAAAAATTTTACTGAATTTTATTTCTAATATTTTATTACTGTAGAGTAATTAAAATTAGTGATGCCAATCAGATTTTTTGTTTCAAATATTTGGAATTGTATATAAGAAAAAAGCCACTCCTTCATATTTGCCCATGAATGTTTTAAAAAAACTAGAAGCGTGCAAAGCAAAGCTGTAATTATTTTGACACCAAAAACAATGATGATGGTTAGGAAGGATAAAAAAATATTTAAAAAACACAAAACCATCAAGTCTCCATAACAAAACTGTCAACTGACTGTCTAGAGGGGATTCCAGAAAAAGTAAATGTGGAGTTCATTACACTCTTTTCATACACTGGATTTTATATTTTTAGGTTTTGCTTTTTTTTTACACATATTTACTTCAATAAATGCTACCAGTTGAAGCTAGAAGCAAATAAGAAATTTAGATTATTTATAGCACTGTGTTAGATTATTCTGAGTAAGTCTGTTCACTATAATTGAACATTCCTGTTATTCTAAATCCAGATTTTGGTTTCATTTACGAAATGCTTACATGGAATGTAAAAACTCCTGGTTATCTAGACATGACTAGAAATCCCAATATCTCAGACACATATTTAAGTTTTAATGTTCGAAAAGCATGGATGATAATAATTGATTCCAGTTCTGAGAACCCAGGATATTACAGGACACTGTTGAATATAAACTGGTTTCTCATTCTTTAGTGGAAGTTAGCATAATTTCCACCATGATGATGATCACTTAAACACAATGACAGATACTTGATCTTAAGTCATCCATTATTTCTTTGTCTTTGCCTTACAAGAAACCAGATTTCACAAGTGGATTTAGTCAAGTTTCGATAAAGTTTATTTAGACCTGCAATTTATTGTGTCATGTGCATGTTCACTTTAAACACTTTGTTAAAGCCACACTGCACAATTTTCTGTAAATGTAGCTGAGAATAAATGAAAAATCATCCAAAGCAGTGACAAAAAGGCCCTCAGGAAGCTGGGAGAACTTTTAATAATTGTTACTAAAGTGGAGTACAGGATAGTGTGGCTCTTTGAAAGCCAGATAAATATATAAATTAAGGATGTACACATTCATATCAATGCATGCATTTTTAATGCAAATATGCTGCAGAATGAAATATCAAGTGTTTTATATTCTATGTAAACACCATATCTGGAATTTGATTCAAACTTGGACAAGACTCCAACCAGCATTCTGACTGTCTCTTCATATTCAGATCAAAGTTGGAGGAAAAAGAGAAACTGCAGTATATTTGATCAGGGAACTATTTGCTTACTCAGCTTTGCATTGATTTTTGTTGTTCTTCCAAACCCATATTATCTTTAAATATTAATGGGACCTTTACTTTTGTAATACCACAATTCACTCCCACTCGCTCCGCAAATTGTCTGTGCAATATATGAGCATTGTCTGAAACCATCTGCAGGAAAAGAAAATCTATAAAAGGAAGAGCCAGAAGGTGGAAAACTCAAACGCTGCGTCGCTTCAGCACAACAAATCCATCAGGAAGGCCTGGACCAGGAGGAGATAAGGTCAGGGCTACACTTAACCTCACAATAGCTGTATTTCAGTGCATTAACCTGTCAGTTAACCTATTGAAAAGTATCACAAGCGTGCAATAATGCTCTAATGGAGATTAATGAAATTTCACACACGTGTAATAGTTTTACAGTATTGCGCTTCTTTAGATGCTCTTCCACAGGTTGAACTGTGGGCCGCTCCATTGTTGTGTTTGCAGAGTAAACAGAGTAAACAGGAACGGATCTGAAACCCGGAGACTGAAATAATTTGGCTCTAATACATCAGCTTAGTCAATGCTGGAAAGCCCACTTGAGGCTGTTTCCACCCACTGAAGCTTCAACTAATAATACCCCACTGATTGCATTACAGAATTTATCATTTTTAATTATCCACCCTGCAAAGGCAGCACACGATTGAAGGCGCCTGCTGCAGCAGACACCCAGCTCAGCGGGGGAGCGGCGCAGGCCCAGCCGGTGTCATTATCTCCGATTATACTTACATTCTCTCATACATCACTGCATTGTTTACCATTATGCTTCCTGCAACAGGCTCCAGCATTTTGTTCTGCAGAGCTCCCACGCTAACGACGGCCCTGCTTTGTAAAGACACACCCCAGGCTGCTCAGGCAGAATGCAGCACCACCTTGGTTACAGGGTGGGGAGGAGGTGGAGAGCGCACTTCAAAGGAAACGTAAGGTACAGTGGAGAAATACGGAGAGGACGGCGGCATGGGAGGGAAAGTGGCTGCATCCCCTGCTGCATACTAAAGAGAGAGGAGGTGACAGGTGAGGAGGGAGATTGAGAGGTAGATGAGGAGTGAGAGGTAGTGATTTCCTGTCCGGCAGGAAAGTGGATCAGAACCCCGAGGACCTGAAGGAAGGAGGAAGGGAGAGAACTGGAGAGGGAGGAGGATCGAGGAGGAAATTGAAGGGGAATCAACAGAGTGATGGGGGGGGGATTAGCTTACAGATAGATGGATGCTTCCCATGGTCAGCAAGGAAGCCAAAGGAAAGGAAGACAGGAGGAGTGGATGAAAGGAATCTGAATGAGAGAAAGAGAGTGCGGGTGGGAGTGAACTGAAGTGGGAGGCAATAGGGAGACGGAGTGAGAAGAATGGGTGGGTTATATATAAAAGTGTGTGTGCGTGTGTGTGTGTGAGCTCAGATCGATACCAAGTGCACTCAATTATCATTCCAGAACAGTGTGTGTGCTTATTGTAGGGAACTTTTCCCTGAGTGGGACTGCAGGGGTAAAGTCTTCTTCCACAACATCCTCTAATGTGGGGAGCGTGACGGCACACACCACCCGGCTCCCCAATCCCGTTTTCACTTCCTCACACAGCGTCTGGGTTTGTAGTGCAAGCAGCGCAAACCGTTAAAGCTGCAGTACGTAACTTTTATTAAAAAAATTTTTTTACATATCTGTTGAAACTGTCACAATGTCGTGATAATCTATAAAAAAAATGTAGCTTTCAGTGCTAACTACAAACAGCGCTTTCAATCACAATCTCATGTGGCTCATCTTCCTCTCTTCCCCTTTGTTCTCTGCTACGCAGTACGGCACCAACACTGTTTATAGTGGGGATGGTGTGCTGCTAATTCTAGTTGCCATGACCACTGTTGACGGTGGATAAACGATTTTCCTGGAAAGCTAAGTTGTTTTCTCTGCCATTAGCACATTTAACAGCAAATACATGACATTGATTGACAGCGCTAAGACCCTCCTCCTGATTCTCACTAGCTGTTTTTGGTTGGGATCGGTGCATTTTTCAGACAGCAGTGGTAGCTCAGGGACAAGGTGGAGGAGATTGATCCTTTCATAGATTATCTGTCTCATAAACTGTCACAACATGGTGAAAGTTTTAACAAACATGTAAAAAATATATTCTTCATACAAGTTACTTTCTGCAGCTTTAAACAAAGACAGTAAGGTTGATAAAATAATAATAATAAAGAAACTTGAGTGTCAGCAGAGCCTCCTAATCAGGGCTATTTGATCAGTCGTTTATAAGCGGGCCATAAAATCCCAAAGGTCCGACTGCGTGTGGCGTAGCAACAAAAACCAAATCATCTCAGAGGAGAAGGTGTGGAGGGGAAATAAATAAACTGAAATATAAAGCAGAGCGAGCTCAGATAGAATATCTGCTTTTGCTCTGTGTTTGTCAGCCGAGCACAGGCTTGCAGGAGAGTAACTGTAAATGACAGCGTTGTCAAATATCCCAGTGTCCTCTTGGCGGCGAGTTATTTATTCATATATGCACTGTCACACGCTGCAGGCACTTGAGAGCAGCTCAAGAAAAACCTGACAATCACACGACAGTAGAAAGGAGAGCAGAAGACAGGGGGGAGAAAGAGGGGCTCCGCAGAGATGAGGGAACTTGTTTTAAGGCAGGATGGAGAGTTGTGGGCCTCAACATTCTTGCTATATGGCTCCAAGGAGATGCACATGTGTGGCAGACATTTACTATTAAGACATAATCTTCAAAGCAAATATTAAGAGTTCATCATGTGTCTGGCTTTATACTGACTACTGATTATCACTATGTTCAAAAAACGATGTTTAAAAAACAGGAGAACATTATTTCTGTAAGTTTAGTTTGCCAATAATTAACTGGAACTACTCTGAAATATGTTATGAATGGAATTATTTGCAAATAATTCAGTTCATAATGCTAAACTATCATTAGCTTAGCATGTCAGAAAACTGCTCCACTTTAAGAATAACAACAATAATCACTTTGTTCATGATTTGTTTGGCTATTTATTCTAAAAAACGCTGAATCTACTTCTTCAAAAACAAACTTCCAAGTGTGCTTTTTGTCATATCACATGTAGCATGAGGCAGGGATTTCCTGTTACAGCTCTTGAGAGCCATTGACATGCAACTTTTAAATGCATTCCTATTTCTAAATCAAATGAACAGCTCATTATCGGGGCTCTGCAGAACTCCATGACAAGCTGAAATAATTTTTATAAAGTTTCAGGCTTGTACTCTATTTGAACTCCCATACCCATTCCAAAATTACTCCAAAAAATCCCTATCCCAAACCTAGCTTTCCTAGAACACACTTAAATAAGTTCCTTATTTTACTTGTAGCAATAATATTTTAGATTACTTTAATTTCCTAATTAGTAATGTCATTCAGTCTCTCTGAGGAAAGCTATTAGTGCTATCTAAAAGGAGTAATTAGAGATAGGTGTGTGCTTTGATTATATGTTACAATGTGTTGCCATACCACCGCCTCAATCTACCTGCGGCTAAATGACAATCCTGTCACAGCAGCACCTTTGATTTCCCGACTCGGGTATCTGCGCGCGTCTCCATTTTCAAAGCTGAGTTTTAATTGACAAAAATGCCTTGAACTCAAATCCCTTGACGTACTTTTCTCCCCCCCCCCTCATTATCAGCACGCTGCTTCCAGTCGATTACAATACTCCCACGCAACCCTGCAGCCCACCACATCACCGCAGAGTAATCAAACACAACTTGCCCTGGTGGCTTGTTTTCACAAAAGCATACAAGCCACGAAAAAAAATGTCTGATTAATCCACCTCTTGAGGCGATCGAACTCCCACAAGGAAGAGAAGGGGACAAAAAAAAAAAAAAAACATTTCTGTTACGTAGCAGCTGCGTAAAAACACTGATAACAGCCTGGACCATAATAGGCCCAGTGATTTTTTTATTTGACTCCCAGTGAGCAAAATCAGCAGCTCCTGTCTGTTTCCCCACTGCGAGCAAATCACAGCTCTATTCAGTCCGCAGCGCCGGCATTAGTCCTCGTAACCCAGACTGGGTCATTTCACAGCCGCTGCTTTGATTCTTTGGCCCAGGGCTGTTTGAGACCCCCCCCCACCCAGAGGGAAATAAGGAAAGGGCGAGGGCCACGGGATAGAAAGGCGGACTGAACGCTGAGACAGCAAGAGGATTTTACCAGCTTGAATGCGGTTATTAGAGCTGGAGGGGGCGCAGGGTTTGAATGGCATGTTATTTTGTTGTTGTAATGTTGCTGTGCCGAGTGTGAGGCCAAACTGGAGATGCCTGGACTGCCATTGGGGAGAATGTGATTATAACAGAGTGCTGCTATGCACCGTCATGTCGGCTGCACCGCCATGCAGAGGAGATGAATATTCCCTTTGACAACATGCTTCCTCATCCCGAATTCTCTCAACAATCGCTGAATGCTGTTGTAATCTCTACAAATCGTCATGTGATGATGACAGCAAGCCAATCTGTTGAGCTTGTCGTTGCAGACGAGACGCATGTGTGGGAGAGGAGGGAGAAGGGGAGGAGGATGCTGAAGGAGAGGGAGGAAAAAGAGGAAGAGGAGGAGGAAACTTGCCTGTCTCTGCTGTGATCCCTCTTTCTTTTTCTTGCCATGTTTGCTGGAGGGGACAAAAGAAAGACAATGTCAGGATGTCGTATCTATCTCTCCCTCCAGTGGTCACAGGGCAGCACTGCCTGCCAGCTATCATAAAGAGACCATCATATTAATCTACTGGCCTGTCTCAGACACAGCCCCCAGGTGCCAGATGTGTTAGGATGGGAAGGGAATTTGCAAGCCGATGGATCCATCATCGTCATGATCTTGTGGATTATCCACTCAGAAAATGTCGCCTCACAACTTTTAATCCTCCTACTTTGGACCTATGCTTGCTATGTTGCAGATTAAATCTAATTGAAAGCTTGTTATCAACTTCCAGTTTCAAAGCTTCAAAAAAAACAAAGTAAGGTTGAATCCCGTTTTGTAAGGTTATCCGGACTCCTGCCACTTGTAGAAAACAAACAAAAGTTTGTTAAGGAAGAACAGAAATATGGTACTAAAGATAAAAGATAAAAGCAGAAATACTTTAAATTATGGAAAGTTTTATTTTTATTTAGGTAATGCATTCCTAGTTTGATAGCCAAAGATCTTACATAGTGTATAGTTGTTCCAGAAAAAGACTTTAAAAAGAAAATGATAGGAATTTTGTGTAATATCAAGCCCTGTCACATCTTTATGATACCGTATGAGGGCTGTTGACTTTCCACCAAATTATTTCAGAAATTTTCTAGAAAAAACCTAAAAATTTCAGAATTTCAAAAGTAAAAAATGTCAACTATTGAAACACAAAAATTTGGGGGCTTAAATGCTAATAGACGGATTACATCACCAATTTTATCATAATGTCAAAACCTCATTGTATTTTTTTCCACTATTAAATTAATAAATAATCTGCAGGGCAAAGATATTTCAATACTTCAAGAATACCTGCAGGTGGTAAAATAATTATCATCTAAATTATTCAAGATGTAGGCAACACTGTCAGTTTCACTTTCGGTTTGAACAATTCCAAGTTCAGTGAATCTTCATGAGCAAAGACAGAGCATTTGCATAGTGTTGCATGACATTAATTAATGGTAATTTTGGGTAGCCGCTGTGACATTTGACCCACTGTTGCATAGATTCTGTACCAGTCAGCTGTAGCACTCATGTTTAAAAAATATGTAGCATCCCGGCTTAGCTAGTGATCAATTTATGGATGCTATGTTAAATGTAGAGTAAGTTAAAGTTGGAGGGTTATTTACCAAGTCACACTATTGAAACCTGAAACAAAGTGTAATGGGTTGTTAAGATAAAAAAATGTAAGACCTAGTTGAGGCACTAAATTAGTTAAATAATCGTTGTACATTGTAGATTTATTTTTCATCTGGAATACATCTAGCGAGTCATTACAGTGTTATTTTTTTCTTGTTGCAAAAGATGTTGCAATTTCTTGCATATTTGGAATCAAACATAACTAAATTAATTGCTATGCGTCAAGATACTCATCCAATTTAAATGCAAGGGCAGATATTACATTTATTTTAAAATGCGGCCCTGAAAAACCAGAGTTTTTAAATTCTTATCTGGTCCAAAGAAACATCTTAGACTACATAGTCCAAGTATGCCAGGCAAAGGGGGAAATGGGATTCAGCCTTGCTCAAAGGGCCTTGGCCAGACATGTGTCGGTGCCAGGAATGGGCTCCGGCCTCTGCTCCCGCCCCCTGCAGAGACCCCACAGTCTGGGCACTGACCTGACGCTAAGGCTGAAGACGCGACGCGCCACCAGGAACCTCATTAGATAGTAGATGACCACAATCAGCACCAGCAGGCCCAGCACCACACCGATGATGGCCCCCGTGATCACACCCGCTTGGATGGGCACTAAGAAGGGAGGAGACGAGGGGGAAGATGGGATAGTAGGACAGAGAGAATCAGATCAATACAGATAATTTATGAATAATCAGAGGGAGATATGGATTGCCAATAAAGGAGTTAGGATGAAAAGGAGGAGGAACAAAGTAATATATTACATTAGAACAGAGGAGGAAGAAAGGTTGACTAAAAGATGAAAATATTTAAATACAGCGAAGGTAAAAAAAAAAAATGGGGGGAGAAGGAGAGAGAAAATATGGAGAAGATGGGAAAAATTGGGGAAAGTGAGAATGAGAATGCAGACTGTGACAGCAGTCTAAAATAAAGATTGAGATAAAATTGTAATCGATTTCATTTAATGGTGCGACAACTTCTCTGATAAATATTCTTTTGCTTCCACTGAGATCAATTTCAAAGTTTGGGGCAATTACACCAATCTAAAAATATTTGCTTTCCAATAGGACAAAAATTACTGAGACATATAAGACGATATAAAACTTTCAAAAGTTTCACACAGAGGACCTGATCCCTTTCACAACTTGGTTTTGTTACAACCACAAACTTCAACATATTCAATTGTGATTTTATGTGACAGACCACGAGTTAAAATTTAAGGTCTGGGGGCCAAATCTGGCCCGCCATAGCTTCTTATGTGGCCCTCTAAACCGCAGAGGGACACATTGAGCCTTCAAGATGACAGTGGTTTGCTTAAATATGATTTCATCAATCAAATCAAAGCAGTTTTTATTTGTAAAGGGACTTATTGATTCCATCAATAAGTCACTCTAGTTTTTTGCAATTCCACAAACGTATAAATTTATGCAAAATCCCTGCCCTTTTTTGCACTAACTCATAATTGTGGGTTTATTGAAAAAACGGTCCAAAACATTAAGTTTAAGTGATGCCAACTCCCACCTGTAAGTGGGAGTATTTCTTACTTCTGCTATAATACTGCTTCAGTCTTCGAAATTCGCAAAATTTCTTGTAAATATCTATAAATGAGTACAAAATCAATGATTTTGAGTTAAAAAAGTCACAAAAACAGTCATGAAATCCTGGAGGGACTGATCAATATGAAGATATATTCAATATTACTTAATTTTAAGAAGTACTTATCTAATGCAGAGACATCATTTTATTAATATTTTTATAGTTTGTTAATGGGTTTTATCAATACATTCTGGAACCGTGTCTATAAGGACATTCATGATCTTGATGCGATCCAAAATGAAAATGAGCTTGATATGCCTGATAGGCCAAAACCAAGTATAAGGATTTAGATCTGAACTTTATCTATAAGATCTTCATAAACATCATTTGATCTAACATGTCCCTTAGGAACAGATAAGATATTGTGGTTGTGATGAGCTCAATAGGTATGAATACTGAATGTTTGCAAAGAACTATGATGGGATCAGAGCAGCTAACTCACAGTTCTCAAAGACCAGCAGCCGGACGCTGGAGGGGCGCCCCACGATGTCAGGGGGGTTCTTGGCGTCGCAGGTGAAGGTGCCGTTGTCGCTGAAATCCAAGTTTTTGATCAGGATGGAGCCATCACGACGTTTCGGGTTCCCCACGAACTCCACCCTGTCCTTGAACACGCCTTTGTTGTCAGTGTAGGCCTCACCACCGGCGAAGTGGGCAATCTGGGGATGACAGAGGAGGAAATGCTGACCAATAGCACTCAAGAGTACCTGATGGATCTGGATCTATGGAGTGAAATTAATCAGGAATCATTCTATGCTGCTTTGATTAAGTTTGCAGTTGTTGTTTTTTTTGAAAATGCATTTAAAAGCTCCAGATTTAGACCTTCATATAATGGATATTCAGACCTAAATCCAGCTGCTGAGCCTGTTGCAAAAACTTAACAAGGTCAGCATGTACCTTGTTAAGCTAGGTACAAGCTTAACAAGGTACCTAGCTTGTACCTTGTTAGGTACCTTGCAAGGTACAATAATTTGTACCTTGCATTTATAATTGCGTATTAATGCATCAATAATTTTGATGCATTAATGCATCAAAATGTGAGTTTAACTATTCGTAATTTAAAGTTTTATCACAATACAGCACTTAAAAATGTACACTGCACCCAAAAACATGATGCATTTTCATCAAAAAGTGTAGCTTTTGAGTGATTTTAAATTATTTTATTTTTGACATTACTGGTAATTATTAAATACTGAAAGATGACCATTGTCTCCCAATATTTCCAATATTTCTGACTAATGGAAAAGATTTGTGATCCGAACTATTGGTAACAAGATGTTATTAAAATGAAGCTAAGCAAAAAATAGATCTTACAAAATTCCAAATAGAAAAATAATAAGTATCAAAAGCGTTTGTTTATTTGTAAAGAACCACTTTGGGTATCAGGGCCAACTGTTAAAAGTATAGTCATATTATTCAATAAATTAGAATATGTGTTTCGATGCGTCAGATTTAAAGTATCTTTTGAAAAGTGACAATCTTAAACTGTTATTAAACATACTTTTCAAGATACATGTCTATATTAAATAATTTTTTTTTCATGGTCTGATGTAATATTGTAATTTAAAATGCCATTAGCTATACGTGGAAAATTATAAAGGCTTTCAAAGGTTCATCTATGTGTAGTAATCTACATATTGTGTTTCACATACTGATAACGTTCCTGAAATAAATGGACTTTTCAATAATATTCTAATTTATTAACTGGGTCTGCATGAGTCATTGGTATTAGGAAATATTCAGAATTTAAACCATAGACATAATAAAGATCTAGATTTATTATGTCTATGGTTTAAACTCTTAAGCTTCACAATCCCACACACAAACACACACATGTTGGGGTGTGTGCGAGTGAATTAGAGAAATTCCTGTAATAGCCAATTTTGGTTTTTTTAACACAGAGAAAGTACAACCCTTCCTCCACCTGTTGATGTGCACTGCTAGCCAGCTGGCTTAAAGAAGGTCATGACAAGTTTCAGTCCGTGAAAATCACTCACTAGAAAATATTCACTATTATTAAAATAACTCTATTAAAACTACAGCTGGCAATCAGCAGGCGACTGTAGCCTTTACGTACGAAGCTAAGCAATCAAATGTTGCTATTTAATCTGCTAATAGCAGCTTGTTTTATTTATGTTACTCTATTAAATGAGAAACGGCATAAAGGAACAATATTCCGTAAAAATAACTTCAAACATTCAATTTCTTTGCTGAACTCTAGCAAAATCAAAAATATCTTACAGATCTGTTCTAGCTTAGAACATTGTTTCATTACTGCAACACGGTGGACTGTTGGGTGTCGCGGAGGTTACGAACCACAGCCACCTACAAATCTTTAATATCTGCGAATACTTGAGACCCCGTCCAAACACATTTATGACTGCCTGTTTGTAATAGTTCATACATCAAATATACCTTAAGAAGAATTAATATATACTGGAAATCATCTTAGCCCCGTTAGCAGAAGCTAACATCCATGATCTCCTTAATCTCTGTTCTTGAGGGTTCAGCCAATCTGCAGCGGCAAGGAAAATGGCGCTCCCGGATTGGCTAATTTACAAATGCCAGCCAATAGTGTCGAGTAGCATTGTTTGAACTTCTAAAGCTGCATTTTTTTTTCCAAGTGTTTTAGATGTACTTTATGAAAAAATGTATGGTGGGTTTTCTGCAGTTAATTTAGAGTCACCTCCCAGAAAAATCTGTGAACATTAAACTGCGAATAGGTGGTTCACTGTAATCAATATTACACTTTTATTAAGAACAGTGGGATTAATGATTGCTTTTTAGTTTTAAATAAAAAAATAATTGGAATATATTTCATATTTCTGTTTAAATGTTTATGTACAAATGTCTATTAGTTTTGTTTGGTTTAAGTTTTTTCGCACATGCTTGTCTCAACAAAAACTTAAAATCTCTGGTTGAAAAACCAAAAACAGAACCTTTTATTGGGAACTTGGTTTTCTTTCCATTTCAATTCCCAACATTTGTAGAATCATTCCTGGACTTAAGGTCAATCTGATGTTAGACTTCCAGACTACTGTGATTGACATCAATGTCTCTAAAATCGATTACCAAACGTTGAAAAGACAAACACAGCATGGAAAAAGAATGATTTGCGAAACGGGTAATCTGTCAAGGTGGGGAAAGAAAAGAGTGATTGAAAATATGATGATAAATAAAATGAAAACTCAGTTTCAAAGTGAAGACTCTGCAGGGGGGACAGATGAAGGCGAAGGAGGAGAGGGGAGGACGTAATGAGAGAGGACAGAGGGACAAAGTCTGCAGGGCTGGAGAGGAAGAGATTAGGTGAGGTGGACAGGCATGGTCAGGATGGGGAGATAGAAAGATTAGAGAGATAGAGCGATAAGAGCAGGGAGAGTGAAATTAAACTCCAGCAGGCTGCTGCAGGAGAGGCAAAAAGTTTCTTCAACTAATGCATGCTGGAGAAAATCAAACTCTCAGCTCTCTGTTTTTATTTTAAAATCCTTGAAGAAAGAGCCCTTCAGAAAAGCTCGACATTTTTTGCCCCTATTTGTGCCTGGCAGAGGCAGACAAAACAAAACAGAGCTTTGACAGAAAATGCAATCATTGTTTGCAAGTCTAGATGCCTGTTAATGGTTCTCATTGTGACCAAAATGTGGCCTCAAGTGGTGAGTAGGAAACACACAGAGCTCTTATTTAAGCAGAAAAGAGAAAATGGGAGCACAGGCTCTTTTTGCGGCTCTCTGTAAGAGGTGTTTTCAGCCAGTAAATGCTCTGTTATTTCGCAAATTGTTGCCATCTTCTGTTTGTCTGCCGTTGGCTCGTGGACATGTAGTGCACTGTGATTTATTGGAGCTTCTTTGCTGAAACAGCTGCAGCCATAAACAGCTCTGATGAGGGTGGAGAAAGCAACTCGCACATCAATGTTTCAAGAAGTTTAAAGAGTTTCTGTTGAGAGAGTTCTGAGCCTGATTTTTATGATTTTTCTTTTCTTTTCTTTTTAACTCCTGCAAGCACACCTGTGCAGCAGCAGCTGTGGGTTTTGTGTAACATCGTGTGTAAATGTAAATGTTTGCATTACAGAGATGCTGTCCTTGGAGCCGTCTGGTCTGTATCTCCAGGTGAAGGAAACATCCTCGGAAATGGAGCGCCAGGAGAAGAAGGTGCAGGACAGTCTGATGTCTGAGCCCACCAGGGCGTGGCGCTCCCAGCTGGTGTAAACAGTAATGGCCTGGGATGCCTGGGGTGCTGCAAGACACAAAGAAGATGCAAATATGTATTCTTTCTTAGCAAATCAAAGGGGATCTATTATAAAATAAATTCTTATTTTACATACTTTTATACTTCCATTTGGGTTTCTAAAAACTGCTCAAGTGCTTTAGAAAACACAAAGCCATTTTTTTACAATAAGTTAATGTTTTTTGGTGTATGTAAATTTAGCCGTTTCAAAATTCTCCAGATTGCTGAATCAGATTCAATGGGCACCCTGTTACCTAGCAACCCAAGTGGAACTCAAGCGCGATTCATCAGCTGGTTTTACCGTTGCTTGTGCTGCACAATGGCTGCTGAAAAAGACAAGTGTCTAGCTGTTGACTTACTATTTAGAAACCCCTTGCTGTATTGTTGTTGGTTGTGCAGGAGACTCTACTTCTGCTTGTTTGCAGCCATTGTCACATGTGAGTGTAAGCTTTGTGTTGGGGGCGTGGCCAGCAGCAGCTTATTTGGATTTAAAGTGACAAGACGCCCTAAAACAGTTTGTTCTGAAAGGAGTTCAAAACAGGCAGAACTGACCAGATTAAAATCTCTTTATCAAAAGATTATTTTGTACAAAAAAATTTAAATAACATGTTTTGCAAAGGCCGCAGGCATATCCTAACTTCTTCAAGGAAGCATAATACATCACCTTTAAGAAAGAAATTTAAAAAAATCTGTTTTACCAGAGATGTCTACGCAAACAGAACATTGTTGTTGTTTTTTTGGCTGTTTTTTTATTTTATTTTACCAATTACATAAAACCACATTCATTAGTAGGATCTTAAATCGATATTGTGATTCACAAATAATTAAATATGAACTGAAATTGACTAACTGTACACTTGGTGCCTCCATTGATTCACACAAGCAACTGCTGAAATAAGGTTTGAATTTCTAAAAGTCAAAAGCGACTATAATTTTCTCCATTAATTTGGGTAATGTAGACTTCACTGTCTGCACTGCTTATGCTTGAATAATATTTAATAATCAATGCTAATTTGGTTTTAGCTGGGGAAAAAAAAGCAAATACTGAATTTCCTAGACAAACACTTCACTCAGCATCTCAAACAACTTGCAAACTTCCAGCCAAGTGTACCGTTCAACAGTGTTCACGTCTACATGTGGATGATCCTCTGCAGGTCACAGCATCCTCACAGCCGCAGTATATAAGCTCTGAAGTCACACAGAGCGTTCTGCCTGTTTCAACACCCACAGAGTAAAGTTCACAGCTTTCGCTGCGAGCGTCCTCCAGCGATATAAAAAAGCCCCCGCACTGCTTGTCAATGAAATCAGACTTGACATTTTTAATTAAAATTCTGACAAAAAATATATATGTCTACAAATAGCTGACAGGAAGGAGTTGGATGGGGAGGAGGGTTGTGTTTGACAGCCAAACCTCAGTTTAAAAGTCATAATATTAGTACACCGTTGCTTTTCAAACCAGGAGACACCTGATATGGTGAAGTAACACACATGGATGATGGCAGTTAATTTATTGCACTGTAGTGCATGTAAAAATGAGCAGATTCTAATGCAGGACAGGCAAGTTTATTAGCATGGTGCCTTTCACACGCTAGCTAGATTAGAGTGCTTTTAAGAAATAGATGTAAAGAAAAAAATAAAGATTGAAAATATACTTTCAGAAAAAAAGGCATCACATTAAAAGAAACAGTAAAATGCAAAAAAAAGAAATACAACAAATGAATAGAACTCAAAATGAATTCATAAAATATGACATTTATGGGAAAGCTGCAGGAAACAATAATGTTTTCAGTCTTCATACAAAGGAGCCAACAGTTTTTTTTTTTGCATTTCAATTTTTCTACAGCGTAGAAACTAAAGACTGCTTCCACTTGTTAAGTTTGGTACTTGGAGCACTAAGTGAAGAGGTCTTTAATAACCTAGATGGATTATTTTTGTAGAAGCAACTCTGAGATGTATATATGTAGTGCTGACCAAATTGTAAAAGCAATCCGTTTGCGAACAGGAAGCCAGTGCAGAGATTTAAGGACGAGTGGTATGCCACCCATTTTCTTAGTGTTGATCAGAATGTGACCTCATCAACATAACCATCTGAAAATATAAGCTTTCACCAGCTTTTCTGTTCTAACAGGAAACCTTTTATCATGGTCGTGTATTTAAGCTGGCAGATAGCTGATATATTGATGGACTGATTAAGGATGGTAAATTTTAGCTCAGAGCTCAAAACAACAACCATGTTTCTTACATTCTCTTTCATTTTTAGAAAGAAAACCAAAAAATTAAAGTGCTTGTCTTTAATCTTGCATTTTTGGACCAAAATCAGTAACTTCTGGAGTTTTTCTCTGCATTAAGATTAAGGACATCCTGACTTAATAATTCACTAATTGGGTGACTAAAGAACAGTGGTCATGTGGTGACACTGAATAATTAGGTTTAGTACCATTAAAATATGGTAGTAATACTTTTCAAATGCTCTACAACATAAGATAGCAAGATTACATAGATCTTTAATTTAAAAAAAGTGGGCTGAGAATGGAGCCTAGTGGAATGCCATTTGTAATTATTGTGCATTTTTCCTCAGATTTGTGACTTTCAAATAACACAGAGTATGGAGTAAGGCTATCAAGGAAAATTTGTACCAGGTTAGCTCAGTACTTAGCCAATCCCACCCACTATTACATTCTAGCAATCAGTTTGCTATAATTAACTCTGTGGAGATTTTAATGAACCGCCGTTCAAATCAATGCAACACAATTCCAGAAAGCAACTGGAATGCCTCAGTTAAGTACTAATTCAGTGCAAAGAGAGGTTTAATTCAATGCTAAAGCATTTATTCTTCCCTTAGTTTCATCAGGTTCAATAGTTTTCAAGTAAGCAATCAAGAGAAAAGCTTCTCTCATTTAACCTTTGACCTCACATCAATTGGAAAATAATTTCAACACCTTTGCTTTTAAGGTGAAATTCAGGGCAAGCTTTTTAGACAACTCATCGAAATAAAATTAGAAAAAGTGAAAAGATTTTGTTTTCCTTTTATTACCTATTCCCAGGAGGACCACTGACGCCAACGCCAAAACTCTCAGCATGGTTTTCTGGCTTCTGTTGGATCTCCCCCCCCAAAAAATGAACAGACGCTGCAAATCTGACAGGACTCTGCCGAGGAAGAGTCCCAACTCCACCGAGAGCGTGAGCGGAAGGAGGAGAAGGGAAAAACCAGAAAAAAAAGAGAGTGGATGAAGGGAAGCAGGACGCCAGGAGAGACAGGACAACAACAGAAACCTCACTGTCCCCTGGTTTATACCCAACCACACCCCTCATCCCAGGCCTGGGCCGGCCCATTCCTCCTCCCTTCCATCCTCCATCGCTCTGCGTTTTCCTCCCTGGAACAAATTAACACACATTATCCGTTGAAGTGGGAGAATAAAAGGCACCTGCGCCGTACAGTAGCTGAATTAATTGTGTGAACAATGGGCGACTTGGGGCGAATTTGCGAACTCTGAGCAGCATTTCAGCATGATGGATGCAACATGTTAAATTAAACCCTCGTCATCCTGTGATTGAGTGCTGATTAACACTTGGAGTGTAGGTGAGAGGGAAGCATGGCCATCTGCAGTCTGCAGTTGGGTTGCTCATGATTAAACGTCACGAAGGGAATAATGGGAAGTTTGGTTTCTGTTTACTGGGAGGATGAAGGAGATCCTCCGACGAGGTCAGTCTAGTGCTCTCTCCTCCATCTCCATATCTCACCCCTGTTTCTCCTCTGCGTGCACTTTCACCGGGTCTGAGGCCAGTCGGCCAAACAAAGCCGCAACTCTTAGCTCGCTGTCCTCCCTCTCTTCAGATTCTTGTCCTTCGCTGGCGTCTAGCACTCGGAGACAATGGGGCCTGAGGGGGACAGGGGCTGACTCGTGTTTGCCTGTCTGTCAATGGCGCTTTCTTCATCCAGTTTTCTCTTTCTCTTCAGCCTCCTCCTGCTCAGACAAAGCTGTTTATTCAGATTGCAGTGCCCACTCCTCACTTTTCCAGTAATGCAGACAGAGCAGGAGAGCAAGGAGAGCCCTGCTATATATAGATGGGTTGATGTGAGGACAGGATGCAAAGATGGGAGAGAGATTTCAGTTTACATTTTTACTTATTAAAGTGATCGGATGTCGTCTTAGCCAGGTTTTACTTGGAATAATTGGTGGGTTGCCACTTTGCTTCCTGCTCCGTCTGCCTCTATCAAGACACTTCACCCGCCTTGCCTGCTGGTTTTGGACAGAGGGCCTGGAGCCCCAGGGCAGCCGTGGCTACTATCCTGTAGTTTGTATGACGGTGTATTAGGGCCATATTAGATGGAAAAAACGACTAAATTTGCCAGAAGAAACTCCGAAATGTTTTATTTGATTTTAATTTGATTAAAATTGTGGGAATTTCTGAGCTCCAAAAGCAGAAAAATTTAAATTAATCTCAGAAATTTTCTAGAAATTTGTGGAAACTTCTGAGTTTCAAAAGTCAAAAATTTCCGACTTATGAAACTCAGAAATTTTTGAGGTTTTTTTTTTAGAAAATTTCTAGAATGTTTCTCAAACATTCTAGATAAATGTTTGAGTTTTGTGGTGGAAATTTACTCCCTTTTTTCCACCTAAAATTAATACACCATTTGAAAGGTTGTGAATGTGTGCATGAATAGGTGAATGTAGTGTGAAGTGCTTTGGGGTCCTTGACTTGATAAAGCGAAGACAAGTACATATCCTTTACCATTTTACCTTTTTATAACTTTACCTGCAGAGAGCCATTAGTTTTGTCTGTTTTTGTCTGCAAACTTGTTAACAATCCCAAGGTGGAAAAACCCCACCAGAGACCGTTGAGGCTTAGAAGTCGACGCCTGTAAATCTGGGAGAGACTTTAAGGCCGTTTCCAAACAATCAGAGTCCATTTCTCTACAGAAAGAAAAATTATTCACAGGTGGAAAACATTTAAGTCAGCTGCCAATCTTCTTAGTCATTGACATTGCTGCAAATTCCCCTCAAGGTCAGAACATAAATGTTCAGAGAAATTGTAAAAGCCCCAAGAGTTTCCACTCCGACTCCACAGCACTCTGACAGAATGTTAAATGTTAAAGTTTGTCTCATAACAAAAATAGAAAAAGAATAGTTGCAGGGTTTTAGGAGAAGGCCACTTCTTTATAAAAATATAAAGGCACCATAACATACAACTGGTTTGAAAAGTTGGATATGAATAAACAATGTGTCAAACACAGTGGAGGAGTGGTGATGATCTGGGCTCTTCCTGCCTCCACTTTCTTCTTCTTTATTATTTATTTGCATGGAGACAAGTGTAATTATAAGCAAATTGTGAACACTATAACATTTATAGCCTCAGCTATTTTGCAAGCCACATCTCCAGATGGCTTTTCACAACATAAAACAGTCTAAAAGACACTAAGGCAGCACAGAAAGATAAAACATTTATGATGTACATTTTACAATTACCTTAAAAAGGACCACAATGAAACAGGTACCATCATAAAACCATTGTCATGATTCTGCCTCATTTTTTAAAAAAAACGCTCCCTCATGTTTGAGGTCTTGTTCTGAATGTCTGAAATTTTTTATTGGATTTCTATGTTTTCAAAAACAGTAAAATAACAAACTATGTTGGTCTTAATTTGAAGATTTGCCAATATGGAATCAGTTTTGAAGTCTTGGGTAAAAATTTAAAACTCAGAATATGGGGACAAAACTTAGTCAGACAGGAAATAAAGGAATATTAACAAAAAGAAGAGTTGGGAAAAGAGAATCAGTCCTACAGAAAACTACAACATCAGTAGTTTTCTGTATGTTTTCTTCATTTTTGCATAATACACTGCTGCTTTAGGGTTGTGTATAGGTTGTAGGTTATAGGTTGAAAAAAGCTGTTAACAGATTATTTTTAAAATTTTCCTTACATGTAAAAATGAAGCAATAAAAATATATTAAACTTCTGCATGGCTCCTGTTATTATGTATCATAAAAATGTTTCCTTTTAGCTGCTAGCATGAAGTACACATTTTCCTGTGCAAAAGTCTTCCCAGTCTGGCCTTGCCCTTCACAATGCAGTATGGGACACCCAGTTTTTCACAGAAAAACTGCAAAAATCACTGTCCCACAGTTGTCCTTAAAAGCAGAAAGTGATTCAGAAGTCTATGTATGATCCAAGTGAGAGGAGGGGATTTAAATAAAGATGTCCACTCCATCCCCTTCAGCTAATTTTATTCAAGTTCAACATTCAGAGCTAAAACTCAAGGATCTCTTAGGATATAAGCCCTTAACCAAGACAGTAGCATATCATTAAGCAACAAGTCGGTGTAAAACCAAGGCAAACTTTAATTTATTTATTTTTGCCTCTTGTGGCAAATCCTAACCACTCGTTCATCTTAACACCTCAAACGGCCCGCTGATGGGATCAGCCGAACAAAACGGACCATCTGCCATGTTGTTGGCGCCGTTGACAGTCAAAGCTTTGGTTTGAACGTCTAAATCGCAACGTCCTTAACAGTTGTGGCAGGCTCTGCCTTGGGTCTCCCGCAGGAACAGGGGGATTCTTTATGAGTCTGGCAGGTGCAGAAAGTGGCTGGGACCCAAACTCGTCAGCAGCCGAATGATGGCAGCGGAGGCTGGGCTTGGCAGGGAGGAACTGTATCACATACAGAAGGAAGGGCCCCCCATTCCTCTATCTGGCAGTGATATAGCACACTAATGTAAGAGAGCGAGAGTGAGAGCGAGAGCTTATCTGCTGCTAAATAATACAGAAGAACCAGCAGGCAAGAGACTTGAACTGTGGAGCCTTTTAACTTTTTTTTTCTTTGCGAAATTATACACGAGTCCTTTGCCGTGTTTTTTCTAGTATCAATGCAGACAAGGCTTCAGATCAGTTGTCAGGATTGGAGGGTGTAACGTCACATTATTCTAAACCTGTGAGGGCATATTGGTATGACAGCACATTAAAGCTATTGTAGACAGAAAGAAAATGAGTTAACATCCCCCAAAACATCTCAGAAATGTTCTACCTAATTTCTGAGTTTGAAAAGTCACAAATTTGCTAGACAAACCCAGAAAAGATTATGAAAATATAGTCTGCTCAGTTCTGCCTATTTTGAGATGTTTTAGGGGCTTGTCACTTTAAATCCAAATAAGCTGCTGTTGGCCACACCCCCAACTAAACGTTTGCACTCACATGTGAAAATGACTGCAAACAGATGCGCATTTTTACAACCGTACATCTTTAAAAAATAGAAGTGGAGCCTCCTGCACAATCAATGAGAATGCAGCAAGTGGTTTCTGGATTATAAGTTAACTGCAAGACTTATCTTTTACAGCAGCCATTGTACAGCGCATACATCGGTAAAACCGAATCTAACAGGTGAGGCGCAGTACCTGCTGATTTGTGACATTGCATATTCAGAAGGTTTTTGAAACGGCTCATTTCGTGACACCAAAAAAGCATTAACTTATTACCAAAAACTGGCTGGGTGTTTGTGGGCTTATTTAAGAAGGAATAAAGACCCAAATAGAAGTACACACATGTGCAAAGTGTAGATTTGCATAATAGGTTTCCTCTGAAGTAGCCAAACCACGCTACAGACTAACATGCTAACGGACTAGCATGCTGACGTGTGCAGCTGGACCAGGAAGACAATTTCTGAACTGGGCTCGCTTGAGGTTTGGCTGAGAGTCAAGACGAAGGGGAAAAAAACAAAACAAAGAGCGACAGAGGAGACACTCACCACAGAGGCTGGCTCAAACAAAGGTCATAAGACCAATGAGGGGCTAACAATGATCCAATGAAGTGCAGTGTGCAATGTGCCTCTCTGCCCTCAACCTCCCCTTTAACACGAGTCTCTCAGCGTGGGCCTGAGAAGTAAGGAACAACAAGCACTGCCATCATCATAAACCCATCATAAAGCGGTTATGACTAAATCAACAGTTATGCTGCAGGGCCCGAATAATCAAGTGAGACGTTTTCGTACTCAAACAAAGCAAATGAGCCATGCAGAGCAATTGGCCAGAAACCTGTTAAAAGTCAAGGCTGGGAGCCAGGATTAAACATAAATAAAGAAGTGCCATCTAGGTTTCCTAATTGGACACAGGTTGACAACCCACCGAGTAGAGACAGAAAGAAAGGCCTGATGACAAAAATATGACTGAAAAGTGCATCATCTCAGTGCAGCAACCTGAAACGCAGAGTGTGCCAAATCAACAGCGGCTGCACCAAACAGCAGTATCAACTGTGTTTATGTCAAGTTCTGAAACCTTTGAAGTTGACATCACCTAAAAGAAAATGCAGATAGTGGATCCTACGGAAGAAATGATTAATGAGTGGAGGCACTGTGTCTCCAAGCTCTGAAGAAAAATAAATTGAAACAGCTATTAAAAGCCGTTAGCGGGGAAGCAATACAACTATTGGCAAAAAGTGGTAACATAGAGGCTTTAAGACTGACCGAGCTGAAGTCAATGGCTAAACAGTAAATAGCAGCATGTTGAGTGATGTTAGGGGCTTAAGAGTTGAGAAGCTGTGATGAAGATGACTTTACAAGAGGATTAGGGCCACCGGAAAAAATGAAAAACAAGACTCTTTGTCAGAATTCAAGGATTAATGCCAGAATTCTGAGGAGAAAAAGTCACAATTATGAGAAAAAAGTCTAAAATATGAGGAAAAAAACTCAAGATATGAAATTAAAGACAATTCTGAGAGTAAAGTTAGAATTCTAAAATAAAAAAGATAAAAAAAAACCTAATTCTGAAGTCAAATGAAAGTTAGCATTCTATTTTTTTCCAGTGGCCCCAACCCACTTGCATAGATAAGTCATCTGCATAAACTCCCTGACATTTAGCAGCTTTCTTGTTCAGGAACGCATCGGAGAGCAACTAGTGAGTATTTTTGTTTTGTTTGTCACTGCTGAGGCAACCGACATCAGCCGCACATAAATGACTCATATTCGCATCCCAAGTGATGCAATCTGCAACAGCAGAAGAAAACTTCTGATTTTTTCATAGTTCAGAGACCATGGAAGTCTTTGTTGTCTTTAATCAAACAGGATCGGTGTGCATCACTTGAAAAATGTTAATTATTTCCCCTATGTGACAAATTATTTGCAGAAGTTCACATTTTTGTTGAAACATCCTATAAATTAAGTATCAGGTTCAGTTTAGCTTCATCTTTCACATTTAGGACCGACATCATACAAAGAGCGTAGCAAAAAAGAGGAGATCTGACATCATGAAATCCAAAAGGTTACTGGCCAACGCTCCTGCTCAAGAAACAAAAACTATTGATATGCCGTGGGCTCGGCTGCAGACAATGGAAGGGCCTGTCCCACCTCCTCTCCCTCATGGCCTGGCATGGCAGAGATGTCACAGAGAGCACCAAACAAATGGATGGAGGGATAGGAAGGGAAAGAAAGGACGGGGAGGCGGTGGAGGAGAACAAACGCGTTGTTCTCGGGGTGGAGAAAGAGGTATTGTGAAGAAGACAGATAGCTTATGTGGGAGAATGGAGTGAGGGAGGAGGGCGGGGCGCAAATAAGGACAGAAAGGTGAAACCTTGCTCCTTCTATTTATTAATAGCTTCCCCCTTTTTCTTTTTGCAGTCGGAGATAATCCATAATGCCGCTTTAAGGGGACACATCCTAAAACAGAGACACTTTCAGCACAGCTTCGCCTTTCATCTCCTTCAGCAGCAGATCAAAGATCAATCCAGGAGCATTTTCTGTCTGGGAACGCCACAGAGCCTCCAGTGAGTGCCTAACAAGTGGAAAAAACCACAGGCGCTGAGCAGGCAGGTTTGAAGCAGCTTCCCCTGCAGGTGCAGGCCTGGCCGGGTGACTTGATGTGAACTAACAGCACAGCTGTTTGAACACGGGCAGGAACCTCGGTGGGAAAGGAGGCTGGTGCGCAGCAACGTCCCGCAGGAGAGCCAGCTGCCCCCCTCTGTAAACATCAGTGACACAAACACGTCGGGCACACACACTTTCACTCAGTGTCTTGCAAAAATAATCCTTTGTCAAAGAATTTTAACCCAAAGCTGATCACTGATTTGAAGTGGAAGAAAAAAAAGTAATAATAATCAGAAAAGTGAGTATTGTAAAAATAAATATATACTGTATATCAGTGATAAACAGTAAAATTGTGACAGGAAAAATCCATGGCTAAAAAATAATTTCAAAATGTTAATTTGATGTGAAAGTAATCAGTGTTAGTACATTGATTTTATAAGTTGTTTTAATTCTAGAAAAAACCCAGTTATTTTCCTTAAGACAAAACCTTTTCAAGAATAATAGCAATGGCATCAAACCATGAAAGAAAAACATGTTTTACCTGGAATTTTAGTTTTCTGGCAACCACAGCTGCCAGAGTTTTACCGCAAGATTTCCTTTTTTTTTTTTTTAAGTGTGGCAAGAAACACTTATTTTATTCTACCATCTTGTCGCATCAAGAGTGAAATGTTTGCCTAATCTTCTTTGCTTGATACCCAGATCCAGTCAGGATGGATGCAGACTATCTGTGAACATCAATTTCCAAATCTTGCGACAATTGGATTTAGCTGTAAACTTTGACTGGGCCAGTCGAAAGTCATTTGAAGCCTCTAACACGATTTCGTTTGTATTTAGTCCAATCAACCCTTACAAGCTTACCTGTTCCCAGGAGAAATCCCATCCCATGGTTGTGGAAAAGATGTTAGTCTATTTAAGAAACTATTGGAGAAAAACATCTGAAGAGATCACAGTATCTATTAAAATTGGGCTAAGAACTGTCTGAGGCATTATTAAAAATTGGAAGGAAAGCCAAAACTAACTTACACGTTACTATTCAGCAGAATATAGGAGCCTGTATTAAGTCAATAATTCCTTAATATTGATTAAAAAACATTAGCTATCAGTGAAATAGTGTGTCCATGGAACAAGACATCTTAAATTTTGGGGAGTCAAGTAATGTATGTATTTGTCTCCTTCCACTTGACAGTTACTCACTACTTTGTGTTGGTCTGTCACATAAGCTACATTGACATCTGTGGCTCTAAATGGAGAAAAAAAACATTAAAAAGGGTGTGAATACTTTTGCGAGGATCTAAAAACTGTCTTATGCAGCCATTTGAGGAGGCTTCTTTTCCCTCAAACAAGCTCAAAAATGAGTTTCGACTGCGCCGCACCTTCAGCTATTTACTACAGTATCATTCTGCAAACACAATAAGCAACTGACTTCATTACATATTTGCTTTCTCAATATTTCATGCTCTGTTGCTTGTTTGATTTCTATTATGGCTTCTTCCATTTCTCGCTTTGTGTTCAAGCCAACCTCAAATGCAACAGTACAGCTGACAGCCATTTGAAATTCAGATTTTAGGAAAAACCAGCAGGGCCCTTAGTTTCTGGTAAGGATGAAGGAGAAAGAAAGAGATGTGCTAATGATATTCATGAAGTGTCAGAAGTAACATGCAGGACAGGAAATGAATAAATTACAAACAAGGAGAGGGAAGGCATTAAGAAAATAAGCCTAGCTTTACACAAAGAGATAAAAAGAGGGGGGGGGGGGGGGGGGATAAGCAGCAGACAGAGCTAGACTTGGAATTTCAAAGCTACAATGACTTCTTTCTCAAAGTTCTTGTTCAGCAGACGCAGAGCGGCCCACACACAGAAATAATGGGCAAACCAACAGCCACACACTGGGAATACTTGCATACAGATAAACCATAACAAACAGCACCCTCACATGCTTTTGAGGACAGGAAATCCAAACCACTCTGCATGTGAAAACAGCGACATTATGCCACATGCCGAGCGAGTCACTGCAGCATTTCACATGTAAATGCGACCAATATAAGCTGGAAAGTTGCAAACTGGCAAACACAGACACAAGAATTACAACGACGGCGCTTTCGGTTTATTCCCCTGCATCTAGTTGCATTCAGTGTCGTCTCCTGCTGATGCAAGAGAGGAGCGATAACCGGCTGCACGTCCACCCACTTAAAAGCAGGGAACTGAACGTGCATGTGGGGCTGCATGTGGGCAGAGTGGCACATTATCTAAAACACTCATGAGCAGATGTGAAGCAGGTTGGCCATGCTCGCTATGTCGTACCTCATTACTCGATCATTTATGGTAAGTGCTAAGGGACTAAACTAATAACCAAGAAAATTAGCTTGAGGAAGTATTTTTTTAATGGTTTTTATGGCACTAGTGGCCTTTTTTTAAACAGTGACTAGACAAGAGAAAAGGCAAAGAGAGAAGGGAATTGAACCAGGGACAACTGCGTTGAGGACAAAAAAACAAACAAAAACTGTTGAGGACTGTAGCTTGGCCGGTCACCATAACTCTACTGAACAATAAATTGTCCCAGAAGTTATTGCGATAAATGATGATGTTGTTTTGAGACCATTTTCAGGTAAAACAACGGTAATTTCATAATAATGCTAGGACGCATTCTCAAAGATCAATAAACTTTAACTTTACATTTCCATCTCTATATTCTAGGTCTGATTGTTCCATGTTTCCAACACAGCACTTTGTAACTATCTTTATGTGTCTCTGAAGGTTCAGGTAGGAGTTCAGACTCATTTGCTCCTCCTTTGGTTCAAAGATAACTTCAGTTTTGTTTCTGTTCAACTGGAGAGAATGATATGGCACATCCATACATTTAAATGTTCATCTGTTCAGTGCTTGAATGTGTTCAGTCACCTGGTGACATTGTGATGTAGAGCAGGGCATCATCTGCATAGTTACAATAACTTATCTTTGTATTTGTTATGATCTGAGCTAGAGGTAGATTGTGTAAGAGTGGAAATACTCTTTATGGAGTTGTTTTGTACTGAGGAAATCTGGTGCCATAGAAGGTCAAATTGACCTGGCTCCCAGCTTCCCCTTTGCGTGCGAAGCCGAAGTGAGACGGGAAGAATGTCTGGGAAATAAACTGTTTGGATAGATAACAATAATAATTGGCTTGTTTTGCACCTTTGAAATGGAGCAGATGTTGGAGGTCAATAGGTCTTAATATTCCCAAAGAAACTCCAATACACACTCATTTGAAAGCTGATAGAATTCTTACGCAAGGACACACGTCAAACACAGGCAGTAAACTTACCAACTTACACCAATGAAAATGAGATCCTATAAAACAGACTGACTCTAAGAATACAATGAGATTTGGGGGAGATATTTGAGATTTGACTTTGTACTGTAAGATGATCTGTGGAACAGTGTTATAAATCTCCACCCGCCGTGGCCTGCAGTTGAAGGACTGGTCTCTGAGTATTATTTCTTATCTATAAATATAATAAAGAGTTTAAGACCTTTTCCGATCCTACAATTGTAGATATTAAAACTAGGGGAACCCAGCATGGGGTTTTTAACCAGTCAGGTGTTGCAGCAGATTTAGATCCAGATCTCCAGTAATATAGTGCAGAAGTCCAACAGAACTGTGGCTATCACTGAACACTTTGTGTCAGTGTCAGTACTGCGGTGAGCACCGAAACTGGACTGAATTACGTCAAAGTGGTTGGTCATTGTTAAGAGATTGTTGAAACAGTTTTTCAATCACTTTGCTGATGGCTGGAAGGTTGGAGACTTGCCTACAACTGTGCAATAGCAACTTGTTCAGATTTTTCTTTTTCAGCAACTGCTGTTTTTAAAATGTGAGGAAAAACACCCGACAAGAGGGATGACTGTTTGAATCAGATCAGACACTATGACGGTCAAATCTACTTTCACACTTTTGTTGCATTTTCTTGTCACACTACCTTGTTTTGACAGAAATGTTTCAAATATGGCTATTGTAACTTCCCTGGCAGCCGGTATGCTTTCGGTTTATTTTAAGGCCAATATTTTATTTTTTCACAGCGCTCCCTGCAGCTGTTGTCCTTGCTCCATGTGAGTACCTGTGAGCTAAACAAAACTCCCTGAGAAGATAAAAATTTCCGACACAGGCACTCGTTTTGGAAAAAATTCAGAGAAACTCTCACAAAACAGAATCAAAACAAACCCATCATGAAGTGTCTCAGTTTGTCACAAGCACACCCATTTCTCAGATGAAATCATCATCCTGCTGAAAACTCCTCTCTACATCATAATCGCACGTCCTTGGCTCTCAAACTGGCCCCCTTCCCGTCTCCTCCTCACGTCTATGATTGATTCAGGCTGGACAGTTAGCAGATTTTCATCCATCCCATGCTCGCCGTCAGGGCTTCTCTTTTGTCCTACTGTGAGCAACTGTCAGCTCTGCATCTATTCCTGTTCCTAATAACTTTCCTGGGCAGTTGGAAATCTCCTTGGCTTGTCCTCCTATTTCCGATTGCGCTTTTTTTTTTTTTATTGCTGCTGCAGGAGAAGAAGCTGGGCACAAGTATTGGTATGCCACCTGCGTGCTTTAGCAATGTGAGTTTCAGATAAAGATCTATTAAAAGCGGTAACTGCCAAATCGATGATGGTTTGTGGATTTATGTGCACGGCATGCGCCGAGATGTTTATGCAATTTTCGCCCTCAAAAGGGAAACCGTAATGAGTGAACGTGCAGCTTCAATAAATCAATAACAAATTACAGGAAGCTTAAAACTGGTAGACGCCTTTATTTTCATTGAACAACACTGAAAAGGAGAAGATATTTACAATTACATCGAGATTTTCATCATATGGCTGCAGAGACTCAGTAGTAGTCCTCCGGGTCAGCTTTCTCCCCTTGATTCTGAATCTGTTGCTGCTTCTTGTACAAATCAGCGATCTGCAGGGATCGAGGAGGAGCAGCGTTCAGATAGATAGAGGGAGAGGAAAACAGAAAGCAGGAGGGAAGGAGGAGAAGATCATAAAGTTGGGTCAGTAACATGAAGAGGAAAAGCTAAAAATAACAGTTTGATTATTCATATCCCGAGCTTTGAAGTCGGTGACTCGGAGCTGCTGACTGGGAGACGGAGGGTGTGTTCATTTATCAGGGTTTAGGTCGAGAAGAGAGGTGAGGGGACGGGGTGGGACAGTGAATAATGGGCACACAGCAGGGGGGCTCAGAGAGCAGGAAAACAATGAAACATCACATTATTTATCAAGGTGAAGCTTTGATTCTCCACCTGAAACAGACTGGGCCCAACATGTTCTGTCTCAAGTTCAGGTTCTCCTGATTTCCTCCAACTCCAATGTTTTAATTTAATCCTGAGCATCATCACTGGATGGAAACTCTGTCTACAGGTACATCACGGTGAATTAGAATGTTATTTCAACTTTATTTAAGTGAAAATGTAAAACTCATATAGATTTATAACAGACTAAGCAATGAGTTTCCAGAGTTTATTCTGAAAAAGGAGCCCCAACCACTTACTTAGTGTACAATGCAGGAACATAGTTTTCAATAAGATGATTTTTCTGCATTATAAGTAATTTCATTGAGATTTCAGTTTTCATTTATAGAAATAAAAGCTTGAAATAAATCACTGTACGGAATTTCTGTTTTCTTTTAGAGCTGAATCACTAATAAATTACATTTTGAAAGCCATTCTTATTTCTTGAGAAGCAGCTGTACATTTACATGCTGCCGATGTTCCACCTTGATTCCCAAAAGCAATGAACACACTTCCACACTCTGCATTCGAGTCACAGACAGTTTGGAATGTAAAACGGTTCAGATGGGACTTGGGTTTGGCAAGGAGGTATTGGATCTTCGGCCTTAGTTTGTACATCAAGGACAACTTAGGTCAGACCTGTGTATAAACTTTTAATTCATATAGATTTTTCCCCTCTGAAACAAGATAAAAATCAGACGGCATCAAAATAGTCCGACGCTGCGTCAGATAGCATATTTCCCTGTGAAGTTGTGACAGTCAGTGAATTTCAACAGCTCTGCTTTTTTCCTCGGTTTGTGAGCATCAGAGCGACTCGAGGAATCAGTTTGCATCCAATTTTTTACAACATAACAAAATTCTCCTGCAGTGTTTTAAAAGAACAGCAGGTATTAAATGGTGAACTGTGGTTAAAAAAAAGTGTCAATTTTCTGTTTAGGAGCTTTTACATGTTCTTGGTTATTTCATATGAAAAAAGGAAAGCAAAGAAAAACATAGAAAATTACATATTTTTTACTTACTTATTAAATGGAAACTAAAAATTCAAATAAGCCTTAAAACTGATCTTGTCATCCCTCTAAAAAAACTTAATGAACTTGCAGCATATAAATGGTGATTTTTTCCCCTTGTTTACATATGTAATTGTTAAATATCTGCAATGTAATTGCTGAATAAAAAATATTGTTTGTATGAGTTGGTAATCAGAATTAGAAATTAGATCAAAGAAAACCTGAAACCTGTCAAAACCGGATCAGAGCAACTCTACACCAATGTTTAAACCAGATGTAAACCAAGTTTGAATCATTTCTCACAACAAATTGATACTTTTTATGCTTTACGAGAAATAAATAGTCTAAATCTCCTGCTAAACTAAGCCGTACTTTAATTCTGCTTAACGTTGATGATGTTGGTTTCCATTTTAAAACATTACGTATTATCTGGTTTCATTTTTTCACAAACATTTACTGTTTATTTAGGTGTATAGTAAGACTGAAATATACGACAAAGTATTAGTGCCATGCTAAAAAACGTTCAAAGGTACAATAACGAGATAAAAGTGATAAAATTAGGAGAGTAAAGTCATAATATTATGATTTTATTCTCGTAATATGACATTACTCTCGTATTTCAACTTTATTCTCATAATTTTATCACTTTTATCTTGTATTTTTAACATTTTTCACAATATGGTCCTACTGAGAAACATTGCGCAATAAATATTTAAAAGAATTAAATATAAATTCTGGGCATGTGGTGCTTTTAGAAACTAAAAAAGAAGTCTCAAAAACTTGCGTTTTTAATCTTTTTCAACAGACGACAAAGCTGCTTCTCTTGGTCCACATGGGGTTAATTTCTTCTTCCAAAAATTATCTGATTAGATGCTTGAAAACACTATGTATGTGTTAAAGTTGTGCTAAGAGGAGTTGGCCTGTCAGTGAAGCTCATCCAAGCCTTAAGTAGCAACTTGATGCTAAACATGTAGCAGCAGCACGGACGTCCCCAACGCTAATGTCAGCGTCTGCAGTCCACATTTCTAAAGAAGTTCCATGAATGGTCAAGGCTTCATAAAACACAGGAAATTTGAATGGGTAAAATAGTATTTTGCAGGAATCTGACAGTTGAAAAACATAAACAAGAGATTAAAAACAATAAATATCTTTGTTGCTAAGCTCATGTTGACATTTATTCAGGAAAAAGGGCATCAGGATTGAAGATGTTGCTCGTTTTGTTGATTTTGATTAAAATGTAATTAATTCCAGACCAGTAAAATACTTGGAAGTTTGTGGTTGCGATTGTAATGTAGCGACTTTAACAGTGACATTTTTCAAAGTGTCGTACGTTGGTCTGAATCTGCAGCTGAGCCTGAAGGAAGCAGCAGCTTTCAGTGAGCAGCTTTGCTCAGACTGCTGCAGGAGACTCCTGCATCCACTCCCGCTTGCATGAAAAATAAAAAATAACACGCTGTCCTTGCAGGGCTGCTCATCCTTGAAATTTTACAGGTCCGCTTTTGTGAAGTGACCATGATGATATTGATTATGATGCGTCACATTTCTGTGACACTTTAAAAGATCCAAACAAACATGACAGATTTTTTTTTTTTTTTTAAACCGTGTTGGAGTCATTTTTAGACTGCAGAAGGTCGACGTGCTTAACCTTCTGCTTCAATGCTGCCCGGTTAGCGTGTTTGGTCGTGTACTGGAGGCTTTGTGCTTTAATGCTTGGCTGGTTTTCTACTTAACGTCACGTACCTGAGCTCCGGTGGTGGCGTCCTCGGGCTTCTTGTCGTCTCTGATGCGAAGGAAACGAGGGAACCGCAGAGAAATGCCTTTCTCTGCATCCACCTGAGGACAGGGTTAGCCATTTTAGTACTGTAAAAAGCTGCCGGTACATGTGAGCACTTATTCCTTGTAATTGTAATGCACTCTTTTAAGATTCAGGACTTTAAAAGTAATTATGAGCCCATTTGTTGAGTTTAATTCGAGCTGCAAGACTTAACCCTTTGTCCTGGTTTAATTTATGCCTTTCTAAGCCTTTTATTAGCTTCCATGTGCTGAAGTATCACATTTTCTTTTACCCAATACCCAAAACTGCTTGAAAACGAATCAAATGCTGGATGTAATGACTTTATCCAATGTTTTTGAAGGATTAGAAAATATGTAAATTCCTTCTTTTTTCACTTCCACCTCATCCAAAGTGCAGGTTGTACAATTACAAAAGCAGAAAGCTTGACACAAATGTAAAAAAAGACAAATATATTAAAATACCATGTATTTTCCGAGCTGTATATTGATGCTAAGTTTTTACTCTGCCAACCCACTGCTCAATAACAAGTATCGTTCCGCTAAATCCGGTTTCTTTAGCAGCAGTTTCATTAACTCAAGTAAGACGCATTAATAATGACTCTTCATTCAGGGCAGCAGACCAGAACTGACGGGATTTATCTGCAGAAACACACAAGGGAGCGGATTAACGCCGGCTGAACTGACCATTCCCATGGCAGCCTTGTAGACGGGCGACAGCGAGAGGTCGGCGCACTTCACCTCCCAAACCTGCACAGCGTCCAGCCACACGTCGGGCTCGGCTGATTGGTCCACGCGGTAGTATGGGCGCGGCTTGGCCAGGGTGTGCTCCTAGAAAACAGGAAATCAGGAATGTTAAACACAGGCTTGTTTATTTATTCCATTCTTTTTCTAGAGTTCAGTCTCTTTAAGACAAGTTTTAATATATAAAGATGAAAATTCACCATTAATTTGTAGAAGGTTTTTTTTCTTTTACAGAGGTCAGGTTTTAAAGTGTGAAACCCGGATGGGTGGATGATTGACTGACTGGACAGACAGAACAGGAACACAACGATGCATCAAAAGAGATTGATGGACAGAAAGAGGGAAGGATGGATGGGAAAATGACTAGAGTGGAGGATGAAGGGAGAGACAGGGTGGATGACAAAGAGAATCAAACCAGCAGGTAAATGGATGGATAGATGAATGGAAGAATTAGACAATGCAATTACAAAATAAAGTCTGGTATTTCAAATATTTGTCTGTTCTTTTAAAAAAAACTATTTTATTTATAATCCACTTCACATTTAAATCTCAAATTAGAGGTGCACTGATTGCAGTTTTCTGGCCTATCTTTATAAAGCCTATCTTTAATAAACCGATAATGAACCGATAAATCGAACTTATCGGTTCCGATTTTGGCCAATTTTTTATGTTTGTTTTTGTCTGAAATGTTGATGAATACAGCAATAAAGTCACTGAGTTGTAACAGTGGGATGACTGTTGTTAACTGGAAACATGCAGCCATGAGCTGATGGGAAGGTCTGTCAGTCAAACCTCTCTGATGGGAGAGAAATAAAGGCCAGAGGTTGATTTTTAAACCTTTGCCGACGTAGATAAGATCAGCGGATAAGATCGGCTTCTCAAAGTGCTACAAAACAAACTTAACCAATGTAAAAACAATAAAAACTCATTTAAAATATCAATCATAAGATCTTAAGAACAAGAATGTTCATTTAAAAACTTTAAGCAAAAACATTTAGTGTGAACAATAAAATTAAAACATTTGGAAATCTTGTTCAAGGAATAAGAATGACATTCCTGGAGGTGAATCGTTATCTCAGTCTGACCTTGATTTAGATTAAAAAAACATTTCTGAGTGAATTGTTAACTAGACTGTAGCAGGCCAGATAACTAGGTCACATTAAAGCAGTGCTGCTGTTTCCCAGCACATTATTTATACTGTAGGAATAAATAATGTAGGTCTAATGCTCTAATACACACTGAATTACAATGCATGAGCTGGCAGGTGTGCAGTCTTATTAAAAGTTGTGGCTGATTGTCATAAGTTTTGTCGAGGTTCAGAGTTGTAGTCTGTAAATTACACTCAGAAACATAATTCAACTTTTTTTATTCTGACGCAACTCCTAAAAATAAAGAAGCAAACACATTTAGTGTTAGTCCAAAATGCATCTGAACTTTAGAAACACCTATTAGGGCTGTTGTGTTGCTCTGGAGAGTCAAACTCAGACTTATTAAGATGAAGAACTCAACTATCAATGCTAATCAGCAGCTCAATATTCATCCAGTAGAAAGGCAAAGTTTTGAAGTGCAGCTTCACAGAAGACAAGTGTCAGCATTATTTTTAATCAACTGGCTTAATACAAGCTCAACATCTCACTAGTGTTGCAAGATATAAGAACAATGTAACACTGACAACACTGTATTTCTATCAGTATAATTTACTCATTTCGACTTTTTGCCTTTTGTTCACTACAAACAAGATGCAAATAAATATCTGTTATTGCACAATAACATATATTTCCATTCACTATAAAAAGATGAATTTTCTGTTTGATAGGAAATCTGACTAAACCTTCTCTTTTTCTGGTCAGTTAGGATTACTACAATTATTTACATTTATAAACAAAACAATATATATATATTCTTGCTTTTTTTAAAAAACTTTTTTCAAATTCATATGTTTATAATAGATGGATATGTGGTGGAATTGACTTTTAAACTAGATTTAGGTCAAAAGTTTTGGGATTTCCTTCCACATGCTTCTCTTAGTAGCCTGTGGGATATTAGCCCATTTTTCCTGAGAGAACTGCAAATCTTTTCAACTTTGGGGACACTTTTGTTTATGAGAGTGAAGCCATATTTCCATCAACAGTTTTTAATGGGCATTGTGAAGTATCACTTTAGAAAACGTTGACGGAAACGGCAAAATTCTAAATGACTTCCTCAATTTTGCAATTTCCCCCAAATGTAACGATGGCTATTAAGGCCAAATATTTCCACTTTAGTTCAATCAAACCGCAGGAAATGTAACTAAAAATTAAATTCTTTGTCCCAGAATGCATTTGTGAACTTTTGCGTTGCTTCTGGAGTAACAGCTTCTTCCTTGCAGAGCGGCTTTTCAGTCCATCCTCAGTAAAAGCTCTGTTTCACCGTGAAAAAGACATTCTCTCATGCCAGCTTCACTCTGCATCTTTAAACACAAAGTTCTGAATTTAAAAAAGTAAAAAATACTTATATAAATACGCTGACATTTTTTATGAATTTAGAGTTTTAGAAATAATTTTGATAAACCTAACTATCCAAAAACAATTTGCCTGATTTAATGTCAGACAGCTTGAAAAGAAGAAGTTTGTGTGTCTTATAATTTAGTGAATGGAAATATCTGCTTTAATCCATAAATGAAATCAGGTGTGGGCTGTTATTCTCTGCAAATTGTTGTTCTATGGTTCTATAGTCTATGGTTGTTTTAATTTATAGATTTTAGTTCAATGACTTCCTTTGTCCCTTGAATATTTTTTGGGTTTTGGTTAATTTTATATAGTAACTTCTAGATCAAAAACAGCTAAAATTAGCAAATGTCTGGACTTTTCAACCTTATTTTTCCAATTCCGTTTCTCTAAAACAAAAATATGTGCACTGAAATCAAAGGAAGCATGATAAATGTGAGAAAGGCTTTCGTTGCTTGGGGGTTACCCAGCCTTTCTCTGTGACTATACAGACTATTACACACACCTTGCTGATTGAACAGTCTTTGATGGTTGACCACGCCTGGGCATGCTAGCATGCATTCCCTGATTTGTACAGAACCAGTCCAGACTGAGTCTACAGAAAAGCTCTTCATTGATGGATTTAAAATAGTTTCTTTACAAGAATCCCATTTATTCACATAGACAAATTTGTATTTTAAACGCCAGGGTCTCCAGTATAATGGGTTCTAGTATAAACAAAACAAAGCAGCACTGAATGAATTGTCTAATTTTTCATCATATAATTACTTCATAGTCTTGTATGTATGTGTACAACATTAAAATTGGTGGCTTAATTGCTTTTCAGGAAACTTTCTGTTTAATTCAAGTGCTTGTATCTATCTACCTCAGACAGTCTGTTGATGCTGTGGGTCAGTTTAGTGCAGAAATCACTTCATTTTGAATGAAAACCCCATTAAATAGGTCAAGTACTCTATTACGTGATGTGTGTTCCTCATGCCTTCAGGAATATAATAATTACACTGTACATGAAATTACAAACTTGACATATTAACACAGGGCAGCTGTCTCTGCTGCATGCAGCAGTGGTGATGATTTCAATGCATTCTTTCAGAGTGAGTAAAAATTCATTGAATTATTTTGTAATTTAATGTTTGGTCAATATTACAATTTATTTTAAGAAAGGTGAGAGCTAAAAATCAACTATTTTTAATGTAAGTTCTGGTGGATTTTATTAATGTTTTTCTCATTTTTCTCCCTCAGGCCTTTGTATTGTTTTGATTACTTCTGTCTTTCAAACATTTACTTTATTGAGATTTATTAACAGATATTCTGACTCTTACATTATTTTCTGCATTTTTAAAGTCTTTTTACTAGCCTGTTGTTAGTTTTATTGCAGGCGGGAATTAATTTGTTTCTTCTTTTAAAGAAAAGTGACATAAGCCCTTTATATTAATTGCATCATAATCGAAAACCATGCATCAACAAAATAAATATTTCCAAACAATAGCCTTTTTTGTGAATAGCTTAACAAGAAAGCTATTCATAACAACAAAGTTATGTGGTTATTCAACCATCAGATTGGTGCAAAGTGCTATTATACCGATTTATGGAACTTCTTTGAAAAAAGTCCTTTTTTTTAGAAATGTGGACGCTGGTATTAGTGATGTAGACATCCGTTTGGTGCAACATGTTTAGCATTGTGATGCTATTTTAGGCTTGAAAAGCTTCAATGATAGACTGACATAGTCTGACATTAAGTCCATTAAGCACAACAATAGTCCCATCAAATTGCTTTTTGAAGCAAAAAATAATTCCTAGTTGACCAAGAAAAGCGGATTTGCCATCTGTCACTCTTTGTGCATCAGATTTACTGCTGTACCAGAAACACTTGAAAACAAAGGTTCCATTGTGAAACTTTAATATGCAAGAAATAAAAAGTGAATAATCTGTGTAACCAATAGAAATTAAAGCATTTTTAAAATATATTTAAAATGTTTATAAATACATGTCTGTATAGAGTTCAATAATGACCACATAATAAAGGTTTTATATCAGAATAATGATAAATTTTGCAGACTTTATCAACACTAAAGCAATGAGTAGTTGAAAAGCTCACTGAGCTAGTGTCTTTCAGATGCACCACTGAAAATATCTCAACCTCTCGACTCACATCCTGGTTTGGACGCTTCAAGTCTTTGAACAGCAGCAGCTAGAAAGGAGCCAGCAGAAACCACTGATGCTCCCCTCCCCTCCCAGAGGAAACTTTTTAAACCAACGCTGCATTCTCAGAGCCACAGCCACCTTTAAGGACCGTCACCATCCATCTCCCAGCATGCCACCCCCCACTCTCCCTTCCAGCCTTCAGGAAAAAAGACATAGATCAAGCAGATGCTTGTTGTGGCTTCTCCACAACAAGCATCTGCTGCAGGTCCTGCAGGGTGTTAACCAGCTTCTTCCCACAAGCTGTTGGGATGAGGAACAGACTATGTCCATCCCTGCTGGCAGTAAACAAATAAGTGGGGGTTTTTTTATGCATACTTTTTTTTTTTTTTTACCATAACAGATTGCTTTTACAGTTTTTGTTATATTTTTGATGATCCAGAGGTGAAAATTGTTACTTTTTTCTAACTAAAACCCTTTAAAATTCGTTAAATCAAAGATATATAAAAACAAGTAAATCGTTTCATATAAAGAAATGGAAAACTCCCACTTCTTCAGTCTGAAAATAGCATGTTGTTTGATGTAATTTGTTTTGAGTTGTTATTTTTGTTATTTTTAATGTTGGAGTTCTCAAAAAATTACTACATTCCTTTAATATTACAACTTTATTATCATATTATTTTAACTTTATTGTTATATGACTTTATTCTTCCATTACTACAACTGTATTCTTGTAGTATTATGACTTTATTTTTGGAAAAAATAAAAAATCTTAGCCAAGCCCTGATATTTTGTTGTAAATTTGACCTGAATTCAAAGTCGAAATAAATAGAAGCTGTAAAACACGGTTGACAAGCAAAATGGCGGCTTTGACAGTGCTTACCTTAGGGATAGATGACATGGCTGAAAAACTTCAGCAGCTCTCGTATTAATGCGAAATAGCAGGAAAACACTAATCAGTTAAGGAAACTTAGACCGGCCACTTAAAAGCTAAATCAGGTTTGTCTCTGATCAGCGTATATCTGTAATTTCTGTGACTAACGTCTAGAAATACATAAACATCACTATCAATGATTTAATTCATCTGATTAATAAGGAAAGAAGAAAACTAAATAAGCAGCAACTTTTTTAACATTCAAAATAGTTTTAGATTGAAGCAATTTTAGAAATAAAATTAATAGTATAGCATTTTACAATAATCAATAGTTTTAGTACTAAATGTTAAAGTGCTGAGTATTAAAAGTCTAATTGAACATGAATGTGCTGATTGTTTAATTTTATTCTAAATAAAACTACACATTTAAAACAAAAAATATAAAGATGGCTTGTAAAATGGACACTACATTTTTTTAAACCACAAACAATAGTTGAAATGTTCAGTCAGCAAAACAATGTAAAAACTCTAAAGCAATTCTTTATATAACTCTGAAGAGGATAATATTTGTTAGAAAAATATCCAATCCATTCAAATCAAGCTTTTTAACAAGCGAAACAGGAAACTGGGGCTAGCACAAAGCAACCTGCTTCACTTTTATTCCATTGTTATTGGTCAAAAAGCCTCCAAGTGAATCAAAAATCAGCATCTGAGCAGTGAAACGAGGGTTCAGGCTAGCCCTCATTCTAACACAGCACCTTACCACTCAGAGCCGTGTAAACAAGCCAATTGTCTCCCTGCCAAGAGTCCTATTGGCCTGCAGCGTCGCTGCAACAAGAACAGCACGGCCACACCACCGGCTCGCTTTAATTCACCATCCATCACTTTCATTACAAACCTCTACAGTGTAGGCTTTATCGGCTCCAGGAAAAAAAGAAAAAGTTTTAAACCTCATTCTCAGTCGCTACTTCTGTGAGACTGTTTACACAACAGATACTTAAATCTCTAATGTTTAAATGATTACTTTGTCGATGTAAAATAAATAAAAAAGGTTGTACATTAACGTATATTTAGAAATGTTGTTTCGAATTTGACAAATTGCTCCATTCTCTGCTGAAACAGCGGCTCTAAAATGAGCCGATGAAGTCAAATGAAGTCGGGCTCTCTCAACAGCTATCATTTTCAGAGAGCGGTTGACAACTGCTTAAAATGCTGCTGCTCCGCTGCTCTGGAACAAACCTCTTCTAATGTAAATTGAAAAAGCAATTCATTACCCAAAGTCAGAAAACGCCCCCACAGTTTCTCTCAACACTGCATTTTTTTTTTTTTAAAGGTGAAGCAGCAGTAATTCATGGATTTCCACATTTGCAAACCAACTGGATATATTTCTGTGTTTAGCTCTGCCTCTTCTAAGGATAAAGCCACTGAAAGAGTTATTGCGTGCATTAGTGATAAGCACTTTGCTTGGTTTTGCAGACTGTAGCCTGGCTCAAGGTTTCTGTGTTTGGTAATGTGAGCTTCCTGGAAAGAGCCTCTGATGAAAGTATTGCATCTGATAATGAGGTGTATGTACTCTTTGTTGTTGCCTCTTTCCTGCACAAAGCTACTGGGGTAGTTAATACTGTACATCCATTCACTATTTGCTTTTTCTTCCCCACAGAACAGTCTTTCTCAAACTGTGGTCCCCAGAAGCCCCCTACTGGTCCGCAAGGTATTGCAAGTAATTACTATTAATTTGCCTTGGCTTCAGCTCAAAATGCGACGCATACAGCTAGCTTACCAAAGGACTGCGTTTAGAAATAATAATGGATAAGTGGTTTAAAACCAGGTCACTCAAAAGAAAAACCAAAGATACTGCTGGCTTATATGATCGGAGGAAGCCAAGAGTTTTGATAAGTTATTCATGAATGATTTGATTCTTTTGAACGGGTCTATAACCGCGTCTCAATTGGTGAGAACAGTCATTTGTTTAACGACTTTTCTTGCTTATAATGCTCTGCTTGCGTGCCAACAGTTATTACTATTTTGAATTAATCAGAAAATAAATACAACAGATAGAAACGTGTGGATAATTTTTATATTTAATTGTTAAGAAGAGGATTTTTATTTCTGCCAAAGCAATTATTTTTCTTTTATTATGCTTCTAAATTACAAACAGCCCTAAAATGTTACTAATTCATGCGACACTTGGTAGTAAAGAACAACTTCTTTTTTTATGTGTTTGAGATAATTAGAAAGCTTAAAATCCACTTTTTCAGAATATGCAAATAACTCAAAACACAGAGTGCCACCCTTATGAAGATAAACAAAGGAGACAAAAATAACTGAGTTAAGACACTAATATTTTCATGTCAGATTGTATATATTGTAGTGTTATTGAGGGGCAATCTTGAGTTAGGTGGTCTGTGTTTGTTTAATGGGTTAAGCCTGAAGAGGTTTGAGAAACACAGCCATGTTTTCTCCTGGGTAAGTGATTTAGTGTGTAGCTATGTTTCTTCACTTTTAATGCCATTCAGGTGAAATTCAAGCACATTTTCTCAGCAAATACTCCAATTAACGATCAACTGATTACTAAATTAGTTGACGATTATTCAAAAAACCGATTAATCACGATTAATTGTTTTAACCCTACATTGAATGATTTCAATGAGTTCTCTCCAAGCATCTGTGTTAAGGAGGATGATTTCGATTGTAAAAGAACAATGTATCAAAACAATAAAAGGTAAAGCAGTCCTGAAACTTGGATTATTTTAGCCCAGCTTTTCACTTCAACACTCATGCAGCTCTACTTCACCTTTAAAAACTTGTAATGCTGCTCCAGATCTTCATCCTTAAAGCCTGTCCCGATCTGCAAAGAGATGAGAAGAGATAAGAGAGGCGCGCACTCATATACACACACATTCCCTCGTGGGGCGACAGCAGACATTTGGCAGCAGGAGGCAGAACACAGAAAGGCAAGCAAATCCCCCCACAACTCGAGCATCTTGTCTGCCTGATTCGCCTAAAGTGTCATGTCGCCTCTCAAAGGATTTGAACTCGCCGAGACACCAGTAAACACCTAAAAGGATGACACACGCTGTGGGAAAGGGGGAAAAAATGTAGGCATATCATGAAAATTTAGCATTTAGTCACCGGGAGATATATTCTGCAAGTGACCGTGAGAAGTTTAACTGTACAAGAGCGAGGCAGCATTCAAGGTTTAGAGGTGTTTAATTCAGCTGTGGGACCTTTATGCATTATTTATCTGTTCTCCTAGCGAGCCAGCTGTGGTACAGTTTGTTAGGAGTGAGAACCCAACACCTCTTTCACTGAGCCAATTATAGTGACTTGTTTGTTTAGTTGGACTGATAATCAAATTCCTCCAGCAGCTTAATCCAATCAATAGTGCTGTTTGACTGTGAGATAACATTTCAGAGGCCTACAGGCGTTAAAAACGTGTTTGTAGAAAATGGCTGCAGTTTGACGATAGAGGAAGATATCTTTACCATGAAAGAATAATTTTAGGAATTCAAAGACGTTTTTCATCCATCCATCTATCCATCCATCCATCGAGAGGACCCACGCATGCACAGGGAGAACATGCAAACTCCATGCAGAAAGACTCCGGGCCGGGAATCAAACCGCAGCCCAAGTTTTAATGTCAATTTATTGTCAATTCAGTACGTTGAAAAAAGGTTGTTGTATCAACCTCCCACACCTCTCAGGTCTTCTGGTTCTAGTCTAATTTGCATCTCCAGAACCAGAACCAAACATAAAGAAGCAGCATTCAGCTGCTATGAACCACAGATCTGGAACTTCCAGAAAACTGCAAAACAGCTGAAACGCTGAGTTCCTTTAAATCAAGACTACAAAGCTTTGTTTAGAGCTGCTCTTGAATCGTAATAAATGCAACATTAACAAACATATTTGACGTGTATTTATGGTGATCTGTTACTGGTTTTCACAATTGTTGGCTCTATTATTTGTTTATCATGTTTCTATGTTGTTCTGATTTAAAGCACTTTGTTCTGCCTAATTGCTGAAATGTGCTATAAAAACAAACTTGGTTGATGGAATTATTCACATTTACCAGACATACAAAGGAATCAAAAATGACATTTCTTACCATCCCTCAGTGATAAGACATTCCTGACCCAAAATAACAGTATGTAGTGAACTGTAGTGAACAAACAGACCTATTGTCACACTAACTCTCAATTTAAATGATTTACAAAACTAAATTAAAGTAACTAATTCATAAAATAAACAAAACTAAAATAAACATTTCTTCTAAAACATTAGGTCTCAACATGGGAATGATGATGTTTGATACACATTTTTGTTATTGAATTCAATTAATTCCTTTGTCATTGCCATGAAAAATTATTCATATTATTATTAGAATATATAAAGTGCAAAAGAATTCCTCCTTCAAGTCTCATAAACACCAACTATAAAATTATCACCATATACTCAATAATATCCAATAAAAAGCTAATATTAAACCGCAACAGTGATACTGCACCAGACTTTTTTTCACAGAAAGCCTGTCTTGCAATCAGAATCTTTTAGAAATGGAAATCTGAAGTGAGTCTGAAAATCTTAAAATGATCTATAACTGGAAAATACAACAAATTTCACACTTTTCCAGGACTACGAGGAATCCTCAGAATTTCAGTCTCCCTCCTTCACAAGTATAAACCATGTGATAAAGGGTCGTTTTTCCTTTTATTCTTCTGATTTCATGCTGTGCCAAACGTTGTAGGGCTCATGTCTTTCTTGTGTAGCATTCACTTCTGCACCAAAATGTTTTTTTGTATTTTTCGTCAAAAACCAGTAAAAAGGTCTGTAGCTCTGAGTCATCCATGCCTGTTAGGCAAGCAGGCAACAAATGATACAACGAAATCAGAATATTGTATTTTAACTTTTTATATTTCAACTCGGTAAACTAGAATTTGACGGTTCACACTGCGAACAAATAAGTTTAGATTTACATAAAGATGTGGAAAAAAGTCCAAAGGGAACAAATGAAATAAGATTTCACCAAGGTGTCTTTGCAAAGCTAACATCACCTGAATCTAAAAGTCCAACTATAAAACTGTGTGCAGCTTTTTACAATAATTTTCACACTGGCTCTGAATGTTGTGGCAAGGACATTTCACTAGGACATGAGCATAAATGTGATCTGCAGGGGAAAAAGAAACAGTGAGTCAAACGCTAACGTACGATCCTCTGGTTTCTTTTGTTCTGCCTCTGCTTCACGCCCAGCGTTGTGGGAGCAAGAAGATGATGAAATGCTGCACACACAGGAGCGCTGGATGCTGCAGTCACACAGCATCAGCTCGCAGCCACTGCTGGGCTGCAGCAAAGCAACACAGATAAATGGCATATTTACACAAGTTCAGCTGAATGTTTCTGTCGTTCAGTTCATGTGTCCTGCAGAACACGTCCTTCCTGATTTGAATCCACACAACCGACTCAGTGAGATATTCAGACGGCATGCCACCATTTCTCTTTTGTTTTATAAATATAATTACAGATAAAAGTACTAAACTGCAGTCAGTACTCTGCCTTAGGTCATCCTCTGTAAAAATGATTTGCTTACATAACAGTTTTTATGAATATACGGAACCATACATGGGTTGGATTTTCTGTTTGGATCATTTTCACTGACTTTTTTGTATTTACAGAACAGCACTGGTTTAAAAACTATTTGAAGATTTAAAAAAGGGAGGCAAGGGACTATGCAACGAAATATTATTAAATCGCGTCTAAATCTTTTGGCAATTACCCAAAAAAATCAAAACCTAATGCAAACCAATCATGAGGATAGAAGTGCATAATGTCGTGAAAACTGGCATAGGGTTGTGAGATCTTTCCAGGTACACGCAGAAAACAGAGCATAAAGGCCTGGGGGAAATAAGTGATCTATGAGTTGATTTAAGTATAATTACAACTGAATATATATATGTGCACACTTAAACACTGAATGATTTTCTGACATATAGTCGTGTATTTTAATCTGTAAGGCTGATACAAACATGATGATTGTGGTTGATAATTATGTATAAAACTTATGTGTTGATCTGGGTGTGTAGACTCGGAGTTGTGATGGATGTGGAGGATGAGATGATTGTGTATCTGATTTAGAAAACTGATTTAGAATGAATTAACAGAAGCAGAAATGTCGGTCCTCGAGGGACGGCATCCTGCATGATTTAGTTCTCTCCCTGGTGGTACCGACAACCTTTTCAGCATGTCAATGTTCTTCTTAGGCCTTCTAACGAGCCATCATTTGATCCAGGTGCGTTAAACCAGGGAGAGAACTAAAACATGCAGGAGGCCGGCCCTCGAGGACCCCTGAATGGATCGCCGGCTGTGTCGTAATGAGCGAGCTGAGCAGAAACAGATGGCCTTGCAGAAAAGGCCAGAAAAGGTTCACGAGGTTAGCGCTGTGCGTCATGCAAGGGCTGATGGTTGGGAAGGGTTGGGACTTTCCACCGACTCATCGAACATGCAAAAAGTCACGTACGCCAGCTAACTATGGGCTGAGATAGTATAGAAGACGGCAGAAAGAGGAACAACTTCGCTCTTAGTCCCTGGCGCCGAGACAACTCAACAAAAGGAAGCATAGGAAACATCAGCAGAGGACCGCACCCTGGAGCCACGGGGAAATTGAGACTTCGCGCCGACGAGAAGGGACAAGATTGATTATATAGAAAAATCAACATTCCTAGTCCTGTGAATCCTAAATCAACTCCAAATGCTCCAAAATCGATTTTAAAATACGTTTAAGTCTTTGCCACTTTGTTACTCCTATTTGCAAGTATTCTGCATGTCGCATTACTCGTCCACTCACCCACAATGGAAGGCTGTTTCGCCCACTGTACGCATTTTGAATAACTCTTTGATATTTTTTTATTTAAGAAAAAGTCAGACACCTAGGCTGACCTACTACTGGTAATTTAAGTTATATATTTTTATGAACAAAATTATTTTTGTTAAAATATAAACTGAAAGAATTTGAAACAGCATAGAAGTTTATAGAATAGTTCTAAATAAATGATATATTTGTTTATGATATCTTCTTCTCCAGTCACACAATTTAAACATCGTTTCTGGATCAAATTGTGACCCTAAAAATCAGAGTCAAATCACTAGATACTGGAAGTGTCGTATCTTTATATGGACATGTTCTAATTAAAGAACACCAACAATGATAGATTCTTTATGATCATGTTAACCCCACATTTATTTAAATGTATCATGAATACATTTACACTGAACAGAATACAGAAAAGGGGAAAATTTTACCCAAACTTTTGACATGGAATAATTTTTATTTTACAGAACATTTCAAGCTAAGGGTATGGAGGAGTCTTCATGTCTAGCTGAGGGATAATGATGTGTCACACTGGTTAACATATGCAATAATGCATAAGATGACTTTGCGATTCCAGAATCTGGTGCAGTGCTACCACTTTGTCTCTGCAACCAGCTGGATGTAGGATTTTAGATTAAAGAATTGAAAACAAACCAGTTAAAACTACTGAGTTGTTCTGTTATTGTTTTGAAAAATAAAAATTTGTGAAGATGTCAAACACACTTTTTAATGTCACTGATTTTCATGGGCCATGCTGGATTGAAGGCAGCTTACAGGGAGAACATTTTGTTAAAGAGGCTTATTTTATCACTTTGTTTTCACCTGCAGTTATTATTAGGAACATGGGAGGGAAATCTCTGCAAGACGGACAGTGAAAAGGTCGAGGACATGAGCAGCTCCTCTGCATTTAAGAGTAAAAACAGCTTAATACTAAAAACATGAGATACGTTAAAATATTGCGTTGACTTTAGATGCTATGTCTTGTCAGATCACACTTCGGCAGGATTTTTCCTAATACCAAATAAACAAGGTGGCATCAAATCAAAAAATTCATCTTCTGCACCATAATCTAGTTCTTATAGACTGAATTACAAATAGTATTACAAACAATATTAAGGTTTAAAAAGATGTTTGTGTTTTATTTAGGCCCAACTTTAGTTGCTTGCGCTTCAACTGCAGCAGGTAAAATTATGTCTAGGAATTTAAATCCAATCAAAACAAAGATTACTCTAAGCTACAGTTGTCTTACAAGCTACTGTCTTACATTTCAAAAAGATTTGCAAACTAACAAGATACTAAAGGATTTTAGACTGTACTGAAAATGTACCCAAGAGAGATGGAGATAGAGACATAAAGATAAAGTTATGAATAAATAAAGCAATGTTTCCTAAATAAAACAGAGATTTTTGAAGACTGCATGTATTATTTCCCCACATCTGTTTTCAGATGTGGCTGTGAATAAAGTGATGCACTGGGTATTTTAAGAAAAACAAGAATTAAGTTTTAACAGCAGGTTAATAACTAAATTGAAAGCTGGGCCTTCATAGAGCTAAAATATGTGCAAAAATTATTATAGAAATGCATGTAAATAAAAAACTAACAGAAAGGTGACTGAAGACGTTAAGGTTATGACTAAACAATCAACTATGCACAATTGGCACTGGGAGCTTGGAAAGCAATATTCATGTCAAAAAAATCTTCAAATATGTAGAACTTCAAAGAATTAGGTTTCTATATATAAACTTGAGCATTAATTGGACAATTTAAAACAATGAAACAGTGTGATTTTAATATCAAATAGCCAGGTTTTGGTTTGCTGAGGTGCTTCATTCAAAAGAGGAATGTTGTGGTCCCAATACAGTTCTGCTACAATTGCAGCGAACTAAATCTTTTTCTCTTTTCTTTAGGGATAAAAATATTAAGAAAATAATTTTAAAAAATTGAGATGGGGGAAGTTAGAGGACAGAGTAGAGAACAAACTGTGCAACTTGCTTAAGCTCTTTATATCTTAAACACTGAAGTGATCATGCGAGCTTCACAACAAGCTTATCACTTATTTTGAGAGGCACTTGCTCTCAAGAAACAAAGACTTTCTTCCAGCCAAGACTTAAGAGGAAGACCAACTCTTAGTCTTCTTTCTGGGTGGAAAATGTACCCAGAAAGAAAGAAATACACTCTACAGAAATATTGCACATGTGAAGCACAAAACCCTTGGGTATCATAATGCAATTTCTTGTCTAAGATAAGTTTGATCCAAAAGTTGCTTGCACTACAAATGCAATTTTTAATCCAATCATTCCACCTCCCACACTTTTCATGTGGGGGTGAAAGCTAAAGACGCGAGCTTCGGCTGCTTCCTGAAAATGCTTCAGAAGTCTTCAGTTTCTGTGAGGAATGCAAGACCATCTCAACAAACTGATTTTTAATTGTTCTTTATGTAACAAATCTGAATTGGCATGTTTATAAAGCCTTTAAATGGATGCAGCTAGTTAACTGGTTTCCTGCTCCCTTGATGAAACATAAAAATTTACCTTGCAGACTGACTGAAACTCCTCATTGTCTTCATCATAGCAGGCCAGCAGGAAGCCACCGTATGTGCCTGTTCTTTTTCCCTTTCCAAGGTAGGCACCGATCACGCAGAGGTCCACTGTGTCGCCCACACCGTCCAGGTAGTCCTTCTTTAACTGGAAGGGAGAAAAAACTCTGAGTTACAGAGATATTATTTACCAAAAACCAAATTTAAAAATATACTTATGACCCTTAACATTACCTGTTAAGGATTAAATGTATTTTCTTTATTTGACATGCATAAAAATCAAAAGTTTCAACAAATACTTTGAAAGGCTATTTGTAGTCAAAACCAGGAAATTCTAGCTTCAGAGTCAGAAAAATCAACTAAAACGCCCGACAAAGTCGAACTTTGAGATCCACTTTAAATTGATCATGTAAAAAGGAAATATGAATAGTTAAACTGCACTTGAAATCCTTTGTTTTTAATCCTTTTTATGAAAAATTGGCATCAACTATCTGTGATATTTTGCTGCTCAATATGTATTTAAAAATAAATATCACAGAGCAACTCTTTAGGGGAAATAGATCCAGTCTGCGACAAATAATCTAGAATGGCAGATAATTATTCATAGCCATTGAGTATTCCATTAATTATCGTGGTGATTAATTGGACTAAAAGAATGTCGTGCAATACGAAAATCCTTCCTACCAGACTACTGTGTGCTGAATAGTTTAACAGTATTTATTACAACATACTTCATGATGCTTTGATAACTTGCTTTGAGGGTTTTTAGTAATTGAGGTATCAGGATTATTTGAGGATTCATTTGAGCCCTAAAATAATCAAGATTTCAATACTGACCTAAGTAATCTTGTTCGTTTTAGATCAGTGCTCCAATCCAGTCCTAGAGGGATAGCATTTTTATTCTGCAACACACCTGATGCTGTCAGTTGAAGAAGGGAATCATCTAAAGGTTGAAGGGTCATACTAGGGCACCTCCATCTTATTCAAACTAAAACCAGAGCTGCTATGTTTAAACTTTGCACAACTATTTCTGTAGCAGCATCCATTTGAATTTCAGGACGCAGAATTTCCCAGCAACATGTTTACTTTATAAGAAAAGCAGTGCTGCTCACTCTACCTGTATAATAAAAACAGATTATTTCCCAGTACACTCTTACACACGCACGCACACGCCAGCACACACACACACACACAGACCTTGAGCCAATTGTGAGAACGCTTAGCAATCTCATAGGTCGCGTCCTTCTCCAGAGTCTTCACCATCAGGCCCTCGCAGGAGTCTGCACAAACAAACACATTAATGCACCAAAACACGAATCTGGACGTGCAGAAAGGAAATTAAGAGATTATCTGTTGGATATACGGAGTGCCTTTGTGTTGGTGGGTCTCAAAGGGAAACAAACGGGTTTTGGGAAACAAAGAGGCCGTGGACAAGGACGGGGACATAACTCATATGCACAAGGAAAACACATCCTTTATACGTCAGAATCACACACACACACAACACAAAATAAATCCATTATACAACCCACAAGTTCTGGCGCTGCTTTGGATACACTCACACAGACAGTTTACACGTTAAGGCAGCTGAGAAAGACACAAATAAAATGAAACTTTTACTCAAAGCACCCACACACGAAGAGATTCAGGGGAGCCAACAAACAGGAAGATGACACAAACTGGAAGATGACACAAACAGGAATGACAAAAGGAAGGAAAACGAGAAGAAAAAGTTTGCCTCTGTTTCACAGACCTCGGACGGACTGCTCCAGGAACTCCGCGATGGCGTCAGTGTCGTGAGAATCGATGGAACGGGCGAACAGAAACTCTCCCTCCACCTCTGTGAAGCTCTCTCTCAGCAGCTCCCGACGCCGACACAGCGGCTGTCGCACCAGGGACTGAGCGCGGAGACGGAAACACAAACATCATTAGAAAATGGCAAAACCGCATCATTACAACCGTTTCCTCCTGATAGCTCGAAGGCTCGCAATGACAAGGATGAAATACCATCAACTATCTGCCCACACACGTATAAACAAGCACTTTCTCAGAATACAGTCTTGGATGCACCAGCTTTGGGCACACATACAAACACCCACGCCCCCATGTAAGCATACAAACATGCACAACACAGTTTCTTATTTATTTTTCTTCCTTTTTTCTATATATTCAGTTTTGAATGCGTTTCCCATTTTGGGTTGATGAAAAATTAACTAAATGGTGACAAATGCTCTTAAATATGACAAATCTGTCAGAACCTGGCTAGGTTGGGAAGTGTACAGACAGCAGCCAAGACACTAAAAGTAAACAGATGTGGATTTTTATTATACATGACATCAACACATCTGCCTTCTTCATGCTGTTCTGCTTCTTAGTCCTGATAGTCCAAAACATAAATCTGACTAAAATTAAATATGTCTGAACACGGGTAGCCATTTAGGTTTAATGCTTTTTGTACTGAGTGCCATATAAAACAGTTACTTCTAGTGAAGATGTGGAAAAACACATAAAAATTAGTTTGGATTTTATTGCAGTAGAATAAAGAACATTTGAACTAATTAATAAATGGACCTGAACTATATTTTTATTATTATTTACTCTTGCAATGTTGGGCTGAACAATATTTGGGATTTTTTTAATAAGCCATTGCCTTGTATAATGCTGGGGAATAAATGTGGTGCAAGCCTACTTCTGGTAGATACTCATCAAAGTGGAAGACACTAGAAATCCAAGTCAAATTTATCTGTAAAGTGCATTTGAAAAGAAAATGAGATGTTTTAGGGCCTCTTGTCACTTTTAATCCAAATAAGCTGCTGCTGCTCACGCATCCCCTCCAACTCAACGTTTACACTCGCACAAGACAATGGCTGCAAACAGATGCACAATAATACAGCTATACTGCTTTGAAAAGCACTAGTAGAGCCTCCTGCACAATAAATAAGAATGCAGTAAGTGGTTTCTGGATGGTAATACTTGTCCTTTCCAGCAGTTGGCATCACTTGCTCGGTAACCAGTGTGCAGTGCCTGTGGATTGTGACATAACAATTGTGAGGTTTTTGGAAATGGTTTATTTTCCAAACACCAAAAAAACATTAACTAAACAGCTAAGTGTTTTTTTAAGCATTTTGGCAGTTTTTAGAAGCAGTTGAGACCCAAATGGAAGTACAAATGTAAATTTTGCATAATAGGTGCCCTTCAGCTGGAAGAAACTTTTGCAAAACCGAGCTGATCTGTGTACTATACTTAAAATTATTCCCAAATTGATTGCATGCATTATGCACTATCTGATCTGAATAAAATTACTTCTATTTTACTTTTATTGGTGCTGAAAAAGAATTCTGTGCCATTAAGGCTTTGACATCTTCAATTAAAGTTTTCAGGAGTCTGGAAATAACAGAGAAAGTTCCACTCGTCTAAACCTGGCTCGATCTAAAGGTAAAGCAATAATGAAGTTTAAAACAACTGGAAGTGTCACAAACAAGGCCAGTTGGGGACCTAAAGTTATCTAAAGATCAGTTGAAGATCTCCAAAACAAACACTTTCAAAGGTGCAGAAATGTGTGAAGTATATTAAAGTCACCAAGTCTCACCAACAACCATTAGACCACCTAAATGCCAAAGGGTTGGTGACAAGGCATGCGGAACAAAAAAAAAAAAAAAAAAACCTTTCGGTCCTACTAAATGGTCAAATATCTGTCTTTGTGTACATCAAATTCGTTAAAAGCTACAGGAGAAATGCCCTCCTGTTGGCTAATAGCTGTACAATATTTTAACATAAAAGGAACTAATTAGCATCTCACCAGTGACTGTAAAAATCAATTATTTAAGGTTGAATTTTTTCCCACTGAATATTTTATCATTTCTTTAAATGCTTTGGTGTGAAATTTAAATTGTATTTTAATTGAAACTTTTCCTTCATCTTTGAAACAGTAGAAATAAGTGTGCAGGAAATGTAAACATGAAACTGCAGTCTTCCAGAACAATGAAGTCTCAAACATATAAGTGATTTTTTTTTTTTTACATTGCCTAGAATATACTAAGATGGATTTTCTTACAGATGCAATCTCTTGGAGGTTTGAGAATCAATTTAGTCTGTGAGGTAAATAATTAAAATGTTAATTTAAAATCCAGCTCTGTGTGATCCAAGGACATATATGATGCAAATTCTACAAATCTTTGCAACATAGTTAAAATGGAAAATGTTTGTCTGTGGCTATGTCTGTGCCCTAATATGACATAACATGCATGGAGTATGGATCAAGTCAGTATTTACCTATATGATGACAGATTTTCTGTTGCGTTTATGCTATTAAAATCAAAATGTGGCATATAATGACACAGTGGCACGCATCAAAGCACAGCCTTGAATGAAAGCAGACTGGGTACATGTGTCATGCAGATGGATTGCCCTTAGTCTTCTTGTCATATCAAAGCTTCCTCCGTTCAACCATAAAATCATGTTTAGTGTTCTTTCCGGTTCACAAGTAGTTATCAGAGGATGTTCAGTTGAAAAATGTGAAAAGAAGCCCTTGGTTTTTTCTATTCCCCGGCGAGGTTAAGCCTGGAAGAAGGTTATTTTCCATGTACGATCGATGACTTGTATTTGTGTCCCGTCTGTCCTCAACTCGCAGCTCCAGGTGGCTGGTCAGGTTTTAGCTGAGGGTTATGGTTTCACACAGTCAGCATTTTTGGCAGCTTTCTGTTTTGGCTGCAGAAACATTTCTCCCAACCTTTAAATTTACCATCTGATATCATTGGAGAAAGATTTCTGAACTGTAAACAAGGACTTTTTTTCTTTTTGAAACTGAAAATGTCTGTTGTACAACAGCTAAATCTAGTCATAAGTAAAGTACAACTGGTACTAAGCCGATCATAATATACAATCAATTAATCGCATAATAAATTAAAATGAGCTTGATAATTTCCATTCTGATGATTAATATTTTTCGAAGGGCAATTTGGTTGACAGTGTCCATTAAATGAACTTTATTGATTGTTTTGGTTGTGTGTGTCTTTTCTTTCGGTTTCATTTGTTAGTTTTGGTTGTTGCGTTTTATTTTGGATATTTAAATATGTCCCCCAGTGCTAAGTGTTCTTTAAAAGAATCAAAATTTATCGATTCAAACTTGGATTATTATGTCATTATCTGAAAATGGTCTCAAAAACAACACAATTTTGTTTATTGCAATAATTACGGGGACAATTTACTGTCCTGCAAAATTTGTTACTGTGACAAGTCTAACCGGTAAATTTAACTTGATCTAAAAAGTTACGTCTTAAACATATTTTGTTTTTGTTTTTTCCTCTTGTGTGGTTAAATTGGTATTTTTCTAGATATATGCAAAAATTTAACATGGTTACAGAAACAACATCAAACCAAAGGAGTTTTTAGTAAAAAAAGTTTTGTTTGCTTTTGTCCCCAAATCCAAAAGTTTCAAAATGTGACGAAGATTGCATAACTTTTGTCACCTTAAGTACACAAACTGTTTTAAGCAACAATATGCTTGTCCACATTTTTTCATAAAATTTTGCAGCCAAAGAATCAGACCATCTTGTTATCATTTAAGTATTTTCAGTATTAATTTTCAAGTTCTCTGAAGACCTTTATGTTTAATCAACATTTTAAAACATTTAAACCACAGCTGAACTTGGGAACAAGAGGAGCACATTTGTTGTATGGATGACTAATGAAATAATGTGCATGTTTATTCATAGTGCACGTATTTAAATTTGTTCGTACTTAAAAGCCTGTTGGTAACTTATCAGGTAGAAAAACGACTATTACTTCACTGATAAATTATTCAGAATGAAAGGTAATTTGTTTTATTCTAATATAACCTCAAACACAGGCAAGCGTAGTTCTCTTGTTCCTTGCATCCTGACAAGAAAAGAATAGAAATCAGATGCTCCCTCATACATTGAGAAGGAACTGTGCAGAGTGGAAAATGAATTGGAGAGCTTTCAATTCCAGTTCCATCTAAATGTATGTGGGAGAATCTGATAGGTGTAGGAATTAATGCTGAATACACGGATGGACACATGAGGTCAGATGCATGGATGGAAAAATATTTAATAAATGAGTGGAAAATGGGTGGACAGATAATGTTTGTTGAATAGAATAGTTCCACTTGTGAAAGTAAATCTGTTGGGCAAAAAACATGTTTTTAAAAAATGGCTGAATGGAAAAATGGATGGATTAAGAGATGATTGATGAAAAAAATAACTAAATTAATGGATAATGGATATATGGATGATTGAATGTTGAACAGACATGTGGTTGGATGGACAGATAGATGGAAAAACAATTGAATGAATGATGGACAATCTATGATGAACATAGGTTGTTGGATGTGCATGCATCCAGCCTGAATGGATGGATGGAGAAATGGCTGGGGAGATGATGAGGAAACAATTTACTGAATGATGTGTAGATATGTGGCTGGATGGATGAATCGACATTGTTTCTTAATTTGTTTTGTTCAGAGTTTCTGGACAATGTTTGTTGCTGCTATAGTAATACGTGAATAACATCTAAATTCATCTAAGAGACATGTAAACTTTTCATTTATTCCTAAATGATGACATGATTAATCAAACACAGAACAAAATAACAATCTCTGCTGATATAATCTTCAGCAATACTTTAAAATATCAATATTATTTTTATTTTCTATACTTGTACTTGAGTCAAACTCCAAACTGAGTAGTTCAAACCTAAATATACTTTTGCAATCAGGTATATATTGAAATACATTATATGTTGCTATTAAGCGTAAAATAATATTTATTCAATGAAATTTCAAAAAACATAGCAGTCCAACTCAATAGCTGTGTCCATATATTCAATTTAGGAGGCTAAATGAAATCAACAGTGGGTAATAAATAAATCACTTAGGACAAAAGCAAGACAATGAGAAAAAGCTTCAGCATAAAGAAATATTAAGATATAACATTTGCATAAATAACAAATTAAGAGGTAAATAGCCTTGAAAAGGCAGGATTTAAGAGTTATTGAAGCTCCTTTAATGATGCAATTTGGCTTCAATCCACTTGGGAGAGCTCACATTGTAGAGGATGATGGGAGCACCCACTCATTAGCATTGTCTTCAGCAGATTTAAGAAATTCACTTAAAAATTCTGCATAAATAGGACACAAACACATCCTCACTCAGTCATAGTCACCATCTGCAGCACACACATGGCCTGAAAGAGGAACAGACTCCCTCTCAGACGTCGAGAGTCTCAGACAGACACACAATCAAGACACACTCAACTGGAATTACAATGAGCGTTACAATCATTATCCAGTTACAGCCTCCAGTAGCACCGTCATTGGTATTCAAGGACGATGCCGGCATCTCGGCGGGGCTGCGAGCACACGTGCGTGCTTGCAACAAAAATAAATAAATAAATATGCACTCGCACGAGTGGAAGTTTTTAAAAAGACAAGAGGAACAATTGAGAGATCTCTGGGTAATATTTGTATCACTTGGCCTTACCTCTCCGTTGAGATAGAGGAGGTCAAAGGCGTACACGCACACTTGGACTTTGATCTCTGAGGCGTCCACATCCTGCAGAGGAACAGCACACTTCTTTAGTATTTTTATTTTGACAAAAATATGCTAATAGAAACATGGTATCCACAAATTTCTACTTCCAACCTTGGGATTTGTTACAAAGGATTCTTTGATTTGTTCTCGGTTCATCTTTAAAGTTACCCACCTAGCATTTCCACTTCCTCTCTGCCTTTTAAAAGCATCACACCTCCTCAGCGTGCACATCTTATTTTCGACTCCTCTGCTTACTTTGCTCGTCTCTTCTCCTTCTACATCTCACCTTTCTTGCACCTCATCTTGTTTGCTCCAATCATGCTCACCCCCACCGGTTCTTACACCAGACCCTGGCTTATTACAGGCGTTTCTGTCGCGGTCCCGTGGGGAAAATTCCTCGACTTCTGCACTACAATGAAGTGCCGTCGAGTTCGGCAGAACCACCTGCTTCAAATATTTGTTAATCTATTTCACAGGCTGTAGCATATATCTAATTTAAGACACGGGAATTAGCAAATTTATAGATGCCATTAAAAAATTTTAAGTGGTGTTCTTACACTTTTGGACTCGATATATCCCGAGGTGATTAAGGTGCTTTTTTTTCTCTCTCAAAAACTGTAACAAAAGCAAGAAACTTACAGTACATAGTTTTTCCAAAAGTTTACATTTTATTCAATAGGAGCTTCGTTAGAGATGTGCCGATCCAATATTAATATACATATAAGTATAGTTGCTAATATTGGAAAAAATTTACATCGGTGACAATTTTACCGATCCATAAGGACAAATCTATTCAGTTTAATTCTATGTTTTGTGCTCTAAGCAATGTCATGCTTTCTTATTTATTTTACATTATATTTAGAATTTCTAATTCTAACTTTCTGAACTATTAGAAAGAAGGTTTGTTGAAGCTTGTTGTTTTACATGTTTGAGCAAGTTAACTTAACTTATTGTATTGGTCAGTTTCTTTATCATTTATTTAGCGTTGGCTGTTATATTCCTAATTACATTAACTCAACTAGCTCAACAAATTCAAATTGTTTTTCATGTTTGACAAAGCTTGTGAAGCTATTGGTGTGATTAAGCGTGCTGTACTGGTGCAGAATTATCAAATAAATTTGTAACTCAGTACATTTATGTCTTGTTTTAAAAAAAACATTTTAAGTCAATTTAGCAGTGTTTTTCTGGATCTGGTCAGTATTGACTGATACTAAACCTCAGATATCTATATTGGTATCAGAAATGACTAAAAGTGCATCCCGAAGCTGTATGCTTCTCAGTCGGGTGTGGGTTTGAAGAGAATTTGACCAAAAAATGAGGAGAGTGAAACATGTCGCTTTAAAAAAAAAAGTGTGCCTGCTAACAACTGTAGTTTTTTTGGTTGCTGCAGCTGGACGGCTGAACATGTGTCCGAGATAAACAACTTCTGCTCATGTTGGAAAAATTGAGGTATTTTAGTCTATCTTCGAATGGGAATCTGCTAATTAAATGCCAGTTTTAGCACCACTAACCAGTTGTGGTGTGCAGAGGCGTTTTGTCAACAGTTTTCTGAAGAAGCAGCTGCAAAGGCCTTTCAAAACAGATCACATCCAGACAAAAATTGGGAAGCTTTAACAAGTACAGTCAAGAAATCAAGGTTCTGCCAATGCAGAGTAGCTTTTGATGTGCTTTAGGTTAAATCTATTAAACCTCATATTATGCCTGTTTGGCTGTTAATACAATGTTTTAGCTCTGAAAGCCCTATTTTGATTCTCCACATGTGCATATTTCTGACTGAATTCTGCTTGTTACTTGTTGTTGAGTTGCAAGTTAAAGACCATTTACCCCAATATGAGGGTGAAAATACATAATATGTTCAAACATGTCCATATATTTGTTTTTAAAAAGTATTTTGGTTTTGTGGTAAAAAGAGGCCTTTTAAGGTACCAAGGAAAGCTGCAATTATTCAAGACTTATTTGTGCAGAGCCTCATTCTAGGTAACATTTTAAATTTCACACCTTAGACATTTTTAATCTATACACTTATATTGTTAGAAAATGTTGAAAACAGAAAATGTACAATAACTCATTTTTCAGAGATACAATGAATGCAATTCATAAAGATAAAAACTGGCTAATCAGCTTAAGATCAGGAGCTCTAATTAGTTTGATTTTATATGCAAATACTTCTGAAATGCAAGTTTATTCTCCCGGTTAGATTTTCATACTCATGTGGCCCAAAACCTACTAAGGTTGTTTTTTCCTGAGCTTTTCACTCTGTATTGACTTCAGAGTCAGAGATTTATTTGCCAAGGCAAAAAAAGACTTTGCTTTAAAACCTGAAAGACTTCTCTCCCTCTCCTTTCTTTCATTAATTTCACTCTCAACTCATTAATGAAGTTTAATTAGAGCATATCGGGTCTTGTGTCCTCATCTCGAATGTTTCATTTCAGCACAAGCTTGTGGTGGTAAAAAACACCAGAGCCTGCTGTTAGAGATTTTTTGGTATTATCATTTTATTTTCTTACTCTAGTTCACATTAAGTCTATAGATCTTTGTGATTTTCTGTTTAAAGTGTTCTCTTCTTTAAATGACCTGGAGGTCACTACTGTCGGTTCAACTTTATGAGAAATAGATAACACTAAGTTTCTCAGACCTGAAATCCTTTTACAAGAATACCTCCTAATTTAGTAACTACCTGTGAGCAGTCGTATTTTGTTTTCTTGACAGTACTGACCGAGATTTGAACCGGGCTCAGACCTTTGATCAGATATCACATCTGGAACTGGGTTGTTAGATGTTTGGGTTAGAAACTTTACGACCTCTGTTGTTTTCTTGACTGCCCCTTGCCTGTTCTTCTTTGACAATAAAAACAGGAGCTCTTGTGAGGGCAGATCAGAATGCTCTGTGGATTCTTCGGAGGAAGAGTTCTCAGAGCTTTCCCTTTTGCAAAAGCTCCACGTAAAATTCATATACGTTGTCTGTGGTTCTTTCTTTTATTTAGGTTCGAAAGGAAAATACCTATCACCTGCAATGTATAATCAGGTTGTGCGTAAAACTATCATTACCAATAATTATGATTGCATAATAACAGGAAAAAGTATCAAGCAAAAAAGAAAATCATCTACGTAATCATTTCGGCCATTTTCATCATGGCGTTGCTCGTATCCGCACGTTTATTTCTCCTTCCCAAATTTAGCGGGGTGTCATTTCGCACACGAAAAGACAGGGTGAAGGGAGCAGTTTCCGCCTAATGTGATTGGTGTAATGGAAAGAGGCCGTTACTCTGATCAGGAGTGAATAAACACCTTGCTGACATTTCCAATCTCAGCCTCCCTTCTCGATCCATTTCACTCTTCTGCCTCTAACCTATCAGTCTCCTACCACTTTTTCCCAGCTCTTCCCCTGTCCATCTCCCCCAGTCTGTCGGATCATTTCACTCCATTATCTCGCTCTCTTCCACCTTCGGGTCTTTGTCTTCGTCTTGTTTTCTCTTCTTAACCTTTTCACACATTCTTTCTCTTCTCATTATCTCCTACTATTTCTTTTTTACGACAAAGCACATATTTTAATAGTCTTCCCTTCCCTTTACTACGCCCCTCTTTATTCGTACCTTTCTCTTACGAGTGGTGAGGACTTGGAAGGGTTGGATCTGTTTCTTCTCTCGATCCCAGGCCACCGCCTCCGTGTCCAGAACACAAGACACTACAGAGTCCTTCTTTACCTGCAAGAACATAAAAATAAGGAGTTGATAAATATGCAAAAGTCAATTAGGAAAAATTGGTAGCATGAAAAAAGTGTAAGAAGTTAGAAAAACCTAAATTTACAATAACAAATTAGACCAGTCAGAATATAATGTACCATCAGAAAACTGAAAGTCTTTATGCTGCCTCAGGAACTATTATAATGTGAAACATTTTGCACTGAATCTTACGGTGGCCCAGAAGGATCAACAAAATCCATAAACAGCAATGCAACAGTAAAAGTTACAACAAAAGTTACACTAAAATATAATTTACACCAAAAGGAAGTCATGCCAAATCAGAAGTTTGGCTAAAACCGAAGTTAGGCTAAAGTGAAACCTATGCTAAATCAGAAGCTATGCTAAAGAATAATACATGCTAAAACAGTAGTTATGCTAAAGCAGAATTATTGCTGTAGTAGAAGATAAGCTAAAGCAGAAGATAAGCTACAGCGGAAGCTATGCTAAAACATTGGATATGCTAAAGTGGAATTATTGCTAAAGTGGAAGGTCTGAATAACATTTTAGCACAATCTGTTTTTGTGAATTTTTGCTGTTCTGTTGTGCCTTTTGCATTTCATTGCCCCTTTCTGCCACCGTAGAGATGTCTGCTGATGAGCCTAGAAATATCCAGGATATTGCTTTGAAAACACTTAAAATCTGAGCTCCAGACTATCAGCTTCCCGACATTTTACCCAGTGAGGCTGAAAAGTTGCAACTGTTTGAGTTACAGTACTGAAATGTCTTCTAATGTAATCATAATGTGATTTCTGTTAATGATATTTTCTCTGCAGGCATCACCATCAGTTCAGGAGAGAGATTGCTGTGTAAAACAAGCATTTTAAGATGCAACTCTGCTTTGCTGATGTCAGATCTCACTCACTTCATTGCCAATATGAGAGTATACGCTTTAATTCATCTTACAGGCTAATAAAAAAACAGGTCTATAATAGGTCTATAAAGACGAAACCTTGAGCAAATCTACCAGAAAAAGGAGCAGATCGTTGTATATCATGGCCATCAGCGTAGAGGCTGAGGAGGAGAAGGAAGATTCACAAAATAATAATAATTAAAAAAAAAAGAAAATGTTAACATAAGGCAGTCTCTGACAATAAAAGAACTGGTGCACCTGAGGGGGTGGGATACACCATGAATAAGTGAAGCAGTAGCACAGCAGATGTATGAGACCAATGCCTCCTCTTGTGAACAGATGAGGGTTCCTGCATATTTTTTTTATGTCCAGATTTCCCACTGGCTGATACTAGCACACTTCTAAGCCCTTTCTTGGTCGGATTTTGAAGTATTAAAACAAAAGTTTGCTAAGAAGAGTGCACAGCAGATATTTCTATCAAAGTCTGTTTTTTGAAGGTTTTAAAACCTCAAACCTTTATGAATGGTTGAACCTAAACATTAGTACGAAATTTGTGACTTTCTATTTAGCATATAAGCATTACTATTAAGTCAATTAAAAGGGGAAATAAAAATACAAGTTAGGGCCAAAAGATGTTAAAAAATGTTGCAATGGTGATACAATTGTGATGGCAATATCTATGATGGCCTATTAGGGCTATGTAGAAAAAAGAAGAAAAAAATATAGCCAAGATTAATATCAAAACGTTTCTCCAAAAAACAAGAACCTTTCTGAGCTTGAAAGTCAAAAATTTGCAAGAAAAACCCCCCAGAATTTTTTATATCAGTCTCAGATATTTTCTTGAAAAAAAAATTTAAATATCTGCTAGGAGAAAAAACTAGAAAAAACTTCCTAGAAAGTAATTCTTTTTTAATTTTGAAGATTTTGGTGGAAATGTCTTCCATCTACAATGTACCTAAAACAGCATCATAAATATCACCATCACAATATTATGACCAAAATTCAGTCGATTTGCAGTGACTGGTCAAAAAAAGAAGGAAATTAAGAAAACATTAAGGTGATTGGTCAGATTTCAGTTAAAGTTTGTGTGATTGCTGATTATGTCTCTGAAATTCTTTTTATCTGTTCATCTTATTGAATTTACAGTTGTGAATGGCGCTGTATAAATAAACTGATATGAATTTAACTGAAGGACAGACAAACAGATGTATGTTGATTCTTTCCATACTTGTCCTAATTTGGAAAAGGCATAATCATATTCCATATTTAACAAGACAACAAAGACACTTGTGCTCAACCTCCGTCTGTTTTGCAAGCGAATTGTTTGATCACATTTTTAGCCAGATTAGTTTGCAACCTGATCAGAACAGAATTAATATCATTCAGCTAATTAAAATAAACATGGTGATATTAAATCTATTTGTCCAAGCTGTTTTTAATACATATATACTAATAAACATGACACAAAACATAAATATCAAAAAACTTCTAAAATCAACACCTACACAAGTATTGATGCAAACACATCTTGTACATACAGCAGGGCATCATTACAGAAAAGCTGCAACAAAAACCAAAGGTTTCACCCTAAATCATTTTGTTTGTCGTTAATCCTGCCTGCATTAACGAAGATGTCTCACCAGCTGACATTTAGTCCCCTGGGCAGGAAGTCAGTGATCAAGTTTAAGTCCAGGATAAACCACATGACTGATGGGCGGATTAAACTGACCATTACTGTTAATTTTTAGGACCAAGCCGAGTGGCTAAAGGAAATCTTGAGGATGAATCTGGGTCCAGCGGGATTTTTCTGTGGTTGTTAAAAATTTCCAGCCTGCAGGAGGCTGGGAGTTAATCAGCAGATGAAATCCAAGGCAGTTTATCAGAGTTAAGAGCAGGAGACACATTAGACTTTAACAGGTTGTTTGGAAACAGTCTCATATTAAAACCGTGTTAAGCCCATAAGGTCATTAGGCTAAGTTGTGCATTAATTACCAATTAATGGATCGGCATTAATATTTATGTATTGATATTAATCCATAATTTAAAGCTCTAAGGCTCTGTGGGAGCTACAGAAAAATTGGTTACCCCTTATTAATATGCAAAATAATGCAGCAAGGTGCTGGAGAATCTAATCAGACCATCTCTGCAATGCTGGAAGAGAAATTTTTGGTCTTCAAAGAACACAGATATTCTACTCTGACAACGAAACGTCCGGAAAAGAGATGCAAGTTTAATTTAAGCAATTTCTTAAACCGATGATCTGCCACATTAATGATCAGTGATCAATTTTCTGAGAAGACAGGGGTTATTTTCACAGCATGAGAAAATGAAATACGATAAATTAGGAATCATAATCAGCACAAACAGGAAAATAATTTCAAGGCCAAATGAACCCATTATTTAAATGATACATCTTTTCCACACAATCCAAAAATAAAGCCTGAATACTTCAGAGCTTAAGAGTACCTTCTTTTCCTTCATTACCTCTGGCTATTATTTAGGCAGAGGTAATACTAGAAAAGGAGATGGTAAAGTTGAAAGAATTCCAAGAAAGGGCAAAATTAATGAAGAAATTGCTCTAAAAAAGGAGTCCAGCCTTTAATTTCCTCTCTCTTCGCACAAAGAATGCTTTTCCTCACAAAAATAAACAGGAGTGATCTCTATAGCTGCAGAATATACTCTATTACAGTTGTTCATAGCAGTCCATTGCCCATCTGCAGTTAACCCCAAGGGTAACCAAGCTCAGTTTTCTGCAGTTCTCCTAAATGCATCACTCACTCGCTCACTCTTCCCCCCACATCGTTATGAAAGAGAAATGAATGAAACAGTGGGACAAAATTTACAGAGTGCTTGGAGTTAGATGTTACACTAATAGACCAAAAACTTATTTTCAAAGGAAAACAGCTATTAATAATAGAGTGGTAATAAGGACAAACTGTTACCTAAATTGCATTATTTCCTGTTGAGTAATTCAAGAAGGGAGGGAGAGACTGAGAAAGGACTGCTGAGGCTTTGTGAAAGCTACAATTTGGTTGATAATGCCACAAAAGCTTAAAGAAAAGGAAAAAATGATTCATTTTTGGGGACCTGTAAAACAGAAAGTCTCATGCTACGCATTTGTAGCTACCTGAGAAGACAAACATGTGCAGGATGAGTCTGTATCAGTCCACCTGATCTTCAGTTTATAAACAAATGGGTCAAAAGATGAACTCTGTTATTGAAGTTTTCAGTAACAGAAAACTCAACCGTTTTACCTAGGCCTAAAACGGTTGAGGTGCATCGATTATTAAAATAATTGTCAACTAATTTAATAATTAATTAATCATTAACTGGAGTATACAGACTCAAAAAAGGCTATTTGCTGGAAGCATAACATATTCAGAGTGGTATTTAAGCCGAAATTGGACAAAAAAAAATATACATACATTTTGCACTTAAGGTAAAAAAAAAATAATAGTAAAAATGTACAAATTTTGTAAAAACAAAAAATAAGAAAAATACAGATTGAAACTTGTAATTGAACACTTGTCAGATGTGTTGGTGTTTTGCTCCCATATGTGCTCTTAAATCTGTCCACTGCTGTGATTTAGTTATTTTTTGTGTTTAAGTTTGTGCACTAATCTGTTAGCACTAATAACTCTCTGTGTGATCTGATTATTGGTTTGATTTGAGTTTCTTCCAAAGTATCAGCTATTACTTGTATTTTGCAATCTGTTGCAAGTACAAGGAGAAACAAACTCTCATATTCACATACTCTCATAGGTTTGGGGTAATATTAAAAGTGTTAGTTGCCCAGCAGGGCTGATTTTCAGAGGTACAATTCTACCAAGATGGTCAATTTTTAGCCTGGTAGATGCAGTGGAAACAGAGTGGTTTATAGTGGGGTAAATAATAGTCCATGAAAACTACCCGCTAGAACCGGTTTCTGAGGGCGAAAGATACTTTTACAGAGTCACTGACACAAAAGGACCAAAGCTAAAAAAATATTTTAAAAAATCGAGAAGGCAGCAGTCAGGAGAAATGGCACACAAACAAAAAGGGGAAAGGTGAACATTTGAGAAGTTAGGGGTGGAAAAAAGGTGAAATTACAGACAAGTGGCCTCAAAGTCTAAAGAGGATAAGAGAAAAAGACACATGAATGGATAAGAGTACAAAGAGGAGAAAAAAACTAGAAGTACTTATAAGAAGTATAAGTATCCTAAAGTAGAATGGAACAAAAGGAGGGAATGATTAAACAAAAAGATGTAAGAAAGCGACAAGGAGACCGGGAGCAACAAGGTTAGCATGAGAGGAAATAAGTCACGTTGCCTTTAAAGTTGAATTGGGGAAGAAAAAAAAAAAGAAAAAGAACAAAGACATTCTGAAGGATTTGTTAGAGGGCAGATGTTATGAAGAATGATAAGAATGGGGTGTAATATGAGCATTCAGGTCATGAATACACAGGATTTCTGGACTGCAGGCTGAGGATAAAACGTTTATTTTTTGTCAGAGTTCAGGTAAGTTCTCCATCATCATGCTTTAATTTCTAAAACTGATCCTGGAACTACACAAAGGGTAAAAAGAACTTATTTTTTATTTCAGACAAGTAGAGATCTTACAAAACATGCTGCCTCCCTCCTGGCTTTTAAAATAAATATCTATAGTTAAACCTTTATGACTTTGTAGACCTTTTTCACAGCTGATATTTTCTAAGATCAAAGCAAAAACACAAATAATAATAATAATAATAAGTGTTTTAAAATTGAAATAAACTAAGTTAGGGGTCTGTCTGGTCTGAAAGAACAGGGAGACACAAGAAAACGGGAAGAGTAAAGTATCTCAGCCAGCTTTGAACTGGGAATACATATCATCATCAGCAGCAGCTTAAACCACCTGGTAGAACAAAGTGTCCACCCAGCAGAAAGTGTTTCATGTGAGACAGTAAAAGAACAGTTTGCTGCACAAATAACTTCCCAGAGCTCCTATTAGTGCTGTCAGGAAATAAACAAATAAAGCCTGTATGTATGAAAATAAGAAGCAGAGTCAAAATGAGCTCTACAAGCAAAGATTTGGTTAGGAATCACACAGGTAAGCCTGAACAAACAGCAAGGCTGTATTGTCTTATTAAAACAGACTGAAGGTCTGAGTTCTCCACTTCCTGTTTGATTATTTAGAGACCAAACAGAATGAGGGTCTGGCCCCGCAAATCACCACCAAAATGCTCAGTATTGTGCACAAACAACTTTACGAGTGTGTTCTTTTCAATTAGATTTCACCATGACTTATTCATTGGGACCAAAACAGCATTTCTGATAGTAAATTCCCAATTTTGTCCTTTTAGGACAAACGTTTGTTCATTTATATGGAAATAAGTTCACATATTTGCTTTTAGCAGTGAGAAAGCATGAACAGACTAAACCAAAAGTCCTGAGCTTGACCTGTTCTTGAAGCTTCAGTTTACGTTACACTATAGAAAAGTTACCATTAATGTGAGCGAGTTTATTTCAAATAAACTCGTCTGGAAAAGCCTGATTCAGAGTTCTAACACAAACTTAAAACATTTCCAGGCGACTTTCCACAGTCACACAATCCTTTAAGTTAAAAAAATAATAAAGCACTAAAGTTAACTACAGATTTATGGCAGCATTTCTACAAGCTTTACATTTGAAACTTGGAAAACACTGAAGTATGTAGATGAAAAGTAAGTGGGACATGAGGAAAAAAGAGAAAGACAGACATGAAAAAGGCAGGAAAGGGGACAAAGATTAAATATTTACAGATAAAAAACAAGGTAAGACAAGAATGGAAGAAAAGAAAGAAGGAAGACATAGGGAGAAATGGAATAAATGAAGGACAACAGAGAGAAGGAAGAGAAGATAGGACTTGAAGAATGAAGGGAAGTGTTCTTTACAAAAGGTTTATATTTCTTTAACTCGAAACAAAAATATTACTGGTTATTGCAATTATTAGCGGGACAGTTTATGGTCTAGCAAAAATGTGGCATAGTGAAAGGTCTAGACAAACTTGTTCAAACATTAAAAACAAAAATAAAATTTCACATTTTTTCACATGGCATGGCATCTTTGCAACCGACAAGAGTGGCATCGACTCACTTTATAGACAATTGACTGAACTTTCGGTTCGGTCTAAAGACTGCTCTCTTCTGCAAACTCTGAAACAATTTTCTGTAATAAACTCCAGCTATGTTTTACACATTATTGGAAACCAGTGAATGAAAAGAAAGAGCGGACTGATTTGGATGTCTGTGGAACTTCACTTCCTTGCTGTTGCAGAAAAACACACTCAGCAGGCACCGAGGCAGTGAGCACGCTCAGATAACCTCAGGCAAACAGCCAAAGCCTCAGGTGGTTGTGATCTCTTTCTCAACAATTTGGCGAGCCGACACACAGCTGCAATTTAAAGTTAAATAACTGGGGGTCTCCACATCTATTACAAAGATGAAGTCACTTCACAAGCTGGTTTGAAATTCCTCCTTTATGTGCATTGAAGCTCTCTTTATAGCTGCTAGCAGAATTTAATGACTGCAGGAAGGTAAAGGACCAACTGAACATAGATGAGAGGTTTCAAATTGCAACACGTGAGCACGACAAAGTAAGACAGATGAGAGAAAAGGTTGACAAAAAGTAGCAAAAACAAAAGACAAATGTGTTCAGCGGTAAAAGCCCTCATTTGACAAACGTGGCAGAGACGGCGTCTATCTCTCCACAGTCCCGAGGGGCAAGCTGCAGAACGCTATGCTCAAGTGTTTTACCTTGGGGACACGCGAGATGATATCTGGGTATTTGCTGGTGTTGTCTTCCTGGTTGCGGCTGAAAATCCGAACTTCACCGCTTTCCAGAATGTGAATCTGTGAGGGAAACAATGACTGTATGAGTTGGAGAAATCAATACTTTAAGTAAACACTGAGATTTTAATATCAGGTTTGACAAATGAAAGAGTGGAGAACATGTACACCAAAGAGAGGGAAGAACAGGGATTTATAGAGTGTTTGACAGCCGCCCGAGGGACAGATGGAGCTACACTTCAAAAGTGCTGCAGGGCAATTATGCTTTTTTGTTAGGATGTCTACAAAACAATCAGTTTGGTGTTAGGCCGCGTGATTGTGAAGTGAGAGAGCAAGTTGAAACTTCGCCAATTATCACATGTAGCTTTTGACAACTTGAGCACAAATATGTAATCAGTAACAACAGTGTTGTCTTTTACTGAAAGAAACAACAACTGGCTCTCAGGGTTCCTATTTTCAAATTCAGATTGCCTTATTAGGCAGATGCATAACAGTATGTGTTAATTGTTAAAGTGTGACAACTCCAAAGTAAAAATGAACTGTATTTTAAAAATCTCATCAGGAGACAGATTTGTAAATTTAGCCATGTTTGGGTTTGTCTGTCACACAAGTCTTAAGTGATGAAGTTTGCTAAATATATATTTCACATTTTTGGTAAAGAATGTGTTTTTCTAAATATGTTATTAGAGGATGACTGAAGTTTAATATGGCAGATTAGTTTGCAGACATGTGGAAAAATTGTCTGAAAATTAAATTAAAGTTTGGGTTTTTTGGGACAGGTGGATATTTAAATTTATGAATTCTGATGAAAACAGACAAAAATGTATTTAACTTTAGTTAAATAAAATGCTACTTTATTCCTACTGTTGAGGAATAAATTAGGTCACTCCCACATTTACCCCAGGGTTTCCCCCAGTGTATTATAAGCCTGGCGGGCTGCCAGGCTTTTCTGGGCCCCCACCAGCATGGCTTGTTTTTATTTTAAATAATTATTTTCCTTTATTGAAATAACCAAAAACTGAACAACACAAGTATACAGAGAAGAGTGCACAGAATGCCCATCTGTATAACAGTGAGGAGTCATTAACATCAAATACAGTTTATATTGGGGTACACATTATGTTTTGGATGAATGGAGTTGTTTGGATCAAGGCAGCAAGTCCTATATCCTGTGACTCCTGTGTCAGTTTCTTTGTGCAGACTCATTTTTATTTTTAAATCTCCCAGGGAAATTCAAAAAAGAAAAAGTCTAAACAAAAGAAGGGTGTCTTAAATCATTTTTTATATACCTTTATTCCCCTACTGCATTCATCTTTGCTGCGCTCTGCTCTGCTGCGCACTTCACTGACTGAGTGGAGTCGTTCCTGATAGATGGATTTATAGTCGATGCACTGAACAGGGTGCGAAGGTGGGGCGCACACCAATCAGCATTTATGATAATCCTCCATGAGGTCTCATTTGTAGTGAGATTATGGTATTTTTTACCCCGCCAACTCTTGCTTAATGATGGAAAGATAGGAGTTCATTGCCATATACACAATGTAGGAGTTTGCCCAAAACATGAAACAATTATAAGCTGAACTAATCAAGTAGGTTTAAGTAGTGGTGTGTGGTATGGACTTTAAATTTTATCACAATATTTTAAGGTACTATTGTAATAATAAAAGTTTAAAAATATTTATTTCATTTATTTATTACTTCTTTGCAATCAAAGTTCCACAAGCACAAATACTGTTGCTAAAAAACATTAAATATGCTTCTTCAGTTTGCTAATTACATGAAGAAGTGATTTTATCACTAAACTGAACACAGTAACAGCTTAAAATCATACTTTTGCATTTATTGAAACAAATCCAAAAATACAACAAACATCTTTTTTATTTATTCTTGTCAGAATAAATCATAATTCTTACAATATGAAACTTTCACAATAAACAAGAATGAGTGCATTCTGACCACTCATAACGTTGCTTGTGGTGAATCTTCATTGGCACAGACTAAACATCGGCATAGTGTAGCATTAGATTGCTATTATTTTGTCAATGCATTATATATGTCAGCTCAGAGTTATTCTGCAATTTTGACCAGTGTAGATACTAACTGTATAAAATTTGTTTAATTTTAAAGGTGCACTTACGTATTTTAAATGACCTAAATAAAGAGAAACATTTTTCTGTAGCTGTAAATAACAGATACTCATAAAAAAAAAATCAAAAGCATGCAGAATAATTGTGGTTCATCAGCTGTCTCATAGGGAGAGACTGGGATCCTTTGGTAAGACACAAACCAATCAGACACACAGAGTGTTTAGCTGAGTACTACAACACGAGTCCCCCTGCTGGCTTTTTGAGGTAAAACCTACTGCAGAGAGACGTCATAGGGCTCGCTGTTTCTCCTTCTCTCCATGCTCATTTTTCTTTCTCCCATTCTACGGAGTTCAAAGAGCTTCACTGGCATGACTGCCTAAAATTAACAATACAGCTGAAGGCGTTTGCATGACAATCTCTGTCTCGCTGTGCCTTTTTACGTCGCCCAAATATTTCTCATGCCCTCTGCCATCATTTGTTGTTTCTTTGCAGTTTTTGTCTGGCTGCTTCAGCTTTTAATCTCACCTTTCTCCACTCCTCCCCGCCGCCCTTCTCTGGCTAACAGCGTTAGCTTCCTCTATCCAAAGGCAGAGTGTAAAAGCAGAACCAGTGTTTATCTTAAGGATATGCTCAGGCATCCACACACAAACACAGCTAAGTGAGTGCACAGCAGTAATACTTCATATTTAAGAAATAAATAAATAGACACACAGCCGAAAGGTACATGCATACAAATATGGCAGGCATATGTTGGATGCCAAGAGGAAGAAAAACAAACAGTTGCTCTCTGTCACTATACATACACACACACACCTGTGCACGCTCTCCGTCATATTTGTACTCGCAGGTGAACGCTGCCTCGTCAAACCTCTTCATCACCTCGCCGACACCCTTGGTGGGGTGAGCCAACATGGGCCTCAGCGGGACTCCTGCAAATACGAAGGCTGGTGTGACAACTTGGAAGAAGCAGAAATTCACACCCAAACAAATACAGCTCAATGCATTTTTTCAATAAATAATAAATAGTCAAAGACTTCATCGTGAAGAGATCTTTTTCTGTCTGACGTGGCAGAGCTGGTGCAAACAGGCCTTCAGGTAAGGAAAGATGAGGAAGTTTTCAAACCTCAGGAATATTTCAGTGACACATTCTCACGTGAAACATCAACATCACTCCGACAACTGTCTGAGTGACAAAAATCACACCTGAATAAGTTGTCTTTACTGTTATTTGGCTCCGATAACAAACTTCTCTGACTCACACCTCTTTGGGTTCTTAATTTAAGCTTCAAAAACCTGATGAGTGACATCATTCAAATCACAAACCCAAACTCTTTCAGGGCGAGAAGCTAAGATACAAAATGTACAAGCTCCTTTAATGATCAGTTCACAACAAATCAGATGTCTGCACGTTCCAACAAATCAAAGTTTAATGTTTACAGATTCCAATTAATTGGACAGAGAGATGGATGCATGTGTGAACAGAAACTGACCCATGCATTGACAGAAATATAAATGGGTGGATGATAGGAGTGGCCAATATTGACTTCAAAGTTTTATCAAATATTTTGTGCAACTATTATTGTAACAATAAAATTGACAATAAGAACTATTTATTGCTTGTTTTAGGTAATTATATGGCTCTGTGTGTAACAGCAATAGTAGCCCCACTAACACAAGTACTTCTCTTGAGAAGCATTCCACATTAAGTGTGATTTATACCACTAAAACTGCACACATATGTTCTAATTTATTGATATTTTCATTGAATAGTGGAGAAAATAGTAAAAACCAACAATGCTGACGATGTGAACCATTTTGTATTTTTTTTTACCGTGACGAATCAAACTTCTTATGACAAGAAATTTATCAAGATAAATGATAAACAGTACAATAAATGCTCAGCCATAGTGGATGAATGACTGAGGGACAGAGGAAATGAGAGACACAGATGGATGGATGGGTGGATGAATGAAAAGATGGATGTATAAACTGATCCATCCAAAGACAGATGGATTGATACAACATTTAGACCATTGGTCAAGGAATGAAACGAAGATATCCAACGTTTTGTGTCCTGATTTCATGTCCACATTCGTCCAACCTGCGTAGAAACCCCGACTCTGAGCAGACATTTACCTGCCAACAGCGACTAACTGACCAAAAATCTGCCAATTTACTTTCCCAATGTAGCACCACGCAGATGGCAGTCGCTATAAATTCCCACCATGATGCCAGAGCTGCTTATCACACATGCTCCAACAACTTTATAATTAGGCGCTAATTCCTACTTTAGTGCTTTTATCTTTTTCTGATAAATATCTAACTTAAAATAACCGGCTCGCCTCCATGAAAAGGATCAATAAACACAACGTTTAGTGTTTAGTGTGAAGTTCCTGGCTCCTGATTGGCTGCTTACCTGGAGTGAGTTTGCAGTGTTTAGGCAGCTGGTCGATGCCTGCTTTCAGTAAAACTGGGATGATGATGTCATAATTTGGCATTTCGCTGTCAAACACAGGTTTGGGATAAGAAAAAATAATACATTTCTGTAGAATTTAAAGGGATATAAATATATTCCAGCATCAATAAACAGAAATTGTAGGGAGTCAAGATGAGGCCTCACTTACCAGTATGTTTGTTTCAGAATGAGGCTCTTCTCTTCGATCCAGGCTCGCCTGCTCTCAGCGCTCATGCCCTTCCCTGCATCAATCACAGCAGGAGGGAAACCTATAAAGATAGAGGGCGGAAAATCTCTTTCAAACAGATCTGGGGAAGTGTTTGAACATTTGTATGACCTAAAATTTACTGGATGACAGTTCAGAGACTCCTTGAAGCCCGAGAAACTGAGAAAAGAAATGGGTGCATCTGCACACGAATCATGTTCTGTGATGAATTCTTTATAAGCCAGAGATGTAATTTTAGTCTGAATGTGTCTGAAAAGGCTAAAATACATTACCATGCTAATTATTTATTTTGTTTCATTACGTTACATTAATAACAATCATGTTTAAATTATAACTAAATTACACATTTAGATGAATGATTGATTGCAATGATCCAGTGCAGCCAAACAAAAAGAAACTAAATAAACTTTGCTCTTGGCTGAACTGCCTGATTTAATAACAGCGAAATAAATAAGAAAAACATTTCAAGTGCAGAGCAAAGATCAATGCAAATTTCCCCCACCGAGCTCTGGGTCTAATTGACTCTTTTTACTGAATACCTTCAGCGGTCATGACAGAACAACACATTTTAATAAGTCACGATGGAATCCGTCTAATTTGGAGTCTCAGGTGTTGGTAAGAACAAGTCGGCGCGGGCGCTGGGAGCGATCGGTGAAAGATGCGCTGTCAAAACGTCCCCCGAAAGAGTGATGAATCCAACAACGTAATGGTGAAAAAATATGCTCCGCGACTCAGATTACACACCACCGGTTGTTGCCGTTTTCGTCTTGTACATCCGCGTCGGCTTACGGTCGTACGTTGTTGGCTTTATCACTTAAAAGATGCTGCTTTGACATTTGACTCTGCTAATTAATGCAATGAATATTTTAACACTGCTTTTAAATGTAAAATCTAAATAAGACATGCCCCTACTCCATCCTCACCTCTAAGTGTCACCTCCTTGACTTTTCGGTTTACTCCTCGAGGGGGGGAGTAGGTTAATGAATACTGTTAATTAAACGCATACAGTTTGCAACTTCAGGTCTAAATAAGTTAAGTGGGTAAAATGCCAGTAATTCTAGAAGTGCAAGGAAAAAAGAAAACTGGCTTTAAGAAAGTTTCCAAAATAGATTGAGAAGAAGTAAGTTAAAATAAAAATGTTGAGCATAAAAAAAAAACTGAAGCGGATTCAACATTGGTCATTTTAAAGTAACGGAGACCAGATTGTGAAACAACAACCAATCAGAGCAGAACACAGCAGGAAGAAAAACAGCACGCTTCTAAGAAAGGTTCAATGGAAGAAAAATAACCTTCACATTCACACTGTCCAACTCATTTTTTTAAAGCAGATACAATGCCTTCCAAGACACAAATACCCTTTCAACACTTTAATATAGTTTAACATCAAAACCACAAACTTAGATAGACCAACACAAAGCAGCACATATTTTCAAAATGGAAGGAAAGAAAGACATTTTTATTGGGAATATGCAAGCTGTGGGTAAGTTAATTGTGTTTTCCCACCTGAAAGTCTGGTAGACTCTGTTTGAAGTTGCAACATTTGTTACATTTTCAGCTGCTACAGTTCTCTTTTACACTGCACTGTGTCAAGAAACTAAACTAATTGAAAAACCTGTCCTCCTCCTCGCCTGTGGTGGCGCTGCACCAGGAAGAAGACACTGAGCGCAACTTCCTCCTTTACAAAATGTAAACAAAAATGAAGCGGCATTAGATTTTAGCAGTTGCAAGATTTCTCTTTTGTCTTTGGTAGACGATCACGAGTTATTGTCCCCTCCAGCGCTAGACTTGAGCGCTGGTTTTGGTTCAGATTTACCCAGACTGCCTTGCTATAAAGTCCACTTCCTGATTTTCCTGTTTCCAGAGCTACAACTGAATGGCAATTTCGTAATTTAGAAATTCAAGCGGTATGAAGGCTTTTGCAAAGGAGTAAGTTTTATTTTGCAGCAAACTTCTTAACTTTTTGCTACAATTTTAAAACACAACAGACATTACATTAACCTGCTCTCCATTTTTTCCCCTCTAGATTTATAGGGGCGTGTAATCAGTCCATAAGTTTAGCAACTTTTCTAACTCATCTAGGTTGAACAAAGTGCTGCCGTGTTTCTCGCTCACCTATTCACACTCATGAAACACCTTCTGCTCCATATGTGAACTCTAAGTGAGTTGTAACTTCTTACTCTCACATACAATCATACTAGAGAAAAGTTAAAAGTTACCGAGCTGCACTGTAGTGCTAACAGACAAAGTGATGTGACTGATTGATTCTTTCTTTGTATTTAGGTAAACAAAATACCTATCACTCTGATTGATACAATACTAAACAACTCTGGGCATTTGTAGCTGTTTGGTCAACAGTCAGGTCTTATCTGTAGGTCCCACAAATTATGAAACAACAAAAGGCTCAAATTGGCTTCTGATTTGGCATTGTGGTAAAGCACCATGTCACGGCTTTTCTGTACCAACTTCAATCAGCCTCTAGAGTTGTCACTTCAGGACTAGATCATCCTGATCTTTAATCTGCTGGAATAAAAGCACGGTATGTCTGAACCAGACCCAACGTAAGAACAACGGGTTCAGTTTAAAACATTTAAAGTCGTAGAAAAACAACAGACAGAGGGACAGGTTGGTACTAGACAAAGAGATGGACGGAAGGAGAGACAAATGATAAAACAGTAATGGAAAATCAGTGGATGGACAGACGATGGACAATGATCGACAGGGCATTGTATTAAGGTGGGCCAACAATGAGAGAAAAGAGACTTATGAATGGAAAATGAAGAACAAACAGACAACGTAGAACTAATAGATGGAGAAGGGACAAAAAATTGATGAATGGTGAGCAAAAAGGTGGTCATTGAACTGAGAGAATGGACAGATAGTGCAAAATAATGCAATGAACATGGTTTATTTAGCAAATAGACCTGTCCTAACTTGTTAAATGACCCATGATAGGTGACTTTTAATGCTATTTTCAAACCCGATATTGAGAAACTCAGAAGAATTTAATTAATTAAATTCAAATCACAAAGTGCCTAAATCTTCCCATCTCTAGGGTGGATAGATGGACAGACTGAAGGACGAGTTTGGAAAATATTTAAATCGTCCACATTTCTAGATGGCACCTGTCTGAACTTGAGTTGTGGTGAATAAAAAATGAACTCCATTTTGAAAAATCCTCAGTTCAGACTGTTGGTATCAGCTCTTACACTCCCATTACGTTTAATATTTGATAAGACACAATATATTTTAAAGGTCCCGGTGCCTAAACTGAAAGCAGTTTAGAAACGCCTGCTGTAAAAAGCAGGAAAGATAAGAGCTGACAGAAGATGTTTACCTTGTCCAGACGGGGTCAAGCAGACGGCCTGGCTCAGGGCGGAGAGGACACTCTGCTCAGCGAGGCCAATCCTCAGCTTCCCAGCCAGGGACCTGCCCGTCACAACCAAAACGTCAACACCACGCATCACAGATGCCTTTCTACTTCTTCCCCCCACCTGCTGTACGTGATAAGCGTTACACAGTGAAACACACAGGGAGGTCTGTGGTATATCTGGGTCTACAAACATGCAGATGCCTATGGTCACACAAGCAGCTGAGCGTGTGAGTGTGCACGTGTGGGAGAGTCTTATTTTACCTGACTATGTAGCGGGCTTCGGAGAAGCGGCACGCCACAAAGAGGCCTTTGATGATGTCGATTTTCTTATTCATGGCCTGAGGCAGGCGGGAGGAAATTGAGATTCACAGAAGAAGAGCGAGAGGAGATAGAATGCAGGAAAATATGAAAAAAGAAATAAAATTTAAAAAAGAGCGAGGTTACCACAGAGTAGAAAATGCATGTTCAAAGCAGGAAAAATGAACTAATTGCACAGAAGAGATTCCTGCCAGGTGACAACTTACTCACAGACCTCTACTGTTTGAATTACACAAGCTAGTCATTTCCAGTTCAATGCACATTTACTTTAATGTCCTTCTTTTCCTTTATCTGGCCTAAAACTAACTGGCAGAAACCACAGAGCCTTGAAAAACATTTTAAACTCCAGAACTTTTCACTTTTTGTCATATTAGCACAAGATTCAATGAATTTTATCAACATTATAGGTGCTATATCAACACAATTGATGCAAAATTGTAAAATTAAAAGAGAATGTTTCTCGGTTTCCAAGATCTGTAAAATAAATGGGAGTAATTATGAATTTTCCAGGCACATAGTTTCATTTTACAGCATATTCAAGTAACTATGTTATCTTCAATACTGTATATATTAAATATAGCTTAAAAGAAATTTGACTTAGCAATTTAACGCCTTGAAATTGGGCTTGTGTCTCTTTAAGAAGCTCCTGTTCCTTAAAGAGACGCTTTAAAGGAACTAAACTGAACCCAGTTCAAGTTGACTCTGCGCAATTCAACATCATATCTGACAAGCTTCCATTTTCCAGCTACAAGAAAGTGTGCCCACAGCATGACACTGCCACCACCACGAGAGTCGCAGGTGATGTGAAATGCTACATTTCTGGCACACAATCTTTTTCAATGTAAGCTGAAAAGTTCTGTTTTTTTTCTCCTTATAACTAAAGAGTGCATAAGCAACACATGTTCCAGACAGCAGATTCCATCAGAGCTGTTGCTCTCTGCAGCTCCTCCAGAGGTACCTGTTGTGCTGCTTCTATGACTAAATCTCAGCCTGCCAGCTTAGGTGGACCACATCAGGTGCTCTTGTTGTGTTTGCATGTGTGACTCCTTCCAGTTCTAGATGATGGATTAAACAGCATAAATGCTTTTGCAAGGCTCTGTAATTTCTTGTTCATTGCACAACTGCATTAACATCTTTTCCCTTTTCTTTTCTTGGGGCTAATTCAAAGAGGCAGACAATATATTCCCCCTGCTTGTTCTCGTCTAATGAAAATGTTATTCTGTGGCTCACCGAGTTCCCACTCATGCTGGCAATTTCCTTCAATTTCTTAAACACGCCTCCTGCTGTCAGACTGGCCGGCTGGAACATGGTGCGCTGGTTGCTACGGGAACTCTCGGCCACGAGGCCCAAATCTCCTTTCTCCTGCGCCTCCGCTTTAATTTTGTCCAAATGTCGCCCTAGTAATGAGAGCGAGACGGTGAGCGGTGGCCGACTCTCTGGCTGATGAGCGGAGCTGAGGCGGCGAATGCACAAGCCTTCACTTGTGTTTGTTACCGGTTGCTTGAGCGACGGCTTTCATCAGCACCGTCTCCCCGATGCCGAGCTCCATCCCAAGGTAGGCGGGGCCGAGCTGGTTCAGACACAAGTACACACAGCACAGCAGGTCGTCTAGGAAAAGGAGTGAGTGTGTGTGTGTTAAGCTCAGACAAACAGAAAAACAGAAGAGAACATTCATGAACTGAAGCAAAAACAAGCCAACTAAAGATTATTTTTAGAGATGCACTGATCAATCGGCTCTGATTTCTTTAATTACGGGAGTTCGGTGATCGGTCGATACTTGCATGTTAAGCCGATCTTATCCACTGATCTTATCAACCTCAAAAAAAGGTCTGAAAATCAGCTGCTGTCCTTTTCTGCTCTCCCATTAGAGAGGTTTGACTGACAAACTGGCCCACCAGGTCATGTCTGCACGTTTGCATGTCACAAAAGTTATCTCACTGCTGCCAACTCAGCAGCTTTCTTGAAGATTTCATAATTTCAGACTTGTTCCAAGTCAGTACTTCCTTAATTTTGATTAAAAAGTCCAAGATAGTTTTTTTCTTAACTCAATGTATTAAGATATTTGCACTGGAAACTAGACAAAAAATACTTGATAACATTTTGTGTTTTTGCAGTGTTGATGATCATTTCAATAATCTATTCATCACAATTAATCATTTCATCCCTAAAACACACACTCAGACTCCACTACACAAACATAAACACACAGTGGGAGTGCAGACAAGAAAACACACTCATAAACCAGAACCCCGAACACAGAACGAGGCGGACACAAGCCAAGAGCTCAGACGTCAACAAGGCGGTAGTACTGAACCACATTCAGAAAAACTCAAACTAAAAAGCAGCAACATATCAGCATAGTCTTTACAGGAATCCCACAGGTACGCCTGGGATTCCTGTAAACGTACTCACTCACACGCAGACTAACAATGCCGGCGCTTTTATGTGCAACCTGGCTTCACCGCCCTCCGCTTGATGGAGTGGCTGGCAGCCAGCTGCCTGCACAGCAGCGTCAGCCTCACCATTACAGCCATGATGAAGTAGCCTTTACCTGGAGAGAGCAGCAGCACCGAGCGGAGCAGGTTCGACAGCGTCTCGATGTTTCTCAGCCTACACAATGACAAAGGGGATAGACAAGGAGGACGACTTAAATTAATTTCAAGCCCATCCTGTAAATACTGAGGAGAAGGAAATGAGATTTGTCTGTGCGGTTTTAATCCTTAATGGGACCCGGCCAGACATATCAGGAGCTCATTTGTGAAACAGTAGACATCAGTTTTAGATAGGAAGTCATAGTTAGGGGCAATTTTTATCCAATATCCTTTAAGGAGAAATAGGAATCAAGATGTATAGCAGAAAGTCTCTGGTTTCAAATATTCCTCTGAGACTGTTGAAGGACTTCTAGGAGCACTCGTTACTGGAGATGAATGTTGTTAATTTTTTGGTTTTTAATAAGTCATTTGAACTATTAATTTTCTACAACTTCACATGTTTTGGTCAGTTTATACACACAATACTGACAAAGAACCACTACATCCTAGAGCCAAAACATGTTATTGAAAATCAATTTTTTTTTTTTCAAATTTGCAGTTTCTTTAAGCAAATTTATTTTGGAAATGTCAAAATGCGATTATACGATCAATGGAAATGCAGACCTGTCCAATTTGTTTTTTATTAAAATTGTTTTATGTTGTATCATTATACCACCATGAAACAAGTCAGCTTAACCAACTATTTCTAAAGCTTACAATAATAAGATTAATGACCGTTAAGAGTACACTTAAACTTCTCACTGTATGTCTGATTTAGATTGCAGAAAGAATTTCTTTGTCAGAAGTATTTGTATTTTTGCTTCTCTGAACTGATTACCAAAGTTTTTTAAACCAGCTGCAGATCAATTTCAACATTTCTTCCACTTTGTATGCCCCAAGCTAACAAAATTAAATGATCAGAGTTTCTCCCTTCTCATTCTGTTATTCCAAAAAAATCCCAGTTGGCTGTCTGAAATGTGCGAGAGAAAGAGAGAGAGAGAGACAGAGAAAAAGGGTTGCAATCATTTTCCCTCCAACGCTGCTTGCCGTTTTTCCCTCCACATGGAGCTCCTACCTGCCAGAGTCCTCTTCAATTTTCTCAAAGGTGCGAGCCACTGCCAAGTACGGCACTCTGGAGAAAGATGAGGATGCAGTTAGCCTGCAAAGCCGCAGCAATGACAGCTTTTCTTTTTTACATGGACGACATTTAGCTGACTCGGATATTGGGAACAACCAGCAATTAGAGCAGCAGGAGGATAAGCTTTGATTTGAGGTTATCAAACGAGGGCAAGGAGGACAAATGTTGGGACAGCTGTGTCCTTAGGAAAAAAAAAAACAGTCTGGTGAGTGAATTAGCAGAGTTGTTAAATAAATACACAGTATAAACATATAGGCTTTATTTTGAGATTTAGCCCCAACTTTCCTGCATGTTTTGCCTCTTCTCATTTGCTTTTGTATTTATTATTTAATGCAATAGGATCTCACAGTCTGGGATAAATAGCTTTTAGCTAAATCTATTTTTCTAGGGTTGCTTAACATCCTGCAGGAACTCTGAGCGTGATATTTATGATTACCCGTTAATACTAAACAAGACAAGGATGCACCTGCAAAAAAAAAAAACAACAACCAGGCTTTGCTTACTTTTGGCCTTGTTTCCAGCAGGCGTGGTCCACCGGATGGTAGTTTGGTCTGGAAGGATCGTAGTTCGTCTCTCCTGAGGTTGATTCACTGAAAAAAAAAACAAAAAAAACCAAACAGGAACAATTAAATATCAGTCCAGCATTAATTAATCATCGCCGTACCAAACCAGCCCCCAGTAATAAATGAATATTTCAAAAACGATAAAAACTAAATTAGGAAACAACCAGAATAAACAAGAAAAAATAGAAAAACTATATAACAAAATGCAGTGAAAAAAATTTTCACTGCATCAAAATTTTTTTTGAAAATCAACTGAAATGTGAAGATGTTAGAAGCACCTCAACGGTTTCTGCAATTTTAGCATTTCTTATTTGGAAAGAGAAGTTGTCCTTCAAAATAAGAGCAGCAACTGTAAAGGTGAGTTCCCCTTTTCTTTTCAGTTTCATCTAGGAACATAAAAATAGTGCTGTCTGAAGCTTCTTATCGCCCAAACAAAACAAATTAATTATTGTTTTCATTTGAATTGAGGAAATTTAAATAAATCTGACTTGAAATCATTGGAAAGATTTAATAAATGTTTTAAATAGAGACTTCATGTTATTGTTCCAGATAAAAACAAAAAATAAACAAATAAATAAAAAACTGGTGCTGTTTAAGGAAAGCCAGTCAAGCAAGATCTGACGACTTTAAGATGGAGAGAGTTTTGGAGAATATCAAACATTTCTAGAATACGACTTTTGCAATGAATCAAATAAAAAAAAAAAGAAAAGCATATGCACAGATTTTAAAACTTTAATTAATTGCAAAACACACTCTTTGAACTGCCTTAAAAAGTTATTTTCACACAGTATGGCATGAATTCATGATGAAATGGAAACTACAGCTGTGAAATTTATTTTGCATGCATTCTCCCATCACTCTTTCACTGCTGCACACAGGGCAGCAATGAAAAATAAATAGTTATGCAGATGAAATGCCTTTGCTTCCTTCCAAAACTAAAAATAGTTTGTGGCTGGAATAGATACTACGACCTCGAACAGACAAATAAATTATACGCTGTTGCTGCTTCTTCTGGCTTACTTTACATGGAAAGGTTAAAATAATAACAGCATTACAGCACCTTCTGGCTGAAACGTCATAGAAAGGATATAAAAAGCCTTCATTTTGTTTTCTGCAGATTAGTTTATCCCCATGACGTTTCTCTTAGAGCAGCTGCAGCCACCTTTAGTTGCATTATGCAGGCATCTACAATTTATACACAGCCTTAACTGTTTGTTTGTTGTTTAATTACTTGCTTTGCAGTAATTAAAAGTGGCTGATGGCACAGGTAATCGCATCACACCTAGAGTTTCCCTGAAGGCAAATACATAGATGTTACCATTAAGAGCAGTGCCACACAGAGACTCCTAAATACAAATATTGATTTACTTCCAAATTGATTTTTTTTTTTGTCTTAATTTAAGAAAAAGGAAGAATATCTGTTTTTCACACGGTTGGTCTCCATGTCAGGGAAAATTGAACAGATATAGGACTTGGAGAGCTACAGTATATACACAGGATGAATTTTATGAGTTTTAGCTTGTAGCTTATTTTAGCTTTTAGCTTCATAGGGCTTTCAATAAGTAGTCAAAACGTCAAGGTAGTTTTAAAGGATTTTTCCTTGCATATAAAGCACCTGAAGATTCAATTTTATGATTTTTTTGTCTCAGCTTTGCACAGTAGTTCAAATTAGAGTTAAAAATTTGAAACACATTTTGTAATAGTAAACATGTTTCAAGTAAAAAAGGATAGATAATTGGACATAATTCCTATAATTAGTTTGTTTGCTAAGACGCGTCGTTTCTTATAAAGTATTACGCTTTTGTGTTGCTTTGGATGTCGCAAATTACAGAGACAGACTCTAAAAAAAGTAACTTTTAGCTAAAGCCAGAAAATCCTGCAAATCAATCAATCAATCACATCTCTGCTGTGGCAGCTGAAGGAGGAACAGCTTATCCTGCTCTCTCTCGTCCTTACTGATAACTTTGCCTGTGAGTTATTTTTAAAGTGACAGTTTTTATAGTTATATTTACATTTTCGACATCATAACTGGATTACTTCAAATCTAAGGACTGGGGGATTTTTTCTTGCTTTTATTTCTACCTTACTTTTCTTCATCTCCAAGTTGAACCAGGGAAAAATGCCTCCGGCCGACCCCAGGGACATTAGCAGTATTATACAATGACTTCAATCTATAGAAATGAAGATTACACTGCTGGAAGTGAACTTCCAGCAGTTCTGGTGGAAGTTCAGGTTGGAGATCGGGTCTGATTGCTGTAAGATACTGTGCAAATCACTCCATATAGTCATGTATTTTCAAAGGGCCATGGTTATGATAATTATTATTTATTTTTACTTATATATGTTTTGTTAAGCAGATCATGCGTTACAGAAAAGTACATTTTTCATCTTATTGACCATCTGAAAGATAAAAAGTGAAACTATTGTAATTAGAAATAAAAGGTTTTGGCCAAAACATTCAAATTAGTCAAACTTCTGATCAGAAACATTTCTAGCCACACATTTTTAACTCCATGAATGCAGCCTGCCTTACAGAAGAAGGTAGTTAAAGTGAGAAACCTGGATTTCTTCTAGTATAAATTGGACATGTTATCAAATTCCTAATAAACCAGTGAACCAAATCAGAGACTCACATCCTTGTTTTGAGGTGTTACCTAATTAGCATGTTGTTCCATCACAAAAAAAAGACTCAGACTCTGAGTTAGTTCTCCCTGGAGACACTTTCACCACAAGAAACCAATTTCCAATCTTCCTGTAAGGTCTGCCATGCCAGTTAAAATTTTTATAAAATGCTGATTTTCTCTCTCTGGCTAATCAAACTAATTGGAGTAAAAGGTGTTTAATGTAACATTATGACAACTGACCATAAAAATAAAAAGAAAGTTCATGAGAGATTGCAAGGATACTATCAATTTAAGTAGCAGCACTGATTTCCAAAAAAACTGGGATTAAATAGTGCGATTTGGTGACATTTTATGTTATTTTATGCATCCTAACCTGCCCTCTATTAACTATAAATGACCAACGAAGACAGTATTCACTGTTAAATAATATATTTATAATGTAATAATCTCCTTTCTGACATAGACTGAATTTCCAGTCTATGTTCAGCATCTTTCAATCATTATCTGATGAGTACTGAACTCCAAATAATATTTATTTTTTCTTTTCCGAAGAGTCTATTTTTACTTTTGACAAAGGGTGTGATGATGGATAAATTCCACAAACAGGAAAACAAATTTAAATTAAAATATTTCTAACATACTCATTCAAATTTCATGCATATATATTACTTTCATGTCCGTACAAGGACACCATTTTGGATAAATTTAAAGTTGGATTTTCTTCAGCAGTTTAATTATCTGTTAAATGAACATGTGGGTCACAATCTAAGGAGTTACTGATTAAAATGATAGTTTGACAACACTTCAGAAGAGATAAAAGCTTCATTGGTGGCCGATATCCAAGGATATTAAATTATTGCTTCGTTTTTAATAATGAACTCCAGCACCGGTCAGTAATTATGTTAAAACATGCAGATACCAGCTCTTAGTTGAGCTACAGTGCTGTCAGGTTAATGATAATGATCATTAACTGTACAGGTAATCAAATCTGAAAGTAATTAAGTCTATTCTTCACCTACTGGGCTGAAGCATTTCGCACTTCACACATAAAGTTGTGTTGTTTTTTTTTATCTGCGAATTATTATGAACCAGCTGATCCTAATTAGCTGTGTGTAAAACTATGAAGTTGACATTAATGAGACTTTCAGTTCCTCCTGAATCTCTTAACAGGTAGATTTTACAGGCGCATCTGGCATGAGAGCTACTTGAATGTTAAAGCAGGAGAATCTGTTTAAACTGCAGAGTTTAGACATTTTAAGTAACATTTAATTAGTCTTAGTAGATGTCAAGTTATCTGGGTCTTTTCTTAAATTGTACAAGGAATATGCTCTAGGTTTTTAATCCAAACTTGCCTCATGTTTGTGTTAAAGAAAATATGTACAGCTCTGGAAAAAATGAAGAGCCCGCTGCACTGAACCCCATTGAAAACTTCATAGTTATTCCACCAAATATTGATTTCTGAACTCTTCCTGAGTTGAATCATTAGTATTGTTGTTTCCAAATTAATATGAACTTAATATTTCCTTTGCATTATTTGAGGCTTGAAAGCATTGCATTATTTACATTATTTTGACGATTTCTCGGTTTCTGCAAAAAAGATTTTCCTTAGAATTTCAGAGACATCTTATTAGTAGTTCATAGAATAAAAGAACAATGTTCATTTTACTCAAACATATACCTATAAAAAGCAAAATCATGAACCGATAATTTGTAAGTGGTCTCTTAATTTTTTCCAGAGCTGCATATTCCTTATGTTCTTTGATATTTACTGTACAGTAATCTTGTTTGTAGTCAGGACGGTATTTATGGAGTTTGGTTTCACATCACAGTAGAAGTGATACATCAAGAAACAAAAAAAAGATAGAATAACAAAAAAAAAGAATATTTCTCACTGAATTCATTAAATTAGATCCATTTCTTCCTCCTCCCCATCTTTCTGTTATGTTGCTAAACTAGTCCTTATTTTAGTCAATATTTATGCACATAAATATTGGAGCGTTATTCAATGAAACTGAGTTTAAGTTTTGCTTTATGTAGCTCTTCCTAACAAAATATTCTATTATTTCCATTTTAGATACGAGTGTAAATTATGAAGAGCTCAGTGTTGGAGTTCAGCTCAGCAACTTGGTATGTGGATGTGTTCAGTGTCAGGAAAGAAACAAATAAGGTTACCGGTACATGAATTAGTAATACAACTGAAACCAAGGACAGCTCTAAGTTAAGCTGGAGGAGAACATTCTGTCACTGATTATGTGCAGAAAAAGAGGACAGACATGGAGCTCTGAATAGCTGTGATTCCATTATAAATGTATGCAAAACTTTGTCGATATTCCACTTAATGTTCTGTAATTGTGGTGTTTCCATCAAATAAGAAATGCAATTAAAACTACATGTGAATAAGTGGTTCACGTGATAACTCATTAAAAAACATGCATCATCCTTATACCACTACCAGTAGTAAAATCCACCTGTTGATCCATTGCAGTTTTGCGAAATACACTCATTTCGATAGAGCTGAAGAACCACCTCATTCTAGAGCCAAAACATCTTATCCAAAAATTTGAGTTTTCAAAATTGGCTTGTTTCCATTGAGCAAACTTATTTTCCTAATTCCAAATATATGGCCAACAGAATCACAGATAGTGGCTCTGGTGTAGGGAAAAGTTGTGATTTCAAACCAAATAATTAGAAGCAACTTGAAGACACAGAGACTGTTCGATATCTCATTTCCACAAATGAGCTCAGGAAACCAGCAGACAGAGACAATGAGAGGGGAAGACTGCCCACTGTTTGGAGGTCTAAGAGAAGAACTACTGCAGCTGAAATGACTGGGAACAAAGAACAGACTGGAAGTTATCAGGACAAACTGTGCATCAGGTTTTTGTGTAGCTGCAGAGAGGTTGGGGTGTTAGTTCATAAACAGTCAGTACCTTGGAAAATGTCTCCAAGGGAAAACAGGGGCAAAGGAAAAGAGAGAAGTCAACAGTTCCACCATTTTTTAAATAAAAATCCTGTTTCTATAAAGATTCAGCTTTCTATACAATACTTTTAAACAATAAATATAAAAGTTCACTTTGTATTTACAGCAGATATTTCCACAGAGTTCAGCTGTTTAATACCAAATATGCAAAAATCGTGATAGAAAGGAAATGATTAGATGAAAGAACAGGAGGACAGATCCATGTCAGATGATGGGGGACAATCCAGATGGATGACAGATAAAGAAACGCTGGACGATCAGATGGAAAATGGTCAAATGGAGGGTAAACAATTAGATGGATGACTGATGGTCGACAATTAGATGGACAGCGGAGAGAAGGGAGATGAGAGACAATCAGATTGCTGGACGTATGATGGATAGTAGAGGATGAGTGGACGGAAATCCGACTTTGAACAATTGAATGAACAACAAATGGACGAAAAGATGATTTTGAATAATTAGATTAATGATGAACGGATGGATGAATGGAGGTCAACAGACAACCGGACAATATTTAGCAAATGAGCTGGTGCCCTGTTTCTATTTCTGAAAAATCCTGAAAGCCAAACTCTTCCAGGTGTAGGAACCACTTACATCACATGGTAAGAGTGCATTGTGCATTACACTGGCATTACTGTTTACCATTTTCCTAAAATGTATTATTGACTAAAGACTCCTTCAGCAAGATGAAGATCACAAAAATAAAATTGAATAAATGACAACTCTGTTGTGTTATACAGGAACTTCAAATTGTCCTGATTTCAGCTGATCTGTGAATTTTATGCATCTAATGGAAACAGAAGTTCAATCAATAGAAACCTAATGTGTATAAATTATCTACTTCACATAGCTTATTTGCAGATTCTGCAGCATAGCAGCCGACCAAACAAACCTGAGCTGGATGCAACTTCCAGTCACAACTTCTCTCACCCTTTTGCGTCTTTCTGTTCCTCCTCGGAGCTCTTCCTCTCAGCACTCGTCTTTTTCTCTCCTTCGTTCTTCTCTGGTTTCTCTGTCTTAACTGCTGCTTTCCTGGGAGCTAATAAAGGCAGAAAAAGAAACAGAAAAAGGTGAGCAAGGGTTTGATGACGGGCAGAAATGTACTGTCTTCTCGCACAGATAAAAGCGCAGCACTTTTTTTTTTTGGGAGACATTTTTAATGCAAGCACAGAGCAATGCAAATTTCTCCTCACCAAAGAAACTGCTGATTGGGGTTTTCTTGGCTGGCTCCTTATCTTTCTGCTCCTTCGCCTCTTTCTGCTTTTTTTCTTCCATTTGACTTTTTGGGCTCCCTGTGTCTTTCGTGTCCTTTTCAGCCACCTTGTCTTTGGCGACAGAAGGCCCTTTCTCATCATCCGTCTTCTTCTTTGCTTCATTTTTCTTTTCCGCCCCCTCAGCTTTCTTTTCTTTCTCATCAGAGATCTTTTCTTCTACCTGCTCCTCCTCCTTCTTGGCCTTCTCTCCTTCTGTTTTCTCGTTCCCCACCTCCTCGTCTGGGCTGTTAGCCTGAGCCACTGGCTTTTCAACCTTTTCTTCCTTTGCTCCCTCCTCCATGGGTTCATCGGTGTTCTCTACACAGGGGAAGACAGAAAGGGAGTGAAGTCATTGAAGAGATAAATGCCAGCAGGTTTACTGAGGGCAGCCATTTTTTTCTTCTTTTTTTTTAAGCGAGGCCATGTTTGAAGATACTTTCTTGTTCAATAAACGCTGTAGGTGATATTTCTGAGCTTTCCTTTTCACTCGAGACACTCAGGTAGGAGGGGAAATTGCTATTGACAAACTTGTAGCACCGACTCCCAGCAGACGGACGGGGTCATGGTATTGGCTGGTTGAGAACACGGGCATAAAACTTTAATTTTCTGAGCTACACATTAAATAAAGCCAAAAACTGCTGAATTTAGCTCTACCATCTTGGATTTATCAAAACATTTCCTAAAAGGTTGTCCAAAAAGCTGGGAAACACAACAAATAAATGCTGTGAAAAAGCATATGTGCCCTTAGAAATGTTTACAATTTTTGCATGATTTGTATCATTAAACAAAGATCATTTAAGAAAAATAAACACTTTTCAAATGACGGTTTAGATTTGAAGAACTAACACTGCTGTTGGACAACCTTTCTGATCTCATGCATGAACTGGGGAGCTACTTCAAACTGCTGCATCCTTGGTGCACTAAGTAGCATTGTAATTGGTCCTTCCTCCCAGCTTCTGTAAAATTTTATAACAATCACTGCTTCCACAAGCTCAATGTTTACAATTTTTCACTTCTTTGCAAATAGTCTGTTTTTATGCAGAAATACCCATGTTATACATTTCTTAAATTATCTTACTTAGTTGCACTTTTCTTTGGATCAGAGTATGCTAACTTTACTTTTTGTTTTTATATTTTTATATTTGTGTGAATCTACATGCTTCAACTTAACGGTCACTTTGCTGTTGGTGGACCTGCATTTCCTGAGGGACAAAAAAGATTATTTTGATTTCATTAATTAACTAAAAAAGCTGCCTCATGTTAAGCAGTTACTGCCACCAAACTCAATAACTGATTGAGTCACCCTTGCAATTACTTGCAATGTGTCTTTTACATCGCAAGGGAGGCATTTTGGCATTTGTAGAATTGTTTCAGTTCAGCCACGTTGGATGATATTTAACATGATGTTAAGCACAAACTTTGACTAGGACACTCCAAAACCTCAGTCAGAGGACTTGTGAGTATGCTTTGGATTGCAGCATATCATAGGTGGGCTTGATCTTAACATCAAACTGATTGCTGGATATCCTACTGGAGAATTATTTACAAACCAAAAACAGTTTTCATGGTTCCATCAGTGACGACAAGGTGCCTGATGTGTCTTCAATTGGCTTTTTGATTCATTTTAGTGGCCTTAAAATTCCTAAATCAACTGATGTCAGTTCATGTGTTTCTGATTAGTCCTTCATTGTCTTCTAGTCATAATATGTTGCCTTTTAATATTTTTTCACTTCATCCTATTAGACGTATCTTGTTATGTAAATGATTTCAGGTCTGGCAGCAATCAGGCCTGATTGAAATAAAACTAGGCTTCCCCCCACCCCAAAAAGTGGTTAATCACAGTTACATCATAACTTAACAAGACAGTTGTTACTTTTTTCTATACAAGACCAGATTGGTTTGGATAGCTTTTTCCTCCAATAAATGAAATCATTAGTTGAAGACTACTTTTTATTTTGAAAACTAATGATCTAAAAAAGCAAAAAAATGTGAGAAATGTCTATACATCCAGCAGTGGTATTGCTTTAGCTTAATAATTTTGGTCTTAATGAGATGAGTTGTCAAAACACAAACCAGCAAATTGGGAAAAGTGAAAGCAGCAGTTGGGAATAAAGTAGTTGTCAAACTTTTCTCTCCATCGATGGTAAGAAGAACAAAAAAACACTTCTCCAACTCATCAAGGAGGTTACGGGTATATTTATGAAACTCTTTCTGGAGCAGAATTGTTTGGTTTGCAAGCTGGATTACAGGTAGGATTACTACCCTGTTCTTAAGTACTCATTTAGAAAAACAAAGGACTCCGATGCTTTTTAACCAATCATTCATCCTGGTGCAATTAAAAAGGGCTTTGATACAGTGCAGCCATTCTGGCTAAACAGCAAGCATTTAGGTTTCCCTTCGCTGTGCTAAAATTAAAAACATGCATTGTGTCTTTAGAGGTCAGTGATGGGATTTTCCTGTTTTAGTCATTCACAGTATAATTAAAAAACACAGGATTTAACCTCTTGTTGAATTAACCTATTGAAATCACCTCTGCATATCAGGAAAACTCAATTTCTGTAGGTTGACTGTCAAAGTTTAGAAGGTCTAGATGGAATCGGGGAATTTTTTTAACAATCACTTCAGTATTTTCAGAAATTAAATACAAAGTCTGCCATACAAAGTGCTTTTTAAGCTGTTCAAGTTCAAATAAGCCACTCACATTTAAAAGTTGGCTGTGCTTTGCACAGCTCACTTAATTAATAGCAAATCCTCAATAAGCTGAACTTAATGAAGAAAAAGGTACAATGAACCTTTGAAGTCTACAACCTCCTGATAAAATACAACTAAATGAAGAACATGATAAAACACCTCAATTGTTTTCACAAAGAAGAACAAAATGAACTGATACAAGTACACTAATTTCATAAAAATCCCCCAACTTTAAAAACTTTACCTATAAAATATAAGACAACCTTTATTTCAATAGCAAAGATTAGTAAGTCATTGAGCCATAGGAATAATAAATATTCAGTTCATTGAAGCAATTCAGACAAAATCTTGCAAAGGTTAACAAGATTCCAGCTCAACTTAAATGCTAAAACACAACATACAAAGACAGTTACAAAGACCCTTAAAAATGTTTCTTGTTTTCTGGCATTTAGTAAATAGAAATAATTCTGATAATTGTATCTGACTTAAAACAAGAAAAGGTTAGTCTGATTTAACTTCAAATAGCAAAACAAAAAATGTGTCAGTCTTAAATATCTGTAAATAATCTTAAACTCTCATCCTGTCCCATTCTTGTGAACTCAATATAAAGCCTTGCTATGATTTTGGAGTTTTAAGTATCATTACATCCATACTAATGCATGGTAGCCTTTATAGCAGCAGCTGCCCAATTAGGCCATAAAACACAGAAAAATAGAGGGCTACAGAGGGACAATCATATAAGGTCTGGAAAAGGATTTGGAGATAAAAAAAAAAATCTAAATAGGATTTCCTTCATGTGGTAAGGTTTTCCTTTTTCTCCCTTTTCTATAATGATGGCCATTTTAGAAAGAAAGTACAAGTTAGGATGTCTTTTCTCCTTATTTAAGATAATTTGATCTCTAAGAGTTCAAACTCTGACATGGAGAAAAAAAAAATTATAAGACATGTGGTACAATGGTATAAAAACACCAAAATAGAACAAAAAACCCTGTTAGCTTTTAGAAATAAATACACAAAGCTTCAATTTAGCTTTGTTTATTTATAAAGCGAAATAACAAAATAAAACCAATGGACATCTTCACCTCTAGGCGTTAAATCTATATAAAAATGGATTTAAAACATTAGGAATCATCTTTACAACTGCCTGGTTGTTATCATTCCTCTATGGTCTAAATGCAACAGAAACTGCCATCAGGAAGATTCCCCTGATCCTTTATGGGCCCTAGTGAGAGGAACTGCCCCAAATAAACACCAGCAAATTAAAAGATAAAATAATCCTTTGAAGGAAAAACCAATTACTTGTAATGTTTTAGTTTTCATTTGCACATTATTTGCCTTCTTGCTGCCTATGTTTCTGTATTATGTGGTTTTATTGTGGATTAAAGGAACAGATGTGTCAGGGAAGAAGCTAAGGATCATTTGCGAGTCATTAATACTCTTGTTTTCTCCCAATTCTTCATCCAGCAAAGAAAATTTCCAGAAATAGCAAAACAGAAGATTAATGTGGTTTTAAAACATTTCCTCTGTCAGACCAGAAGCTCAGGCGGCTACGAGCTGCATACATCTCAGAGATGCAAGCAAAAAGTACGCTTTTAATGATTACCATCTGATAAATTTTCATAACTGCAATTTTCCTTTTGATCACCTAGTCAATTAGTGAATCCAATTAATTTCTTATGGATGGTTGGAGAAGCTTGTAAGTGTTAGATAAAAGAAACATCAGTGCTATCACATTTCATGCAAGACTTGTGGCATGTTTTTTCTTGGTGTTTGAATTTTAAGACTCCACGCCTTGCAAACAGTATTCCTAACCGTTGAACTTCTCCATATTCTTTCATGTCGCAACCAGAAAGTGTTTGTTTTTTTTTCCTGTTTGTTCTAACGAAGGGATTTTGTAACAAATCAACAGAAAGTAGTGCATAATCATGAAGTGGAAAGAAATAAAACTTTAGAGAATTTTAGTTAACAAACAGCATCATGAAAACCAGGGAATCCAGCAGTAATTTTCAAACATAGTGGCGGCAGCATCATGCTCTGGGGATGCTGCTAAAACTTCAACAGGGACAGAAAAAAAATGTGTTTGAAGGACAAATCAAGATAAAAACCAGCACTTTGTGGGGTGGGATTTTTTGTGTCAAGTGTCTTGATTCATGCTTGAATGATAAACAAGCCTCCGGTCACTAGGTGGCAGCAGTGCTCAAACTAATTAATAGTCTGCCTGTTCAACCCATTAGAATAAGAAGCCTTTTCAGGAACACCAGTGGAGACTGGTGGAGGAGAGATGGAAAAGTTTGTGGCAGTGCAAAGAAAAATGGCAGCAGAATAAAAAAGTCAACAGAAAAAGACCAGAAAATACAACAAAGTCTTTATAGTCTTTGGGTTTAAGCAAAATTGTTGCAAACTTTTAAAAAAAAAACTGTTGAAGTTGTAAACCTTTTTGAAAAGGAATAAGCTGGAAAGTAATCCATGTTTAGTTAAAAAAGATTTTGAATGTTTAGTCCATAAATGAGCATTCAGTGAATCATTTGTTTTTTTGAGAATCTCACAGACTGAACAGTCTTGATTAAACGTTACAAATTGAGTTAGGAAACTGAACTTGGACAATTTTTAAGACTTAAAACAATAAAATGACCTGCAAAACTTACAATGTAAGCAGCTCATTTTATTAATCTGTTTGGATAATCAGTTGATTGTATGCAGAATGCTGATGCCAGAAACTCACACAAAGTCTTGTACATATGAAAAGTTAAATATTATCAGATTCTCAACAGTATTTCAATTGGGAAGGAGAGGCAAAAAATAATGGAGAAATTAGACAAACAGTCAAAAATACAATAGAATTATTTATACTAAGATTTAAAATGTCCTAGTCAAAGTTCAGAATTTTATTTACAAAAAAATAAACAAAATGGCAACCCCACATTCACTTTCCTTCTATTTTTTAAAGAGAAACACACTCTACTTTTTCTCGGTCCATCACAGAAAATGCCACTCTAAAGAAAACTGAGAAGTGATTGTGTTCAGAGGTTTCTAATAAACTACTCAATGTGTTGCTTTATTTTTTTCCTCTACCTTCCCTGCTCACCTGGGCCTTCCAGACCTGCACAGGATGTGACCTCTGTTATCAGGCTCGTTGCAGAGGAAGAAAGCGTACCTGCACTGCTGACACTGCTCTCCAAGCGGGGTCGTTTGTTTTGCTGACCCTGCTCCTCCGCGACCTCAAACTCCCCTTTCCGACTCTCGCTCTCATCCAGCTTCCTCTTGGGGAACATCTTCCTCGCTGCACACATCAGGAGAGGAATTAAATTAAGAGAGAGACAAAAAAAAGCAAAAAATAATGAAGTGAAGGGGGTCCCAGATGAAATTATGCCATGATTAAACAGAGAGAAATGTGAAGATGAAAAACAGGATGACTCTACTCTCTTACTGCAGATGTAGGCCAACAAAAAAAAGAGAAGAGAGAGTGTCACAGATACGTACTTTGGTAATGAAAACACTAATTTCATCCAGAAAGATATTATGCAGCCAAGCAGCTTGCAGTTCCAGTGTAATTTCCTCTATAATTGTATGCAACAGCAGTGCTTGGGGGCAATTCTGGTTTCCGTTCCACATCTGCCTCTGTTTTGCTTCTTGTTAAGATTCTAGCGAAGGTAGCACTGCTGTTGTTGTTTTTCTTCCAGATATCATAATGAAAGCATTAACCCGGGACATTAAGAATGCAATTTCAGGTCGAATTAGTGTGTTGCTTTAATGCGATCGCTTCCCCGGCAGAGATGGTAGCAGGCACGCCTGTTACCGAACGGTGCAGCCATCCAACACAAAGGGAACGAGATGATGAAAAGAGAATGCGCTGATTTTATTTTGGCGAAAGGAAAAGCAAAAGGAGCGTTGCTTTCCTTAATGAAAACAAAGCTGAAGTGTTAGAAAAGTCTTTAGCTCCAAGTAGCCTTCATTTTCACCCAATGAGCTTATCTTGCAGGTGTGGAAGACAAAAAAATGCAAGCAAAGTAATCCTAATTAAAGTCTTTCTAATTTATACTTATTGCCAATAATGAAGCATAGACAAACAAACCTCTACTGTTAAATGTTGAGGCGATCAAATGCTAACTGAACCTGCGGGACAATAATCCACACATGAAAACTTCAAAAAGGGAACGGATTGAATCAATGGGGAAAAAATCAGCAACAATACCAGGACAGCAACACTCTGCTGGTTCGGTCCAGTCAGCAGAAACCAAACATTGCAAGAACAACGCATCAGTAATAACGTTATTATCATAATGCAAATACATGCAGAAATGAATGATAAAAGCAGGAGGACGGGGGGCCTGCTGAATCCTATCTGTGATTCAGCAGATAGGATTAATGAGAGATGGTGGAACATAATCGAGTCTAAAGGTTGTCAATGGGAGACGGTCCAAGGAGACAACACAGAAATGAAACCCAAATGGACCGCAGCCTGGTCAGCTGTTTGTGCTCAACAAACTTTTAATGATTGCAGCTTGAGATTAATGTCTTGTTTTCCCCCCCGTCGATATGAAGGAATGATTATTTTCACCCATTAGGCTCCTGCTAGCAAATGATCAAGTCAAGCAGCTTGAGGAGGAACAAATTAAAATCGCCTGCTGGTGTCAAAGTTCAAAATGTTTCAACTGTGCTGAAGTTCGGCTTCAGGTCTTCGTTGTTGTCGGGTTGCAGCAACATTTAGGAGTAGCGTTCAAGTCAATCAGGTTACAACTAGGGCTGAAATGATTAATTAGATTTATTGTAATTAATCAATTATTGAAATAATCGTCAACTAATTTAGTAATCCATTAATTGCTAATTTGAGTAAACAGACTGAAACACCCTCAAACTAATAATTGAGCCAAAACTATACAAAAAAATATATATTTTTTGCTTTTAAGATGAAGTAGTTCAACGAAAAGTCTGCAGAATGTGCCAATTTTTTTTATCCAATCAGAATATTTAATAGAATACTCAAATACTAAAATAATCCTTATCTGCAGTGATAGACATTTTCATATTTTGTCACCTTGAACCATGAACATAATTGTGTGAGGATTTCATCTGTTAGACCAAAACAATGCAGAAAAGAGAAGTTGAAGGAACATTTCTAACATTTTGTACAAATAGAGATCAAAAAAGTGTCATTTTAAATTCAGCCTTTGAGTCAATATTTTATAGAACCACTACTTTTCACTACTGCAAGTCTTTCCAGCCTCAGATTTTAAGGTGAACTTTGACTAGACCATTCCAATCCCTGAATACTGTTTGAACAAAACCAATAAAAGGTATGCCTGGACCAAAGTTAGAGGTAAACCTTTTCATTGTCTGTCAGTTTGACCCAAATCATACAATTTAAAAGACAGTTATCACTGATACAGAACAAATTTATTTAAACTACTAAATTTGAAGGAAGTTACAAAAAAAATCTCTAAAAATTGTTTATATTATTTAGCAAATAGAAATAATTTGGTTAATTCTAACAAAAATAAAACAAGAAAAGTTTGGTCTGATGTAACTTCAGACAGTGAGAAAAAACTTGTGTTTGTGTCTTTTTATTTGGTCAATGTTAAAGTGATGGTAAACTGCCACTGTAAGTCATTTGGATACACACCGGTTCTGGTTAAACTACATTTCTACAGAAGAGTTTCTCAAACTAGTCCACTTACACTGATAAAAATCCCCCATTTGAGTCAGCAGGAGGTATAAGTGGAGACTAATATGTTGCCCAGCTGTCAGTTATTGCAGAATTGTCTGAGAAAATCAATACAGGCTGTTTGTGCTCTGACTCCATAAACTGCATGTGAAATTACCATTAAAAGAGAGAGAGCTGCTAAGTGCGGCTGGCTGCTAACAATGACTGAGCAGGAAGTCAGCGCACTGAGAAGTTTACTGGGAAAACGTCTGAAGCTGTGATTCCTAATCTGAGCTCAAACCAACAAACGCGTCTTAAAACAGGAACAACAAGCAGCTGCAGCATTCTGAATGAAAGAAAACCGAACCAAAGGAAGCTGGTTTGTACAATAACAGATTTTCAGTTGATGAGAACCTGTCTTTTTTTTTTACTGGAAACAAGAAAAGCAAAACTTGTATTATAAGATACATTTAAATGAAGAATTTTAGACACTTTTGGCCTGTTAGTTGTTGTACAAAAATAAATTCATAAGGTTAAAGATTGTGGACATATGCTTTCATGCCTCTGCCAAGTATATCTGTTCATTTTCGGTTTGATTTAAAACAATTACCTTAAAAAAGTGCAGCACTATTTTTCTTTTAAATGTTAAAAAATAATTTTAAAAAAATGAGAGTTAAAACCAGGTTAATCCTGATCATAGTGTCTCTATGCACCAGTGTTTAGACACTGATCAACTTTTCTAACTTTACAAAAAACACTCAAAAAATGTTTTTTTAATCTAGAAAAACGGGTCTTTTCAAGTTTCAGTACATTTAAGACATTTTAAGATTATAATTCACATTTAAGACCCACACAAATTATTAAAAAAGAAAAAACTAGTTAACATAACTACCCGATTGTTTTTATTTAACAAATTTTAAAAAATATGGTTAAATATAAAATTGTCAACTTAAATTAGTTTCTCCTAACTAATTAGGGCCTCCTCCTAATTAAATTGTTTAAGAACCATAAACTTAAAAATATATGTACAGAAATGAAAATATTAATGAAAATTCATTGATAAATGTAAAACTTTAACATTTAACTTAAATACTGTTTCAGGCTGTTGAGAGTTGAAATATGAGCATTTTTAAGGATTTCAAGAATTAGACTTTTAAATTTATTCCTTTTTTTTGTTTTAAACACTGCAGAAATTTTAGATACTGTATATTAAAAGAAAGAACTCAGTTAAGATGATTTCAGGTTTTTTGGGCTGATTCAGAATAAAAGAACAACAGGAGTTTGAGACAACAAAAGGTTTTCAAAGGTTATTCTCTTAATATGTGCCAATCAGAGAACCAGGCTCATTGTCTCCATAAAATAAAACCCTAAAACACGTCCCTGAACGCATGAAATAAAAATGAAGGTGCATTTTAGTTAGAATGAGAAAAAAACTATGAAATGGAAAGTTATTCTGAGGTTTGTATTTATGAAAATCCACTCCGATTGGATACTGACCAGTTTTGCGTTTCATAATTCTAGACGTGGAGGTGGAACTGGGAGTACTGGGCGTCCCTGAAGACGTTGAGGAAGCCGACGTTGAGGAGGCCGACGTTGAGGAGGCCGACGTCTCCGGTGTTTCCAGGGTTACGGGTGTGGATGGGGCCGGCGTTGGAGACAACGGGGTGAGTACGGCTTTGAACACATCATCCGTCTGAAAAACAAACAGAAGCATCAGTAATTGTTACTTAAAGGGATGGAAAACACAAAGTTTTTCTTTTAAACACTGATCAGTTTTAAAAGAAACTTATTTAAGATATTTAAATAAACAGACATTTTCCAATCATAAAAAAAATAAAAAATTAGGATGTATGATGAGAGGACATGACAGAGAGCAGATTTAAAACTTTAAACAGAGAACAATAAAAAACACAACACACATCCAGAGTATCCAGAGCGTCTCACACAGACCAGATTCAGCACCAGAGTAAATGTTCGGTTTCATTCGAATCAAATCTTCTCCATCTTTTACAGAAAGCACTCAGTAATTTTAAATCAGCCTCTAAATACATGCTGCTTGTAGTCTTAATAAATTAAGCATCACAAGCAATTGCTGGAACGTTCATCTATAAAACAACAACTTCTTTTTTAAATCCTCGACTTAGAGATTTTAGCGATTAAAAGAAGGAAAATAATTCAAGGATGAAAAGAAAACGACTCATTGCAGAAACTGGAAACTACCTCTTAGCCGTTCCTAGGCCTTAATAATCACTTGTTCCAGGGTTATTTCCACATAAAGCTTCATTTCCACAAACACACCTTTGAAACTGGCAATAAGACATCATGGCTATTTAGCTGCAGCTTGCAGGAAGAAAACATGACCCTGATGGAGGGAACAGGAACAAAGTTGTTTATCTCGCATTAAAATCTAATTAGAATCTAATCCAGGAGAAACGGAAAGCTCCAAAGGTAGAGCTGATTTAAAAAAGGGTTTTACAGGAAACATTTGTTGGAAAATAGCTGACTACAATTTCAATTGAAACCATTTAACTGAAAGAACTGAAATGGCGAAAATATAAAAGCTTGAAGAGAGTTTGGTTGTTCTTAGGTCGGTCGTGATTACAAAGTTTTGCTGGATGATAAATTGTCCCAGAAGTTGCAAACAACGATAACATTATTGTTTTGAGAATATTTTCAAGGAATAAAATATTTTGTTCTTAATGTTTTTTTATTCAAGAAAAAGCCAAGCATCTAAGCTAACCTAATACAGGTAACTGAAGTTACAGAATTTTATGCACAAACTGTTTTTCATAGATTTATAAACTTTTGGAATTTGATACAGTATGGAATCTTATAGATTGTTGCCAAAGTCAAATTTAATTATACTTTTAAAAACAGGTTTAAAATTGCGCCAAAGTGCTGTAAAAAACAATAACATTATAGAATAAATGGATAAAAAAAGAGCAAAGAAACAATACAAAAAATAATAATGGTAATAGCAATATGTAGATAAAACAAAATAAAACACAAAAAAATAATAGAGTCGGTATCAGGTGTCAATTAAATGCCGACAATTTTTTAAAATAATTATTGTTTTTTTTTTTAGACTAAAATCTTTTCCTCTTGTCAGTCACATAATTTAAACAGAATCTCCAGATCATTTAAATACAAAAATTGGTTTCTGAATTGAGTCGTGATCCTAAAGATTGGGATTGAATTGAAAAACACAAGCTGATTTCCATTACAAATGTGCACACAACTTTGTGTATATTCTGAAAGCAAACCAAAAAACAACAACAAAAAGAAAAGTAAACAAAAAAACCCGCAAAGAAATGCAAAGTTAAAATCACATGTGAATAATCTTATTCAGGCAATAAGTCATTAAAAAACACGCAGCGCAATGATTCTTCAACGACTTCTTCGTCTTTTCTGCCAGTAGTAAAATCTGGTTGATCATGTGACTCGTGATGTGAAAAATTTGTTTCCCTTGCAGTTTTCTGAAATAAAAACTAAAAAACACCTAACAATTTTTTTCTAAATTGACATGTTCCCTTTAAGCAAATTAATTTTCAAAACATCCTATTGCTCAATTACATGGTCAAAGGAAAAGCAGCTAGGAAGATCGACATGTCTGCTATCAGATACGATTTTTTCTGATCATATGAAAGATTTAAGTGCAACAAAATTGCAAAGAACAAAAGAAATCTGACAGAATCAAGAGCTTTTCCACAGCAGTCTTAACACCAATGGCCCTGACAAGCACTTCATCTCTTTTAGGCCTCATTTTATGGCACCTTTATAGTCATAAACCTATAACTGGCCTATAAATTCTCTTTCTAGTTAATTTTGGACACTGTTTTTACATGTTTCAGAGGAGCAATTAGACATCAGTGAATTGAACCAACAGATAAATCGCAGACAAAAGCAGTTATCAGGTGCCGACTGACATTATCTCTACTGGAGATGCTCTGCTGCCAACAGGACAGGAGAGGATGTATTATTACCACCTGGCCACACATAAACAAGCAGAGTGGTGGGTCACACCGACTAACCTCGCATATCCATCACACTCTCTCCCCTCCGAGAGAAAATAATGAATAATTGCAGACACGTCACCCCGCAAAGTGAGCGGGGCGGTTAAGAGGAGTGTTTATCAAATAACAGGTGGTTGAATGCCAGCCAATGCTGATAATCAGCTCTTTTCAAAATGGAGCTTATTGACAATGATGTGTAACAGTGATGTCCCCCATCACTAAATAAACAAAACGCCAATGATAAGCCTGTGGGAGCTCTTCATTACAGCAGCTCCAGTGGATTTATTACGGGCGTTTTTACCTTCTCGGTTTTAGCGGGAGCACCTTTGTCGCCTTGTTCTTTTACAAGCGGCACCTCGTCTTCATCGCTGTCCACGATTTGCCGGCTGCGCTTGGCGACCTTCTTGATCGGCGAATCCGCTTCCTGGACGCCGTTCTGCACCTTCAAGGGGCTCTTTATGGGCCTGGAAACACGCAAAGACAAACCGGTGAGGAACATAAACACAAACCACACGCGAAGAATATTAAAGGGAAAAAAAGACGGGGGTCAGCAGGAAAAGAAGTGAAAAAAAATAAAATCAGAGAAATAAAGGAAAGCGGTCACAGCTGTGAAGAGGGTCATTACATAAAGGCGAGTCAATTAAAGTGAGTCTTAAGACTTGCTTTAAAGATTACACACTATAGTGATAATGAACACATCATCTTCAAAGCAGCTCCAGATTGAGCAGAAAAGTTTTCACAGCATCTTCTGATCATTAACGGTTTCAAAAACTAATTCACACATCTACATAGAACTGCTATTCCACCAAAACCGCATATGTTCCTCATGTTGATCAGCTTCTAACTGCAACGAGTGTCAGAAAATAAGTTCACACTCAGGCAGCTTCATCCCCATTAAGACAGAGCTTTTATAAAACATTAGCATTCAGCCAAAATATATCAAAAATAGTTTGATCATCAGGGGAGAGCGGTATGGGATGAAGATTTTATCACGATATTGTGTGATACTGTTGTAATAATGATAAATGTGACAATAAGAACTATTTATTACTTCTTTTTTTAGTGTGTCGCAGCAATTATAGTCCCACAAACACAAATACTGCTCTTGAGAAACATTCCCATTTGTAACATGCTTCATTCACATAAAGAAGTGTGATTTGTATCAGTAAACTGCACACAGTAACCGCATTTAATCATATTTTCAAATGTATTGATATCTACTGGTACACTTTTGTTAAATAAACAGTGGAGAATAAAAGTAAAACAAACAATCCCAACAATATGGACAGTTTTGGAGGGCTTTAAACATAATCAATTGTAATTTATCTTGACAATGTTAAATAAAAATTCTTATAAGAAATGTATCACAATAAATCATAGATAATAGGATAAATACCTACTGGTAGGAAAAGACTTAATTTTTTATATGCTCTAAAAATCTATCTACATTAGCTAAATCACAATAAATAAAAAAAAATTAAAATATGTTTCAATAACTTATTATGGTGTTAATATGCAGATTTATTAGTTTATCAGTAATTTTGCATAATTATTAGGACGGTACCAATAAAACCTGCATGATTATTTATTTGTCAGTCATAACTACCAGATTACAATGAATAAACATTCGAATATCCCTCTCTCTGTTTAATGATTCAATACAATATTCAATTCAATTTAAAAAATGCTTCATTTATCCCAAATGGAAACTAATGTTGACCAAATTCATGTCACGCAGTCGTTGTGGATGGTGATGCTGTGGGGAGAAGGGATCTCCAGTAGCACTCAGTCTTACAACGTACCTGATGAGGCCTCTGACTGAAGACTGTTGCTGTATGATATGCTAACAGCTCAATATCAGGACAACAGAGACAATATTCCTCAGTAACATGCACTAAAGGACACAATCAACTGTTAGTAAGCTAATCCATCTCATTTGCTTTTGCTACTCCGATGTGAGCAGAGCTATTCTAGAACTGGTTTCATTTATAGCAAAGAATGGCAAAACTATTGAACTCCTTCTCAATATTCTAAAATTTTAAGATTAACTTGTAAGTATTTCAAATATGTGCAGTTTGTTATAAATTGTCAATATAAAAGTAAACAGATTACCTTTTTTAAAATGTCCAATTAATAGTGTTTTGAGGGGAAATTATTTATGCTGAGAATTTAATGCAAAACGATATTAATACATACTAGACTCAAATTTACTTTTAAAGTTCCCTAGACAGTTTGCTGCGTGAATATAGGCAAATAAAATGACAGCAATTTTATTTATGAACTTCATAAGATGGAATCTGGTAAACAAACAGTGGATTTTGAGTATGGAGGGTGAGTTTTGTGATGAAAATAGATAGATAGATAGATAGATAGATAGATAGATAGATAGATAGATAGATAGATAAAGGAAACAACTGCAGCATTGTCTCGTTATATGTGATTTAACATGGAAAAACAACTTACTTTTTCACTGGTTCATCTGCAGTTTTCTTCTGGCTGTCTTTAGCCTTGCTCCTGGGCTGAAAAAACGATCTAGAACAGGAATATGAATAGATCCTTTAAATTTAAGAGGCAACACGTTTTCACGAAACAACGCAAGTCCAGCAACATTATACTTCCAGTTGACAATTACGGAGCAACGTTGTGTTGTTATACAAGATTAAAACCCCATAAACACGTAGATGTTTGTGGCTTTTCCGTGTTTTAACCTTGCTAGCTTGCTTTGGGTGTATTCAAGTGCTTAGCATCATAAAGCTTCTTCACAACCACTATGTTTTAACAACTTGAGCTACTTCAAGCTGAAAAGCGTCCCAGAACCTCCACGTTAAGATAAGAGTCTCACTTTCATAAACATTTTTGAGAGCTAAACCACAGTTAGCTATAACTATGTTATGCTAGTGCTAGCTTACAACTATTGACACAAATACACTGCTATTGGTCGCGGTAGGAACCGTTTTAACACACAATTTAACAGCAAAAACAACATATAACACATATTACGTGGGTGTTTATTACATTAAAGACACATAGACTCCTTCAACACAGTAAATTAAAACTTTAAACTGTTTACACAGTCGTTACTTACGCGATGCTCCGCTGCATGTTGTCTTTAAACACTTTCTTCGCTTGATGCTGAATTAAAACTTAGTAATTAACTATAGTTCGGCTCCAACATGTATACGCGAAAACATACAACTCCCGCGCTACAGAGCGGTATAATAACTGAATATTCGGCGCCAAAATGACATGTCAGTCAAAGATCCTAAAACATGACAGAGGAGTCACGTTTCCCTAAAAATAACGTGACATAACTTGAAACTAACGTTTCGGTCTGGAAACAAAAAAAAAAAAGAAATAGCTAAATAAAATTGGTAATCGTTTCTGTAATTGTGACAGAACGTAGATGAATGGCATGTTTGGCATTTTATACATTATTTTACGTTATACACAAAATCAAAAATGAAAATGCGAAACAGTTAAATAAGTATTGGGGAAAATCATTTATTTTTAATTGTTTTTTGTCGTTTACATTTAAATATTTATGAGATGTAACAAAATGAATGTGGGAGTACAAAAAAATAATGAACCCATTTATGATATCCAAAAATATTATCAGAGTGAAACATCTTCCTTCTACATAGCTTCCCCCTCTGAAACGGGGCTTTGCGCCATTCGCCAGCCGGTGAGACGAGCGGCGCACTAAGGGGTCGGTGGCGGGTTTTTTTTTCATGAAAATAAATGTAATTTGTGAATTTAAAAGAATAAATTACAAGCTTTGGTGTATTATTTATTTACATCTATAAAGTTATTGATTTATTTTTTATTTTAATGAGAGTTATCGTCCTTACGTGGCCTTCAAATACCGGGATCACATATTTACCTGAAAATTTTGATTTACGATATTTTAAAATTGTGTATTGAAAAGAAAAATCTACATTCATAAAAAATTCAATTCAGGATATATAAGATAAAAATTTACTAGTTCTGTTTTTACTTAAATTTCGAGTCCTGCTAAAGAAACACAACTAACTAAAACGAGTGAAATTGTCTTCCAATCCTTAAGGCTAACTTAATTAACTTAAACTGCTGTGGCTTTATCTTCCTGATTTAAGAGAACGACTCTTCCAGCACTAAAACGCTTTTCAGACTCCTCCCTCACTTTTCGGCATCCCTTCTGCCCGGTTCATTCACCGGCTAACTGTAAAGGAGCAAACCCTGTAAAAGGTCTTCTGCATCTCAAACGCTTTACTGCCCCCTGCTCTGTTGGAGTGGTAACTGCAAGAAGAGGGAGCTGGTCCTGATGCTGCATAGATGACAGACATGTGGGACCCGCTTTGATGAAAATTCCTCAGTCCCTGTTTGAATGCATCATTTATGGCATACCACTCATATCATTTTCATAAAGCTCAAAGCAGGGGGATAGGAAGCAAGACAAACAGCTAAATAATGTATGCTGCAAGTGCATTGATTTATTTACCAAAACACAAGTCCTATGTTGGTAATTGTTTACAAGTTTAGTTCCCCTGCCACCCCATAAAAGATGCAGGGTTTATCAGTAGTTCTATTAAAAAGGAAGTCCAAGCCCATAAATAGTCTTCAAATGTGGTGAATTTTAATCCACAGGTACTAAACTATGCCACAATGACTCAAAACAAAGACAAAAATAATTAAACTGGAGAGATTTAATGAAAGAAAGTCTTTCATTTGTATTCCCTGTCCTCAGTCTGCATGTTTCCCCACTCTGTCGTCGTCCTGCTGCTTCTCTCCTGACAGGTTCCAGCTTATGTGGGGATTCATGTCCCAGTCTGCGGAGCTTCTGTGCAGCCAGCCATTTGCATTTAGACCCGACTCCCTGGGCTCTCTCTGGCCGACCTCCGGGCGAGCGGCAGCGGGGATGAAGGCGAAGGGGCCGTGGAGGGGCTGAGGCACCGGGAGCGGCTTGGGGAGCAGGAGGGTGTGAGGCAGAGGCCCAGCAGCTGTGGAGGAGGAACATCAATCATGTGAGTCTCCGGTGAGACGAGCGGCGCGCAGACACACAATTTTAATCTGTCAACGTCACAATAACAAAACCGTTTTCCAAACCATGAAGCACTCAGCTATCCTTAAAGCTGCAGTATGTAACTCTTATAAAGAATATGGGTTTCTTTTTTACATATTTGTTGAAACTGTCGTGACAGTTTGTTATGAGACAGATTATCTGTGAAAAAATGGATCTCCTCCACCTCCCCCCTGTGCTGTCCTCTAAAGAAATGCGGTGTTCCCGACCAAAAACAACCAATCAGAGCCAGGAGGAGGGTCTCAGCAAGGGGGAGAGTGAAAGAAGATGAGCAGCTATATGAACATGTGATTGACATTGCTGAGACCTGCCTCTTAGCTCTGATTGGTTGTTTCTAGTTAGCTAATTTTTTCCACAGATTGTCTGTTATTAAAGTTACATGCAGTTTTATATAACTTTAATTTTTTTTTTTTACATAATTGCTGAAACACTCACTATGTCATGACGGTATGAAACCTCTTACAATCTTAACTAGAAACAACCAATCAGAGCCAGTAGGCAGGTCTTAGCGCTGTCAGTCATACCCATATAGCTTCTCCTTGTCAGCAGAGCCTGTTATGAATGCTAAGGCTAGTTAGCACGATCACCGATAACTGCGGTTAAACTGTTTTCCTGTGACGGTAAGCTGTTTCTCCACCATTATTATATTCAACAACTAGTTCATAAGGTTGATTGACATCGCTAAAGCCCTCCTCCTGGCTCTGATTGGTTGCTTTTGTCCAGAGCTTTTCACAGATTGTCTATCTCATACAATATTGACAGTTTTACTGGCGACAATTTTAACAAATATGTAAGAAACTTTTTTTTCATGAAAATTAGCTTTAGGTTTATTCAGAGACAAAATTCTCCAAAAATTGATCAAGAGATTCATTACATGCATGATACATAAATATAAAAAAGAAGAATTTATAGTTATTGCAATTAGCAAAAGCAAGATGAGCAGTGGTAGTGATTTATTAGCATTCATGATTTTTTTTGTCTATTTTAATTACATTTTTTTCAAAAAAATTACCCACTTTGCCAGAAACAACATTTAAAACCAAGGTTGAATTTAGTTTTGCATAACACTGCCAAGGAAAAGTTCACATGAATTCACCAATAATTCAGGGGTCTATAAATATGCATTTGAATAATTTTGTATTTTGTATACAAATAAAAAATAAATACTGGAAGCACACGTTTTCTGAATTTCTGATGTGTCAGAATGATATTCATAGTGACTGTATGTAAACATTTATTTTCATATATAGTCACTAAGTTTCAGCCTGAAATGCATTCAAGTACAGAAACTGTGTCCTTGTAATAGGAGCTACAGATAATAAGTACTTCTGCAATATTTGGTGATTAATTGTGTGGTATTACACCTTTTCAATTTCTCCTTCAGACCAACAGATTTTTAGCTTTTGTTGTATTTTTCATTAAAAAAATATGTTGGTTAGGAAAAATAATCCAGCTGGTTCCAGATGTGTGAGCAAGAAAATCACTTCTTTGGATGAGCTAAAGATGTGATTTTTATTCACTATGATTACCTCTGTCTATCAATGATCCTGCTCCTCCACAGAGAGGAAGGCCACTCTCCGAGGGGAGGAATGGGAGGCATAGCGGGGCCCTGTGGACCAGCTGACGGATGGAGGGATGGAAGGATGGATGGAGGGATGGATGGATGGATGGAAGAAACCATCAACACAATGTAGTCTGCCAACATTCAGCCAAAACATTAGGAACACCACATGTTTTAAACAGAAAGCATGATACATGAAAAAAGAGAAATTGCTTGCAAAATGATGGAAAAGAAACTGAAACTGCAAAGTTATTTTTATTATTATTATTTCTGGAAATGTACTCATTCCTAATTTAATGCTAAATCATTTGATCAGCAGGGGAGCTCGGCTGTCAAAAATTCAGAGAATTTGGAGAACATTCTCCACCAATAGAAGCGGAACCCTGAGGCCCATTTAATATTGATTAAATTAAAGGAGAGAACTGTTCTGAGATTTGATTAATTGATTCTTTTTTTTTTTTTTTTTGGAATGATTTAGTCACACTGTCTTGCAGAATAAGGAGAAGACTCTCTGAACTTGTTATCGGAGCACAGCTCCATGAGCAGCATCTGTGGTCATATGGAGAAGCATCAGTGCACGTGGCTGTTAGAACGAGCACATCTGTTCTGTCACGGCTAATTCTGCATGACGTATAGAGGTTTGGGAGCAGCATATGCTGCGATCCATACGAGGACTAATTCATGGAAAGCCTGGGTTATTCCAAGATTACTCCGATCCTGGCCTGCGACTGCTTGGAGTAAAGAGTCCAGGTTGTGCTTGCAGTCACACACTGAACACATTTGATCCATTTTGTCTAAAAAAACAAGCACATTTCTCAACAGAACTTGTGTTTTTTGGTGTATTAATTTGAATTAAAATTGCAGGTTTAATTGAAATCTCATCGTTTAACTTTTCAAACTTTTTAAAAACTGTGAGGAATGTAGATGAAAGGATCTGAAGGGTTAAAAAAAACAAAAGGAGGAAAGTGGTTCCTCAGTTTTGTGACATTAAAATGGAATTCTGTAATTCACTTTCTAACTAAAAGGATAAGATTTTTACATGCTTAGGCAGCACATTTTACCTTTAAATTGCAAATTGCCTCTTTAATAATCCTTACTATTGCAGAATTTATAAAATAATTACCCTGTCTTAAGCCTTTAACCTACTCCCTCCCTTCTTTGGTGAGTCAGACTCTTGATTTATACAGTATTACATTATTTAATAGATTTTCAGGTATTCAGATTGTAAAACTGTTAAGTTGAGGAAAAATGTTTTACTTTGAAGCATTTAAGGTAATTATAGCTTAAAAAGCCTTAGAATTAATTGATGCTTCACTCCAGTGAAGAAATTTTTCATGCACCTTTAATTTTAGCAGGTTTATTTCTATATTAAACATCTAACGTGTACCATAAATATCGCTGCCCCTGCTGTGAACTTTGACCCTGACCCAACGAGTTTAGGATAAAATTCACTCTAACAGGCCCTCAGCCTGAAGAGGTGAAGTTGATGTTTAATTTTTGTTTGTTTAAATCATTTAGGACCATGATGTCTTGAATTTATGGTTTTTCTTTGGTCATTTCCTCACTTTAAAAGTTCAACACACTTTTTGAAGCTCACCATTTGAATCCCATGTTCTCCTGGGTTTTTTTTTCCCATTTTGAAAAGCGAAACAGGAAGTCATAAATTATTAATAAACAAGTCAGACTCATTTTGATTAGCTTAAAATGTTAAATGTAAATAACGAAAATGCTTTAGAAGATTTTATTTTACATGAATTATTGTTATGTGGTTGTTGTCCTGTGTGTCTCAATGTTGCCCGGTGATGTGGTAAATTCTGCTACTGCAATAAAGTCTGAGTTTACTTTGCATATCTTTTCTAGGACTGCCAATAAAAGAAGGGAGAACAGCGTCTTCTTTCTAAAAATGTGGCTTTAAAACTCTTTATCAAATAACTTTAGGAAGGTTTTGTGATTTTTACCGAATTATTTAGGAAATGCAGATGACAAAAAGCAACCTGAAACCCTGTAAATTGTTGATAAGGACCTGATGGCTGGACGGAGGCAGGTACCCTGGATAGTTGACGAGGATGAGTTTGCTGAAGTTGAACTTGTAGGTGAATCTTTTCCCTTTGGTCTTGTGCAGGATGCGTTTGTTGTAGTAGTATCTGCAAGCAAAACGTGTTTCTGTGTCAGACTGAAATGCTGATGTGTGCACTCCAGTCCCTCCAGGGCACTTTAGTTGCTTGTTTTCTCACAGACGCAATGTGCATCTAAGAGGCATTTTGGTTGCTACATTTTAATACGTACAACTTGTACTGCCAAGGAGGGTTTTTTTAATTTATTGAGCGCAGCAGCTTGAGGCAGGATCAGCTCATATATAGGAATGGTAAGTCTTTACCTGAGCGCCCGGCTCAGCTTGTCGTAGTTCATGTGTGGTTTGCCCTTCCTCTCCCCCCACAGTCTGGCCAGCCTCTCGGGGTCCCTGATGACAAACTCGCCCCACTCGCCCCCCCAGCCGATGGCTCCGCCCTCACCGCAGCCCAGCAGCTCCAACAGGAAGTGCCACAGCTGGACCTGCCTGGAACCAGGAGACCAGGCTGGTTTGTAGGCCCAGTCAGGAAACAGCACTGCTGTGGGAAGGAGATGAAATGTCAAACTATACTGCTCAAAAAAATAAAGGGAACACTTTAAGTGTTAAACACCTGTTTAAGTGTTCCCTTTATTTTTTTGAGCAGTGTATAAAACTAGTAGAAACTTCAACTGGACCCCTCAGTCTGTTCCTTATTTTACCCTCCCAATAATCCAAACTTTAAAGAATTGTTGATTAAGACCACCATAAAATATCATGAGAAATTCTGGCTACTTTGATAAAACAAAGAAAGAGATTACAGTGTGGGCAATTCATACCTTACACAGTACTGTAAAAAAAATTTTTTAACCCTGCACCAAATTTAAGCAGAGAAATTTCATCCACCAGACTGAAAATCAAATCTTTTTACTTACAAACAATTAATACTCTAACAGTTATTTAAAATAAAACTGTTTTCTATGAGATGTTTGGACTTATTGTTGGTTCATTCAGGTTGTGTGAGAGAGCAAGACTTTCTGTTGATAACAGGAAGGCTGAATGGAGTGCAGAAAAGTTGCTCCTTTTTATTATTTTGAACCTTTCACCTGTCAGGAAAGTTGCTAAATTTTTAAAGTTGGCTTTTTCAAATGCTTTCCACTCCTAATGAGAATCTTATTTTTAAACTACATTGTAAACTTTTCTTTTTATGCACACTTTCTCTCCAGGCTCTCCTTTGTTTCTCTAAACATCACAATGTCATTTGCATATCTGATACTTGGTGGAAAGTCCTGCCTGACTTCATCTTTCAAACCTGCCGATAAACGATCCAAACACAAGCAACTCATTTTCACCTTCTTGATCTGAACCCTCCTCCATTTTGAATTTGTCACTCCTGTCTCACTGCACCTCCTGCACAGGTTTCATTACAAAGCTGAAGCCCAATTTCATATAGAGCGGGAAACAGTTTATCTCATGATAAAAAGACACAAGCAACTCATTTTGACCTTCTGCAGAAATCATTTCTATTCAAATGTGTCCTTAGAGAGCCTCATGCGATGTTTCACTGAACCTGACTAACAGCAGAATTAAGACAAAGACAGTGTGGTTAATAAAAAAGGCTCTTAACACATTAGGTATCCATCATTTCCACTGCTTTAATAAAAAATTAAAGCGTTCCAAATTTAAAGCCATTTCATTCCCACACTGTGTAAACTGATCTGGCATAAAGCCGTTTCCAACCAGATAGGAACAAAGATAAGCAAAGTTTGTTCTCTTTTAAATATCTGATTCTTATTAAAAAGCTGAGGCAATACCCTTGAGATCCATTTATCATCGTCCCAGATCCTTAAATCTGAGTTCAACATATTTTTCCTCACTGATGATTTCTCTTGCTATGGATTATAGGATTTCGGTTAAGTTGGTCGGTACAATAAAAAAAAGTAATACTTCTGTGTATTCGGAAAGCTCTGTGCCTCACAGAGCTCTCGGTAGGACAAATTACACGGTAGGACCCCGGGGGAAAAAAGATATTCAACTCGTCTGAGGTCGTCTTGTTATTTTAGGTTTATCTCCTAACAGGTGTTTTAGTTCAGGAGCTTAACTCCTCATTAAAAACCGTGTTACAAATACCTGCTGTACAAGCTGCTTTGGTTCAGCTTGATGAAACAAATCAGGTGTTTTTACCTGCAATAGTTAACCTGCTGTCTCATTAAAAACGAATTAAAATATGACAGCACTTTCTAATCTCTTTACTGTGACCGAGGTTTAAAATAATTGCATTAAATATTAAGATCAGAGGTGGTCGATTAATAGGAAGCAGTTTTATTCCTCTTGTCGACATTTTGTATTTACAGAAGCTCTTATAAAACACCAAACAAGTGTGTACCAAACAGTACACAGATTTTATACAAATATCTAAACCAAAGATTTTTATAATTATTTCTATTATTTAGTTTTGTTTCGACCTCTGATGAACAGTTAATTATTTTGCGTTTATTTTAAAGTTAAGAATAAAAATGATTTCTACTTCTATTCTGTTCAATACCATGTCATACTTTAGCAATTAACTACAACTAATTTTCTAGTTTATAATCTGAAAGTTTTGTGCATTTGTCATGCTAAAGAGATATTTGAAGAGAAGAGAAGTTTCAGAGCTGAAAACATCTTCAAGGGATTTTGACACCTGGTTTTTCTGAGATACAGAAAAACTGAATGACTGTATCTCATTTTTCCATGATATATTGTTTTTGAAAGGTCCCTGTACACTATGTGGTTTTCTATCTCTGCTACAGATATTAGTCAGCATTTTCAGGCAACTTTGGAAATCTGTTGCAATCCAGTGCAACAGTTCTCACTTTCGTTTCTGTCATGAATCTCCTGCGTTCTGTTTTCTTTTTCTGTTGTCAGAAGGTGAGAATTTCATCATGTTTATTAAGTAATGTGAAGAAAGTTCTGGTCAGAAGTTTATATATGCTAATTGTGGTTATGGGTTTCAAATGATGTATTTGAACTGTTCTTATCCCACTGTGGAATATATATGCAACATGCAACTTAAAACAAGAATCTCTTGCACAAGTCTGAATTCATTAGGAATTTTCTCCAATATAATTTACTCAATTATACATACGGACTCAAATACTATACATGCCCCTATGTTTTGTTTTGTGCTTATTGTCTGCGGTGAAGCCACATAAGACACTGTTGCAATGTGTCTGACTTTAAATTCCACGGATTTGAACCGAGCTGCACCAAACTCACTGGGATTGATCCTGATCTGCCCCCCATCAGGAATCCACAACAGTCTCTGGTGGATGTGGCCTAAGTTCTTTACAGCGCCCCCTAGAATACTTTAAATTATCAGCCCCAAGCCCAATTATCAACCCCAATAGCTTGAGGTTGATAATTTAACCCAGAATTTAATTGAACCTTTCTGCTTTAACCCAGAATGATGAAACTTGCCACACATGTGTATTTTGTGAGGACGTACAAAGAAGTCTCTTGGAGCCATGGTCCAAACCCAATAGGAAGTCAGCCATTTTGGATCAAAGCCACCATTGTGTTTGTTTGTTTTTATAGATGTTGTAGCTCATCAAACTCCTATAGCTTTTGAGACACAGACTATAAAATCACTCAGCATATTCTCAAGTCATTAAAGGTCAAAGGTTATCAAATTTTTTTCCATACATCAAAAACTGCAAAAAGAATAAATTGACTATGAGAAATGCTGGAGCTGACTGGTACATTTAACCGCAGGAAAATGAAATTCTGCAAGGGGCCTCAAACAACCTTGGGCTGACTTGGTGCAGCTCAGCAGTCATGTGTGTCTTCTACATTTTAAACCTTTTCCAAAGTGGTAGCACCAGAGCTTTACATCCAAATACATACAATCAATAAAAATATTTGTTAATAATTTGGATCCAGAATGAAACAAGCCTGAAGAAGCATTTCTTTTAGGAAAACATGAACACAAGTTTCCTGTGGAGCTAGCATGCAGAAGAAAAAACTAAGTTCTTCAGTCAGAAAAATATGCAATTTAAAAACTGAACAGTGTATGGTAATTTAATAAAACAATTAAAAAAAACTGCATAATTTATTCTATTTTCCAAATCCATATTCAATGTCATAGGAAAAAAATAAATTAGTTTAGTGGTTTGTTTGAACCTTTACAGTAGAGCAACAGAACAATTATTTGAATTTTTTTATGCATTGTGAATTTGGATAAAAATATATTTAATACATTGATTAATCTTTACAACAGGCTATGATGAATGTACAAACATCTTAGGTTGAGGTCTTAAAAATATTTAAAAATGATGACTGTTGGCATAAGGCTTAACTTTTTAAAACCTCATACAATAAATCATAAAATTATGATTTTTGAACTGTGAAAAAAATTATTGGGTCTTTTATCTAAACATACACCAAAATGTATAGAATTTTATATACATTTTAAAATAATAATAATAAAAAAATGCAATTATCTGACACATAAAGACCAATATCTATACATTTTGAAAACATTTGGGATATTTAAACATATTTTTTAACTTTCAAACAATAAAAATATACTCCAAGCTTTTGCATTTTTTCTATAAAGAATGAAAGAATGTAATTAGCAATGCATTTACACATTACAGCTGGTTGAGCAGCTGTAGAGGTCTCAGAAATACAATAAGTCTGTATGAATGTTGATCAAGACAACCTTAGAATATTTTAAAAAATATATTACTATTGCAATTTTTTTTTATTATAATCATTTGCAGGATTTATGAAAAAGTTGGATTGTGGTAGAAAGACTTTCAAAAGCTTCAGCACAACCATTGCATAACAATCCAAAAAACATCTACAACTTTACTGTGCTTGTGTCAAAAAAGATAAAGAAAAAATGATAGAAAAAAAATAAAACTTGTAACATAGATGGAAGATTTTGCACATTCAACATACTTGGCTTCATGTTGTATTTTTCATAACTTCAGCTGTGAGTTTTATGTGAGCTGGGACTTAATCTATTTTTTCATCCATCCATCCATTTTTCTTACACCCTTGTCCCTAGTGGGGTCAGGAGGTGCTGGTGTCTATCTCCAGCTAACGTTTCGGGCGAGAGGCGGGGTACACCCTGGACAGGTCGCCAGTCTGTCGCATAATCTATTTTTTATCACATTAAAATGCAAGACGGAGACGGGTTCTGCAGAGAGGGAATTTATAATAACTTTTTTTTTTTTTCATATAAAAGTCCTCCTACGCAAATGTCAACCCACAAATATGCAAATAACCGAGATGAAAATCAGCACAAACACACACAATCTTACCTCGGCTCCAGTAAGGTGATGAAAGGTGCCCGACTGAGGAGTTACAGCTGCACTGCATCTGTCACAAAGACAGACGAACAGATGCAATAATTCAGCATCTTCGTCACTGAATTTTTATTTATTGTCATATATATTCGGTTACCGATGAGCCTGAGTTCATGATATTCATTACATGCATAAAACTTATGAGGTGCATAAGATAATATTTAACTCATCAGGATGTAGAAGCATAATTTCCCCCCTGCAGAAATTGTTCTTCTTGTTAGTTTTGTATAATTTCTCCTGGTAAACACACACATCATCTTCTCATAGACACAAGAGACACCACATAGACACCCCGCCCCCTCTGCGATTTGCAGCCAACGTTCTCCCTGGAAGGCTAAAAGCTCATCTATACGAGAAAGAAGCACTTCACTTCTTCCCCAGTGAATCATGTCTCTCCTCCGCCATAAGCTCCTTTCCACAAGCTGTAATATCCCCTTATCTTGGAGCAACAACAAAACGATCTCTCCTCCTCAGCTCTTACTTTATTTCCCTTTTTCCTCTCATGTGGGAGGACACTCAGGGGTCACGGGATATTTCACACCTTTAGGCCAACGTTTAAGGCCAGCTTCGAAATGGTCTGCCATCAAAAAGGAAATTATAAACATTTACAAACAATTTTTAACATTATCTCAGCTCATTTACAGCTTAGGAGCATTAAAAGCCACTTTAATTATGAATGCTATTTTATCTATAGTCAAAATAAAAATAAATTAATACAAATTGTAAAGATATTTAAAAAAGAGTATTTTGAATAAGTATAATACATATGTTCACTAATTACTTCATTAGCTGTGAAATCATCTTTGTGGTAAAAACAGTAAAGTAAGAAATCAAAATGTCCCGTTACCTTTACTGGAGTGGAAAGCTCTTCGCCAACTGGGAAACAATGATCACTTTGTCCGCCGGCCCACTCCGAGTCAAGGGAGTACTGAAGGATGGATGGACTGGATCCTAAACCCTCTGTCTCATCTGACCCCCAGCCACTCACCCCACCCCACCCTCTTGGCTCCTATTGCTCCCTTTCCTGCCTCCTTCATGGAATTAGAAAATTAGAATTAGAAATTAGGAATTAGAAAAACTTGGTCAAAAACTAAAAAAAAACTCTAAAACTGATTAAGATGTTCTTGTTTAGTTCGTAAGAAAAAGTAAACAATATGGCAACCAACGAAGGTTAGATTCAATAAAATGGTTACAATTTGTTAGAATAAATATGTAAAAACAGATTAAAAATGTTTAAATAGAACTATGATAGAAACTGTAAAAAACAATAAGAAGAACAATATCAACATTAAAACAGTTTCACTCTGTCATGATTCTCTGGCAACAATCATCACAGTTTCTCCAGCAGCTCTGATCTTCTTCACAAAACCTACAAGTCACAGGCATATGTTAAAATCTGCTCAGCTTCCAGGCTTATAGCTAACAACCGTTTTATTCTATACCGTGTTAGAAATTGAGGAATACGTGAAAATCGTGAGTTGGAAAGCCAAAACTTTGTCGTCAAACCACAACTGAATCGTTGCAAAGGGTAAACATAGTGACATTCATGCTTGCAACATGAATTTGAGTTCATAGACAGAAAATTGTACATGTGTATTGTATCCAGCGATGAAGAAGCAGCCAGAGGAAATGTTTTCTGGGAAAGAAGACATAATAAACTGACACCCTGTCAAGGAATTTAAAAGTTTCTTGTGGTCAGTCCCAGATGCTTACAATTCACTACGAAAACTGTAATTTAAAACACTAAAATTCTGGCAGTATTTAGGTAGACATTGTAATTTCTGTTCTAATTCTGATCAGCCTGATTACTGTGACGAGCAGCCAGAAAGGTGGTTTAAAATTACTTTTTGACTTTAAAGACAATGGCACTCCCTTTTAAATACATTTTGTAGTGCCAACAGTCACATAGACATCATTTAAAAGCCTAATCCTACCTATAATGGTGAATTAATATAAAAAGAAAAATGTGTTGCAAGTCAGACAGAACATACAATATGGCAACCAAGTAAGGAAAAAACGGTAACAGGGTTACATTTTATTACAATAAAAAAGGTAAAATACTGTTTAAAACCATGGCATAAAAACCATTTTATCCTGTGGGACATAATTTGTGTTAATAGCTACAATATAACTAGATTACAGCTGGATGAATTAATATCAGACCAACAAATTTAACCTTAGTTGTGTTTGAGCAACACAGAAAAGGAACACCTCCTATTTCTCAGGATTTGACAATTTACATACTATATTTCTTATGCAAAATAATCAAATATATTAAAAGCATCAAAAACAAAGATCCTGTTCAATATAGAGGCATAAATTATGTCTAACACCTGTTCAGTTACCATTTAAAGTACTAAATGATCAGCAGGAAATGACATTTGGCATAAGAATTTTATTTGGACAAGAAAAGATTTTATTTTTATACTGGGATTTCAGCCTTCAAAGAGTGAGGCAAAAAAATCTGATGAACTGAAAGTTAATAAATCTTTAGGGCAGCATCTGCTGTAAGCAACAGTTATTTCTCAGAGAGGAGAAACAGCGTTAGCAGTATAACAACCGTAGATGACCATACAAGCGAGAGAGCAAAAGGTTCAAAGCAGAGGTGAAGCACGAACTGGAGGGAAATAAACCAGGAGGAAATAGGAGAAAGCACTTTCCCTCCTCCACTTCGAGTCAGGGGTAGCAGAACGGCGCTGAGGGAAGGTGACGGGTGGTTTTCTCTTTGCTAAATCAAATAGGTGATGAACTCAGTGCCAGGGCCATTTGTCACCCCTCTGCTGCTGCTTTTTTGCTCAACGGCAGTGACTTTGACCAAGGTTATCAGACTGCTCAGCACTCTGCCGCACTGGCGTCTGCTGGAGGCGTCTGACACGTTGTGTTCAGGATCATATTCACATAGTAACACCGTTTAAAGGGATTTTCTGTTTGGTTTAATTAAGGTTGATGTAAAAAATCTACACAACTTTAAAAGTAAGCGAAGGTAAGTTCATGATTCTCACTTGATGACATGATTCATATTTTTAAAATTTGATTTATTGAAGCTTTTTTGGAAGCAACAAGGCATTTCAAAGGGCTTTACTTCATAAAAACAAAAATCATAGAAAACAGTCAACAATTAAAATATTTCATTTTGTCAAGTGCTATCGTCACACATAAGTTTGTTTATTAATGTTTCACTGATTATGTTTCAAAAGCAACTCTAATCAGGTGGGTTTTTATTCTAGACTTAAAGGCACTGAGTGTTTTGGCTGTTTGGACGTTTTCTGTTTATTCCAGATTTGTGGTGCATAGAAGCTGAATCCTTCTCCTCATTCATCAGTAAACCACACTTTACAAAATTTTTTACACCTTTTACAATATACCACATTACGAACAAAAGTTTATTTTATTGGAATTTTATTTGTTAAAAAAATAGTAATCAGAAAGATTCATCATTTTCCACATTTTCTTCTTTTTTTTTTTTAAATCTCTAAGATGTTGTATGAATTTGTAATTGACCCTTGACTCAAAACTCGAGACAGATGCAGCACAGAAACTTCCCTTTAGGATTTATAGAGTATTTTTGAATTCCTTTGAAATCTTTGCCCATTCTTCTTTGCAAATAGCTCAAACTCGGTCAAGTTGAATGGAGAGCATCTGTGAACATCAGTGTCCAATTCTTTTCACAGACTCTCAATTATATGTATGTCTGGATTTTGACTTTCCTTTTTAAGCAAATGGACAAAATGGAGGCCATCATAAAGTAAAAGGAGGAGGAGAATACCTGGGGTTCAACATCTCTTACTAATTAAGTTCTCAAAGGTTTGTATTCAACCGTTCAAGTAGAACTAAAAGGCTTCAAAATGTCCTAATTATTAATAAGTTGAGTTTAGCTGAGTTGAATTTATCTTCAGCTGTTCCATAAGGCCCTCTGACATTTATTAGACATTATTGAATAAACAGCATGCATCCTTAATTATGCACTACTTTGTATTGTTCTTTCACACAAATGTCAACATAATATACTGAACTTTGCAGGTTTAATGGCGCAAAATGTGAACAGTGTAAAAGGTATTTGTTGATTGTTAGAAATAATTTGAAATGTATTCAATTTTGCTGACGAAGCTTGATATAAAAATAGGTTAGTATCTTTAAATCTTTTGTCCAAAAATGTGAAAATAGAGAAGATGCATTTGTAACCAATCCGCCTAAATCAAAGTTTTAAGTAGCTGCAGTGAACGCAGCGTTGTACATTCGTCTTGTACCTATTAGCCAAAAGAATGTGTTGTGCTGCTGAGAGATTAACTGTGAATTAGTTTTCCCTGCAGCAGAAAAAAATCTTCTATCCTCTAAGGCTCCTTGTGATGCACATGCATCTCTATACATTCACTTCTCCAGGGCAGTTTCACACACATACACATTTACACTTACAGCTCCTCAGATGTGATAGCTGACACCGGAGGCTTTTAATTCCAGTGTAAATACAAATACACTCCCAGACAGCTATCAATTATGCATGCCACTAATTGAGTTGAATGTCGTGCTTTTAGCTGCCAGGGGACCCTGGGCCACATGCAAAAACTCTGGGACTGAAATCATACACACACACACACACTCACACTTAAAAAGATAACTGCACTCATATGTTTGAGGAACTTTACATACGTATATCACACCTTAAAAATAAAAAAGTACAAAAGGGATTGAGTAGAGTGTACTTAATGAGGAAATGTAAGTCCTTAAGTGTTTGTTTCAAGATGATACATGTCTTCTATAAGCAGATACATAAGTAAAAGATATTGAGGTAGCTTTTTTTTTACAGAAGACAAAAAGACAAAGATGCATAAAAACACAATACATGGGGCGTGCCGTGGTGGCGTAGTGGTTAGCGCGACCCATATTTGGAGATCTTGAGTCCTCGACACGGCCGTCGTGGGTTCGACTCCCGGACCCGACGATATTTGCCACATGTCTTCCCCCCTCTCCTTCCCCGTTTCCTGTCAGCCCACTGTCATATAAGGGACACTAGAGCCCACAAAAGACCCCCTGGAGGGGTAAAACAAAAAAAAACAAAAGAAAACACAATACATAAAGCACAATGCAACCACAGCCATGGAAACGTCGACATGTTTGAATGAAAGCGTCTGGTTGCTTCTTAAAAGAGTCAACAGAAGTTAAGCAGTGCAGCATGTTCCACCCTGACAGGCTCCATCCCATCTGCTCCTCAGGGTTCAGGCAGGGATGTGAGGCAGGTCGGAGATTTAAGAGGGGGCTTGACTCTGAAGAGCTCTCAAAGTAAGGGCCAGAGTTTTAAAATGAACTCTAAAAATAACTTGGTATCCAGTGAAGTGATGCTCAAAACTGGTGTAATGTGATTTCTCTTGCATGTGTTGGTTAAAAGGTGAGCAGCAGCATTCTGAAAAATTCTAAAAAAATAAAATAAAAATAAATCTGAAATCTCTCTTTTACTGAAACAAGAAAAGACACCATCACAGTAGCTGAAGCCTTGGAGGTATAAAAGCATGAACAGTCCTTTGAAACTCCACTTTTGACCCAATAGGCCTTCATGTTCTTCAGGTGAAAGAAGCATTTTCTCAGTAGTTGTCGGGATTTCATTTCAATGAGCCAAAAGTAAAACCTATTTGTCCAACTGTACAAATAAATCTGAAGCCCTAAGATGTTAAATATCAGGGGTTCTTTCAACAATAATTTTGAAGGTTGGCAGCTTTTAATCCGAATAAACCGTTGTGGTGTCTGATGATTAAACCTAGAATTGAAGAGGAACATCCATCCATCACATCCATCATCCATCAATGCATTGTCTATACCTGTTTATCCTCGCAGGGATGAAGGGGAGCTAGTGCCTGTCTTTAAGGAATATGTATAAATCAAAAATAAAAATACACTTTTTTTCTCACTGTCTGAAGTTCAATTAGACCAAACTTTCTCTTGTTGTAGGTTAGTTATAATTACCAATATTATTTACATTTACTAAGCGTAACAAGAGCATATTTTAGAGATTTTGCATGTAACTTATTTCAAAGTTTACATACATTTGGTCAGCATCAGAGGTAATTGTGTTTTAAACTATATGCTGTAACTCCAATGCTGCCAAAGTTTATTTTCCATATATATATATATATATATATATATATATATATATATATATATATATATATATATACAGCAAACGAGGATTCAACTAAATTCAGGGAAACTTCTCACCAACACCTCTACATCTCACTAATGAACCCAAAAATTCAGAGATTCTGAAATGTCATGACCTATTTCTGTTTCTTAGCAACCAGACGTTTTGAATAGACAGAAAAGTGAACAACTCAAAACTACAAATTGTCATTTAAATATTTCCAAACCTTTTCTGGGTTAATTGCTAACCTTTATATGTGGGGGCAGGATTTTTATTTAAATTAATTTAAGCCATATTCCAAATTAATATCACACGGATCACAGATATTAGATCTCTGTTTACATGTAATGGTCTGAAAGACATGGGGGTACACCAAACTGGTCCTTGTCCTATGAGCTATACCACATCTGCTGCAAAGTAAAAACAAACTGTTAATTCTGAGGTTGAGATTTCAGCTTCACAGTAGGTACAATGGCACAAAAGGCATATCCAAGGTTCAGAAGTAATTGAGAAAATTCACAGAAACTATGTAATTTGTAGCTAGTGGAACTATTCACCTGTTAGGTTCTGTTCCTACAAGCACCAGCTGTTGGTGAACTAGTGTTATAAGTTTACACACTATATTGTCCCTCTTGTACCAGTCCGCACCAATCCCTAATACAAGAACGAGTGGTTGGTGGTACCGGCTTCTTGCCTTTTAAATTTAGCATTTATTCAGTCAATGGAGGCATGGACACCCAGATATTTATAACTGATAACACTCTGCACTGATGCCCACTTCAAATTAAATGGAAAATACAGTGGCTCCCTTGTATACATGATACACGAGAGTTAGAGACCACTGCCAATGCATAACTCTAATATCCAAAAATACTTCAGAGTATTAAAAGACTTATGGCTGTCTAACTTAATAATTCAAACACCAATATATACTAATATGCATTAATACGTACAGTGGAAACCGTCTTAGCATTACGTGGAAGCTAATATCTACAGTCATATCTGAGCGCTTGCAGCCAATCAGTGCGAAGGAAAATGAATGTTGTTCTTGGCTTTACAAGTGTCAGCCAATAGCAAGTCAGCTAGCTTAGGGCTAGGTATTTCAGCTTCCCAAGCTTAAATGCTTCAAATTTTAGAAATAGACTAAGGAAATATCTGCAAATAGAGAGGTTATTCCATACAAAAATATGAAATTGTTGCAAATAGATGAGTAGGCCACATAAACCAACAAGTTTATTGGTGATCAGCCACATACTAGACCTCCTCTATGTACTGTAGGCTGTCTCCTTCTGTTGAAGATAAGATCCAGAACTACTGTGTTGTCAGCAAATTTAACAATATTTTGCCACTGTCTTGGGTGTAGGAAGTAACAGAAATAAAACAAAAGGCCTAGTACAATGCCTTGCGGCACTCCAGTGCAGAGAGTGATAGCATTGGAAACAAAATAAGCAGCACAGAACATTGCAATTATTTATGAAGTCCTTTAGGATTGTTGTAGACTTAGAATTTTAAGGCAACTGTAGCACAACTCTTCTGCAAGCCCCTCTAAAAAGTTAGAACAGTGTTAAACCCCACAGGACTACTGATGTACTGACCAAAAGAACTTTGAGTTTAGTTTGTCCAAGTTCTATTTTCTGGTTCTTATTTTTTACACAGATTTTTGGTTGGTATTTTGTAGTTCCTTAGTGCTCGATTGTAGTCCCAGTTCTCCATGTATGTTGTGATCTGTTTGGATCAGTTCCTTTTTCCGGTTTTCTGGCACCTTCTTGTGTTTGACATTCTTCCTCTGTGCCTTAGCAGGGTTGCCACTGAATGTGGAGGAAGCTGTATATCAGGACACACATGAAAATATGCAGACACAACAAAGGAAGCATCCTCGCGCCATGGATAAAAGCTGACAGTTTGGAAATTGAGCCTTGGGACCGATGGAGGCATCCGGACCTAATCACTAAGAAATTTAAACTAGGCAGCAGGGTTCTGAGATGAGCAGCAATGTCGGGGGAATATTACTGTAAAAATGCAACATAAACAATGAGATATATGAAGAAAACTCATTTTTCTCTATGCTATATAACCTCTCCATCCCGAGGAGAAGTTGCACATAAGGGAGGCAGACAATATAATGAAAGAGTTCTGTCTTAGTATTAAAAGACTTCCCATTCTCGAAGGGGCCATTTAGGGTAAAGAATACAAAACCCAAGCCTTCATTTCCACAGAAATTGTCCTCCTCCTGCTATTCCTTTCTACTTCAGCGATCAGCATTATCTTCTCCGTGCCAATCTCTGTGTTTGTGTGGACAGAAGATGAGGAGGATGAGACTTTGGGAGGAAAAAGTGAGAGGGAGGAGGGTTAAGTCTAGATTTGATCCCTGCTAAAAGGACTGTTTGTTTTACAGCTGACGACCCCAGAGTTTAATCTGGCGCTTAGCTGCCTGCTCAATCTCTTCTCCTTCATCTCTCTCCATCCTCCATGCCTCTCCCCTTCAACTCTGTCTCTCCTACTCGTGCAATCCCATCATCCGTTCTCTGCGAGTTAAACCACACACACACTGCAACCTCTCCTACATCCTCCTCTCTCTGTCCTATCCTCCTCCATCCCTTGTCATCGCTCCATTTCTTTCCTCTTCTTCTGCAGCGCCAGGAGCAGTTGTTTGCGATTCACATTTAGCTGTATCCATCAAGGTTGGGTGTTAGGCAGAAAATGAAGCTGGGGTTACATCATATTGTTGAGCCTGCATGTGTGTGGGAGGATGGGAAAGAGTGCAGTGATGGTTTGAGGTCCTGAAATCTGTCCATGTGTGTGTCAAGATTAAATTTTTTATGTGCGATCTCAAATTTTTCCCATGCGTGTGTGTTTGCAAAGTGCATGTGTGAGACTAAAGGACAATAGTGAGAGTGTAGGTTAAACAGGATGAGGGTATTGCAGCAGATGAGGGTCATGCTGTGAGTCTTAAGGGTCAAATCCTGTTATAAGTAAGAGGGATCAGGGCATTAGCATGGCTCTGCTTTTTTTGTACTGCTGCAATATCCACAGACTGAGAGTAAGAGATGCTCTCCGAGAGTGTCTCATGAATTGTTGAAAATTGCCAAGAGATTTCAGTTTATGCATAACAAAACAGAGCAACACACTCTCAGACAAACACAGCAGGAAAGTAAAAGGAGAAATTTAGCAAATGAGGTGAACAATGAACTTGAAAAAGGCAGCTCAATTTAGAGGTGAGAAAGACTGGGAAAGCCTTATAGAGACCCCCGTTATGGAGACCTTCAGCTCACACCTCTGGGAGAATTTCTCTCATGGTCTGAGTTAGATTGGGTTAAGTTAAGATTCTACATCTCAAATGTGACTTCCAGGAGCAGCAGCCTTATGGTGATTAGTTCCCCTTGCAGTGAATATCACAGAACCTGCAAAACTGCAGAGGTGAATAAAGAGGCCTTCAGGTCTTGATTGGCTTTGGGGACTCCTAAAACACTAGACAGGTACAGAGTGGATCTGTGGTTGCAGGAGCAACGTTGTGGCTATAGAGAAGGGTGCAGATTGGGTTTAACAAAGTACTACCAAAATGTACAATGACCCAGAAAGGGGAAACAGGGACCATTCCAGTCTGTTGATTCAGACTGAGGATATTCTTGAGTGGTTGAAGAGTCACTTTGTGGATGTCCTTAATTTTATTATCATATCCTCCCATATGTTAGGACTTGGGGAAAGACACTCGCGACTTAAGAAGTGATTGTTAAAATGCTCCTTTATGGCAGGGTACCAGAAATGGATGAGATTAATACCAAATTGCTCAAGGCCTTGGACATAGTGGGCCTGTCATGATCATCAATGTCACATGAATTACTGGTCTCAATCCTGTAAAAAAGAGGACCAAAGAGTGGGTTCCAATTTTGAAGGGATCATACTTCTCAGCTTCCCTGGTACGCTTACTCCAGGATGCTGGAGTCTCCAACTGATTGTTGAACCTTGGATTCAGGAAGAACAGTTGCATTTGTTCTGGCTATGGATTAGTGGACCAGAGTTTTACACTGATGGAACTGCTGTGAGGTTCATAAAGGTTTGGTTTCCAGTATATATGTTTTGTGGACCAAGTGTTATTACCATATAACCCAAGGCAATTTGTGGGTGGTGTTGATGAACACGGGGTACCGGGGATGCGTTTAAGGGCTATCTTATCTCATATACTCAAAGCAAGACTGTGTATGTGCTCTTAACACAGTGCAGTGCTAATAAAGAAGATGTTAAGGCATACTTTTGGAGAGGATGGCATATGGTTTTGAACCTTTGGGGTCTCATCTGCTTTGGCAGACAATATGGTTCTGTTGGTGTCTTTAGATAGGGACCAGAATGATAATCAGCTTCTCAAGTTTTGAGCCATGGTCCTGATGTGAAAATACACCTACTACTCCCGCCAGATTGAGGATTCATATTTTCTTCAAGGGGAGGTTGGGTATCTCTGTGACTTATTCACAAGTAGCAGTATGATAGAACAGAAATGGACAGATGGATTAGGGCCTTAAAATATGGATGGTGCTCCATTCTGTGTGTGATGACAAAAGAGCTGAGCCAGAAAGTAAAGCTCTCAATTTAATAGTCAGTCTACATTCCCAACCCTTAACTATGATGGGACTAATGAGTTCTGGATCGCAACCAAGAGAACAAGATAATGGATACAAGCAGCTGACTCTGTAAGTCCAGATATAGCCGCTGCTCTCCACAGTGAAAGGATTCAGTTAAAGTGGTATGGGCTTCTGATTAGGTTACCTTATGGGAACCTCCCCAAGGAGTTTTGCAGGCCCCTACCAATATGCCTGGGTTTCCCCCCTGGACTTATTACCCAGACACCCAAACCTCACATGCATATGCTGGTAAATATTTCACAGATATAGGCCGAGTGGCACAATTTCAGATTTTTTAACTGCATCTGAATGTTTTTGACACATGTTCTGAATAGTTCAGATTTTTTTTAACCTTATATAAAAAAGATTGTATAGATTCAGATTTATGTTCCGAGTGAAAACTATGTTTTAGAAGCTCATTTGCAATCAAATCAATTTCTGTAAATCTAAATAGGTTGTATGAAATTGACTGCTTCCTGCTCACTGTATCAGTTCCCGGTTTTTGAATTACCAGATATATGAGCTAACTATATGTTTCATATGCTGGTATATTTTTGAAAGTTCAGGAGGTATGAGAGTTATAATGTAATGCTGATCTTTTTTCTCTTCAAAATATCCTGTTCTGAAGAAGTCATCTAGCACAATGTCAGTGAAAAATATCATCTTCATCCTTGATAAAAACTAATAAATCAGGTCTTGTAAGCTTTTACCAAGAACTTTCACAATGACAAAACACAATCGCTTTGACAACTGTGTTGAGAAGCTATTGTGATGGTGCTCTAAAAGTGTGTAATCCCTGTGGCCTTTCTGCCGTTGAGAATGTCTCACTTTAGTTTCTGCGAGGTTTTAAACTTACCAACTTACCATTTATGTAATGCTATAAAAGGAGATTTTGCATCCAGAAACTATTCTTGAAATCAGTTCTAAACTAACAGATTAAACTCAAGCAACTTACCAAAGCAATTAATCATTACACTTCCATGCAAATGCTTTAAGTAACTAACCACAATCATGTTTACACATTGAGATGAATGTAGGATAAACTTTTCTATGTTTATACAGCAGCATGTCAAATTTCAACTAAAATACTTAATATATTGTAGTTTTGCAAGTCTTGGACGACATTCACTGCAAAAACACAAAATCATATCAAGTAATTTTGGCTTTTTTTCTTGTTCAAATATTTTACTACACTTGACATAAGACAAAATTAATACCTTTCAGCAAGATATTTGTTTTAAGTAAATAATTCCTTCATTTTGATGAAAAAGTACTTGTTCCACTGGCAGATTATTTCACTTATGGGAAAAATGTCTTGCTGTAATTGAAATAATCTACCGATGGAACTCATACTTTTCCATTAATATTAAGGAATTTACTCAAAACAAGCTCCTACATCTTGCTGAAATGTTATTTGTAAGTTAGTTTTGTCTTATTTCACCTGTACTAAGATATTTGCTGCATCACAAACAGATGGTATTACAAAGTCTGGACACGTCCTAAGCATAAAGCCAAATTAGCAACAGTTTGAAAATATAAAAAGCAACAAAAACAACCAACATAATCCTAACCTACTTAAAACAGCTAAGTTCTAGTCTAAAATATCACAAGTTCAGAAATAAATGTTTGTCTTTTTAATGAAATATCTGGTTTCAACAGTATCTGTGCAAGATGCTGTACCATGTTGTCTCCAGACATTTTAACATAAATTACCTTTAAATATATGTTTAGTAACTAGAAGGTTTATATTTTGAGTTCCAACTTGCTTCAGGTGCAAGGTGACACGCTGCAGATCAGTTTTCTTTAATATCATAATCTGATTTGTTGGCAGTTTTAACTGTAGCTGATGCAGTTTGCAGGTGGTTAGGGATGTAAAAACATTTTTATGTGCAGATTGCTTTTGATCCTTCTTTGGATCGCATTATGTAAAAACCCAGAGGCCGCTCTGCTGTGTAGACTTGATACATTAGAAACATTTACCCTTATCGGTTAAACCCAGCGGCTCAGTGTTGCTGTTGCTTTATTCACTTTATGCATCTTCCTCCAGCCTGGTTATTATAAAATGTGTTACAAACATGTCCAAATATATAAAATACACAGTCCATTTGTAGAGCTGCGATTTCTGCTCATACAAAAACCTGTCTGAAATTTGGACTTGAATGTGCTGGACAAAAGCAGCTCCTTCAAATGTTCATGATAGAAGATCCATTCAAATGATTGTGTTACTATATTTTAAAAGAATCACATCATGCTGTTAGTATAATAATGAATAAATGTCCCCCAAAGCAGTGAAGTGGTGCTTTAAAAGGCATAATCAGCGGTGCTAGAACAAAATATTGCACCTCCTGCTGTAACTGGTTGCCGTATAATGAAATCTCATCGCAGGGTTGGCCGTAATAATCCGAGTTAGGAACAAGAGAGATGATTTACATGAGAGATTTCCTTTCTCCTCTGTGCTTTATGGCTGTGCCGCATCAGCTGAATTGTCAGCAGAGTATCTCACAGGGGGGAAAGCTATCAATACAGAGAAGAGAATAAAAGCTGAGCGGAGACATGGCTCGTCTCTCTCTTTAGAGGTAAAGGGGGATAATTTCATGAATGAAAAATTAAGTCAATAAATTCACAACAAAATGCCCCAAAGCAGAGTGTGGATTCATGTGTGACAGAATGAAAGCTTGCTGATGCCACTTTTCACTTTAAAACCAGAAGGCTTTGGAATCAGTTTCTGTTTCTTTTTTTTTTTTTATCTTTCTGGCCTCTTAGCCTGCCAGGGTTGTGCCGTTCTCCGGGGAGCTGTGGTTTCTGAAAGGTTCCTCCTCGTACTTAATCCCTCCATCTCTTTGTGTCCAGGCAAAAAATATATCCGCATGAAACTCAAGAGGATGCCGAAAAGGAGGCCTGGTCGAGTGAGGGGGGTAAAAAAAAGAGCTGCTTTCAAACATTTCGCTATGGTATTGAGGAAAAAATGGCGATAAGACTAATGGAGGTATTGCAAAATGAGAAAAGGCTGAATTTTGCTTTTCAGATTAACTTCAATTATCCCACTACAGAGAAAGAAGATGGCTTAATCTCAGTATTCTGTAACTGAGATTAGTTTATGATCGTCAAACTTGTCCAATGTTTTGGGTTTTTTTTTAATTTAAACAAAGCTGAATAATATAGAACAATTAATTCAATACATCTATGGACCAGATGAAGTTTAATATGGAGGTTGGAGACTACATCGACAAGACATACTCTTAGGTATGGACAGCTATCGCATTGTTCATTGTTATAAAATTTATTTAACAGCAAGAAGTTCCAATAAATTATGTTTGAAAATGCCAAAACCTGGCTGCATTATCTCAATTATTTTTGCTACACTCTTAAAACAGATGTGTTAATAATGTGAATTGAGTCAAAATCCAACAATGATGTGTCTTTACAAGGATGACCCATTTTATTTAACATTTACTGTGCTAATAATTCAACACAACTGATGTGTTACAATTATTTAACATAGTTTTCATTTACACAGTTGCTAAATAATTTGAACACAATTTAAATCTTTAAATATATTTCTCTAAGTGGCGCCTGCCTGCTGTTTAAACACTAAAGCCTTGGTTGATCGTTGTTGGTGAACATGAGTTTCCTTCTGATGGCCGCTTCCAGCAGGATAATGAATCATATCTCACAGCTCAAAACATCTCAACATGACAAAAAGGTTCACTGTACTATAACGCAGACACCAGATCTCTGAGATGGAGCATAAACTCTGCAAAAGTAATATTTTTCCATTGTCCTGTTTGCTTTTTTCCATACTTTTCTACACCTGGAAAATAAAGAAAATGCACTTCTCATTTTATTTCGCACCGATTTGTGAGTTCAGTGGGGCTTTCCACTCTAACGTAAAGTAACAGCATCAATTCAAATCCATCCTGGGCTGTGGTGTATAAAACCTGGTCTAGAACCCAGGTGCACCTCTTAATAGAAAACGCAGCAACAAGAAAGAAAGACCAGCCGTTTCATACATCATGTTCATCATCATCATGTCTTTATTTGAGTGTAAACAAACTCTGAAAAGAGCATCAGTCAGCTTCTTGATTATTGGATTTAACATGATTAATCTAGTTTGCAGTCACTGATAATAAAACATGATCACTCCAGTGCAAAAGGATCACTTTCACCTCATTTTGCCCTTATAAATAAATGCTGTGGTCATAGAAGGAGACGGTTAGATTATTGTACTGGAAATAAATACAAAGGAGGGAGGCTGTGAAAAAACCTCGCTCTGTCAGAAGTCATCCATAATAAGACTGTAAAAACTGTAACTGAAATGTAAAAGTGATCCCATTTTGCAGCGTGCATAATAAATAATGATACTTCCATAAGAACTGTCTGCGACCTCAGTTCAGTGTAACGGCTTAACCTAATCTCCTCTCTTCATCTTGTACTTGATTTAAATATTTGCATGTGAGAATGTTGACAGTTGTGAGTTTTGTCGACGTGCGTTTGGACACAACCAGGCGTCCGGAGGCTCATTGGGTTAGTAACAAAATCAGCCCATTAAATACATAACAGAAGAAGAGCTGCAAAAATAACTCTCTTAAAAACAAATAAACTTACAATCACAGCAGTTAGTGTTGAACTCAAAGAAACAATTCATTTAGTCACTTCTGTTTTTCATTAACATAAATATTTACAATCCAGCAGAAAAAAAAGCCATCATACTTCACATAAACGAGAACAACAAAAACATAACTGCAGTCAGAACCACAAACAGGACGAGTGAGAATATATGTAGTGTGTAGCTGTTCTTATATTAGTCATTCTGTAACTAATGAGAGCTCAGCCTCCGTCTTCAAAAAAATTCATCATTAAAGTGGACGAAAATTCAGGGCAGTGAACTGCAACCAAAAATAAGTTTAAAAAAACAAAACAACTTTCCATTTGACCAGATTTTGTTTCCTTTAGTGAAAAGGAACTAAAAGTACAAAAATAATCCTGTATGATGGAATGTTTTAGGGAATGGGAATGTCTTCATTCATCGGTTTATATGATGCATTTAAAGATAGGAAGAAAAAAAGAAAAAACAAGATGAAACGTCTAAGATAAATCTTGTGGCTTTGCTCTCATCAAACAACAAAAAAAACCTTTCAACTACTTCTTCTTCTATTGCTGAGATAAGGACAAAAGTGAGGAGAAAATCTGCTTTTAGGTCCATCTTTGAAGAAGGAGGCTGGGCTGCCTTCGATGCAGCCAGGCAGCTCTAAAAAGGAGCATCACCCCTTTGTTGTGATTCATTGACGTAGCTGCATGTCTGTGTGCTGAATCCTTCTATCACACCTCCTCTTAAGGCTTTCAAGCTGATTTGGATCAAAGTCAGTCTCAGGGGAATAATTTGACATAAACATAAAGTTAAGGAGGGGCAAAATCATCGCCTACGACCGTACTCCACTAAATTGTAATTTTTCAGAGAACTTTCTATAGCTTCTTGATCTTTTGATTGACAAAGGGAGGCTTAAGCCGGCATTAATAGCTTCATCTGACAGTTGTTTTGCAGTTTGAACATCTTAAAGGCTGAATGGTTTTACATTGAGTCTGGACTGATGGGGAATAACCTCAAAACAAAAACAGGAGCGCCACAGACTGAAGCCGAAAGTTATCAACAGCGCGGGAATAAGGAGGAAAACAAGTGTTAAAATGTTAAAATGATCCCCACACTGGCCAGATGATTGGATTAGGACATCATTACACTAGGCTGGATCCACTTAGATACAATAAAGCAGCTGCAGCTGCCACCATTCCAGTTCTGGAAACATTTCTGACTAGAAGGGAAAAGACAGGAGGAGCAGAACTTCTTCTTCATGGGGGGTTGGATTAAATATATACTGTATATTCTGTTTTGTTTCGAAGCCATCTTTCCTCTGTCCTGTCGGGTCGGGAGGTGGCAGATGACGGGCCTCTATGTGAAGCTCTGAAGCGGCTGGCTGACCCTCATGCACACCCAGTAAAAGGCCCGAGCCAAGGTGACCAGAACCAGGAGCAGCATGACGGCCCACGAGGCGTAGATGCCCGGGTAGGTCTGCGCCTTCACCCACGTTCCAGCCTGAAGCAAGACGGGACAGAACAGAGCCGGCCCTTTAAATGACGCTACGACAACAATCGGCTAGTTCCAGTCCACACATAGAAAATCCACGTAACCAAGCAGCGTAAAGACATAATCATATATGCAGAGGTTTTTTTTCTGGAATGCCCAATTATGTTGCTGTAATCTTCAATGAATTTCAGTTAAGCATCAGCAAACTTTCACTGCTGATTAACATATTAACATTTTTGTGGATTAGCTAATAAATTGCTCTCAGTAAACCCCAGGAAAAAATTAAACAGCCATGTATTAAATATTTTATTTTATTCAAGAATGAGTGTAAAACCTCTTCTGTAATGTAAAAGGAACTATAAAACAAATCTACGAGCTAGAGCCAATATTCACACCCAGTAAACGTTTTGTCACATTACAGCCACCAGCTTTAATAGATTTTATTTGGTAAAAGCGATTAACTGTGGAAGGAACTAGGATTGAAAAGTGTGGGGGACTCATAGAAACATTTTTTCACTGCAGATACAGGCTTCAAATGACAAACTCTAGAAGGAAACTGCCATGGCTGTAAAAAGGAAAACAGATGAAGACTTATTTAAATATTCAGGATTCATATGTTTTAGAAACAATTCATCAGAAATTTATCTCAGAAAATTCTGTAGAGGGCAAGCCTTAAATATAAAACTATAGATAAAGACTGGATGGATGGATGAGAGAAAAAGATTGATGAATGAATGAATGAATGAATGAATGGGTAAATGAGAGAAAATGATGAATGGATAGATGGACAAGAAAGGATGGATGGATTAGTGCATGGATGAGAGAAAAAGGTGAATGATGGATGGACAAGACAGGACAAATGGATGGTTGGATGGATGGATGGATGATGATGGATGGATGGATGAATGTAACCCCATCAGAAGTTTTCAAACCTCCAGATCAAAGTTATTTCTTCCAGCTGTCAAACCTTCAGCTGTTGGACTGAAACCTGTTTCTTTCAGAACCTGGAGTTCATGTTTTCAGTCGGCCATGACACCAATCCCTGAGACAGAAACTAAAACACTAATTAGGTCAGAAAACATCCTCCTCTGACCTATTTATCAGTTTTTCTGCTCTTATCTCAATTATGAACAATCCAGATTGTTTAAATGATTCAGGTTTCTTTCTGGGTCCCATCTCTCATCTTCTGTTGCCGATCAAACGCCTGTTCCACATGTTAAAGCTGTTGAAGATCAATCTTTAGATCCCTGCATTTAAAATGTGCTTTTTTAAAATTAAATCCTGAATGCCTTTTGAGCGCCTCCTTCCTTTAGGTACATGCTGTTAGAAATTTGATGAAGTGCACTCGTATGAAGACTTGGCGTTTATCATCTCTTGTATCGTTCTTGTAATTAAAACAGCCTTTTTCATAAAACTAGATTAAATGGTGAGACATTTACTGGCTTCTTCACAGCTCTAAGCAGATCTACACATGTTGTGCTCATCTTGCACCCTCTGATGGTCATGGTGTAGGTTGCAGCTTCCATCTATTTTTGGCTGACTTTTTAAATGGGCAGTATTATGTAAAATCAACTCTTTTTGTTTTTTTAGCATCATGTTATAATGTTATTCCCTCATCAGAAACATACCTACAGTGTTGCTTTGATTCTTTCATACATGTTTGAGAAATCCTTTCATCTCCATCACAACCATTCAGCTGTTGAAAACGCACCGCCCTCGAGGACACAGCTCCTCAGAGGTGTAATTTACAAGCCTAAAAGAGCGGTCCTCCCCTGTTCCTCCTGCACTCAGCTCCTTCAGACTAGCCATCAGCAATTGCCAAACACCTAGTGGAACTGAGTTTGTTCCAGAAAGAACTGAAGTTTTTAAAGAGACAGAGGCTCAATTTCAAGGCATTAAATTAGGAAATCACATTTCTTTTAAGTCATGTTTTATACGAATACCATTTTTATAACAACTGAAATTAGCAATTATTTGATTGTGCTATAAAATGACACAATGTACCTAGGAAATACATAATAAATAAAAACATTTTAAAAAAAGATTGTTGGTATTCCGACCGTCTAATATAAAATCCTTGTTGGGGTTCACTCACCATTAGTCCAGCAGTGGAAATGCTGAACAGCAAGCAGAGTAGAAAGCACCACAAACTTCGCCTCCGGGGATACCTCTGTCCAATGGAGGATCTGCGGAGGAGGAGAGGAAACGTTTGATTTTTTTCATTGCTACAAACAAAAACCACCACGGCATCCGATGTTTTAACAGCAACCATTTTAATGACCAGGAAAGGCGCAGATGTTCACAATGCTCAGCGCATCTGTTGTCATTAACAATGGCTTTGTTAGAGCTGGCATGTGTAGGGTTATTACTCACAGCACTCAATATGGCCTCGCTCCGTGTTTAAAACGTAAAGAAATAGCAACTGCTTCTTTTTTTTTCTGTTATCCCTGTAAACAAGGGAATAAAGTAACACCTCCAGAAATACTTCCATTTATATTCTGACCTAACAAAGTTTCCTAAATAAAGCTAATTATAAGCACAGTGACGGAGTTCTGCTGTGATAAAATTAAATTTAAAAAAGTCTCCAACTTCTGACTTAAGTCTTTTTAGTCTAATTGCAGGAAAAACGACTGCATCATAAAGTGGAAAAAAAGCACTTTGTTCTTTCTTCCCTCACTTTTTTTCCCTGACAGTTTGAGCTGTTGAGGCATGGACCTTACAAATGAAAAACAAAGACCTTCATCAATCAGTTACCAACTTGCTCACCCAGCTGCAGACCGATCAGCTTTGCACGAAGGAGTCCTGTCATGGACCATTCTTTTTCAAACTCCACCATAAATTTTCAGTCGGACTGTTTGCTGGTTATGACACTGAGCTGATGTGCATGTCGAAGAGGGAGGAAACTAAAGTTTTCACTCACTTTGTTCTGCGGAAAGATGTTTTATAACCATCATCAAACCCACTTAGACAAAAAAATAACCTGAAAATACTCCATCCACCTGCAAACTGTGCGTTTTTTCTTTTTTATAAATTTCACTGGACTTACTCTTAAGAATAATTCCAGCATCTTCGTCTTCATCCATAATGCAGATATGAATCATCACTAAATATCACTTTCATCTCATTGTTTATTTCTTTTAAGGCACTTGAACTGTTTTAGGTGAACACAAATCATATTTATTTAGCTGAATGCATCAGAGGTGCACTGATAAATCAGCACCAATTATCTAATTTGGGGTGATCTGTGGTCAGTCAATAACTATATGTGAAATCGATCGTATCCACTGATCTTATCTACCTTTGAAGAGATCTGAAAATCAACCACTATTCAATTTTGTTCTGTATTGAAAGGGGGTGACAACAGTAACTCCTCTGCTTCCAAGTTAGCTAATTTCTCAATATATTAAGCAACGTTTCCAAAGGAAAAATAAAACAATGGGTAGTGGCCAAAATAAGAATCAGCAGCTCAGGCTTTTAAAGACCTGTGATCAGTCAGAAAACTGCAATCTGTGCAACCCTATTGTAAATAGTTTTTGGTTTAACTGTACATGTGCAAACTAAAATTAAACAGCAACTTAAAATTTCCAAGCTTGCAATACTTTTTTTTTTTGCTCGTTTTAAACAATAAACACAAAATTGGAAGAAATTTCAAATTCATGTGCTGCAGATGCCAGTATTTTAATACAGAATCTCTAAATCTATGACTTGACTGAGTGGACGGATAAATAGACGACTGGGTACATGGATAAATATAATATTTACTTAATGGGATGGAGAATAAAGTCTGAAAAAGTACAAGTATTTTTTATATTCAGTTATTTTCCATCTTAATCAAATTTCTGCCTCAGAGCCCTGGCTATTAAAAAGGTGTGATTTAAACCACCTCAGAGCTGCTTTTCTTTTCCTTTGCAGCTGATCACAAGAACATTGTGAAAAACACTAAGAAGCTTATTTATACATTACAGAAACATGGACTGCAGCAATGTTCAAACTAAATCCTCAAGGGAAGAACATATTCAAAATGAAACTGAGGAGGAATAAATAAGTTCAGGCTTTTTATCACCTGAAAACCAATGGGAAGGTTTGGTCTTTTCTGGCTCTGCAGGTTAAAGCTTCAGCCAGAGGCCAAAGATGGTAAAGAAAATGAGCACAGAAAAAGTCAGCTGGTGTATGAGAAAAAAAAAAAATTGCGTAAAGCTACTTACACTTTTTTGCAGTGCGGGCACCTGGCCAGCGTCCGGTCCGTGAACTCTGTCCACTGAAATCACAAAAGTTAAACACCCTGAGCATCAAATGGAGCCAAAAAGCAAGCTGCATGTTTGCCAAGGTTTCAGCTACAGTGATAAAAACTTATCAAGTGTGCCCACTGGGAATCGCTTTTTATTTCCCGCTAACAGGCGTTGCAGTTTGTTGCTTCAGCAGGCACTTTGTACTTAAAACTCTATTCTCATTTCCATAATAAATATACATGAGTGAAAATATATCCCAGACAGACCAACACAACATATCATCACTGCTTGGGTGAAAACTAATTAGTTTACAAACCCACCCAGGGCACAGATTTGTATTTTCATTCAGCCATCTTGCCTTCAAGCGGTTGTGTAACGTTCATCTAAACTTTAAAAAACCCCTTCTGCATCAGTCAGACAATATTTAACACAATTCTCCATTCTCCTCCTTCTTGAGCTAAACCTATGTCCTCTCTTCCATCATATATTTCATAACTATCTTTACTTGTCTTGTAGATTGTTTAAAAAAGCAGCAAGGAAAAATGTTTCTTTCCCTTCAACACAAAATGACCACAATACATCAGCAGTGTGTTGTTATGGCTATTGATCTGCAGCGATAACTCAGCACATTCTTGGCTCGCAGGAAGGATGTCCTGTCTTTTTAATAATTTACTTGCACCAGCATATTTCATAAATATCTTGTGGACCTGCAGAAATTCTCCCAGAATGCTTCAGTTGGAGGGAAGAAAAGTCACCCGAGGATCAAAAAGACAAAAGCCAATGTGCTTTAATTATTATTCTGCTGGTCAGCAAAGCAGTGGAACTGCTCTTCAGTCTACCTAAAGCTTCGCATACCTGTATGTTAGTTACTTTCTTCTAAATATTTTATGATTTTCTCTATTTTTTACTTGACAGCCTTGTTGATGGGTCCCAATATCAGGGTCCCTTTCACACTGTTACTTCCATGCTTTTCTAGCATTATGGAAAAGCATGGTAGTAGCAGTGGTGGTATGTTAATGACCTTTGGCCTTGTTAAAGCTGCACAAGATAAGGTTGACATTAGATAAATTTATTATTGAAATAATCGTCAACTAATTTGGCAATAGATTAATCGTTAACTGGAGAATGCCTTTAAAAATTGGTAATTTTGTCAAAAGTACAACATACCCAGAGCAGTAATTAAGCAAAAACTGCACAAGAATATATACATTTTGGATTTAAGATATAAAAAAAGAAACCTGTGTCTGTAAATATGTTCTATCCAAAACTCCACAAATGATAATGTTTTAGCTCCTACTAAGCACCTTTTGCAATCTAATCATTAATGGGTTGCTCCCAAAATTAATCAACAAATCAGCCCTTCACTGTATTGACATAAAGTCGAGCAAAAAGGGCTGAGATTTTCACATGTTGATGTTAGAAATAACTTTATTGTTACTGAGACAACGATAAAACAAATTACTTATCATAATAAAGATACAAACACGCCTCCAAATTACACTTACATTGATGAGCTGGGCTTCCAGCTGCGGAGGAGCATAGATACACCTCCAAATACCACAGCGATTGATTGACTGAAGGAAGTTGTGTAACTTTTACAAATTTCACCAAAAAAAGAGACTGTGCTGCAAGCTGAATTCTGACAATATTTGTTTCTCTTTATTATTTTGATGTGTTTTTAAGGAGAAAGCTGTTACCAAGAAGGTGTTGCTGCAGTGTCCACAGGAGACCCGGGCTCCAGCAGGCTGAGGGTCAGGACTGGCCGGCCCAGGATGAACAGGACCCAGATTTATTATCCTCTTACTGGAAGGAGACAGGCAGGCACACAAAGTCAGCATTCCCACCACGAGTGAATTATCACAATCATGATAAAATTTGGTGTGAGGGCAAACTGCGTTGTCAAAAAGCCTGATGTTTTGAGCTGCTATCTCAAGGGCGTGCTGCACCACGGCTTTATGAAATCCATCAGCAGCCCGTTCTCTCATTACTATACACAAAACCTCCATAAAAATCTACTTCACCCGACACAGACAGCGGCTCGGAATCACTGATCAGACAGAGGAACGGAGAAGTGTTGGTTGAGTCAGCGTGTCTGGCTGGAATGCAAAACAGTGACACTGGAGGTAAACATTTAATGAGGGAAAGTTGCCTACGAAGTATGCACACAATAAGCAGAAACAGCTTGCAGAGCTCAGTGAGCAATTATACTCCATTAGGCTGATGTTAGTGAAAACAGGAATATTATGTAAATATTTCCACTTACGTTTACCAGAATGGTAAAACGGTACAAGATTTCAGCAAGAATTAAAGAGTAATGCTTTTAAATACAGCTATATATTTAATTCAACAGAGGTTGTAGCCGAAAGCCTAACTATGATCTGCATTTATAGATTTATTATTTGATAAATTCCTGATTTCAGATCTTTTTTTAAACAATTAGATGCGCACAAATCAAGCCGTTTCCCTGCAGAAACAGATATCAGTTTTATTTTAGGTCTAACTTGCTTATCCCAGTTTATATTCTCATGATTAACTCGCAAATCCGTCTGTGTAAACTTTATTATAATTCAATGATTGAAACTTGTCGATCATATTTTAAAACAAAAAAGCATGTTCTGCTGTTTTCTTGATAAGGGCGATGATTCTAAATTCAACAAATAAAAATTATCTCCACTGATGCATTAAAGCGTAAATTCCAATCTCTGCATGATTATTACTAAACTCAAACAAGGTATGTGCTGTTGATGTGTTTAAAGACCGAAACAATTGGGAGTTTTAAATCTTAAGGAACAGAGACCAAAACACAGAATAATAAATCAATGTTTATTGTGGGTAGAAGGAAAATTAGCACCAGTCGTCTGATTTGTGCATCTCTAAAAATTTCTGAGGCCCTGATTGCAAATTTTTAAGATTAGGGCTTTGCCACCAACGTCCAGTCAGACATTAAAGTTGACACACACAGCTGCAGTCTTCAACAAAATCTCATCTTTCTCCTGCTGATAATGTTTTTATGTGGAGAAATTTATTGAATTGTTAGTCCAAGATCATCTTTAAAAAATCAGTTACCGTCAAAGAAATCAAACATGAGGTTAAATCAGGAATGTAATACGCAGATGTAGAAAAATAAGCTTTTTTTGTTCTTTAAAAAAATAGCCTCACAACTTTTTTGTCAAACACAGGCAGTGCACCACCAGCAACAGCAAAGTTTACTGCAGCCGAAGGCTTCATATAAAAAATGAAAATGTGCCATTACTAATTTTATATTTTGAGAGTAAACCCTGGTAGGGGACGTCATAATAGTATTTTTGGGTTCTCAATGTGGGCAAACTTGAGTTTTCATGCCTATAGTTTTAAACATTTCAGCAAAGGCAAATAGAAAGCATGGCTGGTTACATTACACAGAAATCATATAAATAGTCAGGGTTGTCCTAGAAGGTAAATTGTCTCATTCATTGCAAATAATTTCCCAAACTAAAATAAAATATCTACTGGGCTTAAAACAAAGTTTCATTTTATGTTTTTTATCACTGATCGTTGGTGAACTTGCTGCGCTTGTTGCTAAAGAGAGGACAACTGTGTCTTGATTCAAATTTCTCCGATGTGCTGGAATTGATCTTATGTCTGCATGTATTTAGTGCAGCCTGCTTTATGATCCACAGCAGATAAAAAGCAAACAGCATGTGCTGATAAAATGGAGAAGATTGTACTGCAACATCAATTCCTAGATCCTAACACCTCTGTGAAGCAAACCAGGCATCAAAATCATAAAGTTCGGATGAGTTGCTAAAACAATACATTTATTAGGACTGACAGCTTTGTGTTTTGGGATAGACTGTATGTATTTTTCTCTAAAGAGGCTTGGAATCTCCTTTGCACCTTGGAGACTGTAGACAGAAAGCTTTTGTCAAAACTGCAAAAATTGCCTGAGGAGTTTTTCGAATCTCGTTGTTCATCCAAACTCCATTGCTCTAAAAATTGTCCTGAGTATAAACAGATATATGGATGACAAAATTAGCATGCAGTTGGAGATACCAGGGGGAAAAAAAACAAAAAACTTTTACAGTCTGAGCTATAGTGACTTTCCACATTTCACAATACTTGCGAAATAGAAGTAAAAATTTCATGCCACGGTCGTTCTAATGAGGTCTCCTCATGTTAACTGTGCTGGCAGAAAGGCCTTAATTGAAGGCCTGCTGTTCTCACTGCACCTTGCTTCCTCTGCTTTTCTTTCCTTCTAGCAGGACAGTGTGTTACAGGAGTTCTGCAGGGCTGTGCATTCGCGATCAGAAAACAAGCACACAGAGTTTCTCACCAATATGGTCGGGGACAGGCAATCCTCTGAGAAGTGACTTTGCAGATGAGAAGACAGTTGCAAGGGCAGCGAACGTACTTCTTTCCTGCTGGGGCATTCTTAATGGGCTGCAGAGGGAGACAGAAACGCTCAGGAGATCAGAAGGCAGCAGAACCTCAGAGCCGAAGAGGAGAAGATAACGAGCCAATTATATGTGATGGGCGAGGATGAATAAATAGTACAGGAAGGAGAAAATTGTTTTCTAGCAGAAACTGTACACAAACTGCAAGTTAAGGTGGTGATTTATAACTAGTAAGAGTTCAAATATAAAACAATACTCAAAGAGCCAATTAAGCAGCATGTGGAATGGTATAAGAACACCCAAAACTTTGCATTTGATTTGTGAAATAAGAAGTATATGTTTTAAAAAATTAAGCATAAATAATAAACTGGAGCGCTATTTAGCCCCAACTATGTTTGAGTGTCTTATTAAAGGTGCGCATAATTTTTTTTGTTGCACATGGTATATTTTCTTCAAGGCATCAACTTAAAATCACAGATTGTTTCACTACATGTACCATCATATAAAGTTTTAATCAGACCTTTTTTATATTTCTTTAAAAAAAAAAAGAAGAAATTGTACCAGGGATGCACCGATCCACTGTTTTTACTTCTGTTACCAATAAAATATCTGAAGTTTAGTAGATAACGATCTGATGCAGAAAAACAATGCTGAACGGTTTTAAACATTTCCTTCTTTTTAAACAAAAACATACATGTACTAAATTAAAATGCATTTAATAACTCTGTACCAATAAAGCACACTTAAATACACTAATAGCTTCACAAACGTGGTCAATCATGTAAAACAAACAACACAACTTTAGTCTGTTAAATCAGTGCAATCAAGAGAATAACAGCCTATGTAAAATAAATAAATAAAGAAACTGACAAAATGATAGATTTACTATCTTGGTCAAACGCAAAAGTAAACTGCAACAAAACTTATTTTGAAGGGTTCAGAAAGTGCAATTAATAATTCTAAATATGACGTAAAATAAATAAATAAAACATGATGTTGTTCAGAGCACAAAACAGAGAATTAAACTGACTAGATCTGGCACATTGTCACCAATACCTGATCTAGATTTTTTTTTTCAATATTGGGACCAATACAGATATTAATATCAGATCGGTGAATCTTTAGTTTGTACTTTTACATGTCATTACTTGTGTTGCACTTCTCTGAGCGGTTTCATTTAACTAAATATTTTTTAGGTGTTTATTCACCCCGTTCTGACAAAATAAATCATGCACTTTTGTTTCCTGTGTCTGATACAAACTCTGTTGCTTTGGTATAAATCTGCCTAAGTGCAAAATCTTCGACTTGCAATGATGTGTATTGCAGTCAGTTTCCACCTATTGATCAAATGATGAGACAATCCAGATTACATTCAGATGGGTTTATACTTCTCCCAAAACCGCAGGATGGATGCTAGCTGATCCTGTTTTTTTTTTTGTTAGTTTTTTTACCATTTGAGCCAAAGGGAAGCTAAAATGGTGATGCTAAAACACACAAACACATTGGATTGTTTACTGCCATCCGCTAAAGGTCCGGGACATTATTATAAGCATAAATCCTAGTTCTCTCGTTTGTAATCAAGAATGACATATTGTGGACATTACAGCTATAATCAGGAGTCTCTCTAATCCTTCCATGAATCAAAGCCACTAGCAGACTCAGTCAGTACAATACCCACTCTATATTCCTCTATTACCCCTCTTCAAATGGAAATTATTTTAATGTAATAAGAACACAAACATTGAGAGATGTGCACTGCAGCTTCAAACATTGCTGCAATAACGAGCAGATCAACAACCGGTAATGAAAGAGGACAATATGTGCCTAACAGAACCCAAATAATGATGTTAATAAACAAAGAAAATGGCATATTTAATTTCAATAACTGCAGGTGCTTATATGTTTGAATTAAAACAGCTTAATTAGAGACCTGGGTGACAATATGCTTGATAAAACATGCCTAACAGTGCATGTTTACACAAGCTCTACATAATGTATTGTGTAAATCTACATATGTTGCCTCCATCTGCAAGTAGTTATTACTTATCGGTACAGGCTGATGCAAATCTTACATTTCTTCTCCCATCTGCATATTGATCTGCACTGCCAGCGATGCACCCTCCAGGAACCACGTCAACCTGTGAATGCAGCTGTGATTGCTGGTGAAATTACTCGCAGCGATTTCATCAGTGCAACTGTCAAATCGTTCCCCCCACTTCAATCAACGGGAACCTTTTTCTGTGGTCGAACACATGATTAGGAGTTGGCAAGTAAAGTTTGGGCTGAGCAACTGTTTTCTTGTCACAACTCTGCAATCTCTCGATAGAGGTAATAATTTCAAAAGACTTCAGAGCATTACATCAAATAATTGAATCATTGTTGTAATTACCACACAAGCATAATGAGAGCTATTGTACGTGCAGACATTTTTAAACGTGTCGCTTATGTCTGTTCGTGTCCTTGTCTCTGCAGAAATCAGCTCTGATTACAAATTAAATTATTTAATAATGCTGCGTGTGATGAATATTTTCATTATAAACTTCACTGACAATATGCCATTTGGAAGAAGACCTAATTACAAACTGACTTATACTGCATTCATCCAACCAAATCCTTCTGAACATTAATTTGGAGCTCAGAGGTGTGGAGGAATAAACAAAAAAGAAAAATCCAGCTCTTATTTTTGAGTCTGTCGTTCATTTTTACCTTTTTGTTTTACATTAAAACAACTACCTCAGTCATTAGAGTAGGAACTGTTCTGTTTATGCTTAAGGTAAGTGTTGGAAATAAGATCCAGATTCTGAACTCAAGACTACATAAATTTAACATGAACCTCTTTGTCTTTACAGAGACGCATATACCCTAACATCCAGTAGTGGCCACACTTCCGCTAGTCCAAAGCAAATATTTTATTTAGCTTTAAAACATTTAGTGCAATTAGTTTCCCCAAAATTAATATTACCTGATATATTCTAAAGTACTATTTACTTGGTTGCTTTGTAAACTTTCAGATGAATAAAGCTCAACATCTGTGATAATGCAGAGGTTATTAACGTAAGAATTCAAGTAGTTAAGACGTTTATATCCATGCTCTTATTTTGAAAGGGTTGAGCAGCTCTGCTTCCTGTCCTCACAAAACAATAAAACACAGACAATAGAGGACAACATATAAACATAAATACAATATCTAAAGAATAAAACATGTACATTTTATTGAAACATGTTTTATTAAAACATGCAAAAACGTTATTGGTGAGCAATGATTGTAATCTTTCAGTGACAGATATAATTTGAATTGAATACCGTGTTGTTGCAGTGTTTTAACAATGACAGAACTAACTTTTTAGTTAGCGGTGACTGCCACTGCTAACATCCCACATAAAGACTGTATAACTGACAGCAGGAGAAATGAAACTGGCAGATCTGAATGCTGTGCAACACAGTTTGTGACACATTCTCTGCCTTTGGAGGTTATCCCACATAGGTGCAGACAATAACTACATAAGTAGCTGTATTAACAGGTAACTGAATATTCAAACTGTTGTTAAAGACAGAATAAAATATATCAATATTGCAGTTATGTTGTAACCTTCAAGGTTTGAAGAGGCAGAGACTGATACACTGTGCTACTCTTGGAGCTCAGGCTTTGTTATTATTCAATTTTCAGTTTTGGGAAGTAAGGGAAAAAAAATCTATGAAAAATCAAAGTTGTATTTCATTAAATATATGACGATCAATAAGTCTCACTACTTTTGGCCTATGTATATAATAACCAACAGTATGTACTGTGGTATCCAAAGTCGGTCCTCGAGGGCCGGCATCCTGCATGATTTAGTTCTCCCCCTGGTTAGGGACATGGAGAAGTAAAAAAAACAACAACAAAAAACCCCAACTAGGACTAGATGGAGAAAGATGATCTGCAGAGGCAATCTCTGAATGGAAAAGCCGAAAGAAGATGGTGAATTATAACAATACTGAAAGGTTCAAGTGATAAAACAATCAATAGACCTTTAAAAATTGGCTAATTTGACACACAGCCATAGTGCATCGGCTGCACTTGATTATGGCCCAATGACTCAGCATTCTGAAGGTTCTTCCTGTTTAATCCTCAGACATTTAATTTGTTGTGCTCCTAACTGATGAAGTGAGAATGAACACCACTGTGAGATCCAAACAGCTGTCTGAGGCCTCAAGAGGGAGAATTGTGGCAGCTTATGAGTCTGGTAAAGGATTTAAAAAAGGTCTTATAAGAATTGGAAGTCAGTCAGTTTAATTTACTACATTTTAACAATAATCAGCATTGTTACAATCGAAAGGCCGATTGAAAATAGCAACTAGTGGATCATTATTTGTTGTTCTTTTCTTGTTGAAATCTTTGTGGTTCTCTAAAAAATAATAATCAGGCCTTAATGTTTGCTATAGTGTAATGTTTGTTCTGATTGCTATAGGAGTTGATATTACTCAGTATGCCATAAAAGGGCTGTCAGTTACACAACAACAATCTTAGCTCTCCACTGGAAAATGCCATGCACGCCTGCTGGCACACAGCACTTATGCTCACAGTCAAGTTGTGCCTCAAACAGCGATCTGTCAGTGAATATACAGCAGAGGAGTTTTGGAGTGGTCAACAACCTCAATGCCTTTGATCTGGTTCTAAACTCTGTAGTCACAAACTATTTTATCCATCTTTACTGATTTTACATCCGTCAGTAAGTGCATCAGAAGTTTTGCAATAAATAACTGGATATATTGTCGACGAGTCTGAACCATGTCAATATCAAATGACTCAGCGTACGTTTTAAAACCAGGACTGGATGTTCATGTTTAGAGCTGTCCACTTATATTTGATACAGCAAGAATCTATGTTGATGCCAGTGTGACATTGAAATGGCTTATTTACTTCTAAGTGAAGTGCAAAATTAGCTTAAATTACCTAAAGAACCTAAGCTTTCTCAAGAAGTACAGTCTGCTCTGTTCCCTCTTAACAGCTTCACTGTTACAAGTATAGTCCAGTCTGCTGTCAAGACGGACAATGGAGACATTTTTTATTGAAAAATGTAAAGATAAAAGTCTCAAATTTGCATGTGCAGATACAAATCTAATACCAATAGATCCTCCTGTTACCTTTTTTAATTTTGTATACCCGTTTAACAAGGGGTGAAGAATAAAATTGATTTCTGTAAGCTTAATGAACCAGACAAGGATGACTCTGAAACAATTTTAAAAAAAACACACAAGCTCAACATCAGGATACTTTATGATAATGTCAGTAGGAAAAAGCTGAGTAAAATACAACAAGTAGCTGCTGCAAACAGGGTTTCTACACATTTTCATGTAAACATTTCAGGGCTTTTCAGAGCCAGCTACTTGGTTTTCTCAGTAATTGACCTGACATTAAAGTATAAAAATTCAAATTCATCTAATGTACACTCGCTTATTCTTGGAGGGTCTATGCCCTTTTTTCACTTCCGATACAAACATCTGAGGTTTAGTGTCGCTGATACCAGTCCAATACAGAAAAACAGTGCTGAATTAACTTAAAACAATTCTTATTTCAAACACAGACATAAATGTATTTAATTATAAATATATTTTACAACTCTGCACTAGTATATTGCGCTTAAATACACCAACAGATTCACAAGCTTGGTCTAACATGTAAACGGAACACAACCTTACGTTGTTCAGTCAGTGCGATTAGAAATACAACAGCAAATGTAAAATGAATAACAACGAAACAAACTGACAAAAACAAAAAGGTTGAATGCCTTGGTCAATCATTTAAAAATAAACTACAACAAACGTTTGTTCAGATGGTACAGAAAGTGCAATTAGGAATCCATGAATGAATGAATGAATGACTGACTGAATGACTGACTGACTGACTGACTGACTGACTGACTCACTGACTGACTCACTCACTCACTCACTCACTCACTCACTGAATGAATGAATGAATGAATGAATACAATCCTTAGAGAATTGGATATGAAAAAAAGTGCAGAAATGCACATATTTTTCCATACTTTGTTTTTCCTTCTTATCCAGATTTGGAAATTACCTTAATTTAAATTGTTCTGACATTTTCAATTCTGCTGAAAATTCAAGCAAAAGGTGGAGACAGCGCTGTAAATAAGTCTTTTCAACAAATTGGAATTGAGTATTCAATAAATCTGTGGTAAACTGAGATCTAAACTAATTTGTGATAACAGATCTAATAGTTGGTACCTCTATTTTATGTGTCCGAGTATTTTTTGCATATTTTGCTGTACACTCTTTTGGAGTAACTCACCGTTGCTTCATTGCAAACCCCACACTTCACCACATGCTGGTGGATCTTCCCCTCCACGGAGATGAGGCTCTGACACACCCTGCAGCTGATAACAGGGGCATTTCCGCTCTCCGGGGAGGCGAGTGGGGAGTAGGGTGGAGGGTCCTCCCCTAGGAGTACCGAGGGCTGACTGGCACTGGGGAAATGGGGGAAACCTGAACAAGGAGGATAGAATACAAAACATAAGAGTAGTAATGCCTGTGTGACAAATGTGTGATTGTTGGAAGTCACAAGAGAAATGCAGTGGACCGGGAAAAAAATAAGACTCATGACAAGTAACCCATTACAGCAAACAAGATAATGAGATTAGGTCTGGAGTTCAGCAGAAAGGAGCTTTAGTAGAAAAACAGTCTTGGAATGCGGATGAGAGCCGCTAAACTACAGTGTGTGGAACAGCTTAACCTAAAAATCATATGAAAGCATGCAAAACTGTCTGCTCTATTTTTTTTAATTCAGAGAAAACCGAGAGGCTAGTGAAAAGTGAAATACATTCTCTCTGAATATTTAAATGCTTTTCCTGGGAGTTATGATGGGTCGCAGCATCCCTCCGCAGCATCCGTAGTCACTTCCTACTGTCCATCAAATCAGGTGTTTCTAGGATGCTAGCCAACCGCTACCATTTCTTCTATTTAGACACCCAGAGACAACATTTAGCTAAAACAAACTGTTCAAAATAACAGAATGCCCCAAAAATATTCATTCTAATAGTGTCATTAAAACAAGTTCACGGTAAAGCTTAGCAAATAGTTGCTAAAGAGTTAGCATCATTTAAGCTAATAATACAACGGTTACCTGGTTCATATAAATTCTATAAAACTACACAATTTATCAGAGGGAGTGTGTTCATTAGATGCTTTTATGTACAATATCCTTATCAAGCAACATAAAACCTCCACAATTAGTCCCTGTCATAGTGAAGCTAACAGGCTAACCGTAATGCCCAGTCAGTGCTAGAGGCTATGGTAAGCTAGGCTAACAGAGGCTGGAGTAAGGACAGAGGATGCATCACTCTGCATACTCACCCTCTGGTTTGTTGGGCACACCGTAGGACCCAGCGCCGGGAGAAACCCCGCCGTTACCGCTGCCAAGAGCACCATCCCCCAAATCTGAGAGCAACGGGGACCTCTCGCCGTCCGCCATAACGAGAGCAAGGCGCAGGTAAGGGGGGAGAGAGAGAGCGGGAGAGACGATGCAGACCGATTCGGTGTTGTATTGTTGTCTCGGAAATGAAGGCGTCACATGATCACACCCACCCACCAACACCAACCCAGAGCACCCAGTACCGGTGCTGCTGAGGTAACGGTGCCCGAGGGTGTGGCACTGCTCTCACCGGGCATGATTCAGAGAGATGCGCCCTGATAATAACATTAGGTAAGGCGCATTATGATTCTGTTATTTACTTGTCGTGACTTCCCATTTATTGCGATGTGAACCCCGTGAAAAGACAGGAAACTTATTATTGTTGTTTTAGGCCAGCTAATGTAACTATAAGAAATATATGAGACAAAGATTTATTTTTTTTTCATTTATAGAGGTGAAGGGGGCATTCCCCAAAGTTAGGATGATCCCTAGAAATATGAATTTAAGCGACTGTCCAGGGTGTAGCCAGGTCTCACCCAATGACTGCTGGAGATAAGCACCAGCCCCTCCGTGATCCTGCAAGAAGTATATATAGTGAACATTTCTTTATTTGATCGAACAACAATGTTTTGGGAAGACCCAGAGTTTTTTCTTTTGTTTTCTTTTTCATAGGCCCAATATAAACTCATTAGGCCTATTAGTTTTATGGATATCAAAAATCATATAAGTTGTAGTTGCTTAGGATTTTTGTGAATATAAACAATATTCAAGTATTTGAAAATTATCAGATTATAGTCGATTTCTTTGACAACAACATGGAGTCATTGGCAACAGGATGTATTAAACCTACCTTGCATCAGTTAATACCTGCTGATAGATTAGGCTACCTATTACTATACTGTAATTTGCTTTAATAAAAGAATTTTCCCCTAACACATCTACAATTGTTTAAAAAAAATTGTGATTGGTCACAAGTAAGTGACTGTAGTTTGTCAAACTTCACTTAACTTTACTTAACTTGACAACTTAAACTTGGATAAACTTAATTTGATTACTTGTAACCAATTATTGCAATCTTAATTATAGCAGGATTCGTCTTACAACACAGATGCTCTCCATCCAAACTTACTGAGCTATTATTGAAAGAAGAATGGGCAAAAAGCTCAGTCCAAATGTGCAGACCTTCAAGAGACTTTTGACTTGTAGCTCCGTGAAAGGTAGTCCTAAAGAGTACTGACTCAGTCGGAGCGGCTGTATTTCATTTGTAAAAACATTTAAAAATCATGCATCTTTGCCTTTTACATAAAAAACAAAATAAAATACACTGAAGTTTTTGGTTGTAATCTGACAAAAAAAGGTCAAAATGTTGCAGAGTACATTGAGAGCATAGTAAACGGTGTGTTTGTTGCAAAGATGGGTCAGAAACTAAAAAGTTGGGAAACTCAGGTCTTGGCCAATACTCCTTTTCTGTTGATGTTGCTTTCTTGTTCCTCTATTTCCATACTTTTGCTTCAAGCCAATCAAGTCTAACTTCTAAATCACTCAACTATAAAAAGGGCACTGTGTTATCTAAATAACCAATACTGAATTAAAAAAGTTATTTAACTTTTTTCTCTACAGACATGATAGAAAGGAAATTAAAACAAGCGTAGAACTACTGAAGCACAGAAAACATTTATTATAACTTTTTCTTATGAAGTCAGAGACTGCATATGGAAAAGAGCCCAGATTTAATTAAAATTTACAGAAATAAATGGGATTTTCTTCCGTCATTGTTTTCAGGCACTAAACAAGCCTGTGTGTGCAATCGTAACTTTCCCACCAAGATGTTTGCTTCTTTTTTAAAGCTAAAATAATTCCTTTATCCTTCTTTTACTGCATGTTGATAAAGTCCATGGGTCACTTCATCAGTAGAGTCACCTCCAGTTCCTGCCTGTCGCTAAAGAACTGAGCCTTGCCCTCTTGATTCTGGATGGGATGGGGCAGATGGAGACCCAGTTTACTATAAAGAAAAAAGAAAAGAGCGACAAGTGAAAGCGGTGATGTGAGAAGGAGAGAGATGTTAAGTGGTTGAGGAGGATGTTAAGAGCTGGCTGGAACTGCAATCGAAGCTCAGGTCAAGATCTGAAACACTGATTAAAGTAAAATGTCTGAAGATCCGAGCGGTGAGTCTGAGCAGCAAATTCTCCTTATGAGATCAAAAATAAAAGACAAGATTTTCAAAACCTCTCTTACTACTTTGGAGTCCGCAGATCCAGGTACTTCTCCTTTAAATCCAAGAAGACATCTTTTGCCTTTGTGTCGGGTAGCTTTATTTTAACCTAAGGGTAGGAAAAAATATTAATATTGTTCTAATATCCTAAATAGTCCGAGTTTATACCAATATTCATTTCAAAAGTATAAATAAATCTTTTGAGCAAATATCTACAAGCATATTTGCTATATTTTCTATGATTGTTGGGCATAACTGTAAGTGAAAACATAAGGAAGGAAAGAAAAGTAAGAAATGAAACAAAGAAGGAAGGACTGGAGGGAGGATGCATAGACAAATATTTCTTAATTTCTTAGAGTATAAAAATTAAGAATGTGGAAAAATACTCTTAGTTTTTTCCAGGTCTAGAAAACACTTCTAGATCTGGAAAACACTTAAACAAATTCCATACTTTGTATTTCTGTTCCTATATTAGACATGCACTTTATAATGGATTTCAGTTTTCATCCCAATAAAGGACAGCTTACATGCAGTTTTTGCTAGGATTTACATTTCAGGTGCCATGCAATAAAACTCCATCTGACCCTTTGACTTTCTCTATTCTTTAGTTGTGTTGATAGAGGACAAAAAGAAAAGTGAGGAAAGCATGGGTTAATTATAAGCTGTACATTTAGTGTGATGTATAAGCGTCATCACACCATTGAACAATAAAATCACAATGTGAGGTTTCCTAATAAAATGCAGCTCCTGATGCTTAGCCTGTAACATTTTAAACTCACTTTCAAATTGCATTTGGTTTTGTGTTTGTCTTGGTCTTTATTCAAATGCTTGAAGATGTTTTCCAATGTGAAAAAAGTTGATTAATTTCAGTGAACAACTTGCTTGATGCTTAATAAATTACCAGCATGGCTTCACAGCACATTGAAGATGGGTCCTTCTGGCTTAAGCCCAGGAACAAATCCTCTGTTCCAACACTCTGCTTCAGGATTATTTCATACCTGTAACGAGCCATATTAGAATGCACATGAAATTGCACATTATCATAGTATGAGGAAACTAAACTCACTTATTTAGTTTTCTGGTAAAGATTATTAAACTTTCAAATGAAAGCAACTTTTATTGATGTAAAATAATTTCATGCTGAAAAGTTCAGGAAATCCAACTTTTAAATTTAGAATATTTTTCTGCCATATAAAATGCATTAAGACCAAACTGTTAAAATCAACAAATGCACAACTGTTGAGGCATTTGTACAATCTCTTTTTTAATACTGTCTTTCCTTAAAAACACAATTTTTGAGTCAATTTGTTTATGTAGTTTGGATTCTTATCCTACATATAGGACAAACAACCAGACACACTTGCAATCGTACCAAAGGGCAATTTTAGAATAACCAGTTAACGTAACAGTCATCTTTTTAGACTGTGGGTGAAAAGCAACACATGCACAGAGAGAAGAACCCAGGCCAAGATTAAAACCCAGGATTTTCTTGCTGCAATCCACCGTGAAGCCTTTGTGTTGTATTCTAACTAGAATGAAGGTAGCGCCACTACAGGTTTTTCTCCTCAGTCTTACTCAGGTTGTGGTCTCGGGTCAGCCAGATCATCATACTGAGAGCCTTCAGCCACCTCCTCTTCACTCCAGATATCTTTACTGGTTCTCTTTGTGTAGGCAGTAGACACTAAATCAGCAGAAAGTCAGTTTGAGCTTTTAACATGTTCTTGTTCAAAATAAATTTAACCAAGATAAACAAGTGCACATACCTTCTTTTTCTTTTTTAGGAGGGGGGCCAATATGTCCAGGACCAAGCTGTCTATAGGTTGTTGCATTTTGCTGAAATAAACCCAATTTAGTTATTCAACGCTACTGCACCCAGACATAACTTTTATGGAATAATTACATTTAAAAACTATCTATTTTAAATAAACTTTCTTATACTGTTTATTTGTGTTTGCGAGTAATCTTACTTTACAGTCTTCATCCTCATCTTCCTCCTGCTGAGTTGATAACAGCGCAGACAAAGCCTGCAAGTTTTGGTAAGATGACACTCCGAGAAATTCCATAACAACAAATAAGAAAAGAAGAAAAACCTGCCTTAAAACTGCAGCTAATGCATATAATATGCTTGTACTTCGGTTTTAAGCTAACTACTGTTGCTTAAAAACGAATGATAAAATTACTTAGCCTTAAGAAGCGAAAAAAACCCCAGCTGATTAGCATGCTCACTAGAGTTCGAACCTTTGGTGTTGTCGTTTTTCTGTCTCCATGGAGACTGGCTGCCATGGTAACTATAGACGTTGACCTGAAAAGTAAATAAAAAATGCCTGAGTAAAATTAGCCAAGTAAAAGTCCTATTTTAAAAAAATATGTATAAAATCTCGAGTTTTAAGGATATGTACCTTAAATATGTATGCTTAATTTAATCACCGTTCTAAAACATAAATAGTTACATATTAGTAACTCAACATACATATTAAAGCAGTGGACATGTATAGTTTTTTTAATCTCATATTTTAGTGGTACCACATGAACCAGCTTGATGTTACATTTAATATCAAAAGAACACCACTGCTCTTCTTTTTAAGGTTATTTTATTTATTAGTGGTTTACACCCATGTAACTTTGATATAGATTATATATTCACTGATAACAGGTAACATTTACCCCGTTTTTATTCAAATATTTTGGTGTTTTGTTAATTTGGTCATATTCACATAATTAGCAGTGTCCCTTTCAATATAATTTGAATTAATCCATACATTTAATTAAATTAACTAATTGCGTGAGAGGGAGAATGTCTGAGCATATAGAATATATATAAATATGTTTATAACGGCATGATCACATTTTTGGCGGGTTTTTCTGTTTGGAAAAAAAATTATAGATGCGGCGCCAGTCAGTCTTGTCCCTCGGCGGTTTCCGTAGCCAGTGCATATGGCCCTCAGGAATCATGTTGAAGGTGACAGGTAGAGTCATGCCGGGAGCCTCGAGTTTCCTGCCTTTCACCGTTTTTGCGGCTGATGATGCCGACAAGGGAGAAAAAGAAGAGACATCCTCGGTAAACCTGGACGAGCTGTCGCTCTACACAGCCCCTCCTCCTCAAACTCTCCGGCATGAGGAGTCTGAAGCGGGTCAACTGGAGGAGAAAGTCGCCACCGTCAGGAAGTTAGCTGAGCCGTACGCTACTTGGTGCCAGTCAACTTACGCTAAAATTAAACCCAAAGTTCAGAAGGTCGTCCAGTTGGGAAACGACACGTACGTCTATCTACAGAACCCTCCTAAAGACTTCTATCCCCGGGCAGGAGTCATCGGTTTAGCCGGAGTCGCCGGGCTTTTTCTGGCCAGAGGATCCAGGATTAAGAAGGTCCTCTACCCAACGGGCTTTATGACCCTGGGCGCCTCCCTTTACTACCCGGAGCAGGCGGCGGCCATCGCCAAGTCTACCGGAGATTCCGCGTACGACACCGCGGTCCAGAGCTACGCTGCTGTGGAGAAGATCCTGAAGTCTCAAATCAAAGATAAAAAGAGTGACGAAAAGTAAAGACTGGGGATCAAACCGCGTCTTCATTCCCTGATCTTCCTGGATGGAGTTTTGAAATGTGACTCTAATGCTCTTTGCACTAAGCTTGAATTGTAACTCAGGATTTCCAGCTTTAAGAATGTACCTCTGCTTCTGATGTCAATGTATATTTATGTAGAAAATAAGACCCGCTTGGCTTACATTAAAATTCAGGGTTTGGCACATCTGTTGTGATGGTTGGTATGAAGAATAATTTTACAAGAAAAGCTTCTTTACTCCAATTAAATATAAATGCAATGAGAATATTCTCAATGTTTTCAGACAGTAAAGTTAAAACTATTAAATCAGAAGAATTAACCAATGGAAAACTGATTCTGGCAGACTTTTTTTTTTTAACTTGGCCATTAGTTTGTAGATAATGCTATTCATTCAGTACTTTGGAATGCAAAAACAATCTATGGGAAAATATTAACTATTCACATTTAGCTTCTAAGACTCAAGATACGTTATATCAGTAAGGTATTTAAAGACTTGATATTTAATACTTTATACTGTGATTGTTTATTCTAGTCCAATTCAATTTAAAAAAATACTTTGCTTATCCCAAAAGTAAATTAAATGTAACTCATTTCATTCAAGTATCTTCATCATGTCAGGAAGGATCTCCAGTAGCAGTCAGTATTGCAACAAATCTGAACAGGCCACTGACTGAAGACTGTTTCTGTATGATAGTCTAATATCTGTCATAAATGTTAACAGGAAGGAAAAAAATTCTCAATGCAAAAAATGAACAAAAGTCCTCTCAAAGAACAAATCAGAAGTAATGTAATAGAGCTACTTTGACATGCTGCCACTGCAAACAGCGTTATTCTGGAAACTGCAATTAAAAAGACTAAATTAAATTAAATGAATTTAATACAAGGGTTCACAAGTGTCAAAACTGTATAGTTTCCTAGACTCAATTTTCAAAAGTTTCTATATGTCTTGAACCAATTTTACATATAATACAAAAGTTCACTTTGAGTTTAGCGTAAATAAAACAAATACCTGCATGCTCCATTTTTTCTATGGTTACCAAAATCTGAAACATGCTGCTTTTCAAGACACATACCATCTGCATAAATCTGTCATTAAAAAAATTATTAAAAGTAAATCTGAAAAAGTTGGATCCGCTTTGATCACAAAAGTAGTTGCATCAAGCTAAATTTGAATCCAAGAACAATTTTCGAGTGACTGCAAATCATAAAAAGCATTATTAAATTAGGAATACAATAGTTCATACAAAGCATTACTTACAGAAGAAGCATCTTTGAAGAAATCAAATCCGCTATATGACTGTTGAATGTTTTTATTCATCTTAGCCAAAACAAAAGAAAGAATGCAAAAAATTAAATATGACTTGAATTGTTCTCCTCAGAGAAGCACCAGCTTCTCATTCAGAGCAATCTGTGCTTGGGTCAGGTTGGACAGGTAGGTCACCATCAACAGGTCCTGCAAACAGAAATTATTTACAGCTTCGTTTCACAATCATGAAGGATTTCAATTCAATATGATGTCCTACAGCAAACGTAAACAATCAATTTTAATATTTTTTGACAAGCACTTACGTTGATGTTGGAATTGAGCATGTTCTCAAAGTCCTCGGCTGTGATGGTCGGCACTTTGTTGACCAGATCCATGAGGAAACGACCCACGCTGTTATCAGCCGTCACCTTTCCGGACTGAGACACACACACATATTACGATCAGGGTTTAAATCTATCATAGAGATCGGGTCAGAACCAGGCTTTACTGCTCACCAGCACATCCTCGATGTATGCCAACACAGTGGTCAGCATGTCCTGTACTCTGGACGCAGCGCTCCCCACCTGGGACAGGTCAGAGGTCAGCCCCTTGGTGCGGCTGGGAGTCACACGAGTTCTCTGCAGGAGATCCACTACAACATGGAGTTAAAGTCAAAATGTTTACACACAAGAGTGTTAGAATTCATTCATTGGTTCATTTCTTGATTTTAAAGGGGCAGTGTTATGTGTTTTCCAGGCATATAGTGGTATTTTGTAGCACAATCAAATATGTTAACTTCAATAGTGTAAAAATGCTATATATATCAAATAAGGCTTAAAAAAATTTATTTTGTAATTTAACATCTTGAAATTGGGCTTCTGTCTCTTTAAAAACTCATGCTCTTTCTGAAACTCTGCTTTCAGGAAGCCATCACAATATGGATCCTCTATTAAACCTTTAACAATGTTTTTAAGTAGCTCATATAATGAGGTCAGCTGATGTGCAGAACCACCAAGTGTTTGCTGATTGCTGCTGGCTAGTCTGAAGGAGCAGAGTGGCAGAGTCACTGTGAGGCAGTAGCTTAGAGCTAGGCCCACCCAGGCGCTTTGCACAGCTGAATGGTTGCCATGGATATGCAAGGATTTCTCAAACATGCATGAAGGAGTCAAGGCAACACTCCAGGTGTGTTTTTGATGAGGGAATAACATAACATGATGTAAAAAAAAAAAAAGTTGATTTTGCATCATTTTACATAATACTGCCCCTTTAATTCTAACCCTGACTCTTCCAAATACGACACGTGACCCTCAACAATAACCTTTTTGTGAAGAATTACCCCTGTCCTTTGAGTCAGTAAAATGAACTGTCATGGAGTCTAACTTTTAAACAGATTTTTGTTGTTGTTGAACTGAAACTGAAAGATCTAACTAAATTTGTCTTTTTGCAGATTTGTTTATTTTTGCTTAACCAATCATTTGTAGTTATTTGTTTTACTTTTGATTTAAATACAATCCTTTTATGCCCTTTAAAACTTTTCTTTATGGTCAAAAGCCTCCAGTGTGGTGTTAGGCTCCTACCAGAAGCTAGACTTTGAAATAAAACTATCCAACTGAACTAAGAAAACCAGTAAAGTGCTTACCGCCTATCCTCTCAGTGTCATAGTAGATGTATTTGACAGTCAGCGGGGTGAACATAACACCAACCGTCTTTCCTGGCACACCCATCTGGGCACTGAAGGAGACACACAAACACATCCATCAGCCTGGAGCTACACACACACACACACACACACACACACACGTGCGAACAGAGCAGCTCACCTGACGTAGGCGCGGATGTTCATTTTGCCGCTCTGCAGCGCCGTGTCCACAGTCAGGTGGATGGGGTTGGTGGCTTCGCGGCTGTAGTACTCGTGGATGAGCACGGAGTGTTCAGTGATATCAAAGCCTGTGGCATACCTGAGGAGAGAAGGCAAGATGCTGGAACCTTTTCCACTATGATTTAAACTTTAAAGGGGACCTATTGTGCTTCCTTGAACAGGTTATGACAGGTCTCTGGGTTGAACAAAACATGTTCTTTACATTTTTTTGCACAAAATCATTCTTAGAAAACAAGGTTTTAGTCTGGTCAGTTTTGCCTATTTTGAGATATTTTAGGGTCTTTTGTCATTTTAAATCCACGCCCCTCAACTCATGTTTACTCACACATGAAAATGGCTGCAAACACATACGCAGTTATACAACCTTACATCCTTGAAAAGCATTAGTAGAGCCTACTGCACAAGAAACAAGAATGCATAAAGTGGTTTCTGGACACAAAGTCAACAACAAAACACTTGTCTTTTCCATTGTACAGCACAAACAGCAGTAAAGCCAGTTGACCAAACATGCTGGAGCTTCACTGGGGTTGCTAGGTAACGGGCTGGGCTTCACTGGGGTTGCTAGATGAGGGGCAGTGCCAGCTGATTTGCGTTACATTCGTAATGTTTTTGAAATGGCTCATTTTCCAGACACCAAAAAACATTAACTTGTTGTCAAAAACCGGATGGGTGGAAGAAGAAAAACGTGCAAAATGTGAATACGTCTCCGTTAAAGCAAACTGACTCACCATCCGATGATGACTTCTGTGGGCGACACCCTCTTGTGAAGTTCATACATGTTCTTGGCGAATTCCATGTCCACAGCCACCTGCAGACATCCACAGAAGTTTACAAATGCACTGATATTACATGCTGTTGTTTATTTTTCTTTATTGATATAGGTCAGTCCTTTGCGAGTGATCTGAGCTCAGACTGAACGTCTGGACTTTCCAAGACTCACTCCAGGCTCCAGATCAAACAGCAGAACAGTTTCCTGCTGTTTGATGTGAAGATAAAAGTGTGCTGCGGCTCTGCTGAAAACGGTTTGAGAAGGTTTCAGAGCTTATAGGAGGGAAACGTTACTCTGCACATGCACAGAAAAGTAGGACAGGTTTTCAACCTTTTTTGTGAAAATATATTCTACATTAACAAATGTCAATCTAAAACACATAAAACATAAACCATTTACTTTTATTCAAAACGGAGGAGCAACTATTAAGACATATTGAAGAAAAAATAATAAATACCAGTTACTGCAGTTATCACAATATTGCCTGTGGGACTTTATTAGCTGTACAGTTGACCTTTGTTCACTGATTTTTCTTTGAAACTTGACTTCAAATTAATTATTCGTGGAAAATTTGTCAATATGTGGATTTTTTTCAAAGAGTATGTCTAAAATATCCAAAAGCAAAATGCAGCTTGGCACGCTGAAATATTCAGGCATAATGCTACCTGACACACTATCGGCTGGCGTTCACAAAGCAGCCAACTCATGGGCGCTTTTTAGAGCTGATTAAGCTGGTTCTCCAAGAGCAGATATAGGGAAGACTGCAGTTGTGCCAGGTTGGTTCCGCTATGTGTATCAATGCATAATATGCTATATTTCTTGTTTGAACTATTGAAGTGAGCATTTAGAAACATTATTAGACTTCTCATGACACCTACAAACACTGGGTGTACACTAGTTTTAAGTGTTTACTGAGTGTTGTATCTCCGTGCCATTTTGCTCTGTAACAAGAGATGAACCCAGCTTTATTAGCTGATTAATTAGTCAGGCTGTCTGCTCCGGTAGCCAACATGCAGTCAGCTTCTTGTGTATTAAAACCAGGATTACATCTAATCAGCTAGAATGTTAGGTGGCACTCCTTTAGCATCCACACCTGTGTTTATCAAACAGAAAAACTGGACTCACTTTTAAGCAAGGCTAAAGTGCATATCCTTTCTTTCAGCCAGCTGACCAGCAGTACACAGTTTTAAAACAGCTGGGAGGCTGGAAGCAACTAACATGTTCTTCTTATTCTTTTATTGCATTATAAATATACAGCAGAATGATTATTCAGCTCAACTGCTATTAGATTTATCAGGTGTTCATTCTACATATTCGCTTAAATCTATGCTTGAAAATCAAAACACAAAATTTATGTTGAAATTTTTATAAATAAATAATTTTAAATGAGAAATTTTATTGTTTTGCGTATTCATATAAATAGCACAATAGTGCTCTTTATAATACGAGTGTTAATGCATATAAACAAAAGATCACTTCCACTTCTCTCATTGTTTACTCGCAAGTGGTGCAATAGCAGCTTACCTCATCCTCAGACTCGTTGTGAGGGACAGAGAAGCAGTTGGTCACCTCTATAGAGTGTTTATCAATGATGCCTGAAAGAGGCGGACGTTAAAAACAAATAAAAACAGACTTTGCAACAAGAATATGACTCCGCTGATGCTCCAGATGTGTTTGCATTAGGCTGCACTGAGACAGCATGTGTTAGCAGCTGAGCTAATGCTACACACGGCTTTTCCATCCATTTTATTCCGATGTCACCCCAACAGAAAGAGGACTTTTACCACAGGACGTAACTTACCCAAGATGGTTCCGATGACCCGGCTCGCCCCCTCATTCCTTCGCTCGTAAGAGTCGCAGATTGAGGCGAGAACGACGGGATGGATTTTCACCACTGGCCCGAACACCGACATCTTGAAGAAAAAGGCTCTACCAACGCCTGAAGTGAGCGGATATGCTGCCGCCTACAGGCTGGCGGCCAAACTGCTAGTGATGTGCCGTTCGCGGCCGAGCCACGTCAACGGGTCGGTTCCTTTCACTGAACGAGGGGAGCCAACACTACTATTCACAGTCTCTTAATCTTATTTGGAGAGTTGCACGTTTAAAGATAATAAGATAATACTTTGTTTTATTTTACAGTAATATTCTATATTTTTTTAATTTTATAATGCCCAGAAGAAGGGAAACAGGGGATATGAGCGACTACCGTAGTTATACAGTTCTTTGGTAGTAAATACTCAGCAAGTTCTCTACCAGTTTGTCCGACAGATCTCTCAGTCCAGATCTGGGATCTGAGTGAATCTGGACTGAGACAGAGGAAAGCTGTCATTCACTGATCTGGATACTAATACACACATACACACCTTCACACACAACTTCACTGACAAGATGTTTCCATTCTTCTTCACTTGGAATCAATTTAAACCAATGAAGATCTCAGTGATCAAACAGAGAGCTAGCAGAGGGCGACAACAAATTGCTTGTGCAACAATCCCTCATACAGAGCATACATGTAGCGACAGTGGAGAGGAAGAACTCTCCTTCAACAGGAAGAAACCACCAGCAGAACCAGAACCGGGTTTGGTACCAGCAGCCATCTGCCACGACCGACTGGAGCAGAGAGAAGACAGAGCAGAGACACAATAGGTCAACTGATCAGGTGAACTATCTATGTTGATGGAAGTGAAATGTTAGCAGGAGAGGGAGAACGGTTAGGTGATGGCGTCATCATGTCAGCCAATGCCCTCCTCCAGGAAGGAACCACAGCCAATCAGAACACCAATTAATACCATCAGGTCTTCCTCTAACACCAGAGCGCCTCCTTCAGGCCTCTCCAGATCAGTTAAATAACTGTTTCTGGTTTTATTTTTCCCCTCCGTGGGCTGCCACCTTATCGTGGTGGAGGGGTTTGAGGGTCCCAGAGATCCTAGAAGCTGTCAGGGGCCTCATTCCTCTGCTTGGGTCGGGTCCGTCCTAGCAAACGGCTCCTGGTGAGGGATCGGACCAGGAAGTTTATGTGGATTAATGTGACCTTTGAAGCTGATTCTGGTTACCATACATTTTATTTGTTTATTGTTGCTGTTTTCTATCATAGTCTACAACAATAGATTTTGTTTTCTAACAACTTGGTGTACCCAATGCCTCACAAACAAAGCTTAAAAAAAAAAAAAAAAATTTGTCATCAAAAACTCCTTTGTATTTGTGGTGATAACTTCACCACAAATACAATCACAACCAGTTATAGAAATGATGCAGTGCTGCAATTTCAACCTTATTGCTGCCACTTCTGAGTCCATCAGCGTGTTCAGAGGCTCCTAACCCCAAAAGTTATATGTTTCAACAACCTCTGGTTACTTCAATTTTTTAAAAATATTTTTTGACGGACCGAGAGAGCTGGAAATTGTATGAAGTGAAGATCCATTTTGGAGTCGAAAGAACTGAGAAAAATAATTCGGATCGCAGAAAAGAGGCGGAATTCCCATCAGTGATGCAAATGGCAGATTATGAATTTAAAGCTGATTTAATTCAATTCACTAATATCGTTGAGGGTACAACTGGTGCGCGTGCCGATATGGCCTTCAATAATGCCGTTTTAAAAAGATTAATGTAAGGTTGTAATTGAAAAAAAAACACGCTTTAAAAAGACTTCCAACATCAACTCAGACCAAATTATATAATAATAATAATAATAATAATAATAATAATAATAATAATAATAATAATAATAATAATAATAATAATAATAATACATAAAGGCGGCTGATTTTATTTTAATTTATTTTCTTTTTTTCTGTGAATTCTGCAGATGCTGAGAGTCTAGCAGCCAGCAGGAGGAGGCAGAGGAGGAGGAAGATCTTCCCTCTGTGTTGTAGTAATGAGACTGAGGCAGGGTTGACAGGGGCTGGACTGATGACAGCATCCTCCTCCGCTCTGAGGCTCCAACACCTGACCGCCTCCATCAGAGCCGCACAGATCATGGAGCTGCCGGGTTATCCCGACGCCACCATTTCACACCATGCTCCGCAGACGCATCCGCGTAAACATTCAACTTCAGCTGCTTAATCTGTTCCGTTCCCCCCCAACTTGATCATTCACTGGCCTACAGCTTTCGGATTTTCATTTAGTGCGTGACCGAGTCGAGTCGAGGTGGTTCTTGTTTTCCTGAAGAGAAAAAACAACAGCTGACTGATCCTGCGTCGCTATTACAACCCAGGATCAGACATGGGTGTAATCGAATCACCAACGCCGGCCGGATTATGGAGCAGATTTTCCTTTTCCTCGTGATACAACAGTCAGCTCGATCCAGGTGAGACGTTGCGACGCTGCGCAGGTAGGATGTCGGATGTTGGATGTTTGTGACATTAATCCGAAACCTTTTGGTTTCTGACTCAGAGGGACTCTGGAACAGAGGCTATTTCTGACCCATCCATCAGCAGGATAGTGCGTCATCTTGACTGCCACTCCGTCCCCCCCCACTCTCTCTCTCTCTCTCTCTCACTCTTTCTCCTGCGACCAGTTGCCTAAATGGAGGCACAACATCCAGGTCTGCTGGAAAAGGACCTGGACTCCATTTTCCCGTGCACATATTTCAGGGAACAGTATGCCTCGCTGTGCAGATTTCTCTCCTCTTTGGGACTTATGTAAGAAACCTCAGCAGGCATACGGTAGAAATAAGCCACATTTAAAATAGCGCCATAAGTGCACTTGCACAATGTACTCACACTGGCACGCAAGGACCACACACACACACACACACACACACATACACACACACACACACACACACACAGCCCAAGGCGGTTTTTTGCGTGTGTGTGTAACTGGCTTAATTAAAGAGCCTCCAGTGTGAATATGCACAGCTGCGCTTGTTTTTCAAAGGTGTTGAATTATAAAATGATGTCGTGAACTTTTTCACGTTTTGTTGTAGGAGTAGCCTATTCTATCTTTTTATAACTGCAAGATATTCATGTTAAAATTTTAACCTTACTTGAGACTGTTTGTTCAATTTTTACACACACACACATACAGTATATACTGTATATACAATATATATTTGTGTGTATACACTTGCTTTGCCATTTTTCTCTGTCTTTGAGAATATTTTACTCTAATCTCAGGATCTTAACTCTTTTCTCAGTATTCTGACTTTTTTCTCAGTTTTCAAGAAATGTGACAATTTCTGAGAAATGTTATTTTAATCTTATAATTCTTACCTAAATATCAGTATCGCATGCTTTAATGACATAATTCAAATTTTAATCTCAGATTTTGTTCTCACTTATTTTCCAGAATTCTCAGAAATGTGACTTTAATCTCATAATTCTGACTTTAATCTCAGACTTTAATCCCAGAATTTCTGAGAAATTTGACTTTATCAGAATTTCTTACTTTAATCTCAGTATTTTGACATTTTTCTTAGAATCTCTGAGAAATTTGACTTTAATCTCAGAATCTCTTATTCTAACCTCAGTATTCTAACTTTTTTCTCATTATTCAGACCTTTTTACATGAGTTTTCAAGAAAATTGACAATAATCTCAGAACTCAGACTTTAATTTCATAATCTCACTGTTTTCCCAAAATTGTAACTTTGACCTCAGGATGTTTTCTTTTTACAGAATTCTGAGAAATGTTACTTTAATCTCATAATTTTGATTTTAATATCAGAATGTCAGACTTAAATTTCAGTATTCTGAGTTTTATCTACAGAATTCTGAGCAATTAGACTTTAATCTCAATATTCTGACTTTTTTTCGGAATCCTGAGAAAAAGAAAGTCAGATTGCATTAGAGTGGCCCCAGTCAAAGTCTAGAAATAGATGCAGTTGATAATCTGGGCAAGACATGAAAACTGACATTCCTCTTCTTCTTATCAGCTGCAAAGCAGGAAGACACCCATCCTACAAGACACTTACAGCTGCTAAATACAAATTCAAACAAAACTTTTCAGATTTTTAAGTAATTTTGAAAACCATTCACCATTTTTCTTTTACGTCCCAATTATGTGCTGTCACATAAAACCTATATAACCTGCGTTAAAGATTGTGGTTGTAATGTGACAAAATGAAACATAACTGATACTGTGATACTGTGTTTTACTAAACACCTTCAAGGCAGGAAAGTGTGTTTATAGGAGCTTCATAGATGTTGATGTTGTGAAAAACAAGAAATAAAATCCTGATGATGTTTAGCGAGAGCAGTGAATCAATCACGATTTCATTTGGTCGTTGTGTTCTCTTCCTTCATTCCAGGCTTCAGTCAAGCAAACAAATGATCCAATCAATAACAGCTGGACACAGTCTGACATAAAGACGATATCAATAACAGTCTAACACTCTATACACACACACCTACACACACGCCCGTACACCACCCCACACACAGAGACAGAGAGAGACGATGGCGCTGGAGAACTCCGTCTTCCCTTCCCGTCCCGACTCCCTGGCGCTTCCTGTGGAGGAGAAGGCTGAAGGCGAGGAAGAGGAGGCGGCGACAAAGTCGACCGCTCCCACTGGAGTCCTTAACGTATCCGAGGAGTTGGGCCACGTCGTCACCACGCAGACCATGCCCTCCCCTCCACCCCCGGTCAAGGTCAAAAGGTCGTTCCAGTCCAAGCTCGCAGAACGGGAGGCCAACGCCAATCAGCACAGGAAGAAGATCCAGGGGCCTGAAAAAGAGAGGGGGCGATTCGGCTGGGGTGAGTGACCTCTGTTGCCCTTCATTTTTTAATGTTCTCTGTTTCTCAAGAGTAGTACTGTTATTTTTATTATCAAGAATGGACGACTAAACAGTCCGCTTGGTGCAAATACATCATGTTTGGCTCTTCTTCCATCTCTCTCACTGCAAAAACACAAACACTCACCAAGCATTTTTGTTCAGTTTCTAGTGCAAATATTAAATACATTTTCAACAAGATATACGGGCTTGTTTTAGATAAATAGTTCCTTAACAATGGTGAAGAAGTATTAGTTCTACTGGCAGATTATTTCACTTATAACATGAGAAAAATGTCTTGTTATAGGTGGAATGTAAAAACTGGTACATTTTTTATCAATATTAAGGAATTATTGATCTAAAACAAGATCCTATATCTTGCTACAAAGCTACTTGTAAGTTTGTTTTGCCTTAATTTAAGTGTAGTAAGAAATTATACAAAAAAGTACTTAAGAATTTGTGTTTTTGCAGTGCTCCCTCCTCTGCAACTGACTGCTCCTCCTCTTCCTCTCTTTATCTCACTTGCAGTCGTAGCAAATCTCTAATTTGGGCCATGCAGCACTTCTTCACCCCTCAGTGATTTTGACACTTCTGCACATCTTTTGCCTCCAGTATTTACAGCAAGTCTTGGCTAGAAAAAGAAAAAGTCTAAACCTAAGAATGCTGTTAGTTACAGAACTGGAGCAATACAATAAGTACTTTCTTACTTGTTATGTAGGCCAAAATTGACCAGTAATAAGAAAATAAAAATAAAAATAAAATCAAGCAAATAAAGTAATCATTTTTTTGTTTGGTTAGTTTGTTTTTGTGGGAAAGGGATGTTATGCAATGTAGAGCCAAAACTTTAATTTTATTAAAAGAAGCAAATCTTTTGGGCTTAATTGAACAAATTTATTCTGTTATAAAAACAGAATTTGTGTCACTTTCTTTGCAAGTGGTTGCTATGTTTAGCTAAACTTAATAAACTAGGTGCTGTTCAATAAAATCTTCTGGATAAATTAGATTCTATTTATAATAAAAGCTCGGTTAATAAAAATATGACTACTCAGTGCTGTACTAAGAAACCTTTAATCTGATGTAAATATGGTAAAAACAGCTGCAGCTCAGTGTTTTACGCTGTACTCTAGTTTGAACATAATAATCGCTAAGATGCTGCATTTACTTGTTCTAATTCTTCATCCGAGGACTGTCGTTTGAATCAAAAATCTGTTGTTTTTGTCATATTTAGATTTTTCCTACTCTTTTTTTCTGTAGTTCCACCTGTAAGAGGCAGCATTATGTGTAACAGTAGCATTTGATGCATTAAAAGTCTTAGCGAGACGTTTGATCATCATTTAATGTGTTTATAAGTGCTGTCAGCTCTTTATTGTAGCTTTTTTTCTCTTGGTGTTTGATGATGTTTGTCCTGTCACACTTCATCTGTTTTCCACTCTTCTCTCTCTGAGCATCATGTCCCCTTTCACCTGTTTTCATTTATCTCCTTCATTCATCTACCTCATCTCATTTTAAGACTGAAATCCTAGTTGAAGCTTCAAATTCATTCAGAACTTCTGAGTTTTGGAGACGATGCGATGAAACATAGATTAGCAGGAATGAATGTTTGTGTTCTGCCTCTTCTGTCAGCCCGGGCTCGGCGTAAGAGGCAGCGCTACGTCGAGAAGAACGGCCGTTGCAATGTGCAGCACGGCAACATGCGGGAGACGTACCGCTACCTGACCGACATCTTCACCACGTTGGTGGACCTCAACTGGCGCTGCTCGCTCTTCGTCTTCGTCATGGCCTACGCAGTCACGTGGCTCTTCTTTGGCGCCATTTGGTACCTCATAGCCTACTGTAGGTAAGGTTTATCAGCATTAGTAAGGTTTATGCATCTACCACCCATCCTGCAGATACACAGAATATACAGTCAAGGTCATGAGATTAAATTTAAATAGTAGCATGAGTTGAGACAGCTGTATTTCTGGATTTTTGCAAGCAAAATGCACAAAAAAATGATCAGAAAGAGTTTAAAAATTCACAGAATGAACAAAGAATATACAGGACTCGTGTTTTTTTAAATGTTACCAAAACATAAATATTGTTCCCGTTAGTCAGACTCAAATTAATAAAGATGTAGGTAATTATAGTTGATGTGCTGACACTAGCCCAGTTAAAACCTTTTAATTTCTTTCTCCAGATGCAATATATTTTGTGTTAACACAGCTTTAGGTATTCCTAGTCCAGTGAGCTGTTTTCTTTACTCCAGTTACGAGATAACTTAACAGCCTTTTAGCCACAGCATCATATTTTGCTGACTGGTAAAACAGTGGCATCAATCTTTTCACGAAGCTTTTAGCAAGCCGGTTAGCGTTCACATATTCCAAAACTATCAATTTAATCATCAAAAGGAGACATTACATTTTAGAGATCTCTGCTTTGAAATCCCGCTAAGTAAAACTAAAAAAGAGATGACCAGGCACATATAAACATTGCTGTGTATTTCATCATGACAGGGCCTCTTCCCCAGATGTGTCTGCTGGAGCTAATTAGCTAACATGGTCTGCTAGAAAAACTATGACCTTTTCTATCTGCTTCAGACTGCATTTAAGTGTTGCCAGAGCAATTTCTGTGATGCCTCAATTCTTTGGTCACCGGCACAGTTCGATAAAAGTCAAAGATTATATAAAGCGCCTCACACCACTTCCATTAATTAGCTGCGCCTCTCCTGCTGGATCAGTGGTAATGAGCGACATTGACCAGTGTAGTGTGTGTTTGAAAGGAAGCTCTGCAGGCTAATAGAGGGGTGAATTATGCCTGTGATATACTGGGACGATGTGATGAAAAAGGTATTAAGATTTTTGCAGAGTGGGGAAAAAATGACGGCCGAACATGTCAGGTTAATGACCAAGCATAAATCTGTGCAGGATTTATTCTGTCGAGTGAAAAGGAGAGCTGAGTTGCCATGTTTATACTTATACCATACGGTCTAAAAATAAATAAGAATAAAAAAAACTCTTCTCACTCTTCTTGCTGTTTCTTTTGGCACCCGCTTTGTCGCCTCGTCCCACCCTGCTATTTCTCACACATTCTCCTCGTTTCGCTCCCAAAGGGGGGATCTGGACCATCTGGAAGACGAGGCGTGGACGCCGTGCGTGAACAATGTCAACGGTTTCATATCAGCCTTCCTCTTCTCCATCGAGACAGAGACGACGATTGGCTACGGGCACAGAGTCATCACCGATCAGTGTCCAGTGGGCACCATGCTGCTGCTGCTGCAGGCCATACTGGGATCGATGGTCAATGCGTTCATGGTGAGCTGTGAGATATGACTTATTTAAGAAGAAAATCTAATATTACAGCAGTGGAAATTAAATGTTTATCATGCAGCAACATTGGATAAACGCTTGTAATAACGAGAGGACAGAAATAGCAAAAACTGAAGATATTCATTTGGACAGTCATTTGTTAATTATTTCCAAAGTGGAAATACTCTGCCGTGTTCAATAAATGAGAAAAGTGACATTAGTTGCTTAGCAACAGAGATAATAAGTACTTTTGCACCTGTATACAGATCATCCTTAATACCTATTGTATTATAAAGCAGAACATAATAAAAAATCATCTCTATCTCATCACACTTTAAAGGGGACCTATTACATAAAATTCATGTTTTTCATGTTTTTGTGCTTCTAAAAACAGACCAAACGCTTATTTTCGGCAATAACTTAATAACCATTTTTGGTGCCGTTTCAAAAACCTTATGAATGTAATGTCACAAATCAGAAGCCCCCAGTGAAGCCCAGCCTGTTACCAAGCAACCAAAGCTGAGCTCCAGCACATTTGGTCCGCTGGTTTTGCCATTGTATGCACTGTACAATGGCTGCTGGAAAAGACAGCAGCCATTGACTTACCACCCAGAAACCACTTGTTGGTTGTGCAGGAGGCCCTACATTTGCTTTTCAAAAATGTACAGTTGTATAGTTGCGCATCTGTTAGCAGCTATTTTCATGTTTGAGTGTAAACGTTGTCCAACCGACCAATTACAGTTCTGCAACTCAGGCAACAGTAGCTCAAATAACCATTTGTCATGACAAAGATGTGCAGAATATCACCTGATTACTAAAAATGATAAACCTTTGAGCAGATATGTGCCTCTCCTGTCAACTAAATACAGAAAAAAGAGGCTAAAGTTCACACAACCTGGCCAAAACTGAAAAGTAACAGACTGGACAAATGTTTTCTGATTTCATGAATCTCAATTTTAGCTTCAATTTTCAGACACTATAATCAGACGTTGGTGTAAACATCAATACACTGCAAAAATACTAAATCTTTCACAGTACTTTTGGTTTTACAAGTAACATATAAAATGTGAAAAATATCTTGCTAAAGGTGAAGTAATCTGCCAAAGAAACTAGCACTTTTTCATCAACATTTGGGAATTATTCACTCAAAACAAGCTAATCTAAGGAAATGCACGTGAGAACGTTTCATTTCAACTTCTCATTTTGGCATTTACCAAATTCCTAACTGATCAAGAAAAGGGAAGATTTAATAAAGTCTAATGTCAAACGGGAGCTTTATTTAAATATCTGGTTAGTATCCAGTTTAAATCCTGCCTATAGAAGATTAGAATATCATTAAAAGACACCGATTTGATGTGACACACAGTTCTATAAAACCGGGAACATTTTAATACTGCATGCGCTGATGTGATTTAAATGAGTTCTCGCAGCAGCATCAAGGCTAAATCATGTTTATGCATGTCTGCGAATTGAAAAAAACAACATCCTCAGAGCTGATGGACATGTGGGATGTTTTCCTCTGCATCTTAAAAATATTTCAATCTGAGGTTAATTCAAGTGTCACTACTGCTTTAAACACTGAAAGCTGGAAATAGGTCTACTGAGAAAAGCTCAGCTCAGTCTGTATTCAGCAGTTACAATGGGGATGTTGCAGCTGCACAGCATCACTGGACTGCTTAGCTGAAGAGTTCATTATAAATGCTGAATAACAAGCGTTGCTTTTAATTTTTCAACAATCCTCCACTTTTCCAGCTGATGGAAATACCCTCTGGGTCCTTTCTTTGTTCATTTTTTTTGTTTGTTTTGTTTCGGATTCTGACCGCAGGCTGTGCTTGTTTCTTCCTGTTTCCTTTCTGTGTAGGTCGGCTGCATGTTTGTGAAGATCTCCCAGCCTAATAAACGAGCCGAGACGTTGGTGTTCTCCAAGCACGCAGTCATCTCTCTGAGAGACGACAAGCTCTGCCTGATGTTCAGGGTGGGCGACCTTCGGAGTTCTCACATTGTTGGGGCCAACATGAGGGCCAAACTAATCAAGTCCAAGCAGACTCAAGAGGGTAAAACAAGAAAGATAAACCACAAAATGGAAACATATTTGCAATAAATTGCTATTTCGTAGCATCTTGTTTAGATACTAGAAGGTGTGTTTGTCTCCTCCAGGTGAGTTCATCCCTTTGGACCAAACAGACATCAGCGTGGGCTTTGAGACGGGCGATGACCGCCTCTTCCTCGTCTCTCCGCTGGTGATCTCCCATGAAATTGACGCGCGCTCGCCCTTCTGGGACATGTCGCAGGCCCAGCTGGAGAAGGAGGATTTCGAGATTGTGGTCATTCTGGAAGGAATGGTGGAGGCCACCGGTGAGACATGTTTGAAGTTAATCTTCCCTTCACGTAAGGGAAGATTCCCTTCACATAATTTGTATTAAAAAATTCACAACTTTAAGATTGAGGATTGCAAATCAATAACACAATATACCACAGCATCAGAAATGACCAAAAAGTTACATTGCCTAATCTCATGCTATCCTATGCAGATTCTTTGTCTACACTGATGAAGATTCACTCAACATTCTGAATAATCAGAATGGTTTTCTAAATAATTCAGCTGATCTAACCATTTGGTCAGGGGGCATTCTTTGTCTTTCAAAGAAAGATGTCACTTCTTTGCGAGCCTGTTTATTTAAATCCTTCTCCCCATCAGAAGTACCTCATGAGTGTGTTTTATGTGTGCAGGGATGACGTGCCAGGCGCGGAGCTCCTACCTGGCGGAGGAGGTGTTGTGGGGTCACAGGTTCAGCCCCATGATGTTGCTGGCAGAGGGCTTCTTTGACATCGACTACGGAGCCTTTCATCACACGTTTGAGGTAGCATCTCCTCAAAGATAACATTCAAATTCTTAATTATTTTCTGATTATTTTGAATCAGTTTACTTATATTTTGGCCTATTTTATAGAAAGCAGATAAAATGGTTGCCTTAACAGTTATTTCAAGCAACTGAAAAACACAAAATTCTGGTAAATAAAAACTCTCAGTTCTGTTCTTGCCCCCACCTACACACAATGCTAAATTCTCACACTCTCATGGGGTTACTGTATGGCATGCTGGGAAATGTAGGAACTCAAAATAATTTTTACACCTCAAAATCACTAAATAGGAAGGGAATTGGAGTAAATTAAGTGCTATGATACCACTAGAGCAGCTGTTTTTCTCAAAAATCTGTCAAGTCTTAAATTTGAGCTTAGCTTCTTGAAATGAAGAAAAATGTTTGTATTTTTGTAACTTGTATAGATGAGAGGTCTAGTAAAATAAAACTGATAAATGATATGTGGTTCATAACCAGAAATCAAAACAGTTCCTGGATCTGAAATCAGTTTTCTTTCTTAGGAAGTTTGGATTGTTCTCAGATGAAGTGAGACTGGAGAAAAGTTGGAGCTGCATTGAATGGAGTCTGATGATGTGGTTTGACCATCTAATTAGGATGTCTCTTGCTCGCCTCCAGTGAAGGGTTTCCCTTGCAACTCCATTGCTAAAACTGTGGCAAGCAGTTAAATTCAAATTATGATATGATGGACAAGCTTTACAGAAGGCTTTGTTTATATTTTCGAGTCTGAGTCATCCTTTTTTCAAATATATTCATACTACCTGTCAGTTTAAAGATTTCTTATTTGCACTTTGAGCTTTTAACCCATTTTTGACCCATTACAGTGGAGCCCCTGGTTTCACTGGAGTTAGAAACTACAACCACCTGCAAATAGTGAGCAATTCTGCTGGCCACGCCCACCAACTCAGCGTTTACACTCAAAATGGCTGCAAATGGACGTTCAATTACACAACCATATATCTTTGAAAAGCATTAGGAGAGCACACTGAGCATACCATTCAGAATCCAACAAGTTTCTGAAAGGTAATTTAATTAAAAAAATACTTTATTGGTCCCAAAGGGAAGTTAAATAAATGACAATGATAATTATTATTATTTTAATAAGTTAATAACAAAACACCTGTCTTTTCCAGTATGCAGCAGTAAAACTAGCTGAGCAATTGTGCTGGAGCTTAGCCTGGGTTGCTAGGTGACGGACTGGAATTCACTGGAATTGCTGGGTAACGGGATGGCTTGGCTAGGGTTGCTAGGTAAGGGGCAGAACCAGCTAACTTTTGACGTTACATTCCAGAGGTTTTTGAAACGGCTCATTTTCCAGACCCCAAAAACAATTAACTTCAGGATTCGAATGAGCCTTTATTGTCACTGTACAGAAAGCGCAACAAAATTAGTTTCAGTACAGCGCATTTAAAGAACAAAAAAAGACAAATGAACAACATAAGACATGGGTAGACAGGTGCCTGAGACTGCAACTATCATGGGAGGCGCTGTCCTTTTGTTAGATGAGAACAAATGAGAACATGAGGGTAGATGAAAACTGTTTTTTGGCAAATTTACTGAGCTGTTTTGAGAAGTAGTAAAAAACCAAATGGAAGTATAAAAAAGTCAGATTTAACTAACTTATCTTCCCTTACACCCACCAAGGTGAACACGCCCTCCTGCTCGGCACGGGAGCTGGCGTTGGCCGCGGCCAGACTCAACGCTCACCTCTACTGGTCCATCTCCAGCAGGCTGGACGAAGAGCCCACGCTGGCCGAACAAGCCACCAAGCAGCCGGACGGCGGCTCGGCCCACAGCAAGGTGGGGGAGCCCATCTTCACCGTTGGGGAGATGACGGACATCCAGGAGCAATCGGCTTTGGGCGAGTTGAACGGAAGCGTCACCACCGATCAATCAGAAACAGAGGCCTAGAACAGAGAATGTTTACAAAGAACCTTCAGTATATCGCCACATCATCATAGTTGTGTGTTAAAGACTCTTTTAAGGCAGATGAGTAGTTTCAACACACCCACAGATCCCACGGTAGATGCCACAATCTTGTGTTACCTTATAAAAAAATATTTTTTAATATTTGTCTTTTATTTGTTATAAGTGTACTCAATGTGCATATCTGATTTTGTTGTATTTGCTCTGATCACCCTTGCCTATATCTACTTTAAAATGACAATACTATGCTTCAGGAGGGTTAAACAGCAGTCCATCCTGTGGACAGAAAGAATGTTGCACAGACAGTAATTAGTTCTTTTGTTTTGTTTTTCCTTTTCGCCCGACTGATGGTTGTTGCACATGAAAAGTTAAATATATTGATTATTACCGTTTAAAATAGATACAGTGCATAGATGCTTTACTCTAAGCTGCAGTTTTAGAAAATATAGAAATACAAACAAACTTTTTTAGATGCACATATTAAGACTTACTATAAATCAGTTAGAAATCTTACACAGTTAATTACGGTACACATTTTCTCTTTTATCTGGATAGAAACTTTTATTTGGTGCTAGTAAGTTATCTAGGATCAATTTTGTTGAACAAAAATATATAGGTGGACATTAATTCTCTATTTTAAGCCCTGATATAAACAAAAGGGTGACATTATTTAACAAAACTTATTGACATTTATATCTTTACTCAGATTATTGTAAACAGAGACTATGAAACTTTTTAGAAAAAGGTCAACATGATGCTGCTTCACAAGGTTACTGCTTTGGTAAAAATATATCATGCAGTCCATATTTTCCCTGAATTTGCAGGTTATTTTTTAAAAAGTACAGGTTATTTTTTTATAAAACTTAGTGGCTTATTTACCATTCACTTACTGGAACTTGACCTGCTTTAAATTGCACCGTAGCCTGCAAGGTCCAAAAAGGGTTTCAGAAAAGTCTTCTGTTAGTTCCGGAAAGCAAATATAAAATTCCTGAGAAATTCATCTGTATATTTTAGAAAATCAACCCATAAATTGCCAAAACTTAGATCCGTGAGGAAAAATAACCTGTATTTTTTTATAGAGTAATTGAGTTGCAGATGGTACCTTGTAAACTTCACTGAGGTAAAATATAAAAACATAAAATTAACAGGAAAATTCCAGAAACTAATCTTTGATAACCAGGAAATTGTTCTTTAATTCTTTAAAGACAGGTAGCCTGGAAATTACAGAAACATAACTTGGATATTAAGGAGAATTAACCTAGAAATTTCAGAAAAGTAATGTATAAATGGCATTAAAGAAGCTTGAATAATCTGGAGTACTCTAGAAATTTCTGGAAAGTATTTCTGAAAGTCTTCTTCAAATTTTTATTAACTTCTTCAAATTAAAGTCTTCTTCAAATGTTTATTCTCCAGACCTTTTCCAAAAGCCCTGGAGAATATTAGGCTGTCTTTTGTATTGCTGCCTTCTATATTTCTTTGATTTTGTTGGTTTCAGCCATGTATCATCTAAAAGCACAACAATGCCCTGCTCAGTTCTGCCCAAATTCCTGCTTCTGCTGCTGTGTATATATATATATAAACATATATATATATATATGGCTGTTTTTACTTGATGTTTTTAATATTTAAAATAGCACATTGATTAAAATGAATAAACTACACTATATTCCAGAGAACATGTTGTACATTTTATTTTTCCTATGGAGATATTTGCTTCGTATGGGAACTGTACAAACTTAGCTTTACTAAGGCTGCAGATGGAAGGAAATCCTTCCAATTTAAAGGGTCATATATTTTGTTTTTTCTCTTTGAAATTGTGACTGGTTTGTTACCAAATATGAATTCCTCAACAAAGAGCCACAGCTGCCTCATATGATGGAGAAAAATTTGTTTATGTTCGTCATCTACGTTTTACTGTGCATTTTTCATTTTACAAAATGACAAGAAAACGTTACAACAAATCACCTCTAAAAATCCCAAAGTAAATAAAAACAAGACAATAACAAAATAGATTCATGAATAAATATTGAAAAATATGTTGGGTATACTTGATATATTGCAGCATATGGTATATTGTATTGTCTTGATTAAATTGAGTACTACATCTTTATTTATGTATGTTTAGTCATCTGCTTTTCATAGAAAAATAGAAAAATAATATAGGGAATAAACTATCCAAGGAAAAAATAATAATTGCAAAACGAGTTTTTATTATTGACATCACTGCTACATGAGCAAAGATGCTGCAGTGAATTAACATTTTCAGAAGGTGCCCTGCCCAAACCAGTAAAAATTTAGGGGGGCCCCAGCTCAAATTAAAATTTGTTTTTTACATATTTATTTATTGGGTTTTACATTTCTGTCTTCATTTAAGAAGATAACTCTGCTTGCCTTCCTATAACATGAACATGATTCTTTGAGGTGGCCAGAAAGTTTCAAGAGGGGCCATGTCCCCCTTCTGTCCCTCTGTAAGGGCGCCACTGCTGTCTAAGCTTTTTCAGCATGTACAAAAAAATGTCAACATGACATTAGCCTTGAAATTGATTTTATCGATAGAATGAAAGCAAATGATTTTTTTTCTTTACTTTCCCGTGGTTCCATTTATTTAATGAAGACTTCTCAAAAACATGTAGAACTAACAACACAATTTACATTTCTTTATTTATCAATGGCATAAGTTAATGTAGAAATTCTTGGAACAGTACCAGAATAACTCAGTGTATGTAAATGATGGGCTACAGAAAGTACCCCATAAAGTCTATTACTGCTGAAGCTGAGTCAACAATAATCACAGGTTTTATGATGTCATGTGCATTAGTCTGAGCCATGTATTGTTATCATATACAGTGCATATCATATTTAAAGGTTATAAGTAATAGAGAACATGGTGGATAGCATTAATTTTTTAAAACCAGAGCAGAGATATTAACTTGCTGTGGCTGTGAAATAATTTAGCCAAACATAAAGCGCACTAATGGTGTCGTAAACTTCCTCTCTGATCTCGTAAGTGATTATTCATGTTGAACTTTTCATCTCTGTCTCCTGTGAGGCTTCACGGAGTGAGGTATTTCATTAGAAATTCATGGCTGGCTGTCTGCATCCAGAAAAGTCAGCATATTGGGTTACCAGGCAGAATCTTGGCTCAAAGAAAACACATTCTCCGCTGTGGCCACAAGAGGGCGGTAGAGACCCCGCGCATTCTCCTGCAGCCACTCACACAGCCTCTTTGACGTGTAATGGGATGGGGTCCCCATCGCCATCACATCTGTGTCCTAGGCAACAGAGGCTGGGGACAGCGAGAGGCAGATAGCGCGCGTGTGTGTGTGTGTGTGGGCATGGGCATGTGGGAGCGTGTGTGTGTGTGTGTGTTTTCTAAATGAGTTTGTCTATGTTTTAGATGTTTGTGTGTGAACAGATCATGATGAAGGTGATGAGGCTCAGAAGTCACCTTCATGAGGAGAACAATAAATGCCCTTGACATCAGGAGTCAGACCATTTTTCTTCCATCTGCAGCAAAAATGAAATGCCACAACAAAGGTTTCCTTTCAGATTGATAAACAAATGAAAACTTTATTTATCTCTCTGTTCATTTTCAGCAGAGGTGAGTATCCAAACACTGTACTCGAGTAAGAGTAGAACCACTTCAACCTATTTTCACTCAAGTAAAAATAAAAAGTAGCCATTAAAAAAAAACATTTGGACATTTGGTAAAAAGTCAAGTACTGAGTAACTGACCAAAATATTCAAATTTGATGTTTAAAAATTACCATCAGATGGGAAAAAGTACAAATCAGTTTCTTTCAAAATGAAACTTATGAAACTAACAAAAACTGCAAAAACTGGTGTCTGTGTGTGAGGGGAAAACATGTTTGCTTAAAACATGTTTCTAGCTGTGCAAGAAATTACTTAAGAGTAAAACAGATTTTGGTAAAAAAAAAAGAAAAGAAAAAGTGATTCAAGTCGTGACAAAAAATAAACAATAAAATCAAGCAAAAGAATAAAAAAATCAAAATCACTTTCTACAAAGCGTCCAGAAATTTTACTGACGTACGAGTAGCGATACTTCATGATAATATTACTGAAGTAAAAGTTCAGTGTAATAAAAATACTCATAAAAGGGCATTTTTTCCAAAAGGTTATTCAAGTAAATGTAACTAGTTACTACCAAGCTCTGGTTTTCAACTACACCAAAAATTTAACTCCCAAGTCCAATTCCCAAGCTGTAATTAATATTTTAATGGTTTTTATTTTAGTTTAAGATGGATGCTTACTAAGTCTAAACTTAAGTTTATCTTGATGGAAGGAAGTCATGATAGTCAGGAAAGATAAAATCAAAGGTTGATGTCGAACATATTTTTGACTCCATACAGCAACAGTCAATGAATCAGAATTTACTCACTTGTATCATTTAAAAACAATGATCATTTACCAGAAGGTTTTCAAAAAAGCATGATGTGAAACATCCATCTGACATCAGCCAGCCAAAATTCAACCCAAAGTTATATTTATCTGTGTTAAACTCAAAAGATGAAAGAAAAAATATGATTATCGGTATGTCTTTGAACATAAACACACACTACTGACTGTTCTTGTTGCCATATTGGTTCCCCTCCTCTCTCTCTCTCTCCCTCTGTTGCTTCAAAGCAACATTATGTTTTTCTCCATAATGGTAAATTATTGCCTCAACACAAAAGCTGCATTTTAAGAAGTTTCTATTGTTTAACTGGCAAATAAATAGCATTAAACTGTCTAATATTGATATGAACTTTACTCTCATTTTGAATATATTTTTCCACTGATAAAAAAGGAGGAGGAAGGGAAACTTGCAGACTTTTTTTGTGGAGCAAAACATGATTGTTGGAAGACAAAATGTGTTAGAAAAAAATCACATCAGTGTGCAGAAGAAATAAATATCCTTATGTATTAAATTTGATATTAAAAGTTGCTTTGCAGCTTCTTTTGTTAGCTATCTGCTGCTGATTTTTAGAGTACTTTAAAAGCAGTGAAGAGTTAAAGGCAGCCAGTTACTGGTGAAGTGGAGCAGAGCTGATAAAGGAATGAGACCAGCCAGAGCAGCACACAGCAGCGTCTGAAACAGCCTATTTAAATAACGGTCATTTTGCATTACTCCATTGGTTCATCTTTTTAACCACGAACTGCAGAGCATTTCTTACAAGGCATCTACACATTAAAAAATAAAATAAAAATGAGATTTTCTGCTGAAATATAAATGCAAATAAAACAGTCTATATGTCACAGAGAAGTGTTGTTAATTAAAGGAAGATGTCAGAGGAAGAAGAACTTCAACATGTCACACATTTGGAGATGATTTTACTAATAAAGAGCTCTCTACATATTTTTTGTGACATCTTATATTCTGTATCTACATCCTTCATAGATAAAAAGTCAGGAAAAGAAAGAAAGAGACTCCCACATGCTGCAACCTTACAATCTATCATCTCCAGCAACATAGAGTGAAAGTTATTTTTGCCGAGCCTTGCAAACGTATTCATAATCCTTCAACTTCTTCCACATTTTGCCGTGTCACAAACACAAACTTTCTAATCGTTTTAATGGAATTTCATAACACAATACGGCGCAAAACTGGAACGTGACAAATTATACTGTACATGATTTCCTAAATTACACTGAAAAAGGAGGTGTGTGTTAGTATTAAGATCTGTTCAGACATTTTAGACTTCACTACAGCTGCAAGCCTCTGACAGTGTGTTGCACAGAATATACAGAAGAGTTTGTCTATTCTTCTTTAAATATGTTTGGTCTCAATCTGGTGCATAGAGACAAAATATTTTTCTGACCACAGTCCAACCTGATGGAGATGAGAGTCATCACAACATGGCTCTTCTATTAACCCTTTAACAATGGTTTACCAGTGTTTCATTGAGAAGAAGATTGTAATAATGAGCTCAGCAGATGCGCAGTTCTACTAGGTGTTTGCTAATTGCTGCTGGCTAGTCTGGAGGAGCTGAGTGGTGGCTGCTCTGTGGGGCAGAAGCTCAGAAGTTTAGAAACTGCGACTTAGGGGAGGAGCTGCATCTTGAAGGCGGAGCTAAGTCCTCCCAAGCGTTTTGCACAGCTGAATGGTTGCCATGGAGATTAGACGATTTTTCAGACATGCATGAAAGAATCAAAGAAACACTCCAGATATGTTTTAGATTAGATAATAATGTTAAAACATAATGTAAAGTACAAAAATTTGATTTTATATAATACTGCCCCTTTAACAAAAGCTCTGAATACTTACAGTTAATGTGACTTGTATTCATATTTTTAATACATTTGAAAACATACATTTGAAGAAAAAGATTAAAACAAACAAGACAATAAGGAACAAGGCTGTAACATAAGATGTGGAAAAAGTGAAATGTTAAATCTCAAATATGAACAGATGTATTTAGGGTCAGCATTGAAATCAAGTACGTCTTTTACTGCATAATGTTTTGAGAAAGACGCCTTTAAACGGCAGCAAGGATACAAAAATTCAAGCACACTATGGATGGGTCGTGGTATTGGAGACCAATGAAATCTAGCTTCAGGTTAGTGTTATGACTGTAGTAGGAAGGTGCAACATGATACTTCAGAGCTGCAGTATGTAATTTTTATTTTAAAAAAAGTTTTTTTCCGTATTTATTCAAACTGTCACTATGTCTTGATAGTATAATATGAGACAGACAATCTGTGAAAAGTTTGATCTTCTTTACCTCCTCGTTGAGCTGCTATTGCCATCTGAAGAAATGCACCGTTCTGACCAAAAACAACTAATCAAAGCCAGGAGGGTCTTAGCGCTGTCAATCATCCTCCTGTACATGTTGCTAAATGCCCTAATGATGGAGAAACAATTCACTGTTACAGAAAAAGCATTTAGGATTCTTCATAAAACCAAGAAAATTACAGACAACCCTGACCATCCTCTTCATGATACTGTCTTGGGAAAGCAGAGTGTCTTCGGTCAGAGGCATTCTTCAGATTTGCTGTAATACAGACTGCTACAAGAGCTCTTTCCTGCTTACAGCCATCTCTCTCTGAAGAATGTTACTTAATATGAGTTACAAGAACATTTAATTTCCCCTTGGGTTCAAAACAGTAGTTTTGAATTTGAATTATCCGTTGTTATTGGCGGTCATGCTAACTGACCTTAGCATGGACATCGCTAAGTCCCGCCTCCTGCTTCTGATTGGTTGTTTCTATTTATCACTGGTAGAAGGCAGAAAAATTCTTTACATATAATCTGTCTCATACTACACTATCATGACATAGTGACATTTTATAAGAAAAAAATAGACTGAACTACAGAGTAAGTTTAGGACTCTCACTTACCCATCGCTCGGGATGCATCTTCCTCCAAATGAGGGATCCCTTTCGGTGCTGCATGCCATAGCTGGCACAGTAATGCCCGAGCCCAGTACTTTTAATTAGCCAAGCTGTCCTGGCATTGGATGGGAGGTGGGGGACACACACAGTGACGAGTCATCAACATCACCAAAGGGTGTGGTGCTGCTTGCTGCTGCGCTGCACAACTAAATCTTGCAGAATAGAATTGGGTGCATACAGATGTTAATAACAATTGTGTGGGGAAAGAAATCTGTCAGGTGGTGAAGAAAAAAAACGAACTAAAAGTAGAAGTAATTACCAGTGAAGTCAGCAGTAGAGGCTGAATGAGTGTGAGTGTGAGTGTGAAAATTACTGTTGCTATGAAAAAAAGGTAAAGTTGGGGGGAAACAGTTTGGAAGAAACCATTCCGACATCCCTGCATGTGAGGCGCCCACCCCACCTCAGCTGTATAGTGAGGAGCGCCCAGTCCAGGCAGCCAGCAACCAGCGCGTCTCTGCCTACCAATAGGCATGCTCGGCTCAGGCTCTGTGCAGTGCTCAGTCTCAGCAGCAGAAGCTGGGCGCAGGGGGACTGCGACGCCGAACATCCTCCCAGGTATGCTCCGTCCGCCGCTACGCCCTTTTTTTTTTATTCCTCGCTTTTGCAACGTGGGGCATGCAATTTCTACCGCTCCTTCCCAAGGAACGGGGTGTTGCTGCTGCTTGGTGTTATTATTTCTCCTTGTATGCGTGTGGCTCACGTAGCCTCCACGATTTAGGCTCGGTAAACACAGTAAGCAGCGAGGACGCATCTGCAAAACCTCGGCAACTTGCACACGCCTCAAAATGCTCTCCTGTCGACAGATGAGCCGCCGCCGCTGGTGGCGGCGAGGCGGGGACGGTGCGCTCCCTCATCCAGCATTTTTGCGTTTATTTACGGGAGGGGGGCGGGGGGAGAAGAAATCATCCTTTTTTTTTTTTTTTCTTTTTTTTTTTGCACCCGGGTTAGAATTTCTCGTCAAATGTTTTCAACTTAGAGGGCGTGCAGCTGCTGGAGATGTACCTGCAGGTGTTGGGGTGGAGATTTAAAAATATAATCTACCAAGCTGTCAGTTTTCATGCAGACTTCGCTGCAGCAGGCTGTGGGGAGGCTAGGTCATGCTGTATCTATAATGCATGATGTATCAATCACAACAGTGATGTTTTATTGATAACTGGGCTATGATACAACGGATCTATTTCAGTTCATTCATTCATAGCTGCAGTGACTTATCCAGAGGAGGGGTCGCTTTTTTTTTGCTCCTAATTAATAACTTGTGCTTTGAATGAGTTTGCAGAGGCAGTTTATTTTTATGATCTGCTCTGCTCTCTGCCTGTCACTAGGTAGGATGTAGGTACACTCCCTTGGCTGTTAGGGTGGCGCTGCCTGCTAGTGCTGATGTGTTACAGTGGCCCCTACCTGTGCGTGCAGCCCTCCAGGCCTGGATATCTTCTCCTGTCTGGAATGGCTGCCTCCAGCCAATTTAAAAAAAAATTAAAAAAATGGAAATTTAAAGTTAAAATCCAATTTATACACATTAATACTTAATAAAGTTCTGTCTCATTTTAAGTTGTAAGTGGAAGTGTATAATAAGAAATTAAATCAGAGTGTTAATGTCACTAATTAGCCTCTAAATGATTCAAGCTGCAGAGTTTTACACTTTGTGTTTTCTCCTCCCCAAAACGCAGAACTTTCCCGTCTTTCTCCTCAGAGCCGTCCCTCCTCGTCCATGTGGAGAGACGACTTGTGTTGTGGTTACTCCTGGTAGTTTTGTTGTTGCTATGCAAAAAGAGGCTCATGTGCCATATTTCCGCTGCAATCATTTGAAGCTGTGACCTTGTCAAAAAAAATAGCCACTGTGTGTCGTTTTTTTTTCTTTCTTTGCTTCTGCTCCACTACTCTTCTTCACTTATTGATCATCCCTGCTTTTGGATTTCACCCCCCACCCCCTCCCACACACACACACACAAACGATCCATGTTGAGGTGTTTGCAGCATTTTCCAAACTCCTTAGGCTACTAGCTCCACTTTAGCAAGCAGGAATAGTTTTAGAAGACTTAGACTTTGATTTGAGGATGTTTTTATGTAGTTTTGGATGCAGCTTGTGTGGTTTGTGGTTTTGAAGAGGCGTTTACAAAGCCGTTAATCGTTAACCATTTTTCTCACATGTGCTGTCCTTGGAAAAATGGTCAGTAGAGATTTTTCTGCTGAGCTTCATTTATATACATATACATCTGGACTGTATTAATTAGCCCATGACAATTGGCTGATATTAAACGTTGCAGAGAAAAATGCTTAGCAAACAGTATGTGTGTGAATTCCCACTCTGAGGGCAACTCTGAACTGCCAAGTGGACAAAGTTAGGGGATGAGAAATGTTAAGGTCACTGTAAGGTCAAGATGAGAAGAAAAATCATGTAAATGCCCTTTTTATACATATTTCAGACATTTTGAATGATTCATGATAAAGCAAATTAGATTTGACTCTGCTTTAGGTCATTTGTTTGATTTTAGAGACGGTTTCTGCATGAACAGCTGGGCGACTCTGGGCGAGTCCTTTTCTCTGCACCCGATATCCATTGTTTCATTTTCACAAACATATTAAAGGTTTCACGAATCAAATTGGTGTTTTGGAGAATAAGTCAGTCCAGTTTTTTGCAGCTGTCTCAATCAAATGTGATCTTGTCGTTGCACATGCTCTCTTTTTGTCTTTATAAATACATAAATCTGAAACTGTGTATAAATGAATCTATTTTCAGTGCAGAATAATCAGATTTACAGTGGACCTCAACCTCTCATTAATAGCTAAAATCCACAATTACTTGATATTCCCTCTGAAAATGTTTATAACTACCCAGTTTTATAGTGCAAACACCAAATATACTTTTATACCCATTATTATGCAGAGTGGAAACTGTTTAAGCACTACCGCAGGAACTAATATCTACAGTCTTCCTTATCTTTTGGAAGTACAACTAATCAGTGCTAAAGTAGATAAATCACAGTCCTAGATTGGCTGCTTTGCAAATGCCAGCCAACAACAAGTTGAATTGTTCCTATGTTCTTCAGCTTCCCAAGCGCATTTATTTTGAATATTTTATATGCTGTGTGGAAAAAAAAAATCAGCGAATAAGCATATTTTCTACAAATAATTTGGAGTTAGATTCCACAAACACTCCACAAACGCTGATCCATGAATTGGAAATGTATATATTTTAACCAGAGTTGATGCAAAATGTTTGGATCTCAGAATAAAAATGTAAAAGAAAATTTAAAAAATAAATCTCTGTTTCATTTAGTGCCAAATAGGAATCTAACAATTACATTTTTTGACTTTTAATGTTGTTCTGGGAGGTCGGCCATTTTGGTCATATATTTGTTCATTGCTGCCTCTTGGCCAGGACTCCAAGTTTTTAATCTCAATGGGTTTATATAGTAGTAAAATAAAAATTAAATATAAAATGACATATCAAAACTACCACTGCTTGTATAAATTTGTTTCTTGGTTATCATTTAGCCACAAAAATGTTTTGTAATGTTGGAAATTATCTGGTTTTGGTGACATTTTTGCAAAATGCAACTTAGTTTAAACCCTAATATGCTTTATCATTTTAAATAAAATATATTACCTGCAGTAAAACATTTTCTCTGTCCTCTTAGTCTAGTAAATATGTTTTATTTTTATTATATTAATGCAGAAACAAATTTTCTGCTTTTTTCAGATTAATTATATAAAGTAGAGCGCATAATAATAATACCCATTATTATGCAAATGCATTATTGCATTATTATACATTATTTCATTATTTATGCATTATTATGCCATTATTATGCAAATATTACACTGTAACAATTTTGTGTAATTTACAGTTGATGAAGGAATATAATTTATTGCATAAAATGTAGATTTAATTATTTTTAAACTTTCTTCTTGCTTTTTGACACACTAATTGGGCCTATATGTCACAGATTGGTGAATATTCCACAATGTAGTGAGAAAAATAAACAAAAATCCATAAAAAATGCAATAATGTAAATCATTAATCATAAATTGTGAGGATCTTTTTAGGGAGTGATGTTTATTTTAACTACTTAACCCTTATTTTAATGGCTTGAATTAATACATTATGAATTGTACATTAAAGCTGACGTATGTGATTTATTTTCATTTTCTGCCAGAAAAACTCACTCAGTTTCATTTTCTTAAACATTATAAGTGTAAACGTTAGCTGAACTGACATCAATTTATGGAAAGTGAGCAAACATTATTAATTTAACTCATTATTGGGTTTCTGCTTCTTGGATTACACAATAATGCAGCAATGGTAGTAAAGCAGAAAGCGCAGCTCGCTCTGCTTACGTTTCTCCAGGTCCTGGCTCGTCTTCTCAGTCCAAAAAACAGGCAGATAAAATAAGAAGTGTGCTCTGCAATAAAGTGTGATCAGTCAGAAAGTTAACAAATTTGGTGTTGAAAGTTTGGTGACAAAAGTTCACTAATATGATCAGATGTAAAAACGTAAAACGTCATAATTTAGGACATTCTTGAATAGAAGCAGCCTTTGAGTAATAAACCGTGAGAAGTAGACAACATTTTGTGTTTGTAAAAGGATGTTAGGCAGCATTTTATTCAGGCATTCTGAAGGTTTTAATTTGGACTTTTTCTGCTTTTCCTCTTGTTTTTGTTAAACTTATTCATTTAGACTTGAAAAATACTCCTAAATTTAAGATATTTACAGTTCTACAAGGATCAGGATGAAAACCAAGTGAAAAAGCAGCTGAAGTCTGAAGAAATCCTAAAAAAAATGTTGATCATGTTCATTTTAGTACATTTAGATCTAAGTCCAGCTGCTGGGAGGGAAAGTGTGAAAACAATTCAGCTGTGGTTTAATTGATGTACTTTGAATGAAAGCCGTTTCTATTGGTTGTTATAAATTAAATAAAGTATTTGCCTACATTTTGTAAACTTTGACATAAACCTTCACTGCGTTGTGTTGCATTTCTGTGAACATAATTGAAATGATGTCACTATCCAAAAATGCTTATGTGAGCAAAGATATTGATTAATGTGTTTCAGGTTCATAAGACATTCGCTGTCATCTCCAGGCAGGACACACTGTTACGGCCACTAATTAATATATCAGACAGGCAGGGCGGCCCATGCATTCATAAATCAACACACAAGCAGACGAAACACACTAGCAGGTACTTAGCAAACACGGGGTTCATAAAACATTATCTGTCTTTTTTTTTTTCTGGCCTTATTGCAGCATTGACGCATCTGAATCGCATGTCTGTTACTAAACAGAGAAATATTTGGACTACAGGAGTTGTTTTGTGTTTTCTTGAACCAATTTATGCCGATTTGTATTAAATCTTATAATGGCATAGATATTATTGGTTGATTTGTGGATGTGAATGTATATATAGGAGTTTTCTAAAATAAAAAAAGGGTCTATGTGTATATTGCATTTTTTAAAATTTTACAAAGGAAATAGTTCCACAAATTTAGAAAGATGCTAAAAACTACAAAATTGTTTTTTTGATCATTGTTGAACAGATTAAGAGATGCCACAAAGGTTTTGTTTGCTTTTTTTCTCTTTTTGTGGAAAAGTAGATAAGAAAGAGCAGAGTTGATCAAACTCTGAACTCTGTCCAGGGCGTGGCTCACACATTTTTCAACATCCAGACTTTGGAGAACAGATTTTCAGATTCATTCATATGCAAATTTGTAACTTGAAGCTGTAAGAAACATAGCAGCAGTTGAGATGTGTTGAAATTATGTTCATATTTCAAATGAATGTTATTTTTGGTGTGCTCCACTGCTCAAGAGTTATCAAATAAATGTGTGATTCAGTGGATTTATGTCTGTGATTTTAAAAAAAAGTAATGTTTTAAGTCATTTCAGCACTATTGTTCTGTATCGGCTGATTCAAAACTTCAGATATCTGTATGGCATTGGAAGGGGAAAAAGTGGATTTTACTTTACTTTCCTCTGTAGTATGTCCAAATATTAACAAACCTCATAGACTATATTTATTTTCACTTAAAGCTACTGCAGGTAAATTTTATAAAAAATATACATTTTGATATATTTTTTGAAACCTCCACTTTGTTCTGACAGTATAGAATGAGAGATAATATGTGAAAAAAAATGAGCTCCTGTTCCTCTAGCTTCTCCCAGAGTATCAAATGCTAACTGGAAACAACCAATCAGAGCCAGGAGGCGAGTCTTAGTGCTGTCAATCATGTCTGCAGTTTTTCTGTAACAGTGAGTTGTTTCTCCGCCTTTAGCGCATTTACGAGTTTGATGCTAAGACCCGGTCTTTGCATTGATTATCTGTCTCATAACAAACTGTCACTACATGGTGTTAGTTTTAACTAATATATGAAGAAAAAACATTTTCTATAAAAGGTATATACAGAAGCTTTAACTAAATTTCTGAATTTCAGAAGGAAGAATTTAGCTCAAAGCTTTCAACATAATTTTCTAAGTGACAGCTTTAGCTGCTTCCTGTTACATGTCGCCTCGCTGTTCTCTCCCCAGTGATGGCCTCTGCTGAGCAGCCGTGCTCCAGCTTCCACCAGCACCACTGCGCATAAGGCAACACACCCACCTTTGCCCTCCCGCCCTGGAGTGAGAGCGACGCCGCCATGTACAGCGTGGAGGACCTCCTCATTTCGCATGGATACAAACTGCCCAAGAGCGGCCCTCCGTCTGCCGCGCCTTACGATAAGCGTCCCGCCGACTGCCAGCGAGAACTGGTGGACAGCAGGGCCGGCCGGGGGACGCTTAATGGGTACGAGGCGGAGAGGGGGGCGTCCATCACGGGCATCTACGACAGCAGGCAGGCGCTGGTGAAGGGCTACCCCGCCACGGACGAGAGCGGGGAGAGGATCCTGCGGCGGAAAGAAGCTGGAATTGGTATCCTTGGTGATGTGCAGCTCCTGGGTGATTCGCTCGCCACTGATAGCGGGTGAGTGATTTCAGGGTTGCCAGATCTGTTTCCAATCCAGTTTTCAGTTCAAGCACAACGCAAAACACGTCCAACTTCCCCCACCCTAGTACCTTCCCCCCCAAAGGCCCAAATTTCAAAATCTAATGTACGACGGCATAACAGAGTTATTGTAGATAAAGACAGGAGTAAATTTCCACCAAAAAGCTCAGAAATTTTCAGATTAATCTAAGAAACGTTCAATAAAAAAATAAGAAATTTCTTAGTTCCAAAAGTTGATAATTCTCGATTTTTTTGTTTTTTTAGTTGTTTTCTAGCAAATTTTCAACTTTTCTTGAATATTTCTGAGATTAATCCAAAAAAAAAAAATCTGTGAAAATGTACTCTTTTTTTCAATCTCCGATGGTCCTAATATGCTGTCATAATAATGAAACTCATTTGAATAGCGCCACATATGGTCATTATATATACAATCTGGTTTCATGACCTGCATTTATAGACTTGAGACAATTCACAAAAATTTTCAACTTCTGAAACTCAGAAATTTCCTCGCCTTTTCTCGAAAATTTCTGTGATTAATCTCAACATTTCTGAGTTTTCTGGGGAAAATTTACTCCTCTTGTTTTTATATATCTACAATATTCCAAATTCACAGTCATAGGCAACACTGGTGCCTTTCCCTCTCTTTTTTTAATCCGCCACGCCCCTTTACCTTTTCTTTCTCCTTTTACTCCCTCCTCTCCTCTGCTCTGCTCTCTTCTCACTGGGGCCCTTCAGTGTTGCATGCAAAACTGAGTCTGCACTGCGCAGGGTTTTTTTTCCTCTCTCTTCTGCTCTCTTCCCCTCCTTGCAGAGCTGCAGAACACTGGCTGCAGCAGCACCGCCGACTTATCTCCAGCTGGAATATGAGGGAATATAAAAGGTGCTTTTAAGGCTTCTGCAGATGCAAACAGCAGCACTAGTCTGCCAGAAAACCTACAAAGACTGAACATGCCTGAAGACAGGCGCGTAATCACTCCAGTGTAAACATTGAGACACTGAATCCCACCCAGCACGTGCTCTGTGATGTAAGCATGTTGCTGGGCAAGTGTGCACAGCGCAACTCCCCTCAGCCATACAGTAGCATATGCTGCTGAGGATGATCCATTGACTTTGCTGCTCACTACATTGACTAACAGTGGGTTTTGTGCAGTGCAGATATTTGATGGAGCTCTGCCCATGCAGTGTTCTTTTTATAAAACGAATATGCTACAGTGGGGAAAATACAGATGATTGGAATGTTATATTTAAACTTTAATAAGCGGTAATAGCCCACACTTGGTGCTTAATTATAGTAAAATGACATAAGGATGGGTTAAATGTGCTGATGGGAGTTATGACCTTTATGTGTTTTCTCTGCTGTACAACATAAAAGCTAAATTGTCTGGATTGCCGGAGAAATAGCAGAAATGTTTAACCAAAATGCAGCTGAATAAAAAGGTAAAAACTAGATTTATTTTATAAAGACTGGGGGAAAATGTCATTCTGGTCATAACGACTAAATTAAATAGTTACTCACTCAATCTGGAAAAACGTCACATTTACTGCACTTAATAGGAGCATGCCTGCAACATGAAAAATGGTCGAATAACTTTAATTTTTATTTACTTTTCTTTTTTTTTACATTTTTTGTATTTGTGAAGAAATGTATACTGTCATTATTATAGTTTTCCATGTTAACATTTTTATGGTAGTTGATTGCCGTAGAACTCAAATATTTAGAAAAATCAAACTTTAACTTGAGTACACTTATTTAATGGAGTAAAATCCTCACATGTTAAGTAATATTTGCTGTTACGCCCCCCAAGGTCTAAGTGTTCAGGGGCGGTAACATAAAAATGTGTCCAGAGAAAAAGTGGAATGTAAAATGATTTATGACAAAAGAAGATGGTTTCACCAAAACCAAAACACAACGCAACTTAACCCAATTAAAACAAAAGAAAAGGGCTAACAAATTCAAAAATGGTTAGGTGCAAAATAAATTACAAAAAATTTTCAAACAAGTCAGTCTAAAGTAAACTCAAAAACATCCCACAAGAAAGGACACAAAGGGAGCAAAAACAAAAACAAAATCGCTGGTCAACTCCCACTGATATTAAATTAGTTTAATTGAAGCATTTTAATGTATGACTAATTTTACTTTGTTGGGAATTTTTTGAAGTATATAATTCATTCATCACTTCTGGAAAACGTGACAGATTAGGGTGCCATCACCCTAATCTCAACAGCACTTTGAGTCCTGTTGAGATTAGGGTGATGGCAAGGAGGCCTTCATCAAAAAAGTGAAATAATAATAAAAAAGCTAGTGATAAGAAAGTTTGCGTTACCTAAAAAGACCTTTCCCGTTATTATCGGAAAGGGTAGAAATAATTTTTAGCAAGCCAATTTTTAATCATTTAAATAAAACTGAACAAATATTTCATAACAGTTATTTTATTGACTTTTGAAAGGTATCTATTAGGAAATCTAAATTTCTCGATTGAAAGATAGATAGATATTTTGAATTTTAATCACCCAGAGGTATGAACATGTTTCGGCTTAATTCAAAATCAGGGAATAGTTTCAAGAATTTAGTAACTGACCTGAAACTGAAACATCTGTCCTACCATCACAAACTAACTGCTGCCAGTGCTTGTTACCGGTTACATAGAAAATTTGGAAATAAAATTGCTTTGACATCTACCAGAAGACTGAAAAAGAGTTGCCAGTACGCAACGATTGAAAACATATGATCAAATCAAGACAGAAATGGTTCATAAGACACAAAATCAACTTTTTTCCCACTGCCCTCTTGCTCTTCAGATCTAAATCTTGTAGAAAACCTGTAAAAAGAGCTGAAGATATGAGTGCATAAGCTAATATTTTTTTAATAATGACAATAAACAATTTTCTCTAACTTGAGATTATGCTTGCCTCACAAACAGCATTCATATTGTCACCATGAGTGACAATAAGTGTAAAATGTTATTTATTGGACATTTCATAAGTTTACAGGAAAGGTTTTGATACTTTATGATGTTTAAATCAAAAAGAAAACATCTTTTCAGTTTCTCCAAATGCATCTCTTGCAGGATTAACAGCTTAGAAGCAGAAACTTAATTTTTATGTTGTTTCATAGCACACACAAACGATCCCTATATCATGCATTTCTTGAAGGCGCAGGGATTCATTTTGCAGAGTGAGGTCTGAGATAAAACAAACAGAGGGATAAAGGGAGATTTGCTTTTACATCAGATCAGGTAATGGGATAGTTTCGCAGTGATTTTAAAAGCCACAGTCGCTGGCCAGATGACCATTTTCCAAGATAAGGTCAGCACAATTTAATATGCAGATCGTTTTGCAGTAGCATCATAATTTCATGATGTCTTCAAGGGACTTTGAAACTGCTGACTTGAGCAGTTCTATCTCATATGAACTGCCTCTTCTTGATTAAGTTGTGTTGGAAAGCAAGTAATGCTGAAGCCAAAACGCTTCCTCTCGACTGACATGGATGGACATGTCATTTTTTATATTTAAAGCTGCAGTATGTAACTTATGAATAATATTTTTTTATGTATTTGTCTCATACTATGTCATGACAACATAGTATGAGACAAATAATCTGTGAAAAAATGAAGCTCCTCTGTCTTTCAGTGTTCTCAGTGCCAACTAGAAACAACCAATCAGAGCCAGGAGGCGGGTCTTAGTGCTGTCAGTCATGCTTGTGCTATGCTACAGATTCTTTCTGATAGCAGAAGATCCTTCTCTTGACTCCGATTGGTTGTTTTTAACCAGAAGCAGTGCATTTCTTCAGATGACAGCAGCTCAGGGAGAAAGTGGACAAGTTTAATCTTTTCACAGATTATCTGCCTCATAATATACTGCCACGACATGTGGGAATTTTTTTTTAATTTAAATTACATGCTATAGCTTTAAATGTAATGAATCTTATCCATTTCTATTTTTACTGAGATTTACAAGCCAGTTTTCCTGGAGTCCAGGGAAAAAAATCATATAAACTAACAAAGTCATTCAGGATTCAGTCCTCTTGACTCTCCCTCTGTACTTTGTTTGTATTTACAGGTTCTATGATGTTCCTAGTTTGACTTATTCAGAGCCGCTAAGCCATGACGAGCGGGATATCTCCTATTGGAGGAGGCGAGGCCAGGACTTCAGCATCCTTCTGGACTACGCTGATGGCAGGGAGCTGAGGGCCTCTGCTGGGGCATGGAGGCCGCAGGCCCTGATCACAGCAGAGGAATACCGGGCTGAGAGGCAAGCACAGCAGTTGTGGGAGGAAATTTCCTGGCTAAGGGACCCGGATGCAGGCCCTGGTCAGCTAAGGGTAACCGGGGAGAGGAAGTGCCAAAGCCTCGGGACAGAGGAGTGGAAGCCTGCTGTGGGAATGGGAAGGCAACTGTCAGATGGCGATGGGGAACGATGGGCTAAGGACCAGTACCGTCTAAGGACACCTGAGGGTTTTTTTCATCCTAGAACTAAAGCAAAGTCTCAGTCACTCCCCAGAGTTTTGTCTCCTGACAGAACAGACTGTAGAGATCTCATACTATCAAGACCAAGCCTACCTGATAGGCAAAGGTTTAATAGCACTGTTTTCTCCGGGCCCTATAGTAGGTATGTTTATGGTGGTGGCAGAAATGGTTGGGGTAGGAATGTTGGTCCAAGCAGCCATGTTGCACTTTTACCAAAGCCCAGGTTTAGCAGGCCTTTAAAACCTCCTTCATACGAGATACACCAGCAGACAAGGGGTAGCGCAGAAATGCTTGCTATAGACCAGGGTGCCAAACAAAAAGACAGATCTATCTATTATCCAAGGAGTGGGGATCTGAGACAAGACTATTACGCACAACACTCTGCCATCACTGGAATGGAGCCTCCTGGCTACATCCCACCTCCGTCGTATAAAAGAGCCCCACCTCCAAGAGCGGTTTCAGTCAATCGCAATGAAATGATAAACTTAAGATGGAGGGCAGAAGCTTTGCAGATGCCCAGCTCAGATCCTGGAAGATGGCTCTCCAGACAGGGAAGCAGCTCATGGGTGGGACATTATGGAGAACGCAGTGCGTCCTATCGAAAACTGGTACAACCTGGGCCTGATGAACAACCGGTTCAGGCTCGGCAGTTATCCATTGAAGACCCAAGAGTGAAACAAATCTCAGGAGGGCCTGGCGGACATTCTCTCACCGACCTAGATAAGCTCCGTAACATCAACAAAGAGATTCAGTTCGCTAAGACTCTAGGACAATCTACACATGATAGTGCCTTTCCTCCCCAGCAGGGGCCAGCTCCCAATACTGAAGCCAACAAAACCGCTCCAAGTGACAACGAGAGTAGTAATCGATGGTGCAACAGGGGTATCAAAAAGAGTGAAAGTGTAGGTCCTGAACAAAGTCGTCCGATTATTTTTCCTTCATCTTTTCTTGGCAAACCACCACCTCCCCCATGTAAACCGGCTGACCAGGGTGCATCTGAAACTGTGACAGAGGCTAAAAAAGTAGAACAGCATGAACCGCCGGAGAAAGAAAAAACAAAAAATCTGAAAAAGAGACTAAGTGAAACCATTTTTTGTTTAGTGTCTGTACCCGTTACTCCGCAGCTCACCGGGACGATCCGTGATCAGAATAACAACAATGAAAAATCTCCGGACCCAGCAGGCAGTCCTAGTGACAACAAAACCGGCCACCTAACAAACCAAAGTCTCCAAAGCACATCCTCAGCCGAAGCGGAGCTGCAGGCTCTAACTGGTAGCTTCGCAAGCAGCAAAACAAGTAGTAGGGCGAGCAGCAAAATGTTTAAGAAATTACCATGTAGACCCCCTAAGATCAATCCTTATAAAGAGTTGAAGTTATCAGGAACTTGGCCTGCAAACCAGTATCGAGATCAGGAGACACAGACAAGCCCGGAGGCTCGAAAACCTGCCCCTGAAAACAAGGAAGCACAACAAGAACCCGTTCCTTCTGGCACTGACGTTGCACCCGACAGCAGTGCTGTAGTAGGCACTGCCTTCAGTTTTCCTATAAAGGGAGTTAAGAGCCTGAAGCTGTCAAGCAACAGCGCCTTCTCTCTGACCTCCACCTTCTCCAGCCAGCTGAACAAGAGCACAGCTCAGCAGCCAGCAGTCCCACCCTCAGGAAATGTGGAGGAGGCCAAACCAGCAGCGAGCAGTGAACAGTTCTTGATAAAGCCCACCACGCAGCGACCGTGGGATGCTGTCAAAGAGCTGGAGAGCATGAAAAAAGAAATCCAAGATCAACAACAGCAGCAGATCAGCAAACAGCAAAGTGTTGACAAGTGCATAGAGGATCTCAATGAGGCCTACAAAGACATCTTAGAGCTTGGCACTGCCAGCAATAAAGTCCCAAATGGTTCGGTTCAAATTCCAGAGCGTATTAAAATCCGACTGACATCAGAACCTCTCAACAAGCCCAGCAGCCTTAGACGCAGTGCAGTTAGCTGGTCTGTTGACCCAGAATACCGAGAAGTGAAGAGCGCCTTCTCTAGACCTGCAACAAAGTCGGTAACGTTCAGCAAACAGCTTAGAGAGGAACTCCCAGTCCCACCCCGGGAGACAGGATTCAGAGAATACAGGGTTGTTGCACATCTTTCCCGAAGACGGAGCAATGATGGCAGGACAGTTAAGCTAGACCTGCCTGATGAGCCTATCGAGACGCCACTTTGTGACTTCAGTCCAATGACGCACAACACTGCAGCGGAGGTGCCGTGGGCGGATAGGCAGCCCATGCAAGATGCCTCTACGCTTACCAGTCCTCCAGATTATGAGGACATATGTCAGACTTTACGTCAATCTAAAGACTCTGCAGATGGAAACAGAGTGTCCACTGGTCAATCGAGACCTAATGACACAGAGCCTCTCAGTGGCGAATCTGAAGAGGAATGCCCTATTTGTAAAAGAGAGCTTGAGAATCAAATGAGACAGGGTCCGTTGCCTCCACTTCATGAGGAGAACAGCTCAGACAGCTCTGCAAATCAAAATGGCAGCCCACCACAATGTTCTACCTTAGAAAGTCCAGGAAAGGACTCAAACATTGAGGAGCCAAAAGACTTGAGTTCCAATCAGCCAGGGACTGACCTTAATCCTGAAGCACTGGAGCAGCAGTCAGTGACGCAAGACGCTAATGCTGGTGAGAAAGGTGGAGATGCTCAGGCAGAAAACTCAGGCACAGTTGATCCTGCTGAGGGCAAACCAGAAAATGAAGCTAATGATGATCCTTCCTCTGCATCTGCAGTGTTACAAACTGATCCGCCTGCAGACTTACAAGTGACTGAGGAACAGCATGCTAATGAAATTGTAGCTACAAAAGTAGAGTTAAAAGAAGAGAAAGAGAAAGCTATTTCAGGAAAAACACCTGAAGTCAAAAAGAAAATGGTGGTGAAAGGTGAGAGACAAAACAATACATTGCCTAGAGAAAAGAAGGCGCAAGAGAAAAAGTCAGTGTCTGTCCCAGAACTTCGCATTGGTCTACGAAGTCACCTGGGGCGGGACCATCCAGGGTTACCTGAGTTTCCGCCAGATAGACTGCCACTTTCAGTTCCTCCAAACCTAGACCGTAGATTATCACTAAGCTTGGAGGGGGAGAGGCGGACCAAGGGCCCCTCCCAGCGAATTGAAGCATTGCAGAACAAACTGGCTATTTCTCCAGGTCATGTGCCGGTTGAAAGACTTGCTAGGATGAGGGAGGTGGATGTTATATGTCGGGTGAGACGCCTGAGCATCCGGAGTACTGACTCTGGGGAGGGGGAAGCAGAAGGAGAGGGCAAGGAAGACCACGGGGAGGAGCTCCACCGAGTACCACAGGAGGGCAAGGAGAACAATCAAGAGGTCACACATTCAGAGCAGGGAGCTGAGGAGTCAGTGTTGCAAGATGGACAGAAATCATCTCTCTCAGGTGAGAATAAAAATAGCTCTAAGTGACTTATAAATACCCACATAAATACCCATTCGTAAATTGTGATACACTGCAAAAACACAAAATCTTATCAAGCATTTTTGGTCTATATTCTAGTGCAAATATCTTAGTTCACTTGAAATATGACAAAACTAATTTATAAGTAATGTTTATATTGATGAAAAGGTTCTAGTTCCACTGGCAGGTTATTTTACTTAAGGGAAAAATATCTCATTATAAGTTAAATAATCTGCCAGTGAAACTAGTACTTTTTCATCACTATTAAGTAATTTTTGATTTTAAAAAATATTTTTGGTCTAGATTCTAGTGCAAACATCTTAATTCACTAGAAATAAGACAAAACTAACTTATAAGTAACTATCCAACAAATACAGGACTTGTTTTAAGTCAATAATGGCTTAATACTAATGAAAAAGTGCTACTTCCTACTTCTTGCTGAAAAGTTACTTGTACGTTAGTTTGTTTTTATTTCAAGTGTACTACAATATTTGCACTAGAAACTAGGCCTAAATACTTGGTAAGCTTTTATGTTTTTGCAGCGTAATTTGAGTGAGTAAATACATATTTCTCCTCCTTCCTCTAACTCCCAGAAACCCCTGATCCCAGCCGAGAGGGGACAAAGTAGGAAAAAAACTGCGTCCATCGTTTCCATCTGAGGTTTTTAGCTCCAACACTGTGACCTGGCTGCCTACTAGAATGCCTTCATCTCATCTCAACACTGAAATGGCCTTCTTGTCCGACAAGAGCATTGTGTACACCTTCACCTCCGGCGCTGCATTGACTACTATGAGTGCTGTTCCACTGCCAAAGGGAGGTGCCCTGCACACCTGCGGGGCAACTTCCACTCCAGATCCCTCCCCAGCCTTCCTAAGCTGACTTCCCACCTCCCCATCTGCCCTCCACTCTCAACCCCATCCTCCTATAGCGTTTCTACTAGTTAGTCTTCTCGTAGCGGCTTGTCCTTTTCTATTCTATCCTCTCTCGATGCTTTTCTCATTAGCAAACATTATGCAATTCTGTCATGCATACCAGAGCTTCTAAAGTGCGACTAGTGAAAAAGACTTTTCGCATTCTGAACAAAGGTTTTTGTTTACCGGGGAGCAGTTTAAGGATATGAATGTAAGTGTTTATGTTAAAGCCAACATAGACGTAGAAGGGTTATTTTCTCAAACCTCTTTCTGTTGCATTTAAACTACACCAAAATAAACTAAGATTGTGGTCAGGTGACAGCTGTTTTTAGAACTGGACATCACTGTCTTTGGCTCAAGAACTGTTTTGCTTTTCAGAAGAGATAAATGCGCCTTTCTTCGTTTTTTTTTTTAAGATTTAAAGACATTATGCCCGCTCTCATTGCTTTTCTACACACTGCAACCTTAACCCATAGATCTCTTCAGTGAAGAGTTACTCTACATTACATGACATGAAGGATCAGTTGTCCAAATATTTGTCACATTGGTTCTACGCGGGACAGGAAGAGTTGCCTTTCTTAACCACCTTTGTAAATCCTGGTCGGATCAGGGGAAGTCTTTAAATTCAACCTGATCAATTCAGTGTAAAGTTCAAATTTCCAGGTAATTTCAGGAAGCAATAAAGGCACAGATAGAGTTGGTGATTTCGGAAAACATTAGAAGTGAACGTAGGGATTTAGAGCAAAAAAACAAAAAACAAAACAAAAAACAAAAACAAGGAAAAGTGGAAAAAAAGATATATAGAGCAATATTGTTGTATTAACAGCCCAGTGGTGTAGTGGAGCTACCTGTAGGAACCATCGTCAGAAGTTTTAATGTGAACACGTCATCCAGATCATATTACAGGGAAATGGAGTCATGTCAGGGTATATGGGCGCTTAACATAGGGTGGGTGCTTTTCTTCATGATATATATCTATCTTCATACATCTGTGAAACAACATTTCACTGAATATTTATTTTTTTTAATCATCAACTTGGTAATCGGTTTGCATAATTGTACAAAATAAAGTATATTTTAAATATTTTAAGATAAATTTTGTATTTAACCATGAAATTTTATTTCTCCGCGCTGATATCAAGCTAAAACTGTCATATCTATGTATAGTATCATATTGAGAATATATGTAATTTTCTAGTGCTTTAAAAAGAAAACCTATCATTTCAGAAGGATGACCCTGTTGTGTGCCTTGATCACACGATTTGGATTCAGTGAGTGATAAGGTTCATCACTGCAAGGTTTAACAGGACAGAAACTTTCTGATTGTGCCATTATTTAAGATTTGATAGTGTTTTTTCATACGCTAACAAAGTCAATGTTGGACGCTCTTTGTGATATTTGACTCATTATCCCATCAAAGTTGTATTTCCTACGTTGGTGGTCAAACATGCCCTGTGTCTTTATATCTTTGTCTTTGTATGTCTTCCGATTCATGTACTGTTGCGTTGTCGCTCCTCAAAACATGTTAAGAAATAAAATTTGGATTTCTTTTGTTTCTTCTCCCCCTCCCCACCCGTCCTTATTTCCCTCTATTTCCTAAGTACTCTGTCTTTCTTTCATTGTTCCTCCCATCACACGGTGTTTTCTTTTAGTGTGAAAATGTTCTGCTATCACCGGCATCTATTGCACTACAGGATACAATGCAATATGCTACTTTAGGCCGCATATCTGCAAAACGTGCAGGCTGAAATTCTGCCATATTTAGGATTTTAGACCAATTTTGATCAAAAGTAAATTTGCAGTTATGTGGTTTTTCTACATCAGCACTATTGCACTGTTGTGACTCTATTATCACCAGAACTGTAGTTTAAATCACTCATCTGTTAACACCTAATCGTTATGTAGCATTTTACAGCTGTAGCATTGGATCAACTCAGAACCTTGTCTTGGTATTTGGACCATTTCTTGTAAATTTGGACCGCTCATGTCGCCTTATTACGTGTGCATTACATTGTACTCCAGAGAAATGCCAAATATTAACGTACTAAGCACTGTTCACGCCGTAGATTTTAATTTAAAATGTTTTTTTTTTTGTTTTTTTTACAAAATGACTCACTGACCTGCCGCTCCTCTGACTGGAGCAGTAAAGTAGCATTGTGAGCACTTCTGCTCTTCGGACGCTTTTAACCACATCATAGAATCAAAACTGTGAAACCCAAATAAAACTGAGAGTTTAACTTTAAAAAGGTTCAGGATAAAATATATTGCTTGAAGTTTATATTCAGTATACCAGGGAGGACAAGCTGGCTCACCTATATCTACTAACATAATTCATCTTTGATTCATTTCGGACACTGATAGGCCTTTGCTTTGGTCGGATGCTAAAACTGCCCCAAACAACATTTTAATTATTTGTCTACATACACCCTCTCTCCAATTGGCATGTCAGGTACACTTGAACATAGTGTCATTTGACGTTTTGTACTGCAGGTTATGTGCAGACATGAAGTAATTATGCACACTTGTAATATTTTCTATTTTCATATGAGATTTAAGTGCTTTTTGTACTCACCGACATCTTTTTTTCTTCCTTGCATGGAATGCAAGAGAGTGGAGAAAAAAAAATGTTTTTCATAAAAGTATATTTGCATTTGGTACTCTTAATAGTGAAACCGGTGGGCAAGACATCATGTTTCATAATTTCATTTACAAAACTATGCCAAGTATTTAAAAGCTATTTTTAGAGTAAATCAAAACAGAGCTCATTCATTTTCCTTTGTTCCTTTAAGACATGCCTTTATCTTTGTATCTATAAATACAAGCATAATCCATAGTCATACGATTGTGCTACTGTTGTATGATACTGCAGTCTGATTCATAAATAAACTCTTTGCATGAAACTTTTTTGTTTGTGGTTAATTTTTGCTTTGTATAGTTTGAATCAAAAGTTTGCACACACTCATCCTGGGCATAAGTTTAACATTAATTTGGGGCTTTTTACTATTTGTTTGGGGGGGGTTCTTTTTCCACAGTGCCAAATATTTCAACTTATGTGTTTGAAAAAGTATTTGTCACATTTAAATGTTTCAGATCATCAACTAAATGTTTATGTCAGATGGGAATAATTTGTGCAAATGCACAATGAAGTTTTTAAATGATCAGTTTACATGACAAAGGTTAAAAAAAATCAGACTAACCTTTCCCTAGGTGAGAAGTTTTTGCACCTTAACAGGTTTTGTCATATTTTGTGGGAAGGACTGTTTCCACTACCTTGCAATGTTTCTTTCACATTGCATCACTGTGCAGGATGTGTCTTTCTGTGGAATATTCAAAATCTGTTTTTCATCATTTGGAGTTCTGATTTGCCTTTTGAATACATTTCATGAAATATTTTGTTTATTTCTGGCCTTCATTCTGATATTAGGCAAAAAGTATCTAAATAAAACCTGACAAATGATCCCCCCGCCTAATATCTGCTGGATCAAAGGCTAAAACACCTGGCACAAGCTGCTGTCCTTTCAAGCTTTATTCCAGGATGTGCCCCAGTTTCTTGACCTGTTTCTGATGTTCTACCTGCACTGAGATTTTTGAATTACACTAGCTCTGCTACCCCCAGTTTTCTGTTATTTCTGTAAATATTCCAACTTTTTAAACTACAAACTGACAGTAAAATGTGCAAAAACTGTGAATCTTTGGCTTTAAAATTTTTTTTTTTTTACATATGATAGATTAGTTGACCTTTTCCACTAATATTTATGACGTTGAAACTTATTCTTATATACATAATCCACACTCTCATGGATTATTTCAACCTTATTCTATTTCAGAAAAAGACTTTCAGACATTTTGGCAGAAATGTTGACATTGTAGCACTCAGTGCGATTATGTCAAGGATGATATAAATTGATAAACTTCTAATATTCAAGATTATTGTAAAACCAGGTCATTCCAGGGGTCACACAATTCCTCCTGCCTCCATATTTGTCTCTCTCCTTCTTTTTTTTTGCAATTGTCTTCTCAGTCTGAAAGAATGAGCTTTTGTTCTGCAGACCTCATTAACATCCACTCCTTCATATCCAAAACTCACAGCAAAATCATTGCCTAGCAACAGAGATGAGAGTCAATAACTTGGCATAAAAGACAATAAAGACTCATCCCCCTTTAAAAAAAATACTTTTCAGTTTGTCTTATTATTTTTGAAAATTTCCTCCTCATCCAAATTGAATACAAACATAACCGTTTAACAAATACTACATAACAGAGAAATTAGAAATGAGAAATGTACTCCTGAAAACACAAGGTTACACTGCTAAAACACAAAATATTAGCAAATATTTTTGTCTATTTTCTAATAAGAAAATATCTTATTAGGCCTGAAATAAGACAAAATTAACTCACAACTAACTTTTTAGCAAGCTATAGGAGTTTGTTGTAAGTGAATAATCCTTTAATATTAATGTAAAAAGTACCTACTCCACTGATAATCTACCACTTTTCACAAATATTAAGGAATTATTCACTTAAAACAAACTCCTGTATCTTTCTGAAAAGTTTTTTGCAAGTTAGTTTTGTCTTATTTCAAGTGAACTAAGACATTTGCCCTAGAAGCTAGTCAAAAATACTTGATTATGTTTTAATAAGTACGTGGCTTTTAAAGGTAGGCAATCTACTGCAGTTCTGTTGTAATGCCATAAGAGGGAGACAAAACACAAATAAACAGAAGTCAAAACCTTATTTTTATCATTCCTCTGAGCAACGAAGGCGATAAGAAAGTCAAGACACCCGCGAATAATGATCTATGTAATTGTAATGTACAGAGATAGTTACTGTACACTCACTGGCTGCTTTATTAGGTACACTTTGTTTGTAGAAGGCTCGGCTTCATTTAAGGGCGTCTTAAAATGAGTCCGTTTGGGGTTTAACTGTGAAGGCCACCAGTGAGAAAAATTTAAGATTATTTGAGATCTTTTTGGTGTTTATCCTGCTGGACGTAACCATCAGAAAATTTTTCATTGTGAGAAAATCATGTCAGTAATAATTTTACACTGATTAAAAATACAAAATTTCACAAGGAAATTTGTACTATTGTTGAGCCACAGTAATGGGATACAACCCCCCCACTCCCACCCGTGCACATAGGTAGAACGTTTAAAATAGCATTTTAACAATCACATCAAAGTAGATTTATCTGTGTACTGTCAAATTACAAAAGAATGTTTAACATCATTATTATTTTTTTAATTTCAAGAAGTACCTGTCAATGGACCTTAAGAAGCTCCGCCCACAACCGACCCACGTGACTGCAAGTCTCAAACAAAGCCTCGCAGCGCGTTGTTTCTATGTAAACATGACTGATTGGTGCATCATTTCTACCGGATTTTCACAATATATCAGCTACTACAATGGACAGAGGAACTAACAAGTTCATGTCATCATCTGGGAGGAGGTTACTGGTTTCTCAGTCACAAGCTGGTTGCAAACCTGAGGCCAGCAGGTGTCAGTCAGTTATGGTAGATCTGAACTTTGACCTCAATATGAGAAGCTACAGACTGATAGGAGGAACCAAAGAGCTCTGTAAAGGTAAAGGCAAATCTTCTGAAGTTGGGATATAATTAATTTAATTTCACATAATTACCACGGTAGTAGCCATTTGTTTGTTAAAATTTTATGAAATATATTTGTTCGAGGTAATTAGTCCAACGTTTAGAAACTACAGCGGCTGTAATGAGCCACAGCAAAGGTAAACAAAGGTAAAATAACCTGAACAGGTGATCAACTCAAAACCACTCCTACCTTTTTACTCTCTCTCTCTTTGTAGTTTAAGCACACCTGTTACCGTGGCAACCGCCTGCGCCCTGCAAGACGAGCAAAGATTACGTTAAAAACACAACATTCAGTCCGTTATGATATCAAGTTTCCAGGCTTGATATTTATTTCTCAATTATTAATCAGCGCTTCCCTGAACACAGCGATGGTTGATTGACTAGCTGTACTTGGTGCTAACGTGGCTAACAGGAGTAACAGTTTAGTCCAAAGCCTTTTCTGCTAAAATAAAATCTTTAGTGTATGTCAGATACAGACACATTGCATATTGATCTGTTTAGCTAACGTAAGACTGTGTAGCAGACAGGCTTCAGGGTGTAGAAGTTGTATCAGTTCTGCCATTATGCTGTACTTAGCTAACGGGAAGCTAAGTGTGTTTGTGAGACGGCCACGCACGTGACCACGTAGAATGGGCATCAGCCAATGAAAAGCGGCCCCTGTGGTAAGGTCCATTGACGTCATGCCACCTGTCAATCATTCTAGGTGGTTTGTCAGCAGCTGACCAATGGGTTGGAGCTATTTGTACCGAAGAACACGCCCCTTAGCCGGAGGAACTGAATCTCCGTCAACATGACGGGGTTCAACATGCTAATGCGCTGCGGTCACAGAAATTTTGAGACAAATAATAGGAAATCATGGTCCAACATTGTCAGTAGGATGCAATCTGGACAATATCGTTAACAATATCGTTAACAGCGGAATATAATGTATTACATTTCCAAAACCTGAAGGAGTCTGCAACAATGCAAGAAATGGATCAAAGCCAGCAGCCTTTTCATGTCAAGTTGAATGTAACTGTAATCAACCTTCGTCTGCACAAAGGTAAATTTTTTTTGTCATGACATTGGTAGTCAAATCAAAGATCAATAAGGTAGTTATGCTTGATTTTATTCCAATGGTAGTTCTATGGTGGCATGAAAAAATGTGCTGCAGTAACTGCGGCTTTTACATGTAAGCACCTTTTAATGCTTCTGTTTATTTTTAAGCATTTTCCTGAAGGCAGATTTTCACAAGCCAGTATTATTTAAGTCACTACTCACCCGTTTTGTACCTGCAAAACTTTTGCATCCAACACAGCATTCACACTCCCATCCAATGAGACTGTGCTGCTCATTCTTCCTCTGGCTACGGAAGGTTTGGGCTTTAACATTGATTTCTTGTTGTTTCCTGCAAATAACCTTACAGACTTGATGTACGACTGGTTGGAGAATTTTATTGCCTTTTGTATTTGCCTCAGTGTTGGCTTATAAGGCAAAAATTACTTTAAAAAATGTCTGTGGTAACACATTGAGTTCCACTGCTTCTGCCATTACAACACTTTTTGTTGCTCAGACATGAATATGGTTTGTCGGAGGCTTGCTCTACTTCTTCTTCTTTATGGCAGTTAGCAAGCAACGCTTACATGTACATGACTGTCATCTACTAGAATGGAGTGTGGACCAGGATGGTAAACATATATTACACAGATTTTAAAACTTAAAAAAGAAAACCGCAAGATTCAGAAGTGGAACGTTTGTCCAAAATGTCTTGCATATTCAACTGTAATTTATTGTTTTGTGATCCCTGTACCAGTTCCCTTCTCTCAATAGAATATTTGTTTTGCTGTTTTTTCTTGAAAACAAAAATCACATCTTCCTATAGGATAATTTTTCAATACATTCTGCCACAACCGGCCCTTTGAGGACATTTGTGATCTTGATATGACTCAAAATAAAAATTAGTTAGTCACCCCTGCTTTAGGTGGTCCACTCCTAAACAAAAACCATCATTGAACCACTTTTTTTTTTTTTGCAAAACCATGCAAAGCAGAAAGCTTTAAAGTTTTGCCGTTGCGCTGCAGGAGCTCAGTTGTGTTGGTTTGAGCAGCTGATTCGATCCCCCTGCGCTGGAGGTCTGATGCTTCCTGGCTATTTATGGCAGCTGCTCCTCCATTGCGCCTGCTCCCTTCACTCCATACATGGTTGCTGTGGGATGAGGTTACCACAACAATTTTGGGACACGCGCCCAAACCTCTTGGAAGTGTGTTACATCCATCTAAACGCCATCAGAGCAGGATAACAAAACTTCTTCTGCAGGAAGGGGCAACATCAGGACAACTATTTCTACTTTTTGGAGTAGTTTGAGGATTTAATTCCAGCATCTTTCTTTTTTTTTTCTTTCACTTCAGCACTCTCCTGTTAACCCCGCTCCTGTTTGTTTCATTTGCCTCTCCCTTCTTCATTTTCTCCGCTTGGCTGTTCCTGGACAGATTTATTTCTCCCGGTGCCACAGAGCGCTGGAGGGAAAGCACCCAGGCTATATTTGTCAGCCGCTGTGGTTGGACCTTCTTCATGGTGGATGACCCAGGATTCTTCATTTGTGGTTTTCTGCTCACACCTGCAGCTCCTGACTCCTCACCATCCCACTGAGGAACTAAGGGTCTATTCGGTTTTGAGGACAAATGAACTCCCTTTATTATTGAAGGAATATCTACTCGTAAGTATTTTCTTTTGTTTGTTTGAAATTTTTCACATGCAAAGTGACCTAACATTTAGTTCAAATCATCAGTTGCATCTTTTTCTCACATGTTTATAGAAAATATTACAAATTTAAAAAGACATTTAATATCTGAAAAATACTCAAGTCATAAAGAACAATTTTCTAATGGGCATAATTGACAAAACAAAGTTTGAATCACTTTAACAAGACAAGAATTTGACAACGTGAATAAAAAATCTTAACATACAATCTGTAAATTTACACTGAAATCAGTAAGTGGGCAATTTTATAGTCCCTCCTAACATGTTGGCAAACTTTAGCTGTGTTAAGTTTAACTTTGTGTCCCAACCGAGTTTTCCTCTCCTCGTGTCTCAAGTGACCACGGAGGTATTAGCATTCCAAGCTGCAGATTATAGTCTATTGGCGGTATGCGGGTGCAGCTGATCTTACGGGGTGTGTGTGTTTGCATGTGTGTGTGTGCTCGCCTTCCATGTTGTTCCAACATCATTTCCCCACAGTTTTGTTTTTGTAGTGTACGTATGACTGTTCGCTGCTCGGTCATTGGTTGCTGAGTAGCACCTGCTGTTTCCCATCAAAAACAGGAGGACAAGTTTACAGGCTGGCTCCACACTTGACTCTCTGTCACTGAATGCCCCTTACATGAGATCTGCACGCGCTGCAGACATATGCTCTTTAAACCTATGAGCCCCAAACCATCAAGGCAGATCGCATAAATGCTCGAGTTCTTTTGACAATGAACTATTAACTACTATTAAATTTGACTAGATGGTTTAGGCATAGATCAATTAAAAAGGTTTTAAATTGTTTAAAGAAACATCCATCCATTGTCTGTTCACCCTTGTCCCTAATGGGGTCTGGAGGGTTGCTGGTGTCTATCTCCAGCTACGTTCCGGGTGAGAGACAGGGTACACCCTGGACAGGTCGCCAGTCTGTCACAAGGCAACACAGAGACATACAGGATAAACAACCATTCACACACACCTAGGGATAATTTAGAGAGACCAATTAACCTGACTGTGGGAGAAAACCAGAGAACCCGGAGAGAACCCATGCATGCACAGGGAGAACATGCAAACTCCATACAGAAAGACCCCAGGCCAGGAATCGAACCCAGGACCTTGTTGCAAGGCAACAGTGCTACCAACTGCGCCACTGTGCAGCGCTGTTTAAAGAAACAATAGTATATAAATGTTTTTCTTTTTAGCTTTGCATAATGTTATAATGTTATTCCCTAATCAAAACCATAATTAGAGCATTGCCTTGATTCTTTCCTGAATATTTGCGAAATCCTTTTAATCTCCATTCAGCTTTGAAAAACACCTAGATGGACCTAATTCCACGTAAGAGACACAGCTGCTACCTGGAGCTGCAGTTCAGCTCCTTCAGACTAGCCAGTGGCAATTAGCAAACACCTGGTGGAGCTGCGCTGAACTGCTGAATCAGTTTACGGGCTACTTCTCAGTGCAACACTAGTAAAAATGTGGTTAAAAGGTTAATAAAGGAGAGATGTTGTGATTACTCCCTGAAGGCGGAGTTTCAGAAAGAGTAGAAGTTTTTAAAGAGACAGAGACCCAATTTCAAGGCGTTAAATTCTTAAGTAAAATTTCTTTTAAGTCATATTTGATGTACATAGCATTTTTTACAACTGAAGTTAACACTTGATTGTGCTATCAAATGGCACTATGTGTCTGGAAAACACATTACTGCCCATTTAAAATTCAAGATTTTAAGGAATTTGTACGTTTCATTTGTAAGAGTGGAAAGAATAAACTTCATTGGTTGATTGTTCTGTTACCGCTTACAATATGATGCTACAAGTTTAATCTTTTCTTTGTGTGTGAGCTCAGTGTTTTCACATATACAGGTATGTCTCAGCAAATTGTTGATTGCTACAAAATACAAAATGTTTATTGCTTGCTTTATAGTGGGATAAAGCACTTTAAGCTTCCTTGTTACAAATACAAATCTGTATTGTATTGATGTTAGTGGTGGCGATGGTGTCAACAGGAATAGTGGCCTCAAATTAAATTCTGTTTTAGGCACCGTACAACTTTTGGCTGGCCCTGCATATACAATTAAATGCAAGCTTTTCTTGTAAGATTTAGTTAAACTCATAATCTGCTTTGTAGAACAGGAAATCTGGACAATAAGCTTTGTTCTGTGTGGCTGACTTTTGGAAAATAAGTTTGCTTTTACATCAGAAGGTATGCTGAGACTAATATCATCAATCATTGGTCGATTTAGTAATTTCTTCATGTTTAGACTGTAAATCTTTTTACTATCTTCATTATAAATGTAGTAAATACGCAATTTCTCATTTATTCTCCATGTCCAACACCATTATCCCAATTTCTTTGTTTGTATACGAGGCATATATGACACGATACAGACCTGTACCGTCATGTTTTGATAATCGGAAAGCAATGCATCATTTATCAGGAGACTCCAGCAGGGAGGAGTGAATAATGAATCTGGAAAGTATTTATGTTATTTGCCAACCGCCATGAAAAAATACAAGTTGTAAAAAAAAAATGAAAACAGACAGGATATAAGTGAATAATTATTCATACATAAGTTAAACTTATTGGAAACAAAATCAAATACTACTTTATTATATTTGATAGGACAAACAAAGAAAATTTTCATGGTCTTAAAATACATTGTTTGGACAAATTAGATATATTGAAATGTGAATGTTGGTATAAAACAAGGCACTGAAAGTTTTAACATACAAAATATATTTATTTTTTAATAGAATGGTGTTTGTGGTTCATTGAAATAGTAAAGGATGTGTTTCTAACACTGAATATATTCATTGAATAATGCCATAATCTTATCAAAAAGACAAAACTATTTTTTACAATTTACTCTAAAATCAAATCTGTTTTAATAAGGAACAGACAAATCTTGAAACAACCTGGCATGAAGTAAAGTTACTTTTCCTCTCTTTCTGTTTTTCTCTGGGCGTTTGCTGTGCACAACTCAGCACCAGCTTCTGTGTTCATCAACGTCCATATAAGAGCAGAGCATGTAGATTTCTGCACTGAGTGTTGATGTTTGGCAGACAAGAGAAAGGCAGATCTGGATCCAAGCAGGGAATTCCAGAGTAAATATTTAAGGAAGGAGTCAGGATGAAGGTCCAGCTGTGCAGCGTCAGGCTCACACTTGACCCCCAAAGTCTCAAAGTCTGCAGTTTCCTCATTCATATGTGTTTATATTTCTGCAAGCATATCAGTGCCAGTGTGTTAAAACCTGATTCTGCAAATATCATCTTGGTAATCTCATAGGATGTGCAGAGAAATATGAAGCTAATTTGTTCAAGAAGCGGCAATTACTCTAACAGCAAACATCCCCAAAATATCACAAAACGTAAAAAACACAACTCTCTGATGATAGAAAAATAAATATCAATAAAAATGGCTTTTCTTTCTCTAATCTTGTAATATCCAACAATTTTTAAAGCATTACTTCACTGCTAGCCTGTTAGTAAAAGTAGAGACCATAAAACAAGTATTAGGTCATTTGTCATTTCCATGACAAATGTGGACAAAACCTTGTCAATATTTCGCGAATGTCTTGAAAAATTGCAGCATTTCAATTAAATAAGAAATGTATATAAGTTTGTTTAAAAGTCATTATGAAGACATGCTGCGCCATGATCCTCTACTTCCTGTCATCTTCTTCTTCGTGGTTTACGTTAGTGGTGACATCTGGTTGTTGATCATGTAAATTGCTATTAATTCCTTTTATATATTGTAACTATATAAAATGATATATTTTAAATGCCATTTAAAATATTTAAAATGACATTTAAAATGACAGGAGTAATACTGTGGAGGTGAACCCACTGACTCTGGCAGATGATGCAGGCTCAACACAGAGTGAACCCGCGCAGTTTGCCACGTCTTGGTCCGGATCATCGTCTCCTGTTTGTGATGCCTTTACTCACCCTCTCTCCTGCACTAACTGCCCCTCCACCTCTCCTTCATCTGCCTGCGCTCCCTGCAGACGTCCCTAATAAGGCAACATGTGTTGTGAGTGGCTGCCTCAGAGAGAGGTCGCTCCGTGTTTACCAGAGGACCGTCTCCACGCCTTCGTCTCTGTCTTGTTTTCTTTCCCACTCTCCTTCGCATTCCCCCTGTCTTTAAACTCGTCATCCATCTTACAACTCCCACTCGTTCCTCCAAACACTCTCTGTCTTCCCTTGATTTTTTTTTTTTTTTTTTAGTTGTCCAAAGCAGACCAGAGTGTCACATCATAAGACTTCTTGGATGTAAACAACACTGGCCTTCCAAGTGACTAAATTTAAAATGGACTGTGAGGACAACATGATAAGCAGACTCTTATTCAGAGTATTAGATTTTAGCTAGGGCTGGACGATAAATTAATAACAATATATATCGCCATAGATACATGATCAATATCAGATAGAACATTCACTATTCAATAATGTAAAATATTCACAGAACATAGCGATCCAAAACCACACAGCATTCTGGGAGATGCAGCTAAACTCACTAACTCATTGGTTACCTAGCAACATTTCCTTCATTCTTTGGTTACCTAGCAACAACCTGTTGAGTAACTTGCGCAGCAGCAGTTTAAGGTTTCACCACTGTGCCTAATAACTGATTAAAAATAAACAACAGAGTGAAGAGAAAACTGTGGATAAAACAACGCAAAACATCTTGCCGTATTTCAGATAATTGGAACAAAAAACTAATCAGTAATTATTGATATCGACTGATATGAAACGCTTATATCATGATCAGTTTTTCAGCTATATCATCCAGCCCTAATTTTTGCTTTTCAAATGTGCAAAATTAATGGTTACCTCTTGATTTGAGTAGAAATACTAATGATTTACCCACAATTATACGACATATGTTCCGTCTGAAGCTAAAGCTGTAGTATTTTGAGGCAAACCTCATAGCTCCATGGTGAGTGTTGCCAGATTGGGTGGGTTTCTGCCCAATTGGGCTGCTTTTAAACGCCTATGGTTGGAAAAGTCAGTTTTGGGTGGGTGTTAAAAATTTGGCTGCTTTACCACATTTGGCAAGTTTTTAGAAAGTGTTCAGAGGAACATTTTATTTCCCATAATAGTTATCATTGAAAGTACAAAGGTTTCAACAAAATGCTGTGTTATTTTACTGATCTCATTAATTTATTTTGAAGTATCCAGAATATGCCGAATGTGATATAATCTATGATTAGTCATTGGTTCACCAATTGTTAGTAGGGGTGTAGCGATACAATAATCTCACGATACGATATATGATATTCTGATCACGATACAATATATATCACAATATTTGGCAAACGATACAATCCGATGCTCTTTTACGATTTTCTGAAAGATTTTAGAAGGACAGAGTGATTTTAGAGACATTTTGAGTTCCATAGACTTTGATTTAATTGTAGACTGTAGACTCATAGATGCAAAATGAATCATAGATGCAGTGAGAAAATTTTGTTTCTGTCATTTAATTCATGTGGAATTCATATAAAACTCAAAGTTTCAACAGTGATCCAGGAGCTGAGTGAGGAGATTATCAGCCTCTGTAGACTCTCAATATGCAAATAATTGCACCTATGTTTTTCTTTTGGACATACTGTGGCTGCGTTTTGGAGTAAAAAAAAAGTCTTTTGGACTATAGGGGAAAGGCTTTTCTACCTTGGCTCCTAGAGTTAGCCGTGGCTGTAAGCTGTTTACTACTAACTGCCTCACCCCGTAGTGATCGACTTGCTGCTGCGCAGCGCCGTCATTCCCCTGCTTGGATCTCCGAGTAGCTGCCTCTCAGATTGCCAGGATCTCATCATACTCTCAGTCTCTGATACTCTTTGTCAGTTGCTAATAAGAATGATCGATCCGCCATCGTCATCATGGCAATCCTCACTGCGCCCAGACTGCGGCTGCGGGTTTCCCCTCTTCGTTTTCCAGCTCAAAACAGAGCGCCACCGCATGCAGGTGTTCATTCTTCAGGTAATCCTCTATATACAGAACAGAAACCACTAAGCTAAAAACAAATTACGAAGTGGATGCCACTAGTCGCTCCGATATACAAACTTTGCATTAATTTCGCGATCTCACTTCTTTTGCCGCCGCTCCGTTCGCGCCACTACTCCGTTCAGCTTCTCTTTCACGGTTACTTCGTTTCTTGGCAACAAAATACAGCCCATAGTTACATATTGAAGAATTTGAGATTTCCAAAAACAAAGGAATCTGATGTTGCATTTCGTTTTTTACGTTTGGAAGCTCATTCCCTTTCACCTAACCGGAAAAGCCGGTTTTTGACATTTCTCTGACATTCTGAAAAATATGGTTTACTTATTTTAGCATAACTCTGGTTTTACTTGGCCTATTAACACAATTTAAAAACTGGTGTGTAGTTTATAATGTGCACTTTAAGCACAAGTTGAAAGTGAGACTAGGGGAGGCGGAGTCTTGCTGCTACGTCGTCACCAATCAGACATGTTAAAAAGACGGAATAAGCCTATGGGCTCCTATGGTTTAACGTATCGATACTTGCGGTTGAAAAATCGATACTTTCCGAGGGGGGGAAATCGATAAATATTGTAGAATTGATATAATCATACAGCCCTAATTGTTAGTATGTAGTTGAAGTGGAAAACAGAAATCTGAGGGCAACGTCATAATATAGTAACGGAAAACCAAATATGGCTTGAATTGTCACAAATCTATAAATGTGGTCGATGAAACAAGATTTGGACTGTTTTTTTATTTTCTTTTTTTTGGAGTTGAGTGTGTTTCACTTTGTGCTTGGGCTGAAAAATGGCAGATTTGGCAACCCGGTCCACAGTCTGTACTTATAGCCAGTAGGTTTCTGTTCCAAGACCGAAACTATCCCAAACATTTAAGTGTCTGAGCACGGGATGTGCAAACAAGTCATTCTCCTGTCAATGAAAGCCAACACCCAGGACATCCTGTAGCCGTCACAAGATGAAGCATGCTTACAAACACATGCATGACTTCCTTAGATCATTGAGTGTGACCCACAAAGTTCAGCACCCTTCAGAATTACAGTTGATTTTGGACTTTTTCCAGTAGTCGCCACAGCCACGTGCTTTTTAGTTTTGGTTTGTCACTGTGTATTATATTCACTCTGAACCTTTCAATGAGCATCACTTGACTTCTTTCAATCAATATCAAATATATTGATTAATGTTCCAGTTATTATGAATCAAATACAACTCTAAACAGTTGGGCTTTTAGCCTTGACTTAAAGGAACTCAGTGTTTCAGCAGGTTTGCAGTTTTTGGAAGTTTGTTCCAGATTAAAGGAGCAGAAAAACTGAATGCTGTTTCTCCATGTTTGGTTCCGAGGATGCAGAGCAGACCAGAACCAGAAGGCCTGAGCGGTCTGGAAAGTTGAAACAACATCAAATATTTAATGTATTTTGGTGCTAAGCTGTTTAGTGATTTATAAACTAACAGAAATATCTTAGACAGTGTAAGGACTTTAGAATTGGTTGCGTCCTTTTGTTTTTAATTAATTTTTGTTTAATATCGTCTTTTGAAGATATTATAATTTATTTCATTTGCATTCTTAGTTTTGCAATCAGGGCTGCTTTAGTTTTAATTTTCACTTCCATTTCATTTGGCTCTACAAAGAAAATTTGAAACTCATTTTCCTGAACCTTTTTACACTGAAGAAAATTTATATTCACAATAAGTTGAAAGTTTTTATTTAATTAGGTCCATTTGCTAGTTAAATTATAAAAACTTGCTAAAATGCCACTGTATCCCAGAGGCAACAACCAAACAATTGTGGACAATTTCAGTCTCGGGGAAAACAGTGAACCAATCTGAAAACCTCCATGGTAGCATGAAATTTTCATAGCATATACTTATTGTTAATCATTCTAATTTAGTGCTATGTACTCCATAAACTAATGTTACAGTCAACTTTTCCTGTTATTTGCTCATATTTTTTGCAGATTTTCCTCCATTTACAGAATAAATCCAGTCACATTCTGCATCCGTTTTAGAAAGAATAGGGAGGAAATTATATTTCTAGGAATCTATATATGAATTCAGATGTGCTGCAGAAATGCTTGGAACCCAGTGAGAACAATATGGATGACGTGCTAGATTATGGACTTTTTGGGGCAGATCTAAAAATAATTGCTTATAATTAATCATTCAAATGTATTTTTTTTATGTGAATTTACTTTGACAGGGGTTAACTTGGTACATTCAGAACAGTCTGATCTTCTCTGACCTCGATGCCTTGCTCTCTAATCTCCTCCCACACTGTCTTGTCAGCGCTTCTTTCCGGGTCATCCGCCGGGTAAAGAACGGACCCGGTTTTTCTCTCTTCCTACCCAAACCTGATCGTAGTTTGATGATTTTTTTAAATTATTATTATTGTCAGTACCATCAGAATATACTTACATCTGTTTACTTTATCTGATGATTATCAATGTGCTTTTCTGTTTTTCCTCTGTGTTTTTTTTTTCCATTATTGTTTTTGTTTAACAGCAGAGAGTTCCTCAATCAAAATATTTTAAATTAGTGTCTGTCTGTCTTGCAGTTCTACCTTTCATAGAGTAACTTATAGGACCAACAACAGTGACACACAACTCAAGACACTTTAGAAGAAAAAAAATATTAAGTCTTATACACAAGTCTTGAGTTAGTAAAGAGGCAAATGATGCATTGTTTGCCAGTAAAATTGTTACATTAATGCATACATTTTTGTTTTATAATTCTTTAGAAAGAAGCACGCTTATATGAGTTTTCTTTCTTCTTGCTCCCCTTTCAGTTATGTATACTACGTTGCAAAAGCATGATGGAAATATTAGGCCATACTAAAAAACCAAAAAGTTATGGGAATAAAGTTATAATATTATGAGGATAAATTTGTGTGACAAAAAAAGGAATATTACTATAATAGCGTTGTAAAAATATGAGAATAAAGTTGTAACAATGGGAGAATAAGGCCATAATATTTCAAGAATGAAGTGATAATATTACGGGAAAAAAATCATAATATTTCAAGAATAAAGTAATAGATTTAAGTCATGATAAAGTCAAAATGTTATCACTTTATTCTTGTCGTTTTATTATTTTATTTTCTTAGCATGGCCCTAATACTCCAATGTAGTAAAACAATGTGTTTGTGAATTAATAATGATCAGATTTGTTAAATCAAGAGAATAAACTGATTTATTGATTAATTACAGGGACAATATGAAATGCAATATTTTTAAAAAAGCTTAAACTTTTTGAAAAATGTAATCTCATACATGTGCTGTTGCGACAGGTGAGAAAAGAGGAGAAGCACAATCAATAAAAACCCTGTCGTAAGAGAAGTTATATTCCTGATGGATCTGTGGGATTACGATCCGGATGTAAACGTAAATGTCTCAGGGGAGTTTCCACTCTTCTACTAATTGACTGCTGCATCACAGGAACAGTCTCAGTGCAACATGTGGTCTCATTTCTTGGGAACCTGATAGCATGCAGGCTGACGCACCACCTGAATTTGTACTAAGCAACCATCTGATTTCCAGTAGCCCTGGACCCCGCAGCACCCCCTGCAGCTCCACTGACTCCCTCCTCCAATCCCCTTCCAGAGTTTTTATCATCAAGGCTAATTTCTGCCTGTAATCTGATTAGGGGCTCTGAGCTGCTTTAACAACCTGCTGTGCTGTCTCTCTCTCCCTCTCTGCACACACACCTGCACTCATTCTCGTGTGACTCCCAGTCTGTGTGGGTTGCAGCTTGTGTTAAGTCCGTCTCTCTCTATGCTGCGGGCGTGTGTGTGTGTGTGTCACCTCTGTCTTTACCTGTCCGCTGCCACCGCTGTGAGCAAACGGCTGTGAGCAAGCCGTCCTCTGGTTCGCCTTTTTAAAGATGTTTCGAAACCCATGGATCTCTAGTTTCCATGTGAACCATGTGCAGCCGTGTAGGGAAGGTAAGGCCTGAGGAAGAGGAACCACTGACTTTTAGCAGAGTGACACGGTTATTTTCCAGGTTTCTGTTTGCTTTGTTTTGTTTGGTAAAGTTAAATAATTTACATATTTGCTAAAACTGTCACCATGTTTTGGTATGAGACAAATGATCTGTGAAAAAATCGAGCTCCTCCACCTGCTGCTATTGTGGTATGCAAAAATACTCTGCTCTTGGTCATAAACAACCCATCAGAGGCGGAAGAGGGTCTGAGTGCTGTCAATCATGCTCATGTATGCGCTGCTAAATGTGCTAATGGTGGGGAGACAATTCACCATAAGAAGAAAACTGTTTATTCGTTGTCATTGGTGGCTTTGCTATCTAGCTGAAGAATGGTAAAAACAACTGATGACAAAAAAATTTCTAAATGTCCCTGTTTCTTTTAATTATTCTGAAGCAAAAATTCACCAGACACAGAGACACACCTGCTGCTTTTGTTAGTTTCATAAGTCTTATATTGAAAGAAATTGATTTGGAAAAATGTTTCTCTTGCTTAATTTTGTTATTTATAAGAATTATTTTAATTTTGATTCTTTAAAATACCAACATTTCTACATAACTTTTTGTTTTGGTCTCCGTGATGACAGCTATTTAAATATTAAGTAATTCATGTTTTGATTAGTTACTCAGTACTTTTTTATTCTTACTTGAGTAATTTCTTGGATGGGTACTTTTTACCTTTACTTTTGAGTAAAATATGTAGAAGTAGTGATAATGTTATAGTTTCTATATCCACTCTACCACCTCAGGTGTTGATACCTCACTTACTCCTTATCTCGTTAATTAGGCTCTCATTTAGCTGAAAGCTGCAGCCAAGTTCACCTGCGGAGTCTATTTGAAGGCTCTGAATATTTTTAGACAATCCTCGTCTCATCATGATGACTTTAGCGCCTAAGTTGCTCTTTGGTCATGTCCGTCTCGAACCTCGGACTGTTTGTTTAGCTGGCAGCCTCCAGGGTTTCCAAGGGAAGCTAAACTGGCATCTGCATCGAGGGGCTTTCCACCAGAGGAAGGATATTTGTGAGGTCACACAAGTGCACACCTCTAATATGTTTTCCTTCAGACTGTTGGTTTATTTAAAAACAAATTATGCAAATATTATGGTATTTATTAATGCGACTGCATGGAACACATGGAAATGAAACCCAAGTAGAATCAACTGTATGTATTTGAGAGAAAAAAACAACTCATGAGGAGCAAACTTGGTGAACTACGACTTTTCTACCCACCTCAGGTGTTCTACCCAACACCTTGGTGGTTTTTTTGACACCAAAAAAAGTTTTGCTTTCTGGGATTTGATCTGCTCCTGCCACCATTAGAAGTGAAGAAGGCTGCAGTGTTTTGCCACAAAGTTTTTGGAGGCCAAAATTAGTCAGAGGGAATCTGGAGGCTGAAGCAGAAATACGATGCGTCTCCTGTGTGTGACATAAGAGTTAAAAGGCCAACTATGAGCTGATAGTGAGGCATGAAATTGACCATAACATGAAGTGTAATCGACTTTTGCTGTGGTAGAAATTTAACTGCTGCTGTGATAAAGTTTAATGTTAATATATGAGTATGAGCTGCAGTACATTAATTGCTTTCATGAATGCTGCATTAATTAAGCCCTTTAAATAATGTTTTACAGATTACAGTACACATCAATGATTTTAAAAACAAGAATTTGATGGAAAAGTTTTTTATGAGTAAAAAGTATACATACATGTTCAAATATTTACCCACAAACTCACTAATCTAAGAATATATGTCCTATAGCAAGTACCAGATGGAAATGTGTGCTTTTTGTTGATCTCAGCAGCCATCTTGTATAATTATGGCTGAATATTTGAGTTTTGTTCTAATCAGAATTGGTAATATAGATAATACAGACTGTGATGTCAAAATGGTGGTGGGGACAATGAAGAACATTTGGATTAATCACAAACAATATGATTATTGCAATATTTAGTAGTAATACTGCAGACATAATTGGTCTTTGAATTGTGAAGTCTTTATTATTGAACTGAGACAGTTTATTAATATTTATAAATAAGGTTGGGAAAGAGACTGATAACATGTTAAAAAGGCAGAATACAGCTAATAAGTGGTGATTTTTCTTAAAACAGAATATCTGAAGCTGTCAAAACAGGCAGTAATTTATCTTCTAAAGCAAAACATAAAAATACATATAGACAGACAGACAGACATACGAGGTGCAAAGAACAAAACCTCATAAATTTTGCACGCTATGCACTTCATATCATTCTCCAAAGATCAAAAACAGTTCATGGTTTGGACAGAAAAAGTGTTTTTGTTTCGTTGCTGAGTGTAGTTTGATTATCAATATGTCTGCATCACTGAACTGAAAATGGTTGTGTAGATTATTTAATATTAAAAATGGCCTCCTGTTTCTCTTCTCAGGATTTGGATCTAAAGTTCCTACAAAACTTTCCAGCTCAACCTCTTTACCAACAGAAGCTCTAAGGTAAGAAAGCAAAACGTTTAATTCTTTATGTTTTAATCAATAAATGTGTGCATAATAGTGACATAAATGTTCTTCTTAAGCAAACTGATAATGTTCTAGCAGGAACCAGAAAGAGAGGATTAACAGGTTGCTTTTATGTTCGCAATCAAATAAAGCACACATACACACACACACACCTTATTTCTATTACCCATGATGCTTTGTGTGAACTATGTTTGCAACTTTGAAAATATTGGAAAATATTTTAGATGGACCATAAAATCATATCTTAATTTTCATCTTTGAAAGAATGACCTGATGAAATCGCCTGCTGCTGCTTTGTCAATTCCATTTTCATATGGAAAAAGAGGAAAAAAGTTTAATTTATATTTTGTTTTACAAACTTGTGGCATTATATGCTGTATGTACTTACTGTTGGCAGCCCAATTCAGTCATTTTTAAAACCACATTTTGCAGCTGTAAGATTGAAATCTTTCCAAAATGTTTTAAAATCCCAGATTGGACAAAGAGCCTCTGCAAAAAACTGTTTCTATTCTTTCCTCAGATTAACAGCTGGATTTAGCCTCAGACTTGGACTAAGCCATTGTGACACATAAATTTGATAACTCAAGATTTTCAAATGAATTTTTCTGTTATTTGTACATTTTAAAGTAGATCTACAAGGCGCTGCATTATATAAGCATTTATGTTTATCAGAGGGACTTTGCTCAGAACTATGTTCAGTGCGATGCTGTGAAATATTTGGAAGAGCAGCAACTTCACCAAGAACTGTCTGCAGTAGTTTAAATGTCACCTGGGAACATATTTATTAAATAAGCATGAAAAAGATGGTAATGCACTGTCTTGGTATTGTGGTTGTCCATAAAATGGTTTATTGATGAGCAAATATAATTTGATACAGGCTAACCAAGCTTTACTTTCATTTACCTTCATTGCTCTATTTTTAACTTGCAGAGTAGAAAAAAATCAAAGTTTCAACATAATTTTCTGGGCTAAACATGGGCAAGTAGTGGATAATAACCCCATGGACATCTAGTTTTTAGCAAGTAGTATTATAAAGTTGATTTAATAGAAATCCAGCAACAAGTGGAAAGTCCAACAGAGTTATATTACAGATATTTAATATGATATAATGTACATCTTTGGAGAAATTCATGATAAGACCTCAGAATAAACACTAGTTTTCCTTCAGATGAGGGTGTAGAAACAAAAGATATTCAGATTAAATAGGAGAATAATTAGGGAAGAGTTTTCTAAAGAAAGGAAAGTCGTAGTGATAGGTGTGGCCTGCTGGGGAAACCTGTCTTCACCTTTCTCCTTTGGATGGTGTGACATTATTTAATGACCTGATTCTTAATTTGGGCCTTGATGCGTTCAGCAGCAGCAGAGCTTTACTGTGACCTTCCATCTCCTCTTAAAGATGAGTCAGCTGAAGCCAAGAAGCGTTCTGGCTGTGTAAAGATTATTACATTTTCCATTCTACCCTTTAAGAGCTTAACTGGGAGGCAACTTGACTTGTTCTCTTGTATAAAGACGGTTCACCTCTCATCCACTTCTGTGCTTAAAGGGATGTAAACTGGTTCATCGTAGGGTAATGGGTTAATACGAACGAGCTCTTGATTTGGTCTTCGTTAATAACGTGTAACAGGCTATTTTAACTTTGGTTAATTAACCAGTAATAATAACCAGGATGTGAATAATTGACTCTTTTTTTATCTTCTAAGTTTTCAGAGTGACTTCTCCTTAAAAGACAAGACCAACTTGGTCAAGAGTGTTTCAGACACAGATGCCAAACTTCTGGTCGTTCTTCCCAAGGGTGTGTATCGATAACACTAAATACAACAACAAAAAACTTTTTTTATGACTTCTAAATGTTAGATTTATTTTTCATATTTTTAGTGTCGGAGTTGAAAAAATACTTTGAGAAAGCCATCAGCAAGGATCTGGAAATGAACAGGTAAGCATAATTTGATGTAAGCACAAAAATCATGACTTGGTTTTAAAGTAACAGTTCGGTAAGATTTTGACTTGCTTAAGTTAGGGGATGGATAAAAAATTATAACAATGAACAAACAAAAGGAAAACATGACTTTACAGTGGCAAAATAACAATAAGTAATAGAAAATTGCTTCAACTGAAATTAATCTGTTAAGTGCTGTGTAATATTTTGGACTGGTTGAATGTAGCAGGCAGCTGGATTTGGACTTTAACTGATTTTTCTTCCGTACGAGTGATTTCTGCATTCAGCTTCATGTTGCTTTAGACAATTAATTTAATGATTTATTCAAACCCGGGAGTCCTTTTCCTAAAAGCTGCTCTGTGTAACATTGCATTGCACATTATGCAACATAGACATTCTGCATGTGTTCCAGTATAAAGCGGTGGTTTATTTATTTTTTGTACCAAACCTGGATATTTTCAGTACAAATACATGTACTGTTACACCGATATCAAACTCCTTGACAGTGTTTTTTAAGACTTGGACAGGTGAAGTGTTGCTGACTTTCAGGCTCTAACTTTAATCTCTTTTAGAAAAGAAAGGATAGCCCGGCGGCTAGAGGGGATTGAAAGTGAAGCGCCACCTGCTCTTGTGCCAGGTGGTTTTGTAGCCAACAGGATGCTGGAAGAAGATCCACCTCGGTACACGCGTGCTTCAGACCCCTGTGAGCCTCGTGGGATGGGTAAGCTTGATTTAAAAAAATAAATAAATAACTCTTTGTCTTTCAGTCACTCTTTACAATTAACACTGGTATTTTAATTTGCCAATGCAAATAGTTGTGTAGGCATATTTAAAGGGGATACACTATGCAAAATTCACATTTTGCACATTTTTGCTTCCATTTCGGTCTCAACTGCTTCTGAAAAGAGAACAAGTGCTTAAGAAACACCCAGACAGTTTTTGACAATAAGTTAATGTTTTTTGATTATTTGTTTCAAAAACCTTCTGAATGTAACGTCACAAATCACCAACCCCAGTGAAGCTCCAACACATTTGGTCAGCTGGTTTAACCACTGTATGTGCTGTACAGTGGATGCTGGAAAAGACAAGTGTTTTGTTGTTGACTTACAATCTAGAAACCACTTGCTATGTTCTTGTTGGTTGTGCAGCAAGGCTGTGCTTTTGGTTTTCAAAGATGTACGGTAGTGTAATTGCACATTAGTTTGCGGCCATTTTCACATGCGACTGTAAATGTTGAGTTTGGGGGCGTGGCCAGCAGCAGCATATTTGGATTTAGAGTGACAAGACGCCCTAAACAGCTCATTCTGAAAAGGAGCAGACTAAAATCTTATTATCTAAAGATGATTTTGTGCAAAAAATGTTATGAACATGTTTTGTATAACCCATAGACCTATTCTGTGATGGCTATTTTAGTGAATTTTATCATATTTTTAAAGTATGTAAACAAACCTCCACATTTGTAGAAAAGACAATATTTAATTCCAACTGTGGAATTAAATATTGTGGAACTGCAGAGGGAGGTTGATTTGGGCCAGGTTGATTTGGGCCAATGTGACAGCCTCTTTACCTGGGCACATAGCGTTGATTGATTCAGCAATGAACTCTACTTTATACCAAAGTTAACATTTGTTGATCAGATAAATTCATGTTGGCCTAAATATTACAAAAAAAGACTCAAACTTGCACAGTCATTGCTCGTTAAATTATGCAATCACTCAATTTTTTCCACTGTTTACCCTAGTGAGGCGTTACAGTCGAGAAGAGATGGAGCCGCCGCAGAAGAAGGTGACCTCTCCAGACAGAACACCTCAGGTGAAAGGTGGCACTGGCAGCAGACGCCCAGAGCCAGTGGTGGTTTACGTCGATCCCGTGACATTATCCACCTCATCCACACCCACGTCAGGTCCACCGTCCAACCTCAGCTCCAAGGCTGAGCGCATCGCCCGCTACAAAGCTGAGCGTCGCCGGCAATTGTCAGAGCGCTATGGGATCCTCCTGGATCAAGAGGCGGACACTGAGTACACACCGCGCTACCGGTCCCGGCGTGAACAGGACAACTCTGACCGACACACCACCGCCAGGAGAGACAGAGAGAGAACAGAGGTGGAGGTCCACGGACGGGAGCCGAAGGTACCATACCGCTCTGGAGTGGGCCGAGTTTACATGACCACACACCCAGATCCTGCCACTGCTGACCCACCGAGGCCGGTCCACTCAAATCAAGCTCCTCCCCCAACTCAAGAACGACCTGGCAGATTCTCAGAACAGGAGAGAGCAATGAATGTGGAGAATTACCGCCGAGGCGGAGCTCAGGAACGCTCACATCTAGTCACATCTAGAGGCCGGATGCAGGAGCAGCACCAGCCTCAGCCACAACAGAGGCAGCACCCCCACCAACATGACGTCTCCCACCGAGATCCAAGTCCCGCCTCCACCCGAAACCACACAATCTCCACGGTTCCGAGCTCTCCTCGCACAGCGCGCCGTGCATCTTTGCCCTCCACACGCTACGGCATCTCACCTGGCGACTTATTCATAGAGCAGCAGGCTCAGAGCATCCTCAACAGGCAGGGGTGAGTATAAAGAAACATGGCATTAGTAAGTGCATTGAACATGCACTTTGGGTGAAGACAATTCACAACAAATGTCTTCTCAAAGCAATTTATTAAAATAAACACAGCAAAATGGTTCAGTGGTTCAGTTTCCATTGGCTACCAGCAGGTGAAAAACATAACAGTCTAAAAACAAAAGCAACGCTCATAACCTCTGTGTGTTTGCTTATTTTACTTTGTCAACAAAAGGTTTAGAGAAAAGTCTGTGGAAAGTACAAATAGACAATTGACCTTCGCACAGGAGGTTTCAAAACTTAGAGAATGTTGTTGGTGTTTCTACTTATGATGGTTTTATAACCCAATCTCTCCACCTGTTTCAAGTTGCACAGGGTTGTGTCCTATCAGGTGAATGCTTTTCAAGCAAATTTTACTATTTTATTAATGTGTAATGTGTAAACATTATGATACATGCATAACGTTTTAGTTTGTTCATAGGGTCTCTGTGTGCAGTAGACAAGTTGGGCAAATTTGTTGCTGTACCTAAGTATATAGTCTGGTTTGGTTTTGCGACGGTGGACACATTTTTCCTCTACTGGTGAATTTTGAATCGTCAATTTAAATTTAGAGAGAAGTCTGCTTTTCATCTGTACGACAGAAAGAAGTTAAGGAAAGTCTACATTGTTTGGAAGTTGTTTATCCACTTATAAAATTTCAAAATCCATAAAAAATGAAGATAGAAAACGGAAGCAGTTTATAGCAAATTCCTTGTGAACAAGTACAAGTACATTGATTTAAGCAGTTTAAAGGGTCTGCTTAGTAACTATGGTGTTTTTTGTACTTTTTATTTAGCTTCAATTCATTAGCTGATAAAACCAAAGAGACCAAGTAAAAGGAAGATTCTTATATATGTTCTTTATTTAAGAGTACCTCAAGTTTTGTGACTGAAGTTGATCAAATGGATTTTAAGTCAAAGGAAACATGAATATTTTACATTGTAAAAGAGCAGTAATTTATGTGGTAAAGAGTCACTTCCTTGTATTATTTCTGGTTTGGTCGTGCTGATCTGTGACTCTAATCAGTGCTTTGTCACTCTTCAGATAGCTTTAAAAGTCCCACTTGTGGCCTCATCACATTGATTGTGTACTCAAGAAGCACAAGCAATGTTTAAGCACTTCCTGCCATTTTAGATAAAGCCGATTCCCGTCACTTATGTCCTGCTTAGCGGTCCACAATGAGATTAGAGTGACCTTTGATTACCAGAGGTCATTGGGTTAGAGATGAAAATAGCTGGACTTACTATTTGGCATAAAGTCTTTCTGGAGGGAGAGTTGGATTCAGATTTAGCTCTAATGGCACGCTGTTACTTGATCTTGCTGTATTAGAGAAGGATTTAGGAGCTGATATGAGTCCCATTATAGTCTTACGTTCGAGAATTTTCCACTGTAGGTTTCATTTAAAGGTAACATGATTTGCTGAGATTTCAAAAACAGTTGGACAAAACTGAGACATTTACATTAACAGATTTGCTTATTGTCGCCATGTGATTCAGTAACGAGTAAAACTGCCTATTGTAGGAATAACTTGCAGTAGTCATTTGATCAGACTTTATCAGTCTCTCACATCCTTGTGGAGGAAGTCAGGTCTTTTGTGAAACTGTACTTGCAACAGTTCAATTCTTCTCAGATGAAACATTGCTAAAATTAGGTTGTGCCATTATTTTTAGAAACAAAACATTGTTTTTTGTCTGGCAACTCTTTATAAAAAGCAACAATTTCAGTATTTTTCTGATTGCTCAGTTGTGAGATATTACAACCTAAGGTGGTAATGAGGCTTGAGATCCAATTTATCTCAGCACTTAATTGGCCAAACTCAAGGTGAAAACGTGCAGTTGTCCTCATTGCTCCCACTTGTGAAAAACACTTTCTCACCATAGAGTGATTTCTAATTGGGACTGAGCTTATAACCATTCTCCTGTGAGAGCAAAAATTGCTTTGCCCCACCAGGGAAAGATCCATGGCCAATACTTGTCCTCCCTGTCATTATGTTAAGCACACCTATGTGCTCCAAAACAACAAACCTTTGCTTTTGTGGAGTTGATCATAACCACAAAGTTTTGTGATCAACTAATAGCACCTGACCCGAATAGTCAGGTGCTATTGGGGTATCAGCACCTGACTGAAATTCTTAAATCCCAGAAGTAGAAAGGATGCACTTAGTTCATGCCTTGACTGTGTCTACTGGGGCAGCAGTGGCTCAGGTCAGATTTGTCCTGTAACCAGTGGGATGCTGGTTCAATTCCCTGCTCCCCCTGCCTGTCTCAGCCTAGTGTCACCGATTGTGTGGCAGCTTTGCTTCTGTCAAGCTGCAAGAATGACTGGGTGACTCTATAGCATGAAGCACTATAGTCCTTGGATTTGATGACGTGCTATACAAATGCAGGCCATTTGTCACTTTTTTGTGTAAACAGCCATGGAAAGCTGTAATCACAGTTCTATGATTGTTACTACCGCAATGTCTGGTTTGTATTTTCTAATCAATCTTTGTGTAAGGCAGATGTTATTTCTACCACCTTGGGATATGTCTTTGTTGGTGTTATGTAGTGGATTTTGACAAGGATGTCATTCTTTAATTGGACTGAAACCTTAATGTTTGATATGCATTTCTTTTCCAAGAATCCGAGTAAGAGAACGGTTGTCCAGAGAAGAAACTCCACGAAAGCACCCTGACCAAAGTCCAGACAGGAACTTCCAAAACAGACATTATAGTCATGGCAACACTGCAAAGTACATAATACAACAGTCAGAGCACACCCAGCAAAGGACAGTTCCACAACCTCAGCCAAATTCAGGTCATCATCCTGCTCCTTTCACATCTGAGTACCAACACTCTGGCCCTGCTGTGGACCCTCAGCCTATTGTGGCCATGAATGCTCCATTGCCAACTGGGACACCTTCAGGAGTCCAGGAAGTACAACCACAAAGAAGGGTGAGTGCCGACCAAATCTACGCTGCTCATAGGGAGGCAAGAATGGAAGCAAGACAAGTCCTAAAAGAAGAAGCAGAGACGGAGGGCCTGCTAAAGAGCAGGAAGGCAGTGTTGCCATCTGAAATTCGCCGAAGGGAACGCAGCGTGGATGATCCTCAGAGGGGCCGGTATGAAGACATGGAGTGGCAAAACATCAGCCCAGAGAGGAGGAGGAGGAGTCATTTCGAGGAAGATTGGGATGATGAGCAGCCAAGAGAGAGGGGTAGGGAAAGAAAAGCTCAGAGAATCAGGGAAAGAGTAAGAGAGCATCCTTCTAGTCATGACACCCAAGAGGAGAGAGTTTGTAGATCTATGCAGCCTGCCTACTCCTCTGTACGTCAGCAGCATAGACAGGATCAGTCCTTGGAGCCGGTGCACCATCCAGTGTCCCGAATAATGCATCATGAACCCCCAGAGCAGAAGCAGTATGAAGCCAGAAGGGTTGAACATACACCTCTAATCCAACAAGATCTTCAAAGAGAACATCAGCACAACCAATTGAAACAATCTCAGGAAAACCAGAGACAGTCTCATGGAGAGCATGAGCTGCAAACAAAACACCCCCCAAGAAAAGTGGAGGACTTTCAAATACAATATCAAAATCCCCAAACTAAAAAAGAGATGGTGCCTCAGCAGACAGTTTCACAGCATCAGAGGTTGGACTCAGCTGTCTACCTCCAGAGAGGCTCTTCTTTGCCTCAGGCCAAACACAGAAGTATGGAAATAAGTGGAGGGCCCAAACCCAAGATAAGAACCCGCTCCATGTCAGACATAGGTGTAAGTCAGCACTCCATCATGTATCACAGTGAGAGAGCAGGAGCCGGGAGAGAGGCTGCCAGAATTGCCCCTCCACCTGGGATAGCTAACGGGGAAGTGGGCACCCTGGACACAAGGGTGTCAGTTGCACAGCTGCGACACTCTTACCTGGAGAATGCCAGCCGGAAGCCAGAGCTGTAGGTTTACTGGCATGAACTCGCTTGCATTTTATGAATAACAGTTTGCTAGTGATTTATTAATCATTTTCAACTAAATTGTGGATGAATAATCCATGTTAATAATACCAAAGCTGCATGGATCATGTCTGCTGGTCATTTCACCAATATTTGCATGTTCAGTTGATTCATTCAATTGAAATACTTGCTTAATCTTTTTAAGAACAGAGCAAGAGTCCATCACAGGACAACAGAGAGACAAATGACAACATCAAGTATTCACACACTCAGAATGGCAGTTTGTTGATGAAACCATAGTACCTGGAGAGAAAAAGGAGAGAACATACAAAATTAGCATGAAATTGCCCAAACTAAGACTAAAATTTTGCAATGAGGTAACAGTCCTAACCATTATGCCACTTGGCCCCTGCCCACATGAACATTACCAAGAAATGTTTAATTCTGGTAATTCATTCATCTTCTATACCTTCCAAATTCTTTGCCAAGCCCAGGTATAAAATGTAATCCATCTCCAGCAGTCTTTGGTCAGGTGGTAGGGTATACCTTGAACTGGTTACCAACACAGAGATCTACCCTCGTGTGCATGTGATGAAGAAAACAGACGATCCCATTGTTAACCCAGGCATGCAAGAAAAAGCGTAACTGCATTCCCATGTCACTCTGGTTGTACTTATTGTTGCTATGATATGTACATGTGAGGCTTTTCTTAACTTGACTATGAGGAACAAGAACATTTTCTTATTCTAGTTTCACTTTCTGTTTGTATCTCTCGTCAAACATTTTCTACCAATCCCCCGAAGTGAGACAGCTAAAGCAGATCTTTCAGTTAAGGATGAGGAGCCAGCTAGCAGCAGCGGCGATGGAGATAGAGAGACTCGAAGGCCTCGACGTTACATTACTCCAGGAGACAGTCGCACATCAGAGAGGTTTCGGACACAACCCATTACATCTGCAGAACGTTTGGAATCTGACAGGTATCTATTTGTAATCATCTATTCCCTCAGCACATTAATAATTGTCAATGATGCTGTTTAATTTTTTTCTCCAGATCACGTCTTAGTCCGTCACAACTACAAGATGCTGAAGGTACCTGCAGCCATGCTTTTGAATCCTTTCTTTTCACATTTAAATCCTTCAGTTGTGAGGCTCATAAAGAGGAACTATGATGCTTTGGTCTGAATTCCTTGTTATTGTAGCTTTACGGGTCAGATTTTTAAAAATAATCTTGAACCTTTACCCCTGTTCTGAGGTGTGTCTGAGAGCAATACGTTTTGGTTTTGTCTTTTTAAATGCCCCTCTACATGTCACAGAACTTTCCACTTCACCCTGATCAGCCTTTTTTCCTAGTTTGATAGTAAAGATACGATTATCTAGCAGCACAAAAACTTTTTATGCCCAAATTGATTAAGAAATGTTAACAATGGAAGACTTTTCTATCCATCTTACATGTTCGCATTAGAAAATGGTACCACAAAATGAATGAACGCAAACTGTTCATTTAATGAAATGACTCAAAACAAAATGTAAGGCTATGTCCTCGGGGAGCTAAAAGCTAGCACACAGCGCTAACCTAAGCAGAAGGCATGATGCCACTGCTAGCAAAACAATGGCCAAGATGTCATGTTAGCAACACAATAAATTCATGTCTAAAATAAAGTTTGCCATCATTTTAGAAAAGAAATGTTTTAGAACTAAAATTTGTCTTTATTTTTCAGAAGGTGAAGAAAAGGTGGATGAGAGAGCCAAGATGAGTGTGGCTGCAAAACGGTGCCTCTTCAGGGTACATTTAAAAATAAAAATTCTCTTGCAGTAGATATCAGATGTTGATATTTTCAAACAGCAAACAAAGTAATCTAAAACCTCAAAATAAACTACTACTTTGTCTTCACAGGAGTGACAAATTAAGTCTTTCTGTCTTATTTCACATTGGTTAAGAGATGTTTTATTATTATTTTTGTAATATTTTATGTATGGCCTACATCATGGCTTTATATAGGATGGTATTGCTAAAAGTGATATTTTTCTAACATCTTGTTTCAGGAGTTAGAAAAAACGTCAGATGGAGGCGTTCCCAAACCCCGCTCACGAAATGCTGCCGTGGAACGACGCCTGAGAAGAGTTCAGGACCGCGCCCACACACAACCTGTCACCAACAAAGAGGTGGTCAATGCTTCCAGGTAAATCATGCTTTTATAGTCATTGTTAATATTTTGCAATTTAAAGACACTGTATGATCTACTGCTGTTTTTCTTCATTATTTAAATTTGTCTTAAATTTTTAGTGACGCTACCACATCATCACAACCAGAGGGAACCCCCACAAGTCCAAGTCAAGTCCGCAGTCCTATGGCAGCCAGCACCAGTGTAGCTAGCATCAAGTGAGCTTGACACCTAACGGCACCTAACAACTTCTCTCAATTTAGGCTAAAATTGATAACATTTTGTCCAACAGACTAAATGATTCTAAAACAATTAAGCTTTAGCCTTATATTAATCATGAAAAGAAAAAGCTGAAGTTGCTTTTGCAGCCATCTATCCGTCTTCATCTCCCTCTCCTGGTTGTACGAAGGATATGCAATTTTAGCTTCACTTACTTTATTTGCTGATTCTCTAATTCACGCTGCCTGTAGGGCAAAAAGCTGTCACTGTTTGTAGAACAGGTCATTGCCATAAAAAGTGTTGATGAAGAAGTGTTTTACTTGTGAGTTTTTTGTATGCAGATCATAAATATCAGTGAAGATGCTTGTTTATGGCTGGTGAATAGGTGAAAGCTCGAACCCTTTGCATGCCCTGGGTTTGTGTATCTTGTGAATTGTTTACAAAGTTTTACTCACCACTGCTGAGATTACTGTAACCCTTGCAAACGTCCAGGTGCATTACATGATAATCTGATCTACTTATGCTTCTGTTGTAGTATCTTATAATCTTAAACAGTTGGAGCAGTCAGGTTTGGCATGCTTATTTATTGTCTAACAGTAAAGAAGCGTGGGAGGAGTCTTATCAAAAAATGAACAATCTACATTGTTTGATTTGTAAACTTTTTTTGACACATTTTTAGCTTACTTATATTTATTATGCCTGAGATAAATATTTTGTCTTAAAGGAAACTTATAATGCAAAATTCACATTTTGAATGTTTGGGTCTCAATTGTTTCTAAAAACATCCTAAGCACTTAAAAAAAAATCTCCTTGTTTTTTGGTGTCTGGAAAATGAGCAGTTTCAAAAACTTACAGAATGTAAAGTTACAAATCAGCAGGAAGTTCCCCTCACTTAGCAAACCCAGTAAACCCAGCCCATCACCTAGCAACCCAAGTGGAGCTCCAGCATGTTTACCACTATATTTGCTGTACAATGGCTGCTGAAAAGACAATTGCTTTGTTGTTCACTTACCATCAAGAAACCACTTGCTGCATTCTCGTTGATTGTGCAGCAGTCTCTACTAATGCTTTTCAAAGATGTACAGTTCTATAATTACGCATCTGTTGGCAGCCATTTTCACCTGTGAGTGAAACCTTTGAGTTTGAGGGGGTGTAGTCAGCTGCAGCTTATTTGGATTTAAAGTGGCAAGACACCACTGAGACAGTTCATTCTGAATTGAGTTCAAAACAGATCATACAATCTTATTGCCTAAGAATGATTTTGTGGACAAAGTTTAAAGACCATGTCTTGTAGAACCCATATTTTACCCAAATTTTACTCAGCATAGTAAAGGTAAAATTTATATTCCTCAAATAAATAAACATGGACAGCTGCAAAATGTTTTTTTTTAATGTATAATGACTTCATTTTCAGATACTGAAAATATGACTGTCACTTCCACAGCATTCACGCCTCTTCGCAGCCAAGCTCGACAGCCCAGGAGCAGGAGACAGAAACGCAGGACCTTCAGAAACAGAGCCAGGCTGCCGGTGCTGGAGATGGGCAGGAGCTTCTGCCTGAGGAGCCAGACTTTTCCACACTCAGTCTGTCTGAGAAAATGGCCCTTTTTAACCGCCTCACACATCCCACGGTTAAAGCAGAAGAGGGCTCTCGAGGCGACACCCGACAGCGAAGAGCCAACGCCCGCTTCCAGACCCAACCCATCACCCAGGGAGAAGTGGAGCAGGTACCGCGATTTCACTATATATTAACTTGTTTGTTTGAAAATGTTGAGGGAAATACCTTATGTCAAAGGTAAGGATGTTTTTCTTCACAGGAGGGCTGGGCGATGTGGCTTAAAAATAAAATCTACAACTTTTTTCATATCAGATACAATTTTAATAAATGTTTTTTACATTGTTTTCTGAAAAGACTTTACAGCTGACAGAAAATGTCTTCAAAAAGTGGCTTTTATTTCAATCATTCCTTCCAGGAGTTGTACAACGACAGTATTAGAACTAGACTACGAGAATTTTTGTTTAATTACAAGATTATGGGCATTTTGTTAGCAGAATAAAGTCGCAGTTTTACCAGAAAAATATCTTAAAAGTAAAAAATGCTTGTCAAACAAGATGGCGGCTCTGCATCCCTCTGCACTATGGAAACCACGGAGCGCTTTGGTGAAAAAAATCTAGATTTTCCAAAAATTAAATCTTCATAAACCAAAAAAAATTGATTAATTAATAAAATTAATTTATCACCCAGCCCTAATTGACAGTCTATTTTTATTTATTTATTTTATTGATTTTTAATATTAGTACAACTCCTCTGACTGATGCAGAATCCTTACTTGTTAGCAGAGAATGCAAAAATTGTTGTAGGATGGCAGAGCTTCACAGAAAAAGGTGTTTGATTTAAAAAATAACAGAGACAGGATGCCAGGTGCTTTTTTAAAAACAGTTTGTCTTCATCATGTTGTGAGTCATGATCAATAACTGGTGTCCACACAGGAAACTGTAACCTCTGCGGTGTGTAACAGGGATTTAGACGCCCCTCAGGGAGAACACGTAAGACCCCTCTGCTGTCAATGTCTGGTTCTGGCTTGGTATTGATCTGACTGGTCCTGCTCGTGAGCCGTGTTTGTGCTATATATGGTAGTGGCTTAATGTCAACAGCTCAAGCACGGTGGATATCAAGTGTTGCTTACAGCATGTAATGGATAGTCTAGGGTGTCTGTTTTGTTGTTTTTGATTGCAGCTGCTTCCAAGACATGCTTGTTTGTTGCACAACAAGTATGAAATGTTTGAATGTGGGAAAGAAATCAAGAAATAAGATAGATTATTCCAGATTTATTATTTATTTACTTACTTAGGTCATAGGAATGTCCCGATGAACACATTTTGTACCTGATGCTGATTTAGAAATTGGAATTTGCTAGTGGTGGGCACACTTCTGCTAATCAGCTAATATGCTAATAGCGGAGCTAATTTTTCAATTAGAACTTTTGTTATCTTTGAAAACTTTCAGCATTCTTAGCTTCCCCTAAACTAATTCATCAGATAGACTCTGCATTAATTCAATTAGTTGTTTTGTAAACTTTCAGTTGAATACAGTTGGACATATGGGTTTAGGTTTGTCAAAAGCAGATATAATTTGAATTTAAGCTAGTGCTTTAGCATTATCCATCCATCCATCCATTTTCTGTGCACCCTTGTCCCTAATGGGGTCGGGAGGGTTGCTGGTGCCTATCTCCAGCTACGTTCCAGGCGGGAGGCGGGGTACACCCTGGACAGGTCGCCAGTCTGTCGCAGGGCAACACAAAGACATACAGGACAAACAACCATTCACACACAAACACACACCTAGGGAGAATTTAGATAGACCAATTAACCTAACAGTCATGTTTTTGGACTGTGGGAGGAAGCCGGAGTACCCGGAGAGAACCCACGCATGCACAGGGAGAACATGCAAACTCCATGCAGAAAGACCCCGGCCGGGAATCGAACCCAGGACCTTCTTGCTGCAAGGCAACAGTGCTACCAACTGCGCCACTGTGCAGCCCAAGCTGCTTTAGCATTATCTTCTGCTAAATACTATGTTGGTGTGTTGCATTATTACCGGTAGAACTAATGTTTATGACTAAGGTTTTAGTTAGCAGTGCCCACCACTGACATTTTCCAATATTAAGTCCAAGTGCAATATTAAGTGCAATTCTTCCTTAGCCAGATGTTGGCAGAAAAATAACTCACTCCATTGCATAAGCATTACAAGGTCAATCTTTAGAGAATTTATGGACATTTCCACCAGTTCTGTCGGAGGAATGTGCCAAGACTCCAGTAAACTACTGTGAGAAGGTTGTGGGTGAATACCAAAAACATCTCACCCAAACAGAACATTTTTGAAAGCAGTTATACCAAACACTGAAGAAAACAATGTAAACTTAATAATTTTGAGCAAATAATGATCAATTTCTTATTTTTGTGGTATTTAACAAGTGAAAATAATTTAGGTAATCTTTTGGTAGCCCAATACTCCAACATACACTGCTCAAAAAAATAAAGGGAACACTCAAATAACACATCCTAGATCTGAATGAAAGAAATATTCTCATTGAATACTTTTTTCTGTACAAAGTTCCATTTGCACAACAGCAGGTGAAATTGATTGTCAATCAGTGTTGCTTCCTAAGTGGACAGTTTGATTTCACAGAAGTTTGATTTACTTGGAATTATATTGTGTTGTTTAAGTGTTCCCTTTATTTTTTTGAGCAGTATATTTTTACTCAAGTAAAAGTAAAAAGTAGATGTCAAACTTGTTAACTTCTTTACTGCAAAATTTGTGTTTATTAGCTGACATTACTTTCAGATAGTTTAAATAATTTGACACACTTAAGTACCCCTCTGCATTTCAAAATCCCAAATAATTTTTTGTTTTTTTGGTAAACCCCCCCCCAAAACAGTCATAATAATACTGGTATACTATTTAGTAATCAATCAATCAAGCTCATTTGCATGGCACATATTGCAGCAAGGCAGTTCAGGGTGCTTTACATATCAAAAACAGAAAATTATAAAGTCAACACCATAGACGGACACCATACAGTCAACAACTGAAAAATTACAAATGACGCTAACAATTGTAGTTTTTTTTTTTTTTTTACACACACATCTAGCAGCTTAGGAATGATACCATCTTGTTTTGACATTTTGGCATGGGGGGCCCTGAATGAAAATTGCCTAGGGATCCAAACATCTGGATTTTATAGAAAATTTCTACTTCCCAATTTTATAACGTGTCTGTTGCTGCATTTTAAGGTGAAAATCAAACTGGAGCCGCTGTCCGTCTCCCTGGTCCGATCCGCAGCGGCCGTCACTTCGCAAGCCTCCGTTACCACGGTAACCATGTCCCCACACAGCAGTGGCGGCGGCATCGATGACGGTTTCCATCCAGAGAAATCAACTGCCATCCCGTACGTCCCTGCCCAACAACAGGCCCCAACAGGCAGCGCCAGCGTCCACCAGGAGAGGGCGCCGCGGTATTTCTCCCTGACCCAGAGAGGGCACCAAGGCCACAAGGAGGGGCAGCCCGATCCCTGCCCCCTCCTTCCTGACAGCCCAGAGAAAGCTGGGGCCCCTCCCGGTGTCCCCTCATCCTCCGTGGGCCACAGAGAGCAGAGGGAGGCGCTGCTGGAGGGCTGGAGAGGCAGGAAAGAGGAAGAGCAGGGAGGAGCCAGGGAAGACGGCATTCAGGAGAAGCTGCACTCCTCTGACAGGGACAGAGGAGAGCAGCCACAGCATCCTAAGCACTCTGCCGAACCGTCTGTGTGGCAGGGCGAGCCGGAGCCTCCGCCCAGCAGGAGACCTGCAGAATCCCAGGAGGAAAGAGGAAGAGGAGCAACTCACAGCTCCTCCAAACAGGAGCCAAAGAGAAGCCAGGGAGGCATCTCAGGTAAGTGGTATCACTCACTTTCATTGAAAAGAAATGGAGCAGAACAAGGAGTAAAGAAGATAGAGATCTGTAAGAGGAAAAGAGGACAAAAGAAACAAAAAAGGGAACCAGAAATGCCCACCAAAATGGGTCTGCTTCTATTATCCTCATTGTCTTCTGTAGTGTACTCCCACGCATGACTGCTTTGTGCCGGCTGCACACACAAACACACACACACCCGCACATGCACATCCCAGCTGGGAGTGTTTGATTTGGCTGATGCAGAGAGGCGTTTCAGGCTGTATCTAATTAGCATATTTTTTCATGAATGTACCTCGTGAAGCTCTTTGTCTGGAAAAAAGGGAAGCCCTTTCCTCATAACGGCACCACAGATTTCTGATCGAATCCCAGTGCTGTCGTGACCCATAAAGTAGCCGTGGTCCCACTTTGCACCACTTTACGCCTCAGACTACAGCAGAGTGGACCTGACCTGCTTTTATCTGCTAATCTAGGTTGTGTCCAGGGGTTGTCTTTTCCCATGCACACAAACAGAGCAGAAAGAGATGAAAGGACAAAAAGAGGGCAGGGCAACACTTAAATAAAGCAGGTAGAAGTACAAGCTACTGTTTGTTAGTACTACGTGACTCGGCCTTCATAAGTGTCCATTATTCTGTCCTTTCAAAAGGTTAGAAAAACCTCCAGTTATTCATTGCTCTTCTGAAACCATAAACCTTTCAACCCATGCAGTAAGGCTAATAAAAAACCAGAAAAACAGGTAGATATCCTAATAACTAAGACATTTATTTAGTTACTGCATTCATACGTTGTCCCCACAGGGTAATTAATACACTTCTAGCTGATTAAACAATCTCTTTTATCAAAAAAAGCTCTAGAGATTAGTTTATTGTTGTGCTGAAGTGACTGTATTGGTTACTAAAATGGCTATTAGGTACAAAGTGTTATTCAGCAATAGAGCAAGGAGAGGTTATAAAAGCATGTTCCTATTAACGCTGATAATCAACAAAAAATCATTTAATTTTATAAAATCTTAGGAAAATATTGACATGATTTTGAAATTAAAATAAAAAGCCAAAAAGCAATCACATACAAGAAACAAAGAAAAGGAAAAGGGAGGACAAAACGATTTTAAAAAAATGCAGCAACAGAACTGAAAATACAAAGTAGTATTTTTTTCAGAAAACATCAGATGTTTTTAAAAATTTTAAAATAATGCATAACTAACAGCATAGGATAAACTTAAACTAATTATTTCCAAAACAAAAAAATCTTAGAAATAATACCACAAACATTTTATTAAACATATCTGGGTCATTTTGCCATAGAATAGAATAGAATAGAATAGAATAGCTTATGCTGAAAGCTACTTAATCCAAAGTGTTAAATATTGGTAAATAAAAAAATTATCATAAGGCAATAAAAAATGTATTTAAAAAATACAGAAGCGTGACATTGTAAGTAAGACTAAATATAGAATAAATAAATAAATAAAATAAGAATGCACATGGAAATTTATTAATCTATAAATAAATCTATAAATCAGTCCCAAAAAGATTAATTAAGAACAGTCAGGGTTGGTCATTGTATAATCTGATGGCACTGAAATGTTTTGTGGTGCATTTCAGTGCTATTAAAAAAATATACTGGTTGAAATCTGGTTTGATCAATCCATCTAAAAAAAAGATTTCTTTGTCCCGTTACATGTCAAATGAAAACAGAACATTTTTACTTGTTGCTATTAAAATAATCATGTTAAAATCTTAATTTCAACATGATTTCAGAAACTGCAAAAACATGTTTGTGGTCTATTTTTCCTTCAGACTTGCCGGATCACCCAGGGCCGCTGAAGCCGCTGATAGCTAAGGTATCATCCCGGACTGTGTCTTACATTTCAAGTGGCCAGCAGCAGCAAAGCATCCTCCAGCCCCCTCAGACTCTTCCCAAACCCCCTTTATACATCCAGCCGCAGTCCTATTCCCAGGCCCCGCCCACCCATCCCAAACCCTTCACCCATTCGCTGCAGCCCCAACCCAAACCTCCAGGTCAAACCCTAACGAAGCCGTACCCTCGGGTCGCCCCCCAGCCTCATCAGGCCAAACCTCAGGCGCCGCCTCAGACGCCCCCTAAACCTCACTCCTTCCCCCAGGCTCTCAAGTCTCAGGTCGTGACCCCGGACCATCCCGAGGACTTCAGCAAGAGCAGTGTCCATTCTGGAGACCTGCCGTCCCCCACGGAGCCCGGAGACCAACTGTCTGACGGCATGTCCACCAAACAGATGTCCATCAAGGAGAGGTGAGACTCATCGGGTTAACTTTATATGTATACACACTCTATCTACACCTGTCGCAATAAGCAATTAATCAATTAATTAATTTCATGACGAATTAAAATGAGCTCAATAATCTTTTGAAGGGCGATTTTGTTTACAGAAACTTTGTTATACATGTTGTTTATGGTTTTGATTGTGTGTAGATTTGAACAAAATAAAATATTTTATTTTGGATATTTACAATGTCTTCCAGTTACAGTGTTGAGTGTTTTGTACAAGATTAATGTTTACTTGTATTTGCTTGTATTAGTTGAAAATGGTCTCAAAATAACAATACTATCGTTTATCACAATAATTTCTGGGACAAATAAAATCAAATAAAAATCACACGATTGTTCTCTTGAAATTCTGGATTCTACAGACTGTTTTATGCCGGATTTGTATTTGATGTGGACATGTGTGAACTATATTAGTCTTTTGATTGTTGACATTAGAATAGATTAATAGTGATAGGAGGTAGACAACTAGTTCAATAAATAGGATTTTGTTTGATTTTATTAAATATTTTTAGCATAACAGATCAAAAGACATAAAAAGTTGTATATTATAAATAAATAAATACAAATTTTGCAACTATATACAGATATTTACCTTAGCTAAATGCAACTAATACCTAACTGAAAATTAGTAGACTATTCCCCACTCAAATATAATCTGTTAATATAAAGTCAGAATTTCTGAGCAAAGGAGCTAAATGAAAGCTTAGGAATGTGTCTCCACAACATTTCTGATGTTTAACTTTTGATAAAAAGATGGATTATGCATTATGGATTATGCATATCTGCAGAGATATGAATTTAATGATATAATATAAATGACACAAATTACGCAAATTACAAATCTTTGCTTTTCTATTAAGGTGAAGAAATAAATTTGTAAGTATTTTTCTTTCTGAGTTAGAAATAGTGATGTTTAAACCTTCATTAATGGGAAGCTTCTTGCAAACAAAAAGAGACACAAAGACCCGATATCAGTGAATAACTCTGGATAAAGAGGGTGGAAACCATGAATGGGATCTTAAAGACATTAATGAACTTTGAATTCATTCATAAATCCTGAAAATTACCCTTTAAAAACACCAACAGTGAGAAAATTGTTAGTTTCTCAGAGTTTAACACTTTTAAACATGTTTTCTTACACAGTAAAGTTTCTACCTCTGTCAAATAACTGAAGAGACTTTTTATAGCATCATTATAATTTTTTTCTTTGCAGCCAGCAGAGATCTGTGCAGACGGACCATCCTCTCTGAGTTTTAGCAGATTCCTCAGATTGCCCTCATTTCTGGCCTTTTCATGCAGCAGCAGCAGCAATAATGACACACTTTCTTTTAGCCTTCAGCCATCCGTTACTAGCTCTGCTCACACACCCACCTTTTATACAGGCCAGATTTGTTGGCTGAGAAACCAAAATTCTCAATCTGTTTCTTACTTTTGAAAAATCATTTCTTTTCAGCACCTCCGACGCTTTATGGGAGCTTCTGGTAAATTTGTAAAACACCTAAAGATAAACTAATGTTTTATTGCAGCGGAGTAATGGGACTGTTTAGTCCTATTATTGGTTCCTTTGGAAAGAGAATCAACAAACAATAATGTACAAAAATTCCTTAAACACATGTATAAGCCTTCTTATCTTTTGTTTATTGTTAGAGTGGCACTGCTGAAGAAGAGCGGTGAGGAAGACTGGAAGAACAGGATCAACAAGAAACAGGAAGTGGCAAAAGTAGCATCAGCAGAGCAGCAGCATCAGGAATGGGAGATGGAGACCAACCAGAAGAAGGTTTTCCGTAACCATTATTGATGTTTGTTTAATAATAACTATAATCATAGTTACTTTCCTTTGTTTGGATTTGTATTCTCGCCTTGCTTTAGGCTAGAAAATCTGAATTATGTGCAAAATTCAGGCATAAATGAACATGTTTTGTATTGCCCATAGACCTAGCCTAAGCTGAAATATTGCAACTACTGTTAATCTTGGAGCTTGCATCATGTTTTAGGCTGTTTATGTCACATTTGCACTGGTGGTTTATCCAAATTTAAGACTATTTTCACACTTTTTACCTTAAATCAAGAGCTAAATGGTTGAACCTTGGTACCAAATCACCTTTCAAACCCTTTAAAAGCGATCACAAATGCTCATCAAAACTGATGGATAAAGCAGGCTGACATTGAGAATGACCAAAGCCTCACTTAAATCCTATTAAAATGTGTGGATTACACTTAAAAGTGCAGAGTAGATACATTCTGCCAGAACTATTTCATAATCTCATTAATGGCTCTAAAAAACATATGGTAGATGTGCAACTTGGCCAAATATTAGAGCAAGATGAATCTTTAAGCATGAATGTGTAACTTTAATTCTTTGTTGATTAGAAATGGATACATAACTGCATTGTATAATATAAAATCCTCCTACCTCAGCAAAATAATGGCTCACATACTTAATCAAAACTCTAAATTAATAAGTTATTGAAGCTTTTGGATAAATTATTCTGTCCAGAACTTTGATAAATCACAAGTCAAGTTCCCCATTAATTTTGTTTCTGCGTGTCTGCAAACAAGAATGCTTTGTTTCTGGATACTTGTCACAGGTCTGAATGGATATATATTTTTAAAGAATTTATTTTCTACAAAGTATTGAAAATTTTTTCCACATTTCTTGTTCTGATTGTTTTGTTATAAATGAAATAAATCTATTAGAGGTTCAGGTTAAACAAAGAATTAAAATTTCTCTTTTTATTTTAATGGTCTTCTTTTACTGTTCACCTTCCATAATTATAACTCTATTGTAGCTTTAGATTTTATTTCACACATTATTCCACCGTTTTTCTTTTCCTAAAAGATTTTTGTTTAAGCACATTTTTACAAACCAGTATAGCAAAGAAACTATTTCCAGACTGGTTTTAGTATTTCAACAATATCAGATCATAGAGGCTTTTTAAAGAGCCTCTTTTCCGGCTTCTCACCAGCTTTGCTATTAGTATTCTGTTGGAAGAAGCGTCCTGTTTCAGCCTTTCATGGCAATCCCCCCCCTCTTGTCTTAGTTGCAAACTCTTTAGCAACAACTGCTCCCCCGTTACCCCCACCCCGTTTCCATCAGCTGAGTTGTTTCTCTGTTTTAACCCTTTCAGGAGGAAGGGGTCGCTCAGGACCAGTCTGCAGTGTCTGGCTCTGAACAGCTTTGGGTAAGGCTCGCTGCCAGCAGCACACCAGTTCTAAGCCAATCAGCTTGGAGCAGCAACTGTGCCGTCAAATCACAGTGTGTTTGTGTGGCTGGTTAAATCTACTGCTAATGGTGAACAAATACAAATACAAAATGGAGTGTAAACAGCAAAGACAGAAACTCCTTCTCCAAAATTCAACACCTTCAAGCTTGGCTGAAATTAGCAGCCGCCCACATGGGTACACCAAATGTCTTGTGAAGAAATGAAAACTATCTGTTTGACCACAAGGACAAGAGACAGAGTGAGGCTTTAAGAACACTACAGACTCATCATCACTTGTTTCTTGTTTCCATTCATTTTCCTGTGACTTTGCTGTTGGTACACCTGGATTTACCCACCGAACAACAATAAAGGATATTTCTATCCTATTCTGGTCTAACAACTGTTAAGCATGGTGTTGGCAGTATCATTCTGTGCAGCATGAAAATATTCACACCGTTTAAGTGCATCAGTCTTTTTTCATGTAAACTTTAAGGAGGACTTATGACATTTTTGTACTTTAATTTGGGTCTCTACTGCTTTAAAAACAACTTGACTGCTTTAAAAAAAACAGTCAAGTCTTAACTTTTTTTTCAATAAGTTAAAGTTTTTTGGTGTCTGGAAAATAAGACATTTCAAAAATGTCAGTTGAGTCACACTTTGCTGTTACCTAGCAACCCCAGCAAAGCCCAGCCTGTCACCTAGCAACCCAAGCAGAGTTCCAGAGTTTAGTCGGTAAAATTTACCACCCAAATATAATTAAAATAAAAAAACTTGATTCACACTCAGATAGATAGTCACAGTAAAATCATCTCTCTTTCTTTTAAAAAAGAAGCAAACTTTAAATGTGTAAATTCCTACAATAAATGTGCTTGTTAGAGAAAAGACAAAGAGCTAAAACTGGGACTCATGTCATACATAGCAGAAAGTGACTGTTAAAACTAATAAGTTGCCACCTTTCATGGAGTTGTCAGTGGTGCAGACGTATCGTTGAGACCAGCGATGTTTCCAGCATTAAAACTTCTCCTTTTAAGGAACACATTATTTAAAATAACTAAAAGATTAATTTTGTTATCCAATTGTATGTTTTTATAAGTACTAATACTAGTTTACCAGTTGGAGTAAAGTAAACTAACCTCCATTTTATACTTTTTGCATCATGTTCTTAGTTTCTGGCTTTCTCTTTTCCTTCTTTAAATCCAACCTTCCATCCATATTACTTTTGGATGTTTTTACGTTTTCTCCTTTTTTCACTTTTCAATCCATCTCTCCATCCTCAGGAGCCTGTCTTCTCCTCAACCTTTTCTCCTACTATATCTCTTGGCCAAAAGTGCCAATATATTGACCATCAGGGTCAGGTAAGGACTAGAGCTGATGGACGGCATGAAGTGGGCTCCTGTCTTTCTTTGCTTGCCAGGCAAAAGATTTTCATTTGCAGTGGTGAGACGGATTCACTGCAAAAACACAGGAATTTGTTTAGTTTTTAGTGCAAATGTCTTAGCGCACCTGAAGTGAGATAAAACTAACTTAAAAGTAACTTTTCCGCAGCATATCAGAGCTTGTTTTAAGCCAATAAATCCTTAGTATTGATTAAAAACTGTACTACTTGCACTGGCAGATTATTTCAATTACAACATGGGAAAATGTCTTAAGGGGAAAAATCTAACAGGGGAACTAGAACTTTTGCATTAATATTAAGCAATTATTGACTTAAAACAAGCTTGTTTCTTGCTAAAAAATTATTTTCGAGTTAGTTTAGTTACTTCAAGTGTACTAAGATATTTGCACCAGAAAGTAGACCAAAATACTTGGTAAGTTGTTCTGTTTTTGCAGTGTTCCTAACGGCAACATGAATAACAGTCAGTGTTGTTTCTGGAAGAATGGAGAAGATGGGATAATCATGCGCCTTGCATGCTTGGATTGATCTAATCTTTGTGTTTCTGCTTGAGTTGATGCTGTCACTTCATGAATAATTGGTTGGGAGGAAGTAAAAGATTTGACATGATGTTACAGTGAAGTTATGTGGAACATGATGTAAGACTTTAGGGTTTATATCTTATAAGTAGTGGTAAAAAGAGGATTTTATCCACTCCATGGATTTGATTTATGACTGGATGATGGGAAATGAGCCAGAAATGATGAACATTTCCTGCATCCAGTTTATTTCATCCTGTTCGAGCTAAGGGATTTCTACCTAATGAGCTTCCTTGTCTTAAATCTCATCTCTGTGCAGAAGCCTGGAGAAGAAACCGAGGCCCAGATGACCATCGAAGAGAGGAAACAGATGATTTCAACGCGTGAGGATGCCTGGAAGACAAAAGGCAAAGGAGCCGCCAATGACTCCACTCAGTACACAGTTGCTGCACGAATGGTCAAGAAAGGTCAGTGCAAAACTCTGCTGCTCTAGAGAGGAAAATCATTTCTGACAGAATAAACAGCAGATTTAACTTTAAAAACTTAAAAATACATCTATGTCTATATAGATGGATTTTTATTGTTACGATTTAGGTTTTTTCCTGATTTTATAAGAGTTACTTTGGCAGGAGACCTTTAATTTTAGGTTTTAATTTTAGGTGTTTGAGTCTGAATGTTTTAAATGTGTTTGAAACAAAGATGTTGCATATATGGTATGCAAGCGTGGCAAAAAAGAAAGTCTAAAATCAGCTAATTCTGGAGTTAAATGTTTCAGGAGATGTTAAACATCATCTGTCCAGGTTCTGTTTTTTTTATGTCAGTGTCAAATAAATTAAAAACAGATTCTGTTTGCTGCCAGACAAAACAAATCAAACATGGGAAAACTGTCTGCAAAATTTCACCACGATGCTTATTGAAGGAAAACATTGTCAATAAAGATAGAGAAGCAATGGTTGAAAACCTTTTGACATACATTTGTTTAGTTTCAAAAGCATGAAGTAACAAGATCTGCTAATACAGTAAAACATGACTGTCAAAACAAATCGCAATTAACAAATCGCTGTTCTTCACGGTCTTTCAGCAGTTATGTAATTTAATTTTCTGTGTGTGTGTGTGTGTCCACAGGCCTGGCAGCCTCCTCCTCAGTTATCAGTCCCATTCTGTCACCAGTTTCCAACAAACTCAAGAGCAGCACTCCAGCTGTCAACAAACCCCAGGAGGGTGAGAAAAGTGTTTAAGTTCTGATTCATCACTAATATTTCATCCACAATGTCCTGAAAATCTAAATATGACTCCTTATTTCTGTCCATTTAGAATGTTAAATCTGATACAAAGCCAACAAGCAGCTGGATGAAAGCAAAATCAACACAGTTTTGCAAAAACATATAAACAAGACAACTGGACTACCTTCTGAAATCTTTCAAACTAAATATTAAAAACCACAAAACAATCAGAGCTGAGCAAACACTGAAACCACAAAAACATAGAAACAACAACCAGCAGGAAAATTCAATAAAAATATATAACACTAGTTTTATACACAAACACTTTTAGCTTTACAAGGTCTTAGTTGTGAAAAGGCTAAAAAGATACCAATCCACTTCTACTGAGGTTGCTGCTGTGTCAGAATATAATTGTTTTATTTACAGAAATTGAGGCCAGGCCAAACATGGAGTCAGATAAAAAGCTGGACAAGCTGGAGAGCTTTTTGGGACGAATTAATAGCAAAGGTACGCAAATAAACTTCAGCTTAATACAGTATTTATGATAGTGAATTTCTTGTTTCTATTTACTATCCACTTATAGGTGTGTTTTCTATTACATGAAGTCCCAATATTGTATGTCTTTTGTAATTTCATCAGTGGCAGGTTTGCAGGAAACCACCATTGCAGTGACGGAGAAGGCGGTGAAGGAGGTGATGAAGCTGGACGATGAGATTTTCTCCAAGTTCTACAAACGCGTTGCAGAATTTCCTCACATGCCCACAAGGATCGAGATCAGCGAAGACTTTGACAGCATCTTTGGTTCTCACGGTCCAACGTATGACAACACAACAAACTTCTTTTCATCCCATTATAGACGACTGTCTTAAAATATGTTTATTAAAATAACAACCACATTGCAAAAACACAAAATCTTGCCCAGTATTCTTTGGTCTAGTTTAGAGTTCAAATATCTTAGTACACAAAACTAACTTACAAGTTGTAAGTAGTAATAATTATTTCTTAATATTATTGAAAAAGTACTGGTTCCACTAGCAGATTATTTCACATATAACAAGACATTTTCTCCATTTTATAAGTAAAATAATATTTTCTCTAGAAACTAGATAAAAACATTGGTAAGATTTTGTGTTTTAATTCTCATTTTGTCTTTTCTATCATGTTCTGTGGCCGTTTCCCCTCCTACGCAGGCTGGCCTCAGCCATGGTGCAGCATAAGCGATCTGTCCGACCATCCAGGAACGTTCAGGCTTCAAGAAATCCTCTTAAAATGCTGGCAGCTAGAGAGGACATTCGACACGAATATACAGAGGAGAGACTGAATGTGGCACAGCTGGAGAGCAAGAGGATGAAGGCTGAGAAGAGTGAGTGTAAGGATTGGAACATTTTATGGAATATCTGTGAGTTTAGGAAGAAGAAAGAATTAGAAATGACTCACTCATTTCTAACTCTTTGAGGTAAAAAATAAAAATCCCAGTGGGAAATGGGAGGCATTTTGAAAGCCTTTTTTAAAACACCAGAAATTAGTACAAAAACACCTCTGACTCATTTTCAAAGCAGTGTTTACTTGGGATCTTGTTAAATTTATTAAACCACTTTGTCAATTTTAATAAAGCACTTTTTTCCCCTCCCTTTAGTAAATAAAAACTCAGATTACTCCGAGGCGGCTCTCGCAGGTCTTGCCAGCAAAGAAAACTTCAGCAGTGTGAGTCTGCGTAACGTCAACATCTCAGAACAGACCTCCAACAACAGCGCAGTGCCGTTCAAGAACCTCATGCTGATCCAGGTTAAAGGTAAAAGCTCTGGTTACCTGCAAAACATCTTGTGCTACTGAGGATTAAGATAACTGACGATTAATAGCTTTTTAGACTAAAACTAGTTCCAATCTATGAGATATTAACAAACCTTCATTACTGTTGCAGTTTGGCCGCCATCCAGCAGAGGGCGCCCCTGGTCATCCTTAAGCGGAGCCCTTTGGTGCATAATTAAAGATGGCGGCCATAACAGAGCGGAAAAGAGAAATAGATCCAAACGATCCAATCCGGTGTGGGAGCTAAATGCACTTTATGCGGTTCTGTTTTGAAATATAAATCTTACGTTTCACCTTCAGCCGCGCTGCATGACGAAGCTGGCTCAGCTTCTTAACTAGAAATTACTAATTTGCTACGACGGCCAGGATGTGACGACAGAAAATGATTTTGAGGGCTGTCGTGAGGTAGTGAACTTCATGTAGCTTAATCATGTGAGAAAACCAAAAATTTCTGTTTATTCTGTGTGTATTTAATACTTCTGATACAAAATAATGTTAAAATTTAATGTGTTTTTTTAATTCAGCATATTATGAAAACCGTTTGCTCTTTATGTTATTTAAAACATGGTCAGCCCTTTCGATACACAATAAAATGTTTGCATCAATTAATCAGTGGATCGATGAGATCAATCAACTTTAGATTAACTCATTAAACTATAACTTTCATCTCTATCTGCTACACTTTAAATCTGTTACATGTACTGTTGCCAAAACCCCAATATTTGAACACCAGGAGATGTAAATTACTGCAGGATTCATTCTGTTAGTGTAAAAATTTATTGATTATGTCGATTGTGTTGTCTGCAGGTCGTCGCCATGTTCAGACCAGATTAGTGGAGCCCAGAGCTTCTTCGTTGAACAGTGGGGACAGTTTCGTGCTTGTCACACCAGAGCACTGCTTTGTCTGGATAGGAGAGTTCTCAAATGTGATTGAGAAAGCTAAAGTGAGTATCGTTGCTCTGTTTGGTTGGTCGGAAGTACTGCTGCAATTCTCATATTTAAACAAAAATTATTAATCAGTGATTGTGCCTCTCATCTTCATTCCATTCTTCACATTGATACTTTGTCTGCGTTCAAACAAATGTGACCCGATTTTTTTACCCCAAAAAATCCTGCCTTTGCTAATTCGACAACGTATCCGATTGCTTTCAAAGCAACTGCAGTCTGAACAGTCATGTTGAATTTTATTCAGCTCTTATGTCATTGATGTGAGACATGCATCATAATTCTGCACCAGAAAAGGGCAAATGTGGTAAATCTGGACGTAAACAATGGCTGAAAATTATGATTATGAAAGATAATTTCACATCACAATCCCACCATTCTTGGCTCTGACTACACATCCAAGCAGACCTCCCTGCAGAAGTTGCAGTCAATGCTCCACAAAGAGTCGTTGCTATTAGTTGTGCTTTCTTTTTTACTAGCTTCCTTTGTGTTATGATCTTGTGACAATTCTGTTGGTTCTTATTGCTGTGTAAACTTTAAGATTGATCAATAAACGGCGGTTTCCATTGTTACTTTCGTAAGCAGTGCGCTGCTCTGTGGTGTCACTGTTGACAAACTCTGATGAACGTAGATCCACTTTATTCATTCCCTCTTATGAACACTTTCATTTGTGTTTTTCCTTTTTTCCTGGTGATCAACAGCATTTTTACCACATTATGCTTAGCTGCAGTCACCCAAGTCTTTTCTTATTCATCTGGTTTGTTTATAAGTTCAGAAATACTTTCTCACATCACCTTCTGACGTTTTTGGGGGAATTTGTTTCTGTCTGTGTGTAGGCAATGGACTTAGCCACGTTCATCCAGACGCATAAGGACATGGGCTGCAGGGCAAGTCAGGTGCAAACCATCGATGAAGTTGTTAACGCACAGGGTTCTGATGCACAGCACTTCTGGACAGTCCTGGGTGGACAGATGTCTTATAAATGTAAGACTTCAGGCAGAAGAATTAATACGAGATGCTTATTTTTAAATCACTTGATTACTCATTTGTATTTTGTTTTTATCTCTATTTGTCCCACAGCGGCAGGTCCACCAGAGGAGGATGAGCGCTTTGAGAGTGGCATTGTGGAAACCAACTGCATCTTCAGACTGGTAGACGACAAACTGGTTCCCGATGATGAGGAGTGGGGGAAGATTCCTCACACCTGCCTGCTTGCACCCAAGGAGGTAAACTGATGATTTAACATTTCTCTTGTCTTATAACAAGACTAATATAAATTTTATTGGTTTATGACTGCATGTGAAAAACTAAAGGTAAATTTATGTTGTTTTAGTCTGCAGAGTTGTCTCTTAAGAAAAGTACACGGGCAAGGTGCAATTTTAAAAAGTGTAGAAGTGATTTGTGATAAAATTCAGGTCTGGATAAGAATGGAAAAAGAAAAAACTGAAAATGTTGGAAAATTTAAAAAATAAATATCTAAAACTAATAGCTTTAACATGCATTTTTACCTTCTTCAGATATAAAAGTTGGTGACCTCTGATCACAGATGTGAATTCTACGTCAATTCTTCTTGCATCTCTTTTAGAACAAATTTCAAACTGGTAACTAAATATAAAAACATTTACAAGGATTTCTAAGTCTGTTGTGTCCTAACTACAGATCATGAATGAAACATGTTTGAAATAATTTATATCTTTGTTTCTTTTGAGACCTTTCTGAGTTTTAGTAAATTGTCGGATTGAACTTTCTGTGTGGAAAATGTTTTTAAAGGATCTTTTAATTTATTTTCTGCAGATTTAATTACATAAAGTAAGTATGTAGTAGACTGTAAGCAACAGACGATAATGTGAATATTTGCTTTCATGTTGCATTGCTTTTATTAAACCACACGGCAGCTGCACAGGGTTAGTTTACTGGATCGCTTTGTGTTCGCTCTGTGCACTGCAGGTGTTGGTGTTTGACTTTGGCAGCGAGGTGTATGTGTGGCACGGAAAAGAAGTGACCCTAGCACAAAGGAAGGTGGCCTTTCAGCTCGCCAAGCACCTGTGGAACGGGACGTTTGACTACACCTGCTGCGACATCAACCCCCTCGATCCCGGAGGCTGCAACGCGCTCATCCCCAGGTTAGTGCTTGCTAATTAGGGCTGCAACACATCTAACATGCAGATAAGCTAGGAACCCCGTGTTCTCCTTTTGCTTTTTTCATAAGCTTCATTATAAAACTTATACTACAAATTAGGGCTGCAACTAATTGATTATTCTGACGATTCATTGTATAACAAAAATTGGCACACTCTACAGATTTTTAACTTTACCACTTAAGCTTTTTTTTATACAATCTAAAAATACAATAAAATATACAAGTAAACATATAATTCAATGTATTTTTTGAAAAGAAAATAAACATTTTATTTCCTAAAATGCGACAACATAGCATTCCTTTAGTGAATTTGAACCGGGTGAAGCTAAAATTAAGGCACCTAAGAAGTTTTGGGTGAAACATATTTACAGACAAAGGTGTTTTTATCTCAAATACAAAATGCATATATAGTTTGTACAGTTTTGGCTTAATTACTTGTGTTGTTTTTTCAGGAAATTGCCTTTCTTCAGTCTGACTACCCCAGTTAACAATTAATTGATAACTAAACTAGTTGACAATTATTTCACTAATCAATTCATTATGATTAATGCAATTATTTGTTTCAGCCCTACTAAAAATTAAAGCCAAACCTAAATATGATCCCTGCATCATTTCTATAAGATGGCAAACACCCTGAAACTGACCTGCAGGTTTAACGGGACAGGTTCCAGTCAGGCTGGACTTGATAAGGACGGCTTGGACCCCTTTCACAACTGCTTAGTTTTGTAGTTTGTTGTTGTTGTCTGTCTCAGTGTGTGATATTAGTTTTTTACATGTCTGCTGTGTTTTTGGTCCACAGGAAGGGCCAGGGTCGTCCTGACTGGGCCATATTTGGCAGACTCACTGAGCACAATGAAACCATCTTGTTCAAAGAAAAGTTCACGGACTGGACAGAAGTGAAGTCGCCAACGCTGAAAGAAGGAGTTGAGTTTGTAATCGAGCAGAAGGTTCGTTTTTCGTCTCACTTTGACTCGTTTACGTTTTTATCTGTTGTCTTAACTGTGGCGTTTACTCTAAGCAGATGTTGCCAAAAACAGTCAGACAAGAATTAAAGACTTAACCTTTATAATAAAAAGAACAATTTTACCTTCAGCCCAGCTATAAAACAGGTAATACTTTATTTGAAGGGATGTGTATAATTCGGACATGACGCTGCCATAAACATGACATAACATTAGTCATGAACATGAAGGAGTTTTCATGAATGTTTATGACTGTTGTCATAAAGTGTCATTTCGTAAATAATGACACGTTTAATGCAAGGTTGCATTAAACGTGTCATTCAAAGTGCTTTAAAAGTGTCAGGTTTGCATTACTTGGTAAATAATGACATTTTTAATGCAAAGTGGAATTAAAACTTGTATTAAAGTTCATTAAAAGTGTCAACTTTACCAAATACATTCTTGAAAAATGTTCTTGAAAAATTCAATAGTGTCATGTCTGTTTATGGACACCCTTCAAATAAAGTGTTCCTAATAAACTTTATTGCGGCAAATGTTACATGACATAAGATTGCCAAAGTTATTAAGAGTCAATGTGGAAGGACTAAAAAGTCGCAGATTGCTGACCTCTGACCTAAACACTTTAGAAAACACCAGTTTTCTTCTTGGTAACGTCTCTGAATGGTTAAGTAATTTCTCCTTGTTTTCTTCCTCTCAGGAGGCTCCAGGACGTGAGTGTCGACCTTACGACACGTCCCTGATGCTGCCTCTCCTCCAGACGCCCATCAGCACCATCTTGGACGGGATGAACGTGGGCCGGGGCTACGGCCCGGTGGAGTCGGAGGACCTCATGAGGCTGCAGGAGATCAGCACTGCCTCTGTGGACGTTTGGCACATCCTGGAGTTTGACTACAGTCGTCTGCCGCGACAGAGCATCGGCCAGTTCCATGAGGGGGACGCCTATGTGGTCAAGTGGAAGTTCATGGTTAGGACCTCAGGTCAGTGTCTGCAGTTAAAGCAACACTGTGAATTATTCTTAAAGGTGTAGTATGTAACTCTTGTAATAAATCTGTTCTTCACATATTTGTTAAAACTTTCATCATGTCCTGACAGTTCTCTATGAGACAGATAATCTGTGGAAAAAATCAAGCTCCTCTATCTAACAGTGCTACTATCGCCACCTAAAGAAATGTACAGTTTCCAGTCAAAAACAACCAATCAGAGCCAGGAGGAGGGTCTTGGTGTTGTCAGTCAATCTCGTGTACGTTCTGCTAAATGTGCTAGTGGCAGAGAAACAACTTACTGTTAAAGAAAAAAAACATTTGTTTGCCTGAAATTTCATAGCAGGCTCTGTGTGGGGGATCAAAGAGCAAAGGGGAGTTTGTGTGCAGTGTGTACATGAGCATGATTGACAGCATTAAGACCCTCCTCCTGGCTCTGATTGTTGTTTCTGCATTGCAAAAATGTTACCAAGTATTTTTGGTCGAGTTGCTTGTGCAAATATCCTGGTAACATGAAATAAAATTAACTTGCAAGATATAGGAGCTTGTTTTAAGTCAATAAATCTTTAATACGATTATTTCACTTATAACAAGACATGATTAAGTAATGAAATAATATGCCAGCAGAACTAATACTTATGTATCAATATTTAGGAACTATTGACTTAAAACAAACTCCGGTATCTTGCTAAAACGTTACTTGTAAGTTAGTTTTGCCTTACTTCAAGTGTACTAAGATATTTGCATTAGATATTGAACAAAAAAAACATATATATTTTTAATAAACGTTACTTTTTATAGCTTAAAATCAGCGAGTACTGCTGACATTTTTTCAAATGTGTCCCAGTGGGTCGAAGGCAGAACCCCGAAGCAAGGAGCAGCGGGCCAGGGAAGGAGAAATGCTGCTATTTCTTCTGGCAGGGCAGGAACTCGACCGTCAGCGAGAAGGGAACATCGGCGCTGATGACGGTGGAGCTGGGCGAGGAGAGAGGAGCTCAGGTAGAGCCGTAGAGTCGACATGGGCTGCGTGTTTGATCCAAATCAAATCGGACTTTAACTCCTGTGTATTTCAGGTCCAGGTACAGCAGGGAAAGGAGCCGCCATGTTTCCTGCAGTGCTTTAATGGAGGGATGATCATCCATGCTGGCAAGAGGGAGGAGGAGGAGGAGAACACTCAGAGTAAGCTTTTGTTTGTCGTCTGTATATTTTATTCATACTGAGCCCCTTAAGGGACAGGGGGGAAATTCATCATGAAGTATCACTACTCTTACTTGGGTAAATAAATTTCTGAATATTCTGCCCAGTGTGAGTAACTTCGCTGAATAAAGAACAAACATATTTTAACCAAAGATTCCCCAAACACAGACACACACCTGCAGGTTTTGTTAAAGTTTAATATGTTTAATATTAAAGGAAACTGATTTGAAAATATGTTTATTTTGTCTGATTTTATTATTAATATGAACTATTTTCATGTTGGTTTTAAAATCCCAAAATACTTTTTACTTTTACTTGAGTAAAAATATGTTGAAGTAGAGCTACACTTATTTCAGTATTCTTTTTGAGAACTCCACTGACCTCTGATTATGTCAAATTTCAGCCGAGTGGCGTCTGTACTGTGTGCGCGGTGAGGTGCCGGTGGAGGGCCACCTGCTGGAGGTGGTGTGTCACTGCAGCAGTCTACGCTCCAGAGCCTCCATGATCCTGCTCAACATTAATAAAGCCCTCATCTACCTGTGGCATGGATGCAAGTCTCAGCTGCACACTCGCAGCGTTGGAAACACAGCTGCGCTTAAAATCAAGGAACAGTAAGGATAACCTTTTTTTTTAATGCCTTTTGAATAATTTTGGAGTTCACTCAGTAAAAATCCACAACCTGTTTAAATCCAGTTCATATTTTTCTGTTTGTCAGGTGTCCTCTGGAAGCAGGCCTTCACAGCAGCTGCAAAGTGACCATCCATGAGTGCGACGAAGGAGCGGAGCCTCCGGGGTTCTGGGAGGCGCTGGGGAGGAAAGACAGGAAGGCTTATGACTGCATGCTCCAAGGTATGCAGGATTTAATATTTTAGATAAATTAAATATTGACAGTTTATGCAATTTGACTGCTGATGTAACTCATGCAGGTAAAATAAGATCGTTTTCTTTTTAAAAAATGTATCTAAAATCTTTTTTGTCATCAGATCCGGGTAAATTCAACTTCACTCCACGGCTCTTCCAGCTGAGCAGCACATCTGGAGACTTCGTAGCATCTGAGTTCTTCCATCCGTCCAGAGCTCCAGACCTGGTCAGCTCGCTGCCGTTCCTGCAGGAAGACCTGTACAACGCTCCACAACCTGGTGAGACCAGGACACAGCCTGCAGGAATCCTTTATTTTACTTCATCTGAATATTAGAATATCATATCAGAACTTAAAACCTCAGAATGAGGTAAAACCCCATTCAGAATGAGGTAAAACCTCATTCTGAATGGGTGAAATAAACCAATCTTTTGGGGTTTTTTTCCTCATTTAAGCATTTTTAAAAGTAGCTTTTGTGATTTAAGCCATTTCATTTCTCCTTTTGATGAGTTGAGAAGCAGTGAAATTGTTTAATTTACAGGAATGTTACAGATCCTCACTTTCTGTCATAATTATTTTTGTCTTTCCTGCAAAGCTCTGTTTCTGGTGGATAACTTCCACGAAGTCTACCTGTGGCAGGGCTGGTGGCCTCAGGACAGCGAGAGCACCGGCTCAGCCCGCATCCGCTGGGACGTAGACAGGAAGTGTGCGATGGAAACCGTTCTGCAGTACTGCAAAGGTGAGCAGAAAGGAACGTTCGCCCATAACTGCATGCACTGTTTTCTTTGCAGGACGATTATGCGGTGATGTTTTCCCTCTGTAATTTGATCTGTTTCAGTCTCGGTAGATCATTTGATTTTGCAAAGTCAATTTTTTTCTTCTGTTTACTTTATGGCGGTTGTTCTGATGTTTTCCTGCAGAAAAGAATGAGAAGAAGCCTCAGAAGTCATATTTGATCCATGCAGGTCTGGAGCCGCTCACTTTCACTAACATGTTCCCCAGCTGGGAGCACAGGGAGGACGTGGCTGAAATCACAGAGAGAGTAAGACTAAAAAAAAAACATGTATATCTTTTTTTTATGACCAGACTCTTTACGGTGCCGTGTTAAAGTGTTCATACCCCTTTAACTTTATTCCTTTTACATAAAAACGCTTAACGGTGACCTATTATGCTTCCTTGAACAGATTAGGATAGATCTGTTGAGACACAAATGGAAGCATAAAAGTATTCAGGAAGTGAATTTTGTATAGTAGACCCCCTTTAACAGAGATTGGTTAGCATTTTATTTTAAAGTATCAAAGTAACTGTATTAAGTTGTTTTTTTTTCTCCACATTTTATTGACTGTTTCTCTGACTTATTTCCCGTTGTTGCTTACAGGAGGCGGAGGTGTGCAACCAGATCATCCTGGTGGAGGACGTGTTGGCCCGACTCTGTCAGAACATTTATCCTCTGGCTCAGCTGCAGGCCCGGCCGCTGCCAGAGGGAGTCGACCCGCTCCGCCTGGAGATCTACCTCTCTGATACGGACTTTGAGGTCGGTTGGCACACAAAAATATCACATTTACCTCCGGGTTTATTTAATAAGACGTGAGTTAAACACTGGAATGGAACTAAATCATTCTGTAACCAATCCGGTATGAATTTATCAATTAATTTGATAAAGCCAAAAGTGTCTAAACAAAGTAAAACAACTTTAACTGAAATAGATTGACTGTTTTTGTTCCTATAAAAACTACTAAATTATCATATATTTTAACAAGAAATGTTTCAAAGTCAACATGGACCCACATGTGATTCATCTGACTTCATCTAACTTTCACTTCACAGACTAATTTGTAGGTGGATTCAGGTAAGAGCAGCTCATGTGATTCTTCACACTGGGGACTTTATCTTTCTGCATGTCTGCACTCCGTTTCTTTTTCACAGTAGATTTATAAAATCAATCCTGCCTCTTCAGTGCATTTCTACATGAGGACAAAAACGTCACGCTCTGCAGAAAGCTTGCAGACATTTAAAATGATGGTTTTCTGTTTTTTAGATGAGGTTTTTAAACTAGTTGTGGTTTAGATTGCAGATGAAGCACTGACAATCCTATTTTTTTTTACAAACAAATTTAATGTATCACAAGTCACAAACTGGAGACTTGAATAATAATCTGGATTTAGTCTAGATTTTACACTTGAAATAGCCCTTTGATCAAACTTCAGCATCAGTTTAATGATTTGTGAAACATGGATGTAAATCTCAAGACCAATAAGAAAAAATCCAGAATTTGTTATCTGGAACAGTTAGAAATGAAAAACTTTTCTGTTTTCTCTTAAGTGAACACAGACATATTATTTTAACATATAATGTTCAAATATGTTTTTATTTGAACAAACCTACTGAAGGCAAACCAAATAAATATGAAATCTTATGAAAACGCGACATTATAATTTATTTTTTTCCCTCCTTTTATGACTGAGTTTTCTGAAATCATAAATCTGATGTGAAATTATTTGTTCAGCTGTGATAAAACACTCCTGCTTCGCTCTTCTTATTCTCGTCAATCACACAAAAACAACACTTTTCTTCTCTCTGTGAGTAAAAATACACCTTAATGACTCACCACTTGCTGCACAGTTTGACTCACTTTCTGTTTGTGGAGCACAAAGCAAAGGCACTAAAACCATCAGAATGAATGCATGCCAGTCAGAGTGATGTCCGTCTGCTGAGTGTGTCAGCATTCGAACTCTTCAGTTTCTTCCCAACAAACAAAACAAACAGAACATAGAAATGTAATAATGTTCATATTTAAATCACAACTTTCAGACACCTTCTGTCAGTCGTGGATCATTATTTCACATCTGACACTAATTTTGTCCTCAGTTGTCTTGGTTGGTTGTTGTGTTTTTAAGGATTTCAGAAAGTGTTTAAAAGTGGGTAGAAAAGTACAAGACCTTTATGAAACATTTATTTTATTAATGTATATATTGAATTGTAAATAAAATCTTCTTCCTACTCCTTCTTAATTGTCACATAAGTTGATGAAGACGGTTATTTGCTTTGACCAATACTGAAAAAACACAAATTCTTACCAAGTATTTTTGTCTAGTTTCTAGTTCAAGTATCTTAGTACACTTGAAATAAGACTAAACAAACTTTTAGGCACATTTTCATCAAGATATAGGAGCTTGTTTTTATGTCAACAATTCCTTAATATTGATTTTAAAAAGTACTAGGTCCACTGGCAGATTATTTCACTTAAAGCAAGACATTTCCTCCATGTTACAAGTGAAAATCTGCCAGCATCTTGTTAAAAAGTTACTTGTAAGTTGTTGTTCTTTTTTATCTTATTTCCAGTGTAGAGATATTTACACTAGAAACTAGACAAAAATACTTGGTAAGATTTTGTTTTTACAGTGTGCATATAGTTTACATGATAAAGAAAATTGAAAAATTACTCTTAAAAGTAGAGGTGCAAAAAGTAATACTTCAACAGTAACTGATAGTCCAGATATTTTGACCTGAACAAGTAAAAATAAAAAATAAAAATCAGAGCTTTGTTAAAAAGGGCTTCATTCCATGTCTGCATCTGTGCATGTGGTTGTTTGGTAGAATGTGTGCAAAACCAGAACTCTAAATGGAATGCAGCCTTTGTTAACGGACCAACATTTCTGCAATCCGAAATTTCCGCCTATGAGGTTAGTGAGACACAAACCGTCCTAAGTGCAAATGAACAGTTTATTCTTGTAACTTTTCTGTTTTATTCCTCTGGCTCTTTACATTTGCTCTTACTGTGTATTTGTTTGTTTCTTCGGGACAAATGTAAAGCCATTTGTTCAACTTTTATTGTTTTAAAATTTGCTATGAATTGAATTTATTTGACGTTGAGTTGCGAAGTCATGGGCGGCCTAGGTGAAACTGGACTGAGCTCAAAAATTCAAGCATCAAACCAATCAGTGATGAGCACTGAAAGGGTAATTACTAAGGTAAACAGGTGGTGACGCGAGGATCAGTTTCACCACCAGGGGGAGACAAAGGACATCTGCAACCCTGGCAGTGGAACGAGAAAACCCGCAAAAAATCAAAACAGAAATTTTGAAATCAAACAGAAAATTAAGATAAAGCTCTAACACATGTAACTACGTGTTACATGATGTAGTTACATGATAAAAACTACGAGTTACATCATGTAGTAATGAAACACAGTGCACAGTTCAGTTTACTGTGGAGGGCCAAAAGGGCCACAAATCAGTGAATACATTAAGGAGTGACTTTAAAGTGCCTTGAATTGTTTAAATTAATAATGATTAATTAAAAAAATAGTATTTAGAAAAATATGCACTTTAGTTATAAGAAAATGGCAAATAAATAATTTTTTGTTCCCTTTTGCAGCAGATTATGAATTTATTTTATATGTCAACCATCAAAGTCGGTGGGCGAGACTAACACTGCTGTAGCTGACATGATTGGTCTGAACTAGACTTATTAGGAAGTTTAACCAATTAGATGCTTATGTTTGGTGAGAAATTCCTTATTGGTATACTCCTGCACAGTGTCATGACATACTATCACAACATGGTTATGGTTTTAACAAATGTATAAAAATATGTTATTAAAGTTGCATTAATACAGCAGCATTAATGTCATTCTGGGTTATATTCATATTGATCCACTTACAGCAGAATTGAAAGTTATTCTGAAGCACCAGTTTTCTGTCTCTGTCTGCAGAAAGGCTTGGAAATGAAGAGAGAGGACTACGAACGTTTACCAGGGTGGAAGCAAGTGAACCTAAAGAAGGCCAAAGGACTGTTTTAAGCACTTTTATTTTATTTTATTTTTTTTACTGAAGATGGCAAGAAGAAGTGGAAATCTGAGACAGGAATACCAGAAGACATCATTTTCAAAAATCCTACATGAAAGATTAAACCGAAGACGAGTGTTTTTCTCCTCAGCTGTGTCAGTATTAAACAGAATTAAATCTGTGTGGTTTATGAGCAGGTTAAAAAAAATCCTCGCTGTGATTCATTTGTGGTCTTTAAGCTCTCTTCCCATCACTGAAGTCGTCACTTGAGGAAGGAAAAACTTTAGAAGCTTGTTGTCGGAGTGCCATGCTGTGGCTGGGTGTACGCGATGCGACTGTATATAATGTTTGTGTGACTAAAGTTTCTTGCTGTAAATGTGAGTGTAAGCGACTTTGTACCCTTGTAAAGACGAACATCGGTTGTTGCAGAGAAAAACAAAAGCTGCCTCCGGATCCACTTTGCTGCTGTGGCTGAACTGAGGCGAGTTTAAACATAAAGAGAGAAAACACAGTGCCTTGCTTTTTGTGTACAGTTTCTATACAGAAATTCTAGTCTGCATTTTTAAAGACTTTCTTTGTGATATAAGACATAGTCGATTAAATTAAAAATGATGCCCAAACCCAATGAGAAGTCATTGTTTATTTCAAAGTGCTGCATGAACACAGAATTTAACTGTTTTAAATGATCATATTACAGCTACACACTTTAAATTTTTTCATGAGTTAAGATCAGCTCCTCATATAGTAACGGATCAAAACATAAATAAATATGTAAAAATGACGTCATCAGACAGACCAAAATATGCAGTTATGTAAAAATGTTGGTATTTTAAATATCAAAACGTGAAACTTATGAAACAAAAACCGCAGGTGTGTCCGGTGAATATTTGGTTCAAACAAGCTTGTTTTTATTCAGTGGAGTCACAGTGTTCAGAGTATCTAGAAATTTTACTCGGGGGAAGTGTAGCGATAACAAGGTCAAGTAAAAGCATAGGCGTAACTTCCTGAAGGACTGGGTGGACATGTCCCCACCAGGGCCGTGCAGAGACCTTTGGAGGGGCAGGGGCTCAAAATTAAAAAGGGGCACATTGATCAAGATCTTAAAACACCCCACAACAACATAACAACAACGCATATTAATCGAGAATTTAATAGGATCATACTATATCATTGTCATCATATGGGGACAATGCAGAGCAAATGTTATGAAATAAGCAAAATTGCTGCTATTTTACTAAATAAGCATTAATAATATCTGACTGTTGAACCTCTACAACAACTTGGCTGCAGACTGCTCTATAGATCAATAAAGCTCAAAGGTGTTAGCGTTACGTCATGTTTTGATATTAGCACCTCTGAGATCTAGAATTATAAGGTTGAGAGACATCAAGGCAAAGAAAACTCAGTAGCTGCTGGTCAGGCCCTCCAGACATTCAGGGGCCCCTATAAATGGTTGAATTGTAACACAGATCATAGATCTAAACCTGTAGCATTTATTTATTGAGAATGACAATGTTATTAAATTTTATTTAATGCATTCAGCTGAGAAAAAAAAAGTATATTTAGGATTTAATTAGGAAGTTTACTTTGTAAAGTTTAAAGAATCATCTTGATAGTTTGATTCTTGTGTTACCATGGCTACAATATGGTGTAATCTTTGTGTTTGTTGTAATCTCTGCTGGGTTTGTTCATAAAAACCTCACAGCAAATAATAACCAATAATCAGTGATTGATTTTATACTCGGCCAATTAACCTGGGCTCCTTATCATAGACTTCACTAAATCTATATTTAAACACGATTAGAGATGCTGAGGTTCTTAGTAGGAGGGGGCCGAGGGGCTAAATCATGATTCTGTCTAGGGCCCCATATTATCTGGCGATCCCTGGTTCACCTTTAAGATTTCAGTTTGGTGTATAAAAGGCATTATTAAAAAAGAAACCAAAATATCACACCAGCATTCTATTCTTTGTGAAAATTACTTTTACAGTCTGGTTTACAGTTTTATATTGTAGATATAAATATCAACAACATTTGTAGTTTTGGCCGATTAGTACCGTTAATTTTAGGGTAATTAACTGCTGGCAATATTACAATATTTTTCTATGAATTTTACAATTACTTTTATTTTTACAACATATTTCTGTGTTTTCTACATTTCATGACTGTCAAAATCACTTGAAATATATGTTTATTGAGTTAAGGTAATTCCATGTATTTTCTATGGTAATAAAATATTTTGGATATTATGGTCAGTAACTGTTGGAATTTTACCATTTTTTACCATAAATTTACAGAGGTTTTTTTTATAGTGTATAACGCAGCAGGTCATAAATTTATGCCGCCAATTCAGGTTCAGCTGTGGAATCAGAATCACATAATTGAAAAATACAAAGTTTGCACTGACAAGGATTCATTTGGTTTATACAGAAGTTATTTATTCTGCTTTTGAAATGTTTAATAATGTAAATGACCTTACTAGTATTTTGTGTTTCCTCATGTAAATAAGGAGTATTTGTTGACATGACAGTCTATACTTTTATTGTGAAAGGGCTTGGAACGGAAGGTGACAAACTAGACAATTAACTGCTCGGTCATAGCGGAGAGAGAGAGAGAGCGCGCACGGGTCGGAGCGAAAGAGATAATTACGGAGTAATTGTAATTTAGGTGTAGACAATCAGTTAATTGGCGCTTGGTTGATGAGGGAACAAGGTGAGTGTTTTGTTCTGTAAATATATGTTTAGTTTTCCTGCGGAACTTGTAGTTCGCTATTGAGTGTGACGGTTTTGTTTTGCCACTAGATGGTGCTAATATTCTTTGGTCAACCGTCAACAGTTGAAATACGTTGTTTTATTTCATGACACAGGGATGTTAAGAGTTAATAAATACGTGTATTGTAACACATAATTATAGCATGAAAAATTACATAAGGTAAAAGATTCAATGTTAAGGTAAAAGGTTAGAACAACACTGTTTGAGTTACTAATGGTATTTTATTTGTATATCTTGTAGCTCTTACGGTGTGTTCACACACAAAGGCTGTAAAATAAAGGACTGTGAACCATCAGTTTGAGAGACCATCCTTTCAACTGGGACGCTACAGTAAGAGCTTGACCCAAGCTGAGAAGAGCTTCACCCCGAGCTAAGAAGTTCAACCCACTCTCAGCACCAAGGTCCCAGTGAAAGCCACATTAAGGTTCCAGCTGCACGGCTCCAAGTAAGGTATTCTGGGATTTGATGGTCAACAGTAACGCCCTGTCCTCAGCATGGAAGCATCTGAAAAGGAAACAGAGTACACAGAGGACCTACCTGTCAACGAGGAAGAGGAACTTCCATGCTCTGTTCGTCAAAGGAAGCCCACAGAAAAGATGCGAGCATATCAGGAGGAGGAAGCCCACAAAAAGGAAAAACATATAATCAAAGTTTATGATCAATGGAAAAGGCAAGTACGTACGGCATGAGAGCAATTAAAAGGAGACATAACAAACAGTCAAATTGCTTCACTCATGGACATCTTAGAAAAGGAAAGAGATGGTGTCATAAACTTATATACAGAAATAAGGGAAATCATTACTCCCTGCAGTGACACAAGGCGACTTATAGATGCGTGCGAAGCAGTCACCAATGACATTATCAGAGTTGCATATGAAAGACTCTCAGGCATAGATGACTATGACAGTGGGAAAGTGAAGGCACGTCTACGTGATCTTCTTAATTCAGACTATGCTCAATCCATTTACAGTTCTTCTATCACACACTCAAGTAAACGCTCAGCTGCCAGTAATTCAAACTCTGCAAGGTCAGAAGTAGCTGTAAAGAGAGCAGAGGCTGCAGCAGAGTTGGCGGCCAAGGAGGCAGAGTATGAAGTGTTATTAGAAGAAGGAAAACAAAGAGAAAGGATTCAACTTTTGGAGGAAAGACAGAGAAAGGAGCTAGAATCTCAAAAACGTGAGTTAGAGAGATTAAAGGCTGAAAAAGAGTTAAAGGCTGCTCGAGCTAGATTAATAACTTATGACCAGAAGATAAAGAGTGAGAGCAGTGTTCATGTTGACAGTACCAGAGCAGCTCAGAAGGCTTCCATAGTTTTTGCTCCCATTCAAGTCCCTAATAGCAACACTGTGTCCACCTCACCTCCACAAGCAGATGTTCTTTATTTAGCACAAGCATTACAGGACAGTGTCACCATGAACAGACTGCCAATGCCCGAGCCTTCCACGTTTACAGGTGACCCAATAGAGTTCATCGAGTGGAAAGCTTCATTTGCTGCTCTCATTGATAAAAGGAACATATCACCTGCAGACAAGCTGCACTACTTGAAGAAATATGTAGGTGGTTCAGCTCGACAAACGCTTGATGGCATCTTCTACAGAAATGACAGTGATGCTTACCAGGATGCATGGGAACGCCTCAATCAAAGGTATGGACATCCATTTATTGTACAGAAAGCATACAGAGAAAGACTGGCAAAATGGCCAAAGATACAAACAAATGATTCTGCAGGATTTAGAGCATTTGCTGACTTCATTCAAACATGTCATGAAGCTATGCCACACATAGAAGGTTTAAGCATTCTCAATGATTGTGAGGTGAACCAAAAACTTGTTCAAAAATTACCAAACTGGGCAGCTGCAAGGTGGAATCGTCAGGCCACTCAGTATATGAAAGAAAATGGGAGGTTTCCAAGTTTAAGGCACTTTACTGAGTTCATGTCTTCTGAAGCTGAGATTGTGTGCAATCCAATCACGTCATTTCAGGCTCTCCACTCAACAGACTTCACCAAAATCACCAGTAAAGTTTACCAGAAAGAAAAAAGGCCCACCTCCAGTGTTCTCCATACGCAGGTTGTAACAGAAACGGAAAGCACAAGAAAAAGATCAAATATTAAACCACCATGCATGCTCTGTCAAGACAACGGACACAAGCTTCACAGTTGTCCTCAGTTCAAAGGCAAATCACTTGAGGAACGAAGAAAATACATAAAAGATAAAAGACTTTGTTACGATTGTCTCAAACCCGGACACAGCGCAAAGGACTGTCGTTACCGACTTGCATGTGAAATGTGCAAGAAAAAACACCCTACCTGTCTGCACGACTTTAACTATGACAGTGACAAAGCACAGACAAACCAAATTCAAATGAGTACAGAACAGGCTGCAACAACCCTGTCTCTCAATGCAGAAACCAATGAACAATGTGTAAGCACTTCTATGATTGTACCAGTATGGGTTTCTTCAGAGCAACACCCAGATGAAGAAAGGCTTATTTATGCACTCTTGGACACCCAAAGTGATACAGTATTCATTGACCAAGACGTGTCTAACAATCTCAAAGCTAAGTCAACCCCAATAAGGTTAAGACTCACCACAATGCTTGGTAAAGATGCAGTTGTGCCAAGCGAGCGTGTTTCAGGTCTCAAAGTGAGAGGCTACAACTCCTCAGAAATAATTGAACTCCCTCCTGCTTACACTAAAGACTGTATATCAGTTAACCGCTCTCACATTCCTTCCTGTGAAACGGCAAGGCAATGGGATCATCTAAAGGTAATGGCGAATGAGATTCCACCATAGCTAGAATGTGAAGTTGGGCTTTTAATTGGCTACAACTGTTCCAAGGCATTAGCGCCAAGGCAGGTCATCTTAGGAGGAGAAGGTGAACCCTATGCTGTCTGCACAGCATTGGGCTGGAGTATTGTAGGCCCCACATCATCTCACAATGACTCTTTTAGCTTATCTACTGTGTGCCACAGAGTCAGAGTCAAAGAACTCCCTTTAATGACTCCCACTGATGCACTCAAGATTCTTGAGTCTGACTTTAAGGATGATAACAAGGATAACAAATCAGTGTCTCAAGATGATATTCTCTTTCTGAATACACTAAAGGAAGGCATTTATAAAAACAATGAAGGACATTATGAAATGCCACTTCCATTTAAGGAGAGACCTCTGTTACCAGACAGTAAGCAAATGGCCACTGTGCGGCTTCAAAGCCTCAAAAACAAACTGTCAAAAGACCAAAGATACAAGGAGCAATATGTAAAGTTTATGGATGAAGTCATAGAGAAGGGTGATGCAGAGGAAGTTCACAACGAAGCAAAAGAAGGAGAAAGGTGGTACATCCAATTATGGATTAAAACATCTTGCAAAAGAAAACGAGACACAGTTTCCCCTTGCATCTCAGTTCATAATGAAAGATTTCTATGTCGACGATGGTGTAACAAGTACTTCAAGCATCAAGGAAGCTATTCAGCTCGCCCAGGAGGCTCAGACACTTTGTGCTTCAGGTGGCCTCAGACTACACAAGTTTGTAAGTAATGATAAAACAGTGTTAGAAAGCATTCCACCATCTGAACGTGCCTCTCCACAGCAAGCATGTGACCTAGCGTTTAATGACTCCAAACTTGAAAGAGCGTTGGGCATTCACTGGCACATTGACTCAGACACACTAAGGTTTTGCTTTCGACCTAATGACCAACCTGATACAAGGCATGGCATTCTATCTATGGTTGCATCTTTGTACGACCCATTGGGATTCATCTCCCCCTTTGTACTCACAGGCAAAAGGGTGCTTCAAGAGACATGCAAACAAGGCACAGGCTGGGATGATCCCCTTCCCTGTGAACTAAAGCCAGTGTAGGATAACTGGAAAGATGACTTGAAGAACTTGGAGAAAATCACTCTGTCACGCTGTTATGTTCCTGAAGACTTTGGTCAAATAGTAAAAACTGAGCTGCATCATTTTTCTGACGCAAGTTCATATGGTTATGGTCAGTGTTCATATTTAAGATATGTAAACAAAGACGATAAGGTGCATTGTGATTTAGTTACAGCAAAGACCAGAGTTGCTCCTATTAAGGTAACAACAATACCAAGACTTGAACTATAACAGCTGCTGTTGTCTCCATTACTGCAAGCAACATGCTAAAGGATGAGCTTGGATTGACACAGATTAATGAGTATTTCTGGACGGACTCTAGGGTAGTTTTAGGCTACATCAATAATGAAGCGCGCCGTTTTCACACATTTGTTTCCAATCGAGTTCAAAAGATAAGGCTCAACAGCACCCCTCAGCAGTGGAGATATGTTTCTTCTGAGCAAAATCCAGCAGATATTGCCTCCAGAGGTTCTAGTGCAGGTGAGCTCATCTCATCAGACTGGTTCACAGGGCCACAGTTTCTGTGGGACAAAGAAATCCCTTCAGCTGCAAAGATCAACATGAACTTACCACTTGGAGATCCAGAGGTTAAAAGGGCACGTGCGCTGAACACTTTCAAAACAGAGAAGAAAGGTTAGGCAGACAAGCTAACAAAATTTTCTTCTTGGTACAAAGCCACTCAAGCCATTGCTAGACTGATTCGCTGTGCCAAGAGAGATTAAACAACAGGTCATAGCACAGCACAAGAAAGACAAAATGCTAAATGTGTTATTCTAAAGGACGTACAAGCAAATGAATATGCAGAGGAGATAAAGATGCTTAAACATGGAAAGGCACTCCCTCACAAAAACAAGCTGTTTCAAATGGACACTTTTCTTGACAGTGATGGACTCCTTAAGGTGGGAGGAAGGCTAAAGGATGCTTCTTTCTCTTCCTCACTGAAACATCCAGTATTAGTTCCAAAGAGTCACCATGTCACTCAGCTACTAATTGCTCATTTCCACAGTAAGGTGCAACACCAAGGGAAAGGAATGACAATCAATGAGATCAGGTCAAATGGAATTTGGATTCCTGGCATCAACAAAGCCGTAGCAAACTTTATACACCAATGTGTAAAGTGTCGCAGACTCAGAAGAGGAACAGAGGAACAGAAAATGTCTGATCTACCAACAGTGCGCTTAGAGCCATCGCCACCGTTTACATTTTGTGGAATGGACTGTTTTGGTCCCTTTCTAACCAAACAGGCTTGAAAGGTGCACAAGCGTTATGGACTTCTTTTCACTTGTCTTTGTTGCAGAGCAGTTCACATAGAAATGTTAGACGATATTACTACAGACGCATTTATCAATGCGCTCCGTTGTTTTATAGCCATAAGAGGAGCAGTCAGTGAGATAAAGTGTGATCAAGGAAGCAACTTTGTCGGAGCTAAAAATGAACTGCAGGAAGCTTTAAAACAAGTGGACTCTAACCGCATTACCACATTTCTGGCCGAGAAGCAATGTGACTTCAAAATGCACATGCCTCATTCAAGCCATGCAGGAGGTGTGTGAGAAAGGCAAATCAGGACGGTTCGAAACATTCTGCGCTCGACAGCTTCACTTTCGTCAGGCAGGATGGATGACGCATCTTTAAGGACATTCTTTTATGAGGCAATGTCGATTGTGAACAGCAGACCTCTTACAGTGGATAACCTCAGTGACCCAAACAGCCCAGAGCCGTTGACCCCAAATCACCTGCTCACCATGAAATCAAAGGCAGCCCTGTCCCCTCCAGGTAAATTCATCAAGGAAGACATTTATGCACGGAAAAGATGGCGGCAAGTGCAGTACCTATCAGAGCAGTTTTGGTCACGTTGGAAAAGAGTATCTATCCAACATCGCAACAAGGCAGAAATGGCAAACTCCGAAGAGAAACCTGAAGGTTGGAGATGTTGTCATGGAGAAGATGGACGTTTTACCTCGCAATGAATGGAGATTAGCACGTGTAATGGACATAGTAACTGATAAAGATGGACTTGTAAGAAAAGTAAGGATTCGCTTTGGAGAACGGAAGATGGAGAAAGGACAATGTTCCCGTAAAATTTCTATAGTGGAACTCCCAGTGCAGAAATTGGTTCTACTATTAGAGACTGTTTAACTATACTCTATAGTTTAAGTTGCATTCTTTCCTATGTATTGTGATTTCATAGAGGTTAAAGGTCACAGGTCATTTCTTCTTTAGGAAGTCATTATCGCTCCATTTGTTTAGTTAAGCTCTAATGATTTGGTGGGAGTGTAAATGACCTTACTAGTATTTTGTGTTTCCTCATGTAAATAAGGAGTATTTGTTGACATGACAGTCTATACTTTTATTGTGAAAGGGCTTGGAACGGAAGGTGACAAACTAGACAATTAACTGCTCGGTCATAGCGGAGAGAGAGAGAGAGCGCGCACGGGTCGGAGCGAAAGAGATAATTACGGAGTAATTGTAATTTAGGTGTAGACAATCAGTTAATTGGCGCTTGGTTGATGAGGGAACAAGGTGAGTGTTTTGTTCTGTAAATATATGTTTAGTTTTCCTGCGGAACTTGTAGTTCGCTATTGAGTGTGACGGTTTTGTTTTGCCACTAGATGGTGCTAATATTCTTTGGTCAACCGTCAACAGTTGAAATACGTTGTTTTATTTCATGACACAGGGATGTTAAGAGTTAATAAATACGTGTATTGTAACACATAATTATAGCATGAAAAATTACATAAGGTAAAAGATTCAATGTTAAGGTAAAAGGTTAGAACAACACTGTTTGAGTTACTAATGGTATTTTATTTGTATATCTTGTAGCTCTTACGGTGTGTTCACACACAAAGGCTGTAAAATAAAGGACTGTGAACCATCAGTTTGAGAGACCATCCTTTCAACTGGGACGCTACAAATAACATTTTGATTGTTATAGAATCTCATGATGTTGATGTTTTCAGGAATTGATAACTATGTGATAATTCTTCACAAAAAATATGACTGAATTTTGAAACTGTTTTCAACTGTAGGCAGTTGAGGAAATAACAGGCTTATGCCATAAATTAGAATGTGACTGAAAAGTTCCTTTGTTAATAATTTCATCACCAAGTGAAGTTATAATTATTTCGTACTATGTTTAATACCTGCTAAAGGGTTATTTTCGAAAGGTACTATTAATCTGACAAGCTTCATCAGTCCTAATTTATTGAATAAGACTGTATGGCATTCAGATCTATGTTTGGGCTTAATCTTGGCACATAAAAAGGAAGAGTCTTCCAGTACACAGAGAGCGGGACTACTCGTTGCACCACTAAGAATAGATTGGGTTTTGAGCCATTACTGTGAACTAATTTTTAAAGAAGTTAAACGGAGTCAAAGCCAGCTGGTATAATTCTCGTCACAATACCTGAAATCTGCACCTAAATAAGACACACTTGTCAGTAAGTTCGGTCATGTTAGTTTAATTGCAGTGTTAATATGAAAGGCATAAGAAAACTGTCAGAAAGGTGAGTAAATGATTCTAACATTCCTATAAATGATAACATATTTGAAACAACAAGATGTAAGAAAGTTATGATTGATTTTTGTTTCCAGTAGCCACAAAATATTGTTAAAAAGTGAAAGTGTTGCCTATTTTGCTTAGATAGTCACACAATTAGGGTCTGTCTTTAGAAACAGGAGTTCGATATGTTACCCACTGACCTTTAGTCTATTTTTATAGAGAACACTTTTATTAGAACGATCGCCATTTGTCCATAAAGCCCTAAAGGTTTATCATATTTTGTCAAATTTCAAAGTTAATTTCCAGCACGTAAAGGTGAAAATCACATTTTGAATTATATTTGTTCTGAAACTCAAAATGATGCTTCATGTCTGAGACTTAATGGTGCTGACTTTACATCACTGATCAGTTAAAAATAATATCTTTTAAAATAAGTTTCCTAAGAGATTTTAATGAGCTTCTCCACCAACATGTGGAAACTGACTGCAATAATCTAATCTGATAGAATTCTGCAGCTGTGTTGCTTGGGATTTCTATATTATATATATAATATTTACAATATTATATATAATAGTGTAATATATATTATATTTAATTTATTATATAATAATACTATTATATGAACCCTAATATAGTAATATTAGTAATAATAATATAAACAACTTAAATTTTCTTCTAAAATCTTTTTGGATTGTGGGAGGAAACTGGAACACCTGGAGAGAAACTGCAAACAGGAAATTAACTTTTGATATTTATTCTTTTTTTACTCACACCTAAGGAGAATTTAGAGAAATCAATTAACCAAACAGTCATGATTTTAGACTGTGGCAGGAAGCCAGGAGTCCGGAGAGAACCTACAAATAGGAAACTGGTAAAAACCTTTTTACCAGTTGTAAAATGCTTAGCTTTAGAATTTCAACAAAAAACAAGTAAACAGAAAAAAAAACGATGGCACAACAGAAAAGTGTGAAAATACCAGCAAAGTAAAGAACAAACATTTAAATATCTTACAACACATATTAAAGAAAAACAAAACCATTGGCAAATATTTAGCCCAAAATTTTTCAACTGTTTCTAAAAACTTTCCTAGCATTTAACAAAACAACCAGTTGTTTTTTGGTAATCAGTTAATGTTTTTTGGTGTCTAGTTGTATGAACCATTTCATAAACCTCCAGATTAAGTTACAGTGTGCCGTTACCTAGCAACTTAAGCTGACCTCCAGGACATTTAGTCAGCTGGTTTAATTGCTGTATGCACTGTACAATGGCTGCTGAAAAAGACAAGTGTTTTGATTTTGTGCAAAAAATTGTATGAACATGAAAACTGTTTTCTTTCAGTTTCAGACAGCATGTCAGCCCAGATCAGCCTGACGCTGCTCCCCAGCGCCAGGTGTTTATTCGACGAGCCCGTTCAGGTGAAGGTGGCCGGACTGAGGTCCAACCAGCTGGTCACCTTGAGAGCCAGATCCACCGATGAGAGGGGAGTGGTGTTCAATTCTTCAGCCAGCTATCGCGCCGACGGCAGCGGGGAGATTGACCTGAACAGAGACGCCTCGCTCAGTGGGAGCTACGTCGGGGTGGAACCCATGGGTCTGCTGAGGTCACTGAAGGCAGATACCTCGCACAAATATTTCTATAAGGACAAAGCATTGGAACCTTTCATGGTGAACTTCTCTGTGCATGAGGAGGAGGAGGGCGGGATACTGGCCGAGGCGACCAATGAGAGGCGTCTCATAGGAGATGGAGTCATGCGAGTTCCTGTCGAAGTGGGCAACATTCAAGGAGTCCTGTTTACCCCGCCAGGTATTAATGACGACCTCATTAACTATTTTAATTAACATTATCCATCAGAACCTAAATAGTTTTTTTCATATTTTCTCTGCAGACGTTCTATGAGGAACTATGCTGAGTTAACAAATGCACCAAAGGTCAATTTAAAAATGTCTCTGAGCTGCAAACCTTAAGTTTTAAAGAGAATCTATTATGCAAAGTTTACATTTTGCATGCATCCAGTCCTTGGCAGTAAATTAATGTTTTTTGTTGTCTAAAAAATTTGCCATTTAAAAAACATTTTGAATATAACGTCACAAATCGTCAGGCACTTCCTGTCATCTAGCAACCCCAGCAAAGCACAGCCTGTTACCTAGCAACCCCAGCTGAGCTCCAGCATTTTTAGTCAGCTGGTTTTACTGCTGTATGCACTGTACAATGGCTGCTGGAAATATGATTGTTTTGTTGTTTACCATTCAGAAACCCCTTGCTACAGTCTTGGAGGCTCCACTTCTGCTTGTGCATCTGTTTGCAACCATTTTCACATGCAAGTGTAAAAGTTGAGCTGGGGGTCGGGGCCAGCAGGAACTTTTTTGGATTTAAAGTGACTCTAAAAGAGGTCAAAATAGGCAGAAATGGGTAGAATGAAGTTTCATTAATCAAGAATTATTTTGTGCAAAAAATGCAGTGAACATGTTTTGCGTAGCCCATAGACCTACCATAACATGTTTAAGGAAGCATAATAAATCACCTTTAACAGGTAAACAAATTTTTACATTTTAATAAATGAGTATTTAACATCCTTTTGTTCTCTTTTTGCTCAAAGGAGAGGGTCCGTTTCCTGCTGTGTTGGATCTGGGCACCTTAATGTCAGAGAAAAGGGCCTCTCTACTGGCCAATAAAGGCTTTATAGTTCTTGCTTTACCTATATTCATTGGCAAACCCAAACTAGAAAGGATGAATCTGGACGACTTCGAAGAAGCAGTAAAGTTTCTACAAAACCAGCCAAAGGTGACGAGACACATCCAGTTTCCTAGTTTCCCTAAAATCACTTTATGTAAACGAAACAAACTAATAAATTGAAAAACGTGCAACATCTCATCCTGTCTCCTGTATTCTGGGAGCAGGTTATAGAAAACATAACTTCTATATTCAATGGCGTGTCGGCCCAGGTCAACAACCTTAAAGATGTTTAACACACTATAAAATACATTAATTTTTTTGTTGCTGAATAAACTCTCATTGAAAAATGTACAATCTATCCCTCTATAGTCAATCCATTTCCCAGACTTTCTATCCATTCACCCATCCATCCATTTCTTCTTTTTTTGTTCAACTATTTATTTATTTTTTCTTTCTCTGTAAATATGCAAATTGTATATAATATCCATTCTTAAGGTTCTTTGGATACTGAAATCAACTGGTAATTAATCCTAACCCTAAAAAAAGACAAGGTTTGGGATTAAATAAGGTTCTCCCTTTCAGACATGGTTTGTTATGACGCTTAGTTTTTATTTGAGTATTTTGGTTGTTATTTACTTTGTTTTAGTCATTTTATTTTGTTTCTGTTGTTTTTCTCATGTCCAAAATAAATAAAACATTCTATTGTCTATCTGCTATAAACTCATAGTGAAGTCTCAGGTAACTCAAAACTATATAAATCCCTGCCAGATTTAGATTTAAAATAATCTTTAATCTGAGCAGGGTGTAAATCTTTTATTTTGGTTAAATGTAAATAATAAGAGAAACTATGCCTTTCAGAATAATACATTTTTAATAGTTTTATTACATATTTTGTCAAAAGTCTGTCTCATTTCATAATTCATTTTTATTCCTAATCAAATGAATTTGGATTCTAGAGTATACTTTAGATAAAATATGCTTAGAAAAGGAAATATTTCACAAAAAACCCTGTAATTAATTATCTCAAAGTGTCTAACTTTGAGATCAAACAACCAAATATTTTAAAATGCTCTTGAAAATAAGCAATCACATTTTCATTTAATGTACCGTATTTTCCGCACTATAAGGCGCACCTAAAAACCTTCAATTTTCTCAAAAGCCGACAGTGCGCCTTATAATCCGGTGCGCCTTATATATGGACCAATATTGAGCCACAACAGGTCTTCCAACTACAATAAGCAGCCGCCGACTTCGTTTTCCCCCGTAGAAGAAGAAGTGCGTGGTGCACACTGGGTTTTGTGTAAAGACCCCAAAATGGCTCCTATTAAGAGACACGCTTACGATGCAGAGTTTAAGCTCAAGGCGATCAGTCACACAGTAGAACACGGGAATAGAGCAGCAGCGAGAGAATTTAACATGAACGAATCAATGGTGCGGAAGTGGATATATATTGTGATCGCACTAACGTTTGATTTACCGTAACAGTATCAGACTGTTTTTTACGTGTTTATTGAATCGATGAAAAGTTCCCCTCCACTATATGTTATACCTAGCTGTTGTTAAAAGATAAACTGTGTCACAAAAATACCACGTCACTTACTTTACCTTGGGGAAAATAATAAAACAGCTGTTTATTCATTTTGGGAATGAACAGAGTTTTCAGAACGCTGGTTTGTAATTTATTAATAAAGTTTGACTGAAATATCTGACTGTTTTGTTGACATTCCCTTTAGTGCAGCTCCATCTAATGGATGCATAACGTAACCCCAGCCTCTAATGTAGCGTCTATTCTATGTGCCTTACAGTGCGGAAAATACGGTAGTTAGTTGTTTTTTTTCTAACTGTTAAAGTGTAGATTTAAATAATCCTTTCATACCTGAAATGTCTGTTTTGATCATTATTTTTTAATTTCATGTTATTCACAGGTGGGCAGTAAAGGAGTTGGGGTAATATCCCAATCTAAGGGGGCCGACATCGCGCTTTCCCTCGCTGCTTTTGTGCCCGGAGTTGAAGCTGTGGTCTGGATCAACGGTTGCTCCGCTAGCGCAGTCCTACCCCTGTATTATAAGAATAGGCAGATTCTCTCAGCATTGAAGTTTGACATGAACAAAGTGATTTCCACCCAGTCGGGAGCCTTTATCATTAAATATGCCATGCATGATTCTCTGAAGGAGGAAAACAAGGCATCCCTGGTGCCTATAGAACGAGCAAGCGGACAATTCCTGTTTGTAGCTTCAGAGGACGACTTCAACTGGGACAGCAAGGCCTACATGGATGAGATGGTGGACAGACTAAAGCGTCATGGGAAGGAGAACTTTGAGAGTGTGAGCTACCCTGAAGCTGGACATTATTTAGAGCCCCCGTTTGGACCGTACTGCCACTCCAGCTTCCATGGCTTCGTAGGTATTCCGGTCCTGTGGGGGGGGGAGCCCAGGGCCCACGCTGCTGCTGAAGTCCATCTATGGAGTAAGATCCAGGAGTTCTTCAGAACTCACTTAGACTGTGACAAAACTGAAACTAAATCCAAGTTATAGTGCTGCTGTCCTTTAATCAAAAACCAGCCAAGATGTCTAAGAGAGAGTTTTGGGCTGAAAGGAAGCCGTTACTCCAAAAAAACAAAACAAAACAAAAAAAGCTAGAGTACAGTTTGAAAATCCGCTATTAAAGCAAACTTTAACCCAATCTATATAGACTCATGTTTTTGAAAGCAGTGTTTTTTTTTTTGAACTATTGTTAATCCATTTAGCAAATAGAAATATTTGCTATTAATGGGAGCCCGTCGATTGACCCACATACAGAACACACTCAGAAAAATCAGATGAATAAAGTTTATTTTGAACAAATACTTCATGAGTTGAATGTGTGGTTCTTGTCCTAGAACTGATGGAGAACTGAAGGCAGTGGAGATGAGAGGCAAGTGGACAGTTTAGAAACATAGAAATGATGATAGTTAAAGTGCTTACTGCTCTAGTTGAGATTCTCCGCCAGGGTAAGGTCACTGGAGCTAGGTTCCCTTGTGGGGGAGAAGAGGTATGGTCCAAGTTCAGATGATCAGAGAAGTAATGTGATTCCTGGAAGCTGTGGGTTGATGTTTTCATTGGAGGGGGGACAAGTAACAGCAAAGGTAGTGGAAAGAGGAGCGGTTCGTCACCAGTCATGGAATGAGGTACTAGCAGGGGCGATTCTAGGATCTGACTTTTAGGGGTGCTTAGCCCCCAGTAAGGCTAAGACCCATGAAAAGATAGTCTTTGGTGCGGTTTTCTAAACCTAACTGCTTATTTACATACATTCACAAACAAAATTAAGAGACATGTTGTCAGTAATTCATAGAATAAACAATATTCATTTTACGCAAACGTACACCTATAAAGAGTAAAATCAAAGAAACTTTAAATAGTTTCCAGAGGTGTATAAACTCAGTTTGAAACAGAATCTCAAAAATGAGTCCTTAACCTGAACTTTATTTGAAAATCATACTTAGAAATTGTATTACCATTATTTTTATCTGAACGTTATGGCTGTTGGCTTTTTTTACAAGAATGAATGTCCATCTATGGAAAAGTAGACATTATGAGTTTTATTATTTCAATTCACAGTTCATGAAGTGGGCCTATTATAGTTTCAGTACCAAACACCTTTCTATTCACAAAAAACAGCCTAACATTCTGTGCTGTTCTTTAGTTTGACATTATTTAAGTGACTCCAGGGAGATTTGGGAAGTTAATTACAAAACACCACAACAGTCACTAATCAAACTTCAAAAAAGACCAACAAGACTAATTAACAAGGCTAAGTACTGGGATCAGACTAACCATTATTTATCAAAATATTTTGCACTGAGGTACAAAATACTCTTCAAATAAATAAAGCCATTACTGTCCAATATAATTATGAATTTCCATTCATAAATATAAAAATAATTCTAAATGAAGTACTGCATTGCTATTTAAAATTGCCCATTGCAAAAAATCACTAAGCATAATATTTTGCATTGCAAATTGTCATCTGAATAAAGGTGCTGATGATACAAGTCTGGTCTCTTTTAGCTGGTTAAAAAAAATATATAATGGTCTATACTGTTTTTTTGGAGGCTGGTTCTACACCCAATTTACTAGAGGCCACTGGGAAGCAAAGAATTTTCTTGGAAAACTTTCAGTCGTGAAAGTGAATAACTCGAGTAATACAGTGGGTTGCAGCCAAGTCACCACGAGAGAAAAACCTATGAGGAGACCAAATGGTAAGTGTAGATAAAGAAAAAATTGGAAGAACTCATAGACTGAACTCAGAGAGGTGCAGAATACCATAACAGGCAAACACTCAGGCACTGGAGGACTGGTGATCAGCTCCTCTTATACTCTGCCTGAGGAAGCCCATTGGGACAAATGTAAAGTCATTTGTTCAACTTTTATTGTTTTAAAATTTGCTATGAATTGAATTTATTTGACAGTTGAGTTGAGTTGCGAAGTCATGGGGCGGTCTAGGCTGAAACTGAACTGAGCTCAAAAATTCAAGCATCAAACCAATCAGTGATGAGCACTGAAAGGGTAATTACTAAGGTAAACAGGTGGTGAAGCAAGGATCAGTTTCACCACCAGAGGGCGACAAAGGACATCTGCAACCCTGGCAGTGGACCGAGAAAACCCGCAAGAAATGATTTCAAAACAGAAAATTACGATAAAGCTCTGAGAAACATGTAACTATGTGTTACATGTAACTACATGTTACATGATGTAGTTACATGATATAAGAGTTATAAGAAAAGTTATAAGAAAATGGCAAATAAATATTTTTTTGTTCCCTTTTGCAGCAGATTATGAATTTATTTTATCTGTCAACCATCAAAGTCTGTGGGCGAGACTAACACTGCTGTAGCTGACATGATTGGTCTGAACTAGACTTATTAGGAAGTTTAACCAATCAGATGCTTACGTTTGGTGAGAAATTCCTTATTGGTATACTCCTGCACAGTGTCATGACATACTATCACAACATGGTTATGGTTTTAACAAATGTATAAAAATATGTTAGATACTCTACAGTTTGTAGAGTATCTAGAAATTTTACTCGGGGGAAGTGTAGCGATAACAAGGTCAAGTAAAAGCATAGGCGTAACTTCCTGAAGGACTGGGTGGACATGTCCCCACCAGGGCCGTGCAGAGACCTTTGGAGGGGCAGGGGCTCAAAATTAAAAAGGGGCACATTGATCAAGATCTTAAAACACCCCACAACAACATAACAACAACGCATATTAATCGAGAATTTAATAGGATCATACTATATCATTGTCATCATATGGGGACAATGCAGAGCAAATGTAGTCTGTTATCAGGTAATGTTGTTTCTGCTGCTGACAGTCCTGGAGGGCTGAGTTGATCTGAGACTGTAGTTGTTACACAGACAGAGAAGATGGGTGGTTATGAAGTTATGAAATATGCAAAATTGCTGCTATTTTACTAAATAAGCATTAATAATATCTATCTGTTGAACCTCTACAACAACTTGGCTGCAGACTGCTCTATAGATCAATAAAGCTCAAAGGTGTTAGCGTTACGTCATGTTTTGATATTAGCACCTCTGAGATCTAGAATTGTAAGGTTGAGAGACATCAAGGCAAAGAAAACTCAGTAGCTGCTGGTCAGGCCCTCCAGACATTCAGGGGCCCCTATAAATGGTTGAATTGTAACACAGATCATAGATCTAAACCTGTAGCATTTATTTATTGAGAATGACAATGTTATTAAATTTTATTTAATGCATTCAGCTGAGAAAAAAATAGTATATTTAGGATTTAATTAGGAAGTTTACTTTGTAAAGTTTAAAGAATCATCTTGATAGTTTGATTCTTGTGTTACCATGGCTACAATATGGTGTAATCTTTGTGTTTGTTGTAATCTCTGCTGGGTTTGTTCATAAAAACCTCACAGCAAATAATAACCAATAATCAGTGATTGATTTTATACTCGGCCAATTAACCTGGGCTCCTTATCATAGACTTCACTAAATCTATATTTAAACACGATTAGAGATGCTGAGGTTCTTAGTAGGAGGGGGCCGAGGGGCTAAATCATGATTCTGTCTAGGGCCCCATATTATCTGGCGATCCCTGGTTCACCTTTAAGATTTCAGTTTGGTGTATAAAAGGCATTATTAAAAAAGAAACCAAAATATCACACCAGCATTCTATTCTTTGTGAAAATTACTTTTACAGTCTGGTTTACAGTTTTATATTGTAGATATAAATATCAACAACATTTGTAGTTTTGGCCGATTAGTACCGTTAATTTTAGGGTAATTAACTGCTGGCAATATTACAATATTTTTCTATGAATTTTACAATTACTTATATTTTTACAACATGTTTCTGTGTTTTCTACATTTCATGACTGTCAAAATCACTTGAAATATATGTTTATTGAGTTAAGGTAATTCCATGTATTTTCTATGGTAATAAAATATTTTGGATATTATGGTCAGTAACTGTTGGAATTTTACCATTTTTTACCATAAATTTACAGAGGTTTTTTTTATAGTGTATAACGCAGCAGGTCATAAATTTATGCCGCCAATTCAGATTCAGCTGTGGAATCAGAATCACATAATTGAAAAATACAAAGTTTGCACTGACAAGGATCTATTTGGTTTGTACAGAAGTTATTTATTCTGCTTTTGAAATGTTTAATAACATTTTGATTGTTATAGAATCTCATGATGTTGATGTTTTCAGGAATTGATAACTATGTGATAATTCTTCACAAAAAATATGACTGAATTTTGAAACTGTTTTCAACTGTAGGTAGTTGAGCAAATAACAGGCTTATGCCATAAATTAGAATGTGACTGAAAAGTTCCTTTGTTAGTAATTTCATCACCAAGTGAAGTTATAATTATTTCATGCTATGGTTAATACCTGCTAAAGGGTTATTTTTGACAGGTAATATTAATCTGACAAGCGTCATCAGTCCATACAGTCTTCTGGAATTAGACTGTATGGCATTCAGATCTATGTTTGGGCTACTACTAGTTCCACTACCAAGAATAGATTGGGTTTGAGCCATTACTGTAACATAATTCTTTAAGAAGTTAAAAGGAATCTCAGTCCGGCCCAGAACCCAGCTGGTAAGTAATTCTCGTCACAATATCTGAAATCTGCACCTAAACAAGACACACTTGTGGGTAAGTTCAGTCATGTTGGTTTTATTGCAGTGTTAATATGAAAGGCATGTGTGGCGTAAGAAAACTGTCAAAAGGTGAGTAAATGATTCTAACATTCCTATAAATGATAACATATTTGAATCAACAAGATGTAAGAAAGTTATGATTGATTTTGTGTTTCCAGTAGCCACAAAATATTGTTAAAAAGTGAAAGTGTTGCCTGTTTTGCTTAGATAGTCACACAATTAGGGTCTGTCTTTAGAAACAGGAGTTCCATATGTTACCGACTGACCTTTAGTCTATTTTTACAGAGAACACTTTTATTAGACCGATCGTAATTTGCCCATTAAGCCCTAAAGGTTTGTCATATTTTGTCAAATTTCAAAGTTAATTTTCAGCACGTAAAGGTCAAATTCATGATTTGAATCACATTTGTTTTGAAACTCGAAATTATGCTTCATGTCTGAGACTTAATGGCACTGATTTTGTCAAAAAGGACTTTACATCACTGATCAGTTAATAATAATAACAATAATAATAGCTTTTTAAATAAACTTCCTAAGAGTTTTTAATTAACTTCTCAATCAAATTGTAGAAATTACCCATAACAATATCTCAATATCTCTCACTCTCTGCACTATAAAAAAAAGTGTGTAAATTTCACGGTAAAAAATGGTAAAATACCAACCGTTTTGGCTTTAAAAATTTAACAAAAACAAACTAACAAGTAAAAAGAAAAAACCAATTGCAATTGCAACCGATTTTCTCTACTGTTTTTATAAACTTTACAAGAATTTTTAAAAAAACACCCAGTTGTTTTTTTGATAATCTGTTAATATTTTTTGGTGTTAAGTAAATGGACCATTTCATAAACCTCCAGAGTAAGTTACACTGTGCCGTTACCAAGCAACCTAAGCTGACCTTCAGAACATTTAGTCAGCTAGTTTAACTGCTGTATGCACTGTACAATGGCTGCTGGAAAAGACAAGTGGGTTGTTGTTGTTTTTTGCTGACTCACCATTCAGAAACCACTTGCTGCATATTTCTTGGTTGTGCAGGAGGCGCCACTTCTGCTTTTCAAAGATGCATGGTTGTATAATTGCACATCTATTTGCAGCCATTTTCATGTGAGTTTAAATGAATCAATTGGAGAATTTCCAAGATGGCGGCGCCCAAAATGGCTGCGGTTGCATGGGCTCTCGACAACTTGCGAGTATTTGAGCAAAATACGCCGCCTAAAACGCTACAAACTTTGCATCCACTCAATAAGTTAGTATATGATCGCCAGCGTCTGCTGGAATTACCATCATCAAGTGATTTCGGACTCATAAATATGACTACTCTCGAGTGTTTACCTGATCTCGGAGTGCTACGGAGGCAAGACCCAGCGGCCCACGGCGCAGCGGACTCGCCTAGCAGCACTAGCCGGAGGAGGAGAAAGCGAAGGCAGTGCGACCGGCAGCGGAAGCGTGGCTGTCGAAGTGGACTAACAGCTAAGCTAAACGCTAACCCCCACAGATCGCCGCTTCCGTCCATCTTCCTCTCCAACGTCCGCTCTCTGGACAACAAAATAGACTATCTGCAACTAGAACTGTCTTCAAAGAGAGAGCTGAGGAACTGCTGCGCTCTCATTCTGACGGAGACATGGCTCAACTAGTCCATACCGGACAACGTTGTTAGCCTGGAAGGGCTCGCTACATTCCGCCCAGACAGCAGCAGCGCTCTCAGCGGTAAAACCCGAGGAGGGGGGCTGTGTATTTACATCAATAACAACTGGTGTAAAAATGCCATGACTGTCGCCAGTTACTGCTCCCCGGACATCGAGCTTCTGACTGTTAACTGCAGACCATTCTACCTGCCCAGGGAGTTTACTGTGGTTAGCATCACTGCCGTATATGTGCCCCCCAGTGCTAACACAAAAGAGGCTATGAGTGTTCTCTACCGGACCATCAGTGATTTGCAATCCTCACACACAGAGGGCGTTTTCATCATTGCTGGGGATTTTAACCAGGCCAACATAAAGACTGTGCTCCCTCACTTCAACCAATATGTGGATTTTCCAACCAGGGGAGGAAATACTCTAGACTTGGCCTACACCAACATCAAAGAAGCATTCAGAGCAGCCCACGGCCCCCACCTTGGCTCTTCAGACCACTTATCTGTTATGCTAATTCCTGCATACAAGCCCCTGCTGATCAGAACAAAACCTACAGTGAAGCAGGTGAGAATGTGGACTGAGGGGGCCATGGAGGCACTTCAGGACTGTTTTGAGTGCTCTGACTGGGAGATGTTCAAGGCAGCAGCCACCTACAACGACCAGATCAACATCGATGAGTACGCCATGACTGTGTCAGCCTACATCAACAAGTGGACAGAGGACGTCAGCATCACTAAGAACATTATCACCCGGGCCAACCAAAAACCCTGGATGACTAAGGAGGTACGTGGAATGCTAAAAGCACGGAACTCAGCCTTCAAGTCTGGCAACAAGGAGGCAATGAGGACAGCGAGAGCCAACTTGAACCGTGCTATCAGGTTAGCAAAGCGAACCCACAGTCGAAAAATACAGGAGTTCTTCCACGACACCAGCAACACCAGAAGTATGTGGCAAGGCATATGGGCGATCACAGATTACAATCCATCCTCCCCCCCAGTGGGTGAAGTTGATGCTGACTTTCTAAATGGACTCAATAACTTCTTTGGGAGGTTCGAGGCACTGAACAGTACTCCAGCAAAGAAAACTGTTCCCCACCAGGAAGAGGAGGCACTCTGCCTGGAAACAGCCGATGTGTTGAAGACTCTGAAAAGAGTCAACCCACGGAAGGCCCCAGGCCCCGACAACATACCTGGGCGGGTGTTCAGGGAATGCGCAGGTCAGCTGGCTGGTGTCCTAACAGACATTTTTAACACCTCACTGGACCAAGCTACAGTGCCAGCCTGTCTCAAAACTGCCTCCATCATTCCGTTGCCAAAGAAACCTCAAGTCACCTCTTTCAACGATTACCGGCCTGTGGCATTGACACCCATCATGATGAAGTGCTTTGAAAGGCTGGTAAAAGAACACATCGTCTCCAGACTCCCCTCCACATTCGACCCGTTCCAGTTTGCCTACCGCCGAAACCGCTCCACTGAGGACGCTATCTCCTCCACCCTACACCTGAGCCTGGCTCACCTGGAGGAGAAGAACACTCATGTGCGGATGTTGTTCCTGGACTTCAGCTCAGCGTTCAACACAATCATCCCACAGCATCTGGCAGGAAAACTGGGACACCTGGGCTTCAGCACCCCCCTGCGCAACTGGCTACTAGACTTCCTCACCGACAGACCTCAGTCAGTCCGGATCGGACAACACACCTCCGATGTCATCACCCTCAGCACAGGCTCCCCTCAGGGATGCGTCCTGAGCCCTCTGCTGTTCACTCTGATGACACACGACTGCGCCCCCAGGTTCGCCACCAACCACATCGTGAAGTTCGCGGACGACACAACGGTGGTGGGCCTCATCAGAGACGACAACGACCTGGACTACAGAGAGGAGGTGGAGCAGCTGGTGGACTGGTGCAGAGACAACAGCCTGATCCTGAACGTTGACAAGACAAAGGAGATGATCGTCGACTTCAGGAAGAACCGGCCCAGCCACGCTCCACTGCTCATCAACAGCTCGGCGGTGGAGGTGGTCAGCAGCACCAAATTCCTGGGGGTGCACATCACTAACGACCTCACCTGGACTCTGAACACCACGTCTCTGGTCAAGAGGGCACAGAAACGTTTGTATTTCCTGCGGAGGATGAGAAGAGCACACCTGCCCCCGCCCATCCTCAAGACGTTCTACAGAAGCACCATAGAGAGCATTCTGACCAGCTGCCTCTCTGTGTGGTGTGGAGGCTGCAGCGCCTCCGACTGGAAGAACGTGAGGAGAGTGGTGCGGACAGCGGAGAGGATCATCGGGGCCCCCCTTCCCTCCATTCAGGACATTTCATCCCAGCGCTGCGTGTCCCGAGGCCCAAACATCATCAGTGACCCCTCACACTCCCCCATGGACTGTTCTCCCTGCTGCCCTCTGGAAAGAGGTTCCGCAGCGTCCGGTGCAGGTCCACCAGGTTCCGAAACAGCTTTTTCCCACTTGCCATCAGATTGCTGAACTCTTAACTGGACTGCACTTAAAATCTGGTCTCCACTTTATACCTTGCACATGTACAGAGCTAAGTAACTTCCTTTCTACTGTCAGTCCTGCACTTTATATTTTATATTTATATTTATATTCAAATTTTATACTGTATTTTATTTTATTCTGGAGTAACCTCACAACATTGGAAGCTCAAAACACTGTCCTGAGCCGTATGCAACGACATTTCGTTCTGTATACACCCTGTGCATGCAAAATGACAATAAAGTTAGTCTAAGTCTAAGTCTCTAAGTCTAAGTCTAAATGTGGAGTTGGGGGCGTGGCCAGAAGCAGCTTATTTGAGATTAAAGCAAGAAGAGGCCCTAAAACAGCTCATTGTAAAAGAAACTTAAATAGGCAGAACTGAGCAAACTAAAATAATTCTCTGAGAATTATTTTGTGCAAAAAGTGTTACGAACATGTAAATTTTTCTTTCAGTTTCAGAAAGCATGTCGGCCCAGATCAGACTGAGACTGCTCCCCAGCGCCAGGTGTTTATTCGACGAGCCCGTTCAGGTGAAGGTGGCCGGACTGAGGTCCAAGCAGCTGGTCACCTTGAGAGCCAGATCCACCGATGAGAGGGGAGTGGTGTTCAATTCTTCAGCCAGCTATCGCGCCGACGGCAGAGGGGAGATCGACCTGAACAGAGACGCCTCGCTCAGTGGGAGCTACGTCGGGGTGGAACCCATGGGTCTGCTGAGGTCACTGAAGGCAGATACCTTGCACAAATATTTCTTTAAGAACAAAGCATTGGAACCTTTCATGGTCAACTTCTCTGTGCATGAGGAGGAGGGCGGGATGCTGGCCGAGGCGACCAATGAGAGGCGTCTCATGGGAGATGGAGTCAGGCGAGTTCCTGTCGAAGTGGGCAACAGTCAAGGAGTCCTGTTTACCCCGCCAGGTATTAATGACGACCTCATTAAGTATTTTAATTAGCATTATCTATCAGAACCTAAACAGTTTTTACATATTTTCACTGCAGACGTTCTATAAAAAACTTAAAGTATGCTGAGTTAACAAATGCACCAAAGGTCAATTTAAAAATGTCTCTGAGCTGCAAACCTTATGTTTTAAAGAGAATCTATTATGCAAAGTTTACATTTTGCATGCATCCAGTCTTTGGCAGTAAATTAATGTTTTTTGTTGTCTAAAAAATTTGCCATTTAAAAAACGTTTTGAATGTAACGTCACAAATCGTCAGGCACTTCCTGTCATCTAACAACCCCAGCAAAGCACAGCCTGTTACCTAGCAACCCCAGCTGAGCTCCAGCATGTTTAGTCAGCTGGTTTTACGGCTGTATGCACTGTACAATGGCTGCTGGAAATATGATTGTTTTATTGTTTACCATACAGAAACCCTTTGTCTTGTTGATTGTGCAGGAGGCTCCACTTCTGCTTGTGCATCTGTTTGCAGCCAGTTTCACATGCAAGTGTAAATGCTGAGCTGGGGGTCGGGGCCAGCAGGAACTTTTTGGATTTAAAGTGACAAGAGGCCCTAAAACAGCTCAATATAGGCAGAACTCGGAAGAATGAAGTCTCATTAACTAAGAGTGATTTTGTGCAAAAACTGCAATGAATATGTTTTGTGTTTTGTGTAGCCCCCAGACTTATCCCAACCAATTCAAGGAAGCATAATAAATCACCTTTAACAGGTAAACAGACTTTTACATTTTAATAAATGGGTATTTAAAATTCTTTTGTTCTCTTTTTGCTCAAAGGAGAGGGTCCGTTTCCTGCTGTGTTGGATCTGGGCACCTTCATGTCGGAGAAAAGGGCCTCTCTACTGGCCAATAAAGGCTTTATAGTTCTTGCTTTACCCGTATTCAACGACCCCAAAATAGAAAGGATGAATCTGGACGACTTCAAAGAAGCAGTGAAGTTTCTACAAAACCAGCCAAAGGTGACAAGACACATCCAGTTTCCTAGTTTCCATAAAATCACTTTATGTAAACGAAACAAACTAATGAATTTAAAAACTTGCAACATCTCATCCTGTCTCCTGTATTCTGGGAGCAGGTTATAGAAGACATAACTTCTATATTCAATGGCGTGTCGGCCCAGGTCAACAACCTTAAAGATGTTTAACACACTATAAAATACATTAATTTTTTTGTTGCTGAGTAAACTCTCATTGAAAAATGTACAATCTATCCCTCTATAGTCAATCCATTTCCCAGACTTTCTATCCATTCACCCATCCATCCATTTCTTCTTTTTTTGTTCAACTATTTTTTATTTTTCTTTCTCTGTAAATATGCATATTGTATATAATATCCATTCTTAAGGTTCTTTGGATACTGAAATCAGCTGGTAATTAATCCTACCCCTAAAAAAAGACAAGGAGTGGGATTAAATAAGCTTTTAAAATGCTCTTGAAAATAAGCAATCACATTTTCTTTTAAAGTAGTTAGTTTTTCCTTTCATTCCTGAACTGACTGTTTTGATCATTATTTCTTAATTTCATGTTTTTCGCAGGTGAGCAGTAAAGGAGTTGGGGTAATATCCCGATCTAAGGGGAGCGACATCGCGCTTTCCCTCGCTGCTTTTGTGCCCGGAGTTGAAGCTGTGGTCTGGATCAATGGTTGCTCTGCTAGCACAATCCTACCCCTGTATTATAAGAATAGGCAGATTCTCTCAGCATTGAAGTTTGACATGAACAAAATAATTTTCACCAAGTCTGGAGCCTTTATCACCAAATATGCCATGCATGATACTCTGACGGAGGAAAACAGGGCATCCCTGGTGCCTATCGAACGAGCAAGCGGACAATTCCTGTTTGTAGCTTCAGAGGACGACTTCAACTGGGACAGCAAGGCCTACATGGATGAGATGGTGGACAGACTAAAGCGTCATGGGAAGGAGAACTTTGAGAGTGTGAGCTACCCTGGAGCCGGACATCATTTAGAACCTCCGTTTGGACCGTACTGCCACTCCAGCTTCCATGGCTTCGTAGGTATTCCGGTCCTGTGGGGGGGGGAGCCCAGGGCCCACGCTGCTGCTGAAGTCCATCTATGGAGTAAGATCCAGGAGTTCTTCAGAACTCACTTAAACTGTGACAAAACTCAAACTAAATCCAAGTTATAGTGCTGCTGACCTTTAATCAAAAACCAGCCAAGATATCTAAGAGAGAGTTTTGGGCTGAAAGGAAGCCGTTACTCCAAAAAAACAAAACAAAACAAAAAAAAGCTAGAGTACAGTTTGAAAATCCGCTATTAAAGCAAACTTTAACCCAATCTATATAGACTCATGTCTTTGAAAGCAGTTTTTTTTTTAACTACACTATTGTTATGCCATTTGGCAAATAGAAATATTTCAGTTGTATTAATGGGAGCCAGTCGCTTGACCCACATACAGAACACACTCAGAAAAATCAGATGAATAAAGTTTATTTTGAACAAATACTTCATGAGTTGAATGTGTGGTTCTTGTCCTAGAACTGATGGAGAACTGAAGGCAGTGGAGATGAGAGGCAAGTGGACAGTTTAGAAACATAGAAATGATGATAGTTAAAGTGCTTACTGCTCTAGTTGAGATTCTCCACCAGGGTAAGGTCACTGGAGCTAGGTTCCCTTGTGGGGGAGAAGAGGTATGGTCCAAGTTCAGATGATCGGAGAAGTAATGTGATTCCTGGAAGCTGTGGGTTGATGTTTTCATTGGAGGGGGGACAAGTAACAGCAAAGGTAGTGGAAAGAGGAGCGGTTCGTCACCAGTCATGGAATGAGGTACTAGCAGGGGCGATTCTAGGATCTGACTTTTAGGGGTGCTTAGCCCCCAGTAAGGCTAAGACCCATGAAAAGATAGTCTTTGGTGCGGTTTTCTAAACCTAACTGCTTATTTACATACATTCACAAACAAAATTAAGAGACATGTTGTCAGTAATTCATAGAATAAACAATATTCATTTTACGCAAACGTACACCTATAAAGAGTAAAATCAAAGAAACTTTAAATAGTTTCCAGAGGTGTATAAACTCAGTTTGAAACAGAATCTCAAAAATGAGTCCTTAACCTGAACTTTATTTGAAAATCATACTTAGAAATTGTATTACCATTATTTTTATCTGAACGTTATGGCTGTTGGCTTTTTTTACAAGAATGAATGTCCATCTATGGAAAAGTAGACATTATGAGTTTTATTATTTCAATTCACAGTTCATGAAGTGGGCCTATTATAGTTTCAGTACCAAACACCTTTCTATTCACAAAAAACAGCCTAACATTCTGTGCTGTTCTTTAGTTTGACATTATTTAAGTGACTCCAGGGAGATTTGGGAAGTTAATTACAAAACACCACAACAGTCACTAATCAAACTTCAAAAAAGACCAACAAGACTAATTAACAAGGCTAAGTACTGGGATCAGACTAACCATTATTTATCAAAATATTTTGCACTGAGGTACAAAATACTCTTCAAATAAATAAAGCCATTACTGTCCAATATAATTATGAATTTCCATTCATAAATATAAAAATAATTCTAAATGAAGTACTGCATTGCTATTTAAAATTGCCCATTGCAAAAAATCACTAAGCATAATATTTTGCATTGCAAATTGTCATCTGAATAAAGGTGCTGATGATACAAGTCTGGTCTCTTTTAGCTGGTTAAAAAAAATATATAATGGTCTATACTGTTTTTTTGGAGGCTGGTTCTACACCCAATTTACTAGAGGCCACTGGGAAGCAAAGAATTTTCTTGGAAAACTTTCAGTCGTGAAAGTGAATAACTCGAGTAATACAGTGGGTTGCAGCCAAGTCACCACGAGAGAAAAACCTATGAGGAGACCAAATGGTAAGTGTAGATAAAGAAAAAATTGGAAGAACTCATAGACTGAACTCAGAGAGGTGCAGAATACCATAACAGGCAAACACTCAGGCACTGGAGGACTGGTGATCAGCTCCTCTTATACTCTGCCTGAGGAAGCCCATTGGGACAAATGTAAAGTCATTTGTTCAACTTTTATTGTTTTAAAATTTGCTATGAATTGAATTTATTTGACAGTTGAGTTGAGTTGCGAAGTCATGGGGCGGTCTAGGCTGAAACTGAACTGAGCTCAAAAATTCAAGCATCAAACCAATCAGTGATGAGCACTGAAAGGGTAATTACTAAGGTAAACAGGTGGTGAAGCAAGGATCAGTTTCACCACCAGAGGGCGACAAAGGACATCTGCAACCCTGGCAGTGGACCGAGAAAACCCGCAAGAAATGATTTCAAAACAGAAAATTACGATAAAGCTCTGAGAAACATGTAACTATGTGTTACATGTAACTACATGTTACATGATGTAGTTACATGATATAAGAGTTATAAGAAAAGTTATAAGAAAATGGCAAATAAATATTTTTTTGTTCCCTTTTGCAGCAGATTATGAATTTATTTTATCTGTCAACCATCAAAGTCTGTGGGCGAGACTAACACTGCTGTAGCTGACATGATTGGTCTGAACTAGACTTATTAGGAAGTTTAACCAATCAGATGCTTACGTTTGGTGAGAAATTCCTTATTGGTATACTCCTGCACAGTGTCATGACATACTATCACAACATGGTTATGGTTTTAACAAATGTATAAAAATATGTTAGATACTCTACAGTTTGTAGAGTATCTAGAAATTTTACTCGGGGGAAGTGTAGCGATAACAAGGTCAAGTAAAAGCATAGGCGTAACTTCCTGAAGGACTGGGTGGACATGTCCCCACCAGGGCCGTGCAGAGACCTTTGGAGGGGCAGGGGCTCAAAATTAAAAAGGGGCACATTGATCAAGATCTTAAAACACCCCACAACAACATAACAACAACGCATATTAATCGAGAATTTAATAGGATCATACTATATCATTGTCATCATATGGGGACAATGCAGAGCAAATGTAGTCTGTTATCAGGTAATGTTGTTTCTGCTGCTGACAGTCCTGGAGGGCTGAGTTGATCTGAGACTGTAGTTGTTACACAGACAGAGAAGATGGGTGGTTATGAAGTTATGAAATATGCAAAATTGCTGCTATTTTACTAAATAAGCATTAATAATATCTATCTGTTGAACCTCTACAACAACTTGGCTGCAGACTGCTCTATAGATCAATAAAGCTCAAAGGTGTTAGCGTTACGTCATGTTTTGATATTAGCACCTCTGAGATCTAGAATTGTAAGGTTGAGAGACATCAAGGCAAAGAAAACTCAGTAGCTGCTGGTCAGGCCCTCCAGACATTCAGGGCCCCCTATAAATGGTTGAATTGTAACACAGATCATAGATCTAAACCTGTAGCATTTATTTATTGAGAATGACAATGTTATTAAATTTTATTTAATGCATTCAGCTGAGAAAAAAATAGTATATTTAGGATTTAATTAGGAAGTTTACTTTGTAAAGTTTAAAGAATCATCTTGATAGTTTGATTCTTGTGTTACCATGGCTACAATATGGTGTAATCTTTGTGTTTGTTGTAATCTCTGCTGGGTTTGTTCATAAAAACCTCACAGCAAATAATAACCAATAATCAGTGATTGATTTTATACTCGGCCAATTAACCTGGGCTCCTTATCATAGACTTCACTAAATCTATATTTAAACACGATTAGAGATGCTGAGGTTCTTAGTAGGAGGGGGCCGAGGGGCTAAATCATGATTCTGTCTAGGGCCCCATATTATCTGGCGATCCCTGGTTCACCTTTAAGATTTCAGTTTGGTGTATAAAAGGCATTATTAAAAAAGAAACCAAAATATCACACCAGCATTCTATTCTTTGTGAAAATTACTTTTACAGTCTGGTTTACAGTTTTATATTGTAGATATAAATATCAACAACATTTGTAGTTTTGGCCGATTAGTACCGTTAATTTTAGGGTAATTAACTGCTGGCAATATTACAATATTTTTCTATGAATTTTACAATTACTTATATTTTTACAACATGTTTCTGTGTTTTCTACATTTCATGACTGTCAAAATCACTTGAAATATATGTTTATTGAGTTAAGGTAATTCCATGTATTTTCTATGGTAATAAAATATTTTGGATATTATGGTCAGTAACTGTTGGAATTTTACCATTTTTTACCATAAATTTACAGAGGTTTTTTTTATAGTGTATAACGCAGCAGGTCATAAATTTATGCCGCCAATTCAGATTCAGCTGTGGAATCAGAATCACATAATTGAAAAATACAAAGTTTGCACTGACAAGGATCTATTTGGTTTGTACAGAAGTTATTTATTCTGCTTTTGAAATGTTTAATAACATTTTGATTGTTATAGAATCTCATGATGTTGATGTTTTCAGGAATTGATAACTATGTGATAATTCTTCACAAAAAATATGACTGAATTTTGAAACTGTTTTCAACTGTAGGTAGTTGAGCAAATAACAGGCTTATGCCATAAATTAGAATGTGACTGAAAAGTTCCTTTGTTAGTAATTTCATCACCAAGTGAAGTTATAATTATTTCATGCTATGGTTAATACCTGCTAAAGGGTTATTTTTGACAGGTAATATTAATCTGACAAGCGTCATCAGTCCATACAGTCTTCTGGAATTAGACTGTATGGCATTCAGATCTATGTTTGGGCTACTACTAGTTCCACTACCAAGAATAGATTGGGTTTGAGCCATTACTGTAACATAATTCTTTAAGAAGTTAAAAGGAATCTCAGTCCGGCCCAGAACCCAGCTGGTAAGTAATTCTCGTCACAATATCTGAAATCTGCACCTAAACAAGACACACTTGTGGGTAAGTTCAGTCATGTTGGTTTTATTGCAGTGTTAATATGAAAGGCATGTGTGGCGTAAGAAAACTGTCAAAAGGTGAGTAAATGATTCTAACATTCCTATAAATGATAACATATTTGAATCAACAAGATGTAAGAAAGTTATGATTGATTTTGTGTTTCCAGTAGCCACAAAATATTGTTAAAAAGTGAAAGTGTTGCCTGTTTTGCTTAGATAGTCACACAATTAGGGTCTGTCTTTAGAAACAGGAGTTCCATATGTTACCGACTGACCTTTAGTCTATTTTTACAGAGAACACTTTTATTAGACCGATCGTAATTTGCCCATTAAGCCCTAAAGGTTTGTCATATTTTGTCAAATTTCAAAGTTAATTTTCAGCACGTAAAGGTCAAATTCATGATTTGAATCACATTTGTTTTGAAACTCGAAATTATGCTTCATGTCTGAGACTTAATGGCACTGATTTTGTCAAAAAGGACTTTACATCACTGATCAGTTAATAATAATAACAATAATAATAGCTTTTTAAATAAACTTCCTAAGAGTTTTTAATTAACTTCTCAATCAAATTGTAGAAATTACCCATAACAATATCTCAATATCTCTCACTCTCTGCACTATAAAAAAAAGTGTGTAAATTTCACGGTAAAAAATGGTAAAATACCAACCGTTTTGGCTTTAAAAATTTAACAAAAACAAACTAACAAGTAAAAAGAAAAAACCAATTGGAATTGCAACCGATTTTCTCTACTGTTTTTATAAACTTTACAAGAATTTTTAAAAAAACACCCAGTTGTTTTTTTGATAATCTGTTAATATTTTTTGGTGTTAAGTAAATGGACCATTTCATAAACCTCCAGAGTAAGTTACACTGTGCCGTTACCAAGCAACCTAAGCTGACCTTCAGAACATTTAGTCAGCTAGTTTAACTGCTGTATGCACTGTACAATGGCTGCTGGAAAAGACAAGTGGGTTGTTGTTGTTTTTTGCTGACTCACCATTCAGAAACCACTTGCTGCATATTTCTTGGTTGTGCAGGAGGCGCCACTTCTGCTTTTCAAAGATGCATGGTTGTATAATTGCACATCTATTTGCAGCCATTTTCATGTGAGTTTAAATGAATCAATTGGAGAATTTCCAAGATGGCGGCGCCCAAAATGGCTGCGGTTGCATGGGCTCTCGACAACTTGCGAGTATTTGAGCAAAATACGCCGCCTAAAACGCTACAAACTTTGCATCCACTCAATAAGTTAGTATATGATCGCCAGCGTCTGCTGGAATTACCATCATCAAGTGATTTCGGACTCATAAATATGACTACTCTCGAGTGTTTACCTGATCTCGGAGTGCTACGGAGGCAAGACCCAGCGGCCCACGGCGCAGCGGACTCGCCTAGCAGCACTAGCCGGAGGAGGAGAAAGCGAAGGCAGTGCGACCGGCAGCGGAAGCGTGGCTGTCGAAGTGGACTAACAGCTAAGCTAAACGCTAACCCCCACAGATCGCCGCTTCCGTCCATCTTCCTCTCCAACGTCCGCTCTCTGGACAACAAAATAGACTATCTGCAACTAGAACTGTCTTCAAAGAGAGAGCTGAGGAACTGCTGCGCTCTCATTCTGACGGAGACATGGCTCAACTAGTCCATACCGGACAACGTTGTTAGCCTGGAAGGGCTCGCTACATTCCGCCCAGACAGCAGCAGCGCTCTCAGCGGTAAAACCCGAGGAGGGGGGCTGTGTATTTACATCAATAACAACTGGTGTAAAAATGCCATGACTGTTGCCAGTTACTGCTCCCCGGACATCGAGCTTCTGACTGTTAACTGCAGACCATTCTACCTGCCCAGGGAGTTTACTGTGGTTAGCATCACTGCCGTATATGTGCCCCCCAGTGCTAACACAAAAGAGGCTATGAGTGTTCTCTACCGGACCATCAGTGATTTGCAATCCTCACACACAGAGGGCGTTTTCATCATTGCTGGGGATTTTAACCAGGCCAACATAAAGACTGTGCTCCCTCACTTCAACCAATATGTGGATTTTCCAACCAGGGGAGGAAATACTCTAGACTTGGCCTACACCAACATCAAAGAAGCATTCAGAGCAGCCCACGGCCCCCACCTTGGCTCTTCAGACCACTTATCTGTTATGCTAATTCCTGCATACAAGCCCCTGCTGATCAGAACAAAACCTACAGTGAAGCAGGTGAGAATGTGGACTGAGGGGGCCATGGAGGCACTTCAGGACTGTTTTGAGTGCTCTGACTGGGAGATGTTCAAGGCAGCAGCCACCTACAACGACCAGATCAACATCGATGAGTACGCCATGACTGTGTCAGCCTACATCAACAAGTGGACAGAGGACGTCAGCATCACTAAGAACATTATCACCCGGGCCAACCAAAAACCCTGGATGACTAAGGAGGTACGTGGAATGCTAAAAGCACGGAACTCAGCCTTCAAGTCTGGCAACAAGGAGGCAATGAGGACAGCGAGAGCCAACTTGAACCGTGCTATCAGGTTAGCAAAGCGAACCCACAGTCGAAAAATACAGGAGTTCTTCCACGACACCAGCAACACCAGAAGTATGTGGCAAGGCATATGGGCGATCACAGATTACAATCCATCCTCCCCCCCAGTGGGTGAAGTTGATGCTGACTTTCTAAATGGACTCAATAACTTCTTTGGGAGGTTCGAGGCACTGAACAGTACTCCAGCAAAGAAAACTGTTCCCCACCAGGAAGAGGAGGCACTCTGCCTGGAAACAGCCGATGTGTTGAAGACTCTGAAAAGAGTCAACCCACGGAAGGCCCCAGGCCCCGACAACATACCTGGGCGGGTGTTCAGGGAATGCGCAGGTCAGCTGGCTGGTGTCCTAACAGACATTTTTAACACCTCACTGGACCAAGCTACAGTGCCAGCCTGTCTCAAAACTGCCTCCATCATTCCGTTGCCAAAGAAACCTCAAGTCACCTCTTTCAACGATTACCGGCCTGTGGCATTGACACCCATCATGATGAAGTGCTTTGAAAGGCTGGTAAAAGAACACATCGTCTCCAGACTCCCCTCCACATTCGACCCGTTCCAGTTTGCCTACCGCCGAAACCGCTCCACTGAGGACGCTATCTCCTCCACCCTACACCTGAGCCTGGCTCACCTGGAGGAGAAGAACACTCATGTGCGGATGTTGTTCCTGGACTTCAGCTCAGCGTTCAACACAATCATCCCACAGCATCTGGCAGGAAAACTGGGACACCTGGGCTTCAGCACCCCCCTGCGCAACTGGCTACTAGACTTCCTCACCGACAGACCTCAGTCAGTCCGGATCGGACAACACACCTCCGATGTCATCACCCTCAGCACAGGCTCCCCTCAGGGATGCGTCCTGAGCCCTCTGCTGTTCACTCTGATGACACACGACTGCGCCCCCAGGTTCGCCACCAACCACATCGTGAAGTTCGCGGACGACACAACGGTGGTGGGCCTCATCAGAGACGACAACGACCTGGACTACAGAGAGGAGGTGGAGCAGCTGGTGGACTGGTGCAGAGACAACAGCCTGATCCTGAACGTTGACAAGACAAAGGAGATGATCGTCGACTTCAGGAAGAACCGGCCCAGCCACGCTCCACTGCTCATCAACAGCTCGGCGGTGGAGGTGGTCAGCAGCACCAAATTCCTGGGGGTGCACATCACTAACGACCTCACCTGGACTCTGAACACCACGTCTCTGGTCAAGAGGGCACAGAAACGTTTGTATTTCCTGCGGAGGATGAGAAGAGCACACCTGCCCCCGCCCATCCTCAAGACGTTCTACAGAAGCACCATAGAGAGCATTCTGACCAGCTGCCTCTCTGTGTGGTGTGGAGGCTGCAGCGCCTCCGACTGGAAGAACGTGAGGAGAGTGGTGCGGACAGCGGAGAGGATCATCGGGGCCCCCCTTCCCTCCATTCAGGACATTTCATCCCAGCGCTGCGTGTCCCGAGGCCCAAACATCATCAGTGACCCCTCACACTCCCCCATGGACTGTTCTCCCTGCTGCCCTCTGGAAAGAGGTTCCGCAGCGTCCGGTGCAGGTCCACCAGGTTCCGAAACAGCTTTTTCCCACTTGCCATCAGATTGCTGAACTCTTAACTGGACTGCACTTAAAATCTGGTCTCCACTTTATACCTTGCACATGTACAGAGCTAAGTAACTTCCTTTCTACTGTCAGTCCTGCACTTTATATTTTATATTTATATTTATATTCAAATTTTATACTGTATTTTATTTTATTCTGGAGTAACCTCACAACATTGGAAGCTCAAAACACTGTCCTGAGCCGTATGCAACGACATTTCGTTCTGTATACACCCTGTGCATGCAAAATGACAATAAAGTTAGTCTAAGTCTAAGTCTCTAAGTCTAAGTCTAAATGTGGAGTTGGGGGCGTGGCCAGAAGCAGCTTATTTGAGATTAAAGCAAGAAGAGGCCCTAAAACAGCTCATTGTAAAAGAAACTTAAATAGGCAGAACTGAGCAAACTAAAATAATTCTCTGAGAATTATTTTGTGCAAAAAGTGTTACGAACATGTAAATTTTTCTTTCAGTTTCAGAAAGCATGTCGGCCCAGATCAGACTGAGACTGCTCCCCAGCGCCAGGTGTTTATTCGACGAGCCCGTTCAGGTGAAGGTGGCCGGACTGAGGTCCAAGCAGCTGGTCACCTTGAGAGCCAGATCCACCGATGAGAGGGGAGTGGTGTTCAATTCTTCAGCCAGCTATCGCGCCGACGGCAGAGGGGAGATCGACCTGAACAGAGACGCCTCGCTCAGTGGGAGCTACGTCGGGGTGGAACCCATGGGTCTGCTGAGGTCACTGAAGGCAGATACCTTGCACAAATATTTCTATAAGAACAAAGCATTGGAACCTTTCATGGTCAACTTCTCTGTGCATGAGGAGGAGGGCGGGATGCTGGCCGAGGCGACCAATGAGAGGCGTCTCATGGGAGATGGAGTCAGGCGAGTTCCTGTCGAAGTGGGCAACAGTCAAGGAGTCCTGTTTACCCCGCCAGGTATTAATGACGACCTCATTAAGTATTTTAATTAGCATTATCTATCAGAACCTAAACAGTTTTTACATATTTTCACTGCAGACGTTCTATAAAAAACTTAAAGTATGCTGAGTTAACAAATGCACCAAAGGTCAATTTAAAAATGTCTCTGAGCTGCAAACCTTATGTTTTAAAGAGAATCTATTATGCAAAGTTTACATTTTGCATGCATCCAGTCTTTGGCAGTAAATTAATGTTTTTTGTTGTCTAAAAAATTTGCCATTTAAAAAACGTTTTGAATGTAACGTCACAAATCGTCAGGCACTTCCTGTCATCTAACAACCCCAGCAAAGCACAGCCTGTTACCTAGCAACCCCAGCTGAGCTCCAGCATGTTTAGTCAGCTGGTTTTACGGCTGTATGCACTGTACAATGGCTGCTGGAAATATGATTGTTTTATTGTTTACCATACAGAAACCCTTTGTCTTGTTGATTGTGCAGGAGGCTCCACTTCTGCTTGTGCATCTGTTTGCAGCCAGTTTCACATGCAAGTGTAAATGCTGAGCTGGGGGTCGGGGCCAGCAGGAACTTTTTGGATTTAAAGTGACAAGAGGCCCTAAAACAGCTCAATATAGGCAGAACTCGGAAGAATGAAGTCTCATTAACTAAGAGTGATTTTGTGCAAAAACTGCAATGAATATGTTTTGTGTTTTGTGTAGCCCCCAGACTTATCCCAACCAATTCAAGGAAGCATAATAAATCACCTTTAACAGGTAAACAGACTTTTACATTTTAATAAATGGGTATTTAAAATTCTTTTGTTCTCTTTTTGCTCAAAGGAGAGGGTCCGTTTCCTGCTGTGTTGGATCTGGGCACCTTCATGTCGGAGAAAAGGGCCTCTCTACTGGCCAATAAAGGCTTTATAGTTCTTGCTTTACCCGTATTCAACGACCCCAAAATAGAAAGGATGAATCTGGACGACTTCAAAGAAGCAGTGAAGTTTCTACAAAACCAGCCAAAGGTGACAAGACACATCCAGTTTCCTAGTTTCCATAAAATCACTTTATGTAAACGAAACAAACTAATGAATTTAAAAACTTGCAACATCTCATCCTGTCTCCTGTATTCTGGGAGCAGGTTATAGAAGACATAACTTCTATATTCAATGGCGTGTCGGCCCAGGTCAACAACCTTAAAGATGTTTAACACACTATAAAATACATTAATTTTTTTGTTGCTGAGTAAACTCTCATTGAAAAATGTACAATCTATCCCTCTATAGTCAATCCATTTCCCAGACTTTCTATCCATTCACCCATCCATCCATTTCTTCTTTTTTTGTTCAACTATTTTTTATTTTTCTTTCTCTGTAAATATGCATATTGTATATAATATCCATTCTTAAGGTTCTTTGGATACTGAAATCAGCTGGTAATTAATCCTACCCCTAAAAAAAGACAAGGAGTGGGATTAAATAAGCTTTTAAAATGCTCTTGAAAATAAGCAATCACATTTTCTTTTAAAGTAGTTAGTTTTTCCTTTCATTCCTGAACTGACTGTTTTGATCATTATTTCTTAATTTCATGTTTTTCGCAGGTGAGCAGTAAAGGAGTTGGGGTAATATCCCGATCTAAGGGGAGCGACATCGCGCTTTCCCTCGCTGCTTTTGTGCCCGGAGTTGAAGCTGTGGTCTGGATCAATGGTTGCTCTGCTAGCACAATCCTACCCCTGTATTATAAGAATAGGCAGATTCTCTCAGCATTGAAGTTTGACATGAACAAAATAATTTTCACCAAGTCTGGAGCCTTTATCACCAAATATGCCATGCATGATACTCTGACGGAGGAAAACAGGGCATCCCTGGTGCCTATCGAACGAGCAAGCGGACAATTCCTGTTTGTAGCTTCAGAGGACGACTTCAACTGGGACAGCAAGGCCTACATGGATGAGATGGTGGACAGACTAAAGCGTCATGGGAAGGAGAACTTTGAGAGTGTGAGCTACCCTGGAGCCGGACATCATTTAGAACCTCCGTTTGGACCGTACTGCCACTCCAGCTTCCATGGCTTCGTAGGTATTCCGGTCCTGTGGGGGGGGGAGCCCAGGGCCCACGCTGCTGCTGAAGTCCATCTATGGAGTAAGATCCAGGAGTTCTTCAGAACTCACTTAAACTGTGACAAAACTCAAACTAAATCCAAGTTATAGTGCTGCTGACCTTTAATCAAAAACCAGCCAAGATATCTAAGAGAGAGTTTTGGGCTGAAAGGAAGCCGTTACTCCAAAAAAACAAAACAAAACAAAAAAAAGCTAGAGTACAGTTTGAAAATCCGCTATTAAAGCAAACTTTAACCCAATCTATATAGACTCATGTCTTTGAAAGCAGTTTTTTTTTTAACTACACTATTGTTATGCCATTTGGCAAATAGAAATATTTCAGTTGTATTAATGGGAGCCAGTCGCTTGACCCACATACAGAACACACTCAGAAAAATCAGATGAATAAAGTTTATTTTGAACAAATACTTCATGAGTTGAATGTGTGGTTCTTGTCCTAGAACTGATGGAGAACTGAAGGCAGTGGAGATGAGAGGCAAGTGGACAGTTTAGAAACATAGAAATGATGATAGTTAAAGTGCTTACTGCTCTAGTTGAGATTCTCCACCAGGGTAAGGTCACTGGAGCTAGGTTCCCTTGTGGGGGAGAAGAGGTATGGTCCAAGTTCAGATGATCAGAGAAGTAATGTGATTCCTGGAAGCTGTGGGTTGATGTTTTCATTGGAGGGGGGACAAGTAACAGCAAAGGTAGTGGAAAGAGGAGCGGTTCGTCACCAGTCATGGAATGAGGTACTAGCAGGGGCGATTCTAGGATCTGACTTTTAGGGGTGCTTAGCCCCCAGTAAGGCTAAGACCCATGAAAAGATAGTCTTTGGTGCGGTTTTCTAAACCTAACTGCTTATTTACATACATTCACAAACAAAATTAAGAGACATGTTGTCAGTAATTCATAGAATAAACAATATTCATTTTACGCAAACGTACACCTATAAAGAGTAAAATCAAAGAAACTTTAAATAGTTTCCAGAGGTGTATAAACTCAGTTTGAAACAGAATCTCAAAAATGAGTCCTTAACCTGAACTTTATTTGAAAATCATACTTAGAAATTGTATTACCATTATTTTTATCTGAACGTTATGGCTGTTGGCTTTTTTTACAAGAATGAATGTCCATCTATGGAAAAGTAGACATTATGAGTTTTATTATTTCAATTCACAGTTCATGAAGTGGGCCTATTATAGTTTCAGTACCAAACACCTTTCTATTCACAAAAAACAGCCTAACATTCTGTGCTGTTCTTTAGTTTGACATTATTTAAGTGACTCCAGGGAGATTTGGGAAGTTAATTACAAAACACCACAACAGTCACTAATCAAACTTCAAAAAAGACCAACAAGACTAATTAACAAGGCTAAGTACTGGGATCAGACTAACCATTATTTATCAAAATATTTTGCACTGAGGTACAAAATACTCTTCAAATAAATAAAGCCATTACTGTCCAATATAATTATGAATTTCCATTCATAAATATAAAAATAATTCTAAATGAAGTACTGCATTGCTATTTAAAATTGCCCATTGCAAAAAATCACTAAGCATAATATTTTGCATTGCAAATTGTCATCTGAATAAAGGTGCTGATGATACAAGTCTGGTCTCTTTTAGCTGGTTAAAAAAAATATATAATGGTCTATACTGTTTTTTTGGAGGCTGGTTCTACACCCAATTTACTAGAGGCCACTGGGAAGCAAAGAATTTTCTTGGAAAACTTTCAGTCGTGAAAGTGAATAACTCGAGTAATACAGTGGGTTGCAGCCAAGTCACCACGAGAGAAAAACCTATGAGGAGACCAAATGGTAAGTGTAGATAAAGAAAAAATTGGAAGAACTCATAGACTGAACTCAGAGAGGTGCAGAATACCATAACAGGCAAACACTCAGGCACTGGAGGACTGGTGATCAGCTCCTCTTATACTCTGCCTGAGGAAGCCCATTGGGACAAATGTAAAGTCATTTGTTCAACTTTTATTGTTTTAAAATTTGCTATGAATTGAATTTATTTGACAGTTGAGTTGAGTTGCGAAGTCATGGGGCGGTCTAGGCTGAAACTGAACTGAGCTCAAAAATTCAAGCATCAAACCAATCAGTGATGAGCACTGAAAGGGTAATTACTAAGGTAAACAGGTGGTGAAGCAAGGATCAGTTTCACCACCAGAGGGCGACAAAGGACATCTGCAACCCTGGCAGTGGACCGAGAAAACCCGCAAGAAATGATTTCAAAACAGAAAATTACGATAAAGCTCTGAGAAACATGTAACTATGTGTTACATGTAACTACATGTTACATGATGTAGTTACATGATATAAGAGTTATAAGAAAAGTTATAAGAAAATGGCAAATAAATATTTTTTTGTTCCCTTTTGCAGCAGATTATGAATTTATTTTATCTGTCAACCATCAAAGTCTGTGGGCGAGACTAACACTGCTGTAGCTGACATGATTGGTCTGAACTAGACTTATTAGGAAGTTTAACCAATCAGATGCTTACGTTTGGTGAGAAATTCCTTATTGGTATACTCCTGCACAGTGTCATGACATACTATCACAACATGGTTATGGTTTTAACAAATGTATAAAAATATGTTAGATACTCTACAGTTTGTAGAGTATCTAGAAATTTTACTCGGGGGAAGTGTAGCGATAACAAGGTCAAGTAAAAGCATAGGCGTAACTTCCTGAAGGACTGGGTGGACATGTCCCCACCAGGGCCGTGCAGAGACCTTTGGAGGGGCAGGGGCTCAAAATTAAAAAGGGGCACATTGATCAAGATCTTAAAACACCCCACAACAACATAACAACAACGCATATTAATCGAGAATTTAATAGGATCATACTATATCATTGTCATCATATGGGGACAATGCAGAGCAAATGTAGTCTGTTATCAGGTAATGTTGTTTCTGCTGCTGACAGTCCTGGAGGGCTGAGTTGATCTGAGACTGTAGTTGTTACACAGACAGAGAAGATGGGTGGTTATGAAGTTATGAAATATGCAAAATTGCTGCTATTTTACTAAATAAGCATTAATAATATCTATCTGTTGAACCTCTACAACAACTTGGCTGCAGACTGCTCTATAGATCAATAAAGCTCAAAGGTGTTAGCGTTACGTCATGTTTTGATATTAGCACCTCTGAGATCTAGAATTGTAAGGTTGAGAGACATCAAGGCAAAGAAAACTCAGTAGCTGCTGGTCAGGCCCTCCAGACATTCAGGGGCCCCTATAAATGGTTGAATTGTAACACAGATCATAGATCTAAACCTGTAGCATTTATTTATTGAGAATGACAATGTTATTAAATTTTATTTAATGCATTCAGCTGAGAAAAAAATAGTATATTTAGGATTTAATTAGGAAGTTTACTTTGTAAAGTTTAAAGAATCATCTTGATAGTTTGATTCTTGTGTTACCATGGCTACAATATGGTGTAATCTTTGTGTTTGTTGTAATCTCTGCTGGGTTTGTTCATAAAAACCTCACAGCAAATAATAACCAATAATCAGTGATTGATTTTATACTCGGCCAATTAACCTGGGCTCCTTATCATAGACTTCACTAAATCTATATTTAAACACGATTAGAGATGCTGAGGTTCTTAGTAGGAGGGGGCCGAGGGGCTAAATCATGATTCTGTCTAGGGCCCCATATTATCTGGCGATCCCTGGTTCACCTTTAAGATTTCAGTTTGGTGTATAAAAGGCATTATTAAAAAAGAAACCAAAATATCACACCAGCATTCTATTCTTTGTGAAAATTACTTTTACAGTCTGGTTTACAGTTTTATATTGTAGATATAAATATCAACAACATTTGTAGTTTTGGCCGATTAGTACCGTTAATTTTAGGGTAATTAACTGCTGGCAATATTACAATATTTTTCTATGAATTTTACAATTACTTATATTTTTACAACATGTTTCTGTGTTTTCTACATTTCATGACTGTCAAAATCACTTGAAATATATGTTTATTGAGTTAAGGTAATTCCATGTATTTTCTATGGTAATAAAATATTTTGGATATTATGGTCAGTAACTGTTGGAATTTTACCATTTTTTACCATAAATTTACAGAGGTTTTTTTTATAGTGTATAACGCAGCAGGTCATAAATTTATGCCGCCAATTCAGATTCAGCTGTGGAATCAGAATCACATAATTGAAAAATACAAAGTTTGCACTGACAAGGATCTATTTGGTTTGTACAGAAGTTATTTATTCTGCTTTTGAAATGTTTAATAACATTTTGATTGTTATAGAATCTCATGATGTTGATGTTTTCAGGAATTGATAACTATGTGATAATTCTTCACAAAAAATATGACTGAATTTTGAAACTGTTTTCAACTGTAGGTAGTTGAGCAAATAACAGGCTTATGCCATAAATTAGAATGTGACTGAAAAGTTCCTTTGTTAGTAATTTCATCACCAAGTGAAGTTATAATTATTTCATGCTATGGTTAATACCTGCTAAAGGGTTATTTTTGACAGGTAATATTAATCTGACAAGCGTCATCAGTCCATACAGTCTTCTGGAATTAGACTGTATGGCATTCAGATCTATGTTTGGGCTACTACTAGTTCCACTACCAAGAATAGATTGGGTTTGAGCCATTACTGTAACATAATTCTTTAAGAAGTTAAAAGGAATCTCAGTCCGGCCCAGAACCCAGCTGGTAAGTAATTCTCGTCACAATATCTGAAATCTGCACCTAAACAAGACACACTTGTGGGTAAGTTCAGTCATGTTGGTTTTATTGCAGTGTTAATATGAAAGGCATGTGTGGCGTAAGAAAACTGTCAAAAGGTGAGTAAATGATTCTAACATTCCTATAAATGATAACATATTTGAATCAACAAGATGTAAGAAAGTTATGATTGATTTTGTGTTTCCAGTAGCCACAAAATATTGTTAAAAAGTGAAAGTGTTGCCTGTTTTGCTTAGATAGTCACACAATTAGGGTCTGTCTTTAGAAACAGGAGTTCCATATGTTACCGACTGACCTTTAGTCTATTTTTACAGAGAACACTTTTATTAGACCGATCGTAATTTGCCCATTAAGCCCTAAAGGTTTGTCATATTTTGTCAAATTTCAAAGTTAATTTTCAGCACGTAAAGGTCAAATTCATGATTTGAATCACATTTGTTTTGAAACTCGAAATTATGCTTCATGTCTGAGACTTAATGGCACTGATTTTGTCAAAAAGGACTTTACATCACTGATCAGTTAATAATAATAACAATAATAATAGCTTTTTAAATAAACTTCCTAAGAGTTTTTAATTAACTTCTCAATCAAATTGTAGAAATTACCCATAACAATATCTCAATATCTCTCACTCTCTGCACTATAAAAAAAAGTGTGTAAATTTCACGGTAAAAAATGGTAAAATACCAACCGTTTTGGCTTTAAAAATTTAACAAAAACAAACTAACAAGTAAAAAGAAAAAACCAATTGCAATTGCAACCGATTTTCTCTACTGTTTTTATAAACTTTACAAGAATTTTTAAAAAAACACCCAGTTGTTTTTTTGATAATCTGTTAATATTTTTTGGTGTTAAGTAAATGGACCATTTCATAAACCTCCAGAGTAAGTTACACTGTGCCGTTACCAAGCAACCTAAGCTGACCTTCAGAACATTTAGTCAGCTAGTTTAACTGCTGTATGCACTGTACAATGGCTGCTGGAAAAGACAAGTGGGTTGTTGTTGTTTTTTGCTGACTCACCATTCAGAAACCACTTGCTGCATATTTCTTGGTTGTGCAGGAGGCGCCACTTCTGCTTTTCAAAGATGCATGGTTGTATAATTGCACATCTATTTGCAGCCATTTTCATGTGAGTTTAAATGAATCAATTGGAGAATTTCCAAGATGGCGGCGCCCAAAATGGCTGCGGTTGCATGGGCTCTCGACAACTTGCGAGTATTTGAGCAAAATACGCCGCCTAAAACGCTACAAACTTTGCATCCACTCAATAAGTTAGTATATGATCGCCAGCGTCTGCTGGAATTACCATCATCAAGTGATTTCGGACTCATAAATATGACTACTCTCGAGTGTTTACCTGATCTCGGAGTGCTACGGAGGCAAGACCCAGCGGCCCACGGCGCAGCGGACTCGCCTAGCAGCACTAGCCGGAGGAGGAGAAAGCGAAGGCAGTGCGACCGGCAGCGGAAGCGTGGCTGTCGAAGTGGACTAACAGCTAAGCTAAACGCTAACCCCCACAGATCGCCGCTTCCGTCCATCTTCCTCTCCAACGTCCGCTCTCTGGACAACAAAATAGACTATCTGCAACTAGAACTGTCTTCAAAGAGAGAGCTGAGGAACTGCTGCGCTCTCATTCTGACGGAGACATGGCTCAACTAGTCCATACCGGACAACGTTGTTAGCCTGGAAGGGCTCGCTACATTCCGCCCAGACAGCAGCAGCGCTCTCAGCGGTAAAACCCGAGGAGGGGGGCTGTGTATTTACATCAATAACAACTGGTGTAAAAATGCCATGACTGTCGCCAGTTACTGCTCCCCGGACATCGAGCTTCTGACTGTTAACTGCAGACCATTCTACCTGCCCAGGGAGTTTACTGTGGTTAGCATCACTGCCGTATATGTGCCCCCCAGTGCTAACACAAAAGAGGCTATGAGTGTTCTCTACCGGACCATCAGTGATTTGCAATCCTCACACACAGAGGGCGTTTTCATCATTGCTGGGGATTTTAACCAGGCCAACATAAAGACTGTGCTCCCTCACTTCAACCAATATGTGGATTTTCCAACCAGGGGAGGAAATACTCTAGACTTGGCCTACACCAACATCAAAGAAGCATTCAGAGCAGCCCACGGCCCCCACCTTGGCTCTTCAGACCACTTATCTGTTATGCTAATTCCTGCATACAAGCCCCTGCTGATCAGAACAAAACCTACAGTGAAGCAGGTGAGAATGTGGACTGAGGGGGCCATGGAGGCACTTCAGGACTGTTTTGAGTGCTCTGACTGGGAGATGTTCAAGGCAGCAGCCACCTACAACGACCAGATCAACATCGATGAGTACGCCATGACTGTGTCAGCCTACATCAACAAGTGGACAGAGGACGTCAGCATCACTAAGAACATTATCACCCGGGCCAACCAAAAACCCTGGATGACTAAGGAGGTACGTGGAATGCTAAAAGCACGGAACTCAGCCTTCAAGTCTGGCAACAAGGAGGCAATGAGGACAGCGAGAGCCAACTTGAACCGTGCTATCAGGTTAGCAAAGCGAACCCACAGTCGAAAAATACAGGAGTTCTTCCACGACACCAGCAACACCAGAAGTATGTGGCAAGGCATATGGGCGATCACAGATTACAATCCATCCTCCCCCCCAGTGGGTGAAGTTGATGCTGACTTTCTAAATGGACTCAATAACTTCTTTGGGAGGTTCGAGGCACTGAACAGTACTCCAGCAAAGAAAACTGTTCCCCACCAGGAAGAGGAGGCACTCTGCCTGGAAACAGCCGATGTGTTGAAGACTCTGAAAAGAGTCAACCCACGGAAGGCCCCAGGCCCCGACAACATACCTGGGCGGGTGTTCAGGGAATGCGCAGGTCAGCTGGCTGGTGTCCTAACAGACATTTTTAACACCTCACTGGACCAAGCTACAGTGCCAGCCTGTCTCAAAACTGCCTCCATCATTCCGTTGCCAAAGAAACCTCAAGTCACCTCTTTCAACGATTACCGGCCTGTGGCATTGACACCCATCATGATGAAGTGCTTTGAAAGGCTGGTAAAAGAACACATCGTCTCCAGACTCCCCTCCACATTCGACCCGTTCCAGTTTGCCTACCGCCGAAACCGCTCCACTGAGGACGCTATCTCCTCCACCCTACACCTGAGCCTGGCTCACCTGGAGGAGAAGAACACTCATGTGCGGATGTTGTTCCTGGACTTCAGCTCAGCGTTCAACACAATCATCCCACAGCATCTGGCAGGAAAACTGGGACACCTGGGCTTCAGCACCCCCCTGCGCAACTGGCTACTAGACTTCCTCACCGACAGACCTCAGTCAGTCCGGATCGGACAACACACCTCCGATGTCATCACCCTCAGCACAGGCTCCCCTCAGGGATGCGTCCTGAGCCCTCTGCTGTTCACTCTGATGACACACGACTGCGCCCCCAGGTTCGCCACCAACCACATCGTGAAGTTCGCGGACGACACAACGGTGGTGGGCCTCATCAGAGACGACAACGACCTGGACTACAGAGAGGAGGTGGAGCAGCTGGTGGACTGGTGCAGAGACAACAGCCTGATCCTGAACGTTGACAAGACAAAGGAGATGATCGTCGACTTCAGGAAGAACCGGCCCAGCCACGCTCCACTGCTCATCAACAGCTCGGCGGTGGAGGTGGTCAGCAGCACCAAATTCCTGGGGGTGCACATCACTAACGACCTCACCTGGACTCTGAACACCACGTCTCTGGTCAAGAGGGCACAGAAACGTTTGTATTTCCTGCGGAGGATGAGAAGAGCACACCTGCCCCCGCCCATCCTCAAGACGTTCTACAGAAGCACCATAGAGAGCATTCTGACCAGCTGCCTCTCTGTGTGGTGTGGAGGCTGCAGCGCCTCCGACTGGAAGAACGTGAGGAGAGTGGTGCGGACAGCGGAGAGGATCATCGGGGCCCCCCTTCCCTCCATTCAGGACATTTCATCCCAGCGCTGCGTGTCCCGAGGCCCAAACATCATCAGTGACCCCTCACACTCCCCCATGGACTGTTCTCCCTGCTGCCCTCTGGAAAGAGGTTCCGCAGCGTCCGGTGCAGGTCCACCAGGTTCCGAAACAGCTTTTTCCCACTTGCCATCAGATTGCTGAACTCTTAACTGGACTGCACTTAAAATCTGGTCTCCACTTTATACCTTGCACATGTACAGAGCTAAGTAACTTCCTTTCTACTGTCAGTCCTGCACTTTATATTTTATATTTATATTTATATTCAAATTTTATACTGTATTTTATTTTATTCTGGAGTAACCTCACAACATTGGAAGCTCAAAACACTGTCCTGAGCCGTATGCAACGACATTTCGTTCTGTATACACCCTGTGCATGCAAAATGACAATAAAGTTAGTCTAAGTCTAAGTCTCTAAGTCTAAGTCTAAATGTGGAGTTGGGGGCGTGGCCAGAAGCAGCTTATTTGAGATTAAAGCAAGAAGAGGCCCTAAAACAGCTCATTGTAAAAGAAACTTAAATAGGCAGAACTGAGCAAACTAAAATAATTCTCTGAGAATTATTTTGTGCAAAAAGTGTTACGAACATGTAAATTTTTCTTTCAGTTTCAGAAAGCATGTCGGCCCAGATCAGACTGAGACTGCTCCCCAGCGCCAGGTGTTTATTCGACGAGCCCGTTCAGGTGAAGGTGGCCGGACTGAGGTCCAAGCAGCTGGTCACCTTGAGAGCCAGATCCACCGATGAGAGGGGAGTGGTGTTCAATTCTTCAGCCAGCTATCGCGCCGACGGCAGAGGGGAGATCGACCTGAACAGAGACGCCTCGCTCAGTGGGAGCTACGTCGGGGTGGAACCCATGGGTCTGCTGAGGTCACTGAAGGCAGATACCTTGCACAAATATTTCTTTAAGAACAAAGCATTGGAACCTTTCATGGTCAACTTCTCTGTGCATGAGGAGGAGGGCGGGATGCTGGCCGAGGCGACCAATGAGAGGCGTCTCATGGGAGATGGAGTCAGGCGAGTTCCTGTCGAAGTGGGCAACAGTCAAGGAGTCCTGTTTACCCCGCCAGGTATTAATGACGACCTCATTAAGTATTTTAATTAGCATTATCTATCAGAACCTAAACAGTTTTTACATATTTTCACTGCAGACGTTCTATAAAAAACTTAAAGTATGCTGAGTTAACAAATGCACCAAAGGTCAATTTAAAAATGTCTCTGAGCTGCAAACCTTATGTTTTAAAGAGAATCTATTATGCAAAGTTTACATTTTGCATGCATCCAGTCTTTGGCAGTAAATTAATGTTTTTTGTTGTCTAAAAAATTTGCCATTTAAAAAACGTTTTGAATGTAACGTCACAAATCGTCAGGCACTTCCTGTCATCTAACAACCCCAGCAAAGCACAGCCTGTTACCTAGCAACCCCAGCTGAGCTCCAGCATGTTTAGTCAGCTGGTTTTACGGCTGTATGCACTGTACAATGGCTGCTGGAAATATGATTGTTTTATTGTTTACCATACAGAAACCCTTTGTCTTGTTGATTGTGCAGGAGGCTCCACTTCTGCTTGTGCATCTGTTTGCAGCCAGTTTCACATGCAAGTGTAAATGCTGAGCTGGGGGTCGGGGCCAGCAGGAACTTTTTGGATTTAAAGTGACAAGAGGCCCTAAAACAGCTCAATATAGGCAGAACTCGGAAGAATGAAGTCTCATTAACTAAGAGTGATTTTGTGCAAAAACTGCAATGAATATGTTTTGTGTTTTGTGTAGCCCCCAGACTTATCCCAACCAATTCAAGGAAGCATAATAAATCACCTTTAACAGGTAAACAGACTTTTACATTTTAATAAATGGGTATTTAAAATTCTTTTGTTCTCTTTTTGCTCAAAGGAGAGGGTCCGTTTCCTGCTGTGTTGGATCTGGGCACCTTCATGTCGGAGAAAAGGGCCTCTCTACTGGCCAATAAAGGCTTTATAGTTCTTGCTTTACCCGTATTCAACGACCCCAAAATAGAAAGGATGAATCTGGACGACTTCAAAGAAGCAGTGAAGTTTCTACAAAACCAGCCAAAGGTGACAAGACACATCCAGTTTCCTAGTTTCCATAAAATCACTTTATGTAAACGAAACAAACTAATGAATTTAAAAACTTGCAACATCTCATCCTGTCTCCTGTATTCTGGGAGCAGGTTATAGAAGACATAACTTCTATATTCAATGGCGTGTCGGCCCAGGTCAACAACCTTAAAGATGTTTAACACACTATAAAATACATTAATTTTTTTGTTGCTGAGTAAACTCTCATTGAAAAATGTACAATCTATCCCTCTATAGTCAATCCATTTCCCAGACTTTCTATCCATTCACCCATCCATCCATTTCTTCTTTTTTTGTTCAACTATTTTTTATTTTTCTTTCTCTGTAAATATGCATATTGTATATAATATCCATTCTTAAGGTTCTTTGGATACTGAAATCAGCTGGTAATTAATCCTACCCCTAAAAAAAGACAAGGAGTGGGATTAAATAAGCTTTTAAAATGCTCTTGAAAATAAGCAATCACATTTTCTTTTAAAGTAGTTAGTTTTTCCTTTCATTCCTGAACTGACTGTTTTGATCATTATTTCTTAATTTCATGTTTTTCGCAGGTGAGCAGTAAAGGAGTTGGGGTAATATCCCGATCTAAGGGGAGCGACATCGCGCTTTCCCTCGCTGCTTTTGTGCCCGGAGTTGAAGCTGTGGTCTGGATCAATGGTTGCTCTGCTAGCACAATCCTACCCCTGTATTATAAGAATAGGCAGATTCTCTCAGCATTGAAGTTTGACATGAACAAAATAATTTTCACCAAGTCTGGAGCCTTTATCACCAAATATGCCATGCATGATACTCTGACGGAGGAAAACAGGGCATCCCTGGTGCCTATCGAACGAGCAAGCGGACAATTCCTGTTTGTAGCTTCAGAGGACGACTTCAACTGGGACAGCAAGGCCTACATGGATGAGATGGTGGACAGACTAAAGCGTCATGGGAAGGAGAACTTTGAGAGTGTGAGCTACCCTGGAGCCGGACATCATTTAGAACCTCCGTTTGGACCGTACTGCCACTCCAGCTTCCATGGCTTCGTAGGTATTCCGGTCCTGTGGGGGGGGGGAGCCCAGGGCCCACGCTGCTGCTGAAGTCCATCTATGGAGTAAGATCCAGGAGTTCTTCAGAACTCACTTAAACTGTGACAAAACTCAAACTAAATCCAAGTTATAGTGCTGCTGACCTTTAATCAAAAACCAGCCAAGATATCTAAGAGAGAGTTTTGGGCTGAAAGGAAGCCGTTACTCCAAAAAAACAAAACAAAACAAAAAAAAGCTAGAGTACAGTTTGAAAATCCGCTATTAAAGCAAACTTTAACCCAATCTATATAGACTCATGTCTTTGAAAGCAGTTTTTTTTTTAACTACACTATTGTTATGCCATTTGGCAAATAGAAATATTTCAGTTGTATTAATGGGAGCCAGTCGCTTGACCCACATACAGAACACACTCAGAAAAATCAGATGAATAAAGTTTATTTTGAACAAATACTTCATGAGTTGAATGTGTGGTTCTTGTCCTAGAACTGATGGAGAACTGAAGGCAGTGGAGATGAGAGGCAAGTGGACAGTTTAGAAACATAGAAATGATGATAGTTAAAGTGCTTACTGCTCTAGTTGAGATTCTCCACCAGGGTAAGGTCACTGGAGCTAGGTTCCCTTGTGGGGGAGAAGAGGTATGGTCCAAGTTCAGATGATCGGAGAAGTAATGTGATTCCTGGAAGCTGTGGGTTGATGTTTTCATTGGAGGGGGGACAAGTAACAGCAAAGGTAGTGGAAAGAGGAGCGGTTCGTCACCAGTCATGGAATGAGGTACTAGCAGGGGCGATTCTAGGATCTGACTTTTAGGGGTGCTTAGCCCCCAGTAAGGCTAAGACCCATGAAAAGATAGTCTTTGGTGCGGTTTTCTAAACCTAACTGCTTATTTACATACATTCACAAACAAAATTAAGAGACATGTCAGTAATTCATAGAATAAACAATATTCATTTTACTCAAACATACACCTATAAAGAGTAAAATCAAAGAAACTTTAAATAGTTTCCAGAGGTGTATAAACTCAGTTTGAAACAGAATCTCAAAAATGAGTCCTTAACCTGAACTTTATTTGAAAATCATACTTAGAAATTGTATTACCATTATTTTTATCTGAACGTTATGGCTGTTGGCCTTTTTTACAAGAATGAATGTCCATCTATGGAAAAGTAGACATTATGAGTTTTATTATTTCAATTCACAGTTCATGAAGTGGGCCTATTATAGTTTCAGTACCAAACACCTTTCTATTCACAAAAAACAGCCTAACATTCTGTGCTGTTCTTTAGTTTGACATTATTTAAGTGACTCCAGGGAGATTTGGGAAGTTAATTACAAAACACCACAACAGTCACTAATCAAACTTCAAAAAAGACCAACAAGACTAATTAACAAGGCTAAGTACTGGGATCAGACTAACCATTATTTATCAAAATATTTTGCACACATACATTTTGTACTGAAGTACAAAATACTCTTCAAATAAATAAAGCCATTACTGTTGTTGTGATGTAAACTCCACGGACCAAAAAAGTGTGAGCGCACGAACAGGAAATCAGCCAACACAGAATAACCAGAGTTTACTTTTTTATTTCTTTTTTAGCGCTAGAAAAGAAAGAGACGCTTACCCTTACAGGCTAATTTGTTGTAAAGTGAATATGACCAAATTTACACAGCATCTGATCAAAAACGGAAGAATCATTGGTTATATCTAAAAACACGCTCAGTGGTTGCCTGATGTCGTACATCAGCTAAGTTGTTATTTCTACAAAGGCCTTTTTGTAAAAGTGAAGAATTCCATGTGTGTAACAAACTGTGTGTGCGTGTCCTTGATAAGCGTCTCAACACTGTCCAATATATTTATTAATTTCCATTCATGAATATAAAAATAATTCTAAATTATGTACTGCATTGCCATTTAAAATTGCCCATTGCAATTGTATTATGGTCTATACCAGGGGTGTCAAACTCAAATACACAGTGGGCCAAAAATTTTAAATTGAACAAAGCCGCGGGCCAAGGTTGAACAAATGAATCTTTTAATATGGACCCAAACGAGTTTTGAGTAAATATTAGGAGTAAATATTGAACAAGCAAGGCTTATATAACTTAAAAGTGCAGGCGCGCAAAATTGAGTTGCTAAAAATAATAAGACATATAAATGGCATATTAAATAAAATGTAAATAAAATTGAATGCCTCCTTTCTGAGGTAAATGTCAAAATTAGCTTCATACACAGACTAATAAATTTGAAAATAAAATAGCATAACAACTATGAATAAATCTGTCATGAATTGGTGAATGAGGTGGTGAGGCAGACGCTTGAGACCCAGGTTGAAATAAGAGATGGTTTTTAATGATGAATATCCAGAAAATTACACAGTCCAATAATGTCCAGAATACCGGTGTTCTGCTCTTTTGACTGCATTTTACCATCAAAAAGGGTCTGTTCCCTTCATTTTCATTTAGGTACTCTCTTGCTTTAATACACACTAGCAAAAGTGACGCTTACTGTAGTTACTACCCAACCGTGTATGCTGTCAAAGAGAGAGGGGGGGTTTTCAGACTCAACTACTAAGAATTGCAAAATCGGTCTTTTTGAACCATTACTGTTCCCGTAGTTCTTCAGGCTGTTAAACGGAGTCAAACCTATCGGGTAGGTAGCTGCACCTGAACACGTCCCATTTGTCGGTAAGTTCGGTCACGTTAGTTTTATCGCAAAAATATTAGCATAAAAGGCATGTATGGCGTAAGCTAACTCTCAAAAAGATGAGTAAATGATTCTAACATTCGTATAAATGAAAACGTATTTGTGTGATTACAGACGTAAGAAAGTTACAATTAATTTGTTTTTTCCCCACAGCCACTAAATAAATTTAAAACGTGAAAAGGGTTGCCTATTTTTGCTTAGATATTTCTACAATTCGGCTCTAAATAAAGTCCCAAGCTATGTCTTCGCGTTGTAAATACACACCCATTACTGTTATTCATTTACTTACAATAAACACAAACATTTTTGTCGTGTATTGCATTTCAGTTTAGCAACAGGAGTTCGCCCTGTTACCCACTGACCTTTAACCTATACTTACAGAGAACACTTTTATTAGACCGATCGCCATTTGTCCATAAAGCCCTAAAGGTTTATCATATTTTGTCAAATTTCAAAGTTAATTTCCAGCACGTAAAGGTCGAAATCATGATTTGAATCACATTTGTTTTGAAACTCGAAATGATGCTTCATGTCTGAGACTTAATGGCACTGACTTTACATCACTGATCAGTTAATAATAATATCTTTTAAAATAAGTTTCCTAAGAGTTTTTAATGAGCTTCTCCACCAAAATGTGGAAACTGACTGCAATAATCTAATCTGATAGAATTCTGCAGCTGTGTTGCTTGGGATTTCGATATTATATATATAATATTTACAATATTATAGTGTATTATATTTATTTTATTATATAATAATACTATTATATGAACCCTAATATAGTAATATTAGTAATAATAATATAAACAACTTACATTTTCTTCTAAAATCTTTTTGGATTGTGGGAGGAAACTGGAACACCTGGAGAGAAACTGCAAACAGGAAATTAACTTTTGATATTTATTCACTTTTTATCTTTTTTTATTCACACCTAAGGAGAATTTAGAGAAATCAATTAACCAAACAGTCATGATTTTAGACTGTGGCAGGAAGCCAGGAGTCCGGAGAGAACCTACAAATAGGAAACTGGTAAAAATCTTTTTACCAGTTGTAAAAGCCGCCAATGCTTAGCTTTAGAATTTCAACAAAAAACAAGTAAACAGAAAAAAAAACGATGGCAAAACAGAAAAGTGTGAAAATACCACAAAGTAAAGAACAAACATTTAAATATCTTACAACACATATTAAAGAAAAACAAAACCATTGGCAAATATTTAGCCCAAAAATAATTTCAACTGTTTTTAAAAACTTTCCTAGCATTTAACAAAACAACCAGTTGTTTTTTGGTAATCAGTTAATGTTTTTTGGTGTCTAGTTGTATGAACCATTTCATAAACCTCCAGATTACGTTACAGTGTGCCGTTACCTAGCAACTTAAGCTGACCTCCAGGACATTTAGTCAGCTGGTTTAACTGCTGTATGCACTGTACAATGGCTGCTGAAAAAGACAAGTGTTTTGTTGTTGACTCACCATTCAGAAGCTCCTTGCTGCATTCTTGGTTGTGCAGGAGGCTCCACTTCTGCTTTTCAAAGATTTATGGTGCTATAATTGCGTATCTGCTTGCAGCTATTTTTAAGTGCAAGCAGCAGCTTACTTGGATTTAAAGTGACAAGAGGTCCTACAGTTCATTCTGAAAAGAGATCAAAATAGGCAGAACTGAAGACTTTTCAGACTTTTGATTTTGTGCAAAAAATTGTATGAACATGAAAACTGTTTTCTTTCAGTTTCAGACAGCATGTCAACCCAGATCAGACTGAGGCTGCTCCCCAGCGCCAGGTGTTTATTCGACGAGCCCGTTCAGGTAAAGGTGGCCGGACTGAGGTCCAAGCAGCTGGTCACCTTGAGAGCCAGATCCACCGATGAGAAAGGAGTGGTGTTCAATTCCTCGGCCAGCTACCGCGCCGACGGCAGAGGGGAGATCGACCTGAACAGAGACGCCTCGCTCAGTGGGAGCTACGTCGGGGTGGAACCCATGGGTCTGCTGAGGTCACTGAAGGCAGATACCTTGCACAAATATTTCTATAAGAACAAAGCATTGGAACCTTTCATGGTCAACTTCTCTGTGCATGAGGAGGAGGGCGGGATTCTGGCCGAGGTGACCAATGAGAGGAGTCTCATGGGAGATGGAGTCAGGCGAGTTCCCGTCAAACAGGGCAACATTCAAGGAGTCCTGTTTACCCCGCCAGGTATTAATGACGACCTCATTAACTATTTTAATTAGCATTATCCATCAGAACCTAAACAGTTTTTACATATTATCACTGCAGACATTCTATGAAGAACAAAAGGTATGCTGAGATGAGTTAACAAAAGTCAATTTAAAGATGTCGCTGAACTGCAAACCTTTTAACTTTTAAAGGGGACCTACTGTGCAAAAATTACATTTTGCATGTTTTTGTGCTTCCATTCGGGTTTCATCTGCTTCTAAAAAAACACCCAGTCTTTGTTTGGCAGTAAGTTGATGTTTTTTGAGAAAATGAGCCATTTCAAAAACATTTAGAATGTAACGTCACAAATCATCTAGCCGTCATCTAGCAAACCTAGCTGAGCTCCAGGACGTTTGGTCAGCTGGTTTAGCTCCTGTATGCTCTACAATATCTGCTGGAAATATGATTGTTTTGTTGCTTAATATTCATAAACCCCTTGCTAGTTTTGTTGATTGTGTATGAGGCTTCACTTCTGCTTTATAAAGATGTAAAGCTCTTCATCATGCAAGTGTGCAAGCAGCTGCTTCTTTGGATTTAAAGTGACAAGAGGCCTTAAAACAGCAAAAAAATAAAAATAGGCAAAACTGAGCAGAATGATTTTTAAGTATATCTAAGAATAACTTTGTCCACAAAATGCAATGAGTATGTTTTGTGTAGCCCACAGACTTATCCTAACCTGGTCAAGGAAGCATAATATGTCATCTTTCATAGGTAAACAGACTTTTATTTTTTAATAAATGAGTATTTAACATGCTTTTGTTCTCTTTTTGCTGAAAGGAGAGGGTCAGTTTCCTGCTGTGTTGGATCTGTGCACCTTCATGTCAGAGAAAAGAGCCTCTCTGCTGGCCAATAAAGGCTTTATAGTTCTTGCTTTACCTGTATTCACTGACAAACCCAAATTAGAAAGGATGAATCTGGATGACTTTGGAGAAGCAGTGAAGTTTCTACAAAATCAGCCAAAGGTGACGAGACACATCCAGTTTCCTAGTTTGTATAAAATCATTTGTTAGAAAAACAAACTAAAAATATCAGTCAGCTTTTAAAATCCTCTTGAAAATAAGTACCAATTACATTTTCTTGTAATATAGTTAGTTTTTCTTACTGTTGAAGTGTATGTTTATCTGAATAGTCTTTTCATTCCTGAGCTGTCTGTGTTGATCATATATTATTTTCTTAATTTCATGTTTTTCGCAGGTGAGCAGTAAAGGAGTTGGGATAATATCGCGATCTAAGGGGGCCGACATCGCGCTTTCCCTCGCTGCTTTTGTGCCCGGAGTTGAAGCCGTGGTGTGGATTAACGGCTGCAGTGCCAACGTTGGCATCCCCCTCTACTATAAGGACCATCAGATCCTCTCACCACTGATGTTCGACTTCACTAAGGTGATTCCCAGTGAGTCCGGAGCTAACATTATCAAGCAGGCCGTTGAAAACCCTCTTGCTGAAGAGAACAAGGGCAGCATTGTTCCCATTGAACGAGCCGGGTCACATTTCTTATTTGTGGCCTCTGAGGACGACCTCAACTGGGACAGCAAGGGTTACCTGGACGACATGGTGGCGAGGCTGAAGCGTCACCAGAAGAAGAACTTCGAGAGCGTGATTTACCCTGCAGCCGGACACTTACTGGAGCCACCGTATGGACCACACTGCCCCTCTGCGTTACACGGGATGCTCAGGTTTCCAGTGATGTGGGGCGGAGAACCTCAAGCTCATGCTGCAGCTGAACTCCACCTGTGGAAGAAGATCCAGGACTTCTTAAGAACTCACTTGAGCTGCAATCCTGCACAGAGTAAATCCAAGTTATAGATTTAAATCTGTGGATTTCAGAGGGTCGGTTTTACCTGAATGAAATTATTAGTTCATCTCCTCAGCAGAGCTTGGTGGGTTACTGAGGAGGAAGTTCAGTAAGCCACATTCAGGCTCAGTTGGACATCCCTGAAAACAGAAATTAACATTAGAACACCTAATTAACTGTACAATAATGTATGTAATAGTTTTGTATAGAAAGAACAGATTTAATATTCTGTAATTGTGATTAAATGTGTTCTACAGTTAGAGTACTGTAGCTTTTTCTTAAATACTTTATAATAAAAAAACATCTGAAGTAAAATCGTGGGATTTTTTATTATAACACTTGCATATAAGCCATAAGGAAAACTTCACATTAATTGTGTTAGGTGTCTGGAAACTTAGCCAACAAAAGGACTGGCTGAAACATGGTTAAATAATCTGCTATTAGTTGAGAATAATCTAGTCCAGGTTGGACTGTTGTGGTTTTGGAATTAGAGCAGTTCTAATATGATTCTGGTGCAAAGAAGGGGTAAAAATGGCCCTTTATTGAAGTTTCACAAATCACAAACATGGTTTTAAATATTCTCCTATTAGTTGAGAATAATACAGTCCAGGTTTAAACAGTCTAGGTGTCGTAGTTTTTTAACTAGAGTAGATTAAATATGCTGAAGGTAGTGAAAAATTAGGTGGAATCGCCCTTTAGCCATTTCCTCGAATCGGAAACCAACTTTAGCTTCGTGTTTGTATCTACAACAAATTTCTAATAAAATGTTTTGAAAACGTGCCCTTCTATACTTTTATTTTGAAGAAACCCCGGCCGCCTCCGACTGCTTCCGTTTACATTCGGGTCTGTAGCCGAACGTAGCAGGACGAAGTGCCCTCGAGGATTGAGGACACCTAACATCCAATTATTCATCCTACTACACGTAGTTGAAGGTATTCTGTGAGTTTTTCACAGTGTTTGGAAAAAGCAGGGCGTTTTGAGGTGTTTTTAGGATAAATAAGTGCCGAAGTTTGGGCGACCTTAGCCAAACGACTGCTTACTTTTTACTCTTCAGAAGTTTATAAATGTGGTTGAAAGTTAGTGACCTGAATATGCTTTTATTAAATTAAAATAACAACAAAGACGTGTGTTTTCAACTCAGTTTATAGCCAACTTGGGTAAATTGTGGCTAAAAAGTACAGCGTAGTATATAATCTTAAAAGTTGTTTTTTTTTTATTTTTAACCCTTTCATGCATAGTGGTCACTACAGTGGACAGCTATCTAAAAGCCATTTTCTTGTGCTTCCTGTGGATTTTTATGTTATAAATGCACACAGACCACTGAAGTGGACATTAATGCATCATAAAATATACCATCAACTACTGGCCATCAGCTGCAAATGCAAGAAATTATTTTTGTTAAATACAATATGGCCGACAGACAAAAAAGCATGAGAACCGACCCGGTCCCTCCTTCTACTGTAGACGACTCTTGCAAGTAAAAAAAATATTGTGACATCAGATAACCCCTAAGGAACAATACTACTGATGTATTTTTCAAATAACAACTTTGTATTTGGACAAAATTACAATTGATCACATAAAAATAAAAATATTTTTACAAAAAAATGTTCCTACCTTTTTTATGCCTTAAGAAAAGAATTTTAAAAAATGGAAAAAAAATTCTGACACAAAGGATCATAATTCATGCATGAGAGGGTTAAGTTAATCAAGTAAATGTAGTTACGTAAATATAACTAGTTACTATCTAACTCTTTTTATAACAGGATTAATAATATGAAGAGTGAATAAAGTAAATAATTTGTATATTTCACTAAGTCAAGTAAAACACTCCTTTGTATTATAATTTAAAAAGCGAAATTTTCACCGATTTCTGAAATCTGCTCTGCAAAAGTCAACAGCAAGTTCACTTTAAAAAGTCAAAATGTTTGACGAAACCTTTTGTTTCATTTTGTTTCACAGCACAGATGTCCAATCAAGTCAGGCTGAGGCTGCTGCCCAGTGCCAGGTGTCTGTTCGATGAGCCCGTCCAGGTGAAAGTGGCCGGTCTGAGGTCCAAGCAGGTGGTCACCATGAGAGCCAGATCCACAGACGAGAAGGGAGTGGTCTTCAGCTCCTCGGCCACCTACAGGGCAGACAGCAGCGGGGAGATCGACCTGAGCAGAGACGCCTCCCTGAGTGGGAACTACGTTGGGGTCGAGCCCATGGGTCTGCTGTGGTCTATGAGGTTAGACGTCTTGCACAAGAGGTTTCAGAAGACAAACTCCCTGAATCCCCATGTGGTGAACTTCTCAGTGCATGAAGAAGAGGGTAGGATGGTGGCTGAGGCGACCAATGAGAGGTTTCTGATGGTAGACGGGGTCAGCCGAGTTCCCGTCAAACAGGGAAATATTCGTGGGGTGCTTTTTACTCCCCCAGGTTGGTCTTTGTTGCTTTAACTCTTTGTTGAATTTGCAAAGTAATGATGCTTTGAATTTTTTCTGGCTAAGGTTTTGCCTAATATGGTTCAGTTCTGTTAAAGTTCAAGAAATACTGAAGCAAGAGCAACACATTTAACAAAATGCACCAAGAAACTGGCTGGTTACTGAGATTGTTTGTTTTATTTTTGGAAACAAAAAACGTTGGAGTTTATTCTGCTACAATCTCCCTACTACATGTAGGGAGCCTGTAGTATAAAGCAATATTAGTAGTTTATTGAAGTAACTTCAGGTCCTGAGTCTCCGAGATCGTCAGTAATTTTTACTGGGAACTCAGTAAAAATGTGAGAGAAAAAACAAATAAAATTACAAAGTTAAACCAGATAATATTTGAGAAGAAATTTCTCCACAGAATTTATAATCCATACCTAAAGCAGAAAGGTTTGTTGCTCCCTCAGACTGGAATCAACTGCAAAAAGACTTAAAGTTGAAGCAAATATTATCTTTAATGTTAGTCAGATATTACTGAAAATTAATATTCTCAGTGCTGTTTCTATATCTTTTTTTGTAAAAGCTGCTAAAAAAATGTAATCACGTAATATTAGGCTCTACAGAAGCTTAAAATTACAAAAAGATTTGAAGTTGGCCACAAAATTAAAAAATGAAAGGTTCAGGTAGTGGATTGTTTATTGTTTTTCAGGAGAAGGGCCGTTCCCTGCTGTGTTGGATCTGTACACGTTTGGTGACGGTCTGTCAGAGAAAAGAGCCGCTCTGCTGGCCAGCCGAGGATTCTTGGTTCTGACGGTGGTGCTGTACGGTCACGATGACCTGCCCAAGAACATTAAAGAAGTCCATCTGGAGTATTTTGAAGAATCCATCAAATTTCTAAAGAACCAAGATAAGGTCAGTTATTAAAATGTTGATAGTTTGATCCCATTTAGCAGCTTTGTCCTATACAAAAGAGGATTAGAGACACTGAAACAAAAAACAATTCTGACTTTAATTTCAGAATTATTACTTTTCTCCCAGAATCAGAATTTTTTTATTTTGTTTCTAATCTAATCTTAAAACTCGAATGTACCAAATAAATTTGGGACGAGCTTTCAGTGTGGATAAAGAGCAGGTTTACAAATCAACAGGTAAGAAACTGCTGTTATTATATTTATATCCTAATATAATGGAAATACATTTAAGAATGTTTGGTTATTTATTTAGATTTTTACGTAGATTTTCACAGAATTAGAATTCTGAGTTGAAAGTCAGAATTCTGAGAAAAAAAAGTCAAAATTCTGAGGAAAAAAGGTGAGAATTCTGAGATTAAAGTTGAAATGCTGGAAAAAAAAGAATTCTGATACTAACGTAAATTCTGAGATTAAAGTTGGAATTCTGAGATTAAAGTCAGAATTTCGAGATTAAAGCTAGAATTATGAGACAACTCAGAATTCTGAGATTCAAGTCGAAGTTTTTTTGTTTTTTTCTAGTGACCTAATTTTCTTTTTGGGTCTTTTTGGGTTGTTTTTGTGTTTACATCGTTTTACAAATAATGTTGAGCTACCCCTTGAGAAATATGCAAATCATTTTATTTTGACCTTGCCTGTTTTTCCCCAGGTGGGCAGTAATGGAGTCGGCATCATCTCCCTTTCTAAAAGTGGAGATCTCGCTCTGTCAATCGCATCGTACCTCCAAGGAGTCCAGGCTGTCGTCTGTATCAACGGGTGCTCCGCTAATGTAGCCTTACCCCTTTATTATAAGAATAGACAGATTCTCTCAGCATTGAAGTTTGACATCAACAAAGTGATTTCCACAGAGTCTGGAGCCTTTATCACCAAATATGCCATGCATGATCCTCTGAAGGAGGAAAACAAGGCATCCTTGGTGCCTATCGAACGAGCAAGCGGACGATTCCTGTTTGCAGCTTCAGAGGAAGACTTCAACTGGGACAGCAAGGCCTACATGGATGAGATGGTGGACAGACTAAAGCGTCATGGGAAGGAGAACTTTGAGAGTGTGAGCTACCCTGGAGCCGGACATTATTTAGAGCCCCCGTTTGGACCGTACTGCCACTCCAGCTTCCATGGGGTCGCAGGTATTCCGGTCCTGTGGGGAGGGGAGCCCAGGGCCCACGCTGCTGCTGAAGTCCATCTATGGAGGAAGATCCAGGAGTTCTTCAGAACTCACTTAGACTGTGACAAAACTCAAACTAAATCCAAGTTATAGTGCTGCTGTCCTTTAATCAAAAACAAGTCAAGATATCTAAAAAAGAGTTTTGGGCTGAAAGGAAGCCGTTACTTCAAAGACGATGAGAAAAAAGGCAGATTACAGTTTGAAAATGCACAATTATAGCAAACCTTGACTCAATCTGTATAAACTCATGTTTTTGAAAGCAATTTAATTTAAAAAACACTATTGTTATGCCATTTAGAAAATAGAAACATTTCAGTATCCTGACATTACATAGAAAGTTTGTTCCAATTTAATGTCAATTAGAAGAAAAATAGGTTTCATGTCATTTTCTACCGTTTTAATTCATGAAAGTCTGGGTTTTTCTGGAAGTGAAACAGCTTTTTAACTGAATGCTTGTTGTAACATTAATTGTAATAAAACATGTTGAGACCTGATTATCTGTTAGAACAGCTTTCAACTACATCCCTTCTCTAACACACTTGAGATATAGTTTCTTGTATCTAGTTTATTACTGTTACTTTGTTAAAGGAATTTATTTTTTTAATATTCCAATTTTCTGTATTACACTACGGTCCATTAGGTGGCAGCAAATATGCCCTCCAAACAGAGTGTAGAAAGAAGAAGAACGTACTAGCGATGGGAGTACTGACGTCACATCCGCCATATTGTTGTAACCATAGACACGGATACGGTTGTAACAGCTTTGTTGTCTTTTATGTAGAGTTTTGGGCTTTGTGGAGGAACGCGGACATGTCCGGCCATCGCTGCTGCATTCACGGCTGTTCCAGTCGTTCACACGGTAAGAACGAAGAGAAATTAAACAACGGACTGCGTTTCTTCCGCTTTCCGAGGTGGAAGAAACATGAAGACAAACTTGTGTCGGAGATGACCGTATGGCCTGGGTAACGGCAGTTGGAAGGAACGATGTCACTTTCGACTGCATTTTACCATCTAAAAGGGTCTGCTTCCTTCATTTTCATTCAGGTACGCTCTCCATTTAATACACACTAGTAAAAGTGACGCTTTGTTATACTGTGTGTGGTATTTCGCACTAGTGTTGCCATTTTCTATGTGGAGACCATGAACGCATCTCTGAAGGTGCTGTTTCTGCACAGTCAGTAGGTTAGACCTCAGAAATCCTTTCTAAACCGATAAATAGTCGTCTGGTTGTTAAACGTTCTATTCTGCGCATGTGTAAAACTCAAGACGCAGAGGCCTTTGAATTCGACTCTACTAACTCAGTTAATGTTTTTCCAGGAAAACCAGCGTATGAAACGCTAACGACCCATCCTGACTGGAAAGCGTCTCTGCTGCTGGGCCAGAAGCTGGTCAGGCAAGAAAAAGAGCGGCAGGAGATGCCACACACAGCCGAGGTTGTGCAAAACTGAAGAGGACGAGGAGAAACGGGAGGAAACTGGCCTCTCACAGCCTGTCGAGGAAAGTTCAGAGGAAAACATGCTTGACCAATGTGCTTTGAAGCAAATCACTAGTCTAGAGAGTGAACTCACTGAACTTACAGAACTGTTCTTAAGGGGTGACAAAAAGGTAAAATATTACACTGGACCTCAGAGCCATTCCACTTTTCAGGTCAAACCTTTCCTGCCGCAGGTTGCAACAAAGTTGACTCACTCAGATGGTTCTCCTCACCTTAATGCGTCTGAAGTTGAATTTTCCAGTGGATCGGATAAGTTATTTATTTAACGTGCAGCAAGAAAACGCTATCGCTGCATTCGAGGACATGGTCGCTGCGTTGTACGCATGCATGTCTTCTCTGGTCCACTGGCCGGACAGAGCGGGTGTGGGTCAGTATGCCTCAGCTGCTCCTGGAGACATTTGGAAGACAGCTTGCCATGATCGTCGACTGCTTTGAGGTTTCCACGGAGACGCCTCCAATATGGAGTCGGGACGGACACAGTGGCACGGTGAAATACGTCACCGGCATCACTCCGCAGGGAGTCATTTCCTTCACCTCCAGAGGCTGGAGGGGGGGCAGCAGTGATGTAGAAATCACAGAAAGCTGTGGTCTGCTGGACAAACTGCAGCCGCATGACGTAGTTCTGCGTTTTAACATGAAGGACGATCTGGGCATGGTGTGTGCTGAGGTCAAAAGGTCATCACCATTCAGCCACCGTGAGCTGGATCAGAAGACAGCTGAGGAAACAAGACGGCTAATGCACTTTAGAAGCCATGTAAGGAGAATTATTGGTTCTGTTTGCAACAAATATAAAACCTTAAATTCAAGCTTTCCCATCAGGATGATTGGACCGTTTGAGGGAGAGAGCGAGACGCTGCTAGACAGGGTTGTAGCAGTTTGTTGTGCTCTTATAAATCTGTATCCAAATGGTGTTCTTTCATTGCAAAAAGGAAATTAACAAATACTGTAGGGCAGATGTAAACTCTTGTAATATTATGATTTTATTTTTGTACGAGTTTCTCTTAATATTATGACTTTATTCTTGTAATTTTATTTTTTCTTAGTATGGCCGTAATACATGTGTGTTACAAATGTTACATAGTTGTGAAAGGTCACATTGCAAACCAATAAAACTTAGAATTCTTCTGTAATTGCTTTGTTTTTATTTGGTTTCCCCCATGTAATTTTGGCAAATAAAGGGCAAATATTTCCAATTCCTCATGACTTGTCACAGTTGAGGAGTTTGGGAAAGATTAATTAGTTCCTATGTTACGGAGGGGGAACAGATTATTTCAGACAGCTGAAATATTTGGTTTCCCTCAACTTTGGCAAACAAAGAGCAAATGTTTCCAAATTCTCAACAATAGTTGTGTGTGATGGTAGGATTGAGCGATGTAAATTTCAAGATGATTGAGATTTTTGTCCCATGTCCAATGGGGTAACAAACATTACAAAGTGTGAGCTTCAGGCTGTTTAAGACGAACCTCACACAATACCAGGTTTATTTATTTACTTAGTTTTGTTGTGGTGGTCAATTAAACTTAAAGCTACGCGAGTCGTTTTACCAAGAGATCGATCAGAAGCGCTGTGAAAGAGTTTAATATCAAAATTAGAAAAAGCATAAAAGATGGACTTTCAGTACACACAGGCGGAAGGCTTGCAATATTATTAGCTATTCAGTGGATTGATGAAATAAGATCAGTAATTTTTCAAATTTCAGATTCCTGTTAATCATTAGTTTCAAATGCAACCATTCAGAAAACAGGCCAGATATTTTAATAGAAATTCTAAAAATATTATAAATATGATGGGTTCAATAATTAACTTTCTATCAGCACCAGCTCATTATGGCGTTAAAGGGAAAGAAATGGCAATAAGGGTAACAAAGGGAGCTGCTAAAAACTCAGTGGACTTAGTTGTTAATTTTAGTAAAACAGGAATACAATTTTTAAAGAGAAAATGAAAGATTAATGGCAAACACAATAATAAAATAAAAGTACATTGGTTTAATGAAATTCAAAAGAAGACTGGAGAAATGAGAAGTACAGAGAGGATGAGGAGAGAACAGACAATTATTTCATGCATCGGATTTGGGCACAGTTGGTTAAATAGCATTCTTTATTTTGGAAAACATTGGTTTGGCAAGTGTGATTATTGCGTAGTTAATGAGACAATAGAGCATGTTATGTTATTCTGTCAAAATTATGAAGAAGAAAGACAAGAATTGATTCAAAATTTAAATCGAATTAAATATAAACTAGATTTAGTTAATTTATTTAGAAATAACTCAAAGTATAATTTATCAGATAATATTTTGCTTACAAAACATAATTTAATTCTGTGACATTCTGGTCCACACTCTATACCATTGGGTGGCGGTAATGCACCAGTTTCGTTGTTTGCCAATCGTCAAAAAACATCGAAGAAGAATAAGAAGCGCCGTGAAAATGATCGGATTCGCTTCTCTGGTTGCACGTACTCCGTGATTGTTCCATTGTGGGGTCCGCCCGTCCGTGATTTCATAATTTAAAGGAGCTTCCGGTGTTTCCCTGCTGTTTCTCTTTCCCTCGCTAACCGGCTGCGGCATTTGGTTTTAACTTGCGAGGATAACGATCCCCTGTTAACTTCTTCTCCGTTGATTTTGCCAGTAGGAATGACTCAAAGTCTTCTGGAGAGAAATGTTGAGAGCACTAATGTTGGTTCTTCAGGAAGTTGTGCTGTTCTATTTTGTTATGGGGGGAAGTGATAACATTTCTGTATTTTGTTTTTTGTTGTTACAGCCAGCAGTGACGCAGTGTGACATTGTCTAAATGTACACCAGTCAAACACAATATGATAAACACCAACCTGGGTAAAGTTATCTTTCCTGATCCACACTCCATTTCAGTAGTGGTAATGCATATGGAGGAATGTTGCTTGCCACCCGACATAAAAAAGAAGAAGAAGAAGACAGTCTGGTTTACCCCGTAGATTCCAATACAGAAGTGCGTCATCAACCCAGCATGCATTGCACAGGTGAGAAAACGTCTACGTTTGTGGGTGAAAAATATAACGAAAGATATACATTTTTTAAGTAATTATGAGTTTTTACATATCACAAACAGCAATTTTTAGTTAATAGGAAAATGACAACATAATTAGGCCAACATGTTCACCTAAAGAGACAGAGGCCCAATTTCAAGGTATTAAATTGAAAAGCTAAACCGTACTATAGAGTGGCATTATGTAACTGGAAAATATCTCACATATCCCCTTTAAATTGATAACTTTATAGCACACTGGTTATAAGGTTATACTGATACAGATCAGAGTCTAGCAGTGATTAAATCGTCCTTCTCCAACCTGGAACTAAAATATATTAAACCTGGATGTAATGTTATCTGCAGATAAATGAAATGAAACATTAACCCCAGGTTTTCAGTTATGCTTTCTGCCATGGTGTGCTTCTTCTTTCTGTGTGTTGGATCTCTTTTCCTCTTAAGCAGCGTTTTTACTTTTACTCACATAAAACTTTTTTTCTTACAATACCTGCGTCTGTGTTTGGGTGCTCCAGCTTCCACATTGTGACAGAGCATCACTAGCAACACCAAAACAACCTTGACAGCTTTAAAAGAAGCAGTTAACAGAACATGACGTATTAGTAACCAAGTCAGCCAATTATGTCTCCCCGGAGAGGAGAGATAACGTGTTATTGTTCTTCCCAGGTTCGCTGCAGAGTTCACGAAGACCTTGATCTGCCTCCTTGGCTTATTAAGCTGCATCACTGAAAATCCCTTTCTCCTTCCCTCCTGTTCTTTGTGTTTCCAGATCTGCTCCCTTTCTGTCATTTCGACTCCACAGAGGGCGCATCAGCCTCCAGCTTTTATCAGAGGGGGTTGTTTGTTCTTCTGCTGTACCTGCATGAAGAGAAGAAGGTTCAACTTTAACTCAGGCTTGTGCTTCTGCATCCATTGGTTGAAAGGGATTAAGGTTAGTTTGTTGCTGAGTTTAAAAAAAAGATGGTAACACGTTGATCTCTCAGAATTCTGAGTCTAATCACAGAATTCTCACATTTTTTCTCAGAATTTTGATTTTTTTTTTCCTCACATAATTCTGACTTTTTAAAGTGATATCAGAGTTAATCATCTGAGATCAAAAGTCAGGATGGATGGAAGGCTTTCCATCTTCCCATTTCCTACCTTAGCACATTGATCAGCACGTACCTGAGGATGATTAACAGCACTAATACCCTCCTCCTGGTTCTGATTGTTTTTTTTTGTTTTTGTTTTTTTTGGACAATAGTAGCATTAGCAGTAGGTGGAAGAGCTTGATTTTTTTTTCACAGATTATCTTTCCTATATCATATTGTCACAACATGGTGACACTTAAGAAATATGAAAAAAGGTTTGGAAAAGTTAGATACTGCACATATTTTTAGATTTTAATTTGGAAATACATTTAAGTAACACTTATAGTTTCCATTCCGCTTCACGGTTAGGTTGTACTTTTTGTTTTTATACTTTAAAGAACGCCTCAAGAATTTAAAATATAAATATGTTCTTAGTTCTAGGAAGACACGAGTCCATATTTCTGTTCTTCCAAATCATTAAATATCAGTTCTTCAGACCTGACATGAAGCTTTTACAGTCATGTGTTATTAACACCCCATCAGTTCTGAGTGCTGCAGCGTTGGCAGCTGTTCACAGATGCTTTTCATCGCCTTGACACAGTGAACTTTTGAACTTCACTCAACTCTCTTGCTCACTTTTTTATATCCGCTCTAAGAGTACAAATGTAATTTTATAACAGGGGTGGACATTATACTTGTATTACTGAAACTTTTTTCCCCCTATACATAAAACAAAACACTTGCATCGTATATCTAACAGCTGCAACAGTCCAGGCTGCAGAGCTCCAGTGGATTCAAAAACGGGTATAAAGTCAGGTGGGTGGGGAAAAAAAGACTAAATTGCTTCTTTGCTTCACTCAAATGATATTGGCACAAATTTAATTATTGGAAAGATACTGATATGTTAAAAAATTACTAACATCAACCAATACTGATGTCAATGCCAATATATTGTGCATCACTACTATATATAGCTAACATAAATATTTCTGGTCTGTTTATCTCATTTTTCTGCAGAACTCTCCCTTTGCAATGCCTAGTTTCACAATTGCAATCCAGACTTTAAAGATATTGCTGTTGCTTCTTATTTCATTTATTTATTTATTATTTTTATTAATTTAAAAAAAAACACACACATCTCCAACTGAAAACGATTTCTCAGCATACCATGTTTTCAGATTGCCGCTGTAGGCACTTTGTTTACACCAACCGATGCATTTTTAATGAGGAATAATAAACCAGAAAGTGAAACATGTTGACGAAGAGGAGAAAATGTTCCATCAGGGGGAATTTTAAAGTGCTCAGAAACTTTTTACACAAAGCCCAGTCTGAACTTTTGAGAAATCTGTTTAATCAACACAGTCCTTGTTGCTGAGGTTTATAAAGCAGACCAGATGTGGTTACTCCATGTTCCTCCTCACCGTCCCCAGCTCCTAATGCAACATTATGACTGTTACGTAAGCCACTGCGTTCGCCTCCACACCTCTGCTGCAGCTTGCATGGAGCCATTACAGAAATATTACATAGATAAATATTTAAATAACAAAAAACCCTAATTTGCTTCCCAAAACACCAAAAAGTCATGGCTAGGAGATTGTAACATTTCTTAGATAACAGCTAATTAGGAGTTTGTGCTGCTGCTGCAGGTGTTTGCTGTTCATGTTTCCAAGGCAGACTGCTTATCAACACAGAAAAAACAGGAAGAAGCTGAAGGACTTACAATTACCAAGCTATCGTGTCACCTCTGTGTATTTAGGCTGCGTAGATGCCTGCTACTCTGTAATTAGCTTAGCGTGCTAATAACAGGAGCCAACATCTCTGTTCCCATCTGGAGCCAAAATATATATTTATCTGAGACATTGTCGAAGTGCTGTGTCTATTCAACTTGTTTGCTACTTAAACAAATGTTAGAAATGTTTTCAATTTAAATGATTCTTAAAGTATGAAATCACTTTGCAAGTTTTTAAACTAAAATTTGGGTCTCTGCTGCTTCTAAAAAGAGCCAAAGCGTTAAAAAAAAAACACCCATACAGTTTTTGGCAATAAGTTGATGTTTTTTGATATCTGGAAAACGAACCGTTTCACAAACCTTCGGAATGTAACGTCACAAATCAACAGGCACTGCTCGTTGCCTAGCAACCCCAATGGAACTCCGCCCGTCACCTAGCAAGCTGAGCTCCAGCACGTTTAGCTAGTTTTACTGCTGTACAATGGCTGCTGGAAAAGGCAAGTGTTTGTTGTTCACTTTCCATTCAGTAACCTTTGGCTGCATTCTTGTTGGCTATGCATGAGGCTCTACTGATGCTTTTCAAAGATTTACAGTTGTGTAATTGCATGTCTGTTTAGAGCTATTTTCATGTGGGAGTGTAAATGCTGAGTTGTTCCAGAAAGCATAATAGGTTACCTTTAAGTGAAAAAAATTATTGGTAAAAACAAAACACTGAATCTATTCCTCGTTATTCAGTTTTAATGAAAGCATTTGATTTCCAGTATCTTGTAGTTCAGCTTTAAAGATGTCGGTTTTGTTTCAGTCATTCAAATTCACAAGTTTCTTGGTTGTTGATTATGTTTTAAAATTGTGGTTTAAATCTGAAACTACTCTAAAGAGTGACAGACATTATGGGATAGGCCCCTGATGCCCAAAATCTGTTCACCAAAATACATTTTCTGAAATTGTTAGCAGGATATCTTCCTTTAAAATAGGTTTCTGCATATTGTTCTGTCTCATACGAGCATTTTATTTTCATGCAGCTGCCAGGGAGAGATGCTTCCTAAGAAACTGATTGGTTTCTTTTTATAAAATCTATCCTGGGAATCACAGCCTGCATCATGTTTCTCAGAATTTCTGTTCCTGGTGGATTGCATTAATGTCTTTTCATCTTGGTTTTGGCCACATTTAAGATGTTCTTTGAAAACTTAATTGCTCTTTAGTTGGAAAATGTTTGAATCAATCACACTCAACAACCTTTGGTTCACATAATCTTGCAGGTGAGACATTTTCCTCTCATATGAACAATCAGAGTTAATGTTTCATCTTTCTTTAGTTCATTTAGCAGTGATGTCTAAACCATCTGTTCTGATCCCAAAGCGGTGCGTCTCGGTGCGTCTCATCAGGACTTTAAATGAAAAAGACAGATTTTCCGTTCTGTAAATGTATCTAAAGTGATATTTATCTCAATATGATCCCACCGAGACCTGCAATGTTCTGTTAAAGCCTTGCAACACAGAGACATAGTCCAAGTTTTTCATGTTTTACATCAGTTTGGAACATGCATATTTACAGGCTTCTGATTTAAGCTTGTTTATATCCTGTAGATTTAAGTTTTTATGCATAAATAAAGTATATGGTGATTTTATTTATATATATAGTAGAAAACTTTCTTTTTCTTGAATTCTGAAGCAGTTACTTGAGCTTGCCCTCTGCAGTACTTTAAACAAACGCAGGGTGGTGCTACAGCTAAATGGAAAACTACCAGCCCACTTAGAAAGGTACGTTCTGCTGCATAAATTGCTCAACTATAGTTGGAAAGCAAATCTTAAATAATCCTAAAAAATAAGGTGAGTTATTCTCAAAGAAATTTAAATAAAATGTAAAAGTTTACCTTTATGTGCAAATCTTGAAATTTTGAGTTCTTTCAGGAGCTTTAAAAAGTCTAAATTTAGGATAGAAGCTACTCAAAGAGCAACCGTTTGCCTTATTTTATTGCCATTAGTAAAGCAGAAATGCAGAGCTCAGCAAACTGATTTGAACTTGTTTATATCCCCTCGGTCTGCTGGGAAGTCAGTCAAATCAGCAGCCTGATGCAACACGACTGATTAATGAGCAAAGAAACGCGAAATAAACAGATTAAATATTCTAAATATTACTTAATTAAATAATTTTATTTGTAGTCAAATGATCTCTAAAACGCCACTAAATTCTATAAACAGTTTTCAAATAATCTATAATGTCTTAGTAAAGGATAAACATGACCCAAACAACCTGGGAGTTATGTGTACATTTTATTTTTCCCCTTTATGAAATCATTGCTTGCATCTGAATAATCAATAATCATCTGGTTGGATTTTAAAAGTCACACTTGGGTTTGATTACTGCCAGACCTGTAGAATAATAAAATTACTTAAACAGAACCTGTCAAACAACATGAAGTAGGAACTCATGAAGCAACACATCACATCCCAGTGTAAAGAAATAAAACAACAGAAACAGATTTAAATATTCATATAAATATTCATTTAAATCTGTAAGTCTGGAAGGATAGATTTTTTTTGGAAAGTTACTTAATGACCCTTCTCAGATTCAAGTCTTGTTGTTATTTAAATAATTTTAAGATCATTTTAAATATGTTTTAATGTGAATAACCATAAATGGACTCCAGCAGAAGACTTATATAAGCTCAATTTTCTGCACCAGTTTGCAGTTATTCAGCTCAGTTATCATACTAACTAGTCGTCTTGTTGCTACTTTTTAGACTTTTGCAAGAGCTTAGGACTGTCTTTCTTTCTGCCTCGCTGCTTGTTCCCCTTTTTTATACTTTATTTTTGACTCGGAGATAAAAGGCAGAGCTATTATAGTTGTTTTCCCGACTCACAGTCCACCTGCCAGATGAAAAGAGATTCGACAAATAGAAGAATAAATGAAAGAAAGAGGCTTTTACATCATTTCAGTTACAGAATCAGCAAAATGCTGCTCTATTTCCATATTAAAAGCAGAGCAGAGATGGTTGCAGACTTGTTTACCTGAACAGTCTCAAGTTTGGACTCTTCTCTTGTCTTAACACCAGAACTCGGAATAAATTAAAAATAATCATGACGTATCTTTTTCAACGTACACAAACAGAATAAACTTAAGCGTGTCTGCTTGTGGAAAGTAGAAAAGCCTCAAATTAAACAGTGTGGCCTCATTTTGGGAGCTTATGACAGCTAAGAGACGAGCTGTGAAACCTGCAGGAGGGAGATCAGGGGTTGTGTAATGAACGCTACATGAATAAAAGAGGATAAAGTGTCGAGAGGGAAATCGCTTTATTATACTACGTCATCTTGAGAGCTGACAATGAAAGCAGCTCTAAAAAAGCCAATTCTGTCACTGTTGGAGGGGTTATTTGCATGTCACTTGTGGGATTTCTTTTGTTCTTGAACAAATTAAGAGTCAATTAAAACAATCAAGGGAAGAAAAATACTTCAAATGTTACCAGAGGGAGAAAGAAATCATCTTCCCTCTGCTGGGAGGTACTGTTCCTTTAAGCAAGGCAAGGATTAGATTACCTCCCCAGCTTATCATCAAACTCAGCAGAAGCTTGATAATAACCCATTAATCAAAAGAACAAGCCAAACCTGGGAAACATCTAAAACATGAAGAGAAGTAGTTGCTGAGGACCAGAACTAAAAAACAATAAAACAGAGGATAACATCTTCTGTGTCTGTTTTTTCCAAATGTTTTTATGTTCTCTTGGGTGATTTCTCTGTAAATCTGACAAGTGCGTTACTTAGGCTTCCACAAGGTTAATCTGCTGTCTTAGAGGGTCAAGGTTCTGCTTATTTCTTCCTTTACTTCTTTATTTAACAAAGGGACAGTACACATAAATGTTGGTGGACCCTGTAAATGTACATGATGTACCCCAAAGGCTAATTTCCATCTGTACTCCCTTAACCCTTTAAGAATAAAATATAAAATTAAAGCCAACAACAGGAGGCTCTGCTAAATTTTGAGAATAATGCAAATGGCAAAGATGAAAATGAAAATATAAGATGAAGCTTAACATTTCTTGCAATTTTTTTATGAATTGTGAAAACAGATATTTAAAAAACCAACACTGTACTTAATTCAGAGTTGATGACAGAATAACATATGATTCTTGGACATATTGTGCATGTATAAATCATGGACATCTAATATCTATAAGCAAATCAATTACACTCATAGTGTGTATAATTTGCACAAAGCACTAGCTTAAACACATCCAGCTGCATGTTGCAGGTCGTGCGTTGCCTAAAGGAAGCTGTGAACACATAAACCCTGACTTTCTTTACTAGATTGACATCAAACTTTTAATGATAGTAAGAAATTAAAAGTTTTCATTTCTTCTTTATCAGTGGAAAAATGTGAGGCAGTGAAAAACCTGGAAGCACCATCTGTTTTCGCTGGTCTAACAAAAGAAAAGCTTAACACTCATTCAAATTATAGATTTAACTGGAAGAAGAGCACCACAGAGAATAACTCTAATTAATTTTAAAAACTGTTTTCAGCTGCAAGTTGCTGTATTTTGGTTTTTTTTATGCAGAATGACAACAGATAGCCTGCAGAACTGCAGCCACCATTATCCCTCTCAGGAAATATAATCTGCTTTGATAAAACTGTCTTTCACTGACTTTATCTTATTACATGCGCTTGTTTTACATTCAGGATCATTAAGAAACCATTTGTGCCTATACTAAAATATATTTTCCCCAAAGTTGATCTCTGAAAAAGCAGCTAATCATCTAAATGAATATTTATTTATGAGCATCTATCTGTGTCAGTGAGGCATTTGATTTGATTCAGTGACACAAAGTATTCACAGATTTTCCTGCTGGGACCAATTATTTCTTAAAATTATTTATATTATTTATTTATATAAATTATACTTGCATATTTTTTTTTTCATCTGCTGCCTAATACCTGAAATAAGATCACAAATGTTTGATGTTATTTTTGATCTAAAAACAAACACATTTAATAATGCACTTCAATAGCTGTGAAGACACAGTGATGTGAGAATGAGATGAAAAATTTGAAATGAAAATTTCTGCAGGGAACGTTTAGTAAAGAGAAATCTTTCTTTCAATGCTGCAAATGATAACAGGATCCAGCTCTTGAAACTTCTGCACACTTTTATAGTACAAAAAGGATGAATAATATGGACAAGAAAAGGTTTATAAAAGCAAACTGGGGAGCCACTAATCATTGAAAGTGGAACAAAGGAGGATGGATCCAATAATAACCATCAATTGACCAAATGGAGGAGCCTTTTTGGTATTTCAGACCAATACTCTTCTTATTAAAATGGCACTGTCTTTGTTTTCTTCATCTAGATTCAAACCATCTCCATAAAGCTTCTAAATTGATTAAAAAGCACAAAAAATCTGAACAAGCTTTCTAACCTGTTCGCTCTTGTGGTGTTTATACCTGATTAGTGACTGCATGGTTGCAGTGGAGCAGGCGTCAACCCGTCAGTCAACACAGAGACACGCAGGACAAATTAGCATGCGCACAAACAATCGCAGCAAAGGGCAGTTTAGACTGACAAATGAGCCTGAAGTGCCAGTCTGGTCGATTGTGTGAAGCTTGAGGATCCAGAGGCAGCATGAAAAATCCATGTAGAACCACAACGGCTGCGATGCACAGCAACACAACATAGATTATGTGAACATTTATCCATTTATTAAATCTTTAACAGTAAAGCATGCTACCCTAAAGCTGACTAAACTTCCAGCTGTCTGGTTGCAGATTGCACCATCTTAAATACAAAATTACTACAACAGTGGGATTGGATATGCTATGAGTTTATTTTAGCAATTTATGTGTCCAGAATATATAATATAGGTCAACCAGGGAATGAAAAAAAACTCTGAAATATGTTCATCCTGTTGTTCTGATGCTTATTTATTACAATAAATGATTTCCTGCCGCTTTCAGTCCACTTTACAACTATTACAACTGAATTAAAAATACTTCACTAAGCCCAAATTGAAATTAAATGTTGCCGTTTTCATATCATCGGTGGAGGCAGCATGATGTAGTGTGGTTGTTTAATGGGAGGAGGCCAAGAAATCCACTAACGGGACTGAAATAAAAGTTTATGTTCGGGAAGGAACACCAAAGCAAAAGAGGTTCAGAACACTTATTAAAAGCCAAAGTTATTTCCTGCTACAACGCTTAACCGTTTACATTTCTTTCTAGCAGTAATACTGTGAGATTTGGGAATCATTTTTGGATAAATATCAGGATGAGATTATATTACCATATATTGTTTTGTGTTTTAAACCGTCCGTACAAAAGCGCATGCTGATGTGTTTACAGATTAAAAGGTAGGTCAGCACACTTGTATTTTTTAATCAGCTGTGTATTCATGTCTGTTTGTGTTTATATGTAGCCTGAGAGGTCTGGAAATAATTAAGATAAGGGTGGAGGCTTGGGGGAGGTTCACATGCATCTCTGGGATATATTTAGCTGTAGGTATTCAGAGGCAGAAGCTTCCCTCTGTTCCCTTCTACAGTTTTACTCTTCCTGAGTGTGTCAGCACCTGAGACGATTCAACCTCTTTCCACAAAACTAAACAGAAGAAAACAGGGTGTGGTAAAGCGAGAGAAGAATGCATTTCTGCAGCTGCAGCGATAGCAGAGGTGGGAATTGCACCGTGAAGGCAGTTATTGACTGATTTGATTTTCTTTACCAGCTGCAATTGAATACCGTGATGAGATAAGCGAGTTTCGTCTCCGTGTCCAGGAAAAATCAGCGTACAGATGTTCTACCATGAAGGCTCCTAACCAGCACACCATAAAGAAAGATGGAGGAGCCAAGGGAGGAAATGAAAAACAGGATACAGTTACATATCTGAGAAAGAATGAGAGAAACTGAGATAATGGCAGCTTTTTTTCTCTCTAGACACACAACAGTCTGCCTTTCAGATTATCTAATGGATTTATTTTTTAAAACAGGATTTTGTTTAGACATTTATTTATACTGATAACCTGAAGGCCACGAGCAACACAAAGCACATCCAGGGGAAATCATTCCTTATAATCAATACTATCATTTCAGGGACCATTCATAACCCTGAACTGTAAAATTCTCTGGCACTGATACTTATCCACAAGTAGCTTAAGTAAAGTAAAAATGTAAAAAAAAAATCTCTCTCTCTCTTATATACACTCAACAAAAATATAAATGCAACATTTTTGTTTTTGGTCCCATTTTTCATGAGATGGACTCGAAAGATCTAGAATTCATTCCAGATGAACAATATTACCATTTCTTTCAAATGTTGTCCACAAATTTGTCTAAATGTTTGATAGTGAGCACTTCTGCTCTGCTGAGATAATCCATCCCACCTCACAGGTGTGCCACATCAAGATGCTGATCTGACATCATGATTAGTGCACAGGTGTACCTTATACTGCCCACAATAAAAGGCCAATCTGAAATGTGCAGTTTTGTCTCACAGCAAAATGCCACAGATGTCGCAAGCATTGAGGGAGCGTGCAATTGGCATGCTGACAGCAGGAATGTCAACCAGATCTGTTGCTCGTGCATTGAATGTTCATTTCTCCACCATAAGCCGTCTCCAAAGGCGTTTCAGAGAATATGGCAGTACATCCAACCGGCCTCACAACCACAGACCACGTGTAACCACACCAGCCCAGGACCTCCACATCCTGCAGGTTCACCCCCAAGATCGTCTGAGACCAGCCACTCAGACAGCTGCTGAAACAATTGGTTTGCATAACCAAAGAATTTCTGCCCAAACTGTCAGAAACCGTCTCAGGGAAGCTCAACTGCATGCTCGTTGTCCTCATCGGGGTCTTAACCTGACTCCAGATCGCCGCCGTAACAGACTTAACTGGGCAAATGCTCACATTCGGTGGCGTCTGGCACGTTGGAGAGGTGTTCTCTTCACGGATGAATCTCGGTTTACATTGTTCAGGGCAAATGGCAGACAGCGTGTGTGGCGTCGTGTGGGTGAGCGCTTTGCTGATGCCAATGTTGTGGATCGAGTGGCCCATGGTGGTGGTGGGGTTATGGTATGGGCTGGCATCTGTTATGAACGAAGAACACAGGTGCATTTTATTGATGGCATTTTGAATGCACAGAGATACCGTGATGAGATCCTGAGGCCCATTGTTGTGCCATACATCCATGAACATCATCTCATGTTTCAGCAAGATAATGCACGGCCCCATGTTGCAAGGATCTGTACACAATTCTTGGAAGCTGAAAATGCCCCAGTTCTTGCATGGCCAGCATACTCACCGGACATGTCACCCATTGAGCATGTTTGGGATGTGCTTGACCGGCGAATACGAAAGCGTGCACCAGTTCCCACTAATATCCAGCAACTTCGCACAGCCATTGAAGAGGAGTGGACCAACATTCCACAGGCCACAATTGACAATCTGATAGACTCTATGCAAAGAAGATGTGTTGCACTGCATGAGGCAAGTGGTGGTCACACCAGCTACTGACTGGTTCTGAGTCCTCGGACCCCCAATAAAGCAAAAAAAATGCACATTTCAGAGTGGCCTTTTATTGTGGGCAGTATAAGGTACACCTGTACACTAATCATGATGTCAGATCAGCATCTTGATGTGGCACACCTGTGAGGTGGGATGGATTATCTCAGCAAAGCAGAAGTGCTCACTATCAAACATTTAGACAGATTTGTGGACAACATTTGAAAGAAATGGTAATATTTAATATAGATCTTTGAGTCCATCTCATGAAAAATGGGAGCAAAAACAAAAGTGTTGCGTTTATATTTTTGTTGAGTGTATATATATATATATATGCAATAGTTTATTCATACGGACACAACAGGAGAGGGGATTTAGCAGCCACACACTCACCTGGGAGCTGCAGAAAACTGGGAACGTTTCACATCAAGACATCCGCCCACCTCTGGAGGAAGGCAGCAAAGGAAACATGAAACTCAACCCTTCCTGTCCGGCTCTAAATCAGGATCAGAGAGGAAGATTATATCATATGGCCTGTGCTTTATTGTCTGAAGGTTTAAAGTTCAAATGTTGAGGCAGTGGTGAAGACTACTCATGTTAGAGTTTGAGGTTAAATCAATTACAAATCACATTCGCACGTTAATTACACGGCTGTGTGACTATTTGTATTTATTTATCTTAAATCATTAAAAGTTTAATTATAACTGATGGACTGACAAAAAGTTGCATTTGGGATCACAGTCGCTACAAAGTTAAAAAATTTTTACTTAAACACAAATTTGATTGGATGAGCTGCAAAACTGCATAAAAATTAAACAAATGGCAAATTATTTAATTTATATTTGTGATTCAGAAGCAGCATCTACTATGCAGATAAGACAACTCTAGAAACATGAAAAAATAAGAAACTTAAGAGATTCTAACTGCATACATAAAGGGGAAATATTATGTATTTTCCAGGCACATTATGCCACTCTATAGAACAACCAAGTAATTGTTACCTTCAGTTGTTATAAAAATGCTACATATATATCAAATATGACTTAAAAGAAATGTTACTTTCTGTAAATTGGGCCTCTGTCTGTCTCTTTAAGAAACTCCTGCTCTTTCTGAAGGTCATCACAACAGCGCTCTTCTATTTACCTTTAAACTACGTTTTTCTCAGTTTCTTTTTTTGTTTTTACCGTTTCACTGAGAAGCAGCTCGTGTGATGAGCTCAGATGACTTGCATTTCCACCAGGTGTTTGCTAATTGCTGCTGGCTAGTCTGCAGGAGTTTCATCATCAACGTGTTTTGCATAGCTCAATGGTTGCCATAGAGATTTAAGGATTTCTCAAACATCCGAAAAAGAATCAAAACAACACTCTTAGGTACGTTTTTGATGAGGGATTAACATTGCAACATGATGTACAAAATACTACCTCTTTAAAAATAGGGGATCTAACTTAGTTTTCTTCTGAAGTAGATGAAAGATGTAACATTTATCACATTTAAGGTGGCACTGTGGCATGATGGTCACATTTCAGGATAAGGATCATGGTTTAAAAAAATAAATACATTCTTCTTTATCATGCAGTTTAAAAACTTTGATTTCTTTCCACAGTCCAACACCCTTTAGCTTGATTTTCACTGTTCAGATTGTATTCAATATAATATAAGAGGTGGTCCAGCTCATAATCCAGGTATGGAAAATATTAATAATATGTTCCTGGCATTGGTCAAGACTTTGATTGGCAAGTGTTTCATGGTACATTCCCCAAAAAAGACATGAAATCCAGTCTAATGCATCCATTTACCCCCCTTACCCCCACAGTTTTACCAGTTAGTCCTCTCTAAGTCTCACATTTTTGCACATATGAACATTTATATCCTCGATGATTTTATTAATCCACCCAGTCACGTAAAGTCAGGGCATTAATGCCTGTAGAGTTTTCACTTTTGAAATTTTTCTGACTTACGAGCGAGTCAGACGTAAGAGCTGCAGGTATCCCAAGCCTGAAGGAAAGGAAAACACCGACATGTGGCTTTAATGTGGAGCGGGTCTGCGAACCGGACCTCCACGCATCCCTGAGACCTTGAAAACACACCTCAGGACGGAAAGAAGCACAGCAAACACACACACACACACATTCCTAAATCCTGATATCTAAAGTATGCGATGCGGTCTGACTGTAGCTCGTACTTTAAAGAGGCTGAGGAACAGCCAAAAGCGTGCAGGTTCTGTAATGGTTTCAGCATGCTTTTACTCCCTTTGCCTGGCAAGATCTAACCCGAGTTAAATCATTTTTGAATATCTTTGAGGGGAATTCAGCTACGAACAGAAACCCAAACAAGTTTGAACTGAACAGTCAAAAGTCTGTGTGTTGACGAGTAAACTCCAAAATACAACACACAGCAGAGACCTGACAAAAGCAGCTATTTCCAACTCTGCTTTGAAGTATTACTTATATATCTTCAGAGGAAACACTTGAATGTGTGTTAGAGATTAGTGAGAAATGCTTTTGTCTTTCCCCAGAGACGCAGTGCAGTTTTTTTTTCCTGTCAGATCAAAGCAGCCGAGCTGCGATTTCAGAGATGTCAAAACCGGGTGGATGCCGGCGCTATGAAACATACATGACAGGATTACAAGGGGAAGTACTTCCCTGAATAAAGAGAAATTTTGATGAGCTTAAGATTGCTTCTCTTTACCCTAAGAACTAACTGAGGGGAAAGTCGGCAGAAATTTTTATATTTTTCCATCCAAAATAGAGTGCTGCACACCAAGTTTCCATCCCGTTTTTATTCTCACAGCCAAATTTCTGTGGTTAACAGAATGTTTTTGATGTTTAAAAGGAAAAGCAAAATCATTCATTCAAAATGAAGGATAATACACACTGTTTTATGTGTGGTTTGTTTTTGTTGCTTATTGGGTTCTTTACTTTGTTGCAGTGGATTCCTTCCTTACAGAGCATTTGATGGTAATTATGAGGGGTGAGGAAGGAGTTTCATTTTTAAATAGAGGTCAAAATGTTTCCCAGAAGGATGTCGCTTTGACTCGAAATGAAAAATAACCCCTGTAAATCCCCTCCTGGTTTATGCACAGGTTTATTTCTTATTATTGTGAGTTGATTCACAGACACACGTTAATCTTAGTGGAGATTTCAATGTCGCAATTGAAGCAACAAAGATATATTACAATGTCAGCTCGCAGTTGGAGATCCAATGCAGTTGAATATGCGGGAATGCCCTGGCAAACTCCACAAACTCCTACCGCTCAGTGCATCAATAAATCTATGTAGTTGGAATTGAGAAAACAAGATTTTTATTAAACAGGTATACACTGAACAACTGTATTTTTCTAGTCTTATTCTAAAAGAACAAATAGACAGTTAATAAATGTTTAAACATGGAGGTTAAAACATTTAAAAAACAAAATATTTTTCAACAATTTTCAAAGAAATTCAAAAAGGCAACATATCTGTAAGCTCAACAAGTCTTCTAAGTAAACTAACAGTTTAGAAAGTCCATTCTTTAAAAAATTTACAGATGATAAGAGGTCCAAAGATGTCCTGACAAAATTTCTCGTTGATGTTTTAGAATGTTCTGTGATAATCTTGTAAGAGTTAAAAAAAAATATTCACAGGGACTCAGGAACCACATCTGCCTGTGAATAGTTGAAACTGAAATAATTGAGAGCTCCTAAAGCACTTATATTTGCTTATTTTAATAGTTTAAACACCAAATATACCTTATTATGCATTAATACATGTAGTGAAAGCCGTCCTTGCACTACTACAGAAGGTAAAATCTTACTTATCTCTCTTCCTGGGTCTGTAGCCAATCAAATGAGTGTTGCTCCTGGATTGGCTGTTTTTGAAATGCCACCCAATAGGTTGTCATGTTAGCCTGTTCTACCTTATTTGCTTTGTACAGACGGCCCGGATACTCAGATCCTTGGCTATCAAGAAACTGGAGATACAAACTCTATTGAAATTAAAAATTTTACCCAATTGCTAACGTGTGTCTGTGACTTATGTAATGCTCTAGTTTGACACTATGAAGCTTACAGGAAGTTGCCTGCTCTGTAAACAATCCTCCTTCGCTGTGAAGAGAGAGATGCCGATCCAAACGAGGAGGATGTTAATGCTAATTTAATATTTGGAAGTGTTGCCAACACGGACTGAACGGCTTTGTTTACTTCCTCCGCTGTCTTTCCTAAAGCTACAAGCAGTCTACAATTCTAAAAAGATCCTTATGTTCGCTGACTGGCCCGGTAGAAAAGCCACCAGAAATAATCAAAGTCAATGGGAGAAATCCCAGATGGAGAAGTGAAGGGAGATGAGAATCAAGCGTTTTTCTCTTTTTTAGGGAAAATTACCAAGTATAAAATCATAATATTACAAGAATACTTTACAGATTTTAGACTCATGAAAGTCTTACTCTCTTTTCTTCTTTTCGAACCAGGAACGTACCGCACCAGGTGAACACAGAGATCCACATGTGTTTAAGCAATCCTCCAACCTATCATAGGTGTAAGATTTCCTGCTGTTTGAAGCAAACACACACGCACACACGGCGAAGACTCCTCTCTGTCCATCTGGAGACGATTAGTGTTTCTCCAGCTCGCAGGAAGTCAGTCATCATTTCAGGCTGACAGGTACATGGAAGAATCTGACCGTCTCTCTCCGCTCCGAGGCGTCCTGTACAACCATCAGCTCTGTGATTCTTCACAGCTTTTTGGCATTCGCTCTGATCGTCTGGCGGGATCAGCTGAAGGAAATCACCTTGCTTTATAGAGTCCAGAGAGTGAACACAGATCGTTTTGTTTTTTTGACCTGTATTCAAAGCTGCCTGGGAATCCCACTGTTTCAAAATCAGCCAGATCACAATGTGCCAGTAAAACTTTTTTTTCCCCTGCCAACTCACTCGCTGTGTTTCCATTACAAATGTGCACAAAACCTTGTTGATATTCCATTAATGTTGAAAAAACACAGTTAAGCAACTGTGGTGTGCCCATTAAAGGTGCATTATGTAACTTTTATTTAAAAAAAATCTATTTTTTAAATTTAATTTGTTTAAACAGTCACTATATCATAACCTTGTTATCTAGACTGTCTTCTCATAGCGCTGTAAATCACAATCTTGTAAGGCGCTGCTCCTCCTTTTCCTCCCTCTTTGCTCAGTGATACACTTTATGTTGTGAATGCTAAGGCTAGCTAGCATGGAGACTAATGACGCAGATAATTGCTTTTCCTGTAACTGTATGTTGTTTTCCCATTAGTACATTTAGCAGCGAGTACATATGGTTGATTGACAGCACCAAGACCCTCCTCCTGGGTCTGATTGGTTGTTTTTGGTCGTGCATTTCTTCAGATGACACTAGCAGCTCGTGGAGGAGGTATCTCATACTGTCACGACATATGACATTTTAACAAATATGTAAAAAAATATTTTTAACAAAAGTTACGTACTGCAGCTCTAAACAACACAACCAATTAAAATCATGTGAATACGTTTGTTTACGCAACACGTCATTAAAAAACATGCTTCATCATCATCCGCTTACCACTTCCTGTTGTCTTCTTTGTCTTTTTCGCCAGAAGTAACATCACATAATTTGTGTGATATGAAAAAGTGTTTCTATTGAACTACATAAAATTTGTGTAGTTCAATAGAAACACTTTTTCATAGCTGAAAAACCACCTCCTCATAACTCAAAAACATCAAAAACGTGTTTCCGTTGGGTAAATTTATATTTGTAATTCCGATTTTGGCAAATATATTGTCAAACGAAGCAGAGCTACTGTAGTACTTGGTGTTTTTGGAACACAACTTTCCATTGTTCCTCCTTGATTGGCCTCTCAGAGGTAAATATTTAAACCAAGGCAAAGTTGTAACACAGTTTTTAATGACTGCATACTGTACTCACGGTTTCCCTCTCTTTTTGTCATGGGCTAGATTAAAAAAAGAGCTGACAATTCATTTTCCTTCAAATGCCATTTTTAGGCTGTTCTAAGGTGAGAACAATCACAATTTCTCTTATTTGAAAAAATATTTGAGTGCCTTAAAAGCATTCGAAGTGCAATTATCTGGAAATTAAATATGCCGTCATGCTATTATCACAGTGATTTCTTCTGCTTCTCTGCTTCTCCATTCATAATTCAACCTTTTATGCACTTCCCATGTTGTAAGTGGTGCCATGGCTCCTGCCAGGGCGGCCTCACGGAAACGTGCAGACATGAAACATTCTGCAGCCGTGGAGAGGAAAGGCTGAAGGAGTCGATAAACTACTGGTGGAAGTGTTTGTATTTCAGTGGTTTGAATGCATGTAGGCCAAAACTCATGGTTAAAAACCAGGCCGTGCCATCATCTATGTTCTTCTTTGTGGTTTTCACCAGTGGCAAAACCCAGTTGTTTCTAAACCAATTTCTTTACAGCCAAAAAACTACCTCATCCTAGTGCCAAAACTTTTTATCAGAAAAAAATGGCACATTTCCATGATGCAAATTTATTTTCGAAATGTAAAATTGTGCAAATATAGCATTAATGGAAAGGCAGCTACAGACAAGGGCTGCGTTTTTACTACAAATGAGATCAAATCTTTGCCTATATCCTGCTAATGTTGAAGAAACACCATTTTGCTATTGCAGTGTTTCCATTAAATAAGAAATGAAAGTAATGAATAAGTTTGTTTTCACAATAAATCATTAAAAATTATGGCAGCAGCAGATGTAAACAGTTATATGAAATATATTTATAATGCACCCCATCAGAAGAGACGTTGGTGTCCTATTCAGGTGTTGGAGCAAAAAGCCTCTTATCCTTGGGAACAGCTACGCTTGCGATGCTTTGGGGAAAAAAGTCATTAATTTTGTAGAAAAGTTGTGGATTCAACACCTTTGATTCGACAACTTTTTATAAACTGCAATTCTGTGAGATCTCTAGTGAATCCAGCTGCACATTGTCCACAAAACCCCCAAAACAAACCATCATCTCTGTACTACTTCCTGTCGTCTTCTTCGCCTTTTCCACCAGTAGTAGAGGCAAAAGGATGAGGATTTTTAATGAACAAACTTATTCATTTTAATTGCTTTTGTTATTTAATGGAAACATCACAATTGCACATTTGTATTTTTCTTTACATTTGGGAACATCACAAAGTTTTGAGCACATTTGTAATAGAAATGCAGCAAGAGTGGTGAGGTACACTCTGCCCCGCTACCCTGAAAGAATAAGCAGATAATAAATGGTTATCTGAGGATTTTTACAGGATACAGAGCAAATCAAACCAGGCAGAGAGTGATCTCCCCTTTTAACAACTACCCAAAGATTAAAATGATTTTGAAGTTCTGAGGTGCAGGCAAAGGTTGAAGGTGACAGGGATGGGTATTTTGAAAAGAAGTAGGTTTAAATAATAAATCAGGCTTTTATCACTTGGAACTGGATGTCGGTCTGAATTGTGAGATATGAAGCCCCTTTTAGAGGCTGTCAAGTGTCGGAGAGATTTTTGGAGAGTGAGAGAAACACAAGGAGGCAGTTTGATCTCAACCACGTAGTATCAAAGAAAAGATGCAATGAAGGGAGGAAGGTTTGTGTGGAAGAGGAGGATGATGAGGGGCGTTATCTGGATGATGATTGATGGTACTCAGGGAATGCGAATACAACCATTAAGTGAGTTAATGTGGAGATATATGATGACTGGTTGAAAAGTGGTTCTTTTGGACAATTATTTCTTAAAGTTTTTCTCCCCAATATACATATATTAAAATTAAAGGGGTAATATTATTTAAATTGGCTACTTTGAGCTGTGCATCATGTTATACTTTTATTTCTTCATCAAAAATATACCTGTAGTGTTACTTTGATTCTTTCATGCATGTTTGATAAATCATTTAAAAAGGCAATATTATGTACTGTATACTGCCATTTTGTAGCACAATAAATAAACTTTAACTTTAGTTGTTAAAGAATGCTGTATATATCTAATACGACTTAACCTTGACTTTGTAATTTATCATCTTGAAATTGGGCCTCTGTCTCTTTAAAAACTCCTGCTGTTTCTGAAACTCCACCTTCAGGAACTCATCACAACATGGCTCCTCTATTAAACCTTTAACAATATTTTTTACCAGTGTTGCATTGAGAAGTAGCTCTGCAGGTATTCGGTTTCACCAGGTGTTTGCTGATTGCTACTGGCTAGTCTGAAGGAGCTGAGTGCAGGAGGGCTGATCTGTGAAGCAAAAGCTCAGACGCTTGGAAACTGCACAATTAAGAAACTTTGTTACTTTGTTCTCCGAGAAGGAGCTGCTTCTCAAAGGGGGCGCTAAATCCACCCAGGCGACTTACACGGCTGAATGGTTGCCATGGAGATTAAAGGATTTCTCAAACATGCATGAAAAAATCAAGGCAACATTCCAGGTATGTTTTAGATGAGGGATTAACATTATCAAATGATGTAAAGCTAAAAACATGTTGACTTTACATAATACTGCTCCTTTAATGCAGAACTGTCGTGCTGATGTGCTGAAGGCAGAGTTTTGGAAAGAGCAGAAGCTTCTTATTTATTTATTTATGTATGTATATTTTATTTTTTCTTCTTCATAAGGAGACGTGACCCAATTTCAAGATGTCAAACTTCAAAATCAAATTTCTTTTGAGTTATTTGAGATATACACAGCATTTTTATGACAACTAAAGGTATTACAGTTTCATGATTGTGCTATAAAATTATTCTGTGACTGGAAAACATACTTCCCCTTTAAAATGTTCATTTTTCTACATTTTTCAATCTGATATGACAGTCTTGCAGACACAGATTTTATATAAGCTCCTCTTTTTCTATTTTTTCTCATGAGGATTATACAGAAAAGTTACAAAGGTACCAGGATAGATCTTATTGAAACAAGAACCAGTTTTACCCGATAGTGTAAAGGGTGTAGATCTGGGGTTCCTATCCTGCAATTTTTAGGTGCCTCCCTTTTTTCCGAAACAACCAAATCAAATGAAGGGCACCCCTGGTCTAAACACGCTCACAGTTGTTAGTGTAAATGGTAAGCTATGCTCAATGTTATAAATTATGGTTTCAAAAATAACAGCGATGAGTTTAATGCATAATCTCTTCTGCATATCCATGTTACACTTATATGTTTTAAGCAGAAAGCTGCCAAAATCAGGACATTCCTTTGGAAAATTGTAATTTCTGTGAGATTAAGGAGATTACCCATGCAAAATGTCATGCACATTGTACCTTCATCTTATTGTAAGTCTTTTTGCATGCCTGAATTCAGCTTGTAATTCTCGTTTCTGCCAGCTGCATAAATAAAATATAAGGATTTCTTCTCTTTTCTCTGAACTCCTTCCTTTACCTCCAGTTATTGCAGACGAGAAGCAAGTCTGACTTTCATCTTAAATAATGTCAACTTGGATGAGTCACGGGGCGTCGTCGCAGTGGCTTACACTACTCACAGTGAGCACGGCTCCGTATCCCATCATGCTCTGGGACTAAGGCTGGGTGAAATCACTGCTGAGACCCCGAGGGAGTGCTTAGCAAAAATATAAAGTTACTCTGCTGGATCCTGGACGTATAAGAGAAATGGTACTTAACAACGGGGGTATGCAGCCCGTTTCACAAGGAAATTCAGTTTCATGTATATTTGAATATTAAACTGATAAAGCCTTAATATCTTTCTGATTGCATTAGCTTTAAATGCATTACAACTGTAAGAATTATATAACCACAATCCTTTTGATTTACGGCCTGGTACATAAATTTTCTCTCATATACATGGAAATTTCATGAATGTGCCATAGCTGGTGGTTTAATTTGATAGAATTTGCATGCCTGCTCTAAAAAGTATTTTATAATCCCACACATGAGCGCACTGTGGTTATATTTAAAGCAAAGACCAACACAGACTGTGACAAAAAGTCTGGCTGTACGCTTTAGTTCTAATGAATGAAATTCAGCCTCAGTGTAAGTTAAATACAAAAAAAGTTGTTTTTTTCTGAAAATGTCTAATATCAGTTTATTGATCGAAATCAGGACCTCAGTTTAAAAAATTCATAACAACTACGACACATATAAACAACAAAGAAGTGTGGACTTCTATAATGATTGGTTGAGGACACTTTCTTCCTTCCTAATCTAAACGCATCATGAATGGTCAATAGCAGGGTTTTTTTTTTTTTTTGGTCAAATTGAAATTGATTTATTTTGCAAAAATGCAATGGAAGCACTTTTTTGCATCACATGAGTCACATGATCAGCAACCAGATGTTGTCACTGGCAAAAACTACAAAGAAGACAACAGGAAGTAGTTGGAGGACCAAAGAACGGCATGTTTTTTACAACCTTATTTACATGTGATTTTAATTGTTTTTCTTATTTAATGGAAACATCACAATTCCAAAATAGTGTTTTTTGACATTTTATTGACAAAGTTTTGAGCACATTTGTAATGGAAACGCAGATTCAGAGGAATAAATGCAGCAGGAGGCCTGAGCTCCATATGGACTTGGCAGGGCCTGGTCATGTGACTTCAGTCTGTCCTGAGCTGCAGTGTTGCAACAAATGAGGTCAGCCTCCAGGTATGGGCTTAAACAGCAGGCAGAACCCCGGGACGAACACTCCTTCACACACGTACACACACACCGTGTGGAAGTGCACGCATTAAAGCTTACAGTGCGCTGCAGATCCACAGACACATCATGCATAAACAGAAACAGCGCGTCTGGGCCACAGTGAAGATGAAGTGATGCAAAATGACATCAGTCGCTCCTGCTTTTGAATGTGACTCATTACAAGGCTGGCTGCTGGAGGCTCGGCATTATCTCTGCTGCAAGCGAGCAAACAGGCCAGGTTATCAGCGCTCCCATCACCTGAAGTGGACATGAGCCTATTGATCACCGGTTTGATGGGAGGAGAATCCTGGTCGCTGAGCAGGAAATGAATGTTGCACAAGGAAGCTGTCGATATATTGTGTGTTTGGGCAGATTTAGGTCCCGTGTCCATACATCTTTAGAATACAGAGAGCTGCAAAATCATAGCATATTATTCTTCATTTTGTTTTTTTTCTCCCCCACTAATTGTTATTGCTTCCACTGCCACTGCAGAACTGTGTTTCTCATCTAATTGCTAACATTTTTGGTTTTTTGTTTGTCGCTTGACAAGCACTTGACATATGACGAGATTATGCATGAGCCGAGGATTGGCACAAAACACACACATACACTCATACCTAAAGGCAATTTATGTGGAACAACACGCAAACTCCATGCAGAACCCAAGAAAGCTGCAAGGCAGCAACGCCAACACCTGCACCACTGTTTATTAAACACATGATAAAAAATATTGAAGGAAAACCATTTTATTTTTCACTTACAATGTTGCCTACAGGGGAAAAACCTCCAAATAATTCTTTATTTATGCTATTTTAAAGCATTAAATCACTCCAGACATGTTTTTTGTAACTGGCATTAGGAATGTGACTGAGATGCCAAACTAACCAATTATGAAACTTGGTTGAGTCATAATTGGTTACCATATTATGCTTTATTATGTAAAACCCTTTAAACTGTTGCTAAAATGTGCTACACAGATAAACTTTACTGAAAACCTATTGTTGATTCCTAATAGTCCGCCATCACTCAAGTCATTACAAACATTAAAACAGAGTTTAATCATTACTTAATCTACTGTTGAGGCCATTTCAGTCAGATTGAATCACAAGGATCTGTCTTGAATCTACCTCTTAATTACTTTGAGTGCCACTGTGGCATTTCAACATATCAGCATCAGCAAACTTAACATAATGAGCTTTGTGGCCCTGAATTTCAGAAACAGCAGCAGGTCCCTCATCATGTCCAGCTTATAGTGCCGAGGATGTGAGCTCCGGTTGGCAATTAAGTTTTTCAGATTTCAGCAACTCTTGTATGATGAGACGCCGGTTAAGCTAATCCTCTATCCACTTCACTTGCGTGGGCTCAGGCTTCTTTGTATCAGAGAGAAAAGGAAAGATAGAAGATGAGAAAGAGGATGATGTAAGTAAAGAAAGGAAAGTCGAAGTCTGCACTGAAGGTAGTGAGGACAGTAAGGAGAGGACAGAAAGGGAAAGAGGCTGAATAATCCTGGAAATGAAGAATTTTGTCTAAAATGTTTCTAAGACTTTTTATGATGAAAATATGGAAAAAAGAAGTTTCTTGCATATTTTTACAAAAAGAAACTTTATATTGACATTTACTGCAGAACACACATCATCCAAACATACCTGAGCAAAGAACAAACTGACCCTGGTTTACCTGCAGACTTTGGCTCATCAAACATTGCTCTTATCTCAGGTAGCAAGCTGCAACCTGAACTAAATAAAAACAAATAAAAAAGGCTCAGAAAAAACATTAGGAATTAGAGAAAAGTTTTAGAAAACATGTGAAGTTATCTTTGAAGCTGCAGTTGGTAAGTTTTATTAAAAATAAATGAATAAATAAATACGTATATATATATGCCAGTACCAACTGTAGAAATAAACCACTCCAGCCAGAAACAACCAATCAGAGCCAGGAGGAGGGGCTTAGTGCTGTCAATCATTCTCATGCTGACCCCTCTTCCCAGCAACATAGCCTGACATGAATGCTAACGTTTGTTATCATGGCAGATGAACAGTTTTTCTTGAACAGTAAGTTGTTCCTCCACCATTAGCACATTGAGCAGCGAGTACATGATAATGATTGACAGCGTTTGCTCTGATTGGTTGTGTTTGGTTGGGTGCGGTGCATTTATTTAGATGGCGATAACAGGTCAGGGAAGAGATGGAGGATAACAATCTTTTCAGAGATTATCTGTTTTATATCGTACTGTCACAATATTGTGATAGTTTCAGTAAATATCTAAAAACATATTTTGTAAAAGTTACATTTTGCAGCTTTATCTCATAGATAAATGAGTTGCTGTAAAGAAGATTGTGTAAATTCATGGTTAAAAAGAAACTTTTCTTTAAGTTCTTATAATATTAACATTTCCTCACTGACATTTCCCTTTAGTTCAAGTTCACATTGTTTCTTCAATCATAATGAGATGCAGCTGCGCAGTCTTTAATGGGGAAAGTGCCCCAGACAGAAAAATATAATCTGTCGCTCCCCCTGCTGTATCATCTCTGTGAGAGGACTCGCTATTATCACCATCTCCCCAGACGCCGATCCCGACAAGTGATCTGTACGTGCATTAGTCATCCTGACACAAAAGTACATTATTCATCTTCTGGTCACTGCTCCTCTCTGGCCTGCTGTAGCACAGGACAGTAAAGGGGAAGCTAATTGATTTTATTGGTTCATTTATATATATATATTTTTGAAATTCTGCATCATTAGCACTGGGAGTACCAGGGTTTTCGACCTCTCCCCTGACGTACCGAAACAGGGTCAAAAGACCCTGAGTCCAAACTGACGACTCTGATGGCAAGTTGTTGCATCAGATACGTTTCTCAATTTTTAACGGAAGTATTTAACGTGGAAGGACACACCTAATTCACAGGACAAACATATTATGACCAACAGGTGACATTTGAGTGTGAACAGTAGACGAGCATCAAAGGCACTAATGCAGGTTTATTACAGCTTTAGCACTGCTGTGAAAACTGTTGGAGGTCAGCTCTGGAGGTTAGCCCTCTATTAGCATTTCAAAGTGACTCGCAACTTTTCATTCTCACCTGATGAGCTGATTATTCACAGTAACAAACCAATATCAGCAGATTAAAAGTTTAAGAGCTTCTGCTAAAATTGAAGAAAATAGGGGCTAAAATGTTGCCACTGTTTTATGGATAAAAATAAAAAATGTCTCAACGTTACAACATTAGTTTACTCTCCAGGAATCTAAATAAAAGATTCTGCATGTTGGAAATGTTTTGATTAATATATTTTGTCTTCGGAAAATACTGGAATTAAATAACACTTATAGGCTTGTGAGATTTTAATTCTTACATGTCAGTCAGGGGTAGTTATGTTTAACTCTTACCTGATGTGTGACAAAAGAAACACCTGAGGAGTCAAAGTAACAGGAATTTAGCCTGAAGGTTTAGCTCTTCCTCTAACCACAATGCTTATACTGTAATAAACTGACTGACCCTTCATTGAGGACTTTCCTGCATAAATAAGAATGAAACCACTAAAAAGAGAGGAGAGCCTCTTCAGCCCAAAAGCTATTCATGTCAATACCAAATTAGCATTGAATAGTGCCGTCCGTTTCCCCTTTCACTTTGCAGGCAGCAGGGCAGCAGCAACCTGCAGAGATGTTGTGAGGTAGCCGAGGGAGGCGACTCTATAGCGCTTCATATCCTGCCAGGGAGAGATTCAATTAAAGCATTACTGATGCAGAAGAGGATTGAGTCGCTTGTTGATTTGGGGGGTTAGTTTGACCTGATGGACGGGTTGGCTGGGAACCCATATGAAGTTGTAGGAGCTGCAAAGTGACATTGTTAGTGCATTACCTATTGCCTTAATTATACAAATGACAGGAAGCATTTGTTTTGAGTTATGACTCAAACATCAGAGATTTTGTCAACTTATTCTCTTGAATCTGTACATAAATATGTTTTAGATTAGGTTTTGTAAAGAAGCATCAGAAAATCATATTATTGCAACAGATTAGAAAGAAGCATTATTCATAAATTCAACATTTGATTTTAATTCATACTCAACTGATCTGTCATGTACGATTGGCATTTTAGAAACTCAAAAGGTTTTTGAGTTTGAGAAGCTGAAAATCTGCTAGAAAAAGACTCAAAAATTTTGAGATTAATCTCAGAAGTTTTTGAGAAAAATTGTGAAATTTCTGAGTTTGAAAAGTGAAACGTTTTAGAAATTTACTGAGTTTCAAAAGCCAAAAATGTTCAACTTTTGAAATTTGAATTTCCAACTTTTGAATTTCAACTTTTGAAATTCAGAAATTTTCTAGAAAATTTCTGAATTTTTAATAGCAAAGTTTGACTCTTCAGTGTTAGAAATTTTCAAGTTATTTTCTAGAAAACCTTTGTGATTAATCTGAAAATCTTTCTAGCAAATCTTGAAGTTTTCAAACCCAGAAATTTTATTGTTTTTTTTCTGGAAACTTTTAGAGATTTTTTTGGTTGAAATCTACTGCAATTTTTTTTTCAATCTACAATAGCCCTAATATGTTGTCACAGTTACGAACCCATTTTTTATTAAATATAACCAGCACAATAAGATAACAGTTAAAATTCCATATATAGACTGAAAACAGCAGTTGAGGACTTTAAGAGATTTGTTGCACACTGTTGCAACATCAAAATAAACAGTCTGCGTTTTGCATTTCAGTCTGACTGTTGTCAGATTGGAAAGCATGGAGCATCTTTTAACAATGTTTATTATTTCTTGCTCCTTGTTCTCCTGTTGAACCCACCTGATGTTCATACACTGCCAGGACATCCAGACGAGATTTGCTAGCTAAAGAGATGTGGGGCGTTTCTTCAGCACCTGTTATGTCTTAACCAGAAACCTGATCGTCGGCAGGTACAAGAATAGCTCTGCCAGACCTTAAAGGCCCCTCATCTGGCTCTCCATAAACTGCTCCTGATCTTCTGTTCCTTCTCAGAGGAAATACTCTGCACCTTGTTTTTGTTTAAAGTAACATCCTCAGCTTAGACAGCCTTGAAAAGCCTTAACACAGATTCATATTTTAATGTAGTGGCATAACTCCATTAAACTTCTTATTTACACTGAAATAAGAAGAAAGCCTTTACTTGAGATAAATTTGAAGAAATAGAGTCTCACATTACTAAATGCATGTTTTAAGTAACCACCGGTAGGTCCAACCATTCCTGTAAAATAAAGATTAAATCTTTAACTTAATTTGATAAGAGTTAAAGGGGGCAGATATATACAAAATATTCATAATATTGCTTCCAAGTCAGCATTCGTATCAGATCAATACTAGAGTGATAAGATCAATACTGTAGTTTCAGATTCCCTCTTGAAATTTTATTTCTTGTGTTATAGTTCTTTAAACTCTACTGTAAAAAATGTTGCTTAGATTTTTTTCCTCAAATTATAATTGCTTGCACTTTATTAAGAAAACTGCACAAAAAATTATTTGGTTTTTATAGTTTCCTTGTTTTCTTGGCTTCTCTTGAAAATGGGAAACATGAGGAAACATATCATGTAAGACAGAAAAAATACAGTGAAATAAAGTGTTGCCTAAACATGATGGTGTGTACAGTCAGGTCAACCCAGTAAAAGTGTAAAATAACTGGAACTGTAATAAACGACGCCAAAGGACGTTCAAATCATGCCCCTATTCATAGTCAAGAGGATGAGAAAGGAGATAAAAATATCTTTAAAAATGTCACAGCATGAGGTCTGCAGCACAGAAAGGCATCTTGGTGGCACCAAGTCTCCAGAGCAACCATAACATACTATCTACATGCTAACCATTTGAATGAGAGGCATGTCTAGAAAGTTATTTTCTCTCTTACTATCACAAACATGACTGTGTGTTTTTTTAGGATCTAATTGGAATAACCTGCTTTGGTAAGATGAGATCAAGATGAAGTTTTTCAGCAACATTCCAGGTGGGTCTGGTTTTAAAGTATGTATTAAAATACTTCCTTCTGAATGTATATATGTACTGTCATTTCCAATATCTATCTATCTATCTATCTATCTATCTATCTATCTATCTATCTATCTATCTATCTATCTATCTATCTATCTATCTATCTATCTATCTATTAGAAAATTGAGTTAATGAAAAATGTTCAATATCTATAAAATTAAATATGTTTGTATTAGTTGTCATAATTAAAAGAAATAAAATATCAATTTGTGTGTATGCTCATATAGTATGGAAATATGAGAAAACTGGTTTTGATGGAATTAATGTTATAATTACTGAGACCTAGTTAAACAAACCGTTTTCTTTAACTTTTCTCATCTTTGTGCAACTGCCTTTTAGTAAAGAGGACTGAGTTTTACAGGTAGCCATAAAAATAATTTGCCTACTTGACCCACAATCGTGATTAGATTTTTTTTTTAAATAATAATTTCTACCAATATAGTAAAGTTAGTATTTTCTTTCCACCTCCCTTTATTGCCACATTTCCTCATGTCCACCTGTACAAGATCCACCGTGCATCTTGATCATACTTGATACCGGGCTGAGCCTGGTAGAGCTGTCCGGAGAACATCCACCCCTGTGCGGCCAGCAGGAGGGGCCGTGCTGAGGTGTTCGAAAAGCCGTAAAAGCTGCTGGTGTGTCGCAAACCAGGTGTTTTTTGCTAAGGTGGGGGAAGGGACGGGAGGGGGTGAGGAAGGGTGAGTAGGAGGGAGGCGGGTGAGGGAGGAGGTAACTCGCGGAACGGCTGCGCTTCAGACCCAGCGAGAGGATCATGGCGGATGGCCCCAGGTGTAAGCGCAGAAAACAGGCGAACCCGAGGAGGAGCAGCGGTAAGTCCAAAGTCCACTCAAACCGCCTTTAGCGGGGCCGGACGGGCTGTCCGGGAGCTTTCTCGCTCGGTAAAGTCCTCCCGGAGACTTTTGGGAGCGAGTTGGAGGTAATTTCGGGGACTTTTTGACGGGCGAATGAGTGCGGTGCTGTACCGTTATACCTGGCTGGGCTCTCTCTGCTCTCCGCCTAGCGGTGCACTGGGGCCGCCTGGCCGTTAGAGAACCGTTATCCGCCTGTTAGAATAACCCGAGGAGCGCTTCGTTCTCGGGTGTATCCTCCACTTTCCTTCACTTTTTGTCACCCATCTTTGCTCCCGGTGGTCCTTTTTAGCACTTTCTCGCCGATCAGCAACACTTGGCGGCAGGTTGAGGGGCTTTCACGTAACAACGTGGCCCGCTGCAGTTTAGTGATTTTTAGGGCGAGGTTGTTGCGGGGTTAGTTGCAATGCTAACTTGCTGCCACCTCGGGCCGGACAGAAGCTTTCTGCTCTCTTCCCGTCCAAAATGATTGAACTTCATCTTGTGTTGCTTTTATGGCCGCATGGTAAATTGAGAAAGCAGGAGTTCGTGCTGTGTTCAGTGCAGTGGGATTGTTTATTCTATGTCCTCTTCACCCCGCCTTGCTTGCCACAACTGCAGCAACACATGTTGGCTTTGTTGAGGTAAGAGTTGAAACTATAATAGCTGTTGTTTAAAAGGCGACATTTTTAGTTCTCTGCTCTGTGCACCTGCAAACTGTAAGGAAGCTCATAAAGGGTCAATCATTTAGTTTCTCAGAAAATTTGCATATTACATCAAACGGATACAGAAGAGTGTGTGGTTGAAAAAGTTGACAACTATAGTAATGACAGGATTGTTTTTGATTGAAAACATTAATTAATTAAAAAAATTAAATTCAGATACTGAAGATTTATTACACTTATTTTGATCATTTTGAAGATTATGACTTTTAGCTAATAAGAACTCTTAATGCAGTTTCGCAGAGAAGATAATGTTACATAAGATCAATAAAACAAGTATTATTCATACAGAAAAGTTATGTTATGTGCATGTTAGGGCTTACAACACAATCAAGGAAGACTGTTGACTTGACTTCAGCTGTCATTGACACTGATAAGAAGGGTTGGCCACAAAACGTTGATAAAGAAACTGGCTGCACTCTGACTGCCTTCCCCAAAGATATTAGTGGAAAGTTTAGTGGAAGAAAGACATGTAAGAAAAGAAGGTATACGAGACATTGGGATGGGCAGTTAATGTACCATTTATCATTATTGTGGAAAATAATTTATTATGAGAAACATTCTGACTATGATAAAATAATCGGTAATTCTTGATCAACTTTCAGTCTCACTAAACTTTGATTTTGATTGTTACATTTGCAGTTTGAATAATCTGTTTTCCAATTTTAGTGACATGACATCACCTATTGAATAATTACATTTAACAATATGATTTAATGCAATAATTGTGCATTCAGTAGCCTACTGAATATGGCAAGTTCACTTGTAGAGGTGTATTTGTGTTTGCTGCACTGTCGCTGTTTGTAGAGACAGAAGAATAAACAAAAAGACAATCATGATGGTAATACATTTTCAAACACTTGTACCACTTTTATTGTGATCACAATAAATTCCACAAATTATCAATAAATCATTGTTGTCCATATCTCTGATTTGGACAACATTTTGTTTAAAAAAATGTTTTTTTAAGATTATTTTATTTGGGCTTAATGTAATTGTCTGAGAAACTGATTGTTGAGTTTCAATTAGATGTGGCCCATAACCATCGAAATTAACAGAAATAAGCATCAGAAATATATCGCTGTGTGATAAAGCTGTATGATGTGTTTCTTAATAAGTTTATTTACTAAACTAATTATGCTTTAAATTACCGAGAAGCATCAGTTTTTAGGTTTTTGTAACTACATGTTCAAGGTGTTTATGATGTTGTGTGAAAGTACAGCTCACCATTTCGTTGTAAATGACCCCAAACAAACTTTAAGTGTCTTGTTTGATCATTTGGGGCACAGTTTTATTGGCACAAGTTCTGCTGTTCACATGTTGCTGCTTTTCCATTCTGCAGTGTTTTTGTGGGAGAGTAGATTTTGATATTCCATGTCTTAAAGCTGAGCTCTGCCTTTGTATTTCTCTATGTTATTCCGTACTCCTCATCCTATCCTCCTTTCATATTTTTAAACTTCTTGCCAACTAAACCCCAGTTTTTATACTGTTTTTCCTCAATCTGAACATCTCTGTCTAAAACCTAATTAAATTACCACAACTTTTAATCAGGCTTTATATGCATACACCAGTAACACATTTAATTTTATACACTTTCAGGGTTGTGTTATCTGAATGAATGAATGCCCAATTTACTACTTTATCTACTTTTTATAGATTTGTTTAAGCTTTTTTGCAACTTTGTACTTTGTGCAGCTTTGCTTCACGTGGATGCTGTGAGGGATGCTGTGTATTTGAGTCCATTATGTCATAAATGTTTTACATCATTATGTCTGTAATAGAAATGTTAGAAACACATGCGTAACTCTGTATTTTAGGGATCAGCCTCATGTTTGATGCTGACCACACCCACCCCTGAATGATGTTGCCTCAGTCGTGTCATGTGACTTTGATGATATGCTTCAAAACTAACTTATTGACATTGCTTTGACTAGACTCAGAGAAGAGTGTAGGCATTTATTTTAAATCATGGGCTAACAAAATTGGTATTAAATGCCCCATATGATTCGAAAGAGAGTCATGATTTCCATGGCTGACAGCTTCATTTATACCCAAAAAAGTTCAATATGAAAAGACTGAAAGTACAATGGTAAAAAATTGCAAGGGGGTGAAGTGACAAGCTTCTCATTGGCACCTTTAGATTTAAGGAAGCAATAAAATGCTTTTTATGTCCCTTATTAATTGATATAGCAGTTAGCCACTAGCTTATCACCAGTTTGTAGGGGTTCTTAAAGGAACATGTAGTGCAAGAGAACTTATTGGAGTGAATACAATTTTCTCTCGCCTTATGGGTGCATAGTAATGTGGCACCCCTCTTCTCCAGCTGTTGCTGTGCACCAGAAGTCAGCTGGCTGAAAGAAGGCTACTTCTCTTTTTTGTGAAGAAAGCAAAGACATATTTTGACTGTTTGGAAAAATTGGTGATGTGGAAACTAAAGAAGTGCGACCTGGAGCTACATGATATTAGAAACCTTTCTAGTACAACTTCACCGACTCCCATGTTTTGGAGGAAGGTTCAAGGACCTGTAAGGTGAAGACTTCAGCAACACTTGAAGTACTAAGGGTGCATTCACACCAGCCCTGTTTAGTCCACTTTAGTTCAATTCTAGTTTGTTTGCCTAGAAAGTCCAGTTTGTTTGGGGAGGTGTGAACGCGTAATTGAACCCTGAAGTGGGCCAAAAATGTAAACTCTGGTCCACCTAAAAACCTAGGTCTCATTTTGGTTAACGTGAACTCTGGTGCAGACTGGAGACTACTCCAAAAGCAGGACATGGACTACAGCGCAGGGCATTTTGGGTAAATACAACCAAGACAAACATATGAGTCTAGCGCTAGTGGGAAAAATGACTGGTGGTCTTTTACTAAAGACAAAAGAGAAATACTGCAACTGCTAAAATCTGACACTATTTTTCTGGTTTACATTTTGTGAAGAAGAAAGTTGTCCCCCTTCAGAAGTTTTCCTGTCGTTTCAATCAGTGGTTATTTGTGAAAGTGCAGTGTGAGTCCAGAATGTAGTGGTGTTTTTACTCAAAATATTATTATAAATTCAACCCTTCGGATTATTTTCCAATGCTGTGTGCACCCGTAATTTCAGATTTGTGAGCGTTAGGAAATCTTATAATTCTTTGTCAATGAGTCAATAAATATTGCCACAGCAAAACATATAGAGTATATGTCTGTTACAGGTAATAAAATTCTCACTAAAGCAACCTCGGAATGTGTGTTTGTGGGTCGGATTCTTTCTGTACTGAAGTGGAAGCTTTATAAATAGGATTTTGTGTAATAACTTTAAATTTAGCCGACCTTTTTGAGACAGAGCCTCTCATTGGACAGTTTCTTACCTGTCCTCTCCTCCTCTCGGCTCCAGCCAATAATAGAAGCCCATGAAAAGAAATTTTAGATCATTTTAAAGCGTTATCTGTGTGCGTGTGGGTGCGTGTGTGTGATTGAGCAGAGGGGCTGGAAAGCACCTTTTTTTTCCTCCTCCTGCTGACGCCACGACGGTGACTCTGTACGTCTGTACAGGAGCCATCATCATCATCACCACCATCATCATCATGTTTACCTGAACGCGGATAGCGGGGCGGACAAATGGCCTAGAAATAAATACAAATAACACCTGCGGCTCTCGGGATCCTCTCACCGTTTCCTAAAAAGGCTCTGTGTTTCTCGACGAGCCAGGATTAGCGCTCCAAATGTCAACTTGCGCAGGTAGAGACATGGATTTTTTATTTTTTTTTTTTATTTTGGTAGTTTTTTTTTCCTCTCCCGTGTGCCATGCCAGCTTCGCTTGGATGCTCGCCTCCCTCTGTTCTCGCGGGATTTATCGCATTTCTGACCCACTTGTGCATGCTTTATCTCTCCTTTTATGTGCTTCTTTCTGTGGACTGATTGCCCCGTTTGGTCGAGTGCACCCCATGCTCTCCGTGTAAATCTGACCGTGTGTGTGTGTGTGTGTCTACTGTGGAAAATGAGCGGTGCATAAGGTGGCTATTCCTCCGTTATTTTTCATGCAGAGCGCTAAAATAGCAGCGCATCTCTATCAAATATCTTCTTGTAGATCTATTGTGCTGCGATGAATCGTTATGCAATTTGGTTTAGCTTGGGGGGAATGGCGGTCAGTGCCGTTACTGCAGTGAAGGTGGGGTTTTTTTCCTGGACGGGAGACAGCCAGGTATGCAAGGTGATGCAACACCTATAAAGGTGTATTTTCACCGGTTATTACTGGATTTTGTCGCCACCAAAAGCGACAAATTTCGATTTGAATCCTTTCATCCAGCTGATTTTCAGTTATTTTCTTACCAAAAGAGATTTTTTACCTCTCATTCTGAGAGGTAAAAAACGAGGCGCATAATCAAGATGGCAAAAGGTGTTTGGTGTGTGTGTGTGTGTGTGTGAATCATTGCGCAGCGCTTTCATCCACCTCCTCCTTCTCCTCTCTCTCAGTTTCAGCCCGCCTCATTTCAGACGTGTGTCTGTCTTAGTTTGATTCCACCTGACACAGGCAGCTTGATCACAAGCACCTCTTTGATTTTCATTAGCCTGTGCTAATGGTACCAAGACCCCCTGCCAGTCATCACCATAATGAGGCAAACAGCTGCTGATACCAGCTAGAATATCTCAGAAGCTGCAGTTTCTTTTAGCTTCAGCAGTTCACATCCTCAGGTCACTTTATATTATCAACAAATGAAATTAATCTGTCTGCATACTCAAAGGTTACTGAACTCTGCTGGAAAGTTATTAAGAAGACTCCTGCTGTGCTTATCTTAAATTAGATGCTAGATGTGGCTGATAATAACAACTCTTCAGCAATTGTAAGGGTGGAACTAATGATTAGTTTAATAGTCTATCAGTATTTTTTCCACATCAGTCAGTAAATTTCTGTTCTCAGGAGCTCTATATTTTACTGCACCTTTCCAGATTGCACAGGTGTACAGACCTCTACCTCACCTTATAAGTAAAATCAGAAACTGCTTGTGAAATAATGCAGTGCACTTTCCAGAACTTCCTGTTTCTCTCTATTAATCACCTATAATTCATAATCTAACACACTGAAGATGATCCAAACTTGACCTGGACTTTTCTTGAATAATTTCAGATTCACAGAGGCTTTACTCTGATTGTAACAGTGCTTTTATTTGCCGGTAATTTCTTCCCATTTTACATTTGTTGGAGTAACTCTGTTACATTAGTTTTGATTTTCTCTTTTTGTGGACATTTGTTCATAATGTTTTGGCAGAGATGTTGCTTTTTGGACAATAATTCCCACTGAATTCTGTGCAGCTGAAAGTAGTTTTCCTCTTGCTTTTTTACTTTTGGATTGTTATGATGCAACAGAGATTTAGAGCAGCAGCAAAAGCAAGGGAAGTGGGTAAGCAGTGACCGTTGTTTCAAGATTGACTGCTACTGGATCCTTCTTGCCCACAGCATCAACATCTACATAACCTCTTTATGTAGATGTTGTCAGTGAAAATTTACAGCAAGTTTGTGAATTTAACCCCTGACAAATTATTAAGTTTCATTAACTGAAAGGGAAGATGTTGCTCTTATTCATAACAGCCTCTTTAAAACAATGCTATAAAGAAAATTATGTATTGCCATGTAAGTAGATATTAAATGTTAACTTCCTGTTAGCATGTTTCTGATTATGAGATAAAAAGTTTATTATTCTTGAATTAAATGCTTTTATGGATTTAGTTTCATTTTAGTACAACAGTAGCTGGACACAGCAGTTTTGTAAACCGCTTCAAAAACATTAGTTGATGGTTTTCCATAAGTGCAGAGCTTGTAGCTTGTCAGAGGCTAGAGGATATTGCAATTAAGCTAAACATTGACTGCTCTGTATTGAAATGCAGTTTAAACTAGTGAGAAATATAAGAAAAGCAATGGTTGCTATTTATTTATTTGCTGATTCATTTTTTAAACTGTGTTTTTATACTTTAGCCTATATTAATTTATCAAGTACTGCCCATAAAGAGTCACAAAACAAGGGAAAGGACACACGCTTAGCCGTGTCCTTTCCTTTGCTAGCTGTGTCTTAGCTCACTTTTATTTGTATTTAGGGAAAGGTTCTTGCTTTCAAATGTTATTGTAAAAAGTCAACACATCAAAATAGAATCTTTTCGCTTCATTTTCACCATTATATATTTCCTGTTCTTGTAACAGTGTGTTGAGACAGATCCTCCAGTTTTCAGACGGTGTTATTCTAACAGGAAACTCACTGACTGCAGTTCTGCTGTAAATTAAAGGTGTCGACATTCGTCCCAACGTCACGTCTTGGCGGTCACGGCTTCGTCATCCTGCGCCTTCAAAGCGCTCCGTGTTTGTCTGCGCATGGATGCAGGCTCGACTGTGCTGTAATCTTACACTGCAATTTAGGGCCTGCAGGAATGCAGCCTAGTGTTAACATACCTTTACAGGATAAACAAAGCAGCCTACTCCCAGGCTGGAGCTGTTCGGTGTCAGGAGACAGCGAGAACGCCGCTCCTTACCTCCATCTGTCCACAGGAAGTGAAAACTTTACTTGGTGGATCGGTTGTTGTTCCTTAAGTTCCAGTTTTGGTTCTGGACTTCATGCTGTTTTGTTTTTGAAAAGTACAGCATTGTCGGATTTTTAGGGATTCTTCAAAAAATAGTTTTAAGGAGATGATATGTTAATAAAACGTTCATCAATTTGCGGTTTGAGGGAAGATAAGGAAAATTTTCACAGTATGTTCTCTTTATCTTGCTCTTAAAGCTGGAAAACACTCTTCAAGGTTTGCATATTTTTTTCTACTGGCATGTTTTCATCTTCATTTAAACCTGCAGTATGTAACTTTCATAAAAATCTATGTTTTTTATGTATTTGTTAAAACTGTCACCATATTGAGACAGTGTGCTATGAGACAGATAATCTGTGAAAAGATTGATCTCCACCTCCTACATTGACTGCTATTGCCGTCTGAAGAAGTGTACCACTTCCAATCAGAGCCAGGAGGAAGGTCTTACTGCTGTCAATCAATCTCATGTACTCAATACTTAATGTGCTAATGGAAAGAGAACCAACCTGTTGTTACAGGAAAACTGTTTATCCTCTGTTATCGGTGACCATGCTAACTAGCCTGATCATTCACGACAGGCTATGATAGCTAACGAGCAGCACCACATGGTGAGATGAGCTCTGTTTTTTCACAAATTATCTTTCTCATACCATAGTGTCGTGACATAATGACAATTTGAACAAATACGTAAAAAAATATTTTTTATAAAGTCAAAAGAAATGCTTGTGAGCATTTCTTTTGCCTCAGCTTTTAAAATCTGACTCTGCAGAGCAGATTTATTAAAACACCTTCTTCAAAGAAAGCAGAGAGCTCCGCCTCTGAGTGGCTGTGCTCCAGCCTGAGGTTCTCTGGTTCCAGCTGTTTAACAGTGTGAAGGAGTCATGTGAGTGTCCTGCCTCAGAGGGAACACCGACCATATTTGCAGCTAACATGATTTGCCACAGACTCGACTCACCTTAGTGCTCTGATTAGCAAATGTTGCTACACTAATCCAACATGTTATTGTAGTTTTATCCTGAATATGTATTTTCTTCGCTCCCATACAATGCTGGATTTAAATGTTTTTATTTATGTTCCATTTGGGTTATGTTAGTATTTATTGCTGCGTGTTTGTGTGTAACAGTGGTTTGTAATTGATCTGTAATCTGTGGTCGTCCTCATGACTTTCTCCTCATGCTGGAGAGCCTGGGGCTGGTGCATGTTTCCTTTGCATAAATGGGCCTGTGGAATGACAAAGCACTACAGGATGTCTTCACTAAGTCAGCACTGACACCGCCCCATCGCCTTTTATGGTCTGGAGGGGACGGAGCATCGGGGCCAGCGATGCTGTTGCTGTGACTAATTGAGGAAAGTGTGTGTGTGTGTGTGTGTGTATGTGTGTTGTGGATTTGAGCATGAATGTGGGAAACTGCTACTTTTCTTGAGGCTTTGCATAACAACACAAGTTCTTTGTTTGGATTTACATGCATTAATTACCATGAGGTAAAAGAAGTCAGCAGTTACAGTGTTGCTGTTGTGTATCAGTGAGATAAAATCAGCGTAAACCCCGATAAGGATAAACACATCAAGATGAAACTACATGTTGGAAAATATGGCCCAGTTTTCTCATTTTTATTATATTTATGTTCTTCCTGCAACTGTTTATATTAATGTGTTTCAGGAAAGCTGTTCCCAAGAAAATGTCTTCATTGCTCTGCAAAACTAACCATATCCCCTGAAACATTTAACTTTTTTATTTGGATTTTATGTGATATAGCAATAGAAAGCACTGCATAATTATGACATTAAAAGAAAATGTGACATAGTTTTCAACATTTTTACAATCCTATGAAAAGCGTGTGGTGCGTCTGTGTCAGTCACGCTTGAGTCGGTACTTAATATCATAGATTGCGTTACACATTTAGACAGTAGCTGTGTTTCCATTGACCTTAAAATTACACAAATTAGAATTTTGAAAATAAATTTGCTTAATGGAAACATGCCCATTTTCTAAATGCTCTGTGTGTTTTTTGATAAAAAGTTTTTGCGCCAGGACAAGGTGGGTGTTCAGCTGCATCAAAATTTGTGTATTTCACAAAACTGCAATGAAAACATGGAGCAATTTCAATTGCAATAGAAACATCACAATTGCAAAATTGTGGGGGTTCTTTTTGACATCAGCTGAATATCTAAAACATTTTGCACACATTTGTAATGGAAACACAATACTGAATCTTTTACTGAATCCTGTTTTTGTAAAATATATCTAGTCAGATTGGATAGAAAATGTTTTTAAACATCAGTTTTCAAATCTCGCTGTAGATTCTCAATTTTATTTAGGCTCAGACTTTGACTGGGCCTTTCTAACTGATGTATATTGTTCAGTCAAAAACAATTAAATTTTTTTCTCCTGTTGTATTGTTTAGCTTCTTGTTCTGCTTCAAGGTGAACCTCTGTCTCAGTCTCTAGTGTTTTTCAGCACCTGAGTTTTTCAGAATTCCCCGGCTGGAAAAAGTGTCCCAGAAGCATGATGTTGCTGCTACCATGTGTCCCTGCAGGGATAGTGTGTTTGAGGCGATGGGCAGAGATAGTTTTGAATGTAGGCCAAAGAGTTTAATTTTGGTCTCTTCTGACCAGAGTGCTTCCTTTCACATGTTTTTGCTCCATCCTCTACATGGATTGTGGCAACCTATAAGTGAGACTTCTTGACTCTCTTTAGTAGAGGCTATATTTATGAATGCACAGTAGTTGCCCTGTAAATAGATTCTTCCACTTGAGCTGTTTATCTCTACAGCTCCTCCAGAGTTACTATAGTCTATAGTAGTATTTTTATAACTGGTAGCAGCTGGTCGGCATCTCAAAAGCTCAAATAATACATGAACTCTGACCCCAAATCCCAGAGGAGTTGAAAAGATGGACCAGTCTAACATGTTACTGCCAGTCTAACATCAAAGTTATTGTGATAAATGATAATATTGTTGTTTTGAGACCATTTTCAAGTATAATAACGGCATAGTAAAGCAAGAACACATTCTCAAAGATCAATAAACTATAAATTCTAGTGAAGATTTAACACTGAAACTGGAAGACATTTTAATTATATGCAATAAATAAAATAACAGAAACAACAGATAAAATTAATTATGAAGTTTCTGTAAACCAGCCTGAACTGTCTGCAGTTCAGGTTTGATATTTGGTCAGTAATGTTCTTTAGCAAACCTCCCAGACCTTCTCATAACACCTGAATTAATACTGTGTTTACTAATTAGCTGACTGCTGTGCAAACAAATTGCACTGAATTGTATTTAGTGCAATCAGAATACAGGAATATAAATTTAAAATACACACTCCACTTTCTTCAATATGTAAAATCATGTTTCATTTTCCTTTCATGTCATACCAATTCCCAATAAACATCACTGAAACTAGTGGTTACAACATTACAGAACATGTAAAAGTTCAAATAGTGTGAATACTTTTGTAAAGCAATGTGAACATTCATGAAGTTGAAACGATCATGGGACAGATACTCAAAGCGTTTCCCGACTCAGACGTGTTGGCCGCTGTGCAGGTGTGACTTGCAAACGCTCAGCGTCAGGCTTATTTTTAGTCAAGGTGAAAGGGAAACGGTGCGCTGCCCTCTGATTTAAAACGAAACTAAGAGCAACTAATAGTGTCTCTTTCTGACTTGACTTCAGCTCTCTTTAGAAATGTCAAACTTTTTTTGTCGTAAAACCCTATAATGATTATGGTCATTTGTAAGCTTTGGAGGTAATTCAGAAATAAATAATTTATTAAGCAAAAGGAGGAAAATATAGGTGGAACATAAGAAAGGAAGCAAAAAACTCCCTCGCTTATAGCCAGTCTTATACAGAACCAGAACTGAAGTCTGAGGAACAGCCAAACTCTTTTAGATGTGGCTCTGCTCATTTAAATAAAGAACCTGAATATTCATGTGTTTAAGAAGCTACCAGCTGCAACCTTTACCTCAGCTCTCTGAAAGCCACCTTGTGGTGAAGCTACTCAATACATTTCTGAATGCACGAAGTCTCAGTTTGAATGTGAAATCCATAAGCTGAGGTATTAGTTTTGATCCCGGAGTGTGTGTGGAGGACGTGTCGGTGCTGGCCGCTGTTTGTTGGAAGAAAGGGTCCCATTGAAAGTTGTTGTGAGAGAGAAAAGGAGAAAAATCCCTCACACTCAGCCAGTGGGAACCTTCTCTTCCTCTGCTTTGGTGGCGGTAAAATTTGCATACCCTTACAAGCCCCATTCTCTGTTTTTCTGCAGCCTGAGAGGCAAAGTGAATCAAAAACTGAGCTCGGAGCTTGCCGCCTGCCTCCAGGCACAACATCAAGCCAGAGTGGAGAGGGCGCTGTTACAACAGGAATCCCAGGCGCGTCGGTCACTGAAGTGGATGTCAGCCTGTGGGGTGGAGGCTTTAATTCACTAATGTTTAAGTTTAAAACAGATCTCCAAGGCAGAATAATAACAGTAATAACACAGACAATCTGTCAGGGCTTGTATATTAAAAATTGACTAGAAAAACTTATTTTTAGATTCCAACCAAGTATGATAACCTTAAGGAAAAATATCAGTTTCAGGATATTTACACATAAAAAAACATTATTTAATTATTTGTTTGAAGCCCCTAAAAGAATTATTCTTACTCCTGGGAAAATAATACTACAGCGAGAATAATGTTTTTATTGTCATTTTTTAGCACTTCTAGAAATATTCTAGAGAAAATTCAGCTTTGGAAGCTGAAATGCTACTTGAGTCGCTAATATCTGGCATTTGTAAACCATCCAATTCAGGAACACCTTCCATTTTCCATGCTGCTCATTGGCTGAACCTTCAAGAAAAGAGGAAAACTATGGATGTTAGCTTCAGCAGTATTGCCAAGATGGTTTTCAATGTGCGTATGAATGGATATTAAGGTAAATTTGATGTTTAAGCCATTAAGACAGACAGCATTTTTAGAGGGAGTCTCACGTTTTTGTGGATTTTAGTTAGTCGTAACCCCTGCAAATACAGTGTAAAGCTTAATGCTGGTAACTGGCTCTTTTGTGTTTTTAAGCTTGGCATGAGTGTTTAAGCCCTTAACTAAAAGACACACTTAATTCAGGATATATTTTTCAAACAGTGTGTGTTAAATTCTCTGGCATTTTACCAGTAAAATGAGGAAAAGCTCAGCAGACAAATGTAAAACGGACAATAGGATGGGAGGAGACTTCCGAGCAGCGGCACTGTTCTCAGGAGAAATTAATCATGGGAGATAGACAGGTGGGTTAGGAGGGGTCTGACTTGCTAAAGACACTCCTGAGGCTGCAGAGAGACCTGCGGTGGCGGCGGCAGGACAGGTGGGAGTGGAGGAGCAGAGAATTAGATTAGAGCCACAGCAGAATGATTTATTCTCCGTCTTTTTACTCTACTCTCCATTTGGGGAATATTTTTATCATTGAAGCAGAAAATGAAAGTGGACACTGTTTGAGATATTTGCTCTTAGTTGTGTGTGGATCTTGTTATTTGGAGGGGTGTGTGTGTGTGTGCATGTGTCTGTATCTGATCAGCAAGTGGCGCTTCCATGCTCTTACTATTAGTGTAGAAAGGAAGTTTTGGTCACACACAGTTGATATAGTTTCCTGTTTTTGTTTTGTGATATTTAGAAGGTAATGTGCTGCCCTTTAAACCTGACCTTTTTTTTTTACATCTTTAAATTCACCAGTGCCTTTTCCTCCATTACTGGTTTCCATGAAGTACTGGTGCATGATGAGCTCATTGCTCTGGTTTCCATGCTGTCTCATCAGTGTTGTACCAGTTTATTCAGGTTATATTTGGATGATACTCGCCTGCTGTTGTCCACAGGTCTCTTGTACTAAAACTATAGGTATTGTATTGACCGGTTGTGTTTTTTCTCACATTTGGTGTCTTTTCCTACTGTTTTCGAAAGATATTTGATTCTTTTTATTATTTTTATCTTGCTATGCTGAATATACTAATTGACTGATTCAGTTAATAGATCAGAGATTTGCAGCATTGTTAAACTCTGACCTGCTGATTTTGATTCAATCTGGTTATGATGTTTCTTTAAGAAATATAAATAAGTATTTTTCTTGCTTGTGGATAAATTAAAAATCTCCAATAAACTCTTGAAAACACTACTGTCTTTTAGTGAATTGCAGCAAGTCGTCCAGGTCCAGAGGCATTAATGCGGATGCAGACCATCACACTACGTCCACCATGTTTGATATGTTTTCTTTGTTTTGTCCCACATGTATCTGGACACACCTTACAGAAAATTTCACTTTTGTTGCATTAGTCAACCAAGAACTCTGACCTTAAATGATAATCTGGAGTGTTGAGATTCTGTTCTGGGTTCTATTGTCACTTCTTGGATGAAATAATTTTGGAGTAATTTTAGTGAGAGCGCTTATTATTAGCAGTGTTTCTATCAACGATTAGTAATGTGCATTTTCCTTACGTTAGTGTTAGCATTAGCTGATGGAGGTGTCACTGCGCTCTGTCCCTCTACCAGCCAGCAGGATCCATGGAGAGGGAAGAGAGGATTTGATTTGCATCAGAGTGGATCTGTGGACGCTCTTTCTGTCTCTTTTCCATCTTGAGCTCTCTCTGAGCTTTGATTTATGGTCCATGTTACCTCTAACATGACAATAGATTAAAGACGACCTGAGGAGTCGCTTCCAAACCAAAATATGCTGATCTGTTCAAACTGTCAGCGCAGATTTAGATTTGTTTGTTGACACTGAACACAATTAAGCTCCGTTCCTCCCAAAGCATGGAAGCTAATTCACGGTGGAGCAAAAGAGAGAGCTGGAAGAATAGGAGTGTTATTGAATTACAGGTGATGGCTGCTAATTGGGCCCTCCAGAGATGGCGGATGTCCTCAGTGTGAGCGTGTATGTCGGGCTCTGGGGATGCAGACTTGATGAAGCTGTTAGGGGAAAGTGTGTGTTCCCTGAGTGCTGCGCTTTAGAGGCCGACCCGTCCCCAAGGAGGAGCGCTAATGGATGCCACCCAGCCTATGGATGGAGGCGGAGGGAATGGCGGCGGCAGCGTTGCCCGGGGTGACGACGCTGGAGTCGAAGCTTGAAGGCTTGAAGCAACACATTGCAATCAAAGCTGTGAACCGTTTTACCATGTCACTGTGGTTCACAGCACTGCTGTAGTATCATGATACACACACTGTTTACTCACACACACTCTTATTGACGAAGCAGGTGCATAAAAATAAGTCAGAATGAGGCCTAATATTAGCGTTTCTTTGGTTAAGAGTGGGATTTAAAAGCGTGTTTGCTAGAGATTAACATGGATAGTTAAAATATATTAATTTGTTCTGAAATAGAAAGCGTATACTGGTTTGAATTGGTATTTGTTACTTTTTTTTTTAGGTAAAACAAGAATTAAATGGAAATCTTTCTTACATAAAATTCTTTTAAAATGCTTCTTCGTCTCTTGGGATTTCTAAATCTTCTGCACAGATCAGATTATTTTACGACTGGCTGGACACACCTGATCTGGTTTTACTCCAAGCTTCTGCTAGGCTGAGAAATTCAGAAAATATTGGAAATATCCAGGCATTTTTAGCCTCAAAGACAAGGAATAAGAAAAAAACTGACATCTTTGTAAACCGCAGAAAATATAAGTAATTGAACATGTAAAAATGATTCTTCGTATGATTTAAATCAGAAATTGGTCACTTTCTGTGACTATAGCTGTATACGGTTTATTGCAAACTCCAGTCCTCAAGGACCGCTGTCCTGCAGTTTTTAGATGTGCCACCGGTACAAAACACTGGAATCAAATGGCTTAATTAGCTCCTTCTTGTGTAGATCAGTTCTCCAGAGTTTTGCTAATGACCTAATTATTTTATTCAGGTGTGGTGCAGCAGAGTTGCATCTTAACAGTTGCAGGGCAGTGGCCCTCCAGGACTGGAGTTTGACACTTGTGGTTTATTGTATCATTTCCTGTATCTTTTTCTAAATCAATAATTTTAATCAACATTTTTTAGGGACATCCAGAGAATTTGTGATTTTGCTGAAGCAAAAATATTTTTGCTTCTTCTGTTTGGCGTCAGTCAGTAGAGTGGTTTTTCTCTTGGGAGATGCGTAGTCTGATCACCAAAGGGTTAATAATAAATAATCACATTGCATATATACGTTTTGTCTGTTCAGCACTTTTTTCTCTGTCAAAAAACCCTGACATGGCAAAATAAATAAATTAAAAAATATGCTTCAATAACATTTATTTTAGAAGATTAGTTGGCAATTTTTAATTTATATTATTGTATATTTTTCATATTTTTATTGATGTATTTTTTCTATTGTGAATAAACGTTCAGAAATTAAAGGTTTAATTTGTCAGCTGTGACATTGTACTGCTTTAATGAACGAAGAAATCATTTTAAGGCTTCAACAGGGATGTAGAATAATGCACAATGCATGAGATTGAATGCATGACAAACAGTATAAAGTGTTTTATAAACTCTAGAAAGGATAAAAATAAAAGCAGCAAGATATGCATCATGTACGCAGCACCACCACAGGGCTTAAAACTGAAATAAATAATTCTGTTACTTCTCACAGAACTGATCATTTTCTGTCCCCTATAGGAAAGTAAATAATAAAACAAAATCCCTGGTATAGTTTATCAGAGGAGACCCAGCCCAGTGAATTTTATTATTTCATCAGATTTTCAGCAGAGCTCCCTGTCTTATCACCCAGTTTGCTCGCCTTGTTACTGCTGAGCTCTCAGTGTTCAGGTTAAAGTCTCCAGCGCTGCCATTCAGCCTGCCGCAGTGATCTGTCACTTGTGTTGATCAAAGCAGTTGAAGCATCAATGTTGCTGCTGCAGCAGCACGACTGCTGAGGTGTCAGCTGTACGTCTGCATGCGATCTGGGGCAACAATGCTCACTCGCTCAGCTTTTCCAGCTTGTGTCGACGGAGGCCAGAGCTTTATTAGAGTTTCTGTGTGTGCGGTCTGAAGGAGATGCAAACATAACTATGCCAGTCTAGTTTCAGTAATATTAGTTCAGATTGGGGATTGATTTTTCAGTTTAATTTCCCATCTTAATTAAGGATGAAACCTAATCGAACGCCTGACTGAGCTGCAGTTTTTCTTTCTGTTATCGGAACAGGAGAACTGGCACAGGTGCAAACTCAGAGGCTCCAGCTTTGACTTTTTTGACTGCTTATCATCAGCTCTGTTTGTTCTGCTCTTTAGTCTCCTGCAGCAGGTCCCTCCATGCGAACTCAGCGATGCTTGGTGTGTGTCTCACCAACCTGAGAGGAGACGGCGTGTGCAGAGGCTCATTAGTCACCAGTCGCTCTGCTTCTAAAAGATTTCTAAAAGAGTAGTTTAAAAGTACTATCCAGTGCTGAATTTGTCTTCACTAGCTATTCTACAGTGACAGTAAAAACACAGCTGGGTCAAAAACTTTAGAAAAAAAAGTTTGAACCAAAGGAAAAATAACTGTTAATTCTGCTTTGCGTGTTTTTGAGCTGATGACATCACTAGAGGCAATCAGCTGGTATTAGTAATCATTATGGTGGCTTATCACTTTCCTGACTGATTTTTTGATAAATTTAAACATAGACTGTAATTACTGCAATCACTGTTGAGTATGAAGAATTAAAATAAAAAATAGAAAAATACAGAAGGGAAAGTATAAAGAATGTGTGCCCTATGTACCCAACAAATGTGTTCATGGAAGCTTTTCTTGGGAGGGAATATTTTATGTAGAATTCTAACAAAATAACAAAACAAATAGAGACATTTAATTTCCTCTTGGTATCAGTGAAGTATTTTTGAATTTGAATTTGAATATTTATTCATTGCACACAGAGATATATATTCCAACCATTTATTACTTTTAATATTGATCTTGGTTTATAGCTAATGAAAAGCCAAGCTACAGTTTCTCAGAAATTGTAAATTTTACAGAAGAGCTTTTATTAAAGTTTAACATAATTCTTCATTTTGAGGTATTATCTCTGTCATTTTCATTCTGACAAATTTTTATGGATTGACTTTAAGAAGAATTAGTCAGGCAAGTTAGCTGGCCGTCCACAAACTGATATGTTTTCACCTGCAACTATTTATAGTTTTCCCTTCCACTTAACTTTACATCGATACACTTGATTACAGCACTCTTGGCAAATGCCAAGATGTGTAAATAACAGAAAATTTCAGCTTTTTGCTTTGATATATGTGTCACTTTTCCAGAATATTTAAGAAAAAAATCTCTCCTTTAATAATGGTAGTCATAATGACTCATCATTTTCCATTTTATAATAAATAAGTCAGTGTAAATGATGCAGTAAGTACTCATGTTTGTATATTGCTGTTAACAAATTAATGTATAAAAACTCAAGTGAACCCTTAAGTCATATACCGCCACACCACTGCAGTGTTTTGTATATGAAAAAACCCCAAAATAAAAACAGTGTAAACCAAGGTGAAAGAGGCAACCTGAGGGTTTGCTCTCTGTAATTTGGTGTTTGCGTGTCTGTGTTGAAGAGCCTTCCCGGCGTAGCAGGTGTGCCTGAGCTTCAACGCCATTACAAGTCTCATAAATACCACCTGACACCATTACAGCAGGCAGGCCTCGATATAAAACCCTCTTCCCGTGGCGCGCAGCCCTTCAGCACAATTATATTATGGCACACTTAAGAAGAGGAGCCCTGCAGCCCTCTGTTGAGGCTCTTAACAGACCCGACCGGCCGCAGCTCAAAGATGGCTCTTCAGGCTTCATATTTAAGCTGTTTTTATTGCTGAGGTTAATTACTACGTTTCAGACTTGCTTCCTTAAAAACAACACCACCAATTAATTTTCTTAACCTGATATACACTGGCTGCTTTTTAGGTATTTTTAAAACTAAATTAGTCCAAAACATACATTGGCACTGAAGTTTTAAGTTTAATTTGATCATACTTCATGGAAAAAACACAGATCAGATTAAAACTTTATGGTTTTCATTTCGTTTTCCAGCAGATCTGGCACATCATTTGCCAGAGGTTGATACAAACCTCAATATTTATTCTCACGCAGATTACATTTTTGTGGAGTGGTGATCTAAACCTCCTTGACATTTTGCTAAACGGCGCTGGGAAAGGTGCGGCGCGTTCCTCCATTTTCCTTCCCCTCCTCCCTGCATTGTGCGGCGGTGTAAGCAGCACGTCAGGGGAACACGCTTTGTGCCGTTACAAGTTCAGGACTCTGCCTTTTGTCTTTCACTGCCTTCCATGAGGAGATCAGCTTAAGCTCTTTATTGTTTTGATGTTTTCCCAAAACACACCTTTGAAGCTAAAGTAGGTTAGCATCTCATTATGCTTTTGAAACAGGATGGCGATTTTAAATTCGGTTCAGGTAGGATTTCTGCTGCTCGCTCTGTTCTTCGCCCAAGCTTAGGAAGCCGCACAGAGTTGCCAGAACAAGCACTTTGATGCCTTAAACATGACTATTTGATTTGTTTGCATGTAAGTTAATAAACTAAAGATTAGACAGACATTTCCATTGAAATATTCCCAGATGGAGCTCCAGGACAGCCACAACGGCATCCTGAAGCCCTGCCAGCCGTCGCAGTGCCAGATAGTCGGCTGAACTTTGAGTCCAGTCTCCTGAAACCAAATGGAGATGAAGCCCAGATCTATTTTCGTACCATCCATCAACATTGACTGCTCCATGGTAGCTCAGCTTGACGCTCCTGTTGATGACAGCCATTCAAAGCGGGACACATAGCTGTCCCACGTCCAGACGGCAGCGGATGGTCTTCATTTACTGTGGATTGCATTGCCAGCCGAGGCTCTGCGCCAGAGCGCTGCCTGCAGAGCTCCCAACGCTTGGTGCCAACTCCTGACATACAGTAGATGGAAGGTATTGTGCAGGCAGAGCCAAAAACACCGCAGTCTGATTAAGTAATATTGTGTAAACTGGTGGGGTGGTGTGAAGCAGTCTGCTGGATAAAGAAGATTGAGATTTTAGTATTCATCAGTGTTGTATTTATGCAATTAAGCTTCACACCAGCTGTTCAAAGCCCCTCAAAAAGGCTTAATCTGTAGAAACCGAGAAGAACTGATGCAAATATCGTTGTCTGTTTTTTACAACATGATTTTACTTTAGCAATCATGTTCTTGGATTGCAAAAAAGGCATTTTATACCTATCAAAAGTAGTGTCATGATATTTGATTTACCAAAATATTACAGCACTACCCAGATACATTTGCTGACCTTAATATTATTCTTGTATCATCATTTCTACACTTTTCAGTTTTTCAGTGTGCAAGTAAAACTTATGAAGATGAACATATTTGAGAAATGTAAACAATAGTTTGAGTTTTTGTAAATCCTTTGTTATTTGTTAAAACTGGTCAGCAATTCACTCTGCACTACCAGACCCACAGGTCTGCACTAGGGATGCAAGTCATTGATTTTTGATCTACAATCTAAAGTTGATTGATCCAACTAATAATTGGATCAATCAACTAATTGATAAGTGGACATTTTTCTTTTGTATCAAGATGGTCGCAAGTCTTCCCATAACACCAAGGGCAATTTTTTAATGGTGAATTTAGAAAAAGAAGCACATCATTATATTTTGACATTTTTTTGTCAGCTGTATTAAATACTGACTGAAGAAACAGAAAATTATTACCAAAAAGTGCTGGTAATAATTTTGGTGCTGTGCATTACCAAAATTAGAAATATTCATAAAATAACAAAACAGGAGCGATAGCAAGGTGAAACTTAAGGAGCTTGGTGAGTGTTTCAAAATAGAAGCACATAAAGTGTGTCTTGCATCCCAAACTGAAATCCTTTTGTACCATTTCACTTCCTTTTCTGGGATGCCTCCACCATTATTATTTCTGTACCAACTGGCCACCCTTAAGGATGACCATCAGCGCCCCCTGCTGGATGGCAGCAAAAATACAACACTTAGCACTTTTACAGAGAATTTTTTTTTTCTGTCTAATTTGACTGATCATTGTTTGACCACTTGAGAGAAACTGAGCATACTGAGCAACTTTAAACCCAAAGTTGACAACAATGACATAACGTTGTGGAAACGGTAACTTGCTCTGCCCCATTGCAGCAGCAAATTGCACATTTTACACCTTTCATCCTAATACCCATGCAATAGCAGCACATCTTACACAACACACAGACTTCATAGGTTTATCAGGAATGGTTCTGCTTTATTTATTCATCTGTAGACCCTTTAAGATGTAATTTTAGTTCAACCTAAACATTTATGCTTGCGATAGAAAGCATAAATAACATACTAGTCGATCCTCCAGAGGAGCTGCCTCTAAAACGAAAGCATCATCAAGCTAAGTAAATTATTGATACCCATCATGACATGAAACATGAAATTCCTGAAGCAATTTCTCTGCCTCACTTATTTCTTATGTTGTTCAAAAGAACAAAAATGAGCAACTATTTGGTTGCTCATTTTCTTCTCTAAATACCTTTAATTCATGTTTGATAAAAGTGGGAGGAAGAAGAAGCATTCAGCAGCCTAGCTTCTCTGTGTGATGTTTTCCAAGACTCAAAAGTGAACAGCTCCACATGCTACATGTTTCATCCAAATATTTTAACCCCTGTTAACCTGTTTATGTCCATCCAAAGGTGAACAAAGAGTTGTGACAGGACAGCAGCTGCCAGAGTGTGCATTTACCCTCTACAGCTCAGGTTTCTCTGAGGTCTTCCTGCTTTTTCTGTAAAGCTGAGCACTTAGTTCTGTGTAGCTGAGCTGCAAACAGAAACTGCTCAGGGCAACACACAGGTCCCCTACAGAGCAGCTTTGTGTTGGAGAGGCGCCTCTCTCATGCAAAAGACACAGTTAAACTCACAGATGCCGTGTTTTGTACATCACAATGCCCAGCTCTTGCTGATCTTAGCAGCTCTTAGTAACCAGAACAGGTCCACAGTTCTCAGACCGTTTTCCCAAGGAGTTTTCTGCCGGTGAGGCTGCATGTGTGATTTGAATACTGAGCAGGGGAGAAAAAGAGGAAAAATGTAGCGAGCCAGTGGGGTGTAAGGGAACAGGACCACAGCAGCGATGCAGTACCTGCCGGGGCATAAATCAACCTTAGTAATATTATTATTGATAAGACGGAAGTGGTGTTTTATATTCTGTAAACTCTCAGAGGAAGTGTGAGAGGAGACTGGTGATTAATTCTGCAAGCGCTTCTTAAAAACACACTCGGTTTAAAAGAATACATGGGGAGGGGAATCAGTGGTTAGATGTTTTAGAAGTAGGAAAACAATCCTACATGCTGGCAAATTTGGAGAGGATTTACACCTAATGCATTCATATTACTCAGTCTCCATGGGAACTGATTAGGAACTAAATAATTTGTTAATCAGCTACAGTTAGATTATACCATTACTTATAAGATAACATTTTTATTTTTTTTCCCCATTGAAATTGTAAATTGGAGCTATTAGATGTTACATTTGTATTTGTGAAATAAGAAATATACATCATTAAGCTGACCTGACCTGTAGTCTCTGAATATTTCTGAGACATGCTGGAGACATTGGCAGCATGAAAAAAGTACAGAAGCAAAAAGACACGTTTTTCATTTATAATTATTCTAAACAAATTATTTTGATTCAAGACAATTTTCTTCCATAAATAAACTTAAACTAAAGACACAATGATGTACAACTTATTTACGTCTATTTTAAATCAACTTCAGCTTGACAGCAACAAATAAAGCATTCGTTATTATTTATATTTATAGTCAAAATGTTTGATGAATTTTGACATTCATAAAACTGCCTGTTATGAATGTCAAGCATGATGTGATTAAACTGGAAAGAAACACAAATAAACCTAATTTTAGTTATGAGTACAGCTCGAAAGGAGAAAGAATATGTTTTTATTAAATGCATTATTTTATGTTGTAATAACACCGAGGAACTTCCCTTATTCACTATATGCAATAGTTCTAATTTTGCTTAGTTTATGTTTTAATTATATAGATTAAAGTTGCTGTGCAGTTTAAGTAGCTTCATTTAGGCAGAAACAGATTCAGGTACATCAAATGTAGAGGCCAGATTCTACTTTACAAGTTTACTCAGCGGTTATTCTGAGGAAAATGTTGCCGACAGGCATCGAGCTTCGCTCAAACAGAGCATTAACCCTAAAATAACTCAGGGCGATTTTGTCTTTTCTGTCAGTTCTTCATCAGTAGCCTCCAGGGTGTTGTCTAGTCAGAATCTCAGACACTGAGCTTCTCCAGAGTTAAAGTGCCAAACCCTGCAGAGGTTGCACACCCCTTTTTACCCAACTGTATTACTCTGATTCTTAGGTTAACACACTTTGTTGTTAAGGAAAGACGGTTTTCTCAAGATAAAGTAATTAAATAAGATATATTTACAAAAATTATGCAAATTGCTGATTATGATGAGTCACAGCACCAGGTCAACCCACAAAGGGCTCCATACTGTTTACTTATATTCTCAAAAGCTGTAATATAAAACCAGGCCTTTTTGTCATTAACAAGTTGAGAACAGATGAACTAATCAGCAGATGAAGTAGTTGTCAGAAGATCAGAGGCTCCTTCACTGTCCACTTTCAAAGTTCGTCTTTAAACGTATCTGTTTTTTCCATGGCTTTCGACCTCAGCAGAACTTAGTTTTAGCTTTCATATTGTACTGTTAGTACTCGTCTTTTGTGTGTATATAAAGCTCTGGTTCTTTTAAAGTATTTTTCCTAAATAAAGATAAAAACTCCCATTTATGAAACTACCAGTAAAATAAAGCTATCTAGCCGTGTGGGTTTAGATCAGTGGTCTACAATCCTCGAAGGGTCAGAGTCCTGCAACTTTTAGATGTCCCTTCTCCTACACACTTGAATAAAAAGGCTAAACTGCTTAACTAGCATATAGTCAAGTTCTACAGAGCTCTGCTGATTAGCTAATATTTTAGCCAGGTGTGCCGAAGCAGAGAGACACACTCTTGAAGATTGGAGTTTGAGATCAGACAAGGTCTCAGACAAATAACAGCTGGCCAGTCATTTGGATGTTTTTAAAATGTCAGAAGTGTTTTGTTTAATTTTATTTTCTCAAAATGAAGATTGGGTGGATTTGTGTTAGAGGATTCCAGTTGTTTATGTCCAAACTTACTGATCATGGACGATATGTTACTCACAGCCTTGGTTCAGACTTTTGGATTCCCTCAGATGTTTTTGACCAAGAACTGATTGGTGAGAGCTGTTTTTATTGCACAAAAATAATCTACCTTTTAAAAGCCATGTGGTCATAATGTTAGTGCTAATTAGTCCATAACAGAGTGAGAAATTTCCCTTTAAATATTTACTTCTTTGCTGTGTTTTCATTTGCAGCAATGAAACAAAGAAAAGAATTAACTGTTAACAGGCAGTCATTAAATCATGACTCATCCGTCTGCTTTTTTCAGAATGAATGCACTGTGCATGAGATTAAAAAAACTAAAATGATATGACAGATACTTATTCTAAATCAACAGTGATTATAAAAAATCAAGACCCTTTCCAATTAGGCTGCACAAACAAAATAAAAAACTGAGTGGCTTCGTTTTTTTTAGAGATCTGTCATCTGCCACGTGTTTGTTTTGTCTATCATAAGATGCGCCCTGATGAAGAAAGTGTTGTGTAGGCACATTTCACACAGATCGGGAGGAGCTGAATAAAATGCTGTTTAAAGGACCTCCTCCAGATGTGCACCACATTTTCCTAAAGACTTTTATGGTTACATATCAAGCTAGCATTTCCAAACCTGACTGATTTATGGGGAGTTTCAGAAGCATAATAATTCTGTGTTCTGATTCAATAAAAACTGAAAGCAGTTAAATTCAGTCAGAAACCTGCACTGACTTATGGCTGTAATAGAGCCTATCTGATGCTTTCTAACAGGCTGCTGGCTTCAGAGGCATTGATCAAAGTGTTTGTAAAAGGAAAACGTTAATTGTGTACCACTAAAATAATTACCCTTTCAGAAGAAAAGGGCCTGGTATAACCAGCTTGTTGTTCCACGCTTTACTTCGTCCAGAAAGTCTGCACCCTTGGCTATTGAGAAACGATTTCTTGCTGGAGGTGTAGACTTTGTTGAAGTTTTAAGCGTTACGCAATCACTAACGTTTGCCCACAACGCATGCAGTACGTTATGGGCAAATATCGGGTTGACGCCAGTTCAATCCAATATTTGGAAGTGTGACTGTCATGGACTCAGCTCCTCCGCTGACATTGCTAAAACTTCAAGCAGACTAAAATTGTAAGACAACTCAGCAAATCAGTGTCATCGTTCACAACGTCTTCTGTTCGCTGATTGGCCTCGTTGAAATTCTACCAGAAAATTCACTTCATTACAGAGGAAGGCAATGGCCAGGGTAGTGGGCAGAAAGTTCCTGTGAAATCTCTAAGAAAATTTGTTCGCTGTGGATTGCCCTGTCCAGTAGAAGCTGTATGCACTATTCCATAAGTAGTGCCTTCATTCATACAGTGACATAAATCCACGGGCCAATCAACGAAAGCAGTCTTCTGCCAATCAAACCTCTTGCGCGCAATACCCGGTGTGGCCTGGCTTGTACAAGCCCTAAAGTCGGTTCAAAGAGTTGGGTGGAAATGTGCAGGATTTGCAAATAAAGATGAATCTTTCCGAGGTGGAGTGAAGGAGAACCAGTTAAAGCTCCGGAGATGATCATTGGCTGAGTTTTGGGCATTATTGGCTTTTCCTTGATCCGGTTGAATGTTTGGTTAGGATTCTTTAGTCCCTGCCGTGGGATAGCAATTCAGAAGGCTGTGATGTGATTATAAATCGGTCACTGACCCCACCCATACACAATCAAGCATGTTCTGGGATTAAATATCTCAGACAAAAACAATCTGTACCACCTGCTCTGAAGAGAAAGGTTGTTGACCTCTGCAAATTCCAGACCAACAGAAGAAGCTTCAGTTCATAAATTCAGTTCAGTTTATTTAAAGAGCACTAATTCCCAATAGTAGCTTTAAATCTCTCTGATACAACATGATTCAGATGCTTTTCTTTTGTTGTTGTGGAGAAAAACATTTGGTTCTTGTTGAGTGCAGAAATGAAAGTTTCATGGCGTGTTCAGCAATATCTTTCTGGCAGAAAGCTCAGCTGTTCAGACATGAATCTAAATCCTTATCTAATAGTGAAGCGTAGTAGGCTCAGGTTCCTCTCTATGTCTGCTGCAGGATAAAGTGATTTGAAATTTATTCAGGCAAATTAGCAAGCAGCTACGTCATGTGGCTAGCAGGTAACATGTATAGAGTTTTCCCGTCCCCCTCAGGACACTGACCTAACTTGTATCCTGGTCGTCCTGCCTCTTCTTCCTCTTAGGAGTTGGCTTCTCGTAGTGTTTTCGTTCCCAGTTGGTGAGCGGGAATGGCCAGGCAGCGACTTTTCTAAACTTTGAAAAGTTGACTGTTGCAGCACTTCTTGCCTCCTGGTTTTACACTGGAACATCTCACCATGCTGCGTAGCGGAAGAAACTATTGGTGTCTGTAATACATCCTTGACATCTTTTGTACTTTCTACAGACCTTAAGTTTGTTTTTAATATTCTTCAGACTCAGATTTTCCTTTGTCATTTTTTTTAATTTTTTATAAAAGGTTGAGTATTGTGAAGTAAAGGCCATGTTGCTCTGTATGCTGGTGTTTTGAAAAACATGTGCGTAAGCATGAGAAAATGAAGGTATTTCTGTGAGACATCAAGTCCTGTCACGTTGTTGAAGGTTTATTAGGCTCCTGTCCTGAATAGAACACATATAGTTGAATAAAAGGTGTAAAGCGTTATAACTGAATCACTTCAGTATTTTTTTTTGTGCTCTCAAGTAGACGTAATTATTGGACCTAATTAGTCAAATTGTAAGTCATGTCGCCATTTTAACTTTCAGTCTCAAGCTTCAAGCATGCCGAGTAGAGTGAAGTGCATCGATAGTGAGGTTGTGATGTTATCATTGGATCCTTACATGAATATTTGTAAAGCAGATGTGGAGGACATGGCTTGTTTAAGCTGGAGAGCTTGTGTAGCAGAATTTTTCAAAAATTTATTTATGCTACCATGTGAAATGCACTGGAAGGCTACGCTGGGGCTTTGTTCTGCTGTAACATCATGCTTTCCTGCTCTCTTTAATTGAAAGACAGGAACACAACAATGTGAAGGACACAAATGGATTACAGACATATTATAATCAACAGGTCGAAAAAAGAAAACAGACGGCATGCTGTGTTCAGCAGGAACAGGTTTGATTTAAAAAGCATAAGGTGTACTGTGATCGGAAGGTTGCTCGGGGCAACAAAGTGTAATAAGTTCAGCTATCTTTAACTAGATTGTCATGGTTAAATAGACAAAATTTGTCCTTTGTAAATGAGACGGGTAGGTTGTTAAATCCTAACTCGTATACTAAAAGCAATAATGTAGACACAGACTTTATTACAAGATGCATCCCGGTTAGATCTGTTCACAGCAGGTAATGGTTGGTGTAATCATATTGAAATCGAAGAGTCACGTTCAGGTGAGTCATGGAGAATACATAACCAGCATGTAGACATGCATTCACAGAATGAGATTTTAGTGTTTCCCTATAGAGATTTGGTCTGGGCAGGGGGTGCTGTGCGATGACAGAAAATTAAAGAAGCAGTTTTTTCATCACTTTCTTTTAATAACAATCATTCTTTAGAACATCTAATTGCTGCAATCAATGTAACAACCATTTATTCAAAAAGTTATTGAAGAAGCACTTGGGCATCTCTTGAGGATGTCGACATATCTGATATAAAATCCTTAAGGACAGAGAAAAAGTTATTTATTCTTCTATGTACTGTAAATATATATCTTCTATATCCATCTTTTTTTTTATCAGTCTCTCTTTATTTGATCTTTTATCAGTTAATTTCTACCTTTCACTCTTTATCTACTGTATCTTTAACTACTTAACCTGACCCTTACCAAGCTTTGTCTTATACAGCCAGGGGGAGTATTTTCCTTCCAACAGTCAAGCCAGGTCCAAACTATGTATTTGCTGATTAATCAAATTAATCATGACTGATTGCGATTAATTCATTATTGAAATAATTGTCAACTTATATAATGACTGATTAATCATTAACAGACTCTGAAATATGCATTTTGCTACAAAAAAACAACAGTCAGAGTGGTAATTAACCCAAAACTTTACAAAACAAAATCTACACATTTTGCATTTAAGATGAAAATCCTTCTTTGTCAGTAAATATGTTCAACCCAGGCCAGAACTCCTCAAGTTTCAGTTTTAGCTCCACCATAACTTTTCCTATACAGTTATTAATCCAAAAAATCATAAACGGAGTAATAGACAGTATTTTCCAGCTGCAGATGCGTTCTTGAGGAGTCTTCATTAAAACATTGCAATGTTGCTGCATTTTAGGCACATTTTTACATTTTTATTTTCTTATTTTATAAAGATTTCTTATTTTATAAAGATTTTATAAAGATGTAATTATTTGCTTATGTGTATATTTGAATGAATTCTTAATATTGTGTAAAAAAAAGGCTTAAGTGGTTAAATAAAAAATAAAAAATCTTTGTCGTTAGAATAATCAATTACTAAGATAATCTTCAGTTGCAGCCCTGGGCTGGATTTTTGCTGCATGTTAGGGTTACAAAAATTTTAGGTGAATTTTGAGTTAGGCGAAATGCTGGATTTAATGTCTCTTTTCCTGCTTTTCATGTGAAAATACAAAATTAAATTGTAAGAAAATGCAGAGACCATAGTTCAGTCTTTGTGGATACACCGCAGTTTGTTTGTCTTTGTTCTTCTCAATAACAGCTAGCCTTAGCTCCTCAGGTAAATTCAATCAGTTGTTCACAGGTCCCCTGGGCCCCTGTTTGGCCCCCAGCATGGAAAGCCAGGCTATTAGATTGATTTTGGTTCTTTTTCACCAGCTTCTCTTCTGGGCTCCATGATGTTTTAAAGAATCTCTAAATAATCAACAGGATGCAGCGGAGTTTAAGGCAGAAGAAGGCACTAATTAACTGCTGCAGGGCCTCATTTTATGACAGTGTGAGCCATTTACTAGCACAAAGTCTCTCTGTAACAGTGGAGGTCAGACTGTATATTAGATGTGTTCTTATGTAACCCCCCAGTCATTTATCCCTATGGGTCTGCTGGGGCGGCTACTAGGAAACCGGGTCATCTCCTCTTAATCACCTATTCCTGGCGGAGCAACCTTGACACACTCACACACATCTCTCTTAGAACAGTTTTTTAACCAGGTGCTCAGCTTTTATCAGAGACACTTGCCAATTAAAAAGATTTCACCAGATTCCAGCCTCTTGTTTCTGAGACTCAAACAGGAGAAAGTCAGGTCAGCAGCTTTTTCACTGAAATTGAGCTGTATCTTAAAGGGGCGGTGTTATGTGAGATTGACTATTTTAAGCTTTACATCATGTACATCATGTTATTTCCTCATCTAAAATATACCTGAAGTGTGGCTCTAATACTTTCAAGCATGTTTGAGAAATCCTTTAATCTCCATGGTAACCATTCAGCTGTGGGTGAACCTAGCTCCGCATGGATGGATGATGGATGGATTACAAACTTCCAAGCTTCCGCCTCACAGAGCAGACTGCTCTTATAGTTCCCCCTCTCAACTCCTTCAGACTAGCCTGCAGCAATTAGCAAACACCTGGTGGAACTGAGCATCTACTGAGATCATTATAGGAGGTACTTCTCAATGCAACAATGGTTTAAATGTTGTTAGACAACAATAGAGAAGCGCTATTGTGGTAACATCCTGAAGGTGGAGTTTCAGAAATAGTAGAAGTTTTTAAAGAGACGGAGACCCAATTTCAAGGCGTTAAATTACAAAGTAAAATTTCTTTCAAGTCATATTTAATATGTAGCATTTTTATAACAACTGAAGGTAAGATAGTTTCTTGATTGTGCAATAAAATGGCACTGTGTGCCTGGAAAACACATAATACTGCCCCTTTAAGTGACCTATTTGGTACAGGTGCAGAGTAAAACTCTTATAATTTGATGACATGTTTGTCATTTTCTTGATTTCTTGAGGGCTCAGTATTTGTAAAATAATGATTGAAAAGGTGATTTTTTTATATATATATATATTTTGCCTAAGTTTTGTAAAACAAGTCAGACTTTGGTTAGCTCATCTGATAAACTTTTCAACCACATTTAAATATAAATAGACATCTTTGCTTAACCGTGTTGTGACCTTTCAGTTTCAACCACATTTTCATGTTTTTTAGTTGTCATTTTTTTTCTATAATGGAAATAGAATTCAGAAGGGTTCATTCATCCTCTTGAACACATCTGGGATCTTTACTGTTGCCAGGTTCTTGAATCAAATGCACATTTTCATCTGGAACAATGTAAACAGATCATTTTAAATGCATCACGTTCTTGCATTAATCTAGACATTGGTCTTCCTTTGTTAGGATCTACACTCATATCATTGACATAATTGACATGCAGGAGGTAAAACCTAACGAGTTCAGCGTACAAACAGTGGCTGGTTGCAGTAAATCCACCATGATAGATTTACTGTTTGAAAGCGTTTAATCCAGGTGTCGAGCTTGTTTGGATGCACTCCTGGCAGAAAAAGATTAGTACGTTTGAGTGTGCGTGCCTACTGAAGCGGCAGATTAATGTGTGTCTTGTAAGATTAAATTAAATTTAGGCTGCTCTGTGCAGAAGGTGGGGAAACGCCCTGCCAGACTGTAAGAGTGAGGCCGAGTGGGAACTCAGGGGTGTGGAGGAGAAGAGAAAGCGCCTGTGCATGAGGTGGGCGGAAGTTCATGAGTGACTATGACGGTGCAGGTTTTGTGATCAACATCCTGCATTTCTCTCGCATACATACACATAAAAATAGACGGTATGTCTTTTAAAGTACCGGACCAACAGAAGGGAGTTTCCATTTCTCTGTTTGCTCTTGTGCCTGTTTGGTTTCCATACATGAATCAAAAATGAGTGCAAAAATTAATCCAGTAGACAGAAAGCTGTTATAGATTTCTATCTACTTCTCCGAAACTTGGACTTTGAAGTGATGATTAAAAACAAAATATTCTATATGCTGAGTAATCAAGGTAACAAAAGCTCTGAACGTATCCCTTAAAATTAGACCACAAAAGGTTAAAAGACAGTGAAATTAAAAATATTTTTTAGGTTGATAATAATACATTAGCACTTTATTATTATACTTGGGACACTTGCCTTTAGTTACCATATTAATTGGGAAGAAGCACATTAAATGCTAAGAGAATTGAAATCTAGTGTTGAGAAGATGTTAAGGTTGATTAATGGTGACTGATATTTTGAACCTGAAAATAGGTTCAATCCTTCATTATTTTTCTGGATCTAACAGAGTAGTTTTTGGATCTACAGGTTTTGGACCAAAGTATAACTTTTGGAATCTGTGTTTTATTTTTCAGGTTGTTATGTACTACAAGGTTTAAAAGATGTTTGCATAAAAGGAGCCGCAACTCATTTTCAACTTCACTGCACTAAAGATTATTAAAATGCCACAAACTGGCTAATACACAAATAAGAAGCCTCATTAGATGCCCAATACCAATTAATGGTTTTATTTGAAGTGTTAAGTGTAATTTCAGAGTTTAATTTAGAAGATTAACACATGCAAACTCATTGGTTCTAAATAAAATGTTGTGCAAATTCTGTTAGAATGATCATGTTAAAAACCAGAATGTTTTAGTTTTAACCACAGCTTTTCAACATATTGGTGTAACTTACTAGTAACCAAAGTTTGTATGAGATTTTTCCAAATTATGCATCAAAGTATAATCCCCTAACAATTATTTTTACTACACTCAAAAGAAAATGGAACAAAGAACATACGTATTTGTCACATATACAGACCAATTAGATGTTCAAGTATTATTTAACAACAGTAAAAATCTGACTGAATAATTTCCAGACTATTTTGTAGTGTGATACACTAGTTTTTATCTGAATTTATACAGTAGTTGACTTCACAGTGGTGCATGAATGCCCTTTAAAAGAACAGATGAAGACACAGCAGGGCTTAGTTCACAGGAGAGACAGGAAAAGGTAAGGTACTAAAGATTAAAGGTAAACAGGAAGTGACCACTCACCACGTCACCCTCCCCTCACTTCCCAGTGTTTCACTTCCTCTTTCTCGGTGGACGCCTGTTTACTGTAAGCTTGCTCAGGTTTGATTTCTTAACCGTGAACCACAGAAATACAAATGTATATTCTGGACAAGTGATGTGCCTGTAATGTAGGCTAACGCTTTGTTTAGACTGTGTTTTTTCTGCGCGCACGTGTGGGAGAAAACCCCAAACAGCATAATCTTAGCAGCTGACCCAGTTGTTGTCGGAGGGAATTAAATCCTGCTGAACGTACACACCTCACACACACACACACACACATACGCTGTCAGGCATGCAGCAGTAAGCCACTGTGGAAGGTGATTGTCTGAGATGAATCTCACTGACGGATCATTCTTTACAGACTCACAGGCTCACTGGGACTTTCTGCAATCTTTAATCTCTGCATTGTTGTGAGTCCCTCTGCAGAGTCAGAGAAGTTTGGATTCAGAGGAAGGAATTTTGAGCTAAAAATCTTGGACTTCATGCATTTAAATCCAGCATTAGGGATTTATAGAGAAATATCAATGATAATAATGTAAAGATTCCTTTCTGTTTGTATTCAGTAGGGAGGGACCATTCTGAAAATTTGAATCAATATCAGTACCCGATATTGATACTGATGTTATGGCAGATAACTGATATTTAGTCAAATTTATATATTTCTCTAAACTTTCTACACTGTAGAGGAAAACGTCACAGTCCTGAGCCTCATCACTATCACTGTCACATGACCAAACCCCTTCCGTCCGTCTTCCTGAAACATAAACGGCAAGAAGAAGGAAGTGAACATTGTCTGTTAATATCTACCTGCTTTTAGTTATTGGGCCGATACTGATATGTTTAAATATACGTCTAACATCAGCCGATACCGATGTTGATGCTGATATATCATGCATCCTTACTGTTCAGAACTGGAAAGGATAAACAGAGTTTTATTTTGCTATAAAATTCCTGCCTGCTATATTGAGCATCAGTAACTTCAGGACCAGAGAAATACCGATGCTGCATCCGGTGTGATTTTTTGAAAATGCTCATGAACATTATTAACTCACTAAGTGGCTAAAAACAGGAACTTGGTCTTGTATTAATGTTGTGTTTTATACCTATCTATGCAATTTTGAGTCAGTTCCTTAAATATAAACAGCTTTTTTTTTTTACTTCTAATAATACTGCAAACCTTCTGTATGCATTCAATCTCAGGGCATAGTGGAGCATGCATACAATATGTGAAGAGTAGATCACTTCCTTTGATTAATTTGTTTCTTTTTGTGACTCATCAGCACTGACTCTAGTTCCTTTGCTACTCGTCCACAAATTGTATTTGTTTATCAAAGCATTTTTTATTTTTCTTGCATTGTGCTAGCAAAAGCATCTTTTGTACCTGATTCATGAAGATTTACAGATTTTATTGGTTCATATGGTGAGAGTTCATTCTTGGTTTAAAATATATAAAAAGCGATTTTCACCATCAGTACCTCTTTTGAAAAAAACTTGGCTGACGTACAGGATAGAAGACTAAAGTTGCTGGAATAAAAGAGTTTGGTGATTTTCCATACACTAATGGAAAAAAACTAAGTACACAGTTTGACTCAGTTGCTTGGATTGTGAAGGAAAAGTTGTTTTCTGTTGGTCTTTTTGAGTCTCTCACCTCGTTGTGAAGGAATTTTGGCTCCTGGTTCTTTCCAACTTGCTTCAGTTTACAGGCCTTTGTTTTAGCACAATGCAACATTTGAATCAGGCTGAGGACAGGACTTTTATTGTGCCCTTGCAACATCTTGCTTATTTTCTTTTTCAGACAGTCTGTTGTAGATTTGCTGCTGTGTTTGGGATCAATGTTTTGTTGGTGACCCAGTTGTTAGCCAAGCTTCAGCTGTTTAACTGAAACTTCATGTTTAACTCTAGAATGCTTTGGATTTTGGTCCAAAGGTCCAAAACAAACCCAGATCATCAATCTTCTACCCCTTTGCTTGACAGTGGCTTAGAGGTATTTGGGTAAATATACTGTGTTGAATTTTCCACCCAAAATGGTTCTCTACATTGTGCCCAGACATTCAGTCTTTTTGTAGGTGTCCTGTGATGAATTTGTAGCTTTTATAAAGGTTGTTCTCACCCACTGATGTCTTAGTCCATTAACTACATTTGATTAGCACCACCATTAATCCAATGAAGGAATGGAATATTTTACTTAACGGACTAATTTCGCTAAAATCTGTTTATTTGTTGAAATGAAGATTTAAACCACCTCTTAAGCTCCAAACAGACATAGGCAGGACTATTTTGGGGCAGAAATCTTTCCTCAGACTTGTTTTTGTCCACACCTCATCACGAACTCGTGCTAATGTGACTCACTGATTTAGACTGAATTAGAAAGATGGTGAAGGCATACAGAGGTGCACAGAAGTTTGTGATTTTTCCATGCAGCTGTAGCAGGACCGAGATCAGAGCTGAGAGGGTTATGTAACACCTCGATGTACTGCCACCTCCTGTAGAGCATGACTCACTGAAAAGAGAAATTTAGAAGGTACCAGTGTTCACAGCATTTAGCTGACGTGTATTAACTCTCTTACAAAAATCAGCATTCATACTCATTTTGTACATGTTTACAATATTACCTTTATTGCAAATGAGACTGTTGTTTTTTTATAGAACAAGATCTAAATTGAGTGTCTTAAACTTAGAATATAATTAATTACATGTGGCACTTTGCACTTATAGCAAATTTTAGGATTGAAAATAGCATCTTAGATTATTGTGAAAATAAGTAGCATCATACTGAGAGACCTGAGATACATTTTTATATACCAAGATAAACATTTTCGGTGGCTAACATTAGAAAATAACAGTAGTGAGAACACTTCCAACAATGCAATAGTAATGGAGCTAATTTCTCATTCAGCTATTTTCCTGAGTTGCTAATGTTTAGCCTGTTTAGCTTTCCCTAAGTTAATTTTTCCAGTTAAATCATGAATTTACTTGACTCTTTTATAAACTTGTAATTGAATCTGAATCTGAGAATCTGTTTTGGTTGTAAAATGTTAAGAATTCTTTGAGTAGTTATGTTTATATTCTTGCTCTTATTTTGAAATGGTGACATCAGTTCAGTTTCCTTTTTTCATGATCTCTTTCTTTTTTACCAATAACTTTATTTCAAACAAGACACAGGACCAAAATTAAACACTGACAGTAGAGAACAAGATGTAAACATATACAATATCTAAGGGCTTTATAGAACATGTAAATTATAACGTCAGAATTAAGTTAGTGCTTTAGCATTAGCTTCTGCTAAATACCATGTTGGTGTGAGCACTTCAGTGTTAGTGGAACTAATGTTTATGATTAGCACTGAATGTTAGTGGTTAGTGCTCTAACTTCTTAGTTAGTGGTGCTCACCTCTGGAATTTAAAATATGCATTAATGACTTTGTAACTTGTGTCTTGAACAGAGATATAATGAATAGCTTTGGCAGTGTGCCCTTTAGTTGCAATTTATTGGTGTAAATATACTTTATTTTCTAACACAGATAAATGTAGTTACATGATGTATCTTTGCTCCATTTTAATGTTGAAATCCTGTGTTTGTGTAGGTTGTTGGTCTTATTTAGAATAAGGAGGCTCGTCAGGTAGCCCACCGTCCCTGCGAGTTAGTGGGGGGCCTTGAAGGAGAAAGAAAAAGGTCTGATTGAGCACCTGGGCCAGGCAGGAAGCAGCTGGAGAGTTCTGATTAACCAGGGCTCACATCCACACCCTCTCAGACACAAAGCCTGAGACAGGTTTGTCTTCATTGATTTAGCAGAGTGCATAACTGAGATTCACACACTGCCTGCAGCAGAGACACATATGACCGTACAGCACACGTGGCAGATCCTCTGTTTATTTCAAAGCTTGGTGTCTGGATTGTGTTTTACACTGCTGGCTGCAAGCAGAGGGGCTTTCCTCTGTAGGGGTGTGTGTGTGTGTGTGTGTGTGTGTGTGTGTGTGTGTGTGTGTGTGTGTGCGTGTATGTGTGTTTGGAGCTCTGCACTATGGGCTCTTCCAGAGGTTGTCAGCTTTATAAGGTGGGCATGGAAACATAACAGCGTGTGCCAAAGAAATGTCTAGCCACACCTCTGTCTCTCCCTCTTTTTTTCTGTGTGTGAGGGTGTGTGGGGTTGTGGGTGTGTGTGTGTGGGTGACGTAGCCTCCATCTTACCTCATGATGCCCACTTTTAATGGCACATGAAGAATATGAGTCAATCTTACATAGTTAACAACTCCCAGCTTCACAGCTGAAGGCAATTTTCATCCTGTTTACTTTTTAAACGGAAGTTTTGTTTCTTATTAACATTGCCAAGTATCTTTGTCATCTTTGCTACTTTGTGTATTTTTTTAGATATAAAAGTAGCAGATAATAATTCAGCTACTTTTTATGTGTAAGAGTTACTCTAAAGCTGATAAGCTTAACAGCAGCAGAACGCCACAGGATTTAAAGAAATACACCACTGCAATCAACATTTTTCCATTATTCAGTTATTTAGTGTGTGCATGTCGGAGTTTACTAATGTCTCTTGGCAACCCTCCACCCCCTAACATGTCACTGGCACCATCATGCTGTGGGGATGTTTTACTGTAGCAGGGCAGAGAAGCTGACGCAGCTGCAGGGCAATCAGGGAGGAGAACGTGCTAACGGGTGCAAAAGACTTGACTGGAGCTAAAGTTCATTTTCTGGCAGGAGACTGTGCATAAACAAACATTAGTTAGATCAAACATATTAATTTGTTAGAGTGGTCCAGTGGTCCAAAAATTTGGTTTCTAGATGTCAAAAGCTACAAGATAGACATCCAGCTGTAACTGCTGCAAAAAGCCATTTCCTTTTGTCGTCTTAACTAAATACAGAATACAGTTTGCTGGTGTAATAAGACAAAAATAAAATGGGTGACTGCACCTTTAAGTGGGCTGACTCTGCAGCTGCTCACCATGTAAAGTCTGGTCACATCTATTAGCAGACAGGCAGCTCTAGTGATGTAGTCTCCTCTGTTTGACCGTCTCTCTCCCTCTCTCCGTTCTGTCTCAGACACACACACACACACGCACACAGTGGGATAATTGTCTGTTAGAGGTTTGGCAGAGGTCCCATGCTGCACAGCTGCACTGGGTCGACATACACACATACATACACACGCACACACACAACAAACCAAGAAAACTAGCTGTGGTCTCGTCACACACCCTGTTGTTTCACTCGTGTCTGTCATCAGAACCTTTTACAGAAATCATAAGTTGACAGGTTTCTATTTGTGCGTTCTGCAATGAATGTTTACTCAGCTGAAGGAGGCGATGATGACGTTTTTTGGTGTATTTTGAAGGTGAAGGTTTATTACATTTATTTGTTTTGTGTTATAGTTTAACCAAAATGTTCAGCATTAAATTTTTACAGCAGTTTATCTCTTTTATCGAGAATTATTTAACCAGGTTTTTATTGATTGTCATGAAATTGTGTCGCACGTGACCTACTGACATCAGTGATCATCTTACTTTCCCTGTAGCGCCACCGTGAGGTTAACTTGGAACAACCTGAGAGATAAAGTATACAGAGATCAAGTTTCCTTATATAGCTGTGCTGTGGGATTATCAGCAAAGGCTAAAAGTACCACTATCCTTAAAATACAAATAAAAATTATTGTGTGATAGTAAACATAATGTCGAAAAATATACTTTAAACAAATAATAAAATATATATATGAACATATTGATGTATTACGACCAAAAAAAGCTTCTTAATATTATTAGAAGCTTATGGGAGAAATTCATTTGACCCAAGTCTCACAGCTTAAAAGGCAATTCCGACAAATACCAAGGAAATGTCTATAAACTTCTGAAATTACAGAACGTAATACAAAATCAACCTAGAGAATCTTCTGTTTTGCCAAATAGAATTGATTTTATTGTCCTAACTGAACAACTAGAGGAGGAAAAATTTATTTATTTAATGTCAGACTGAAAATAATGGTTATGCATGTTTTATAGACTTTATATACCAAATATATTTTATTTGGTATACTGTGGAAACTGTATCAGTTCTGCCACATTAGCTAACATTCACTATCACCTTGTTGCTGTTCTTTGGGTTTCAGTCAATCAGCGCCAAGGCAAATGAATGATAGTTCTAATAATATGTCAAATAGCATTGTGGCTATGTATTATGACTTCCTAAGCTGCAATTTCTTTCAAATGTTTTAGACATGCTGTGTGAAAATAATCCATGAATAAGCGAACTTTCCGTGAATAGTTATGCCTTTTAGTTACATTCCAGAGAAAAATCCATCTACTGACCCGCGAATCAGCATGAATCCACTGTAAATGGATTCATCTATATATTATTTACTACTAGTGTTGAATCTATGTCACATGAAATGCATAGTATCATTCTAACAAATGTTACATCCAAATAGTACTTTATCACTGTAACATTATAATGATCATTGCAATTTGAATATATTCTGCAGCTCTATATTGAATCAGTAATTTCTTATTACACAAATAAATAAAGGTCAACATATTTTGTGAAAACATTAATTGAATATGTGTATTTCAGTCTTTATGTTTTCTACATGGCCTGTCATCTGAGTGGCTAACATGAACAACTGAACTGCTGACCAATCACTTTGTGTGCAGCAGTAAAAAATAATTTATGTTCCAACATATGACCATGAAATAATTAAATAAGACAAATACTTATACATCATATATTCCTTCAACATTTAATACCTAACTGCTTACTGAATGACTTTATTCTATTTCCTTTAAAGTGATGTTGAGCCTCAGAGAGCCACTCTTTAGCCAGCAGCCATGCTGTCCATGCAGTCTGATTGTAGTCTATTCTCAGCCCACCCACCTTTCCCTTCCCCCATGCTGACTGCTGAGGCACTGACCTTTGACCCACATCTCAGTCCATGTGGTCCAGTGTTGAGGCGTGTCAGACACATGATTTCCGCTCTGTGGTCACATGTCGTGATGAGAGCCTGGCTGTGTGATGGTCTGCAGCCCAGTGTTGCCGTTTTCCCCTCGCTTCCTTCTTCTGATCTGATTCCTAGACAAACGAAGGTAGTGTGTAACAGATTCAGAGGTGGTGGCAAACTATAGTTTCTAACTTTAACGAATTCTTGGGTTTACTTGTTTAGAAAGCCTATTTTTGCAAACGTTCTGTGTGCTTCCTTGATTAGGTCAAGTAAAGTTCAGAGAGAGGAAATTAGAAATTCTAGCCTGCAACTTACTGTTTTAATAAAAGGGAAATGCTACCCTTCTGGCAAGCGGCTGTTAGTGTTGATCCCTGCAATTACAGCTCAGTTTTGACTGAAGTGTCAAATAATCACATTGCATTGAATAAAAAAGTCTTGCGTAAGTGAAAAGTAAAATTCTGACAGATCACAGATGTCAACAACGCATGGAAAGAAGTAATAATGAAGGGATACATCATGAAAGAGTTGTAATCAGAGAGACGGATGACAGGAAGGGAGGAAGGCTTTTGTCTAGACTTCTCTCCCGCGACTCCAGATGGGGAGTTAACAGTTGACTTGATACATTGTTATGATGATGTGGACAGGTCTCTCTGTTTCACTCGTTCCTGTACAGAGAATCTAGTTTCCCCAGTGGAGTTTCATTTCTGTTTTACCCTATGCTGCCCTCTGTCTGCTGCTGGGGGAACTACACCCTGCTAAAACGTAAGAATCACCTCCTCACCAGTTCTTCTCTTGATGTCTTGAAGTCAAGTTTATTTGTTTGACACATTTAAGCAACACCAAATGTGAAACAAGAAATAAACATCATATGTTGTCAAATGTCATCATCAAACTCGTCAAGCAAATATACATCAAATATGCTGATCAATGTTCCATTCCCTACTAGACACTACTATCAAAGGCAACTCTAAACAGCTTGGTTTTTAGTCTAGATTTAGAGGAACTCAGTGTTTCAGCATCTTTGCAGTTTTCTGAAAGTTTGTTCCAGATTTGTGATACATATAAACTGAATGCTGTTTCTCCATAGAGGTCTGGAAGGTTGACAACATCAGATCTTTAATGTATTTTGTTGCTTAGCCATTTATAAGCTAAAAACTGTATTTTAAAGTCTATTCTCTGAGCTAGATGGAGCCAGAGTAGGGACTTTAGAACTGTGGTGATGTGCTCTATCTTCCTGGTTTTAGTCAGAACACAAAGCATCATCCTGGTTTGGTTTTTAGGCAGACCTGTGAAGACACAGTTGCAGTATTTAATATGACTAAAGATAAACACATGGATGAGTTTTTCTAGATCTTTCTAGAGCTGGGACATTTAGTTGTTTAATCCTGGAAATGTTCTTCAGGTGATTGAAGGCCCACTTTGTAACTATCTTTATGTGGCTCTGAAGGTGTTATAAGAATAAAATTGTATTTACTATTTATCTATATATCTTTTGCCTGTGGTTACAAAGAAGTAAAAGAACTGCAACCGATAGACACCTATCTGACTTCAAAACTAACAAACATGTTTTGTCACATAATAAAACAAATCATAATATGACAAAAACAGCCAATTTGTTTCTATCTTTAAATTCACAAGATAAGCAGCCAAGATACCCGACCGATGCCTGAATTATATTTGGCTATAGAAGAAATGTTTTATTGTATCTAAACAGATTTTAGATGATAACCTATGTAGTACAGATAAACATCAAGAAAGACTAACAGTTCCCATTGATCAATGGGAAATAAAATTATTTCTTAGCTTATGCAACCATTTTAATTTGTTTTGTAAAGCTTTTGAAAGCTGCTGGACAGATGTGACGTAGTGCAGTGACTCCAAACGTAGAGGCTGGGAAAGATGCACAAGGCTGTTATACACTTTTGCAAAACGGTAAATCATAATCAGGTCTAGATAAAATATTATTTTGCTTCAGTGCACTTTTACAAGTTGTTTCTATTATACGCAGGGAGCAACACATTGATCAAGGTGAATGCACTGATTTGCTGCTAAGCTCTCTGCTTAATAAATAAACTGATGGAAAACTGATGCCTGCTTAATAAATAAACTGATGGAGTGAGGACTTATGAAACCTCAACTGTTAAGAACTCTTTTGGATTTTTGACAACATAGGTTTTAGGTTCCTGCAGCAGTCTGAGTTCAGGCTGCAGGTACTTATTATGAATCTGCATCTCACCAAACCTCAGTGGTTTTCAAACATATAATCATGTTGGGTTTTAATCAGACTTTTTCTGTCAGATATTGTTCAACAATATCATCTGACAGGAAATGAGTTTCTAATAAAATAATTTATCAAAAGAAAACTAACACGAGAGCTAACCTGAATTCTTTTATTAACATATTTCCTGTGTTATTGTTTTTTACAAACCCCAAATAACTTAATTGCCTGTTGCAAAAACATTTTGCTCTCACAAAATAACTTTATCTTATGAAGGAAATAAGTAAGAATGTGACAAATATTTTTTCACACTTTGTTTTAGCTGACCTAAAACAGTAAATAGATTAGTGTTTTGTTTATCCGAGTGGGAAATATAATCTGGGTAGAAAAATTCATATTTAAGTATAGCTTCATTGTTTACCATAATTGTCACAAACTTCCTTTTCAGTGATTCTGTTTCCTTGTGTACAAAAAAATAAAGTTTATTAGAAAAGACCATTACCTTAGAGAAAAAGCAATAATCAGTTTTATTCCTTGTGACAAAAATGACAAAAATCGAGGTCACATACTGCTTAAGGCATTTAGCAAATCAAAAAAAATGGCTTCCACTGAAGCATATTTTGAGTTTTTCTATTTTAATCACAATTCTTTTTTGGAGATTATATATAAAATAAGTTTTGTTCATATTTCAGATGAACCTGTTCATAATACTGGAACAGGAACCAAACAAGCGTTTCCAAGTGTTACATTCTCTCCATTGTCTGCCTTGTTGTGATCGACACCCGGAGCTCCTGTTTTACCCACAGAGGCTCGCATTGATCCAGCCCATCTTCACACATGATGTTTCCCAGAAAGCTTCACATAAACCTGGAAGGCTGATGATGGAGTCATAATGACTGTTTGTATAGTAGCTTGCACAGGGTGTGTCGGCGTGTGTGTGTGTGAGCCCGTTTTGCACTGTTGTACCTGAGCTACAGCTTGATGCAGCTTTGTCCTCTGTGTGAGTGTGTGTGTGTGTGTGCAGCTGTCACAGTGAGGAACAAACACACCAAGCTTTCCTCCTCATTAGGCGTCTGCAGCACCTCTGCTGAGATGTACAGCTTTCCTTCAGAGCACGCACACATACACACGCCTACACGCACGCACACCCCTCCTCACATGTACTTGCACCAGTTTGCAGTTGCACAGGTGCTGACGGTGAAACACCCACCAAAGCATTTTCTCATCATCACTTGAACCCCGTGTGGCTCCATGTTGCAGGCATGTGTGACCTCTGAGCTAAACATTGTGAAGTTAAGTCAGAGCTGATGATTTGGTCCATTTTTCACAACAAGCTTCCATTATGAATCTTTGCCCCTCAGACAAACTCACTGACCGCAACGCGCCGTAAAATAGCTTTGCTTCCTGAAGCTTATAAACAAGAGGTCATTTTCCTCTCTGCTATCGTTTAGCTTTCTTTTTTGTCTTCTCAGTGGGTCAGAGGAGAACTAGTGAGCTCTGTGATTCATACATAATGTTGAGACTGGTGTGTGTCTGTGTGTGCCAAAAGCTGTTTAGTTTAAGCCTTCTTATTTTAATTTTCATCAAAGAGGCTGAAGTAAACTTTATTTTTTGTGAAGTTTAAGCCAAGAAGAAAAACCTGTAGATAGTTTGGATGCACTGATTAAACTTCTGTCAATGATTTCTGAACTCAGATGTCCTAATCCCAGTTTTAACTGATTTTTCTGACCTATAATTCAAAATGAACTTATTTCAGTTTTTTATACTTACATTTGGGTCTCAACTGCTTCTAAAACCGCCCTGAATGCTTTAAAAAAAATCCACTGCCCTTTTTTTGGAAATAAGTTCATGTTTTTTGATGTCTGGAAAATTAGCCATTTCAAAAACCTCCCGATTGTTGAGTCACAATTAGCGGGCACTACATCGTTACCTGGCAACCTAAGTGGAGCGTCATCATGTTTAGTCAGCTAGTTTCACCGTTGTACACCGGCTGCTGGAAAAGACAAGTGTTTTGTTGATGATTTACCATTTAGAAACTTCTTGTTGCATTCTTGTTTGTTGTGCAGGAGGCTCCACTTCTGCTTTTCAAAGATGCACTGTTGTGTAGTTGCTCATCTGTTTGCAACAATTGTTACGTGTGGAGTTTGAGGGGAAGCGGTGGCCAACTGCAGCTTATTCAAAGTGACAAGAAGCATAATAGGTCACCTTAAAGAGATCTTGTTAACCAATTTCAAAGTGTTTTGAAAATTTGAAACATGACGTGAATGGCAAACAAACAAATGATTACATTTCCAATCTCTGCTGTCAGGATCAGTTAGGGTGAAAATCAACCGATGTTACTAACCAGCCAATTTCTCCAGCAAAGCATTGCAGTTCACTTTACATTGGACTCAGTTGTTTATGATTCTTCTACCTTTAAAAAATAAAACCTTACCCTGTTTGCTAATAGGGCCGCACCAAAACACAATCTTAATTTCTATCCAAAGGAAAGAAGAGACAAAGAAGAGAACATTTTAAAACATGCACCGTTTTTCCTTAATCTAATTAATATTCCTTTAAAAATATGTAGGGTCATTTTCAATTATGTTGACCTAATTCTGGATTTCTTCTTTGTTAATAAGGAGGAAAATGATCCAGAACGTGTATCAGATTTCACACAATTTCACCAGGTTTTCAAAGGAAAAATTATGGCACTCATATTTGTCTTGATTTGTGTTAATATGAAACATGAGTACGCAGAGTCATTTTTCTTTCATGCAGCTCTGGTGCCAAACACATACTTCAGCTGATTGCCTTTAATGTGGATCACAGATGGGGAACAAACGCTTAGTCTATTATGTTCTTTGTGGTTTAGCTATAGATTATTTAATGTCCATTTATTTTTCCTTTCCAGTAACAAACTTCAACAATAGCTTGGAGGCCAGTTCAGACTCAGACGATGAGGACAAGCTACATATTGTGGAGGAGGACAGCCTGTTGGAGAATGATGCCACGGAAACGGACGGGGCCACAGCGCTGGAGAACCATGATGCCGCCATAACAGTATTACCCCACAATGGCTCCTGGAATGGAGGTGAGACACTACCATGAACTTTAACAATCCGCTCTGCAGTGAGCAATGTTGCTTGGGATTTAAGTTGATGAAAGAAAGTTTCTTAGATTCATACAAGAACACCCAGCCACAAGCTGCTCAGGTGAACATGGTGAACCAGTTTCCTGACGTAACTCATATTTTATTTGGACCAATTTTTTTCATTCTGCATTTAGGGTTGGATCTTCAAATTTAGGTGGTTGTCTAAGACTACATTCCCACAGCACGGAAATGCAACCCAACTAAAAAAATTTTGCCCATATCTGATTTTTTTTTTATATTAAAACCTGAACTGGTTTTAATTAGTTCAGGGCAGTCTGATATGCCCTGTTTTGATCTTATTTACCCCTTTGACCCCCCAAAATCTGATTTGTGTCACTTCCATATGCGACACAAATCAGATGAAAAATATATCCGATAGTTTTTGAAGCACCTTCTGTCAGATAAAAAAAATTCTGACTTTTACATCATTGACATACGTACGTCACATTTCTGCACCAGAAGAAAGATGATTTGGTAAATCTGGACATAAACAATGGCTCAAGTAAACACTGCCAACACTTAATTTTCTTTTTTTAAACTTCCGTCTTTTTGTTATAATCTTGAGACAACACTGTCGGCTGCCATTCCTCCAAAACTTTAAAATCGGTCCATATTACTTTCGTAAGCAGCTGTTGTGTGATGTCAACATTTTCTTCTGCGTCCACACTAAAGTTGAATTGTAGTCACAAGAAAAATTTAAATTGAGTGTTAAGCAAAATTCACATTTTGCACGTTTTTGTAATTCCATTTTGGTTTCTACTGCTTCTAAAGACATCCCTAGGGATTAAAACACATTTCAAAAACCTCCCGGATGTTAAGTCACATTTGACGGGCACTTCGCTGTTACCTAGTAACACAAGCGGAGCTCCAGTATGCTTGGTTAGCTGGTTTTACCGCTGTATGTGCTGTATAATGGCTGGTTTTATTGTTGTACAGTGGCTGCTGGAAAAGACAAGTATTTTGTTGTTGACTTACCATTTAGTCAACAACAAAACAAAATCTTGGTGGTTGTGCAGGAGGCTCTACTTATGCTTTTCAATATGTACGATAATTGCGCATCTGTTGACTTCCAATGATTCACTTCCTGCTAAAGTCGAAGAAAAATCCACAGAAAAGCCGCACCGGGCTATAAGCCGCATGGTTCAAAGCGTGGGAAAAAAGTAGCGGCTTATAGTCCGAAAAATACGGTATCCATTATCTAAGAATGAACTAACTAAAATCTCATTATCTAAGAGCGATTTTGTGCAAAAAATATAATTGACATGTTTTGTATCGCCCATAGACCTATCTTAACCTGTTCAAGGAAATATAATAGGTCATATTTCAGACTTGCTATATGAAGATGGCCTTAGATATTAACAATGATAATCAGACTTGGTAGGAAGTTTATAGAGAAGTGTTTTTATTGATCCATATTTCTGTTGTTAATTCATCTTAAACATATGTGAGAAAAGGTATTACTTCAGTGATGCGTTTATTATATGGCAGCTCTGCTATACTAAAATGAAAATGTATCCTTTTAAAAAAGCACAGGAGCGTTTACTGAGTTTTACTGTACATTAACATCCACAAAAGACTTCTTTATCAGCACAATCCCAGCTGTGCATTGGCATTTCCACAACTGAGAAGGAATGAGCAAGCAGAGGTGAGAACATGGGAAGAAGGAACAACTAAGAGGCACACAGATAGAGACTGATTGAGAAGGGAAAAGGAGGGCTGGGAAAACACACTTCAGTAATACTCTAATGCATAATCTAGCTGAAAGTCATGTGGAGGTTTTCTTTTATAATCTCCAGCTCAAAACCTCCAAACATTTAATAAATCCTCTTCATTTCCAAACATGTCTTGTGATGACAGCATTTTACACAACAGGCTTCAGCAAATATTCCGTCTTCCACCGAGCAACATCCCGTTTATGTCAGATTCACCAATAATGAGATTAGTCGTGTAATAGCAGTGAGTAGAGAGCGCAACCCTAAATACATCCCAAACCTGAAATGATTACAAAACGTATCCAAATAACACCTGCGTCCAGCAAGAGATTAATATGGACTTTCAAAATAAAGCTGACAGATACCCTTCAAAATAAGAGATTCTAATTTATATACATTGGTAATTACAAAAGCTAGTAATTACACACATTTTTCAAAGCAAAATAATCTGTATGTAAAAATTAAGTTTGACATTTTAAAATCAAATTAAATGATGCATTAAAAAGTAATACAACTAGAAAATAAGAAATATTCAAAATAAAAGCCTTGCTGTCTTGACCCTTTAATGGACTTCAAACACCAAAGTATGTTGATATATGGCAGACTGTGAGAACAGTTCTTGAGGATTTTTCCAATTACTGTTTTCATATTTCACTTAGTAAAATATCTGACAAGGTCTGACTTGTTTGCATCATATGTACTGCTAGGCTGCAACACCATGCAGTGCAATCACAAGATGTAAAGATGGTGATTTTAAAACCTCAAAATTAATGAATGAAATATATATTTTTGTCACACTGTTATGAGTGTTAGCTTTAGTCCTAATGTTCTAAATGTCTGACTTTAATATCTGGCTGCTAATTTCCAACAACAATCCTCTCTCTAAATGTAAAATTATGAAAAGGAATGCCTCTTCTAAACATTTTAGAGCATCATTATTTCATGCAGTACTGTGGGCTCCAGTGGTTCAGATTGCTGATGTGTTGCTGTTGCACACTCTTTGATCAGATTACCTCCATTTCCTCCTGCTCAGCCTCAGGGAGCTCACCTGCAGAACCAGATGCTCTGCCTTTTCTGTCTCTTACATTCACATCTTCGTCTACCACACCTCATCCTCACAGATAATCAAACTAACAGAGTAGAAATACACACATACAAAAGACTACCATCATGTCAGATACATATGTCTTGTCATTTCATTCCTCAAACCGGTGTAAAAATTGAGTTATGTCACTTTCAGATCTAAAATATCCCCTAATTTCATTAATGTAACATTTTGAAATGACTCAATAGATCTGATAATAATAGAATACTCTCAATGCTCAAATCCGTAAATGTCTCTGTTGGATGATGTAAAATCATAATTCTGTGGGGTTTTATGCTTTTATTTTTTAAGTATGTCTCGTTTTCCATTTTCACTCCTGAGCAGCTGTTAGCCATTCGGTCGATGTTTGCATGTTCGCCTCATGCATCATGTCTGTTCTCTGGTTTTCTCCCACAGTTCACAAACATGCGCTGTTAATTGCAGATTGCCCTCAGGTGTTGTTGGGTTTGTTTGTGTTTATGCTTGCCTCATTAGTTGTATATGTTAATCCTCTGTGTCAGTCGGCCCAGGGAGTGCAGGTACTAACTCCCTGCTGTACAGACTGGGATCAAAAAGTTTAAAATAATGGATAAATCTTGTTTTTCTGCTCCATATTTTTAACAACAGCATATAACAAATACACAGATTTGATTGAATATTTGCTTATTAGTTGCATACAATTTCATCTACTTGGTCTTTAAAAACACAAGTGTTGACTGAGATAATAATGACATACATAAATGAATTTCCTCATTACCAGTGCAGAGAGGGTGAGGGTTGTGGGGGAGTTGAGTCAGCTGCTTATTGTTCATCTCTTCAGACAGCCGTCTTTACATTGCACTTCAGCTTGGAGATTAATCCAAGCCAGTTAATGAAGTATTCATCATATTTGCTTTAATAAATGCGTTTGGATCACATGATGGTTATAAATCTACCACTCACGGTTCTGTGTGTATGCAGTTTTCATCAAAAGGTTATTGTTTTATTTACAAACGTGGAACAAAATCTCTTTCCAAGTGTGAGTTTAAATCTCTACTAATTACCTCTGTTAGCACACTTTGAAGAACACAACTTAAGTCTGCCTCAAGACTTAACCAACCAACGATTCAACAGCAAAGTCTGATTGGTTTTAGGTTTTTACCGTTTCTCTTCGTCCTTTTAATTGTCGATTCTCCACCAACACCTCAGCCTACGCAAGCATCCGCCTTCATCTTGGCTGCAGTTAGTTAGAGCCGGGCGGGAAACACTGGAAAACCATGGAGACGTGGAGAATGTGACACTCATATTGCTCTGAAGGCTTATTTCATTGTTGCTGAATAAAGCCTTACATGGTGTGAGCCGCGCTCATGAGAGCTACTCAATCTCAAACACGTTTTTTTTCCTCTAGCCCTCTTAGCTCAACCCTCTCCGCTCTGTGTACTCATACTCCACACAGAGATTTCTTTTCAGTTTGCAGCGTTCTTCCAGTAGGATTTGCTCTTGAATGCTCAATCCTTTTCTTCTCGGATTCTTTCTTGTTAGAAATCCAAATGCAAATACTCTGTTGTTGGGTATTAATTATCTTTCAGAGTTTGCACATCCTGTTTGGTAAGCTGCTACTGTAGCATAATCTGTTGAATTATTTCTCACAAACTTTTACTCTAATATTTAAGCTAATATTTAATCTTCTAGACAACATTTAAGTTTATTTCTTTGATTAAACAATGGGGACTTAAAACTTCTTTAATGTCTTTTAAATGTATTAAACCTTAAGAAGCTGCAGATTTCAGTGAAGCATCGACTGAAAATTCAGATTAATTAATCACCTCTTTCAGTCTAACAATGAGTGTTTTAGGTCTGACTTGTTTGCAAATGACAGAAAAATAACGGACAGTGAAACTGTAGTTCATTCTGCAATATATTTTTCATCTTGCCTTGTTATAAAATATGTTTTACGTCAGTCTTAATTAGCCTTAATTAGTTTAGCTTTTTGCCACATCAACCATATTTACAGACTGTTTAGACAGAAGGCAGAAGTTTCCTTTTCTACATCTTATCAAATAAATTTTGCTTTGGGGTTTGAGGGTGATTATGGGTTTCACACTTAAATAAAATACCACAGAGTTCCCTTTATCTTAATATATGTCAAAACAAACTTGAATGTTGATGAACTAAATTTCTTTGTTTTCAGTTCTTCTTCTTCAGATAAGCAAAGGATTTAATAGATGTACCACAACGGTTATTTGCGTTGTTTAAAACTCTTTAGATCTAAAATATGTAAATTAGGGATGCACTGATCCACTTTTTTCACTTCCGATACCGATACAGATATCTGAGGTTTAGTATCGGCCATTACTGATTCGATACAGGAAAACAGCACTCAATAGACTTAACACTTCTTTTTTGAACAGACATAAATATACTGAATTACAATTTATTTGATAACTCTGCAGCGGTACAACACACTTAAACACACCAACAGCTTCACAAGCTTGGTCAGACATGTAAAAACAACTTTAATTTGTTCAGTCAGTGCAGTTAGGAGAATAACAGCCAATGGAAAATAAATAACAAAGAAACTGAAACTGACAAAACAAAAAGGTTGGCTAAAATAAACTAATAAACTTTAACAAACCTCTCAAATTGTTCAGAAAGAACAATTAGGAATTCTAAATGTAATGTAAAATTTTAAAAAAGACATTCAGAGCGGAAAGCATAGAATTAGACCGAATAGATCTGCCCTTATAGATTGGGCACATTGTTACTCATACCCGATCTACTTTTTTTTTCAATATACAGATATTAATATTAGATCGGTGCATCTCTAGTGTCAGCTTCCAAATTGGCAGCTAAAAAGAAGCTGTTCAAATAATGCATCTGATCTGGGTGTTGCTGTTGGGGAAAAAATTATTTCTGCTGTTTTAGTATTTAAGTAAAAACTAATCACCTTTTAGAATTACTTAAGCTCAAAGGAATTTGTTTGTTCTTAAATCAAAGGCAGGGGAGTAGACAATTTTCCCATTCTGGTAATGTGTCCTCCGTAGTTAATTTATTTTTAATTTTAAACAAAGCACAGCTAAATGAGCCACATGTTCGCAGCTGCACCTGAAGTTTCCAACTGCACCTGCAGTAAAAAGCAGCCTGTCCCCTCCTTTAGAGAAACATTAACAAACCAGGAAGGAGCTACACTTTTAGCGTGCGCAGGAGCTCTGGTGGTCGTTCGGAAAGAAGTCATGGAAAAGTCTCGTTGCTCTGCTGTAGAGTTATGCTGGGAAGCCTTGAAAAGCCTGGCCTAATGTTTTTGGGTTGTTTTGACTTTCTTTCCGCCTTCCCTCGCTGTCCGAGGCGAGAGGGGCGAGCAGCTGGTGGTGAATTGATCCTCTGGTGAGAGATTAGTGCGTGCTACTCCCCCTGCAGTCTGGGCCGCACTGCAGCTCCAATCCATCCTGCTTTATAAATTCAACATGGACTCTCAGTGACAGGTTCTGGCAAGGTATACGAGTGCAGAGTGTATGAGATAGCGAGAAACTCCAGGGGTGTGCGTGGGTGTGTGTGTGTGCTGGTGAAAAATGTGTGCGCACATGTGTTGGAGTCCACCACATGATTTCCTGTTTTCATTCCATTCTTATATTACATTGTGTGTGCTGCTGGGTTCTGGTTGTCATTAGTGCTTAGCATTTTGTGAGGCATTAAGTGTAATTGTGGAGTATTGTGGGAAAATATGCAGAGAGGTGTAGTCAGCAGGACGGGGAGGGCGGGGGGATGATATTCGACAGATGTGATGAAACTGGAGAAAAGAAACTCCTGGGTTACAAGCAAAAAGAGGAGGAAGGTGAAAAAAAGAAAGGGAGAGAAGAAACTAAACTTTTCCGACTGCTTTGGTTGAGACAGATATTATATAGCAGAACAAGATTACCTTGAACCTTGAAATATTTATCTAGAGAACATTAAACAGAGGATGTTGTAATACCAGGGCCCCATTACAGGGCCGTTTTTTAGCTTTCTCTATGTGTGGAAATAGTTTCATCTGTTTCTAACGTTGTCAAGCATCATTGCCCTCATGCTTTTAATGTCTTTTTGTAAGTTAGTATTGTTGTTAGTCACTAAAATAAAGTTTTGAGTTTGTTTCTAAATTCAGGGGAAAATAGCAAACATAATGACAGTGGATGAAATCTTGATGTGCATTTTCAGAAAGGCGTTAAATGAGATGCAGTAGTATAATTACACACATTTTGGCATAATAGAGATGTTGAGCCATTTCTGTTTTCATCGTCTTCTTCGTTCCTTTTGCTGATGACACACAAGACATCCTACACCACACTGCTCTCAGAGTTACTGGTCGAATTGTTCTCATTTTTTTGTCTATGTATCATAAATCCCATTTGAAATACTATTGAGATTCTGATATTATGCAATTATTTATCTGTACAAACCACCTGTTTATCAAGACAGACTAACAGAATGAGTTACAACAACTTAAATTTTAATTTGTTGCCAGTTGCATGTTACTGTACTATAGTCTTAAAACAATTAGCACATTCAGTTTGTAACATTTAATCACGACTGCTCAGTCTGTGATTCCCAAAAGACAAAAAGTGCAAGTGATTCACTGAGATTTTAGACTTTTAAAACTGTAAATTGGTTACTTATCAACTTGTTCTTTTTCTGAAAGGTATATAGCTTTTTAACATTTTTGTGGAAAATGTGCAACAATATTGCTAACATTTCAGTGGGAGAAAAAAAGTGCAGGACAATTTACATTCACAGTAAATCTTCGTCATCTTTCCTGGAAGGTAAAGTCACCTACTTTACTTTCCTCTGACTCCCTTTTTCTTTTCTCGGTCAAGAACTTATCCATCTCTCCTCCGTCAGCTTTGTGTTGAGTGTACACCAGAAATACATCCAAAATTAAGCAAGAAGATGCAGAGGAGACTGAATCTGTTTGGGTATTTAACGTTGAGAAGTATAGGCCTTAAACTTGACTCCCAGATTTTTTCTTACCATTAGATTCATGTTTCAGTTTTTTTTTTCTAAGTTTCTTATAAGACACTCATTCACAAGAGTCCTAATCTCCTCGTATCTACAAAAGTATGTTAGTACTTCCAGCTAGTTTACAGAATGAGGCATGTTGCTATGGAGATAAACAAACACTCATTAGATGTAGAGCCGTTGCAGTGTGAAACCAAAAGCTCCAGCTCCACCCATCGATGTCCGTCTTGTTGGGAGAAAAGCTTCCCAGTTCTAATAAAGCGAACTTTAAAACTGAAAATCTGAGAAATGATTAAAATACAAAACACAAAATGCTCATATGCATTTTGTGTTTATGGGCTACAAGAGCACTGATTACACTTTTCTGCCCGATCATGATCTTTAAAAAGCCTGACCTGCTGATTCCGATTTTGGTCAATTTCTTTTATCTGAAAAGTCGCAAAATAGAACGACAAAGTTGGTAAGTTGGCAACAGTGTCGGATTTTCAGACATGTGGAGAGGGAGATAATATTGGCGAATAAGATATATGCAAGTATCAGATGATTACCCAAAAGTCATGAACTTGGGGCCATTTTATTAGTGTACCGTTGTATTGACTGATGTTAGTCATTTTTTGGTCGGTCCCATAAATAAAACTGGGCTAATATTAATAATCAATGTTTATTTCCATCTTATTTCAGCTTGTGTGTGTTCCAGGAAGTGGTTGGGGTTGGTTGAGTTGTATTTGTTTGGTGATGAGTTGACCTTAAATAGAGACAAAATGTCAGCTTTGTCAAAAAGGTTAAGAAATATTTCAAATTTGGGGTAATAACAGCGATATATAAATTTTCTTATCAATGCATTCATACCCTCATGCAAACAAACCTTTTTTCCCTTTTTTCCTGCTATGAGGCAGATGTTTTTACATCACAAATATCAAGAGGCATAATAGATGGTTTTAAGCTCTACAGAACAGACTGGAGAAAGGTTTTGGATAGAGAAAAGAGAGGGTCATTATGGAAGATAGAGGAGTGATTACACTGAGGTAAGGATGGAAGGTAGGCTGAGTGAACCTCAGAGGGAAAAGAAATTTGGAAAGCTTTTGGATGAGATCATGGGAAGCTAAGATCAGTGTTTAAAGTTCAACAGGAGCCCGCCTCTTTATGAGGGCTCTCACACACAGCTCTGTGTAGACTGGTTCTTTTTTCCTTTTATTACTGGTTTTTGTGATTGCAGACCCCCCTCCTCCACACACACACACACACACACACACACACACAGCTGCACCTGTCGCTGACACAGCTCAGCAGGAAGAGGCGTGGCCTTTGGCTCTGCTCCTGTCTGCATTTAAAATGCCTTATTTCCATAGCAGCAGTGGTAACAGTTTCACTTCACTGCTCGTTATCAGTGTTTTCATGCACAGAACGTGAAATGTCTTCGTTCCTGTTCCTTTTTCGCCTGCTCTTACAGGCTGCAGTTTGCAGTAAAAAGCAGATATTTTTGATGCAGCAGGTGGAAAAAAGCAGCTAAAGCTGATTTGAAAAACTTTATCGAGCAGAAACCTTCTTACTGAAGTGCTATGATAAATATTTAATAATTGTAGAGAAGAAATTTTTTGCTTTGGCTTTCTTGTTTTTACTGTTTAGGATCTTAAAAGTAAAATATAAAACATTTGGACAAAGTTTCTGTCTCATGACCCAAATCCATTCTCTCTTTTTTTGTTTGTTTTTGTTTACCCCTCCAGGGCGTCTTTTATGGGCTCTAGTGTCCTTTATATGAAAGTAGGCTGACAGGAAAGGGGGAAGGAGAGGAGTGAAGATTTGCGGCAAATATCGTCGGGTCCGGGAGTCGAACCTGCGACGGCCTCCAAACATGGGTCACTCTGTCCCCTACGCCACCACGGCGCACCCCCCAAATCCATTATTGATGATGTTTCAAATTAAAGCTCCTTAGTCATCTTTTACACCTAGAAAAATGTTACTTAACACTTTCTAATACATTTTAAACTTTTTAATATAATAATGATGCAGCGCACTGTTTTTTTTTTTATTGTAAATACAAATACAAATGAATAAGATGTCTCCCTAAGTCTGAGCAGGCTGAACATTTGAGCTGTAACTAACAATTTCAACTTATTTGGAATAATAAATGTAGAACATTATTATTTTTATAATCAGATTTGAAACAAAAGAATTCATTATTCTGACTTTTCTCTTTTTTAAGACTTTTAATTTTTACAACAAGCCTAACATCTTAATTTAAGTGACTGATGATATGAAACTAGTCCCTGGTTATTTTAAATGTCATCGTAAACTTTCCTCTTCTTGTAAGTTGATATTAATCAGTTTTATTAACATCCAAAAAAAACCTGATAAACTGTTGAGATAAACGGATCTCAACAGTTTATCAGGCTTTTTATTAATATTTTAGTTCACCAATCAGTGCATACAAAACAAACATTACAGGCTAGCAGACAGAAGTAACAATCTACAAAATAACCAACTAGATAAGCAAACAGAACAATCAGTAAGGTAAAAACACCACAAAAAAGTACAAATGAAAATGGAAATATTTAAGGCAAGACAAAACACAGAACATAACCAGGTGACATCACCACAAAACTTCAATTGGTTAACATATGTGGGTTAAAGATACTTTTTTTCTTTTTGTTTATTTTTTTCCTCTTTTCTAATATACCTGGAGTCAAGTGGTTTGGTTGTTAGAAGAAGTAGTTTGGCGCTCCCTAGTGGTGGTCCTTCAGATCCACATTGAATTAGGACAGATTTAATGCCAGCAAAAACCTTTATTACCAAGTATAGACATGTCTAAAATGACTCTTAATGTGGTAATAACATTTAATTAAATTATTTATCATTTGAAAGACATTAGTAGAAGTTTTGTAATTAATCTCTAAAATGGATAGAAGATCAAAAGCTTCTATCCAGCTGTTTCTATTTAAGGATCATGTCTGAACGCTGTGTGTTGGTAAACACCTCTGCTGCTGAAATGAACCTTGTCTCCGTGTGTGTGTGTGTTTCAGTGAAGGAGGAGTGTGTGTCAGAGGAGGAGGAGGACGAGGAGGTGAAGGACACTCTAGTGGACGAGATTCTCCAGCAGAGCGACACCGCCATCATTTATCCTGAAGCTCCAGAGGACGAGCAGAGTCCGGCTGAGACAGGAGACGCTGATGAAAACGGTAACAAAACAACGCTCTGTGTGTTTCCCTTTCTGCTTCATCACATGAAAATACCAAACATCATATTCTGATTCAAAGCAAGATGCTGAACTAGTTGATGTCAAGGTGAAAAGTCAAGCACAGTGTTGGATAAGAGTCTCTTCAGACGTTTACAGTGTTAAACTCAAGAGCGACGCTGAAGAGCTGTTGACTGGAGGTCAAAGCTTTTTACCTGCAACTGTCCATTCAGTGCATGAAGTGGCTCTGAATGTTACGGCAGAAAGTTATAGAGTTCATAACGATGTGAATGTTCAAGAATCTTTTTTGTTGTGGGATGAGAAAATAAACACTTTTAGGTTTTTTAGCTTATTGCTCAGAATCATTGTGAATAAGGAAAAAATCTACCAAACTGTTAGCCTCATAGCATAATTACAGAAGTTATATTTCACCATTTTGCATAATCAGGAAAAACATGGATAAAATATCGAAAAAGGGGATTTTGTAACAGGTGTGCTGATAGGTTATGATTTGGCCAAAATATGTCAATGAGGCTAATAAAATACAAAATTTCTAACCTTTAAAGTCCTAGATTTATATTTAATAGCCACCTTTTAATTCACATCAAACATTGGTTTTAACTTGCTAACCATCTGGTTTAAAATGAACCAGGTGCTTCAGATTAAACTTAATCTGTTTGATAAGGTTAATTAGATAAGGTTAAGGTTGTCTCTACTTTAGGGACCATTATTGTTTCTTATAAAATTTCAAAGCATATTAGATGCATAAAACTATGCTAAATCAATTTTTTTTTTCATTTTTCTTATAGAGTAAATAGCTGTACCTCAACTCTGGTAATTTTGCCTTCGTTTCCTTAATGTAAGGTGCAAACTTGTGTAGTTATGTTGTCTTCAAGAAGACCCAGCTCTTCATTTGTTAGTTACTTTGCATGAATATAAACATTTTGTTACTGTAAATGTTAAATAAATGAAATATTAGGTCTACATGTGAAGCAAAGCACTAGTATTAATTTTCAAATTGAGGAAATCTAAGTTATGAAGTATGCTAAAAAAAAACTTATGATTTGTGCAGATATGTGATTCTGACTGTTTTCAGAGGAAAGTTTTCATATTTAAATGTCAGGAGAAGTATAAAAAAAGCACCAAAAAAATACAAAATTGACATTTCCTCTGTAGAGACAGAATCAGATACAGGAAGACAAATCTAAAGAACCTTTCTCTTCGTCAGGCACATCCGACAGCTTCTCCCACTCGCACATTTGCCCGTACTGTTCTCGGGGCTACAAACGCAATGCCTCGCTGAAGGAACACATTAAGTACCGCCACGAGACCAGCGAGGACAACTACAGCTGCTCGCAGTGCAGCTACACCTTCACCTACCGCTCGCAGCTGGAGAGGCACATGAGCCACCACCGAGGCAACAAGGAGCAGGTAACACCTCTCAGCCCGAAAGGTGTCACCTCACACGTCTTAACAAGGCCGCAGGGCACCACAGTGAGACTGAGATCAGCTCTGAAAATCAAACCACCAGCAGCTCCAGCAGGAGTTGATGGTTTTAATTAGTGAGTGTGTGTTTGAATCCTTTTACTGCTTGATTGGTCCCACAATGAAAGCGCTGTGGGCTAAACTCTGAGATACTATCTGTCCAATATGCTCCAAACAAACTCCAGGCCTCTTCTGGATCAGCAGTGATGAATTTATTCTGTTATGGTCAACATTGAGGGAGAATTAAACTTTCTCATTATTGTGGCATTTAGAAATAGAAATAATTTGGGTAATAATTTTGTATTTAATCTATGCACTTCTTGTTTCAGCTGCATGCGTATAACACTCAGTGAAATGTCTACCCAAAGTAACATTTTTAATTTGTTCTTTACTTTTTATCTGGTGTTTTTACAACTTAATTCTGAAAATAATAGAAATTGTATTATTATTGTCAAATGGCCAATCAAATTAAAAATACGATCAGTCCAGTGCAACGTACTCTGCTAAAGACATTAAACATGCATATAGTACATTTACAGGCATGTAGTATGCTGGTACAGACATAGTTTTGACTGCATTAAATCTGCTTTTGCTTTGGGTTGGAAACGGTTTTTGAGTGCAGAATTTTTTTTTAGCAGTTTTTAATTTGTGCAAATTGATTTTAAGGAGACTTGTGTTTTCTGTCTCAGCGTCACGTTTCCCAGTCCACAGCAGGATCAGGAGGTACAGGTGGAACCCGCAAGTTCAAGTGTACCGAATGTTCAAAGGCCTTCAAATATAAACACCACCTAAAGGAACACCTGCGCATTCACAGCGGTAAGGAGAAACCAGACACTCAGCTGCTCAAACACACACATTACCAATATCCGACTGATTTATGTCCCAAACTATGACTTTAAAACCAAAAGTACATTCTGAACCTGTAATGTTTAAATATTTTTTAGATAAAAGACAATGAAACTAGAAAGAATTAGAATATCACCATGAATCTTTTTTTGTAAAGTAATGACACTTTGTTACTCTAATGTGCTAATAGCAGAATTAAATTTTTGTTTTTGCTAACTTTGAAAACGTTCAGCACACTTAGCTTCCCCTAAGTCAATTTTTCCAGATAAACTCTAAAGCGCTAATTTGTGAACTTTCAGTTGAATAAAGACATCTGTGTTGAGTTCAGTGATTTATAAAGTAATAACAGTATTTTAAAGTCAATTCTCTGAGCTGGAGGTTTTATTATGTTTTTTAGGTGAGAAGCCATATGAATGCTCAAATTGCAAAAAGCGATTCTCCCACTCTGGCTCCTACAGCTCCCACATCAGTAGCAAGAAGTGTGTGGGAGCAGCAACTCAGAACAGTGTGACTGTAACGGTGGTGAAGACCACGTCTCCAAACACTCAGACTAAACCTGTTGCAATCGCTCCGGCACGACTTCCTGTCAAAGAAAAGACTGAAAGCAAACCGCTCCAGGAGCAGCTGCCCGTCACCCAGATCAAATCCGAACCTGTGGAATACGAGTGCAAGCCGGTCATGGCGCCGCCGGCGACTTCGACCGGCAGCAATGGAGTGGTGAACGGCGGGGCAGCGCCACCAGCAGCAGCAGCCCCAGTGGCAGCCATCCCTCAGAGCGTAGCCATGGTCGTCCCAACGGTGGGCCTCATGTCGCCGGTCAGCATCAATCTGAACGACCTGCAGAGCGTGCTGAAGGTGGCGATGGACGGAAACGTGCTCAGGCAGGTGCTGGGCTCAGCCAACGGCGTTGTGGCGCAGGGGAAGCAGGGAATCGTAGTCCAGCAGCCTCAGCAGCAGATCATCAGCCTCCCCGCCTTCGTGGATCACGACGGCACCACAAAGATTATCATCAACTACAGCATCAGCCCTGCAGCCGGCACCAACGCCGCCGCCGCCGCCCTGCCCACGCCGCTCGTCATCAAAAACAACCTTCCCCCTGCTCCCGTTGTCACTACCACTGCCGCTGCCGCACCGACCGCAACAAAAACGGATCAGCTCGAAACGTCCGAGGTAACGGACCTCAGTCTGAAGAAAAATCCAGTAGCAGAACCCATTAAAGTCACAAAGACGGAAGCAACAGCAGAAGAAACCATGAAGGAGTCGGAACCAGCTAAAGCACCCAAATCCAGCAGCAGCAGTACGTGTTTACTGTGCGACGACTGTCCTGATAACCTGGAGGCGCTGCATCTCCTGCAGCATCGCAAAGCTGCCAACGGGGAGGCCGTGGACTCAGCCGCATTGGACCCGTCGTTTGCAGCTCTGCTAAGTGAGGCCGGCGTGATGCTGGAGGAGCCGCCAGTGGAAGACCTCCTCTCGCTCCTCAAGACTTACTTCGCCTCCAACGCCAACCCCGGTGAAGAGGAGCTGACGAAGATCTCCAAGTCTGTCAATATTCCCATGGAAGTGGTCAAGAAGTGGTTCATCAAGATGAATTCTGGGAAAAACACGAGTAAATGTCACACTGAGTCGTCAGATCCTCTAGAAGAGACTAAAACCACAAACTCCAGCTCAGAGGAGACTTTGAATAACGATGAAAATGGCAGCCAGGAGGAATGTGACAGACCTCAGTCCCGTGTCAGCTCGCCGTCAGACTCGCTGTCTCTCAGCGGGGATCTGGTGATTGTCAAAAGCGAGCCAGAAGACCCAGAGGACGCAGACTCGCAAGCAGAACCTCTGGACCTGTCTCTTCCCAAACATGAGATCCCACCATCAGAAAAGAAAGCCACGCCTCCCCCAAAGCAGCAGGAGCATCCTCTGAACTTGACCTGCCTGAGGAAGGACGGCCAGACGCTCTTCGTCACCACGTCTCAGAGCACCAACCCCGTCAACATCGTCACCGCCGCCCAGCTGCCCACACTAGTGGCCATCGCCGGTCAGGGGACGGTGGGCTGCCTCGGCACCATCAACACCACCACAAAACGCACCATCCTCATCCCCCAGCTCACCTACACCTACGCAGCCGCCACCGGCAACGCCGCCGGAGCCAAGACTGTCGTCCTCAACGGTCATAAGGTTGGTGCTGCTGCAGCTTGGTGGGGCTCAGATCCAAACTGCGTTTCTTCTCTGGTTATTTAGGGAATGTGTTTGTCAAAGTGGGGGTCGCAGGATCCTGGGGGATGCAAGGGGGGCAATAGAAGGGCCTCAGAAAACTGGAGGGAAGAGATGGAAAAAAATTTTTTTTTAATTTTATCTAATAAAATAAAATAAAAAAATTTGAATCTAACAACTTTTTTAAATCATAAAATCTAATTATTGAATGATTATACTTTATTAACACCACAGCAAAATTTGCATTTCAGTGCAACACATCTGAAATCTTTTACAAAAATAAATTTATTACAACAGAGAATTAGTCATATTCAGAACAAATAAAAAAGAAAACTTTAATGATGAAAATAAAGTCATAAAATTATGAGAATAAATTCCTAATATTAAGATAATTTGTACAAGAATAAAGTTGTCATATTTTGTGAATAAAGTCTTAATATTATGACTATTCTCATTATTTTGACTTTCATATGAATTCATTCTTGTAATTTTGTTTAATTTTTTCTCTTGATGTGGCCCTTCATTCAGTTGCAATTTCTCTATAATTATTATAAAATATAATAAATAATTTATTGAAATGATATTTGCCATTTTAACTTTTCTCATTGGCTGCCAGTCAAATTTATAAAGCTGCATTACTTCTCAAGTGAACATAGTTGGCATAGCAAGCGCAAAATGCAAGTTAGCAAATTTTTGAGAACAGAAAACCTAAAGAAGCAAAGGGAAATCTAAAGGAATTAGGCAGCATTTATGCTAAACAAAGGTAGTAATTATTGAATAGTGAGTAAAAGTGAGAAAAAGTCACTTGACATATTTTGTAGCCTTATCTGTTGGTTTCCCAGCCAGAAGGTAATGCTGTTTGGGGGTCATTTAATGGAAAAGCGTGGGAACCCAGATTTAGGAATGTGTTTTGTTGTGCAGGAGAAACGTTCAGAGAGCAACACTGACGGGGCTTCCTCTCCAGAGGAGCAGGACAGCAAGAAGCGGCGGGTGGAAAATGGCGTCTATCCCTGTGATCTTTGCTCCAAGGTCTTCCAGAAGGGCAGTTCGCTGCTCAGACACAAATATGAACACACAGGTATTCCTCCTACACTTCATGCAGTCTGACGATTCAAAACTGACTCAACTTTACTCTGGGAAGCGGCCCTAAAACTCCAGTCACCTAGCTAACATTATAAACATGCAGAACTTTTCACTCCTATTTACATGTTTTCACTTTTAGTCATGCCACAGATACAAACTTTATTGCTTGAACAATACGCGTGTTTTAACTGCACATTGAGGTAATGCTCAAAAATATAATTGGGAAATTTAACACATTGTTGTCCAAACTACTAAAACAATCAAACAATTCCTTCAGTTTCTTATTTCTCACAAACCTTGAACAGGTTGGCTCACTATGGGCGTCTTTTCTTCTTCTCTGATTATCGCTGTCCTTTCTGATCCTGTCGGTTTACGTGTCTGGGTAGGTTTGCAGATGAGATCACAAAGTCCCAATAAAATATGATAAAGTTTATGGTTGGAATGTGATAAAATGTAAAAATATTCAACAGATGCTTTGTAGCTACTATGAGTTTCCGTGACACTAATTATTAGGGCGGATTAATTGTGATGAATCGATCTCTGAAATAATTATCAACTAATTTTTCTTGATCGATTAATCATTAACTGGAACACACAGACTCAGAATTACATATTCAGAGCAATAATTAAACCACAACTCTACAACAACGTATACATTTCTGGAAAAATTAATCACTTTTTGCTTTCCAATTATTAATCGATTACCAGATCAGTCAAGCAGAAAGAGCTGAGCTTTTCTCATGTTAGAAGCATTTTTTTTGCTGCAGATACTTCCTTTGCTATAAATGATTGAGAGTTCACTAAAGGAATAATATACTGCACTGTAGCCATTAAAATCGATCTACTTATTAAAATTTTAACCTTTTAGTCTATTCTTAATATTGTACAGAAATTCACATCTGCATGATGTGTCAATTGTTTTTATCTGATTAATTGTCTATATCTAAAATAATTGCTAATTGCAACCTTACTAATTATTTAAACAATGTTTATAAACTGATATTTAGTTAAAATGAGGCAGGATATAAATTGCAGCCATCATATTAAATGAAGAAAACTGAAGAAAAAAAATTGTACTAAAAATGAGACTAAACTTAATTATATTGTTTATCGGTTATTGTGAAAACTTTCTCATCGTGATAAGGATTTTGATTTATCGTCACCATGACACATTCCAGTTAATGATGTTAAGATGAAACTAAAACTGACAGCTTTATTGGAAATGTTGACGTCACTATTTTCTCCACTGAGAGTTTCAGTAAATATCATTAAATACTGTGAACAGTTTAGTGACATAAATCGCTCTTTAACTAACTGAAGAAGCCTGTTTTAAATGGAAATGTTTCTTAAGAAAAGAAGTAATAACTAATTTATCTTCATTTTTAATATCACAATAGTACAAAACATTGTGATAAAATTCTAATTTCATATCACCCACCTCTAGTAAAAGCTTTAGGCAGGTCAGCTTTAGGGTCGTAAAGAGCAAAATGTTCTATTAAAATATAGTTCTAGGTTTTGGAATCATGTCCTCCTGACGCTTGTTTCTCCTGCAGGAAAACGGCCCCATGAATGCACCATTTGCAATAAAGCTTTCAAACACAAGCATCACCTGATCGAACACTCCAGGCTGCACTCCGGCGAGAAACCCTACCAGTGCGACAAATGTGGGAAGCGCTTCTCCCATTCGGGCTCGTACTCGCAGCACATGAACCACCGCTACTCCTACTGCAAGAAGGACTGGTCCATCCTGGGCTCCGGCGTGGGGTCACGCAGGGGTCAGTTGGAGCTGGGCAGCCCCGGCGGCGGCACGCTGTCGGACAGCCGGACCACTACGCCGCAGTCCCAAATGGACTCGGACGAGCGGGAGAGCGAGGACGAGGACGACGAGGCCATGTGTGTGGACGACATCCGGGTGGTGCAGGTGGACGACGGCGAGTGCGAGATCTACGAAGGCAACTTCGACGATGACGAGGAAGAGGAGGAGGAGGAAGAAGAGACGGAGGCTGGGCAGGCGCAGGGGGAGGGACAGGATTTTTTTTGCGACGTGGTGGAAGTGGAGCTGGAGAACGAACACGCGGAGAACGGCACTTCGGAGGGGAAACGCGAAGAAAAGGAGGAACCGGCGGGCGCAGCAGCGGAGAAACAGGCGGACTGCGAAGCAGAAACAGACAAAGTCATGAAGGAGGAATCGGACAGCACTGAGGAGTCACAGGAAGCTGCGAAAACGAAATGAAGGAACCCGATTCCTCGGTCGAAGTCATTTCAGACAAAAACCACATCAAGAAGCAGCAAGTCTGAAAGTTGCCTAATCTTAACGGCCCACTACTGTGTGCAAAAACCCAGGTGTGCCTGAACTTAGAAAAAACAAAGACAGTGACTTTTTATTTGTGAAAAGTAAAATATTCATGTTTTAAAGTGTTTATAGAAGTACAGATTTGAAGTAGTACCATCTATCATCTTGTTAGACTTGTTACTGAGACTTCCCAGGTTTTTGTTGGTTTTTTTTCCTCAGCCAGTCAGTGTTACTAATCTTGTTCTTGTTTGAAGACATTTTAACCTGTATAGAGAAAGATTTCTATACCTTTTTATTGCCAATGAATTTTCCTAAATCAGTATTTAATTGAGTTTGACGAACAAAAACCTCTGCACTACAGTATTCCTAGTTTACCTACGGATACATGCCTCATGCATCGTATGCCCTTCAGTGTTGTATATGTACGCTAGTTAGCGGGATGTTGTTTATGTTAGTGTTAGCCTTCGCTAGCTGGCGTTCTGTTTGTTTTCAGTTTCGACTGTTAGCCTTAAGGAAAACTAGGTATTCCTGGGGATGGGGTGGGGGGGAAGGGACGGGACGGGGAGGAGAAGGCGGCTTCTGTTTGCCATAACCAAATTAGTCCAATCAGGGAAGAAAAGGTCAACCTCAAAGCCAGCATCGGCGCTTCTGTGGACGGACCGGAGAAGAGCTCCGCCTCCAGGCTCGTCTTCGGGTCCAAAACACACACACACGTGCGCGTACACCCCCACACACACACAATCCTATCAATCTTCTCCTGCTTTTCCGTTCCACTTTATTTTCTCCGTGTCAGTGTTATCAGCTTACATTTAAAGTGTATGTGAAGGATCAGGTTGCTTCCTGCTCCACCCGATGCCTCCAGCCTTATGCAAGACCTGTGTGCTGTTAAAAGTGCCATTGAACAGTGTTATTTCTTCTTCTTCACATGTAGCCAGTATTATGTTCCTCTCTTATTTACACACCACCCATGTTGGTTAATGTTTGTTAGCGCGCACAGAACAGTGAACTTGTCACAAATATAAGATCTTTTCAAATATCATAGGATGCATCGACAACTAAGCAACTGCAGCATATTTTATCACAATGAGTTTTGTTCTCTATGGTTCGTTATAATCATTTGATGAAATATAATAATACACTAGCAAAACTTACCATGTAATGTTTTTTGCTCAAAGTAACCAAGCAGCTGTTAAGTCAATTAAACCCATTCAGACCTGATGCAAGCTTTTCCTTAAAGATTCAGAAAACTCAGGAGCCAAGATACTCCTGTTGCCATATCAACACATGCTAAAAATATTAAAAACTTTACAGTTTCAAAACCACTAAAGGTTTCTATCTTAACATTTCATGTCATTTACAGCAGCGCCAGTGAAAATGCTGGAGAAACCAGATGTTTGAATGGTTTGACTGAAAATGTTTGGTTTCCCCTCCCCCACTTGTTGCTGCGCACTGCCAGTTAGCAGAGATTAGCATGAGAAAACCACTGTAGCACAACTGTTACCGTCTTATCAAAATAACGCTGCTTTACAGCTGAAGTTGCATCAGACTGCAGGCTGGCTAATCTGAGCAGATAGTCTGACTAATTAACCAGCTCATATATTGTTATACATAACATTTTTCTAAATGTTCATATCAGTATGATGCAACATTTTAGCTACAGTATGAATAAAAAATGTTTAGTTTTTGTTTTTCATGTATAAATACTGTCAAATACCAGACAGGAACTTTTCTAGAAAGTTCTGAAGCGTCTCATTAATGAAAAACTTTGTTTTCTGATAAAATTATTTTTTAATCTTTGTTTATTCAAACCTATATTCAACTGCCACTTTAGCTTGTATAAATTTAAAATAGAAATAACAGTTTGAACCTTTTGTTTTTTGTTTTCACGCATTCATTGCACTTTTGCTTCATTGCAAAAACACAAAATCTTTCCTAGTATTTTAGTTAGTTTAGTTTCTAGAGCAAATTTCTTTCTTACACTTGAAATAAGACAAAACTAACTTGCAACTAACTTTTCAACAAGACATAAGAACTTATTATAAGCCAACAATTTCTAATTATTAATGAAAAAGTACTAGATATAAGTGAGATAATCTTCCAGTGGAACAAAGACATTTTAACTTATAATATGGGAAAAATGTCTTGTTCCACTGGCAGATTATTTCTCTTACAGCCAGCACTTTTTCATCAATATTAAGGAATTAATGACTTAAAACAAGCCTCTAAATCTGGCTGGAAAGTTACTTCTAAATTCTGTCTTATTTCAAGTGTACTAAGATATTTGCTCTACAAATTTGTCTAAAATATTTTGGATTTTGTGTTCCTGCAGTGTCAGTTATTTTCTTTTCCCATCCTTAACTAGCCTATTTTTTAAATGGATTGTAGCCAACAAATTATTCTTAAACTTATTAGGAAAAATGTTTTATATTTCCAATTGCACCCAGGAGAGTAATGATTATAGAGACGGTAGTAAGGATTTACTGTGGTGGTTTTTGGAAATGACGAAAAAGAAGCCTAATCAAAGTATTAATTTCCATATTGCAGAATAAAAGAAGTTAGATTCAATTGAATTCAGTCTAAAATGATTTTTGTGAAATGTATGCCAATTTATGACTGATCTAAAAATGATACAATATAGAGAAAGGATAAAGTTTGTGCATCTGGTCCTAATGGGTTGTTTTGTTAATGGTTGTCCTGTACCTTTAAAGCTGTAAAATGTCCTTAGTTTAGGTTGAGCTTTAGCTTGATATGGGAGTGTTTTTTTCCTAATCTGGTTTTTAAAAAGAGATGAAGCTATTAGAAATATTAATGAATTAGAGCAGATTCTCTCTTGTGCACTTGTTTTTCCTCAAAAACAGAAGAACTGTGACAAGCTGTCCCGCACTTCAGGTAACAAACATTAGTGAATGTGGTCTCTGAAGAGTTTTGAGTTATTTTTACCCAAACAGTGTTTTATAGTGCTTTTGTTTTCTGTCCCTTTTTTTTTTTTCTTTTTTTTTTTGCTTTTTATGTGTTTTTGTCAATAACAGCAGTATTTGAACCCTTTTCACAGGGAAAAAAAAAACATCCGGTTTAGTTTTTAGAAAACTTTTTTATATTTATGTGTCTTATTTTTATATTTTCTTTTATGCTTATTTATTACACATTGTAGTGTACATTACTGTAGTTTGAATTGATACAATAATATATTTTAGTATGAAAAATACTCTTGAGGCAAACAAGAATCCCAAAATGTGGTTCTGGGAGATGAAGTTTGTTTTAACAAAAAATTGTTTAAAAAAAAAAAAAGTGTACTCTGTAAACTTGACTTTTGTTTTAAGCTGAGAAAATAAAGGAAAAAAAAAGACAGGAATGAAGTGAGAAATAGAAACTGTTACATGTGCATCCGTCGTTATTAAGCTACTGAATTCTGTGACTTTAAACGCATGAGTCGTCGCCGTTTTAATGAAGGATCTTGTTATGAAGTCGTTAATCCTCCGTTTTTTATTTTATCAAGCCAAATCTGCATCGTCCCGCCGCCCTTCTTTTGTTGTGTGCCAACTTTGTATTTTCCATTGTACCGTTGAAGGCTGCATAATGTTTGTCTATACAACCCTTTGTAAATCCACTGTCTTTTTGTATGGTTTTTATTTTAGGTTTGCTCCATTTTTATGACTCCCCATCACAATAAAATGTAAGACAGCATCTCTGAGTGACTTTCTGTCTGCTTGTGATTTGACACTTTAGACATGGAGTTCCAATAAAGGAACAAATAAAAGGCTGAAGTTATCACTGCACTGTAGTGATTTCGCTCTTTTATTTGGTTTTACATCTTGCATTATAAAAAAGATCAAATCTTTCATAAACTATAAGAAAATGTCATATAAACTAAAATCTACTAAACAAACCAAACACTTATAAACAATCCTGATCTGTGCTGGAGAGCGGGTTTTATATACACTTGGGTTTCTTTAGACAAAATGACTGAACATTTCAACTTTACATCAAAAAACATTATTCCTGGAATCTCATTTGATGCTAAACATGATAGTATTAATACTTATATGAACAAAATAAATATGTATTAATATCTGAGCAAAAAACACCAAAACTGTGTGTTTCTTATTAATACTAATATACAATATTGTTCAATATTAAATGTACTGCTCAGGTTCTTCATTCAGCAATCTGATCCAGAACAGGACAGAGGTCATGAGGGGCAGGTTTCATTGTAGTTCTCCAATCAGACCACAAGGTGGCAGTAAAAGTCTTTCAGAGTGTAGTAAATGAATTTCACCGTCATGGATGCCAAAGTCCCTTCATCAACATTCCTAAGCAATAAACTCTAAAAACCAAAAGGTAAACATCAAAGAACCCATTTAGTTGACTATATTATGGAGGAAATTCACCTTTTATTGAGTAAGTATATAAAACAGCCTCTTCCAAAAATGAAAAATTACGCAAGATGTAAGCAAATACTAATCTGTGACTTTAATTTATTTATATAGAATAAAAATAAACTGATATAAATAGTTCACCCCCTGATAAAATGGCGCTTTGAAAAGACAAAACGGGTCTAAATTCAAATGAAATACGAAATTCATTACAAAAATCACATTTAGATTCAAATAACCATCACCCAGTTCGTAATTAGTGTGAAAAGGCTAGTTGGGTTGGTAAAAAGTCGATTCGCAAAGAGAAAATTACTTAAAAACAATCTTACACTTATGGCTGAACGGGACAAGGCATTTTATAAATGTAAACCAAAATACTTGTACAAAATGCAAAAAAAATTAAAAACGGACACGCATGAAAGCATATAACCGGGCGAACTGAAGAGAAAACTTGTGTTACCAAACAAGAAAATAAAACTTAAGTCGTAAAAATACAGGACGTCAAAATAGCAAGTGCACACGATCGTTATTTTTAGTTAAATCCTAATAAAAACATAATATATGCAAATAAACTGGGATTGCGGTAACATGAACTTCATAACGCCACTCAAATATGTCTAAACACTACAAATCCAGAGAGTCTTAAAAACAAAGATGGCTGAATTTGTTCCACATCATCTCTTCAGTCGTGCACAGAGCTGCTGAGGACACTTCAGGCTAATCTACAAAACAAACGTGAGGCTTGTCTGCTGAAGCGCAACAGAGCACGAGTAATATCAGACCTGCGGTAATTAAAGCTCATTTCATGCTGCTGCACATCGAGATGTTGAATACGTCGAGCCGTTTGTCACAATTAATTGGCCAGCTCTTAAGCACATCACATCTGCCAATCATGCACAACCTTTCAGGCTGGGTTGGTCAGCAAGGCTCATGCTAATGAAGCTGCTGAAGTGATGGTGAAAAAGGATATGGCGGTGAGAAAAACGTGCAATATATGGTTTAAAACTTCGATATTTTCAAGCATAGATCGACACTACCTGTATATTTTGTTTCTCTAAATAAAAGGGAGTAAATGACAAATGAGTCCTGGATTTATCTAATAGATCCATAAAATTAGTTATGGTAAACACACAAACACACGGATCAATCCAGGTCATTGCAGAGACATTCTCTTGTTTCTTGTGTTCCCTCCAGTGTGTCCCATTTTCTTTTGTGTCTCCATTATAAATATGCGCAAAACTCTGTCAACATTCCGCTGATGTTGAAAAAACACTGTTTTGCAATTGCGGTGTTTCCATTAAAAAAAGAAACGCGATTAATATCATAGGTGGATAACTTTCTTCTGTCCTGTCATTTTCCAACTACTTCCTGTTGTCTTCTTCTTCGTGGTTTGCGCCGGCGGCAACTTCCGGTTGTCGATTATGTGACTCCATTTGATGCAGTAAGTGTTTCCATTGTAGTTTGGAAAAAATAAACCAATTTTGATATGACCAATGCTAGCGCCAAAACTTTCTGTCAAATAAGGTGAGATTTGTTTAAATAGCCGTATTTCCATTAAGCAAATTTATTTTCTAAATGTCAAATTTTTCAATTATATGGTCAATGGAAATGTAGCTATGTAAAACACAGATTCAATGACTGTAGAGTGAGTGAGTTTTCCTATATCTGAAAGCATTAATAATAGAAATAAAATGCAGTTTCTTTAAAAATCACAACACATTTCCAAAGCATTTTGATAAAGGGTGTGAAAACATTTGTGGCTTCAAAGCTTTTTGTTTATAGGACAAAAATGGCTCTTTGGATTGTGAAGGTTGCCGACTCCTGGCCTAAACAGGTCAAACTGAGTCAGGATATTACAAAAACTATAAAATTGTCTGACCTTGCAAGCAGAAAGTCGGGGGATACTCAAAATCTGATCCGCATCTCCAGCTGTGGGACCATTTCTAGTGTTGAAAACAAGTTTCAAAGTTGACATTTTAAGGGATAAATAACATTTCATTAGGACCCATCTTTATCAGAAGTTCTGTTCGGTTCATATTGAAGCCTCCCCTGTCTCAGCGGTCATAAACCTCCAGCATGCAGCAGGTTCAGAGTGTTTTTGTTTGTGCTGCTGAATGAGTTTGCTGCCTGTCATTAAAGCAGCCATGCAGGGAGGAACACAGTCATCCTGTCTCCAGCTCCTCTGTGGCGGCTGTTCCCCGACCTCGATCTGCGCCCGACTCTGTCAAACCGACTCCTCTCTTCTGCAGACGCCACTTCTACATTTACCTCAATGAGTCTAATCGATGTTGTTATGCAGAGCAACTTGTTCAAGTGGAACGGTAATGAATCTCTAAGTAACAACAGGAAAGAGGGCAGAAAGTGAAGGCAAAGGAAATGCAGTGATGCCTCAGTAGAAATTTAAAGAGCAAAACTTTTCCTTTTAGCAGTTCTGGATCAAAGGGAAATTTTTGAATATTTACACTGATTACATACAATCACTCTATATACACTATATATATATATATATAGTACAGACCAAAAGTTTGGACACACCTTCTAATTCAATGGGTTTTCTTTATTTTCATGACTATTTATAAGGCAAGAAATCCCACTTATTAACCTGACAGGACAGGTTGACCTATGAAGTGAAAACCATTTCAGGTGACGACCTCTTGAAGCTCATCAAGAAAATGCAGAGTGTGTGCAAAGCAGTAATCACAGCAAAAGGTTGCTACTTTGAAGAAACTAGAATATAAGGGGTATTTTCAGTTGTTTTACACTTTTTTGTTTAGTGCATATGTCCACATGTGTTATTCATAGTTTTGATGCCTTCAGTGTGAATCTACAATGTCAATAGTCATGAAAATAAAGGAAACTCATTGAATTAAAAGGTGTGTCCAAACTGTTGGTCTGTACTGTATATATATACAACTTTTTTTTTTTCCAAAAAGCCAAATTTTGTTGATCACAATTTATTTGTAAAAGCCCTAAAAAGGGTAAAACATCCAAAGGGATGAATGCTTTTAATGGCCACTACTGATTTTTGGTCCTCAATATTGTGGATGTGCATGTAAATAAATGACTGATTAATCAAGAGTGTCGACAGGTGGTCATAATGTCTCTAAAGTCAGAAATTTAAAAATGATGTGGGGAAACTAATTTGTTCTTAACAGACAAGATTCATCCTTTTTTTAAAAAAAGAATGCAGAAAACAACTTTATTGTTGAAAGAAAAATCAAACCCACACATGCTCCCCAAAAATATTTTTACTTTGAGGCCATTTTTTAATCAGGAGGCACAAAAACAAAAGTTAACTTGGTTCACTTCATTATGACCCATGTCATCAGTGTGTAAACATTTGCTTCTCAGCTGCTTTGACAGACATTTGTCCAGTTTCACTCAGTCTTATCTACAAAGCTGATCAAAAGACAGACACTGAACCAACCTGAACTTTATCAACTTGTTATTAAATTCACTTCAGAGTTAAGGATGGAGATAGTGTTACAAACTCCGATAATTGACACACTTCTCATCTTTTGCGTTGTTTACACATGAGCTGCACTTGAGAAAATTCATTTTGATTAGAAGGATGTCTGCTTGGAAAATGTCTGATGTGCAGGTAGATGTGGACAAAGCGCCAAACTGTGAGAGGAGACGAGTCAGACAGGAACAGAATCAAAGCAGACTGGTGTCTAAAAATGGTCTCTGTGTGAAGCAAATGAGGCGACAGCGTTAAGAGTGCGCTGCTGCTGCTGCTACTCAGAAACCTCACAGCTGAAATGCATTAAGAAATCGAGGAAGGAAAGTTCCCTGCAAGCAGTTACTGTTTTTAGAGAAGTGAACAACCTCATACTTCAGAGTCGGGGTGGAAGAGATGGACTTAGAATATTAAGAAACAGCAGCAAAATGGTCATCAACATAACAAGCAGATTTCTAAATTGCTTGTCATGTTTGTGATTTTGTCTGTTTTATCAAACAGTCTCTGTTGTAAATGTGATCTCGGATCTCACAGAGACAACTTGTATGAATAGAGGTAAAATAATAATAATAATAATAATAATAATAAAGAAAATGCTGGTCAGAACAGGAGCAGAAATGGTGTTGGTTTGAATTCTGCCAGACTTTCAGTGTTTCAAATCAGCTTTGTCACATGCAGTCATTTATCAAAGTGGTGATTTAAAGGATGACTTGGCTCAACAATGTGCTCTTAAGTCCCTACAAAGGGTGTAGGTTTGCTATGTCTCCTAACTACTGCTCTTGAAGAAAATGTATCCTTTCTCTTCCTCATTGCATAAATTAACCTTTCGGTTTCTAAACATAACATCATTCTGAGCTCTCACTTATTATCGTTTATGCTTTTCAATATTTCTTTCTTTTTTTCCTCTACAACCATAAATGAAAAGTAAATGTAAAAATAATCAAAGCCTTTGACTATACCCCTTGGTCCATTGCCAGTTTTCAAAAGAAACCTCATGCTTCAGACATCCAGGCTCAGGGGAAACTGCACAGTTTTACAAAAAAGATTTTCAAACATTGGAATGTACGAGGAGACTTCTTCCCCTTCTGCAGTGCAAAAACAGGCGTCCTTCACACTCACCAGATTAGTTTTGCTGCTCCAGGCACGGAGTTTCAATGGAACCTTTAGCAAAGTGTTTTAGGATCATTAGCTCGAGGCTGATGAGACTTTTCCTCATTAGCTTCGAGCTAAATCTTAAAATGTCTGAGCCTGGAAATGACGTACTAAGTCATGACTGACCATTAGATGCAATGTACATAAAAGCGAATTTGGTCACTTTTAATGAAACCTTTTCCCCATATAACTTCTGAAACTGTCATTCTTCATGGGCTTTAACAAGATGCAAAACGGATCCCAACACAAAATGCAGAAATTCATTTCGCCTTTGCGAAAACAACCATAAAGATGTCAGTTACTGATACTTTTGCATTATTTGAAATTCTCAACCTATTTTAACTTCATGTGACATACTGCGATCCATCTTCAACCTCTTGCAAAACACTTGTTTCTGTTTTTACTAAGCAGTTTAACCAATGCTTGCTGCCTCAACTGAACCAGATCTGTGGTTACAAATGTTAATTACACATCAAAAGACTCAGAGTTGTGTTTTGTCTCCACAGTCTCTTAAGGACAATATCTCAAAGATCAGAAGCATTTTTGTCTCAGTTTGTCCAAAAAGAAGAAGGAATGGAGTTGCTAAGGCAACTAAGATAAGCCTAACGCTTCACAAAGTCCATAATAACCTTTTTACATTGTGTTTTGGTACAATGATTTTTAAAACAATACTATATGCACCTTTATATTCTACAGAATGTGTGCTTAAGTCAGGGGTGTCCAAAGTGCGGCTCGGGGGCCATTTGTGACCCTTGAATTGATTCTTTGTGGCCCGGCCAGCAAACGTGGTTGATGCAGATGGAGACTTTTTTTTTTATCTTTAACTTCTAGCAAATTAAAATGTTTCAATGGAAAATCTTACATAAAACACAAAGTATGTATTTAATAAAAACACTTTTTGATTTCTCTGACTCTTCTTGTAGACTTTAGATAACCCAGATTTGCTTTTAATTAATTGATTAAACTTGGCTTAATATAGAACACATTTTTAAATAAAATCCTGTTCTTGTTGCAGACAATAGGTTTAATATTTATCTTTTTTTTATCCAGGCCCAAAAGAATTTTCAAACTGGATGCCTTAAAACGTAAAACCCTTTTTAAATGTTGGACTTACAAAGATTTAAACTTATATTTTCTACAAAAAACCGACTTATTTATTTAACTAAAACTATTGTACGTTTATTGTTGAGCAGTAAAATACATAAGATAAAACGATAAAAATTATAGGTTTTTTTCCCTGCTAATTTTTTTTACTTGGCCCATGTGACAAAAAGTTTGGACACCCCTGGCATAAGTTGTGGAATAAATTTGGCAGCTGGTATAAGAAAACCAAAATATGCATTAAGGGAATTAAAATATGCACCGGAAAATTGGAGAAAAGTAAAACATTAATGAATATTTTGTGAACCCAAACACATGAATCTGGAAATCGTCTTTACATGTTGCCACAAGGGGGCAGCACTTCACATTTTCTCCCTAGTACTTCAATAAAAGATTGACAACTTCAACATTGAAAAAGTAACAAAGTGAAAGCAGACGAAACTTGTGGCCAAGACACAAATCCCACATTTCAGTTTCTGTAAAAATGCATATTACCACCTTGAAGTCAAACACTGTTGCCTGTTTTTATCAGAATATCCACAATTTTACAGTAAAGCAACAGAAACACAACACCAAACTGTTTGCTTTTGCCTTCGCCTTGAAGTTGAGCCACTTTTGGTAACAAAGAGTCCAGGAGGCTCTTCAGTCGACCGACAAGTCCAGAGGGTCTTCAAGTCATCTTCTTCACCTTCGACCCTGTAAAACAATGGCAACGTATCGGTTCAGTTCGGCAGAACTCCTGTTAGATAAAATACTCCGTTGGGTTTTCAGAGGACAGGTTCTGGGAGTCAGTCTGGTTGTTGAAAGGGAAATCTGGACTGTCTTCCTGTTTGACTGCGTTCCCCTCCTGGTTTCGATACGTGTCCTTCCTCCGGTAGAGGTACCGCGCGGCGACGGCCAAACCGGTCAGAACCACGAAGATGACGACCGCTATGATACCTGGAATTAGAATATCATAACAATGTTTGTTTAATTCCATAAATAGTGTTTATTTCATGGTAATCTGACTGATTGTGGGAGCAAATTAAAAAAGACAAAATACTGAAAAGTTTACAGTACAGATTCAAGAGTTTCTTCACTGCAAAAACACAAAATCTTACCAAGTAATTTGGCCTACTTGGATTAAGTTAAGTTTACTTTTAAGTCAATAATTCCTTGATATTAACTTTTTAAAAAGTACATGTTCTATTGGCAGATTGTTTCACTTCCAACAAGACATTTTTCCCAAGATACAAGTGAAAAAATCTACCAATGGAACAAATAATTTATCAATATTGAGGAATTATTGACTTAAAATGTATATCATATTTCTTGCTGAAAGTTGCTTGTAAGTTAGTTTGTCTTATTTCAAGAGTATTGAGATATTTGCACTAGAAACTAAACATAAATGACTTGGTAGATTTGGTGTTTTTACAGTGTTCAGGAAGGAAAAGTTAAATTATCAGCTTCTCTGTGTCGTTTTCTTCTGCGTTTACATTACAAATGTGCACCAAAATGTTGTCAATATTAAAAACAACACAATTTTCTAACTGTGTTGTTATAAGAAAAATGATTAAAATCCTACATAAATAAGTTTGTTTATGTAATAAGTCGTTAAAAAAACAGGCTGCGCTATCATTGTCTAACTACTTCCTGTCGTCTCCATGGTTTCCGCCAGTGGAAACATCTGATTCTGTCAGGGTCTGCATTTTGTTTCCGTTTTATTTGGGGTTTTTTTGGTTTGAGTTTTTTTTTCCTGCCGTTGGGACTGGCATTCCTCATGACATCCACCAGAGGTCACCAACAGACAGAGCCCCTGGAAGGCTGCTGAGTTCAACCCGTTTACACACCTGCAGCTTGTTTTGGAGGGCGTGGATTATGGATTTAAGCAGCAGCTCCTCTCCGTCTCATCGCCTGAGTGTTTGCTTACTTCGGTAACAACTCGTTCCAGAACTAGGCTCTCTGTGATCTGTTCCGCTCTAACCCTTTGTTGTCTTCCTCGTCAGATATCCTGCTGTTCTCTCGCGGTTCTGGCGAAGAGCAGTCCTCCCCGAGTTCAGTGTGCGCCTGTGCTCCCCTCGTTGTGGATTCCCTACCTCCTGTGTCCTCCCTCGACGCTGTCGGTGCTACCGGTCAGAAGCCACCCCTCGTGTGTCCACCCTTTCCTCTCGTCGATCCCTCTCTGGTGGAACCCCCCTCATTCCAAGTAAGACAGACTCTGGAATATTCCCGAAGGATTTTCTCCTCACTGCTCTGACCCTGCTTCTCCTGTTGGTAGCAAGACGACCCGGTCATCAGCACCAGGAGTCGCGTCCTGACCCCTCCCCTGACTTCAATAAACTGATTATTGTGCACTTAATCGTTCTCTCTGATTGTGTTCTTGCATGTGGGTTCGTAAAGTAAAACTCAACATGACAGAACACTCAGGCCAAGCTACGACCTCCGCAGACGCGATCAGAGGAGCGTTATCAGACCAACAAGCCCTCATTCAGCTCCACGATTCAGCTCTGAGAGAGCTGGGAAATCGCCAAGCTGAAACTAACCGACGATTAACTGAACTCTCAAATTTCCTACAGAATTCATTACCTCAGGACACAAATCAACCTTCTGTTTCCCCATCCGCGCCGTCATTAGCCCCGGATCCGCTCGTCCGCTCCGGCTTCTCTGAGGTCCGCCCGGCAACTCCAGATAAGTTTTCTGGTGACATCAAGAAGGTAACAGGATTTATCCTCCAATGCACCATTGTCTTCAACCATTCGCCACAGAGTTTTCCCAATGATGACCATAAGATTTCTTATGTCTTATCCTTGTTGACGGGCCGAGCCTTAGAGTGGGCCGAAGCCCGGTTTACCACCGCAGTTAATTATGGATGTACCTACCCCGAGTTCCTAACTGAGTTAAAACAGGTCTTTTGCCAGGAGACGGAAGGAACATCCTCTTCCAGAGATTTGCACGGGTTAAAGCAGGGGCAGAAGAGTGTTTCTGATTTCGCCATAGACTTTAGGATCAAGGCGGCCGCATCTGGCTGGAACATGGTAGCTCTCAAGAGCGCCTTTTTCCATGGGCTAAACGAGCAGATAAAGGACGAATTAGCCACATTGGATGAGCCAGAATCCCTGAACGATTTCATAAACTTATCCATAAGATTGGACAACCGAATCCGTACTAGAGCCAGGGAACGCACCCGTCGAGTTTCTTCTCCATGCACCTCTCTAACCAGTAGTCGTCTTTCTGCTCAGCACTCACCTCCTTCCCCAGCCCCATGTATGGAACCCATGCAAATAGGAAACACAAGGCTCACACCCGAGGAGCGTCAACGGAGGTTACGCTCCCAGCTCTGTATTTACTGTGGTGAGCCGAACCATGTGATTGCTAATTGTCCTGTACGTTTAAACCCGCAGGTCCGGCAGTGAAGGCGGGGAAACTGCCGGCACCGTCCACTCCTAAACCCCGTCTCACCTTCCCTGTCACCCTATTCGCCAACAATGACTCACTTTCTGTGTCAGTTCTCATTGATTCCGGTTGCGAACAAAATCTCATCAGTTCCGACATAATTCACCAGCTCTCCGTGCCTACTGAACCGTTACCAGTTCCTCTCCGTGTCGCTGCCCTGGATGGGAAGGGTCTACCCCAGATAACCCACCGGACCAAGCCACTACGCCTGCTAATTTCTGGTAACCACACTGAAGAGATCATTTTCTATGTGTTTCCCACTATCAGTTCCCCCATAGTTCTAGGATTCAACTGGCTATTCAAGCATAACCCCCAGATAGATTGGGTTGAGGGACGGATTACTTCCTGGTCTTCCAAGTGCCACACCACCTGTCTCCGTTCCGCTGTTCCTTCGCAGCCCACACGTTCCACGATGGATGAGGTGGATCCATCCGACGTCACCGCCGTCCCTAGTGAGTACCATGAACTCATCACTGTTTTCAGTAGGGACAAAGCCCTCTCTCTACCACCTCACAGACCATATGACTGTGCAATCGACCTCCTGCCTGGGGCCCCTCTACCTAACAGTAGACTGTATAACATCTCCAGGGCCGAACGCCAGGCCATGGAGGACTACATAAATAAATCCCTCGCTGCAGGTATTATCCGTACCTCGTCTTCCCCTTTGGGTGCTGGGTTTTTCTTTGTGGGGAAGAAGGATGGTTCTCTGAGGCCCTGCATCGACTATAGAGGCCTAAATCAAATCACCATCAAAAACAAGTATCCTTTACCCCTGCTCTCCTCTGCCTTCGAACCTGTTCAAGGGGCAACCGTCTTTTCGAAACTGGACCTTAGAAACGCTTACCATCTACTACGCATCAGGGAGGGCGACGAATGGAAGACCGCTTTTAAGACCCCTATGGGGCACTACGAGTATCTGGTCATGCCTTTTGGTTTGTCTAACGCCCCCTCCTTCTTCCAGGCCCTTGTGAACGACGTCCTCCGAGATTTCATTAATGTGTTTGTCTTTGTCTACTTAGATGACATCCTTATCTACTCAAGGACCCTGGTGGAGCACCAAGAACACGTCCGTCTAGTTCTCCAGAGGTTACTAGAAAATAAATTGTATGTGAAAGCCGAAAAATGCGAGTTCCACCGCCCATCAGTAACTTTCCTGGGGTACGTCCTTGAGAGCGGACAGATCAGAGCAGCAGAGGACAAGATCGCAGCAGTTCTGGACTGGCCTCAGCCTGAAACGCGTAAGCAACTCCAACGTTTCCTAGGCTTTGCCAACTTCTATAGGAGGTTCATCCGGAACTATAGCCAGATCGCTTCCCCCCTCACAGCTCTCACCTCCACAAAGAGGGTGTTTAGCTGGACTCCACAAGCCGAGGCCGCCTTCACTGAACTCAAGTCGCGGTTCTCCAAGGCCCCGGTCCTGGTTCAACCCGACCCAAGCAGGCAGTTTGTAGTGGAGGTTGACGCATCCGATATTGGGGTGGGGGCCGTTCTGTCCCAGATCACTGCGCAGGATCAGAAGTTACACCCCTGCGCTTTCTTTTCCCGCAGACTCTCTCCAGCTGAGAGGAATTACAATGTGGGAGACAGAGAATTGCTGGCTATAAAACTGGCTTTGGAGGAGTGGCGTCACTGGCTGGAGGGAGCAGAACACCCCGTTCTAGTCTGGACCGATCACAAGAACCTGTCCTACCTCCAGTCAGCTAAACGATCCAACCCACGCCAGTCTCGCTGGTCTCTGTTCTTCGCACGCTTTAACCTTTCCATTTCCTATCGTCCAGGTTCAAAGAATGTAAAGCCAGATGCTCTGTCCAGGATACACTCCCCTGACGATTCGGAGGAAAGCCTGGCTCCCATTCTCCCGCCTAGTTGCACAGTCGGAGGAGTAACGTGGGAGATGGAGGACATCCTCCGCCAAGCGCACCAGACCGAGCCTCCTCCTGAAGCCTGTCCTCCAGGTAAACAGTACGTTCCCTCCGCTGTCCGTGCCCGCTTCCTACAATGGATTCATGCCTCCAAGTTCGCCGCTCACCCTGGAGTCAGTCGCACCATAGGGTTGGTCAATCGCAGGTTTTGGTGGGGATCAATACACAAGGACGTTAAGGAGTATGTCTCCGCCTGCGCAGTCTGTGCACGCAACAAGTCGTCCAACCGACCCCCTGCTGGCCTCCTACAGCCATTACCCATACCAGGACGACCATGGTCCCACATCGCTGTCGACTTCGTCACCGGACTCCCAAGGTCCAAAGGTATGACCACTATTCTCACAATCATCGACCGTTTTTCCAAAGCCTGTCATCTTGTCCCCCTACGCAAACTACCCACCGCTGCTCAGACAGCTAAACTACTCATCAAGCATGTTTTCAAGCTGCATGGGATACCCCAGGAGATCCTCTCCGACCGCGGGCCCCAGTTTATCTCGCAGGTCTGGCGTCAGTTCTGCTCCGCCCTGGGAGCCAGGGTGTCTCTCAGCTCCGGGTATCATCCCCAAACCAATGGGCAGACTGAACGTATGAACCAGGAGCTGGAGGCCGCCCTGCGATGTCTCACCTCTACCAACCCTGATGATTGGGCTCCACACCTTCCGTGGGTAGAGTATGCACATAACTGCCACACGTCTGCAGCTACTGGTCTCTCTCCCTTTGAAGTAGTCCTGGGATACCAACCTCCTCTCCTCCCGGCTGACGAAAGTAACATCTCTGTCACATCGGTCCAGCACCACATTCGCAGGAGTCACAAGATCTGGAAGGACACCATCTCCGCCCTCAACAACTCATCCGCCAGTAATAAACGACTCGCTGACCGACGTAGGATCCCTGCCCCGACATACTCCGTGGGGCAGAAGGTATGGCTGTCAACACGTGACATTCCCCTTAAATCTATGTCCAGGAAGTTGTCCCCTAGATTCATCGGTCCTTTCGAGATACTGGCGCTCGTGGGCCCCGCGGCTGTGCGACTCCGACTCCCTTCATCCATGCGTATCCACCCGACCTTCCACGTGTCCCACATTAAACCTGTTCTCTCCAGTGAACTTTGCCCTCCGGCCGAACCCCCTCCTCCCTCCCTGGACGGGCGGGGCGACGCCATTTTTGCCGTCCGTCGGCTAGTGGCCTCCCGGCGGCGGGGTCGGGGCTACCAGTACCTCGTCGACTGGGAGGGCTACGGCCCTGAAGAACGTTCCTGGGTCCCGGGATCGTTCATTGTGGATAACACCCTCATTAGGGAGTATTGGGACTCTCAGCCCTCATCCTCTGCTCGGCCGCCAGGTGGCGTCCGTTGAGGGGGGGGTACTGTCAGGGTCTGCATTTTGTTTCCGTTTTATTTGGGGTTTTTTTGGTTTGAGTTTTTTTTTCCTGCCGTTGGGACTGGCATTCCTCATGACATCCACCAGAGGTCACCAACAGACAGAGCCCCTGGAAGGCTGCTGAGTTCAACCCGTTTACACACCTGCAGCTTGTTTTGGAGGGCGTGGATTATGGATTTAAGCAGCAGCTCCTCTCCGTCTCATCGCCTGAGTGTTTGCTTACTTCGGTAACAACTCGTTCCAGAACTAGGCTCTCTGTGATCTGTTCCGCTCTAACCCTTTGTTGTCTTCCTCGTCAGATATCCTGCTGTTCTCTCGCGGTTCTGGCGAAGAGCAGTCCTCCCCGAGTTCAGTGTGCGCCTGTGCTCCCCTCGTTGTGGATTCCCTACCTCCTGTGTCCTCCCTCGACGCTGTCGGTGCTACCGGTCAGAAGCCACCCCTCGTGTGTCCACCCTTTCCTCTCGTCGATCCCTCTCTGGTGGAACCCCCCTCATTCCAAGTAAGACAGACTCTGGAATATTCCCGAAGGATTTTCTCCTCACTGCTCTGACCCTGCTTCTCCTGTTGGTAGCAAGACGACCCGGTCATCAGCACCAGGAGTCGCGTCCTGACCCCTCCCCTGACTTCAATAAACTGATTATTGTGCACTTAATCGTTCTCTCTGATTGTGTTCTTGCATGTGGGTTCGTAAAGTAAAACTCAACATGACAGATTCATGATCATGTGATTAAATTCACATCTGTGGTGTGAAAGAAAAAATGAGTTTTTCACTGCAGTTTTACCAAATAAACCAATGTCAATTCAGAAAAACAAAACAAAACAAAAAAACATCTCAATCTAGCACCAAAACATTTTGGTGAAAAACACCAAAAAGTGAAATTGCCATTATTCCCTTGAGCAAATTTATTTTTAAAATGTCAAATTGCACGATTACATGGTCAACGGAAACGCAGCTACTAGTTCATAAATCTTTTCAAAGTGGAAGCCACCAGGGGGCGCTAGAGTTTTGGAAGGAAGATGAGGAAAAAATATGCAAAAATATTATTTTTTTTAAAATAATAAATTTATAATTGCATCTATTTTTTTAAATGAAATATAAACAATTAGTATGAATCTCTCTTGGCTGTAGATTAACCATGTTGCTTATGCACATTTTTCCAAGTACAGTTTTTCCTTCCACTCAACTTTCCATTAACATACAGCCCTCTGAAAGTCTATTGTCTTTAGCAGTGACCTGGACTGTAAAACAAGTTGTCTTCCTGTATGAGCCATAAGATTATACATTAAAACCATTCTTTATTAGTCGAATACTTTCTGAGAAACTGAAACTTGTTTTTTATGAGCTGCAAGCTATAATTATGAAAAGGAAAAGAAACACTTGAAATAAATGAGTCTGTGGGTTGAACCTATACAGGTTTAACTTATTGAATTGAGTTCTCTATTCTAATTTACATGGAGAAACTCTGGAATAACAGAACCGCAGCACATTTCTTTTATGCACAGCTGATTGAATTGCTAATCTAAAAAACACTTTAAAAAGTTTTCCATCAGTTAAGCTCAAACCTGAGCACTTTAGGGAAAACTAAATAGAGTTTAATAGCTTGAAGCAGAATTTAAAATCAGTTTAATAATGCATTAAAAAATGACCATGTTTTGTGATAATGACAGAGGACGCTTCCTCAGCAGATTCCTGTAGTTCGATTAGGTTTTCTGCCCTTTGTGTACAACAGGATTGAATGGACAGTTTTAAATGACTTCCACAGTTCCCACCTCGTATAGTCTCCACTTTGAATCAATTAATGCTGGCAGAGAACCAAAGTTTAAATTGGTTTTAAATCGAGTCATGTCTTGCACATCTCTCGCTCCAAACGTTTTAAATGTCGCCTGAACAAACACATTAAAGCCAAGTTTTATAAAAGATGCTGTGCCTGATCTGAAACTGATAGTGTGAGCAAAGATAAACAGATCCCAGTGCAGTGAGAGAAATGGTTTAGTACCTCCAATCAGAGCCGAGTCGGTCCTGATGGCATTGACTAAAGGTTGACCTGAGCCCACTGAGCCGGACCGGTCTACAACAGAGACGGAAAAGTCAGGAGGAACAAATCAGAGCAAGAGAGAAGTTAGAAAGACCAAAATAAAAAGCCAGAAGTCATCACAGAATTGAGGAGGAAAATGAGAGAAGCAGAAATTATGTACAGACAGCAAAACCAGAGAAATACTGATGCATCCAGTTAGCTTTAAACTGATTCAAACTGGATTTACCTACTGGAAAGATAAACACAGAAAGATAAACGCCTCATTTCCCCCTTTAAAATGCATCAAAACTGAAAATAGTTTGTATTCTCATTGTTTTATGTTTAATAAAAGTATGATAAAGGTTTTTGTTTCCCTACACAAAAACCATACCGCCGTACCAGTACTCCACCTATCTTTGTGAAAAGTTACTTATAACTTGTATTAAGATATTTGCACTAGAAACTTGACCAAAATTTTGTGTTGTTGCAGAATGTGAAAAGAGGAGAAAGAAAATCCAATCAACAAAACAACTACCTAGAAAATATAGAAAAAAGAAGAAGAAGAAAATATGAACCAGAAAATTATGGCTAAAATGTCTCTCCGGAGAAATAAATGAAAATCGCATTTCATTGTTCTTCTAGATGTTCTGTATTTGACCCTGGATAAAATACTTTATTTATTTCTTAAGTTTAATTGATAGGCCCAGACACACAACAACAGACAAACCAAATAAAGCAGCACAAGGAAACACAAATCAAACTTCCATTGATAACAGAAATCTCAAAGTTTGATCAGTAACTCCATGTTTTACCTGATATATGGTGAATGTTTTCAGCTGCATAGGGATTGGCTGAGGCTGCAGAGCCACAGTTGGACCGAACCAAAGGTCCGGTGATGATGATGGGGCTGGTGTCTGGGTGGAGCAGAGCAGCTTTCAGAGGATTGATGGAGTTGAACTGAACTACTGACAGGCAGCCGGTGAAACCCAGAGACGCTAGCCGTACCAGATGAGAGTCCAAATCACCAGACTCTGCAAAACAAAGTCAAAATATACATTATTCTGTACATCTGTGCAAAATAGGTAGCAGGAGGTGTGTAGTCAGACAACATTGCTACACTGATATCTAAATTAGCATGCACATGTCTTTCTGTTATATGTTTCTACTTATATGAATTCCTTAATATTGATGAAAAAAGTTCTAGTGAAATAATCTGTCAGTGAAACAATACAAGTTAAAATATATTGTTCCACTGGCAAACTATTCAGCAGCATTGTTAATAATAAGGGTAGTTTGCCACCGATGACAGTGAGCTGTTTCTCTACCTTTACAAATTTAGCAGCACATTCACAAGCTTGATTGACAGCGCTAAGATCCTCCTCCTGGCTCTGATTAATTGTTTTTGACTGGTGGCCGTGGATTTCTTCAGCACAGGGAGGAAGGAGGTCAATTCTTTCACATATTACCTGTCTCATATTCCACTGTCACAACATGGTGACAGTTTTAATAAATTTGTAGAAAACATTTTTTTTAAAATTAAAATTGCATGCTGCAGTTTTAAGTGGTTGTAACATTACTTTTTTTAAAAGTTAAAGTGGTACGAATGCTTTTGAAATGCACAGAATATTCCTGGTTTTTAGTTATATTAACTGAAAACTGGAAAAGTACCTGTAGATTATTTAGCTGCTCCTGGACAGAGTTCCCAAAAATTGTACTCAAGTAAGAGTAGCTGTACTTCTACATATTTTTACTCGAGTAAAAGTAAAAAGTAACTGTCCAAGAAATGACTGAGGTAAGAGTAAAACAGCATTTGGTAAAAAGTATACACTAATGCTAAGTAACTGATCAAATAAATCATTCAATATTTAAAAATTACATAATCAGATGGACCAAAATAAGTGAAAGATTTTGGTTTTATGAGAACAAAAATGACAATAATAAAATCAGGCTAAAGAAAATATTTCCAAATCAATTTCTTTCAATATAAAATTTATGAAACTTTAACAAAAACTGCAGGTGTGTGTCTGTGTCTGGTGAGGTTTTGGTCAAAACATGCTTGTTTTTCAGTCAGCGTGTAAAAAATCCAGAAATTTTACTCAAGGAAGAGAAGAAATACTTCATAATAAAATTACTCAACTAAAAATACCCCAGAAAAAAAAATAAGTTACTCAAGTAAAAATAATTGAGTAAATGTAACTAGTTAGTACCCAACTCTGCTCCTGGAACATAAATGAGACAATCACCAATGCTGACATATCTTTAATTCATCATCGGCCTTCAATTCTTCCAATTTCCACCTGTATTCATCATATGTTGAGACAAATCTTCCCTCTCTGCCTTTATCTGTTAATTCCACCGACTCCATCCTCTCCATCACTCATCTGAACTCCTCACTGCAGCGTAAACAGCAGCTGCTAAAGCCGACACAAACAGCTGCATCAGATGACTGAGAGCTGACTGTTACCTGAACACATCTGCATGTTGATGAGGAAACATTACAGCCGTCTTTCAGCTGTTGCTCTGCTCGCTACATCACGTCTCTCCCAGCCTCCCTGTGTTCCTTCTGGCTCCATTAGTTAGCCTGATGGATGACGAGGCTGGGGGGAAGCGACGGGAAATCCACTTCGCCGCTGCTTTTTCTGATTCTGATCAGAGTCTCTGCCTCTGTCGGTTTGACAGAGTGGACAGCAGGTTATGCATCGACATGACAGGATTGAAACGCGCCGCACTCGTTCAGCTGTGTGACAACAAACCTGAGCTTTACACCAGACTGCAATAAAATGAGGATTTGTTAAGTTACCTGAAATAGAGCTGTTGTAAATTTTATTAATAATTTACATCTTAGGGTGTTTCAAAGGACAAATTATTTCAACGATGTGGCATGAAAATCCTGTTGAAAACACACAATCTGACTATGTATATTTGTCTAGTTTCTAGTGCAGGGGTGGGCAATCCTGGTCCTCGAGGGCCGGTGTCCTGCAACTCTTGCAAGTCTCCCTGGTCCAACACACTTGAATCCAGCAGCTGAATCACCTCCCAAGTGCAGTCAGGTTCTCCAGAGTCCTGCTAATGACCTCATTATTTGACTCAGGTGTGTTGAAGTAGAGATGCATCTAAAAGTTGCAGGAGTCCGGCCCTCGAGGCCTGGAGTTGCCCACCCCTGTTCTAGTGCATATATCTTAGTACACCTAAATTAAGATAAAACTAACTTAAAAGTAACTTTTCAGCATGATGTAGTAGCTTCTTTTAAATCAATAATTCCTTAATTTTGATCAAGAAAAAATACTAGTTCCAGTGGCAGATTTAATTTAAAGCAAGACATTTTTCCCACGCTAGAAGTGAAACAATCTGCCAGTAGAATTAGTACATTTTAATCAATATTAAGGAATTATTTTCTTAAAACAAGCTCTTGTATCTTGCTGAAAACATACTTGTCAGTTAGTTTTGTCTTATTTAACTTAACTGTACTAAGATGTTTGTACTAGAAATCAGACCAAAATGTAACTATATAAAATGCAAGTTATTACACAATTCTGCAAAAACAACCGTACATACACTCAAACCTAAAATCAATTAGAGCAACCAGTTAACCTAACTGTTGTGTTTTAGGACTGTGGGAGGAAGTTGGAGTACTCGGAGAAAACCCACATATTCATGGGGACTAAAAGCAAATTTCATGCAGAAAAAATCCAAGGCAGGGAATTGAACCCACGACTTTCTTGCTACAAGGCAACAGTGCTAAGAACGACACAACCATGTAGCCTACTAGGTCTTTTCTCAATCTGTTCTGCAAGAAAAACAATCATAATTTCACATTCAACTCAGACAAACTAGTGAAATGTATAATTCTTCAACTATAATGACAGTCTCTTCAGACAAAGCTAAAATAAACACCCTTTAAAGTGGCAGCCTGGCTGAAGGCTGGGGCCTCTCAGCCCCTCATGTTATTTGCAACTTATATTTCAGACGCTCTTTGAAGGAGCCGCTTAAAAGAAACATGAATAAATCATGACGTGCTCCCTATTACTCTTGTCACCCTGAGCCTTTTACAATTCCCTGTCTACAAATGCACATTTAGGTGGATAAATCATAGCAATGAAACTCCACACATTCCCGACTCTTTCCAATAATGCAAAGAAATAAACGCTTATGCACATGTGAGGAGTACAAAAATCCAAATTCTCTAAATACATCAACCAGAGGCTATGAGGCTTTTTTATTTTTTTTTATTTTGGAAGGGCAAGAAGTGCAAAACGAAGCGGCATAAAGATTTTACCGGCATCTAAAACGAGGCCCAAGCCTGCTTTTAAAAGTCCATTATGAAATACATTATAGCATTTTGCTAAACCTAGATCATGTGGCAATGTTTCAGCTGACACATGGATTGTTGCTTTTAAAAAGCATTTAAACAGCTTTCATCAAAAACTGTTTACTCAAACAATGATCCAACAGACCCAATGCATTTTCAGCATGTGGAAATGGATGACGACCTCACATTTTTACTTCCTGTGTCACGATTTTTATTCTGCTAGGCACCGATATGTTAAAACAAACTTTAGAAATACAAAATCTCACCAAATATTTGGTGTTTGAGTCCACCAGAAAAAAACAAAACTAATTTATAAGTAACTTTTCATGAAGATATATGAGGTTGTTTTAAGTCAATATTGATGAAAAAGTACTAGTCATAAGTAAAATAATCTGCCAGTGGAACAATACTATAATTTAAAAAATTTAAAATGTTTAACTTATAGTATGTTTCAACAATAAACTAATTTCTTGCTGAAAAGTTACTTGTAAGTTGTTTTTGTCTTATTTCAAGTGTACTAAGATATTTGCACTAAAAATTAACAACAAATACTTGGTAAGATTTTGTGTTTTTTCAGTGCATAGAATAGAAGCGTCATGTTTCTACAATGTGGCATGTAAGTGGTAAAAATGGGGGTAAAATCAGACTCATCTGCTGCCAGTTTCACATTGACTAAAATCTATAGAAGCACCATCTTTTATTAATCTGGGACGCATCAATTTTCACCCTAAACTGCAGGGATTTAAGCATTCCTGTATTCATTATGAATGCATTTTAAATTGTTTCTTTATTTAACCTCAGACATAAATTCTGTTTTTTCTCTTATATTGGATAAACTCTACTGGCTAAGACCTTTTGCTACCAACATACGGTCTCTCTTTTAACCCTTCTGCAACATGGGGAGTTGAGGTCTGCCTGTAGTTTGCAAGAACAACGAGAAATGATCTTTTAATTTAAGACTAACGCAATGCATTTTGAAGAACTCAAGTGCAGAACTCCCAGAAAGTCCTCATAGGTCCGTCCCAGTGCAGTAACCAGGCCCATGTTAAGTCCTGACAAGTCATCAAATATTTGCTGGACATGACACAAAAAGAAAAGTTTTGTACAGAGCAGAACACAGCACAGCTGCCAGAACAGGATGAGAACTTTTTCTTGTTCTTTCATAAAATGAATCAGCTTTCACTGAAGATTAATTACTTAAAATTTACCCATTAAGGGAAAAAAGCTAAAAAAAAAAAAAAAAAAAGATCTCTGTTAAATATGTTTATTTTCTCCCATCATTCTTCTTTTGAGCTAATTTCAACCTATAAAAGTATTTTTCACTGATTGAACAAACGCAGAAAAGTTTTTCAGGGTATTGGAAAATTGTGGTGAAAAAAAAAAAGTTTTTCCATTGCAGTTTTGCAAAAGCCGCAAACCTCTCATAACCCAAAAACTTGCAATGGAAAAAAAAAATTCATTTTAAAATTGCCGTGTTTCCATTAAGCAAATTTATCATTGTGATTCCAATTAGTGCAATTTTAAGGTCAAAGGAAACACAGAGATGAACTGGGACTCAGAGAAATTACAAACCAGGTGAAAACTAACAAACTACTCAAAGAAAACAAAATCCTATAAAGGAGTATAAATAAACTAACAAAAAATGAACTAACATGGCAAGATCTAAGAAAGTTAAAAAAATGACAAAATCAGCAAAAATTTTGCTTTCTGTCATTTTTACTGCATTTTTGTTCACTGTTGTAAAAACATCAGAACAAAGAAGGAAGGACTGAGTTAAGAAGAGAGAAATGTTCTCTATAAATCATGTTTAAAGGGTTTTTCTGCCACAGAATGACTTAACACACTCCCTCCTCACGCTCTCCAGTGACTCCAGCATGGAGTTTATGACACGCAGTTGCCGGGTAGATAATCTTGTTGCTTCGTGACCAGAGTGTTAAACAGTTCTAAGGACTGGTCCCCAGGTGAGAGAGGGGTTTTATGTGACCCTGTCTTGTGATATGTTGTGTTTTTCTTTTTAGGAAAATATCCTGTGTTTTTTTTAAAAACTTGTATGTATTTGTTTGGTCAAGGATTGCACACAGTCTAGGATGGGGAGAGACACCTCAGGAAATCTGGTCGTTTAGCAGAAGTAAAATTATCTGCATAATCTACACTGCAAAAACACAAAATCTTACCAAGTATTTTTAGTCTAACATCTAGTGTAGATATCTTATTTCACATAGAACAGGACAAAACTAACCTATAAGTAATGTTTCAGCAAGATATAAGATATATTTCCAGTAAATAATTCTTGAATACTGATATTTTTTCCACTTATAGCAAGACATTTTTCCACTTGGCCAGTTTTTAAAATTAAAATTCACATTACAACCACATACCTGAGTGTGATTTACAGCTTTGAGTGTTACACTGTCAGTACACTGCAAAAACGCACAAATCACACCAAGTATTTTAGTCTAGTTTCTAGTGCAAATGTCTTTGTTCACTTGAAATAAGACAAAAACCAACTTACAAGTTACTTTCAGGAAGATATGGGTGTTTGTTTTAAGTCAATAATTCATTAATATTGATAATAAAGTTGCACTGGAAAAAAAAAACACTTGAAAGACTTTTCCCAAGTTCTGCCAATGGAGGCAGAACTTTTCCATCAATATTTAAAAATTATTGACTTAAAACAAGCTCCTATTTCTTGCTGAAACATTACTTACAGATAATTTTTTATATTTAAAGTGTTAAGTGATAAGATATTTGAGCTAAAAACTAAGCAAAAATACTTCATAATATTATGTGTTTTTACAGTGTAGGACTTTAATCAGGCATTTTGGATTGGTAATCAGTTCAGGAAGCAGGAGTTTTTTTTTTTAATTATAGTATTATAATCTTGACTCAAACCATTTTATGTGCCTTCCTGTACATTAGTACTTCACATATGTCCTACTCTAGTCGCCTTCCCCACCTGCTCTGAACCCATAATGCAGCAGATGTGAGACATTTTGCTCTGAAGGCAGCAACTCCCTTATCAACTCAGACTTGAGCGTTATCTAACAATATGGAGCGGAAATGTACTTTTTAACTCCAACTTTGCTTTTTAAAGACGCTGAAAGGTCTGAGCTGCGACTCTGCTGTAACTTTTGGAAAAGCACAACAAATTTGACCATTTTCATTTCTGTTACACCAGGCGGTTTCTTCAAAGACTCTTTATTAGGGACTGGTTGTAGCGATAAGGATGGAAGTTGATTCACAACAAAAGTTTCTTCAGAACAAACAGAAAATTCTGAACAACTGTTTTTTTAAATCAAACTGCAAGAAATTATTCAATATTGTTGATTTTTAATCAACAGAGAAAATATAATGTAAAAGAAATCAGTACCAGCTGCTCTAAAGTAGACTTTTGAGTATTTTTTTTGTGTGCAGTAACAATGCATTTAGTCCAGATTTTTCCTTTTATTCTTGTGAAATTGTACCTGCTGAGTGTTGGAGGAGAGCGAACAAGTCTGAGTGCTTTAAAGCCAAAAATATCTATTTTCTGCTCTCACTGCCTCCTCACTTACCATGCACTTTGCCCAACACCAGCGACTTGATGGCATTAAACTCTCCGTCAGACGTGAGGTTGAAGTCTTCTCTGGCATTTTGGTCAACCTAATGAATAAAAAAAGAGATTTGAATTCAGTTTTTATGGGTATTTTTCATAAGCTTTTCTGTATGTGGACACTGCAAAAACACAAAATCTTGTCCAATGTTTCTGATCTTGTTTTGGTGCTACCCAACTCTTTCAAGTTTACTAAGATATTGGCACTGGAAACTAAATAAAATAAAATAAAAAAACTTGAAAAGATTTTGTGTTTTTGCAGTACAGTTTAATAGCCTCGACTCAACAAAACCAAATTTATAATTAATAATTATTCCAGAGGTTTCCTGGGAAAATTATCTGGAGAAAATGCTTCTAAAGAGTTTCATGTTGTTAAGTTAAAAAAAAAGAAGGATAATTTTATCTTCCCCTTTTTAACTGTGAAAATCAAACATTAATAATTTTCCAGCAAGATGAGTAAATTAACATTTAATTAGGTTATCAAAGTTTGAAAGCACTTTAACTGAAAATTTGCTTTTTGTGAGAATGCAAAGAAATGTTACTGACATTTATTTTTTGGTTTCTTTAACTTGGCTTGAAATCTTAAGATTCTCAGCTGTAAAAAGATCCATAAAGAGTTTTAAAAATCAACTTTCAGATGTGATGTGAAGCACAGAAAGCATTGTACTTTGATTTAACGAATTCCCAGCCATACCTGCATTGTAAGAGCTGTCAGAAAATAAAAAGTGTATTTCAGGTGAAGCCGTTACTGTCAAGGCTAATGACACTTTTTGATTTGTGCTTCTTCAAAATGACCCATAAGACTTTTAACAACCATTAAAACAAACATCTAAATACCAACATGACATGTTTAGCACACATGTCAGGACAAAGCTTGTTTTTTCTATCAACACAAACTTTAAAATATGAACTTTTCTATAATCTACTTCAGCTTTTTGTTAACAAAAAAAACCCAGATTGGTCTGGACTAAAACAAAGGATCAATGTCTGGGAAAGCACCCTATGCCCACTGCTGAGTATAGTGATGGAGGTGTGATGCTGTGGGCCTGTTTCTTCTGGACCTATTGTTTTTTTTTGCTATCTGACATAACGTCTCATGTGAAATGGCTTCATCTTTGTAGATAAAAGTCTGTACTCAATTCTTTAATATCAAACCATCAAACAGCAAGTCCTGAAGCTCACTTCTGATTCTTTGCTGAAATGCTTTTTTATTTTTTCATGGTGGTTCATACTAACAATTACAACAGGAACATTTTAAAGTGCAGTTTTTCTTTTGCTGTGCTTGTTTTTCTTTTATTTTGTTGTTGTTTTTGCTTTTCTTCTAATTCATGCAAAGCACCTTGTTGCTGAAAAGGTGCTATATAAATGAAACTTCTTCATAATAATAATAAATGAAGAAATCATTTCACATCAAAATGTGAAATGATTTCACTTGCCGAAATGTAATATCTCAATTGTTGACTATGTCTTCTATGACTGTATTTTTGTGTTTTTATCATGTAAAGCACTATGAACTGCCATGTTGCTGAAATGAGCGATACAAGTAAACGTGATTAATTAATTAACTCATGCAGTAAATGTGTTAAATCCTGCTTAAAGTTTGACTATATTATTACAAGCAATGCCACTTTTGCCAGTTGAATAAAGCTTGTTTTACTTTACCGTTACCGGATTTATTTGACCATCTCCATGTTTCCTGGGTCGTTTATATTTAGCAGTCTGAACATGAAGCGCTCCTTACGTTGAGGCCAGGACTTTATTTTTCGCTGCCTGTCAGCCTGATCTACTGCTTTCCAGCCGTAATGAAACACCGTCTGTAAAACCCAAAAGAATCGAGAACAAAGGGAGCCCCGATAAGAGCCAGAACCCTGCGATCCGGCATACTGCAGGAGCGATTTCGCCTTTACTGGGTCATTTTTCATGAGGTCAGGGCGGCGGAGATGATTATGTCCACTTGAGAGACTGCTGGCCATCAGGAAATGGCTGCATGAAACCCTCACTAAAACCCACCATGCTTCCGCAGAGCGTGTTGATAACAAAGCAATGATTCATGATGATGGAAGCAGACACAATGAAGCGCACTTCATATTTTATTGCAGCCTCACACGCAGCGAATCAGGATGAGGTCACCTTGTATTTTATCTCACATTGTTTATAATTAAAGAGACATTCAGGCTACTGACTCCTGGTTGTAAGTGCTGTCCTCATAGATCAAACCCGGCTGCTGTGAACAAGCTGGGAGAGTTGTTGGATCCAGATAAGATTACCGTGCTTCATATTTCATTTGAAGTGTAATTTAATTAGTTGGTTGATGTATTTTGTTCCCTTAGGGCCTGCAGTCATAACATAAAACGATTCTATGCTGGTTTTGGGGATTGCCAAGAAGGACTTCCATCCAGGAAGGCTTTTTACAACTCAGACAGAAACATCATGTCACTACGCTGCAAAAATACAAAATATTACCAAGTATTTTTGTCTCGGGCTGCACAGTGGCACAGTTGGTCGCACTGTTGTCTTGCAGCAAGAAGGTCCTGGGTTCGATTCCTGGCCCGGGGTCTTTCTGCATGGAGTTTGCATGTTCTCCCTGTGCATGGTGGATTTTCTCTGGGTACTCCGGCTTCCTCCTTAATTGGTCTCTCTAAATTCTCCCTAGGTGTGTGTGTGTGTGTGTGTGTGTGTGTGTGTGCATGGTTGTTTGTCCTGTCTGTCTCTGTGTTGCCCTGCGACAGACTGGCGACCTGTCCAGGGTGACCCCGCCTCTCGCCTGAAACGTAGCTGGAGATAGACACCAGCACCTCCCGACCCCATTAGGGACAAGGGTGTAAGAAAATGGATGGATGGATTTTTGTCTAGTTTCTAGTATCAAATATCTTGATACAGTTGAATTAAGATAAAGCTAACTAACAAATAACTGTTCAAAAAGATATAGAAGATTTTATTAAGCAAATAATTCTTTAATATTCATAAAAAGTTGTAGTTTCACTAGCAGATTATTTACCGTAATCTACAACAAAACATTTTCCCAACTTGTAAATGAAATAATCTGCCAATGAAACAAGTACTTTTCATCAATATTAAGGATTTATTGACCATAAACAAGCTCCTGTATCTTCCTGAAAATATACTTATAAGTTAGTTTTGTCTTATTTCAAATGTATTAAGATATTTGTACAACAAATTAGACAAAAAATGTAAGATTTTGTGTTTCAGCAAGATTTAGGTGCTTGATTTAAGTAAATAATTCCTTTATATTGATGAAAACATACTTGTTCAAGAAAACAAATATTTTTTTGTGATTATACAGCGACCAGATATCTGCATTAAGCACAAGAGATAAGTGTGATACAAAAAGTTATATGGAAAAGAAATTCATAGAAATCTTAAGAGTATTTCATGTTTATTATGAAAAATAAACAGCAAAATAAATTTAGATCGCTATTTTTTTTAAAGAAATGTTATTCGCATCTTAAAGAATAGAAAAAAATGTTTGTTTACCAAATCCTCTTGTCCTCCCACAAACCACCCACACAATATATTATTTAAGCTAAGAGTATTTTATTATTCTCAACTTTAAAAAACACACATCACTAATATCTTTGTGAGGTAAACATCTTATTTTGCATAATATAAAGGTCAGAAACATGCATTAATGATAAACTACCTCCTCTCTCACACATGCATAGACTTCATGTATATAAACATATTTTACTGTCGTAAGTTTTAAGAAATTCTTTACAAAAGTTCTAATTTAACAATCTCTGATGTTCTAGGCATATTAAATGGTGTGTTTTCCTCTACCCGTATTTGTGAAAGGGCAAAATGTGGATTTTCATTTTTTTCCAACAATAAAGTGAAACTCTTGTCTCGTTGCCATGGAGACCACATCATATATTTTCTCGTCTCATCTCGTCTGAATGCCTTATAGCACTCCAACCCCACACTAACGATGAAGCTGATGGCAACAATTAAGCCTGTCGTTTAGTTTGCTGGGTGTAAAAGCACTGAGCTTCGACTGGTTTTATTCCATATGTTTCTTTATATTAAAAACAGATGCAAAATCTAATCATCTTCCATATTTTTTTTAATCAAATTTGACATTTGAAGACAACCTTTCAATGGAGGGATATTCACCACAAAATGACAATAGTTCATCGCTGTGTGCAGATTATTAAAAAGATCAGAGCTACGGGCCACAGCTGCCAATAGCACCAGTGCTACTGGCAGATTATTTCTCCTTTAATTGGGAAAAATGTCTGGTTAAAAGTGAAATAATCTGCTAACAAGAAGAGTTCTTAATGTTCATCAACATTATTGACTTAAAATAAGCTACTATGTTTTGCTGAAAAGTTACTTGTAAGTTAATTTCGTCTTATAGAATATTTGCACTAGAAACCAGACCAAAACTACTCGGTAGGATGTTGTGTTTTTGCAGTGTAAGTCTCTCCTGTGTGCACAGCTACCTGCACAGACACCGTGTGTGTCAGTCTCCTGATGGTAACGCTGTGCAGCTGTCCATTGGCCAGGTTCCTCGTGCTGCTGCTCCTCAACACTTCAGCGTCTCGGTTGCCCTCCAGCTTGTATCTCACCTCCAGCTTATCTAAACACACAAAAAAGTTAATTTTTTCCACCTCAATTTAAACTTCTTGGTGAAAATAGCCTCGTCTTTGTTCCTTAATCTCTTCACCTCTGTTTGCAGACACCCTTTTCACCTCAGCAACGAATCAGAACGATGAGTATCTGAGGTAATAACGCTTTTCATGTTAAGAGGATTAGTTGTAAGTCCCTATTTATGAAAATAACTCTAAATCTAATAAAAAAATTTATAATATTGAGAGCATTAGGAGTGAACTCAATGGAAGAATCATTTCTGGAGGCTTTAAGATTAGAAAGGAAGAATTGCATCTTGTCCTTGTAATGCGCACATGTTTATTTTATTACAATTTTTATTATGATTAATCCCATTACAAACAGTTCAAGATTAAGATTTACTGAAGTTTTTCTTCACAGTTTAGAGAGAAGAAATCACTGTTTGCCACAGAGGAGGAAAAAAAGGGAGAAATTCTTTGTCCTGGACTAAAAATGGTTAAAAACGGTGCAGAGGAAGTGAAAGAAAGCGCTTAGGGATTTACATGGACACTTTCTATTAAAAGCCTTTACCTGGTGAATCCGCGGCCAGCGCAGAACCTTAATGCCCTGCTTCCTATTAGCTTTCTGAGTCATTAGGACCACGGAAAGAATCTATTTAAAGCTAATCTAGGTGCAAAGTGCCAATTTTCCAAGACTCCTGGATGCTGAAAATGTAATTCTAAGTTCAAAGTTTCACTACTTCAACTCTTAAAAGGCACAACTTAATTATCCAACAAAGTTTGTGGCTGTTTTATTCAACATTTCCCTGATCTATCACCTATTAGCAGCAGAACAAAGTCCCATTTCTGCAGCACTGTTTATGGTGTCTCTGTGATAAAAGCACAACATAACAGCTGGTGAAGCTGTACTGATGAAAACCAGCGGGGGTTAATGAGGTAAACCCAGATGGGGGGGAAGATCTGAAAGATTCTTGAGGAAATAACAAGGGTGCAGAAAGAGGGTAAGACATTAAAGGAGGAGATGAGGAAACTTGAGTGGGAGAAAAGGAGAGGAAACTGAGAAATTCAGAAAATCAGCTGTTGGATGACGAACATCTTATGGTGAAAAGGATGCAAAGGTTTATCCACTAAAATCAAATTTTATTCAGACATAAATACAACACCACAAAAACAAATTCCTACCAAGTATTTTTGGTCTACTACTTAGTACAATGTATTCGAGTGTATTAGTACACTTGAAATAAGACAAAAAAGACAGAAATACTAGTTACATTGGCAGATTATTTCACTTATAACATGGGGAAAATGTCCTGTTATGAGTGAAATACTGTAATCTGCCAGTGCAACTAATACTTTTTCATCAATATTAAGGAATTATTGACATAAACAAGCTCCTATATTTTGCTGAAAATACTTTTAAGATACTACACTTGAAAAAAGACTAAACTAAGTAAGAGTGCACTGATTGCAGTTTTCTGGCTGATTGCAGATTACCGATTTTTAAAAAACCCTATCAGCCTATTGTGATTTTGGCCTACATCAAGTTTTTTTTTATCTCAAATGTTGCTCAAAATATCAAGAAAGTCACCGAGTTGACAACAGTTGTCTATTGTCAACAGCAAACGTGCAGACATGACCTGGTCGGCCGGTGGGTCAGTCAAACCTCTCTCACCGCAGAGCAAGAGGACAGTGGCTAATTTTTAAACCTTTGCTCAGGTAGATGAGATCGGCTTCACATGTGAGTATCAGCCGATCATCATTCTCCCAAAATTAAAGAAATTGTTGCATCCGCTTACTACCAACATATTTTCAGAGGAAACTAGACCAAAAATCCTTGGAAATATTTTGTGTTTTTGCAGAGGAAGCTTTCTCACCGTGCTTGTTGATGAGCACGGCCATGTACTCTCTGTAGTAAGAGCCGACGTAAAGCAGCAGAGCCGGACTCTGAGCCGTCCTGAAACTCATGGAGACATTTTCTCCTCTCAGCGTTGTGTCGGAGTAGATGGAGGACGGCAGAGCGCTGCTGTTTCTAGTCAACTCATACGGCTCCTTGAAGGTGTATCTGACCGACGTTCCAGGTTTGAAACTGGCTGACAGCTCTGCAAAGGAAACAGTCAGATTATAATCCATCACTGTTGGTGAGAAGAAAGTTGTCATGAAACTCTAGCAGTGACTGAACCTGTTGAACCCAAACAGAGTTCACTGTGGTGGCATTTTTCTTCTGAAACAGGATTATAATTCACTGAACCTTTGATTTCATGTGGTATCCAAATGCTTTCAAGTGAGTGTTAAGTGTTGCAAACACAGAAAAAGGCCTTGTGGAAATATATAGATGCTTAACCTTTAAAACACCCACACTGAAGCTGAGAACAAAACCCGCCGTGGTTTAAAAACATGAAACACTGCTCAAGTTTTCCTCTTGATTTATAACACAAAATGTTTACTATCCTGTCAAATGTGGGAGAGCCCAGAAGTTAACTTTAAACTTCTAATTAGGTTGTTTGATGTAAATAGAGAGAGCTGTGGGTCAGTTTAAGAAAACATGTCAAATGCAGTGTTTCCTTGTGTGACATCATGGGAAAATCAGCCAAAACAACAAAACCAGTCTGTTTTATTCTTGGTTCCAACTTCCAGGAAGCTCAATTATTTCTTCACATTTAATGTTAACAAAAACAAACAGATGTAGTTTCAACTGCAAACTTTCTTATCCACAGTAAGTGCAAAAAAATGAAAGATGCCTTCTGTGCTGGAGACACTTGACAGCAGTGGTTCCCGAAGATTTTCTGGGCCCCCTTATGGATTACAATAAGCCCCCCCCCCATCCCAAAAATGAATAAAAAAATAAATCAACTGGGCACACACAGTGTTCAACCAGACATAAACCTAAACACATATTTTGTTTTCAAACTCCACTGAAGTTTATTTCACACTTCAGGTCACAATAAAACAAACTACAAACACTTTTGTGTAACGTTTTTTTTTTTTTTTTTAATTCATCCATACCGCTTCCCACGCCCCCACTGGGGGGCGTGACCCACACTTTGGGAACCACTGCTTTACAGGAACATAACAAGCTATAAATATTTGCACAATAATCTAAATGTTGATTTACAGGTTAGTTTCTAATGAACATTAAGTGCTCAAAACGCAGTTCAATCAAGAATTTCTTAGTTTAAGTGTGTGGAGTCTTTTGTTGCACCTTTTTCATGCATTTTCTTTTGATTTTATGTTGAATTGTACACAATGAATATCAGCAGACACTTGGAAAGTGTTTTAAAATGATTAAGAGTTTATATTTTAACCAGTCTTGTGAGAGTTGGTGTGGCTGAAGTATTTTCTCCAATATGAGTGTCTGAGTTGTTTTCAAACTATCAATGTTCCTTACTGATCAACAAAAAGATAAAGCCTATAGGTGTAATAAGAGCAGCTCAGTGCATCGAGGAGTGTTCAGATCTCTGCATAAGATGTGAATAATTATCCAGTTAACTAAATATACAGACTTAAAAAGAATGTGTTTGAGCCCCTTTAACATTTCAAAGCCTTTAGTTTTCTAAAGAATTTAATAAAATGGTGGAGTTTTTCTGATTTGGTGCAGCTTCAGGCTGCAGCGTGAACATAGCCAAAATGGTCTGGTGCAAAATGCTTTAAAATATAAAAAACCATAAAAGCAGTAATTTAATAAATAAAAAAGACAAAACAAATAAAAAGACACTGACTCAAATACAATAACCTCAGGACAACATTTTAAAATAATTTAAATTAAAACTATGCTAAATTGAATTGTGGAGGCTTACGGCAACTAACTAGTGTTTATATGTTTTAGTTTTGTTCCAGTTAGAAAGCAGATCAATACATTTATTCCCAGTTTTATTTAACATGGGTCTCACCAGTCTGGCAGAAGACTCCAGTGTAAGCCGACAGGCTGCAGTCGCAATGGAACCCAGCAGCTCTCTCCACACAGCGGCCCTGGTTCTGGCACAATGAGCCGTAGCTGCTGCAGTGACCCGGGCAGCCGGGCCGAACGCCAGGCGTCATCTCTGCCCTTTCCTCCAGGTCCAGAGTAACACCGTTCAGCTGCAGAGCGCGGATGCAGCCTCTGAAACCCCTCTGCCTGGACGCCGTGCCTCCTGAAAACACGGGAGGAGAGAAGCCTGTGTAAGTGGCTCAGCCTGTGAAATTGGAAAATAAGGACAAAAGCATGTTAGAGCTACTTTTCCCGTCTGTCATCTTTGCTCAAGAGTCTCAATTATTGCTACCTGAGCTGAAAAGCCTGCATTTTTCTTTCCCTGTGGTTTTCTATTTATTCCACCTGACATTTACAACAAACCCACATGTCACATCAGCTCCTCCAGAAGCATCAAATTGTCAAATATAAACACAGAAATAGCAAAAGGCTGTAGGTGGAAAGGCGCATTCAAAGACAACACTAATCTGCTTTCCTTATGTCTGTCTATCGCATCTTTTCAGCTGCAGACGGGTTCATCAGGGAATGGAAACCACCAAGAATTAATGTGTTCTGCTTTTTTACTAGTTCGACTCATTTTCTACAACATTTCTGTTTCCCTCTATCAACGGTTTACATTTGTTTCAGAACTGACACAAATCATCAAGCACATTTTCAAACTTGACAAACTTCAGGCTAGAACTGAATGCATCTAAAGGCTCATATTTTTAAGTGGGAAATAACAGATTAATGGTCCTAACAATAATGAGAATGTACAATTTTACAGAAGTTGAACGAACTTAATGAAAAATAGAGTTAGGATAAGAAAATAGGACAATAATGCTTTCGATTAGTGTATAATTTTGCCATTCATTGCAAAATCACAAAATCTTACAAAGTATTTTTGTCTCGTTTCTAGTGTAAAACACAAAACTAACGTACAAGTAACTTTTCTGCAAGATAAAAGAGCTTGTTTTAAATCAATAATTATTTAATATTGATGAAAAAGTTCTATTTATATTGGCAGATTATTTCATTTATAACATTGTGTCTTGTTTTAAGTGAAATAATTTGCCTGTAATCTAAAACTTTTTCATTACCGTACATTTCATTATTTGTACATAAATTTTGTCTTATTTCAAATGTAGTAAAAAATTAGACCAAAAATACTTGGTATGATCTTGTGTTTTGCAGTGTTCTTTAAACAAAAATGTTTATTTTTACTTTGTTGAATAAGTTAAACTGCTACAGATGAGCTAGTAAGATAGCTTCCATGAAAACAAACATTTAAACATTTAATTCACAAAAATGTATTTACATACCAGCTTCTTGCTGGTTACAATTGTAAATATTTAAGTGTTTAAAGTAAATATTTAAGCATTCAATGTTTTAAAAACATGTTTCATTTACTTCTTTATTTGCTTATCTGAAATAAGGCCAATAAAAAGGTTACATTTATCTGGAAAGGGGGACGTTATGACAAATAGACATTAATAAAAACAGGTATAAAAATCACAGTAACATGCAGATCAGTCTAACTCTGATGAATGAAGGATGTGAGAGAATTTCACAGGTGAACAATTTATGATTTATGAGAAGCTCAGTTACTGTCCATGAGTTTATGACGGGAAAGTGCACCCTGCTCTGGAGCGCGAAACTGGAGTGAAACTGTAAAGGAAAACAAAACGGCAAACAAAATGAAGGCCAAAGTATCAACAGAGTTACCCTTCAAAAGCAAACAACCTCCACCTGCAGATTTAGAAAGTATAAAACTGAGGAATGAACTGAGTGAAAATCAATGGAGGGAAAAAAAAACAAAGCAACAAAATATCTAGAACAGCATACAGCGAACAGATTGTTGAGACAAATCTACATGGTGTGGGTGAAAGTAATTGTTTTGTTAAATAAAAACATTAAGCACAGTTTTAGAAAGAATGTTTCATAAAACCTGCTTTTAGTTTTAAATGTAAAAGTTGTTTAAAAGGTTTGAAAAGTTGTCAACTTTAGATAATGACAAAAATAATCAAGAAGCAAAAGGTTAAGACCTAAACTATTCATACCCCACATGAATCTGGATTTATGGTGATTATCATCAAACAAGAAGTTTTTATTTGAAAATTATTTAATAGAAAAGTCTTTATCAGCACTACAGCAAAGAAACTTCTTATACTTGTATTTTCTGGAAAGCTGGTTTGATTGTTTGCACAAGAAGTTTAATTATTAATTTTTTTAGATGAGCTCAGAGTTATTGAGGTCTGGACTGAGAATTGGCAGCTCCAAAACATAAACATTACAGTTTCAGTCAGAAAAAGAAGCAGCTTAGTAAAGTTAAAACTAATTTTAGCCAAAATGAGCCAGGTGCTTGGAAACAAAACAGGCATTACCTGTGGCTAAAGAGAAAAGCAGAAAATACATTTTTACCTCATACATGCAGCCAGACATAATCACAGCTGCATAATATAAGTAGAAACAACACATTTAATAAATGATCACATGAGAGCATAAGTTTTAATCAGCACAAGTTTGACTAAAAGTATGTTTAAATGTGTGAATAAAAGAAATTATTTGGATGTTTTCTTCCTGCTAAAACAAAGATGAGATGAAATGATATTTAAAGATTAGATTAGACATTTACCATTAAGGATCATTTACTACTACTAATAAAAATATTACTTTTGTTGTTCTTTTATTTCTAGTCTGAGGAAAGCGTGCAGCACTAAATATTTATTATTAAGGTTTACAAATACTAGAGGTTGAAAACAGAAGTTAACATTTCACCACCTAAAATGTGCCTGTTAAATGTTTTACAGAAATACAAGCTGCTCTAATCCTGTTAAAGGTAGAATTATGGCTCATGAATGCAAATGCATACAATGGACGCCTGGTTAAGCATTAATATGGGTTATAAATATGTAAACACTGAGCTCTAAATGCTGCAATAAAACCCCCCAAAAACATCTCACTCAACTTGATATCCAGACACATTTTCTTTCAAAGCAGATCTGATGAAGTCGTTAAATTGTCATTTTTTAGGTGGCTGACAGCAACCTGCTGAATGTCCTATAAATACGTTAATATTCCTCCACAATTTCACTGCTGCTCCCTTGTCCAATTCCACTGTTTGGTCCTTTTGCTTCAAGTTTGGATTCACTGAGAAGAAGTGATGCCCAAAATATTTACTGATTGATTAAAACTGATAACGAATGATGGATTTTCATTACTTTTCGCTCCAAATCTATCAGCAGGATTGGAGAGCTCATGCAGAATGTGAAATGAACTGAGATAACCTGCAGTCCTCGTAAACCATGCAGCATCTCAGCGTCTTTGTAAGGAATTTACATAACCATAAAAATACTGTAAACAACACGCAGGCTCCGATTTGTTTTCATCCTGATGCGGTTTCCAGGCAGTAGGTTTTACTGCTGATATGCTTGCACAGCTAATGAATCTGGATGTCATTTTGCAATCAGAAAGCTTCACCTCAGCACTTTCCTATTCACTGCGAACAGTTTCTGCTGCAAGCCAAACCACAGAAAAACTCTAAAGTATTAACAGGCTTAAACAGCACATTCAAACAAAATGATTCAACTCCCCAAGAAACATTTGTAATCCTTTCAGAAACTTCTCTTGTCGGCTTGATATTGTTGGCTAGATTATATTTGCTCAATAGAAATACAGGAAATTCTGATTTTTCATCATAATGTCAGAAACCTTTAAAAATAAGTTTAAAAGCTATTAAACCTGTAGGCTTTAGTAAATAAAAATCAACAATAGTGAGTGAAGTTGCAGCTGCATGACAAAGTGGTAAATTGTTCTCCTCATAGTTTTTGACCAAAAATATGAGAACCAAACTAGTAAAAGAGCAATAAAAATTATAATCCTTTTCTGATGGAGCATATAATTTAAATCTTTATGCAGATTCATTTTTTAAAACAAACTTTAAAAATTACTTATCTACCGTTTCTTCAACTAGTAAAGTCTAACATCTGTTTTTTACGGTAATCTTTGTCCTCTAATAAAAGTACAAAACACACAAAATGTTTAAAAGAAGACCATTTTAAAAGAAATATCGCAGAATACAAAATCAGGGAAGAATGTAAGCCTGTCATGATAATAAATCTTTTGGGCTTTTGTCTTTATTTTTCTTTGAATTTTATCATGTACTCACTAATAATGTAATATTTTAAATCATTGTAGATACAAAACATAAAAAATGGTTTTGCATTATCATAAGACAGACCCACAGTTCCTGACTTTTGAGCTGAATGCGTTACGTTTGAGTAAAAGTAGGTCGATGTTTGTTGCTCTGGTTACTCCAAACCCAAGATGAAAGAAAAAAAAGTTATTAAATGGGTGATTTATATTTCTGTACTCCTGTAAAGTGTACCTCATTTTTTTATTTGTCTGTAAAAAGTCTTTCAGTATAAGAAGATGGTGGTTGATACAAAAGTGTCCATTTGCATCAACCACATATGGTTGCATTGAGGTCAGGGGTCAAACAAAATCCTTCAGAGGGCCAGGAATGGCCCCAGGGCTGCACTTTGAACAACCCTGTTCTATGATTACATTAAAGCATACAGGCTAAATTAAAGATAATTTCAAAAGAGATGAATAAAGAAAACCATTGAGTTTGTCTTGTGACTAAAAATCCTGTTATCTGTAATAGACTTAAATCAAACTGAATAGGAAAACATTTCAGTGTGCAGGAAGCCTGAGAGGACAAACCTAAAAGACATTTGTCTGTAAATTAATAGAAGCAACGCTCCTCACCAATGAACAGCTGGCTGTTGAGCTGCAGGTGGACGTGTCCGTCAGCCGGCGCCTCCTGCGTCGCCACAGGCAGGTCGTCCAGTCGCAGCGACGCCTCCTTGATGTTCCGCTCGGCTCGGACTCGATGCCATCGGTTGTCATTCAACGGGACCGTCGACTCGACTTTAACTTCCAGTGGGCCGTTACCAACATCGAAGGAGAAAACCACCCGAGTAGACGCTTGAGAAAGAAAAAAACGGACAGAAATATCAGACAGAATCTGTTATTTGGTTCTACAGAACATCTTACTGCTTGAAGAAGTTGAACATAACACAAAGCAATCTGATGAGAAGTCAAACATTTGACATGTCAGCTTCGTGTCAAACTTTAAACAACAATCAGCATTTTGTTTATTCAAACAGCAAACATCAATCTCAGTCAATGAGAATTGGACTTCTGGGTTAAATCTCTATGATTCTGTTAAAAGAGACAGATGGTTCTTTCCAAATACAGCTGTAATTAAGCCTCACTCATGTTTCCATATGGTTCCCTGTGCAGGACTGAAATGAGCCAATGAAACGAATGGGGAATTGAGACAGGAGCTGCAACATCCAGTGTAGAGAGACAAACAAGCAGACAGGGGGAGCGTCGGCCTCTCTGGAATGAAATTTAATTACTCTACCACAACAAAGCAACAATGAAGCCAACATGGCTTCTAACTAAGCAGAGTGGGAACAGTCCTCAAAGGATAGCAAACAAAAGAAGACCAATTTGGGGCCATGAGCTGATTACATAAAAAATAAATAACAAACGGTCTCATTTTTTCCAGCCTGTGCAATATTTGCCATATACAGCCAAGTTTAGCAGATCTGTTGGGATAAATTTCTCAGCTGACAAAGGAAGAAAAATTAGCAGGTAGTGAAAACAAAACCATATTTGAAACTTTTTCCCTGTGGCATTTCACATTAATATTCAGTACTTAATTTCTGAACTTTTTTGTTTTGGTTTCTTTACATGTGTCAATTAATTGGCTTGTTAAAAACACCTGGTGGACATTTCATGTCAACAGCATCTTTGGTATGGCATCCATTTGTAAAGTAGTAAAACAAGTTTATTAGTCTGAGTGTTCATTTCTCAAAGTCATATTGTCATCTTATTATTCCTATATTTATTAATGTCAGAGTTCCAAATTAAATATTTCATTGATAAGTCAAATATTTAGTTTAGAACATAATGTTTAGCTTTCAAACTAAATATTTATTAGATATTAGAGGATGAAATATTTATTTTATAGTTTGTAAATATTTAGTTTTTGCAAATTGTTAATTTGTTAAATACAAATATATAATTTGAAGTAGTTTAAACTAAAACTGAAACTACTTCAATATAAATAAATATTTATTTAGAAAATAAATATTTAGTTTGGAAGCTAAATATTTATTTTCAAACTAAATGTTTGAGTCTGTTCTAAATAGTTTGAAAACTAAATATTGAGCTCCAAATTATGTATTTATTTGGGAAGTAAATGTTTATTTTCAAAGTAAATGTTTAGCTTCCTAACCAAATATTAAATTTTTAAGTTAAATCTTTAGTTTGTAAAATAAATATTTAGTTTGGAACTCTGACATTCATGAATACAAGAAAAATATGGTGAAAATATGACTGAAAAAATGAACGCCTACATTTACTCTTTATGGCAGGCTAATTAAACCAAATTATTACTGTAAAAAAATTTTTACTGTGTAGTTTAGATATACGTTTACTATGAGAAATTGTGACGTATTCAAGACTAATTTAACCCGTTTTATGTCCATTACAATAAGAAGAAGAAACTCAGTTAAATAGAAGTGAGAATAGGAAAGAGGACTGGCAATAATGATTTTAAAAAGTGCAGAAGAAAGAGAATATGGTGTCCAAATCTCAATCTTATTTTTCTTGAATACTTAAAGTATAATTTAAACGTTTGTAATGTGAAAAATGTAATGTTTCATCCATTAGATTTAAAGCAGGCGCTGAATCTAATCTGTGTTGCTGAGTTTTCCTCTGCAGTCAGATTTCAGGACCACGGCCAGCTCCCCAGCCATCCTGCCCAGTCTCAGCACCGCGGACAGCTCCGCTCGGCTACAAGTCTTTATTTACTTCCTCCAGGGTGTCTGCTGCACTCTATTTGTTTCCCCTATCAAAAGGGAGAAGATTTAAGAGAGTGCAGAGGAAGCGCAGCGCCATCCCTCATGTTTTGCTGCTGGAAGTTGGGGATGTATTGCTTTGGGAGCGCAGAACAAGATGAAAAAAATACCCCGGCATCCAGCGGTAACTTCATTTAGAAATTTGTTCCCTGGTCCCAGCTACAATGTTACGGAGCAATCTGCTGGTGATGGAGAGGGAGGGGTTGGTATACAGAGGTGGAACAGCCAGACAGACAATAATTTCCCCTGAGAGGGATGTTAGGGGGTTGGTTTCCCTCTGCTGGATTTTTCTTCTTCTTCTGTTTGTCCTTTAAAGTCAACGACTTCCTCCAAAGTGGAACAAAAACAACTGCAAAATCTAACCCAGGCAGCCAAAAAGAACCCAAAAAAAAAACAGTCAATCCATAACTGAAAAAAATAATCCACCACACAAGTCTGTAGTAGTGACACACCTTTACCATAAACCTGAGTCATGATGCACTAAAACACATAAAACAGGCCGTGTCAGGTAACGCTGTACATCTTCTTATATGCTAACATTTGCAGTTGGATATACTTTTTATTTCCTGCTTGCTACTTTCCCACTCTGTCCTCTCTGTGTAATCCATCTTTGTCTAATTTTCTAGCAATTTAACATTTCTTTTTATCTGATATTAACACGTCTAAAGCTACATTTAAATTGGTTACTATCTCCTTTGCAGTTTTTCCTTTTATCTTTGGTGTATCAGTGGAATAAGTAGTAATTAAAAACATTAATTATTGTCACTATTAGTAGTGCAACTCTTAGAAGGTTGGTATTTATGTAGCTCATTAGCTATTCAGGGTTTGACAATGCCAAAAACTCACAAGAAAGAGATTTTAAAATTACTTTAAAAAACTTCAAAGATCAAATTTAGGCTGCCAAAAGTTATTTACTCTGCATTTTTTACTTATTTTTGCCACAAACTCAAACTGAAATCTTTTTTTTCCAAATTCCTTGTATCTCTTTATACCTTTTTGCATTGTTTCTATGAAGCATGGTCTGCAATACAACATTTATCATTTCGCAGCTGCTAATGATAGCATACCTGCAGCCATCGGTCGTCATAGCGATGCTTTCTGCCCCCTTCAACATCTGAACAATTTGCAATGCTAATGTTCATGTCTCGTCTGTCATAGACTTTGGATTAAAATAATATCTAATTTGTGAAATATTACATGAGCTTGACTTTTTCAGTCGAGTAAAACATGATTATTTATTCAGATGTCAAACTTATAAATACATTTCTTCATGGTTCGGTTCCACCACTGCTAAAATAATTTAAACAATTACAGTTACTAGATAATCAAACTTTTACTTGTGTTTTGAATAATTCTTATTTTATTCTTTTTACGGTTTTAATTAGAAAGGTTTCCTGTAAATTGCACTACTTTTAGCTATACATTGAAGTCTGTCATAAATCAAAGGTCATGTATTTTGTTTTGCATTTTAATTAAAATCTTTTTAGTCTCCTCCATCAACCTGCCAGGTGATTACAGATTAAATTTGGCTTTGGCATATTTACACAATGTATTCATGTTGATTAATATGTATTGTCCCCTTTATAAAAACAAATAAATTAATCTAAAGTTATTGTTCCTACTGGAAACACAAAATGCTCCCAAACAAATGATTTAAGAGTGGTTGGCGTCTTCTATAAGAACTTCATGAGTTATATTCAGCCCTCTGGTTTCTCTCCCAGCTGTTGTCAGTCTCTACTCTTACCTAAACTACGACTTTTTTCCGTCTTACTGAGTCACATCGTTACATCTTATGTCTTCAGAAAACCTTTGAGAGAAATCTTAGCAATATTGATCCTTGCGTAACTAAAACTGAAACTACTTCATACTGTTACATGCTATCTGTACATTTACCTTTTATTCTCAGATCGATGAAAATGCTGTTTAATGTCACAAATTGACCAGAACATATTTTAATCAGGATATTTTATGAGCTCTCCGGTTTTTAGGCTGGATCATTTTTATCTTTGTAGACCCAAAATGATGCAACACCATGCACAGATGGCAACATTAATAATGACAAAATGTTCGATTGATTAAATAATTTGTCTTTGGTGTTAAGAGGATTGATTTGCACATTCATTTGCTTTTTTTTTTTTATTTCCCTTTTTTGACGAGCGTTGCTTTTCTCTCTGTGAGTCAGCAATCCTGGATTGATTTACTGAGTTGATAAACAGCTTCATAGCATCGTCTGATCCAGCCATCCATTGTCAGGCCCACTCATCCTTGCAGGGTCGTGGGAGGCTGCTGCTTATCTCCAGCGGTCGTTGGGCAAGAGGGGCCACACATTGTAGTGTCTGAGAGCTCATTAGATCTCATTAGATCTCAAGGCCTCAGGAGAATATTTCTACGCCAGAGCCAGACTCTGAAAGTGAGCAAAAAAGGTGAGGAATCTTTGAACCTCTTGAAGAGAGTCAACGCTACAGGCTACAGCTTACATAAGTGATGTATTAACATGTTTATGTCTTCATATTAGTTCATTCCTTTATAAGAAGAAAGATTTGTTGCTATTTGAACAAAAACAGATGTTGGATATTTTTGGGGGGTTTTGTGTGATGCGGAAAATTGACACATTTTTAGTGGAAATGCAGCTATTCTCCCCTCTCCCCTCAGTAAAGAAGCTCACTGGTTTTCATTCTTCTTTGCTAGTTTATCATGTTAATCTACATCCTGTTCAACTTTTTCCATCTCTGGATGTTTTGTGTTTAATGATTAAACATTTATCCTGACATCCCGTCTAAACCTGAAACATGACATATTGAGCCAAGGTCAGGTCCACAGTGTCATCTTTCTGAAGTATTTATTTCTCTGGTCCAGTCATTTATTCTTAATTCCTGTTGTTGCTTTATTGTTCTGGTCCAGCAACTGGTTTTTGATTTGTTTCAGTTCATCTAATTATTTATGGATTTTTGTCTCTTTTTCTGGATATTAAGCTTCCATTATCATTGAAATAATGGTGTGTTCCCATCATGATTAATCACCATCCCGTGTAGTCCATCCATCCATCCATCTTCTTCCGCTTATCCGAGGTCGGGTCGCGGGGGTAGCAGCTTCAGAAGGGAGGCCCAGACTTCCCTCTCCCGGGCCACTTCTTCCAGCTCTTCCGGGGGAATCCCGAGGCGTTCCCAGGCCAGCCGAGAGACATAGTCTCTCCAGCGTGTCCTGGGTCTTCCCCGGGGCCTCCTCCCGGTGGGACGTGCCCGGAACACCTCAACTGGCTCCTCTCGATGTGAAGGAGCAGCGGCTCTACTCTGAGTCCCTCCCGGATGACTGAGCTTCTCACCCTATCTCTAAGGGAGAGCCCAGCCACCCTACGGAGAAAACCCATTTCGGCCGCTTGTATCCGCGATCTCGTTCTTTCGGTCATGACCCAAAGCTCATGACCATAGATGAGGGTGGGAACGTAGATCGACCGGTAAATCGAGAGCTTCGCTTTTTGGCTCAGCTCTCTCTTCACCACGACGGACCGGTACAGCGCCTGCTTGACAGTAGACGCTGCGCCAATCCGCCTGTCGATCTCCCGCTCCCTTCTTCCCCCATTCGTGAACAAGATCCCGAGATACTTAAACTCCTCCACTTGGGGCAGGACACCCCCCCTGACCCGGAGAAGGCACTCTACCCTTTTCCGGCTCAAGACCATGGCCTCGGATTTGGAGGCACTGATCCCCATCCCGGCCGCTTCACACTCGGCTGCGAACCGCTCCAGCGAGAGCTGCAGATCACGATCTGATGAAGCCAAAAGGACCACCCGTGTAGTATTGACAGAAAATATGATCATTCTTTATTTATTTGTTCCTCAGTGAGGACATTTCTGTATATCAGCAGCAAAAGGACAGAAAGCAAACAGATAGATGCACTACCTCTCACTCCTCATTTTAAATAAGTACAAGTGTGCTGTGATGCAATGTGACAATTTAATTATAAGAAACACAAAAAAAAATCTGTTTTTGAGATTAGGTGAGCTGGGTGAGTCGTCCACAGATTTACAGCTACAAAAAAGAAAAGTTTGATTTATTAAATTCTGTTTTGTATCTTTCTGCATCTCCCCTTCAAGCAGACTAGTTACTGTTTTTCAGAGTGTAAAACATTTTTTAAGAAGAAGCAATTTAAAAACTTTAAATATGGAGTCTAAGATTTTTCTTTCTTTCTTTTTTCAATTTAAATAAATGCACATTTTGCAAACATTGTACTTCATATAAAACTCATAGGCTCAATCCTATCAGCTCATGTGAGTTATAAAAACATTTTAGGATTTTTATCAATATAAATAAGAATCGAGTATTTGAAAATTATGACGTCATAGTTTAGTTTTTATGGAACAGCATGAAGCTAACGGCCGACGGACATATTTTACAGTCATATACAAAATATAAATACTTACTGAAAAGTTCATTCATTTCAGCAGCTCAATTCCCTAAGTGAACCATATTATACAGATTAACAGATTTATGTTTTCAAGCCTTTATTTCTGTTAATTATGATAATTTTCTGCTTACAGCTAATAAAAACAACATTTAAAATTTGATTAGATCAGACCATTAAAAAAAAAAAAATTTTAATAAAGAATTTGGCACTTAATTAGAATTAGGTTTAAGACCTACAGACAAAACTAATCTGAATTCATACTCTAATTTATGAAATATGACTGTATATCTGTAGTATTCTGTAATTTACATTCATAAAATAATGTTTCTTTAGTGGATAAGACACCAAATCTGACTCCATCCCAGAAATTTGCACTCAATCCTTGGAAATCCAACCCTAAGTGTTGGATTTAGCAATTGCAAAATGGTGCTAAATGATACACAACTGCCATCTAAGTATAAAAAAACTGTAATGTATAACTTTAGAGTTTTGACTCCAAGGTTTGGCCTGTAGTCGGTAACATTTCATACAGAAATTGCTCACTGATTGGTCGTTGTTTTGCTAAGGTGCCTGGCTTTAAATGAGTGGAAAAACTTCCAGCTTTAAATCCAGTTTTAGAAGTTTAGCTCAGAAAAATAAGGTTACACATAATGTACCGCGTGATGTAAAGCTGTACAGTTTTAAACAAACAGGTGAATTGAATTAAACTGCTTAGGCAATATCTGACCGAAGAGAAAAATGGTTTTAGGCAAAACAACATGAGACAAATTTACACAAAAACGTCAAAATTTGCACAAAAACCTAAAGATAGAACCATAAATAACCTATTTAGACAGTTTGTCAGCATAAAAAGTTGATTTGGGGGCTAATTATACTTTAAAGGCAGTAAATCTTTTCTAATTCTTTTCTTTTGCCATCGCTCTCCTTGTTTCCAGTGCTGTCCATCACACTGAATTTGCTCGTAAGGGACTTCATTCTGGTAAAGATTCATACTAATCCATTAATTTCCTTCTGCTTGACTAATTTGTCAAATTAGAATTACATAACACAATCATACTGGGTTAGAAAGGCTGGAATCTGTAATTAATTTGATTTTTTAAAAAATAATTACATAATTGATTGATTTGGACCAGTTTTCAGTCGATCTAAATGAATTACTGTGCATAATGGCTTCAGATAATTTCTAAAAACAAAAAAAAACTTATCTAAATTAGATAAAACATCTGACATCAGGTGCAATCACCCACAAACTACACAAGTTTACCACAGTTGTGATGTGAATGATCTGTTGCATATTACTCAAGGGAAAATACTTAATGAAGGGTTAGAGAGGGGAACATGATGGAACATCTCTAAAATTAAAAACATGGGCTAAGGTAATTATTAGCTTTGTTTTAATGGTTTTAATAATCCCCAATTTTCTGCTTGGGCTGTCAGAATACATTTTGGATGACAAACAATAAACAGGTAAACAAAACATTTTATTCTTCTCTGAAGAATAAAAAAAACAAATTTTTTCTGACATTTTAAAAGTACAAACATCAAACTTCAGACTCATTATAAACACAAAGAAATGTAACTAATTCCCTCCTGCATTCGTGTGATATTCAGTTTTATATTCCAGTTTCTACTCACTGCTTAGTTCGATCCGGATGAAGTCCTTAATGCCAAGATTTTCCAGGAATACTCCAGAGGAAGAAGTGGTCTTAAAAAAGAAGGAGATGTCTGCGCTCAGCTCACCGTGGAAGGTGGGGAAGTGGAGGTACGATGTCTCCTTGTCAAAAAATGCAGCGTTCCAGAAGTTCTCTGTGAAAAAGTGGGAAAAACAAATAAATTCACTGTCAAGATCTTCAGAATAAAACCAAAAAAACCAAACCACGACGGCGAACAGAGCTGAAAGTGTTTTATAATTATAATTGTTTATGGAAAATGTGGCTTAAATTACAAAACAGTAAATGAAATCCATGCAATCTTATTCAGCAAGTAGATTTAAAACTTTTTATTACCATTTTGGCTGTTTGTCTAATTTTTAGACATATTTGTGGAAGATTTATTGCATGGAGAATTAATTCCTGTTATGTATAAAGTGTTTAAGTAGGAGGCAACTGGATTTATTGGGATATTTACGGAGGTTCACCTCTCATGCAAAAGGCTTTTTCAGTTCTTTTTGCATGAGAGTGAAACCTCCTCAAGAAACAAGAAAAGAAGTGAAAATTCCAGTTTGTTTGTTTTTTTTACATTTTGCAGAGTTTTGTTTCTATTTGGGTCTCAACTGCTTCTAATAAAAAAGACACCCAGTTGTTTTTTGGCAGTAAGCTAATGGTGGTTTTTTTTTTGGTGTCTGGAAAATGAGCCAATTCCAAAACCTCCTGGTTGTTGAGTCAAACTGCACCATTACTTAGAAACCCCAGCAAAGCCCAGACTGTGAGTGGTAAAACCATTATACAGCTGGTTTTACCGCTGTATAATGGCTGCTGGAAAAGGCAAATGTTTTGTTGTTGACTCATCCTCCAGAAACCACTTGCTGAATTCTTGTTGGTTGTACAGAAGGCTCTACTTCTGCTTTTCAAAGATGTACAATTGCATGATCGTGCATATTTTTGCAGCTATTTGCACCTGAGTGTAAACGTTGATTTGGCGAGTGTGGCCAGCAGCAGCTTATCTGGATTTAAAGTGACAGAGTCCCTAAAACCGCTCATTCTAAAACAAAGAAAAGAAAAGAAAAGCTCAAAATAGGAAGGATAGACCAGACTGAAGACTGATTAAGAATGATTTTGTGCAACAAATATAATAAACATGTTTTGTATAGATCATAGTCCTATCAAGGAAGCATAAAAGATCTCCTTTAAGCACTTGTAGATGTAAACTATAAGAAATGAGAAAATTCAAAAATTCAATCGGTTTAAAGGAAACAAACAATTATAGAAATAAATGCCTTTGCTTTTGGCTATAAGCTGCAAATAAATTTAACATAAACTATTTAAATTTAACTGGCTGTCCAGGATTTATGACCTTATATAGAAATCAGATTTTTAGGACCCTTGCTAAAGACCATGTTTAAGAAAAATAAGTTAGAGAGGTTTATGTTTTGTTGTGTGCAGGGTGAGTCTGATAGGAGAAAATGTTTAGGAACCACTGATTTAGAGGAACTTACTGTCTCCGTAGCAACGGAGTGGTCCCACCCTGTACGCTGCCTCTGACCCCGGCCTCTGGAGGTCACCCAATACCAGAGATCTGACTGGGAGGCTTTCCTTATGGGTAACCAGGCCTGAGTCCTCAGTCCTGGAAAAGAAAACATAAAAAAAGAGGGAAAAATAAGCAGAAAAAAATGCCAAAACTGCTCCTTCATTGATAGCTTGCAGATTCACATGGATGTACAACACATTTAGCCTCAACATTATATGACAGGGTTTCCCCCAGTGCATTGTAAGCCTGGCGGCCCGCCATGCTTTCCTAAGCTGCTGGAGCTGCTGACTTAACTTGGATTAAACAGAAGTCCAAATAATTAATATTCATTTTAATTGGATTTTTTTATTTGTTGTTTTTAACACTAGTTGTGGGTTTAGATAGCATTTCACTGGTGTTTTCCTGTAGCATATAATTAGTAAAACAAGCTTATATTTCTTGTTGAAAAGTTACTTTTAAGCTAGTTTCATGTGTACTAAGATATTTGCACTAGAAACAAGACAAAATACTTGGTAAGTTATTGTATTTTTGCAGTGTTGTTTCAAAATTAAACTTTTACGGCCATCTTCATCTTTATATTTGCTATCATTTTTGCAGAGTAAAAATTCACGATTACAAAAAACAATGACCAGGACTGAAAGCAGAGATGCACAGAATATTTTATGCCTGATAAAATATCGAGGCGCAGCAGTAGTAGCTCTTTTCTGTGAAAAAAACATTGTATGGGAAGTCAGGATTTGTAGGTGGGTGTCGTTCTGTGCTTACAACATGATCAAAGGTTAAAGCAGTTTCTTTTGTTTTTGCGTTGTCAGTTTATTCCAGATGATTTGGTGTTTGCTAAACTACTGAAGTTGCAAATGGTGCGTTGCCAGTCATTCGTGTGAAGCGGAGCGAGGTGAAAGGTTCAGATGTGGCGAGCGGCTCGTTTATTTTCTGCGTGTTGATTTTGGCTGAGCGTTCGTATAACTTCATTCTGATTTTGGCATGTTTTCTTCGCTGATCGTTAATCATTTCTGTGTGGCAAGCTGCACCGTGAGGCAGATGGGGTCAGAAAGTGCTGCTGTTTTTAGTCTGTATCAGCAGTTAGATGAAGAATATAACAGAATAGCGTCCATATTGTTTATTACTGGTCAAAAGATCAATGATGCTGATACAGCAGGGCATTTCAAGTCACTCCACAGTATCTCAGAAGGATAAGGATCTGGCCTTTGACCTCATTTTGCAAGTTTATATTTATCAATAAGTCTTTGCACTACAAAAACAAAATCTTACCAAGTAGTTTCTGTCTAATTCATAATGCAAATACCTTAGAAAACTTAAATTAAGACTAAACTAACTAATAAGTAACTTTTCAGCAAGACACGGATGCTTGTATTAGGTCAATAATTCCTTAATTTAGACAGAAAGGTACTAGTTCCAATGGCAGATTATTTCCCTTATGACATTGAAAAAATGTCTTGTTATAGGTGAAATAATCTGCCAATAGAACAGATACATTTTCATTAATATTAATTAATTATTTACTTAAAACAAGCTCCTATTTCTTGCTGAAAAGTTATTTGTAAATTAGTTTGTCTTACTTTAAGTGTACTAATAAACTAATATACTGGACAGAAACTACTTGGTAAGATTTTGTGTTCTTGCAGCATATCCTGTAGATGGTCTCAAACCTAATGACAAGAAAAAGAGATATAAAATAATATTACTGACACCTATTGACATTTTTTTTTTGGAAATGTACAATTATTATTTCATAGAAGTATTTCAAAACTGCTAAAACAGAGCTTGCTTTATGTCGATAATTTTGCAATTTAAAAAAGAAACTAGTTTCACTTGCAGATTATTTCACTGGAGTTTGAAATTTCTCCCTCTGCTTGCATGGGTCCTCAAGTTAATAGACTATAATAAATTATCTTTACATAAGAGTGTGTTTGTGTGTTTTTTGTTGTGTGTGTTTGTGTTGCTCTGTGATGGACTGGCAATCTGTCCAGGATGTTCCCCGCCTCTCGAATGATGGCTGCTGGAGAAAGGCACCATTAACTCCCCTGCAACCTTGCGAGGATAAGCGAGTGTAGATAGATGGTTGGATGGATGGATGTCCAAATATGATTGGAAAACCACATGAGAGACGATTGTTTGTGTCTGTAATAGTCAGTACCACTCCAATCTGTCTGCGTCACAGTTGCAGTAGTGTTGTGGATCCACGCAGTCGCCCCGCAGGCCGCAGCCACACTGCTGGCTGCCTGGATGAGCTCCTCCCCAGTACGTCTGCTCATGGCCGGGGGCGCGGCCGCCGAGCCACCAGCTGAACGGAGACCCCTCTGAAACACACACACAATGGACAGATGAAAATTTTGACAGAAATCAACTCTTTATCAATGTTTTTTAGGACCAGTTTACTCCAAATGTCCACGTGGACTTCAGGTTACTTTACACATAATTATAATTAACCAACATAAAAATCAAATACCTGGTGAAGCTAGTTGTTAGTTTAGATGTTAATTATATATAGGGGTCTTTTGTTGACTAATTATAATTCACATCATTAAAGAAAATCAACTTGTTGAAATAACCTAGACTTGCCTTAAAATTCCCCACTAAGAATTTGATTTTATTATCAAGTCTAACAGAAATTTGAACCTGTAAACAAGCTGTAGTACAGCAAACAGGACAGAAAATTAAGATACTGATTCAATCAAAAGAACGGCGTATTGAAAGAATGTAGACCAAGGACTTCCTCCAGAATAACATATTTTTCTTAACTGCACAAAACAAAGAGCTTGCTTCTTGAGCAAAATAACCGCAATCTAATTAAACATAATATTTTAATACTCCTGATGAAAGTACATTTGTCTCCCACTTGAAGTGAAAAATAAAGAGATATTTTGGCTACATTTACCAGTTTTATCCATCTCCTGGTTCATAATACCACTTTTAAATGTTCTGCCTTGAAATAATAAAGAAAACACAAGAGCATCTCTACCTGGGGTGTTGAGAAGGCGGGACTTCCTGCAGTGGTAGGATAGTTCCTGTTCACAGTGCTCTGATTGGCCGATGGAGCCTAAAAGCTGCTCCTCTTCAGATGAGTAGCTGAAGTGGAGCGACTGTTGGTCCACACCAGAAACCGGTCGCAGTCTGGTCAGCTCAGTGTTGTTGTGCTGGATAATCATCCATGTGTCGCTTTCTGTAAACATAAAAATGTGTTGATTTAATTATTACTTTCTAATTTTTTTTCGACAGAGAAAGCAATGGAGTGTAAATAATTCAGTGAAATTCATCTTTATATTCAGCTTCAACCTTATTTTTTAATCCTTTTAACCTGATCAATTCATTTCACACTGCAAATAAACAAAATCTTATTATTTTTGGTTTGGATTATAGTTCAAATATCTTAGTATACCTGAAATAACACAAAACTAATTCACAAGTAACTTTTCAGTAAGATATAGGAGCTTGTTTTATGTTTAGAATTTCTTAATGTTGATGAAGAAGTACCATTTACTTTTAAGACATTTGATCTATGACAAAATATTCTTTTCTATTGGCAGACTGTTTCACTTGTAATAAATAATTTTAAATAATATTAAGGAATTATTAACCTAAAACAAAAGCTGAGAAGTTACTTGTAAGTTAGTTTAGTTTAGCCATGACCAAAACACTTGGTAAGATGTTGTGTTTCTGAATCAGCAAATAATTAATTATGTAAGCTTGTTACAATCAACCAAATAAGAAGATAAGAGTTGAGTGGAAACACTTGCTGCTGTCAGAAATTAATCTACAGCAACGACTTTGAAATGCAACGTACTGGACTAAATTAGGTTCTAGATTATTGTATATCTTGTGAATTACTTTAATATTGTGAGTCGTACAAAACAAACATATAATTAAACATAACTGAACTGACCTATAGATGAAAATATAACAGAAAAACACAAAACTCTTTCCATGTGGGTCCATTGTAGAAAATATGGATAAACCCATTTGTTTATGTACTCTGGCTGGGTGGTTCTTCTTTTGTTTTGTTTGTTTGGAACAGAATCACAAAGTTTTTGTATGTTTCTCCTTGTTTTTAAGTGTAAAATAATTCCAGATGTTCCGTCTTTTTGTTTTATCGAAACATAAAACCTGTTAAAGACGAGACAGTGACAAGAATTTTCACAGATTTTATCCCTAACATAAAGTCTTTGCCCTCGGTCAGGTTAATATACATGATTGTGATCAATTCCCTCCAGACATATAAGCTACAACAATTTGAGTTTCACCAAAACTGCTGCATGTTATGAAACAACTGTCCTATCACTGTTTATATCATAATGTAAGCAGGTAAGAGGCTGGTAGGATGGATGACTGAATGATGTTATAATGGAGATTTAAAAAAAGCACAAGAAACATCAATGCTATCATAATAAAGATGATCGTGCACCAGGGGAGAAAAAGTATTTCAGGCAGGCAGGTAGAAAATAAAGTGAATCAGACTGAGATGAGTGAAGAATCATCATTTGTAATTATGCAAATTCCAAGCACTCAAAACAAAGTTACGACTTAATAGAGAGTTGGGGTGTGTGTGTGTGTGTGTGTGTGTGTGTGTGTGTGTGTGTGATACCTGTCATGTTGCAGTAGACCAGCTGTGGTTTGATGGGTCCGCTGCCGTCCACGTCAATGTAAAAATATCCCGACGTGTTGCCGCTGTGTTTGTACGCTTCACAGGACTCCTCATACACAGCTGGGAGGAAAAATAATGAGAACATCGTCAGGAAGTCGCCTAAAGGAGCAGAGACAGGGATGGAGACCAAACACTGCTGGAAAAAATTATGATTGCTGCTTCACATGGAAACACACTGGACAAGAAATGTCTCTGACTAGAGTTTGCAAATAACCTCCTTTCGGATAATTGCTACATCAAAGATTAACTTTCAGCAGGCAACAAGTTGTTTAACTCCAACTGACTTCTTTAAAAAACATGTAGACAGACACATCCCAGGGTCCTAAAAAGATGTTTGTTTATTTAAAATGGGTCAAATCATTGAGAAAACTTCTAAAGAAATTGCAGAAGCTACTAAAACTTGATTAAAAGTTGTGCAACACGTTATTAAAAACTGGAAGGAAAGTGAGAAAGATATGTGACCGGAAAAAAATCATAAATGGTCGGAGATCATTTAAACTTTTTGTGCACTGCAAAAACACAAAATCCTACCAAGTATTTTTAGTCTAATTTCTAGTGCAAATATCTTAGTACACTTGAAAAAACTAATTTTTCAGCTAGATTTAGGACCTTGTTTTAGGTCAATAATTCATTAACATTGATGAAAAAGTACTAATTCCATTGGCTGATTATTTAACTTATAACATGGAAAATATTTGTTCTTATAAGTGAAATAATCTGCCAATGTAACAAGAACTGTTTTGTAAATATTAATGAATTATTCACTTCAGCTCCTATATCTTACTAAAGGTTACCTGTAACTTAGATTTGTCTTATTCAAGTGTACTAAGATAATTGCATTAGAAACTTATTTTGTTTTTGTAGTGCAATATTTATACAGTTAAACTAATTGAAACTTAGAGTACAATATTTCAGAAATGATACACAGCGAATACATTATTTTAACCAAACAACAAGCAAAACAGAGTTGTAAAAACAGAAAGCGAATAATTAAAAGGAACCGAGATTAAAAAAATAATTTTTAAAACGTCAGATAAAGTGTAAAAGTCTAAAGTCTAAAAACACACCATGTAAGTTTAAAAATAAACTTTTACGGTTTATTCGTAGGAATAATGCTGCAATCTCTCTGACTCACAGCTGTGGCAGGTGGCGCCGCTGTAGCCGCTGTCGGAGCAGTTGCAGTGGAAGACGGTCCAGGTCTGACTGCAGTAGCCGCCATGTTCACAGCGACTCGGAGAGCACCTAAAACACAAATACGGAAAGATTCTTCACGATTTTAACATTTCTTTAGTCCGCTGATGCCTGTAATTAGTCTGAGTTTGGGGTTTATCAGATGTTTGCCCACTCAAAATTGATTTATTTCGCAAAACCGCGATGAAAACACTTTTGTTTAACACGATTAACAACCGGATGTTGACGCCGGTAAAAACAACGAAGAAGAAGATGACAGGAAGTTATTGGAGGATGATGTTTTTTTTTTAAAGACTTATTGCGTGAATAAACTTATTCAAATATTGAATATGGAAATAGGTTTTAATAAGGAACTGAAATTTGAAAGTGTGGTTGCTTCATAGAAATAAAGGAAAAGGAAATATATCTCGGTTTTTTGAAAAATACTGGTCTCATTAGGAGAAATTGACAAAAGGCAATGAGTAATAAAATCCAAGAGATGGCAGTAGTCCAACAGTGGATGCAAGGTACCGTTAAAATCTAAAGAAGAAGAAGAAACACAGTCACGTGATTTTAATGAAAACACCGAAATTGTTTTTTTCATAATTTGCGGAATACGGCCAAATTTTGCGCACATTTGCAATGAAAACGCAGCTACTGATGATGATCAGAGAGTCAGGTGCGTCTGATTAGCAGCAGCAGACTTTTGTTTTGATCACTTTTCTTATTGATCTCAATTATTTAACTCTCTGCCTTTTGCTTGTTGAGCACCGCAAACGTGCACAAGTCTTTCCTGTGACCATAAAATATTTAAGTTGGCATAAAAATAGTCGAACAAATCTACAGTTCAGTTTAAAAAAAATACCGCTTTCTGTGTAGTGCTGAATCCTTTTATGATGGACTTCTGAAGAAATGTTCTTTTTTGTTCTGATGTTTTGAACAGACCTGTGTTTGTTAAGGTAGAAAAAGCTAAATGTGTGGAGTTGTGGGGTACAGAGGTGACGCAGAGCTCCCTTTGGATTGCATTCAATTTGTGCTGTTAATGGACTGTTTGTCTAATAATACTCTTTGCTGGTTGCAGCAGCACTAACCTGCCTCAGCCCTCCCCCTGCAGAAAATACAGTAATAACCTGCTGAGGAATATAAGGTACCATGCTGAAACAGTGTTGCTGAGTTCATTTTCCACCTGACATTCCTGCAGAAATTGTCCCAGGTGGCTCATATCAAATCAGCAGGGTAACACAGAGGGAGCACACTGTATATTTTTCTGTTTTTACAGGAAAACAGATTCTTTTTTTTCTCTTTGTTCCAACTGAAAAGTCAGATCTGTGGAGGAGCTGTAGTCTGATGAATTGTGATGCAAAACCTGAGAGACATTTAATTAAAATCATTCAAGCAGTTTCTCCCTATCTGCCAAGGATTTGTGGATACTAGTGTCTGAGTCCATGTTCACATCCTGTGGTTGTTTATGTGGAGAGCAGCTGAGTGTGTGTTTGGGTTTTTTTAGTGACTGTCTTGTTTCCTCTCAGGCTCTAAAATCGGGTTTATAATTGCTGCAATTGTCTCATTAATCGTGCCGCTGTTTGGTGTAAAGCCAAAACAGAAAAACGATTAGCTTTCCTTCGCATTTCTGCATCTTTCTAACCTCTGAGATTCGAGATAATTCTGAACAGTCATAAAATATGATACTTTCATTTTGTCACTTGGTAATAACTGTAAATGCAAAATATTATCCTGAGGTAAATACAAAAAATTCAGAAAGTAGAATTTGCATAACCTAATTATTTGTTGACTACAAACATGTGACCACAGTCGCCTGAACACTGTGGATTATGAATGATCAGAGAAAAGTCTTGGGGCTGCATATCTTTGATGAGATTTCACTTACAGATCCAACAATAAAATATCTTAAAAATGTAAAATGCTGAATTTGAGGAAGGAAGGACAGAGCTAAGGAAGGGACAAAGGAGAACATGAATGGATGGATGGATGGAAATGGAAAGAAGGATGGAAGGAAATCAAAGCAAAGAAGGAAGGAAGGGGGAAATTAAGAAAGAAAGAAGTGGAAGGATAGATTTGTTTTCTGACTTATGTATAAAAACTGCATCTTAAAGGTTCAAATAAAGCTTTTTTTTAGGTGTCACACTTTTTGTGTCATGTCAGAGTAATCAACATTGTTTAAACTACAAACCTGTCAATTATTCCACACATGTCAATCTGCAGGTTGCTGTAATTTCCCAGCTGTTGCACCGCGATCAGGTCCATAATGCTGCCGTCCAGACTGAGTAAACGCATGCAGCCCTGGAAGGAACTGAAGTGATTTCTACATCCTGGAGCATCTCCAGCAGGACAACCTGAGGAGAAGACAAGACAGTTATGATGCTGAAGTTTAATTTAGACTGATCTGCTCAGTTAAGATCTGTTTCAGCTCTTACCACCGAAGAAGACGTGACTTTCTACTGCGACAGGAAATGACAGGCTGGCCTGAGCGCTGCCGCCTTCATCTTTATCCACACAGACACTCAGATGACTTCGACCGGAGGTCAGTGCCACTGAATGCCACTGGCCGTCACTGAGTGCAGAACCTTAAAGACAGATTCCCATTTAAAATCCTTTATTACACTGCAAAAACATCAAATCTGGCAAGTCTTTTTGGTCTAGTTTCTAGGACAAACATCTTGAAATAAGACAAAATTAACCTACAAGTAACTTTTCAGCAAGATACAGGAGCTTTTAATTCCTTAATATTGATGAAAAAAATTAGTTCCATCGGCAGATTATATCACTTTATAACAATAATTTTTTTCCCATGTTACAAGTGAAATAATCTGCCAGTGGAACAAAAATCTTTTCATCAATTTTAATGATTTTATTTTACTTAAAACAAGCTCTCATATCTTGCTAAAAAGTTATTTATACATTAGTTTTGTCTTATTTTAAAAGTGCTACAATATTTGCACTAGAAACTAGAAAAAAACTTGGTATGATTTAGTTTTTTTGCAGTGTGGTAACTAATCCATACTGCAAAGACATAAAATCTTACAAGGTATTTTTGCCTAGTTTCTAGTGCAAATACCTTAGTTCATTTAAAATAAGACAAAATGAACTTTTCAGCATGAAATATGACCTTTCTTAAGTCAGTAAACCCTTAATGTTGATTTAAATCAGTTCCACTGGCAGATTATTTCAAACATGGGGAAAATGTCCTTTTATAATTATACTTAAAATAATTTACTTAAAATAAGGTCCTATATCTTGCTGAAAAATTACTTGCGAGTTTGTTTTGTCTCATTTCAAATGTATTAAGATATGTACACTAGAAACTTGTCAAAAACACTCTGTGGGATTTAGAGTTTTTACAGTGCAAGCCTATCACCAGCTTTTTGGAAATCATGTCTCATAATTAAGAAAGTATTTCAAGGCACATTCATACATATTGACAGCAGAAACAGCAGCAGCAGGTTAGTTGCACTCTTTCAGTGATTGACTTGTTCCAAACCCACGCAGAGCTTCATCAGCCCTCAGTATCTGTTTGTTGTTGAAGTGCATCAATATCTCATTATGTCCTTTGTCAATTTTTTTCCTCTGGCAACGATTTGGCAACATAATTTCAACATCTTGGGGTATTGTGCACAGCGTCCTCTTCCAGGGACCAAACAACATGTGTAATCTAATATTTATTCATAAAGCTATTGTCGTTGCTAATAAGGTAAAATTGTATATAGATTTTGTATGTACATTCTTCCCCAAACGGTAAATGATATTACAACAAATCCATATACATTTACATAGAGTAACTAAATAGTAGTGGCTCTCAGAAGTTTATTTTTTTTGTGTATAACCGGTGGGTGAAATGTGTTTGCATTTGGAAAGTTGTTTCTTACCTAGCCGCTCTTAAATTGCTTTAATAACATTTGATATGGTTAAAAGGAATTTAATTGAATTTTAATGTACCATCAGTAACTGAAATCTATTATGACAACCACAAATCAAAATTCTTATCATGATAAAATAAAATTTCATGATAAATGATAGACTGTATGATAAAAGACCATCCCTAGGTAGGGGTCCTTCACACTGGATAGTAATGAAAGGATACAACCTAATCACATTTACAGCAGACTAAATAAAGTAAATAAAGTAGCATATTAAAGCAACACTTTGCAACACGGCTGCTGTGCGCTTGACTTTTATCCATTGTTCTGGCTGCAACATATGGGATCTCACAAAACAGCTAAACAATCCCACTCTACAAGCAAAAGTAAATAAATGCTGTGCTAAGGCCCCTGCCAGAGGTCAGTCACCTCTGAAGATCCCAATGGGGGCAAAAGTATGCAGCCTTGTAAATTGGGCAGGTTTCTGAGGGACAAAACCCATTTGTCATGCAGTCAAAAAGAAGCGCTGGCGCCGAGTTTAGGGACAAGATGACGTGAGGAAGAGAAAAATCAGTTGCTTGAAAGGTTTTTAACAGTTTTTGTGCTACTCAGACTAACTTCATATTTCAGGGTCACCATGTGATCAACTACCAGCAATCAGTAAAAAACATATGTTCAGATTATAATGCAACAGCAACATTGTCAATATTGTCAAGAAAATCCGAGCTCATCCCACTTCCCCATGCTGGAGATTTTAGTTTAACAGTAATAATAAATAAAGTTATCTTTAAAATGAATCACTCAAGTGACATCAAGGCCCAACAGTAGACTTAAGTGTCAATAAAGTTAGTTTAACAGTAATAATAAATAAAGTTATCTTTAAAATGAATCACTCAAGTGACATCAAGGCCCAACAGTAGACTTAAGTGTCAATAAAATAAATCTAGTTGTGTGTGTTGTTTTTGTCTCATGCAAACTTTGCTTTAATTCTACTTTTTTCTATCTAATCATAAGAAATCATAGTCAGTCAGAGAGAGTCATTAAACAGGAAAAGCAGGTTTCCTGGAAAAAGAGGAAGTTTCTAGCCTGCAGATTTATAAAAATAGCTGAGACTACTTCTTAGTTTAAAGCATGAAAGTTTTAAAGAATGAAATCTAAACATTATTAGTAATTGGATAAGATTCAAAGTAAAATACTTATATTAATATTGGTTTAATTGTAATAATACTTACACTTACATTTGTGAGAACACTTACAAGAAAAACAAGTAACTGTAACTTTGGTATTATATAATTAGAATCATGGATTATTCTTGGTTTCTTTTCAGAAAAACATCTGTAATAACTCACATTAAGATTATAATAAATATAATTAATAAGTTATAGTTATAAAATTATAAATGAATGCTAAATCAGAGAAGCTAAAGAAAATAAATGTGATATAAATGTGATTTTGACATTGAACTTGAAATGGTGTAAAAGGTTATAAAACTGCAATTAAACATCACTGATATGTTGGAGGTAGATGGTAGGTGAAAGGTTGTGCAGGCAAGGGACACAGGAGGTTGAGCAACCCTGAGACATTGGCACAGACATCAGGAAATGTCTGTAAGACAGTGATGGATATGAGATCATCTGTCTAAGCAGACAGCAGGCGCACCAGGGGGGTGGATGAACCCTATATAAGGTGAGTGCAAAAGAGGAACCGTTCGTTGGATCCTCCGGGCAGCTTCGAGCCAAGATCGAGATGGACAAAGAACTCTGCAGCTGAAGAAGAGCCGGGGCCACGGAGCCGGAGACTGTCCTGCACATGGAGACCAACCCGTCTGGCCCACAATCTGTGGCTTCGAATCGCACTTCTCTCATCGGCTGGGTTCTGACCCCAAAGACAAAGATGAAGACAAAGACAAGGAAGAAGAACTAGTGCCTTTTTTCCTGCCAGCACCAAGTCCTGTGTGACCTCAGCATCCATGCGGAGAAGAAGCTCATCGGACCTGCGGAGATCCTGGCCTTCGCCGATCAACATCTTCCTCCTGTTGCAACACCTTCTTCATCATCGTGCCAGGTCTGGGGTTCGAAACGCCAAACTCCGTCCGTCTCTCTCAAAGGTTCCCTTTTTTAGTTCTCAGTGTCAGCAGTAGGGAAAGATAGACTAGATGATTGATTTTACTTATTTGATTATTTCTGCTACTGAATTAAGCTGTACTGACCCTTGCAAAAATGCCTTACTAATAAAATATTTAGCATAAAGAAAATCTAAAGATGTTGTGGACATTCAGTTAATGAGTCACCTTAAAGTTCTTTGATGGTTGTAAAATAGCTGTGATGTTTGATTCTGGAGAGGAAGAGGTGGAAAATGTTTTTAGGTTGCTGGTAGCCCATATTTAAAACCTCATCCTTGGGACTCGACCGAGTCACTAAAACCTACCTGGTTCAATAACAAATGCAAGTTGCAAAATAGAGAACGAGCGACCGTTAACAGGTGTGCTCTGTGAAACTAGTTGGCTGTAGGCTGCTCAGTCTGGCTAATTCACAGGGGGAAGAAGGGTGGGACACCTGGATGTAGGCCGTCAGATAACCAGGCGAATCGTTTCTCGAAACCAGCTTAAACAGAGTTTACTTCAGTTCTGGACAGGGTAAATCCCAGCAGATTTAGGAAACTCAACGGACCCGTTAGACGGAGAGCTGGTAGCACATCTCCCCTCTCAGAAGAGGAAGTACGAGAGTGAGAGAGTAGAGACAGAAAGGAGGGGGGGGGTGTTGCGCAACAACAATATGCATATTTGTTGGTGTGCTACATCTTTTTAAAATCTCCTTTAAAGTTGCACTATATAACTTTTACAAAAAAAAAAATGCTTTTTACATATTTATTCAGACTATGTCATATGAGATATAAAAAAATCTAGCTCTTGGCATTGCTACTATTGCAGTTTGCAGAAATGCATCACTCCCGGTCAAAAACAACCAATCAGATCCAGGAGGCGGGTCTTCGCGCTGTTAATCACGCTTATGTATGAATTGTTCCAGGCGCTAATGTTGAAGAAACAACATACAAAGAGAATGGAGTCCCAACTGTAAAAATATTGAGTTAATTTGTTACTTGTAGTGAAATTAAGTTTGTCAAACTTAATTTATTTATGTTTAACATGAGAACTTAATAAATAAAATATATTGACCTGATATCAAAGTTGAAAAAAAAAAAAAAAAGGTTCTGTAAAACATGCTTGTCTAACAAGATGGCCATTCTGGGGTGGATCAATGGAAATTGGACTGAATTAGAGAAAAAAATCCAGAATCTCCACAAATGAAATGTTTGAAAACAGACAATTTGATTACTCCATGAAATCAATTTATCGCCCAGCCTTAGCCTAGGGAAGATTGGGGTACGTTGAGCCATCCCTTGATGCTAGGAATCAGTAAAAAACATTGATCTTGTGGCCAAATAGTTAGGAGGAAGGCCTCATTAAACAAAGTTTCTAAATGTAAGAAACTAATGGGGAAAGTGCTTCGATTTTTACAGTTTTCACTTTTCAAAGTAAATTTATTCCATCATAAGTTTTATAGCAATTATGTGTAGACAATATTATATATTTTTTAATTTGTTTTATATATCAATCATGCTATGTATGAGCTGCAACATAAACCGAAGATAAAAGTGTAGCATTTTAGGTGTGGGTACAAACAAAGTTGAAATGGTAGCTTTGGGGTAAGTTGAATCATGAGACAGTTTATCTTGGAATCGTGGTAAGACTTTATTTGAAGGGGTTTGCATAACTGACATGACAGTGTCATAAGCATGAAGGAGTCTGCATGAATGTTTATCACTGTTGTCATGAAGTGTCATTTGGTAAATAATGAAATTTTAATGCAAAATTGACACTTTTCATGCAGGTTTTAATTAAATTTTGCATTAAAAGTGTAAGTAAAATTGACACATTTAATGGATTTTTAATGCAACGTTTAGTGCAACTTTACATTAAGGGTAATTATTTACCAGATAACACTTAAAACAGACATTCATGAAGACTCCTTCATGTTTATGACAGGTGTTATGTGAGTCTTATGCACTCCCCTTCAAATAAAGTGTTGCTGGAGTGGCTATATAATGGAAACAATTATGTTTACACTCGTTCCGATTGTTTTAAGGGATGCACAACATCCTGAAACATATGCAGATATATAACTGTGACCAAACTTTGCTACTTGTTTATGGTTTCTTATGACAATAGACTACTGATTAAATTGTAGTCTAGAAGTGGTGTTTAGCTGACCTGCACTGAGCTCCAGCAGAACCCGTCCTCCTTTCTGGATCTGGAGGCGGAGTTTCGCCTCAATCAGAAATAACCAGGCCACGCCTCCCTGTTGAGGGAGCTCAAAGCTGAGCAGAAGCCCCGCCTTGTTCCAGGTCCGAAACTGAAACCCAATCGACACGCTCCCCGAAGACGATGGCGTTGTCCATGGCAACTGGAGGAAGCTCTGGAGGCCGGGAAACGTCACGGCAACAGGAACTGGCTCGGCACAGGAAAAGGTCACATTGCCCTTGAAAAACAAAAAAGAAAAAAAAAACTTAGAGTGAACTAAATGATTACTGGAGAGATAAAGCATTAGAAAACATGAATATTAATCAGCTGCAGAGGGCGCGTTGATGTGGCCTCTGTCACGGTGATCTCATCAGCGAGTCTCCTTTAGGAGGACAACTGTATTTCCATATTGATAACAGCAAAGCTTGGGATAAGATTAGAAACGAATACTTAAAAATACCAAAGTCACCTCACGCAATGGTAAAAGAGATTAAAAAAATCAAAAACAGAAAAAAGAGAGCACCCTGCATCATCAGATTGTTGTTTTCAGTAGTGATGATGAAACTGTCCATTGCTCAGGCTGCAGCAGTAAACTATAACAGTGCCAGATATACGGGAAATTTTATCCCCAGTTGCTTTTACAATGCAATGGAAGCACAGATGACATGTAAAAACTCTTTGTGGTGCACTTAAAATGACGTGAAATGATTCAAGTCTCAGTAGGCTTCATTGCCTCATGAAAATGTTACCTTAAAAACCCTGGGAAATGACAAGATATCTCCTCCACCTCTTTTCTTATTAGGCGTCCTCCGCAGAACGTTAAAAAGCACTTTGTAGTTTTCTGCAGCGGAAGTGGCCGTAAGTTTGCTGACAGTCCCTTTCAGAGTTAGAGCCTCATTACAACACCTGACTTCAAGAGTCTGAACATGTTCGTCCACAGTCTGAATTTGCTTTTAATATCCCCAGCAGGAGTTCCTCACACTTTCTCCTAAGAGCGATGGCTCCTTTAATGTCTGTAGAAACATTAAAGGCTCTGATACAAGAAGAAAATTAAACGGGAAAAACACTATTAGGACACTTTAAATGTCGAGTTTCTCTTTCTGCTGTTAATGTTTTTGTTTCTTTACCATTTTATTTATAAAGAACCATCTTCATCTCAAGATGAAGCTACAAAATGTGAGCAGGTACCAAAATTAACCCCAGCTACAAAAAAATATAAACATACATTTTCACACACAAGGTCATTACAGTCGGGTTTGATTGGTAGCATGAACGACCCGTAAACAACAACATAAGATTTCAGAAAAAAATTTATCGAATTGACCCTCAAGACCTGCTGTGTGAACGTAGCCACAGATCTATTTTTTAAAAAAAAGTCTGAATAGATACTCCTAGCAGAGGAGTAAGTCGGGGTGGTTGATTAAACTTACCACTAGAGAAACTTTGTGGTCCTTGACTTTAGCGAGTTCGATCAGGTTGAGACCGTTGAACAGCAGATTTTCCAGGCAGCCATGGAAGTTCCTCTTGGAGTGAAATGGCTTGTGAGACCCGAGAGCCTGAACTGCCCCCACGCTCAGCTGTGATCCCAAACACAGATTATTAGCAACGCAGAACCGTGGATTTATGCTGTAAGCTGAGGCAGCTTTTCAGTTCATCAAACCTCTTGTATGTCGAGGTGGTGGAACTGTGGCGGGATTTTAACCCTCAGTGTGTGTTTATCCACTGTGAGGTTGAGGTGAAGGCCGTGTAGCTCCACTGCCACATGGTGCCAATGCTGATCATCCAAAAGGCTTCCAAGAGCTGCAAGACGTTGAGGTTCAGCAGATAAAGTCCTACCTAAAATTACATAGACAAAAAAATGTAAGTTATTAAGTTTTCAATAGAGTAAAAGTTTCTTTTCTGCTCTGAATGTTTTCATTCAGTTCAGACTACTGGGGGGGGGATCACGGCGAGGTCACCTTCTCCAAATTCGCTGGAGACTCCTGTCAACATCTATATACCAGCAGCGAAAAACAGAAGCCAAATATGTTATGAAGCCTAATTTGAAAGACTACAGAGGGAACGCATCATTAATCATAAATGAGCACCAGCAGACCCGAATTAGTGAATGCATTCCAGAATCCCCAAAGAACTGAGAGAAAAAAAAACTTGTTTCTGCTGTAAGACGGAAGAGTAGAAAGAACTGAATACAATATAGCATTAAAAATGCATAAGATATTAGCAAGGCAACATCAATTTTAACTTCAGAAAGAAAATGTAAAGTTTGGTAAAAAAACAGAGGAACATGTTTTAATATTTTGTGAGTTTACACTGCAAAAACACAAAATCTTACTAAGTATTTTTTTTAAATAAGACAAAACTCACTTGGTTACTTGGTTCATGTAAATAATTCCTTTGTTACAAGTAAAATAGTACTCGATTAAAAGAGTTCTAATTCCACTATTTATAACATGGAAAAATGTCTTGCTATAAGTGAAAAATCTGCCAATCTAGCAAGTACGTTTACATCAATATTAAGGAATAACTGACTTAAAACAAGCTCACATATCTTGTTGAAAAGTTCCTTGTAAGTTAATTTTGTCTTATTTCAATTGTAGTAAGCTATTTAGACTAGAAACTGGACTAAAGTACTTTGTAAGACTTTGTGTTGTTTGCAGTGCAAAGTATTTCACTAAAAGTTTAAAGTAAAAAAATGCAACTTCACTTACATGGGGAAAAATGCTGTGAAAGTTTTAGTATATTAAAAACAAAAAGAAGCAGCAGTCAATAAAAGACGACAGCACAACATGGAAGCAAATTAGATTTCTTGACTTGCATTGATTAATGGAACAATGGAACAGTTATTAGTTTGTATGAAGTAGTGAGACCAGGAAGATGACTGCATGATAGAATCTCTCCAGAGGGAAAATTTCATTACAACTTGAATAATTGAAAAGAAAAAGTAAAAATGAGAATCAATATGAGAGTGCAAACAAGGAGAATGAATTGATATTCATTTATGAAGTAGTTTCTGTCTTTGCTCTTCCATATCACAGTCTGCAGCTCCACCCACCCATTACTGAACATTTTGCAAGTTGAAACAAAGGGTCATTTATTTTAGGCATCAATAAATGTACAGTTTGCAAAAAAAAAACCCTCGCACTATTTCAATTTCAGTACGCTTTATATATATATATATATATATATGCATATATCACAGTTGCAATAAAGTAGTGCATAACCATGAATTGAAAGGAAAATGATGAGGATAAATATGTGTGATTACAATATCGACTATGATTAACATACACTTTCAAGAATTTTCTTCATCAAAATGTTACTAACAAACTCTGTGAGATTCTGCAACTGAAATTATGCGTTAATGTGATGATTGAAGGCAGTAAAAGTCAGTCCAATTAGCTAAATATATTATTAACATGCAAAATTGGGAAGCTTTGCACTGAAACTGTCACAAGTTTTCTTCTTATGTGTTATCTGTCCATATTTTAGCCCCTGAATCAGGTTTTTTGGGATTGTGGATATGAATGTTTTTTGACGCTGCCATCACAAGGACTGACAGTGATGTTTCAGAAAACGGATTGAATAATCGGCGAACAATTGTATTTATTTATGCAAATATTGATTTACACAAAAATGGACTCCATTCACCAATAGGTGCATGACAAAACATTTTGAAAATCACTTTCTTTCCACTCTTATACACACAATTGCATTGGTCCATTACAGAAAATCTAAATAAAATGCACTGAATATATTTTGTGGTATTGTGACAAAAAAAAAAATCAAGGATTATGTATATGCATTATGTTATGACAAGCATATCAGGGCTATTGTAGGTAGAAAAAAATAGTAGTAAATTTCCTCCAAAAGAAATCTGAAATTGTGATTTCGGAATTTCTTTTTAGAAAAAACAAGAACATTTCTGAGTTCCAACAGTCAAAAATTTGCCAAGAAAAAAAATTGAGATTAATCTCAGAAATGATCTAGGAAAGAAAAAAAATGTTGAAATTTCTGAGTTTGAAAAGTGAAAAACGTTCTAGAAAAACTCTGGGAAATCTTTCCAAAATTTTGTAAGAAAAAAAATGGAAATTTCTGAGTTTCAAAAGTTTAAAAATTTTGACTTTTGGAAAATTTCTGATTTTTTTCCTGTAAAATTTCTGAGATTAATCTGAAAATCTCAGATTTTTTGCTGGAAATGTACTACTCTTTTTTTGTATCTACAATTGTCCTTATACTCCAATAATGGAGTGCTTTGAATTTAAAAAATTGAGGTTCAGAATATAAAAGCCAAATATTGCTCCAAGCAAATGAGTCCTTGCACCAGACTGTGATATGAATTGTAATAGAGGTCACTGTAATCAATGAGCTCCTTGCTGATGGGATCGTAAATATTGAATATTGAGAAAGAGTCGGCAACCAGACATGAAAAGATGAAACATTGGTGTCTGTTTTATATCATCAGTTTTGTCCACTGTGTCTCAATGTGGGGAGGAACTAAAAGAATTAAGATGCTAAATAAAATTAATTACTTCCTGGCTGTAAAACTGTCCCAACTTACTCAGCATAACGTTCACTAAAAAGCATATTTATAAATGAATAGAAACTAATAACCTTGGGATGTTTTATTAAAGTTGCAGGAGGTCGGATTGGCTGTTTAATTGATTCCTGAAAGTTCTCCTAAATACTTTCAGTGAAGTAACTGTAAATCACATCCCACCATAAATTTCATAAGGCCGAGCAGGAGGTCTGATTATGCTGCAGCATTATCCCTCATACTCTGATATAGCCATTTTAATCACCTCCAACCTTAATTATCAAACACTGGAAAGGAAAATGTTGTGTGTGCAATGAGAATGGTAAGCCATTTGGGATTTTATTACATCACTTATCAAAAAGTAAATAAATAAATAGATCATCATAATTATTGGCCACAGCAGAGGACGTGAATATTAGTGTTGAAAATTTGGCAAAGATAAATTTCAGATGCATATCAGCATTAATTTGTTTTTCTAGCTTGATTAAAATAAAATGAATAAAATTGATATGAATTGTGAGTGTTTATGGGTAAACGTAACACACCAGGCTGATATATCAATGAACTTTACCATAACAAAAAACACAAAAATCATCCCTAAGAGGATCATAATTGTTAATTTATTTGTAACCTATTATTTCAGAAAACTTAACAACTCATGTAGATGATAACAGTGACCTTTATGACCAGTGTCTTGAATAACAAAAGATTTACTTTTTAAAAACTGTGGTTTGTATGTTTTAAAATAAATGTTGTATTAGGTCGTACTGTTGCTTTTTAAAGTAAAGTATATCTTCTCTGAAGGAGAATGAGTTGTCGTTAGCGCAGCAAAGTGGAGCATGACTGAGCTCCAGGCCAATGTACAAATCAGATGAACGAAATTACAAAGTCTGAAACCAAGACTTCTGATCCGTGGATGAAGGGTTTCCAAAGTAAAACAAAGAGAAAGGCAGAAACTGAAATAATGAGGATCAGAAATATAAAAATCATTCAACCAAGAGACCCAAATACAAAGTAATGTAAGAGGGAGACAGGATAATAGATAAAAAGCAGATCGGAAGATGGTATATCTGGAGATTAAAAAGACGAATTACCGCTTGTTATCAAGGAGACAACAAAGACTAATAATAATCAAAGAAAACAGAAAACTAAAAGAGAAACGTGAAGGCAGAGAGGAAGTAGTTAGAAAAAAGTATCTTCAGAACCGTCTTCTGCCTTTGTACTGTGATTTTAATGGATGGGTTTAATTCTCAATCACTCAGCCATAGTGTCTCTTTAATGATGTGGGCTTTAAAGAGGATTCTTTTGCCTGAAAATTCAAAAAAAAAAAATAAACACAAAGTAGAGTTGTGCACTGCAAAAACAGAAAATCTTATAGTGTTTTTTGTCTTGTTTCTAATGCAAATATTTTAATACACTTGAAATAAGGTAAAACTAACTTACAAGTATTTTGTCAGCAAGATATGTCAGCTTGTTTAAGTCAAGAATTTCATAAAATTAATGAAAAAGTATTAGTTCCTTTGGCAGATAATTTCAGTTATAATAACACATTTTTCCAATGTTATAAGTGAAATAATCTGCCAATCAAACAATTACTTTATCATCAATCTTAAGTAAATATTTACTTAAGACAAGCGCCTACATCGTGCTTAAAAGCTACTTATAAGTTTGTTGTGTCCTCTTTCAAGTGTGCAGAGATATTTGCACTAGAAACTAGACAAACACTTGGTAAGATTTTCTGTTTTTGCTATGTACCAACATAAAACTTTATCTGCAACATCTTGTTGATCCCATGACTTGTGATGGAAATAAAAAGTTTACGTTGTAGTTCTGCCTCCCCCCCCCAAACAAACACCTCATCCTACCACAAAAAACTTTTTTAGCAAAAAACATGAGTCTTGTCAAAATTGGCATGTTTCCATTAAACAAATTTTTTTGCATAATTCAAATTTGTGAAATTTTAAGGCAAATGGAAACACAGCTGGTGGTGAAAGAAACAGCTCTGTATCTGGTTGCTGTTTGTGAGACAGCATTGTTTCATTTCACATTTTGTTGTGAAAACAGTTAAAATTCTTGATTGTAGAAAAATATTTAGTTTGATTATAATTGCAGGGTTGCAGGGTTAAATTAAACGGGTTGAAATTAAAGTTGGCAAATAAAGAGATCTGAAACTTTCATGCAATCTTTATTGCTAATTCTGGAGTTTGTTGAACTCAGGAGAAAATCCAGGAAACGATCTGAAAGAAAAGAAAAAGGGTTCAAAAACAAAAAGGCAGGAGGAGAAGCTGGATGTGAGGATGAAGTATTTTTGTGGTCAGCAAGGGTTTCTGGTGAGAGAGGTGCCAGATGGTGATGATTCAGCATGGGCAACATGACAACTGCTGGTGTAATCCTATTCAAACACACACACACACAGAGACACACCAGGCATGCATCGAGACCAGAAGAGTCCAGCCCTAACACATGCTGCAGCAAATGGGCGCCATCAATCAAGGTTTTAACCAGAAAAGGTGCTGCATCCCAGCAGCACCTTACTTCCTGATTTAATCAGGAGTAAGGTGTGTGTTTTCCTCATCATCCATTTATAAAAGGTAATCAAAGGTCTGAAAGATGTGCCAAATGACTGAAATGGAAATGCTCCTCATCAGAAGAAATGCCATCATGGATAGATTACACCAACTCTGCAGATTAAATTCTCCGCTATATTGGAATCAATGTAAATATGTTATGATCTCTCTGCGTCTGTCAATAGACATGAGCACCTCGTCTGAACAGCAGCAGCAGCTTTCCTCTGTCTAACTCCAGACGGAGGCCAAGTCCTTCCCTTCCCTCCGCCTGCAGCAGCATCCCTGAGTTTCTCAAGGTTTTGAGCTTCAATGCGATGACATCTCTCTGAGCCCGCCTTGACCCAGGATTTAGTCTGTACACCAAACTGCTGCTGCCATCCAAAGTCACCACATCAGAGGCTGAAAAATAAAACAAAGAGAGATATCAGCATGTTCGTGTGTGTAGAAGTGAGCCGTGTATCCAAAGTTTGAGGACAATTTCTGACTGTTCATGGCAAAAGAATGAACAAGTCCATTTTGGGGTGTTTTGGGTTATTTACAGTTTCTAAAAGCGTGGGTTCAAAGCATTCCAATGATGTTAAAAAAAGGTATTTAGAAGATATGGCCATTTGAATGTTGGCACTCAGAAAACAAGATTTCAGAGAAATCAGCTCTGATAGTTTCTCTCAAAGTTTTTGATGTGAACCAAACCTTCAGGATCATTTCATCTTAAAAAGATGCTAAAAAGATACTTTTTTGAACATCTATATTCTTCTAACAAGAGGACATTTTTATCCCTAAGGAAGTTTTTGATATTCAAAATAAAAGTAAACTCATCTTTATTAAGTAAAATGTGTTCAAACTTGTAAACAAGCTGCATTCAAACACAAAATTCACAATGCAAAACCAAATCTTACCATGTATATTAAATAATGTAATATACTAAAACAAGCTCCTATTTTTTGCTGAATAAGTTACTTGTAAGTCATTTTTGTCTTATTTCAAATGTACTAAGACATTTGCACTAGAAACTAGAACAAAAATACTTGGTAATATTTTATGTTTTTGCAGTGTTTAAAACCCTCTAAAACTTCTATTTAAAGTGTGGAGTGGTTTCTTCATGACTTGAACAAGTACATTTTACAAATTCCCCCCAAAAAACAAAAGTCACTTTTTACTCAGAAAATATTTTCTCCATTTCTGCTCCACCGATTTGTTCATGCATTTGCCGTGGTGCATCACATTTGTATTTGTTTTTGTTTTTGTTTTCCTCTGCCATAAAATTTCCTCTTATGGTATAGATTAAGATGTGAAATAAACTTTTGTTTGTTTGTTTGAAGCACCTGAAATATAAACACACAAACAATAATCAACAAGTTCATTAGTTCAGCCATTATTTGTTTCACCATAAAATTTAGAATCACTCAACAGCAATGCATTTAAAGATCCCTTAATTGTTTATTATCACCTGCAGCTCTGACCATTAAATCAATTAAAACCATTTATAACGCTCAATAGGATCCGCTATATGTTAGACTAACGAGTGATTCTACAAGTGTGAGATACTGTGTGATTTTTTTCTTTGTTAAACCCCAGAGGCTCTAATGAGAGCAGTGAAGGATGCAACACTCACTGTACGGACATCCGTAGGTCTCCAGGCGCAGTCCGATCCGCCCGTTGGGATTCCAGTCCAGAGGAATGAGGCGCAGGAAGCGGGCCACGACCGGCTGCTGCAGTTTGTACTGAACCACGCTGTCTGCATTAGAGTTACCTGGAAAAGACTGAAAACACACCACAGGGACATGATAAACTACCTACAGTTACTCAGAAATATCTTCTTGCCCCCTTACCCACTAGTGCATATCTCAGCAATCAGGAGCCTTGGGTAATCTGGAAGATTTTTCATATTTAGAATCAATACATGAAGGCAACTTTAGTTTGGTCGCCAACTTAAATATCTGCATATATTTCAGGATATTCAAACCATCAGAACAAGTGAAAACATAAAGGTTTTCTGACGAAAACTTATCCTGCAGAAGTATTTTGAATAATTAGCTGTAGCAATTTGCTGATTTCTATCTGTTTTGTGCTTCTGTAAGCCTAAATCAACCAATTTTAATACTTTCAAATGTTTTGTAAAGTTTATTCGTAAATGGTTTTTAATGGATTTTTCAAAATTATGTTGACTCAGTCATGAAAAGTCACATAGTTCTACATATTTTATCTGTACAACATAAGTGTTGTCTATATTATCTACCACTCATGAGTGTTTTTTTACACTAAATATAAAAATTATTAAAATTCAGACAAAACAGTAGTAACTGAAGGCATTCCAGTTGTACAGTTCAGAAAAATGAAGCAATCAACGTTACAGAAAAATGTGTTCCAGTACGTCCTATTTTTACTCTCTAAGCTCTGAGTTCACAGGAGTTCCTAAACACTCTGAAATGTCAGAGAGATTGTGAGAGTTTATGCAGAGTGTCAGGTCAAAATGCTTTTAATCTGTAAGAAGCACTTCCCTGGTCCGCCTGAGAAGATCCTTAGTACTTAGCTTAGCTGGATTCTCTCCGCATGAGCGAAGTTCTTCGACTCAAACTCTAGTCAAAATCCCCTCTCCTTAGTCCTGTAGCCTGCAGCGTTTTGACTCCGGATAAATGTCCTCCCTCACCTAAATGTACAATACAGCATGGTTCCTACCTGCTAGCTGTTGATGTACTGGAAATATATTTTAAACAGAAGATACTGTCCCAGTTAGACTAATCGGGCATGTTAAAGGGACCTATTAAGAAAAATTCACATTTTGCATAACAGGTCATAAACAGCCCAAATGCTTAAAACATAGATTATTATAGATAACTTATAATAATTAACATTATAAATTAATAGCATTAACTTATTTAACTTAATTAAATAAGTTAATACTATTAACTTATTTCCAAAATGACTTGAAAACCAGCCATTTAAAAAACCTCCAAACTGTCGAGTCACAAACTGTGCCGTTACCTAGCAGCCCCAGCCATGTCCAGTCCATCACCTAGCAACCCAAGCAGTGCTCCAGCACGTTTGGTCAGCTGGTTTTACCACTGTACAATGGCTGCTGGAAAAGACAAGTGTTTTGTTCACTTACCAAACGGAAGCCACGTGCAGCATTCTTGTTGATTGTGCAGAAGGCGCTACTTCTGCTTTTCAAAGATGTACAGTTGTAGAGTTGTGCATCTGTCTGCAGCCATTTACATGTGCGAGTATAAATGTTGAGTTAGGGGGGCCGCCAGCAGCAACTTATATGGATTTAAAGTGACAAGAGGCCCTAAACGGCCCATTGTCAAAAATTCTGGCTTTTTTAAACGATTCTGGGGAAAAAAAGTCAAAACTTTGAGTGCCAAGTCAGAATTTTACTTAATTTCCTAACCCTCTTCCCTAATCCTCTTCCATATAGAAATGTTTTGTATTAAACACAAATTTGATGCAGATTTTGTACAACAAACACAACATCACAGCATAAATGCTCAGCCACATAGAGGTGTTGTTTGTCTTCCCTCTTCTCACCTCTGTTATAATTTTAACTGACTTCATTTGTACTTTTGACAGACTGAACATGAGGAAGTTCAGCTATGGAGTTTCTTCCAAATTCACAACAAAACACACAGAGTGAGCGAGCCAACGCTTCAGGCTGGTCTCAGCTCTCTCTGCAAACGTCAACAGGAGCTTCAAGTGTTTTGGCAGCAGGTCAGGACCGTCAGCGGAGCTCTTTCATTGGTTCATCCATTATTAATGAAGAGTCAAAGAGTCCTGATGACTGTGATAATTTACTCAGGAAGGGCTGATCCCTGCAGACTAGCATTGTTAAACACTAAGTACTACATAAATACTAGGAGAGTTAAATTGAACTGAAATTTTTTATTCTTTTTTTATTACTTTATGGACTCACCCCTATGCTGTCCTCCTGTCTGTACTGCTTCCAGTTGTGTCCCGTGTCGCTGAACATCAGCTGGTAAGACGTCAGCCAATCAGAGCTGCCGTAGCGGCCCTGTGTGGCGACAGCTGTAATCTTGGTCCGCTCGCCCAGGTTCACCTCCAGCCACTGATGCCGGTCTGAGGTGAGGGGGGACCAGCCTCCAGCTCCTGCAGAAGAAAAAGTGTTTTATAGATGTCAGACTTTAAGGAATAACTGAAATACTTAAAGTAAATTATGTAGATGAGGGGAATAAATCTCTTTGTATAGTCTATATTAAAAGTCTATCCTCATTTTTTTTTTTAGAACCTGGACTTCTGTAATTTATTTTGCTTATTGACTTGTTGATAAAACTGATTATGGTAATTTCAGACAAAAGTAAACAGTACTTTACATCTGAAGTATGTAACTTTTATTTAAAAATATATGTTTTTTAGATATTTGTTAAAACTATCATTATGTCATGATGATTTGTGAAATCTCCTCCTCCCAGTGCTGCTATTTTCGTCTGAAGAAATGAACCACTCCCTGCAAAAACAACCAATCAGAGCGGTGCACACACAGGCATGATTGACAGCGTAGAGACCCACCTCCTGGCTCTGATTGGTTGCTTCTAGTTAGCACTGTGAGAAGGCAGAGGAACTTGATTTTTTCACACATTATTTATCTTATATTGTATTGTCACAACATAATGATAATTTCAACAAATATAAAAAAATATTTTTTATAAAAGTTACATACTGCAGCTTTAAGAGTCCAAAACTCAAAGCTTTACCGTATATTTATTACTTATTGCATATTTCACTTAGTTCATTTAGCACCTATGCAGACTTCTACTGTAGTAAAGGCATCAATTTCTACCATACTGAAAGTCTACTTTGTGTTTATTGGTCATGAAAATACCTGTAAAACTATCGATTATACTGAATTTTAAACGTTTTGCAGCTATTGTGAAAGGTTTTTTTAGATTTACTTCAAATATCGTACAGTCATGTGACAAACAATTTACACTCCATGATTCAGAAGATTTTAAGACCACATTTAGCAGCATTGACTCAATATTTGGTTTCTGTATAATTCAATCATTCATATTGTTGTGGAGGACCTTCGATCCTGTCTTCTTTAAACATTTCCTCAGGTTATTGATATACAGCTAAAATAAAATTGATTTTGCTTAATACTCCCTGTTCAGATCTACATTTTCAAAATATATACTTACAATAAGGCAAGCTTATTTGCAATGGAAAATTCAAACAAGTTAATTTAAAGGAAATCAAAACATAAAGCTTAAAAGAAATTGATATTAAAAACTAGAAATAGATTTAAAAAATAACACCAAAGTTTCAAAACTTAATTTTTTTTACCTTCACCTATATGATTTGTTTGTCATTTAATGCTGAATTTGCACCTTCCTGAAGATTAAGAGGAACTCCCCAAACAAAGCATTACCTATAAAAGTTTAAATAGTAACATATTGAACAGTTGTAATGAATGTCAAACTGTCTGCATGGCTCCCCTGATATGGCTGTGCTGAAAAGCTGCACAGCGGTACATTGATTAGTGCTGCTACTTCTCTGTGAGATTGGTTCCTTATCCATTTAAAATGTCATCAATAAAGGGTTATAATGTCAAGCTTCGAGTAGTTTTACAACCAACATAAAGGTTTGTTTCTTCAATTGAATGTTAATGTTTTGGCTTGTTCTTTGGTAAGGGTTGTCAGCTAAATCATTCATTTAGTTTCTCATTTGTTTGCTTTATTTTACCCGTTTCTGGCAAAAGAATTTACCATTTCACATATGACATTAGTGGAGAAATAAAACAAGCTAACCAAGAGAAAACAATTACTGTTTGATTTGAATGGATATACTTCCCCAATTTGTAAAAAAAAAATAATTACATGAAACAAACTTATTTAGTACAGAAGAGGATTAGGGCCACTGAAAAAAAAACTGACTTTAATCTCAAAAATCTTAATTTTGATCTCGGAAGATGATAGTCGTGAAAAATGGCCGAATTCTGAGGGGAAAAAAAGTACAAATTTCATGAAAAATGTCCGAATTCGGAGAAAAAAAGCCCAAATCCTGAGATTAAAGTCAGAATTCTGAGAAAAGAGCCAGAATTCTGAAAAAGTCAGAATTTTGAAAAAAGACAGAATCCTGATTTTAAAATAATCAGAACTTTGTAAAAAAACAAAAAAAAACAAATCTGAATTCTGAGATTGTCAGAATTTTTAGAAAAAAACAAAAAACAAAAACAGTACTTACCTTACTAACAGCACCTATATGGCCACACATTTAAATTTTTAATCCAAATACTTGTTCCACTTTACTGGCTGCATTTTCTTCAATATTATATTATATGTATGCAGTGCAAAACAATTTAAAGTTTCTGTATTTTCTTTTTGTTTTAGGGGTTCAGAATCATGTTGAACATCTGAACATAAAAACACTGTGTAAAAATGAATCAGTGTCGATCGGGTGGTGGTTCAGGCTGATCTTTTCAGAGCTAAAGGCCAGAGCTAATAAGCGCTTCACTACCAGAGGTGTCCAACGACAGCAGAACAGAAAAGCGCAGACATCCTGACCTTTTACTTGTGACAATTAGACGGCAGAGAAAGAGAGCGGGATCTGAGACAAATGTGTCGGTGACTAAGAGGCGTTGCAAAGATTTACTGGGTCCTCCTGTCAGATGTAATTGAAACAGAGACAAAATGATGGCTGAATATTTTCTGTCATGGTGGCTCCTTCATGTCAAACACAACGCCATGGATTCTGCTGCTCAGTGACAGAAACCAGTTATAATAAAAGAATATATTTCACATGATTGGATTTAGAAGTGAACTTTTGACTTACACTAGTTACACTTACAAAGCAAAATACATACATATTCAAAAATACATCGATTAAAGTGTTTTGTACATTTTTGTTTTGTTCTGTCAAGTAATTTTAATACCTTGGAATCTATTTTGCTATCCGATGCACCATTAGCTTCCACAGGAGATTTATGTGGATGAAGTGGTACAAGGCAACCTCATGCAACCCAATTCTAAGTACAAAGCAATTTTAAAAACCTAACTATTTTCTTTGTTTTATTAAAGTAATGTTTCCAAAAAATAAATAAAAAAGACCCCTGAGGTTCTGCTTGTAATAATTGGATTTGATTAGCTGGAATTATTCTAATTGACCACTGTGCTATTTTCTCCAGTTGGTACCCATTTACAAGGAAAATTGGTTTCCTGAAAACTTCTCTTTGGATTTGTAAAATGCAGTTAATTTAACCTTATTTTATCCTCCGATGCCTGATGACATTTAGTGAACACTGGTGTTAAAACATGTTGCAGGATTTAAGGGAGATTTGAGCCAACAATAAAGCTTTGTAAATTAGCTTTACAACATATTATAATGTTTTTCTCTCATCAAAAACAAGCCCAAAGTGTTGCTTTGAGTCTTTCATGCATGTTTGTGAAAATCTTAAATCTCTATGGCAACTATTTAGCTGTGTAAAATGACTGGGTGAACCTAGATCCGAGTTAGAGACACAGCTTCCCCTTGGAGCTGCAGTTTCCAAGCAACTCCCCACTCAGCTCCTTCAGACTAGTCAGCAGCAATTAGCAAACAGCTGGTAGAACTGCACATTTGCTGAGCTCATTGTAGGAGCAGTTTCAAAAAGAGCAGAAGATTTTAAAGAGACAGAGGCCCAATTTCAGGGTCTTAAATTAGCAAATAAAATTTATTTTAAGTCACACTTGATATATACAGAATTTTTAAAACAACTTAAGCTCACGTATTTATTTAATTGTGCTATAAAATGACCTTGAAAACACATTGTACTACTTAAACCTGAAACCAAGTGGACTTTTGTCATTTGAGCAGTGCACGCTGTGTATGCAGCAGATAAGGAAGAAAGCCAGTCAAGGTGCAGTGGGAATTTTCTGCTCCACCTTTGGAGAAGAGATCAAGCCTGACAAAGTTGCTGTGGTCAGATGCATCACTGTACTAAGCAGGCAGGTAAACAAAAGACTGCTGAATCATTAATACCGCCATGATATTCCACCTGACAAGAAAATATGAGAGGCTATAAAATTCAAAGAGACATGAGTTAAATGAAGAGCTAGTTACAGTGTGAGACAGGTGAGAGGAGACCGGTGGCGCTGCAGACAGCCAAGCAGCCGAAAAGGAAAGAGCGCTGGAGTGAGAGCTCATCATTTGCATTAGAATAGCAGGACTGGATGGTAATTTCAGCAGCCTGATAACATGTCATCCGGACGGAGAGACTAATAGGCTCGATACTGGCCAACACTGACTGTTTCCTGCAGACATGACATTTCCATTCAAGCTTCAAGTGCAGCATTGGAACTTTGAACACTCAACACACACAGTGATGTGAATAAGCACCTAATTAGTTGGCCATCCTCACACACCAAACATGTTCCAATTTAAGGTACAGCCTCCATTTTATATCAAATTAATTTGGAAATTGATTAAAAGCAACACGGTATTTTTTTAAAAAAAGGCTGTTCCAGAATAGTTGAACCAGAATTGCTAATAACCTCCCCACCAACCAGAATAAAAAAAAGAAAATATTTGAACACAGAGAACACGATGAGCTTTTGGCAAGTTCACTCCATTCTTTTTCACTGATAGATGGAGCGAAAGCTAATGATTAAAATGTGAAAATGATTGCACAGAAAGGAGAAAATTAAAAAGATAATCTATGGAACAGAGACTGGAGATGGAACATTTTAGTAACAAGATAAAGAATGGATTGGGAAGAAATTAAACAAAAGCATTGAGAACTGGAAATCAAAATCTCACCAGATAGACATAAAGCCTAGAGTGATTCATGCTGCAGCTGCTGAATATTAAAATAATCTTGAGGGCTGATTGGCTAAGCTCTTAAGCCATGGATGAAAGTAAAGAGAAAAAAAAGACATAGGAATTCTGCAAACCAGTTTAATATTCACTAGAAATAAAGTGCTAAATCAAAACGCCAGTCTGCAAATGCTGCATATTTCTGGGCTGAAAATGCATGATGCAACTCTTCCAGTTCATCACATCCTGAACGTTCTCTACTGATTTGAGTTCTGGAGACTGTAGGAGAACGGTAAACTTGTTTAAACTTGTGAAATGTTGAATGATCCTGCTGGAAAGAGAAACAGAAGATGATAACTTAGTGCTCACAAAGGGATGAAACTGCTTAATTTGAGCCAAATACTGCAGGAACAAGCCTGTAAAAAATAAAGTTATGAACAGATTTGACCACCTGGAACCAACAAAACGTAACAACACTGAATATATAAAGTAAGCATTTCCGTTTCTACCTTAAAAGTCCAAAGTCAGGATATTTTGATTAAAAATAACACAAATTACAAATCAATTTTAAAGTTATGTGGTCATTAATAAAAATCTTGTTCATATATTTATCAAAGTTTATCAAAGTTAAAAGAGAAATGTTTGATGGGTAAGAACATTACCCATCATTTACTTACTTATTAAGTAAATGACACCAGTTTATCAAAATATCAATCAAAAATGTCAAAAGAATTAAGCCTGAGTATAATAAAACTAAATGAATAAAATTATGAGAAGACAAAATAATATGAAAATAAAGTCAAAGTATTGTGAGAATGAAGCCATAATATTTAAAAAATTTAAAAAATAAAGTAAAAGTTATGCAAAAATAAAATCATAATAATGAGTCATAATATTTTGAAAACAAAAATCTATTATTTATTATGAGAAGTTATAAAGTTACAAAGTGAATATAATATTAAAGTCAAAATAATACAAAACACATTTATGTTATAATGTTAAAATTATTCCAAAATAAAATCATAATAATATGAGAATTAAGTCACAATATCACAAGAAAAATGCTGTAATATTGTAACATTAAAAAAAATCAGTCATCCAACTGCTGTAAAATGAGAAATGTTGAGCAACTTGTGAAGTTATACTTCAGTATTAGTTTTGATCTCAGTTGTATTGTTTTCTATTTTAGATTATGGAGACCTGTTGTGTATGACAGCCTCAGCTCAAAGTTTTCAAAAGAAAAGGATTGACTCTGTTTAGTATTCTTCTCTGAGGTTACTAACTGCAAAACCTTGACCAGCTGAAATTGGGTGGAAATCACTTGACAAACTTTCTATTTTTGCAATATAGTTATTTTCCAGTCAGTAGATTTTCACATCTTCTCTCACCTTGATCCTGTTCCACCATCAACAAAGACAGAATGTTATGGAAAAAAAACAAAACATATGCACATGTATAAATACAAATGCATGTGTTTTGTTGTTGCTATTGTGGGAAGTGAACCATTTCCATTCATTGAGGAAATAAGTGAACTGAAAGCAAAGCTGCTCCTCGGGTAACTAACAGCATTAACAGTGGCAGCAGCAATGGGAAATGAGACGGAGGCTTTCATTTATTCATTGATTTCCTCAGCAAACAGATGGGATCTTTTGGACATGGCACCAGTAAGTCAGGAGGGAAGAAACAGTGACACTCTTCTGACCTGCCAAGACATAAAGTTCTGAAGTGACACATCCACCCAATTTACGAGTCCGCTATGGATTTGCAGTAATACATTATTATTTACCTTTTAAACCTAAATGTATCACTTCATCTTAGCTGGTAATTGCTGGTTAGTCAGAATATCACAACTATAGCTAGATTTAAAAAAAAAAAAAAAAAAACTAAACTAAAAACTTATTTAGTATAGAAATTACCCAGGTTTCATTGTGTGGAATTCTAGGCAAAAATACAGAGTTTCCAATAACTTAGCCATCCATTTTTCTCATTTTTCTAGTTTCAACTGAATCTCTACTGTTTCTAAAAACAAACCAAGTGCTTAAAAAATCTGCTCAGTTGTTTTTTCGTAACAAGTTAATGTTTTTTGGTTTTTTTTTTTTTTGGCGTCTGGAATATGAGCCGTTTCAAAAACCTTCCGAATGTAAAGTCACAAATCAGAATCTCCAGCGAAACCAAGTCTGTTACTTAGCAACCCCAGTGGAGCTCAGCCCGTTACCTAGCAACCCAAGCTGTATGTGCTGTCCAATAGCTGCTGTAAAAGACAAGTGTTCTGTTGATGACTAAGCATCCAGAAACCACTTGCTGCATTGAGGAGGAGGCTCCACTTCTGCTTTTCAAAGATTTACAGTTGTATAATTGTGCATCTATTTGAAGACATTGTCACAAGTTTAAACGTTGAGTAATGGAGTGTGGCCAGCAGCAGTTTTATGAATAAAAACTGACCTTATACAAGCCATAAGTTGATCACTTTTTCTTGAGAAACTAAATAACTAACCATTTATATTATGTTTATGGGGACTGTATTGTAAATACAACTCTACTTTACTCTTAGCGGCTTAGCCTCTGAAAAGGTACATAGGAAATTAATTATTGTAAAAAGTTCTTGCATTAATCCAGCTGTAGATCTAATTGAGGTCAGAGGAATCACTACAAAGCAGATGAGAAACTAAAATGTCTGCAGCAGTAAAAGAACAGATAATATGGAGAAAGTTTTGTTCATTTCCAATCAGCAATCATGATTCCAATCTGTCAACATTAAAGCACAGTTTTTAAATTACACGTGTATCAATTTAGCTTTTAAATGCAATATGCTAAATTTCTGACAGTATAAAAAAATATTAATTTTAACCACTTGTGTCGAGCAAATGTGTTTTACAAATATGTTCACTATTTGAACAGTTTTTCAAGTCCTGCTTGTTCACATGTGAACAAACAAAGGCAGCAGATGGGCTGCTGCTGAATTTCTTCATGCTCAGCTTCCTTTGCCTTCCCAGGTGGTGAGAATCAGTCAGAACCAGATTAAACCCGCCTTGCACTCCCGGCTGATTCTGGGCTTTGATGTCGAGATAAAGCAGCGATCCCAAAATCTCAATTTTTGTCAAAGCCTCAAATCAGATTTCTGCACGAGACTTCCAGCTGGTGGAACAAACACCATTCACATTCCTGATACAAGCATCTGGTGCAAAAAAAACAAAACAAAACATCAGCTACAGCAGAGAATAAAGACAAAGAAAGCTTAATCTTGTTTTGTCTTGTCTCAAAATACATTCTGATCCTCTATATATTTCTACATCTCACTGCTGCTGTGATGTTTATCTGAGAGGTTATAAAAACAGATTTAGATTTTGATGTTTTGGCTTTTGTGCTGAAGGGTTTAAAGACTTATTCAGCCACTGTGCAATGGATTTTGTGCCTAAGTGTGTTTACTTTAAATAAATCTTGTTTGTGCAGTTTATTTTCGATGTTGCCTTCAGCCTGAAAGTTAAAAGTAAAGCTTTCAAATGACCATAAAATAGTTGAACAGGACAATCTACTTCTAAAAGAGTTTTCTTGTTTCTGTCTGTTTGGCAGAGAATGAGTTTGTACTTTGAGAACTAAACTCTGTAGTTTCAATCCAATTATGGTGAAGAAGTAAAGTTAAGATCCAACTGGCTCTGTGTCAGAAACTGATACAAAGAGAAGAAAAAGCAATGAAAAAATCAAGCCTGTCATTAGGAAATGGTGGGAAAAACATGATAAGGAAAATCTGCAAAGTATTTCTCACATGTAACCGTCAAAGTTAGCTATGTGTTGTCTAATGTTATGAATTACTCATCTCCACCTGAAGACAGAACAATATTTAAAGCCAATCAGTGAATGATTATCACTTATTACCAGATTAGGTCACAGACTGAGCTTTTCCTCACCGTCTCTCCGGTTGAGTTTAGCGAATCCCGGTGCGTGGCTGCTGGACAGCTGGGAGGAGCTCCTGAAGGATGAAGGCAGCAGGTTGGACACCAAAGGGCTGTCACACTCTTCTACAAAACAAAAAACACAAAAAACATGGTTAAAACTAATGGTTTAAAATGGATTAAGTCTTAATTTCAGTGGTCAAACAGCTAAAAGTTGCTTCTGCTCTATTTTTATCCACTTATGACAGATCTTTCAAAGTCATTTACCAGAGTACACAAAATTTGACCAGAAAAATTATGAATATTCAGATTTTCTCTTCTTAATCATGCTGGATGTGGATTCATTCCAGTTGTGTTTAATACCCAATAAAATCTCCAGCCCTCTTCAAACTGTGATTCAGAAAGATGGCCACAGAGATAATCTCTATCTTTAGGTGTGGACCCATGTGAGAAACGTTTATCTCCCTAAAGTTGACTGGCAGTTTGTCCTTGACTTACCATGCTTCTTGTTTCCTGTTCGCTGCCATTGGATCCAGACTTTCATCTCACACAGAGTGAAAACTTTCAGCAGCATTTATATCCAGTTGTCTAAGCAAAACCCAAACATGCCTCCGTCTAACACCTTCAAGCTAATAGATCTTGTATTTCTCCACTGAGACAAGAGCCAATTACTATGATTCATGCAGCAGAGAGATCCAGGCCTACAACTCCGACAACGAGGCTTTGGCTTCGATTTCTGTGTCAGCCTCAGCGATCACGTCATCCCAGCAGCACAGGTCTCTAATTTGAGTCCTCATAACCAGAAAATGCTTGATCAGTTTAATTGCGCAGAAACACAAAAATTGGGTTTATTGTATATTTTTGTTTTTGAAAGAAATGCTCCAGTCGTAACAGCAATTGGGTTTTGCCATATGCTGTTCATCTCTCCGTGCTCATTTTTGTCTGGAAGATGTTATCATATTAGTTCATTCTTTTGATTTTTGTTTATTCGTTTGTTATTGTTTTCTATTCTGTTCTGACACTAATTTTCTTAAATGAAATTATAACACATTAGGAGAAACCCTGTCTGCAAGCTAATAAAATCTATTTTGAAAGAACAAAAAGATTAAAAAGTTAAACACTGTCGATTAATTCCTTTTAATTTCACTTCATGTGAATAAATCAGAGCCTAGTGGCATTGTAATTTCAATATGTTCAAACCATCAGTGTTTTAAAAAGGATATAAGTTTAGGAATGTTGACTTTTAAATTTGAGTTGCTTAATTATAAAAACTATACATTTCAACATATTCTGAAAATGTCCTAAGCAGCTTAAAATAAAACATCAAGGATTTTAATTTTCACAATTTATGCTGAACTGCTTTTATGTAAAGAATAAGGGGATTGTGTGAGTAGAAAACTGTTTAATAAGCTTTAAGGTTATGACGCTGAACAGGGTGTTAATGTTAACATCATAATTTTATTTTTCTTTCTGTTCCTATCACAACGTCCCAAACTCGCTTCCTCAAAAACTTTGATGCATGACACCTGAAATGATACAGCCTACCAAATATTTCATTCGAGCAGTTCTTTGTGATTGCGATGCTGCGGATACTGTGAAGATGACGGGATTTAAAATACTGTGAAGCTCAAATGATGAGATAAGCAAAGTAAACTGTATCAGACAAAGTTCTTACATCTTTCATTACTGCTCCAGTTTTATCCAATTTGACTCACACAGCTTTGGCACAGCTGCCAAAAAACAGAAGTGCCAAATTTTTAGCAGAAGTCATTAAAAACCAGAGCAGCATAAAAATCTACATAATTGACAAAATGCATAGTTCAGCTTGCTGTTAAGTAAAGACACACAACATTTTCCTGTTTAGTTTGACACTTGCAGAACGTATTAAGGGAATTTTAATACATTTCTCAACCTGAGGAAGAAGAAAATGTTCCCAAATATTGTCGTTGGTTTTAACTGGGTGGAATTGGCAGAAAAGACAAAGAAGGCGACAGGAAGTGGATGTTGACTTATCGCATGAACAAATTTATTCATGTGTGATTTTAATTACGTTTCTTTTTTAATGGAAACACTGCGATTGTAAAATTGTGTTTTTTTAACATTACGTCAAATATCGACAAAGTTTTTGGCACATTTAACATGGAAGCGCAGATAGTGAAGACATATAGTAAACACAAAACAACTGGGAACGTACTAAAACTGATCTAAGAGAAATAAATCCAAATGCACAAAGAGCAAAACACTAATTTTATATCTAAATCATAAACAGAGAAACAAATCACAAATGAATTAGCTAGTATGGCAACACCATTCTAGCAATAATGAAAACAGAAATGAATAAATATAGAGCACTAACGTATCACAGCACAGGTTCTGTCATAATCTTGCAGATGATAAGGGAAACATTTTTTGGCCATGGTTTGTTTTGTTGCAGTCATTTCTGATAAATACCATTAGTACTTAATCTGTCTGATTCTAGATTACTGGCGTCAAAACTGTATTCAGATGCTAAATGGGTTGTTTTCTAATAATATCAGAAATAATAGTTCTTACTTTTTACAAACGTATTTTGGGAAGAGAGCTTTCCAAAACTTCCAAATAAATTTAACAATTTTTTTTTCTCTTTCGAATAAATTCTCTCAAATTTACAGACTTTTAATCTTTTCCCGACTTTAAATTTAAACATTAATCCTGTCAGATTAAACTTTTTCTTCAACGTTATAATATGTACAAACTAGAACAGTTTGAACTCTCATGCATATTTAATTGCACCGGGTTCCTCTGAATAGATGGGGGATTTTAATCCCTGTAGGCTTTGCCCTGACACTCACTTGTTACAGTGTGTGGTTGGGAGAACAGAGTGTAAAAAGCAGGTGAATTACAGCCGTCTGAAAAGGTAAAATAAGAGGGACGGCTCTCCAGCGTGGAGTGCTATAATCTCCGAGGAGATAATGTGCGATGAGAGCACAGCCTCGCTGAGGTAGCGTTCAAAGAGAGGGCAGCGGAGTTAAAAACACACTGTGGGCTTTCCTCAGCGGAGCGTTGGCATTTAAGAGCCAACGTCTGGATCTTAAATGGAGTGACCGGTGGAGCAAAAAACAGGCAGCTCAGAGGACTCACCAGCTTTGTGGAGGGTTTAACTCTCAAACCAACAGTTTCTATTCTTATTCACACAATTTTCAAGTTTTCTGAGAAACAAATGAATAACTAAATTATATAGCTCCGTGTGGATCTCCAGTTTGTTTGTCTAGAAAGTTTGGTTCGCTTGGGGAGATGTGAATGTGTAAGTAAACTCTGATGCGGACCAAAAACTTTAAACTCTGATCTGCCTAAAAACCTAGCTCTTGCTTTGGTTGAAGTGAACCCTGGACCGGTTTGAATGATTATGTGAACATCAAGCCGACCATAAACCACTCCAAAAGCAAGAAGCGGACTACAGTGAAGGGCATTATTTAACATAATAATTGACAAAGGAAAATAAAACTAAAGTGCAATGCTCGTCCAACAGTTTCAGGACTAATAAATTGTGATTTTTCTTTCATAAGACGAAGTTAAATTTGGCAATGCCAGCTGCACAGTACAGTGGAGTATTTATGGACTCTTGGAACCACAGCCGCCTGCGAATATTTAAAATCCCCAAATACTCAAGACCTCCGTTAGAAACACTTTTTTTTAAAGTTAAAAAACCAAAGCTACTTTAATATGCATCAATACACACTGGAAACCATCTTAGCGCTACAATTGAAGCTAACATCTACAGTCCATCACCAAAGAAATGCTGATCAAGGATCAGTTGCTTTAAAAACGCTAATCAATAGCATGTCGAGTAGCATTGCGGATAGATATTTCAGCTTCCCAAGCTGCAAATTGAAATTTTGAATTTATTAAAAAAAAGTCAGAGAAAAGCCAAATTTTCCATGAATAATTTGTAGCAGATTCCATGAATGAGTGAATCCGGGAATATTGAACGGCAAACAGGCAGGGCTCCAAAAAAAATAATTTTCTCTCTACCATTAGTTGTTAAGATAAAACACTTTGTTGTCAGTTAAATGTACAGAATCTACCAAGAAAAGATCAAATAAGCCTTTAAATCCACACTGCACATAACAAAACCACATAAACCTATTTCCAAAAAGGAAAAAAAGCAGGCAATGTTATAAAAGCTCAGACTGGGAATGACAATAGAGACCTAAAACACTGTTATGAGTCAAGATAAGGGCACTTTAGAGCTGGGGGACCTTACAAAAAAAGGAAATCCACTTGAACTTCACAATAGTGAAATTTTTGATTTGTTTTCTGATACAAAGCTATAGGAGAAAAACTTGTTTTTTCCAAAAGTTTACTCTTTAACGAAAACACAGGTATATTTGACATATTGAGCTATCTCTAAAAAAAAATAAAGTATCCCCCCACCCCATCACATAAATATTTGAACACATCTGCTGTCACAGGAGGATTTAGGGGTAATGAGGTCTTTCTTGAAACAAATCAACCCATCCAAACTGTCCCTTTGATTAGTCAGAGTAAAGAAAGTGTGATTCTGACAGCACAGAAACTTGCAAAAGATTTTTTTTGTTTAAAAAAACTCTGGGGAGCAGAAGCCTTGGCACTGTCAAGGTTGATTCATCTCCTCTAACACGACAGGCTCGCTAATACCCACTTTGGAGGAGAAAGGGAGGAAAAAACACTCATTCACGTGCACTTTTCCACTTTTATGCTATTTCACTGAATTACAAAAACTAGCCGGAGTCCGTGACAGAGGCTGAGACCCTGAATACCAATGACCTCCATCCATCACCCCAGAAACTGCAATGAAGTGAAGGTTTTTGCTCTTCTGAGCTATGCAAACCCTCTGCCCCCCTCCATCCATCCACAAGCCCAGAGTTCAGCAGTCCGCTGTTCAAGACGAGCCGGTTCACTTAGCCATTCAGGGAATGGAGCAGAGAACAGGATAATGAGGCTCCAGCAGAGCTTGTTTTTGCAGCTCACAACTAACAATCATCCTCCAGCATAAAACGTCAAAGTTCATTTTTCTAATGCGCACAGCTCTACCTAAAGTTTCGCCCAAAGGGGTTGAGCCTTTGGGCGAACAGCGCACTTTTTCAAGTTCAGAGTGAAGCCAAAGTGAAAACGTAGGTAAATCACAACATGGGTTTATGCAGACAGGAGGGAAGTCAGAAAACATTGGGTGGAGGGTAAATCTTAAACTTTCAGAATCATTTTCTTGTTTTATTCGTTATCAGTTTTCTATCCACAGCAGAACATATTCAAGCTATTTCTATTTAGGGCTTAATTTTTTATTAAAACAGGAAGGTTTTCATCAAAAATTCAGACTCAGATGCACACCTGCAGTTTTTTTAAAAGTTTCTTAAGTTTTTTCATTGAAAGGAACTGATTTGGAAAAATTTTCTTTGGGATGATTTGTTTTTTGTTAATTTGATGAATTATCATCACTTTTGTCCTTAAAGTAACAAAATATCCACTTATCTTTATATTGTGGCCCATCTGATTAAATCATTTTTAGATATTAAATCACTGATAATTTGATCAGTTACTCAGTACTTGTGTAGACTTTTTACCAAATACTTTTTTCTCTTGAGTAATTTCTTGGACGGATACTTTGTTCTCTTACTTGAGTACGATTTTTGCATTCTCTGCCGACCTGTGACTATCAGTCAGTTTACCTCAGCAATATTGTAAATAGTATTTTTACACTTTTTATTTTGAGGTCTGCTTTTTAGAGTCTCAGTTTAGATTAACAACTTGGGCCTCAGACCTCATTGTATATTTTAGTAATTGTTTTCAATGCACCTTCAATAATCAGTAAATTCAAGCTTCATTTTAAAAAAAGACTGATATCTTTCAATGAAGTTCCCCCAAACTAAATGAAATACAACACTTTGCTACTATTGGATTTGATGGCTTAAGGGATGCGAAAGTCTACCTTTAATTTTCAATTTGCGTTACACAGTTTTAGATTTATATTCTGGCCTTGATAGATAGAGAAAGCTGATTAAAACTGCTGAATTATTCAACAAGAGTCAATGTCTGTTCCAAGCCGCCTGCGGCCCGAGTTGTTAATTGATTAATTGAAATTCAGAGGAGTGTAGTGAGCTAACTAATACCCTGAAGGTAAGGACATGGCAGGAGCGCCCCTATCATAGTTTAATTAGCATAGCTTTGACATGTAGTTAATGGTACAAGATGAGAGAATCTGATCAGACTTCAGACCAGCATATGGCACCAACTGCACCACCTACTGCGCTGAATAACTAAAACTGCAAATACCTGATTAGTTTCAGTTCGTTTACTCAGTACAGACGACTCTGACTAATTCAAACCCAAAAAGTGAGAAAAGAGAAGAACAAGTTTAATAAGCTTTATTTTTTTCAGAGTGATCTTGGGTAACAGGCCAACACCAACCATTACTGGATGTATTCATGTTACACAAAATATATGTAATAATTCCAGAGTCAAAGAACTGTTAAATTTTTTTTTAGTCACATTTTATAACTTCAAGGTGAAGCTATTTTAGAACTGAATGGATATTTGGTTTAATTAATTAAGAGTAATCAGGAATAGCCACAGGCTTGATGACAACAATAAATACATACCACCTGAAGATGGTGAACATTTTGTGAGAATAAAAACTGTTTACCTTACTTTGGAGTTGTTTTGACACAGAGACAACTGTCATGAGTAAAACATGACTGATAATGTGCAGGAAAGTGAGACTTTCGGGTGATTGTGCTATTATGTTTTATCAACAACTGGACAATTTGCTAATGTAAAATTTTGTCAGCAATGTAGTAATCCCAGTGAAAATCTGGGAAAGAGTGACCGGTGAAGGCTCAATATTTTAAAGGGAGGGATGACAATGAAATGGAGCTCTTGAATAAATAAATCCAAAAACCTGGATTTGTTCAAGGTCCATTACACATTAGCTGTGTTTCCATTAGCCATTTAATTGCGAGATTTGACATTTCTAAAGTAAATTTGCTTAATAGGAACGAACCTGTTTAGAGTTGCTCTTAACCATAATCAATAGAACACTGATTTTACGTTTTAACAATTTGACTTTACAAAATGTTATGTCTGTTACTGGTTTTCACAACTGTTGACTATATGATGTGTTTATTTTTATGATGTTAAGCAGTTTGAACTGCCTTGTTGATTAAATCTTCTTTACAAACAAACTTGATTGATTGATTTGCCATAGAGAACTTTTAATTTCTCTATTAAACAACTTTTAATTGAAAGGTGATGGTCTTTTTTTGGTCTCCAAGCTTCTGGCTCTCAGAAAATGTTTCTCTTCATGATTTCCTGCAGTAAGAATAGTTACATTTTTAGTGCGGTAAATCAGACAAGCCTGCATGTCTGTGAATGAATGAATTAAACATGTTCATTTGTTGATATGATTCTTTTCACGCATGAATAAAATGATCCAACATAAAATTACTGCAACACAAGATTTGACGTCTTTGATAAGACGTCAAATCACAAAACGGCACAGTTTTCTTTGGAGATTAAGTACTCCAGAGAAGGCAAAGTGCCATAATAGCTTTTTCCCCTTTATCTCAAAATATCTGTCAGCATCACATAAAACAGAATCCCACATAAACCGATCGCTCATATTACCCTAATCTACTGTTGGCTTTAACAGCAGAACCCAATCCTCGTCCCGTCTGAGGGTGTCACAGCGAAAAGACATGTAGGTGGCAGCATGGGAGACAGAAATGATCAAAATAGCACCAAGGCAACATTTTGAATTTCTTCATCTTCAAACTGCCAGGTCTAACTTGTTTACAAGCCCACGGAGTGGCGAACGAAGCTGCTGAGCTACATGACTTTTTACAGGGTTCAGTTCAAACACCACTGCTGAAAGCCAAAACATGGCAGTGAATCATAATGGCAGAATTAAGCTTATATTGAAGGAACGCTGCTGGCAACATCCTCTGTACTAACGGCTCCAGCAGGAGATGTGCATAGTAAAATACGACTAATCTGCCGGCAGCAGTAAGTTAATGATTTGAATATATTTACCTCTTAATTGAAGACATCAACATATTTATGCAAAAAAAAAAAATGCAACTTGAGTCAGTCTGGCAATAAGTGAACAGATATTCAAATGATCCAGAGCTCTCAGACAAATTCATTTATATAAAAACAGAGATGTTAAATTGAATTGGACACAAGAGGCTCTCACTTTAACACAAAGGTTTTTTTGCACTCCAGTGAGCTACAACTTTTACTTTTAATAAAGAGAGTGAACTCATTTAAAAGTAGTTAGAGGGTTTAAACTGCAAACAACTGGCTAAAAGGTCATGTTGGGCGGTGATGGTTCAACGAAAATGAAGAGCTGGCACAGGCGGAGAGTTGATGGTGAATTTTTAAGGAAAGAATAATGAACAAGAAATCACAATACAAAAGAGAACACAGATAGCGAGAGCAGGCACAAATAAAACATCGTTAAAGAGGCTAACTAGCTTTAGCATTCACAGAAGGCTCTGCTGTAACATAGCAAAGAGCAAGCAGGGAGTAGCAGGTAGGGTTGTGAGCGGCGTACACACTACCATGATTGACAGCACTGCCTCCTGGCTCTGATTGCTTGTGTCTAGTTAGCACTGGGAGAAGGCATTTTTGTCTCACACTGTCACGACATTGTGTCAGTTTCAACAAATATGTCAAAAAATATTTTGTATAAAAGTTACATACTGCATTTTTAATGTAAGGACAGAACACCCTCTGCAGTAAATGGCGTTCCTGCATGCTGGTTAATTATGTACCAAAGTATCCCTTTTCTGAAAAGAAATTACTGATACATCATTGATTAATAAATATGCAGTACAGTAGTAAATAGCACTGTTCACTTCCAGCAGGAAGGTCTATGTGGAAGTTCTTTTCTGGTCCAACTTCCTCCCACAGTCCAGAAACATGACTGTCAGGTTAATTGGTCTCTCCAAATAGGCCCTAGGTGTGGATATCTGTCCCTGTAATAAACTGCCAACCAGTCCACGATGTACTCCGCCAGTCGCCCAGTGACAGCTGAAGATTGGCACCAATCCTCCCAATAAGTGGGTATAAATAATGGATGGATGGATAAAATTTTTTATCTGTTTATACCTGATGACCTTGGATGACAAAAATAAAACCTGTTGCTTCAACATGTGTTGAAGAAATTAATTGCTTTTGGCACAAAGGACTGTTTTGTCCAATTTTCAGAAAGTTCTGGGTAGCAGTACCTTAAAGAAAGGATGCTTCTGATCAGCAAGAACACTTTTCCTCCTGTTGAGAGATTTTTGTTTATAGATGTGTTCATAGGTATCCAACCTATTGCTCTGCACCTTACTGGCAGTAATCACTATTTTCCTCAGTGTGTTCCTTTGTTTTTCCTTTATGCCACCCAAACAGCATGTAATGCAATTAAGTTAAAACATCTTTAGCACATTAATATCAAATAAAGCCAGCTTTTTCAGAAAGTAAAACCTTTGCTGTCCTTTTTTCTAAAACAATTCAGCTTCAGTCTGTTGTCCAGAGATACTGATGCTCATTAACAGACTGTATTGAATATCCTCTGATAGTCGTCAGACTTGAAGCTGTGACAGTCTGATTTGGTTTAAAATCAATCAGCATCTTTTTTGTTTTTGAAGTATCTAAACACATGAAGACACACAAATTTAAAGGCTCATCTGACTTACACCAAAACAAGAAACAAAAGAAACCATCTTTGTCAGGTCCAAACTGGTGTCAAGATTAAATCCGCAGACTTTCATTATTCATCTTCATTATTTCTGCTCACAATCAGTGCAGATACTTTTTGACTCAGAGTAATTTGACTCTGTACTGCTGCGTTTCTTAATGATTTAGATCAGTGAAACTACGAAAACACTGAAAATGAAGTGAGAGTGAGTGAGATGGTAAATAAACTCGACTTTATTACTCGACAACAGCTTTCAAGCATCTACAATAAGTCTTAAGTCAATTATTTTGCCTTTGTTGTTCTTTGTTTTGTTTAGATCCACCTTTTTCTGTTTAACTTCTGAGTGTTCATTTAGTAAACATATATTTGTTATTTCTGTCATGTGTTCAGTTTTGATTAGATTTATGTATTATGCTGAAGATGAACTGTCGGAAAGAGCAGGAGATTTTTAAAAGGCAGAAGCCTATTTCAAAGTCAAAGTACTCATAAGTTATGTTTGATATATACAACATTTTTATAACAACTGAAAATAACATAATAATTTGACTGTTATATGTCCCTGAATATACCTAAAACCGCCCCTTTAAACGTTACCCAAACCTTCAGCCCTGTGTTGTATCCATGTTGTTTCCAACATTGTTACTGTTTTATTTAAGTGTTAAGTGCTAAGAAAATGGTTCTTCAGCAGTAACAACATCAGAATAAACACAAAAACATGCACAGTTCAAGTACAGCCATCTTTGATGTCTTTGATGGACAAAACAGCGCCTTCTGGTGGACTAAAACTTATCTCACAATCCTTTTATTACACTTCTCCCAATATGTGAGCTTACATCAACACCAACAAAGAGATAACACCTGCAGCGAGTGGAAATATCATCACCTTCCTAAAATAATGGCCAAAGTCATATTTTCCCAAAGAAGGTGGTGATTTGTTTTTGTTACAAAAATCCTTTTTGGTAAAAGATGACTTGGGTCAATATTTTAAGAAGGTGACGATATGCAAATCTATTGTAATCAAACTAATGAAATGAACCTTTCTATCCTCTCTTCTGATGTAACTACTTTGCATAACAAGCTCCATTGCAAATAGAGTTTATATTTAAATGTCATTTAGATTCAGGAAAGCAAATCTTGTCTTAGAAATAATTCAACAGACTAGAAAAAGTCTGTGCCAATAGTTAAAATAAGCAGATTAATAATAAGAGAGTTTTTATCGACCAATCTTTCTTCAGCTTCGATTCGTGAAGGTGAAGGTGGAAGAAAGTGGAACTGTTCTTTTTTAAAAAGTTGCTGCAGATTAAAATTAAATTAGCAGAACTGGAACAGAAGCAAACTCAATGTCAAACAGGATTAGAGTCACTTCTGAATCATTCATAGAGGCATTTTGTGCAGTCTTGCAAAACTGAACGCTGGACATTAAAACACAGGCAGCCTTGGCCACTGGGGAGTGAAATTACGGAGGCAGTTAGGAATGTCGCAGCAGAAAACAGATAGGATGGGGTGCTGAGAAAATCATCTTCTCATTACTCTAAATCAAATCCAGCTTTTTTCTTTTCTAACACTGCTAGAAATCCTGCTTCTCCTCCATCCTTCCTTCATTTGCCCATTCAGCTCCTCCTCTGTCTTCTCGGTCGCCTCAGTGGTGTGAAATGAGGCGCTCAGAGTGAGCACATGTTGGCCCACAAAAACAGAGGAGTCAATCTGGAAATGGATTGGCCAAAATAAATAACCCTGCAGCAGAGGTGTGAATTACTCTGGCAATACGACCACAGGTTATGTGTGGACTCTGACCCTTTAAATGTACCTTTTTCTGGTTCCACACTCCACTTCCCTCCTCCTCATATGCCCAGTGTGCTGTTCAGTGGTTTCTCATGTTGAAATTCAGTCTTACCTCTCCACCTTTAATGGCTACTGACTCAGCTCTGCCGTCCCCTCTAACACAAACTGAGCGGCCCCGTTTCTTCTCATCAACACATGCTGCAGAGCATTACGGCAGCAGGCTGTAGAGTCGTGGTCACACTTCTGACCTCATAAAAAATACACCACTGTGACAGAATTAAGCTGTGACCAGCATCTATTTTAGTAATGAGGGCACATTAGAACCTGACTGTGAAGCGTGAACCAATCTTGATGCACTCATGTCGAACACTCATGTTGGGGCACTGAAGTATTGCTCAAGACAGGAGTACAATATGGAGGCCACCTTCTACACCTTCAAGGACCTTCAAGGTTAAACTTGTTATTCTAGTATAGAAAAGACATATGGAAGCGTGAGGGTAAAACTCCCAAAGTGCTTCTCAGAGACACCAGCTTCATGGTATAAAAACATTAAGTCATCATTTTTACTGGAGATCTGTAACCTAACATGATAATTGGCAAAGGCAAATGCAAAGCACTTCAATAGTTTTAGGACAAATTTGCCTTTAATATAGCTTTTCTATTGATAAGAAATGGAAGGTTAGGTGTCTGTAGATGTGTGGAAATATTAGTCACTGATATGTGTGGGTTAGAATACTCGAGTCCTCGAGTCCTCGTCTAAAATCGCCAATTTAATAGTCAAAACCCCTAATATGCATTAATATGCGCAGTGTAAACTGTCTTAGTTCTGCAGAGGTTAAAATAAACAGTCTCCGGTCTTGGGGTTACAGCCAAGGAAAATTATAGCCGCTCCTGGATTACCTGCTTTGCAAACTCCAGCACAATAGTTGGTCAAACAGCATTTGATCTATTATTTTATTTTCCTTAGTCAGTCCCAACCAGATTCATTTCCATTTGCAGATCCTGGATGGTTTCGCTCCATGGTAAAATGGTTATACTAGTCAGACCTCTCCAAATTGTGCACAAGTGATTTGATTGACAACAGACTGCGTTTGTTGATAAGAACCTGCAAAGAGGTTTCAGTAGTAGTTGGCGAGATATCAAGCAACAAATCAATAATTCTTAGGCTTGAGGTTCAAAACTTTTTATCAATTGTGGTGGAAGAGTGCATACTTAACTGAACGGGTTAAAACAACACACAAATATACTGAGAGATTTTGGAAAACTGCACAAAATGACATCATCGGAGCATTTAGCACAGTTTCAGCTCGCTCACAGTCTGCCAACTGCGTTTAGATGCTGTGTTTCTTATTCTTTTCATTTAAACTGCAACTTTTACTCAAGACAGCTCGGGCACATTCATTCATTTCACTTTGCTACAGTAAGTGTTTTTAAAGCAGCCCACATCCTAAAATATCCAGACCAAGAAAATTGAAAAATTGACCAATAAAGTGTTTCAGATATTTTATGACTTTCTTTTAATAAGGCAAACATGTAAGACTGCTTATCATGTAGCGTATTTTTGACACGACAGCAGACAAAACTAGAGGCGGAAGATGAAGTGACGAGTCTTTTAATGACAATGGGGCATAGGAAGAGATCATGGGCATGATACCAAGATAATCCAATGAGCTTATATATTAAACCAGAGGTGGAAATGACAGAGCAACCAGAAAGACTAATCAGAGAAAAATGGGAGCAGCTGAGGGAGAATCAGATGACAGAAAACAGCTGTGGAAGGAGAAAACTGGCAGGCAGATGGAAAATTAAAAATGAATACAGAGAAGCTGAACTAGGACTCAAATGACAACAAAACAGGGGAAAAGCCTGACTGCACTCAAACAACAAGGTGTATAAAACACAAGCCCAAATGATTTGGGCCTGCAAGGCAAATGGTTTGGAAACCACTGGTTGAGAAGAACATCTTCAAACTGTGGAAAAAATGACGAGTTTTGATGACTTTCAACACAGTCATCAGAAAGCTAAGCAACATTCTTCTCCTTAAAAGGAAAAGTATGCTTTGGCATATTGCCGCTCTCCAGAGCATGAAGATTTGTGATAGCGCAGCAAAGACCTTAAAGAAGAAATTGTTGCTTACCAATAGTCTGAAAAAGGCTATAAGGACATTTCCAAACAATTTAAAATCTATCATGCAGCAGGTTGCCAGCGGCAAATTTGCCTTAAGGTCAGACCCTGCAATGTTTACAGATTATGCTAAAAAAGCCTCTGTTACCATGCTAAAAGCTAAAGCAGATGTCAGCACAATTAGAAAAAAAAGAGCAAATGTGTCTTGTTTAGAAGATCTCTGACTTTTAATACTGCTGGAGAGACTTTCTTCATAGAGTGTATTGCAATGTCAACTGATTGCAAAGAAGAGTGGGCCACAGTCCATCAATATTTAAATTGAATTAGAATTTTGCAGAAAAAAAGTTGTTTTAGAAGGTACTGAAGTATGAATTACTTTGTTCTCTCATGGCTGTAGATCATTAAAAGTGGACCACTGTGGTACTTTTGGAAAAAGGTAAATTTGTAAATAAAGTCATTATTAAAAAACAAGGCTATAAATAAATACCCAACAGTCAGGTTAATATTATCATGGTTAGAAACTATAACATTAGTATGTGTTCAGTTTTTTATATGCAACAAAGTATAAATGACTCATCAGTTTCTCAAAATTATCACAATATAGTTTTGGTGGTTACTTACTAACTTTAAAAAGCAGAAAATGCAGCTGTGAGTTTTGATTTCATCTTTGTGTCCTTCGATCCTCATATATCAGCTGCTCAAATGTTTTAAAAAAAAAAAAACAGCCAATTGAAGAACTGCATGGAAATAACCTGAAGACTTAGAGAGGGGAATCTACTCGTCCTTGAGATAGTCGTCCACATCCCACAGCTCATGCTACTCAAGGTCAACTACATAACACTTTGGAAGGTTCCTGATGGCTCCATAACATTAACTTTGATAGCTCAGGCTGATGGCAGTGAAGACTTCACACCACTAAGAGTTTATCACATCCAACAAATGTATAAGGAGGAATAGTGGAGAAGGGTGAATTTTGATTTTATGTTTATGGGGAATCAAACATTAACCTCAAAGTTAAGAGGTGCTGCCTGCACAGAGCTGCCACTCAATCATAGATAAGATAAGATAGAATAGTTCTGTTTTGTGATATATTAGAGGATGAGATATTGCGTAAAATAATGGAGTCCATAAGTCACTGGGAAACTATTTTCGAAACAATTTTACTACAATACAAAGCATTTTGTTTCCTTAACAGGTGAAGATGTTATTGAGCAAATTCAGCTGTTAACTTTTTATATTTTAAAGTATTGTGAGATGTTGAAACATGCCTTTAAAAATAGGCTACTTCAGGACATCTTACATAACCATTTTTATCTATATTTTTAAATATGTTGACAGTGGTGGCACATTTCTGCTAATTGCAGCAATTGTGGATTTATTTGTTTAGCGCTTTTGCTAACTTTTAAAATGGTTAGCGCACTTTGCTTCCCCTTAGTTTTTTTATGTTATCTTTTTAAATCTAAAATGCTAATTTAAATGTTTAATTTAGATGTTTTGTAAACCTTCAGTTCAATAAAGTACGACATGTGTGTTGAAGTTTTGGCAGTCGCCTCTTTCAGTAGTTAGATGTTTATGCTCTTATTTTGAAGTGGATGAAGACTGTTTATGCAGCACTTCCGTTTCCTGTTTTCATTCTTTTTCTTCAATAACTTTATTTAAAACAAGAAACATACACTAACAAAATAAAACATGGACAGTAAAGAACAAGATATAAACATGAATACATTATCAAAGGGTATTATAAGACAAAGGCAGGTATAATTTGAATTGAAGTTAGCCCTTTAGCATTAGCATGAGCTAACCACCATGTTGGTGTACTGCTTAGTGTTAGCAGAACTAATATTTTATGATTATTGCTTCAGGATTAGCACAACTAACGCTTTAGCTAACAACTCCAATCACTATGTATTGATATGTTCATCTAATGGAAACAACAGTGGAAAAATATTAAAAGTAGGAATCATAACAATGGTTATTGGGGATTTTCAAAACAACTTCTATTGGAATTTTTCATCATCTTAATAGATTCCAAGTCTTATAACAATGAGAGATTTTGAGGATAGAATTAAATGTTACAATAAATGCCCAGGTACTGTTAGTGATAAAGTAACAAGAGAAAGCAAAAACTATTCCAAAAATGAATGATCTTTCACAAAATGTAAACTTAAGGCACTCTTGTGAAACCTGGAGTTAGAGTCACTATGTTTTAAAATTAGTTTCCTTATTGTGTCAAGGGCAAAGAAAACCACAGATTACTGCTAAATAACCTGTTAGTAAAACCATATTTAATGATTAGCCCCTATGCGAATATGACGAGTTCTTCAACAGTTATTGCATGATGATATATTGCCCCTCTGTGGGCATTTACCTTGATGATTTGTAGCTAATTGCTTACCCATTAGCTAACATTTTTTCACTTGCACGTCTCATTAACTGTAGATTACCTTGCTGTTTCTTGTCAGTTCAGGTAATCAGTAATGCATCAGCAGTTCATAAATAAAACAACTGACAAGTGTATTCTAACTGGAACACACACTGACCTTAATACAATAATGAGTACAATTAGGAAATGTGCTGTGGTGGCCGGACCAAGTTTCTGCTCTCATAAAAGGCAGAAACATCCATCAGAAAATGCTTTTTTTTGGTCCACTTTCATAAACAAATACAGTTCTTTTCTCAAGAGGTTTAGAAAATTTTATATATTTTTGATATCACTTGTAAAAAAGGTTGAACTTTCATGTAACCTTAACTCATGGGGAAAAGTCCACTTTCAATTTTTTCTAAAAGCACACAGCTCTATAACAAAGAACCTCAGGCCAGTTTCAGGTTATAAAATAATATCTCAAGCTTTGAACATCTCACAGAGCACAGTTCATCACTCAAACGCAGAAAAAGTAAAACACAAACCCACCAAAACATGGCAGTGAACCTAAACTGATAGAAGATTAATCAGAAAAGGAGCCAATAGGCTCCTGGTGAAACTGCAGAGATTCGCAGCTCAGGAGACAGAATCTGTTGACAGGTCAGTTTTTAGTTTTACACACAGGCGCAGCCTTTCTGGACTTCCCTATTAACAACTTAAAGTATTTCTTAATTAGAAACAGAAGCTAAATCTTCAAGGTCAGTCAAAATATAAATACATCAGGCCTCAACCAGCAGCACATGATCCTGGGCCTGTAAACCATCTTGGATGGGGCCAATATTCACTTAATATCTGGACATTTCAGCACCAAAGAAATTTACATATTTACTTCAATTCAGAACAATTTCTAGAAAATAATAGACTTTCACAAAATAAATCACCAACTTTCTTATTTGTTCTGATGGTCGCTCAAACTCTGTATGCTGTGCTGATCACATCCCTTCTCAAAGAAATTTGAATTTTTGCTATTTTCTTTTCACTTTCTGCTTTGCTTCTGTCTTTTCTGCTCTTTTGTAGTTTTTCTTTCTTTATTTCTCTTTCTGTCTGTCTTTATTTTTGTCTCCATCTTTGTTTTTCTCTCCTTTTTCTTCCTTCACTGTCTTTCTTCTTTTTTGGGAGAGATAACTTTACTTTGCTTCTTGCTCCTCTTGCTGTTGGTTCGCTAAACAAATCTAAGTGGAGCCAACTAAGTCCAGGTGTGGAACAAATAGTTTTGCACATTTTCAAAGGAGCCTTTATTGCTGTTAATGCAACGTTGCTTTTTATTATGACATAAATAATTTGGGGCCTCCTCTTTGCAGTGGAACTATTTCCCCTTATAGTCTAAATCCCGAAGAGTTAGGATCATTTATAATATTAACATCCTTTATAACGAATGCTGAAAAAGACGCAGAAAAAGACTAAATTAATATTAGGCAGTCATGGTTGCCAAATATTCCATTGAGTATTAATGAACAAGCATATTTTTGACAAGATATCAGAGTTATCTAACCAATTTCTAAAAGTCGCGCCCCACAGGATAGATTAGTTTTATTGCTTTCAGAGAGTAGGCTTTGCAAAGGAAACATATACTCTCAAATGCATGAATCAACTGCTGTCCTTTCTGAGTTCCTCATTAACATATGTTTGTGATTCCTAATCCACTTTTATGACTGTTGGTTTTTCGTAACCTTGCCCTCATGAGACCCATTCCTGCTCCATGCTGCCAGCACAGATTTTCATAACTGACACTAAAAGAGAAATATGGAAAGATTTTATTCTGAGTTAATCTTTTTCTTTTTCTCTTCTTGGTTCACTCGTATGTTGCTCGCACGTGAATCACAATCACAGGGGAGGCTTAAAAGACGTTTTGTTGGATAATGGCACCGAAAGTTTCCAGTGAAAGCGTGTAAATGCCCTTAAGAGGCGAAACGGGCTGTTGAATTTAGACTGTCCTCTAAATTTTCTTCACTAGATCAACCCTGAAACGGATTGCATTGCGTGGACATAATTCCCAACAAAGGCCTCCGAGGACTAAATAAGATATCTTTTGTCTTTTGTAAGCTTGAAATGATTGCACTGAATTCACAATGTAGCCTTCAGGATTTTCAGATTTTATATGCAGAATCAAAGCGGACTCTTAGGTTGACGTAATTCATAATAACATTTGCCTAAAGGTAAAAAATAAAAGTAAAGCTGTTCACTGTATCTTCGCTTCTGTGCTTTGAATAATTTTTTTAATTAGCTTTCCTGGTATTCTTGAGTCTATTCCAGGTTAACTGGTATTTACTGGAAGCGTCAATATATTTAGCAAGCTTTTGCTTAAAGGTGTCCTATTTTGCTTACTTTGCTTACCATCATTACTTGAACAACTTATGATAGGTCTATGTAATATAAAAAACATGTTTGTTGCAGTTTTTGTGCAAAATAATTCCTATATAATGAGACTTTATTCTGGTCAGAGATCTTTTCAGAATGAGATATTTTAGGGGCTCTTGTCACTTTAAATCCAAAACGTTGCACCCCCAAACGCAGCGTTTATACTCGCACATGAAATTGCCTGCAGACAGATGTGCAATTATACAACCATACTACTTTGAAAAGCAGAAGTGGAGTCTCCTGCACAACAGACATAAACACAGCAAGTGGTTTCTGACTGGTAAGTCAACAACAAAATGCTTATTTTTTCCAGCAAGCACTAAACCAGCACATACAGCAGTAAAACCAGCCGACCAAACATGGTGGAACTCAGCTTTGGTTGCTAGGTAACAGGCAACGCTCCAATGGGGTTGCTAGGTAATGGGCTAGGCTTCGCTGTAGTTGGTGATTCGTGATGTTACATTTGGAAGGTTTTTGAAACACTTCATCTTTTATAAGCAGTGTTGACCCAAATGGAAGTACATTTTTCATAATAAGTGCTTGTTAAATTTTCTAAAAGCTGTATTTCTATTGTGTGGGCCCAAGTTGTTGATCCCAGTCTGTTTCAGGCCAACATCCCTGAGTTTTGTGACAATTTTACCAGCTGTTATCCTCTCCATGCTTCCACTCAGAGTGTTTCTCCCAGACCGAACAGTCCCTGATTACCAAAATCTCACAGGAACATCACATCACAAAAATACAGAAAAAGTAAATAATTTGTACAAACACATTCCTTAGTGTCTTATATACTGACATCTATTTCCAATTTGTCTTTCAAGTTGAACTGAGAGTAGGGTAAAATCACTCTAAATGCTAAATGAAAAAGTACTTTGTTCTACTTTATTCCAAACTTCTTAGATAATTTGAATTATTACTATAATTTGAGGCATTTTGTGGCTTTTTAGATGTTCTTCAGTGAAATCAAACGAAATGCTCTTTTTGTTCTGATGCATTTAAGTATTAGGGGGAAAAATCTGATTTTAACCAATCGTAGCCAAGAAATGGAAAATTATTTTTGCTTAATGCCACATCACTAATTATGTCAATGATTCTAATCTGAACTGCAAAGCTACAAAGAAAATCAGCCAGAAGCCGTGAAAACCACAAAGCAGCTGACATTTACACAAATAGTTGGATAACTCTGCAGTTCAGGCAGAAATTTAAAAAATACTTAAAGCAAAATTTAAGAGACATTTCATCCTCCCTTTAGGGAGGGATTTCTGAAACTAAAGGAGAACTTTTTTCAGAGGACTTAAGCAACCTCAGAGCAAAGTGATGAGATCTAAATAATATTACCAACATAATTCAATCCTGAGGAAATTGGAAATCATTACACACAAGGGTGCATCCATCACTGGGGCTGGATTAAAGCAATTAATTTTACCACAAATAATTTGTTATTAGGCAAAGATTAAGAAAGAAATGTCTTATATGCGATGTCTGTCACTGTTTTTTTATTTTTACATAAGCTGTTACTTGTCAAATCTGAAGTGAAAAGAGCAAAAATGAATCTCAGATCTGTCATTTATTATACAACACACTGATGGAATCAGTGAAAGTTAAAACAGTGCCAACCACTGCGCTCAGAGGAGGGGACCGGAGCCAAAACAACTTAACAAAATATTGCCCGGGGCCTTAATTTGACCAGAACCAGTCCAGATGACAGCAACACACCAAGCGCTCAGGAGGAAGAAATGAAACAGAACAACAAATGAGACGGACTGAGAACGTACCTGAGGTTGACAGCTGAAAAACGAGCCCAAAAATCAGTTAGGAGCAGCAGAAGAGTGATTGATGCAATACTCAAAAACCATTTCACTCCTGCTAAGCAGCGCCTGTTGGAAGATTCAACTCTGTATGAATAAATGATGGCTCATCTATTGATTGCAACTTGACTCCGTTTAGCCCACAGCAAGTCAGCAGATTAAAAGAGCAACTCTCGACTGGAACTACAGACATTGAAGTAAAGTTGTTTATTGTTTCCTGATGTTCACAAATCTGCATTGATGAGATTTTTATAGTCAGTGGCGTAGTAAAACTCTGAAGGCTTCCTTATTGACTGAATTAATTTAACTTTTTATATTTAAATAAATATCACACTTTTGTAGTCATTTAAAAACACTTAAATCTGTAGAGTTACTGACCACTAACTTAAATCAGATGAGAGAAATCTTGTAAAGAGTGGCCGATTGGGCTGTTCAAAGTCTAACAAAATTACAAGCAAATCTTCAACAAGAAAAAGAAAAAGATCAAATTGCTCCCCTAATTATTATGACTAAAAGTAGTGATATTGTTATTGATTTATTGTCCAGTCCTATTAAATTCTAACAAATCCATAAAGCAAGACTGTTTAGTTTTTCCTATGATTTTATTTTAAAATGTCTGTACATGGATGTTTTATCTCTCTTGTTTTGCAACAAGCAAGCAATAAATAAAGAAATAAATTAAAAGTATTGATATATTTATTAAAAACAGAAAAAGAGTTATAATTACAGAGAGGCAGGAAAAGCCCATCAGTACGGTAGCCTGCCACTTTGCTCTTTTTAAAAGCTGCAGCCAGACCTTGCCTCTGGCTATAGGAGAACCCTGAGACAGACAACATATGGTTTATTAAATGAATGATGAATGATAGGTGGGCTCTCTGAGGAATAAATGGCTGAAGGGAAACTTAATGGGTTTGAGTGAACTGTGGGTTATATTTTTTCTTTCCTTTACTCTGATTCTTTTTAAAATCCCTCTCATGTAAAGCAGTGTTGTTTTCATTCTGGGAATAATAACAGAGGTAATTTCTTCCTGATGCTATTATTAATATTCTTTATAACAAATCAGTGCATTAATAATGTTTCTTGCAAAAAGGAAATGTAATATTATTGAAAGGTTACTTTATTTCAGTAAGTGAAATAAATAAACATTCAAGACAGCATGATATATTACAAGGGTTTATTTGTAATCATTTTAATTAGTAGTGCTTATAGCAAACTGAATCTGAGAATTTTATTTTTGTAGAAAATTATAGTTTTCTTACAAAAGACCAATAAAACAGAAATAACCTTTGGAATATTGCTGATTAGACATTTGTCCAACAGTCCCATTCACAAGGAAAGCACATTCTTTATACATCTTTACTTTCTACTAACAAGGTTTGTGTTTTCTTAAGTCTCTGCTGGTTATCTGGTTGCATAAATACACACTAAGGAGCTCTAATGGGCTTTTCCTCCCATTGTTTCTGACCACTACAGCAGTAAAGCAAGCATTTAGACTGAAAACACTCAATAATTTACTGCCTCAGCACTAGGAGGCAGAGACACTGAGTATTAGCTTATCCTCAGAGAAACATTGTTGTTCTTAACAGGTCAGATGAGTCTAATTCAGGCAGCTGGATCTTGACATTAGTGTGTTTTCAGGTCTGAAATGCAATCTCAAAAGACTTTTCCAAGTACAAACAGAAAGATGTGCGGATGTATCTCATTGGAAAACTGGAAAACTTGGATGGACCAATTCAGTCCCTGCTGTGAAGCAATAAAAGCCCAATATTGTCTAAAATGGATTTTTACTTATTCATAGTTTGATATTCAGGGTTTCAAAAGGCCAGAGAGAAAGATTACAGTATGCAAGCACCAGCTAAATCCTTGTCTAACAGAAAGGTACAACAAATTTAAGCCATGATGCCACATTGATGTGCAAAAAGCCTGAAAACCAAAGCAAGCACAAGGAGAACAGACTTCACATGGAGAAGACCTGGACAATTACAGAGTTAGTTACACAAACCCTAAAGCACAAATCATAAACATTAAAGCGTTACATCAGGCATTATTTGCCCTTGAAAGACTGAAGCACCAATTTAATTTTTAATTTTATTCCCCCTAGATATTGTATTTATATATACAGTATATATATATTGTGTTCTCTGGTGTCTGTGTTTTATTTTGTTCCTGTATGTTTCTTGTTTGAAATGAAGAGAGGGGGAAAAAAGAGAGAGAACTTTCAGAGAAGAGACAGAACTACAGCGTAAACAGTCTTCGACCCCTTCAAGTAAAGAGCGTGAACATAAACATGTAATTACTTGTTCTTACTGCTCAATAATCACCACTTCAACACAGATGTTTACAAAACGGATGCTTTAGAATTTATCTAGAAAAATTAATTTAGGTGAAGCCAAGTGTGCTTAACGTTTTTAAAGTTAGCAAAAGCGTGAAATGAAAAATTAGCTCAGCTGTTAGCAAACATTGGTGAAAGTGTGCCTACTTTCTGACAACCAACGTCTTCAAAACCAAAACCTTTATGTTTTGCAACTCAATCATTATTCGACAGTTAGTCAGACAGAAATCTTTCCCTTGAGAATCTTTGACTGTTAATGAGAAGGTTAATAACTGAAAGTAGGGTTGTTGTTTTTCTTAAATGAAATAAATTGACTCTTAACCCTGTAAGCTCAGTGTAAATCTAGAAAGGTCCAGGGAAATATGAAAAATTGAGCTTGGTGTTAAAGAATTTTACTGGCCAGTTCAGATATCTGACCCAAGAGGGCAACTTTTGAATTAACTAAAGTGGAGATTGCACCAGGTATTCTCATCCTACATCAGTGCCTGACCTCACACACGTGTGAAGAACAGTTTTGAAAAATCCCCCCCAAAAATCCCAAAGTAACCCTTGTTGAAATCCTTCCCAGAGGGGTTAGCTGCAAAGCACTTAAATTCATATGTATGTAAGGCAATTGAGCAAATATTTTTCTGCAAATACCAAGCCTGCATTATAAATTGCAGGTACATTTTTAACAATGATATAAAAATTATTTATTTCCTAAAAGCAAATAGCAAAGTCAGGTCTGTTTTACAATGATTCTTCAGGTAAAGAAATATTCTCTTTTGGTAAACTAGTAAAATATAAATATATATTAATACAACTGACATAAAAGCTGTATTACATGTTAAAACGTTTAGCAATGATTCATTGACTTAATTTACAGCTAATGTGTTTCCCACTGTCCTGCAGCAAAACCCATCTTTAAATAACAATAGCTTTATTAATAGTGCATAAACTCCATGAGGAAATCAGGTTATGTTGATCAATAATAATGCTTACTGCACTTGTACACATTTCTCTGTTTTCCCCTCCAGGCTCAATAAAAAAACAACAAAAAGATCTGTAATAATGAAAAAAACTCTGATGTATTTACAGTTAAAAAAAATAGCAACTACAATTTAAATGTAATCAAGAAAACAAACTGAACAACCAAGCAAATAATTTGTAAAATCAATCTTTGGCCAATGATGTTTTGCTTTAATCACAGTTAAGAAAACAGCAAATTATGGCCAACAGGAAGAAGAAAACACAATTAGTCACAGGACATGAAAAATTTCTGAGGGAACAATTAAAGTCAGCTGGTGAACAAAGAAACAAAAACACCAGAATTAAGATGATTTTTAGCTGTTTTATCAAACCAAAATGTTGTCGATTCATAATTCCTGCAAAAACACCTGGAAAAGTAACAAATCTCTCATACCCTGGATTATGAAGTCAGATTAGACACTGAAAATCTCTAGAAACCAAATTTAAAATGACCGCCAGTGGAGCCCATGCAGTAATAAATGCTGATTGTTTTTGCTCTCTAACATATTCTTACATTTTAAGGGTATTGGAAACCATTTCAAACAGAAGAAAGTTCAATCAATAATCAATCCATTTATTAATCCATGATCCTCTCCCTCATCCAAGATCATGTTGCAAAGACTGAAAAAAATCCCAAAAGGGAAGGAAAACATTAATGCCTGTGATACTTTCCAGCTTCTAAAAGTGGATCCCAAGGCATACCTGGGCTGGAAGGGAAATAATCCCTAAAGGAAGTTGGAGGTGAACCCTGGGGTGTTTTTTCACTGGGATTCCCCAGGAACCTGCAACGGGAGGCATCCAGCACGCATCCTAATCAGAGAACTGATTCCTTTCCACCGTGGTGTCCTGACCATTGTTTCTTTAATTTCCCAAAGCCTGTCTCTCTGCCTACACCACTTCTTGTTTGCGTTTTCACATAGATTACGACCCTGCAGCTCCTCCTGCTGCAGTGGTGCTACTGCGATCTGGGAAAATGTTTTACAGAAGTTATGAGTAAAAAGTCACAGACCGATACTCCCAACTGTCTGGAAAACTATTATTAGAGAGAATTTTAAATTAACTGAACCTGACATTTTGATATTTAATTGCTTGTTTTATAGGAGTGGTAATGTTATGGAGCCGTCATATTTCTCTCAACTGTTGAACTTTAATACTCCATCCAGACCTTTAAGGTCCACAAACCAACAGTTTTTAGGGACTTTCAGAGGGCTACTCAAAATTAGAGTAGCAATCTGACCAAAGCAGTGGAACAACCTGTCCTTGCACTGCAAAAACATGAAGTCCTACAAAGTATTTTTGGTTTAGTTTCTAGATCAAATAACTTTGTACACTTGAAATAAAACAAAACTAACTACAAGTAATTTTTCAGCAAGGTATATGAGCTTGTTTTAAGTCACTAGCTTCCTAATGTTGATGAAAAGTTACTAGTTATAAGTGAAATAATCTGCACATTCATTTTCATGAATTTTTCCCAAAGTGCTGCAAAGAATAAATGAAAAATATAAAGGTGTGTATGAAAATTTTTATTGATAATGTCACTTATAATTCATACTTTTTCATCAACATTAAGGAATTATTCACTTAAAACAAACTCTTATATCTTGCTGAGAAGTCTTTTGTAAGTTTGTTTTGTTTTATTTCAAGTATACTAAGATATTCGTATTAAAACTAGACCAAAACTACTTGGTAAGATTCTTTCAAAATTTCACTTTCACACTTTGGTTTTTAGTTCTGTTTGTACAAACTATTTTTAGCTTTTAGTGTGAAAATCCTCATACTGAATTGATATATTTTTCTACTTTTTGCTTGTTCTTTTACCGTGTTTTATTTTACTGTTTATGCAGCTAATGATTTTTACCTTGAGCACCACTTTGATCAACTACGCTTGTTTTAAATGCACTATAGAAATAAACCTTGGCTTAAATTTGCTTACTAGTCTGAGATTTCTAGGAACAGCAACCAAACATGCATATGAAGGAGCAGCCACTGCTGCAGCATGTCTGCTCCATTCGAGCTTAAAATCGGTAAATCATCACCAAACCTGGGCAGATGTGATTGCTTTATATCTGCAGCTCAGCATATAATCTGTTAAATATTTCTACTTTGCCCGCTCAAATCTCTCCTTGATTAGAAAGTTACTTTCTCTCTCTTCACAGCAGCTGAATCTCTCCAATTAATTGCAAATAGATTTTAATTAAGGATGGATTATTTTATTATTTATTTGAATGCAAACTGAAGGTGGTTCTGTTTAGATGTATGGTAGCATCAAAAATTCAGAATTCCTGTTTATCGTTTTAAATTTAGCATAAAATGTGAACTGCAGGGGAGTATAAAATAGGAGATTACTGAATATAAAATGTAATGACTTGTTGAACAGCAACAAATATTTAAGAACTTCCTACTACAGCACCACCTTTAGTTCAGGGTCCATCCAAAAGCTCTACCTCAGTTGTAGAGACATTTCTAGGATACCGTCTCTCAGGCTAGCAGCATGTTGGAGTAGCAGCTCTGATTTGTTCATCATTTTGAGTTTAGTTTTTCTAAGTTGAGGCAATGCTTATTGGACAATTATTCGCTACAGTTTGAAAGATTTTTGCTTTTACTGTTTATCTTTTAAACAGTTGCTATGCCTGTTGCAAAAAGCAATTAATTTATTGTATGATAAATTAAAATGAGTTTTGTAATTTTCTTTCCGATTATTAATATTTCTGAAGGACAATTTTGTTTGCAGAGACTTCATGATCCATTTTATTCTTGGTTTTGGTTGTATGTAGGTTTTTATTTCTGTTTGATTTATTGTTTTTGTTTATTGTGTTTTATTTAGAATATTTAAAATATTTTCCAGCTCCAGCGTTAAGTGACCTTTACAAAATTAATGTGTTGGTATTCGAGAGGACAAACTTGCATTATTATGCCATTGTCAACATATTAAAAATGGTCTCAAAGCAACAATATTATCATTTATCACAATCATTACAGGGAGAATTAATCGTGACAGGCCTGACAGTCAGATTGTCATAAAACAGCAGTCTTCAGTCAGAGGTCTTTTCAGATTTGCTGCAAGACTGACTGCTACTGGAGATCCTTCCTGCTCCCAGCCTCACCATCCACATCAACTCTTTGAAAACACTTGAATTATACCAGCTACAACAGTTAATTTCCCTTTGGCATAAATTAAGGTTTTTTAAAAAAAATTTAATCTAATTTTCTGGTGCTTACTTCTGTTCTGCTCGATTTCACTCTGATTCTGTACAGGGAATGATGGCGGGGAGAAAAATGGCCCCAATAGTTGAGTTCAGTTAAACTTTATTGCCCCCAAAGGGCAATTTGCTGCACAGTCAGCAGTCACTCACATAAAAAACATCTGACAACCTCATCAACAACAATCTTTCAGCACAGAGAGGGAAGTCAGTAAAGTCTTCTTGTGCTGTGATTTATCAGTCTGACAGCAGTGGCATTGAAAAATTTCCTCCGTCCATCGGTTTTACAGTGTGTCACTCTGTATCTCAGTCCTGATGACAAAAGTTGAATCTCAACTCATGATTTGGTGAAAATTAAAGCCTCTTGTCCAAGACCCCAGAGTAAAATACCAGGGAAACTGAAAAGAGGGATTCCGCTTTTCAAAGGAGCTAATTATGACTTACACTGTAAAAAGTTCAAGGTGGTTTAACTTGAAAATTAAAGTCCAAATGCTGCCAAGAAAATTGCATTGCTTTTAACTCAGAAATGAAAGTTCATAAAGTTGATTTAACAACAAGAGACAAGTTGTCTAAACATTGATTTTTAAGCTCATTAATCTAGAATTGTGAGTTTTAACTTAGTGCTGCAATTTGCAATAATTATTTCACAATATGCAAGAAAAAGGTGCCTTCACCCAGTTGCAGATCAAACATTTCTCTACTACTTTTACTCATAATATCAAGTTAAAATAACTACTTACTTTACTTCAGAATAATTTAAATTCTTGTTTCAAATTGCATTAACAAAACTTCTGATCTGATAAAGTTTCATAAGCCTCACAATGAATTAAAGCTCATAAACATTTAGTGTGAACAGGACATTGTCCTCAAGATTTGCAAACTGTCAGTTGCATTAAAAGAAACATTTGCTTTAGTAACACACAAGAGTCAGTTCAATGTAACGCACTTCAAACTCAGGATACAAAAACATGCCGCTAAGCACTCTGGGAAATAGTTCCCATGCCTGTCTTTATCTTCTCTCAGTTTTTTAAGTGCTAACCTAAAAACTCTTGGAGGAATGACAAAAGTAATAAAAAGTTAACACAACTTATGAGTGCAAGTTAATCTTTTACAAACTCACACATTTAGGTTCAAAATTTAAAACTTGCTAAATTTATTTGACTTGAAGCGCAAAAGACAGTAGACACAATTAAGTGTGGCTCAGTTGTTTTAAAGTGTAAAAAAGTATTAAGTTTATCACCAGTAATTGAATTAAAAGTTGTGTTTTTGAACTGGTCGACAAAATGCTTGCAAAAAAGAAAAAAAGAAAGAAAACGACAAATCCAAATCAATTAAAAAGTCTTTTCCAGTTGTACATTACATTGAGTAGGTGGAGTGCAGCTGAAATCCTGCCAAAATTAATTTGTTCAACATATGGGATTAAGACGTTTTCAGGAGTCATCAGTTACTTTCTGCAGTCTTCATGACTTTACAGCAAAACTTTTTATAGCTGAGTTGTGAGGAAACAAGGTACAAGTCAGCAAAATAACACAGCAGTTCCTCCAATCCTTCAGATTCATGCATCCACCCATTCATCTAGTTTACCCACTTAAAGGCACGGTTGGCAAAGACGTGCAAAAACAACCCCAAAATAAGCAGCAGCATGGCCTCTAATTCCTATTGAACAATGAAGAAATTTATTAAAATAAAGGTTTTTTGGTTTTTTGTTTAGTTGATCAGAGTGAAGCGGAACATTTAGGTAGCAGTCCATCAATTGCAGAATAGGTCTGCAACAATATTTTGATGCCATCCACAAGCCAACTAATTATTTAAATGCTATAATAGGCAGATATGGAGTAAAACTAATATGTTTGGTAGAGATCTGTGATTCTCTGGGCCTGTTTCTCTTCCAGTGACATGGACTCTGCCCGAAAAGTAAGAATTTATCATTATTAGGTCTTTCAGCATGATGATGAGCATAAACATTTCACACAATCAACACAGAGATACTTAACCAGATACTAAATTAACCTTCCTCCACTGACGTCTCGATCCTCAGACCATCTTCCTGTAGAGCCATTTTTCCCCCCCTTGTTCCTCAGATCCCACTAAACAGCCTGGATTTTTAGATATTTACCAAAACCAAGATATGAGGGGAATCCCAGAAAGCAAGCATAAAGAGAACATATTAACACCAAACATGAAACAAGAGCAACAATTAAACCTGGGATTATTTTTAAAATAAATCCAAATAAGAAAAATATGAAACACATTTAAAAAGGGGAAATATTATGCAAAATTCACATCTTGCACATTTTTGTACTTTCATTTGAGTCTCTGCTGCTTCTAAAAACAGCCCACACGCTTAAAAAAAAGAGAGAGAAAAAAAACCATCCACTTAATGTTTATTGGTGTCTCGTAAATGAGCCGTTTCAAAAACTTCCAGAATGTAACGTCACAAATCAGCAGGCACTGCCCTCACCTAGCAACCCAAGCGGAGCTCCAGCATGTTTGGTCAGCTGCTTTTACCGCTGTACAATGGCTGCTGGAAAAGACAAGTGTTTTGTTCACTTACCAAACGGAAGCCACGTGCAGCATTCTTGTTGGTTGTGCAGAACCATAATGTGAAACCACACGTCCTATTTTTCAACAAACCCAGAAATAACAGTGTGTAGCAAATTACCACTTCATAGCAATAAAAATGATACAATCTGTGAAAATACAACGTTTTTATTATACATTTTCTGCTGCATAGCTACAAAACCTTGCAAACCATTTTTACAACTTAACCATTCTAAAAGATTTATCAGTTTCACCACTTCTACTGTTTTTTTTTAGGTCAGACTATCTGCACAGGATTTATTTAACCACTTTTAGGTCACACATCACCGGTTTTTGAGCTGACGCTTTTACTGTGAAGCTAAGATCTCTGCACTGCAAATGCAGGGGCAGCAAGTATAACCACTTCAACGATGCTGCAGCTCAGCAAGACTTGTTTTAAAACCAAAGTTGCTGTTTCTCCAACTTTTCCTTTTAAATGCACATATAGTTTTGTTTTGGTTTTTTTTCTTAAGAAATAAAAGTAGTTTCCTTTCCTTTGTACCGTCAGAGTTGAACTATTGGCTTTATTGTTAAATTAGAAAAAATATGAAAGCATTTGAAATATATATTTTTTTTTAATTATTTGAATATTTTTTTAATCGCTTTTTACTACTTTTATTGAGCTTGGACAAACTATACAGAACATTCAAGTACACCAACAATACCCTCACAGTTTTAATGCAAAACACAAATTTAAAAGGTTTCTTAGGGTCTTTTGTGGAGTTTTACTCTCCACATTTTGAGTATTTCTGCAGAGCCAAATGCTTAACTCACTTTCTGATCCATTTTCTGCCAAAAACCAGCCTCTCTTTCTCAATATCTTCCTAACTGACAAATACTCTCCAGTCTTGTGTTTTCATGATCGACAAAAACATGTCTTAGGGCTGTTTCTGTTGACACTGATATCTCTGTCCTCAATGAATAATATCACTGGAAAACATATGAATATATCTATTTCATTCTCTGTATACTTGCTTTTCTTGTTCTCCATCTGGCCACCAGATGTCTTCAAACTTTCCTGTCTGACATCCATCTATTAACCTACAGGTGTTCACAGATTTTTCTAAATATAGGTTATATTTATTATTTTACCAATGTAGTTGGTGACTTTGTGTTTTAGCGCATCATATTTATGCTTAATTTAGCTAACTTGTAGCCATTTGAACAAATATGGTCATCCTGAAACAGCCTGTGTGATTATAATGCTGTAAAATTTCTAGTAAAACGTAATAAAAATGCGATTTTTGATGGAGGATGAATTAGGGGACAAACATTCATTCAAACTTACATCACTTCAAGTATACATGATGAGAACATAATTCATCTGCATTATGAGGGAGATTTAAACATTTAATATGTTGCTCCTGTCTTTCTGGAATAATGTTCTTTAGACAGATGATCATAAAGCAGAATTAGATTAATATAAAACAGAAAAGGAACCCTAACCTACAACCTAAACCAGGATTAAGATGGGATGGGATGGATTTAATCAATCAAAAACTTTTTTTATGATTGGATATGTGTCTGGTATTTCAATAAAACAACGTAAATGGAGGATTAATTTTTTAAATAAAATAAACTAAATAATCTGTTTGTATATAAAATGTATTTAATTATTTATCCCCTTGTTGATTATTTACAGAAACCTTTTCACTGGCATTGTAGCAGTTTTAAAGTTCCTGACCAGCTTCTTGTCCTTCTCAACTGGAAACTGTTTATATTGAGTGTTTGGAAAGCCTCATTGCCATCACCCTAATGTTTGCTGCCAACACAGATTCTCTGTCAAACTCAAGTTGACCCTGGCCAAAATGTTAAGATTCTTTCTAGTCATTTCTGGACAAAATAAAGGATTTCTTCAAATCTAAGTCTGTCAGAAATGTGTTAATTTTAGGCTTATCTGTATAATTTTACACAAAACAATACACTGAAACCTGTACACTTGACTTATGTTTCAATAAATCTCCTTAAGTTGTTGTCCAATCATTCCACTTATGAAAACAAGCTGATAAATAAACCATTAAATCCATTAACATGTCGATATGCATTCCGCCTTTGGATCAGAGTTGTACTTTAAAGAAATGTTGTTGCTGCAGACGCTAATGAAGCTTAAATTTCCCCCTTTTTCATCATCAGCCTAATCAAAAATCTACTCTAATATTCTTTTTTTCTGTACATTGAAATAAGAAGTTTCTCAACACTCAAAGACTCCATCAGTCTGTAAATATCAAAAGGTAATTACATGCACAGTGGCTTTGAAGCCCTGGAGGCGGATGTGTCAAAGAGCAACCTTCCTGAAATTTATCGCTTTAAAACGCACTCCAGTCTTCTCCGTCTAACGCGCCACCATCTGTGGCTCTTAAAATATGGATTTCTACTGTGTTGCCATTTAGCAACAATAATGAACACTGAACTGTCTTTCAGGACGACAGAGATGTGAGCTTAGCTCTGAAATCTGCAGCTGGGCTTCTTTCCCTTTTGCAGCCTTGTTTTATTGCGCTGCCTGCTGAGGTCTATGATCCTTGCAGGATTCGTCTGCCGCTGCGACACAAAAGGGGAAGCAAAAAAAAAAATGTACCTGTGACAATTTAAAGCGGGACAAAAATACACACGGATACAACTAAATTATCAGGATTTAAATGCTGCTGCAGCTTGACAGAAGGGGAGAAACAAAATCTGAGAATTGATTTTAGAAAAACAACCACACAATGAAAAAAGTAGCAGGAAGGATTGTAGGGAGGGAGGTATGAAGATGAACAGTAGTAAAGAAAAAAGAGGAACATGACAGCTCCTCTCTCTGATATACAGATGCAGCAGGGGAGCGGAGGGACAAAGGGATGGCAAACCTAGAAAGAGGAACAGGGTAGGAGAAAATAAAACCAAGGGATATGTGTTGATGACCGAATGGGAACTGGCAACAGGACCAGCAGGACAGAGAAAAATCAGCATCGAACAGAGAGAGGAGTTGGTTGTGGGCAGGAGGGGGGGCAAGGGATAGTTAAAGGCTCGTCTGAGTCAGAAGCAGCAGGAGGAGAGGAGAAACAACTGAAGCACAGAAACAGCAGGAGGTAAACAGACAGAGAGGAAAAGATTCACAAATCCTTCTGGAAACTAGTTTCTTGTGGGAAATGACATCAACCAGAAGATGTGTCCCTTCATCTCTTTCTCTGTGTCAATTGATTTACGCAGGGGAGAATTATTTTTTAAATTATCTAAAGTTGGCCTATTGTGTTTCCTTGAACAGGTTAGGATAGCTCCACGGTCTATACAAAACACGTTCACGTTTTTTTACAAAATCATTCTTCGATAAGATTTTAGTCTATTCAGATTAGATTGTTTTTAATGTTTTTTATGGCTTCTTATCACTTTAAATCCAAACATGCTGCTGGCCACGCCTCAAACTCAGTGTTTACACTTGCACCTGAAAATGGCTGCACAATTATACAACCGTACATCTTTGAAAAGCAGAAGTAGGGCCTTCTGCAAAACCAATACGAATGCAGGAAGAGGTTTCTGGATGGTAAGTCAAGAACAAAACACTTGTCTTTTCCAGTGTACAGCACATACAGCGGAAAAACCACTAGCAACCCTAATGTAGCTTCACTAGGTTGCTAGGTAACGGACTGGGCTTCACTAGGGTTGCTAGGTAACGGGCTAGGCTCGGCTGATTTGTGACATTATATTCCAAATGTTTTTGGAAACAGCTCATTTTGCAGTCACTAAAAACCTTAAACTTATTGTTAAACAATGTCTGGGTGATTTGTTTTAAACTTTTGGCTGTTTTTAGAAGCAGCAGAAACCCAAACGGAAAAATACAAAACTGCAAAATGTGAATTTCACATAATAGATCCCCTTTAAAACATTTTCTGTCACCACTATTGTTGCCTTGCAGCAAGAAAGTCCTGAGTTCCTGGTTCCTCCCACAGTTGAAAACACAACTCTTAGGTTGATTGTTCTCTCTAGATTGCTATTCGTGATGAATGTGCCCTTGGTTGTCTCACGTCAATGACGTAAAAGTCAAGTAAGATGCAACATGGTGGTTCACACTTCTTTAATAATCAGATATGTAGCCACATTTGTTCCACATATGGAAGTGGCACAAGCCTCGTTTTGTCACATTATAAAAAGAAAGTAAAATATCTTTTATTGGATAACCATAGTGAACACAGCAGACAGGTAAGAGAAATGGAAAGAGTCTGGGAAAACTGCAAACTGACCAAGGAAATAACATCAACCAGAAAAGAAGCCAAGACATGCAAAGCCAGGTATGGGAAACTGTGACAAAGTGGTTAAGTTTGTGTTTATTTACCACTTATCCCTTAAATATGTTTCTGATTTATTTGATCTTTCTATAGTTGGTCATTTTTTCACTTAAACACTGCTGTTGTAACTTTGCTTCAGTCAATGTATCAGGTTTGTTTGTGGTTCCATTGTGTTGCTGTTCACATCTGAGCATATGTTGTTGTTTTTTAGAAACCATTATGCTTTTATCATAAAGGTAAATTTCCAGTAAATTATTTGTTTCTTTTTTTACTCACCATTTTTTGTCTCTTTTGAGGCTACAACCCGAGCAGGTGAATGGGCGGGGCCTGCACAGCATTTCCTGTTTAAGTTTATGATGTCACTGATTGCATCAACCAAATGGAGGGTTTTCTTTTCTGTATTATATTGTTTGTTTCCTTCAAACTAACCTGTTGAGTTGCCCTGTACTAAATGTTTTATTTTGCAGACTGTTTATATATGTAGATGAGTTTGTAAATTAGATTAATAATCATATTCTTGTTTCTTTGTTTAGATTTTGTTGTTTGGTTTGACCTCTTCTTTCATGGTATGGTCTAATGAAATGTAGCTGTGTTGCCATTTTTGTATAAAATCTGTAAGATTTTGGCTACTTGAGATGAATGTCAGAAAACAAAGATGTTAAATAATAAATGACACTACCTCATTTAATATAGCAGGGGTCTTCAACCTGCGGCTCCGGAGCTGCAAGTGGCTCTTTGATTCTTCCACAATGGCTTAGATGATAAAGAAGCAACTGTTTCTAACTATGAATACAATAACAACAACATGCAGGTTTTGTATTTGTTAACAATGTGATATCTTTCTCATCATGAAGTTGGAATATATGTTATCAGCATCCTATAGAGAGCAACGCATCCATCTTCTTTTTGCAAAGGTTTTATGTTGTTTTCTATTTTCATTTTAAGACCTTGGAATAGAAGTAAAATGTTGTTTTCTTAAAAATAACACCAAATCTTTTGTAAATTCATCAAAACTTAAAAGGTAATGTAGACTGCAGCTCTAAATGAGTTGTTTTTTGTTTGTTTGTTTCAGAGAGGGTAAAAATGGCTCTTTGAGCTGTAAAGGTTGCAGACTGCTGTTCTAGAATGGAATACAGCAAAATCCTGAATCCTAACCTAACAAAGGAGGCAAAGAAAATGACACTGGGTTGGAAATGTGACTTTCAGGACATGAAACATACAGCCAGAGTTACTGAGGTTAAGATTAAAGTACACGTCTTAAAATGGCCCAGTCAAAGTTCAGGGCTAAGTACAACTGAAAAACTGCAAATGGCAAGATTTGGAAATAAATCTTCAAAGTCATCAGGAGGAGAAAAATAAAAGATTTTTTATTTTTTAATCTCTAGAGGAGCAAAGCGTGTGAAAACCCATCAGAATCACCATTCTTTGTATCTGCAAAGAATATAATACAAAATATTGACTTAATGAGGCTGAATATATTCACAAAACACACCTTTTGGTTTATTTTTGTAAACAGAGAAGTAAATTGTGTCTCCTTTTCTCTTCGTGTCACAATTTACTTTTTTTTTTACTCTAAGTTCATCCCGTAATGCGTTCTGTGAGCCCCGCTCCTTTAAATCAGAGAAACTTGACACCAGCAGGAATGCCTCTACATTTTCATGGTATGCTGAACACAGAGAAAGTTAACAGAATGAGGTTATCTCGCCTCTTTCCCTTAAACATTTCCCACAGTTGCGCAGGACGCTTAAAACGCTGCGCTCTGCAGCAACACGTCGCCCAAACACAGCGCTGTACTGTTGGCATGCATGAGAATAAACCAACCACCACACTCTGCAAGTGATCTGGAAACCTTTGCTACCAGAACAACACTTCTATAGCTAAGGATTTTTTTTTTTCTTTACCCAAAAAGCGTCAAAAAGTGCAACAAACTGCGCTTCTCTTAGTGACTAATTAACAGGCGCGCAAAATGTTGCTGCACATTTCACAATTAAACTCAGGTGCATGCATTTCAGACAACTATTTGTAGGCTGTTTGCATTTTAAAACGCTCATAATTCAAATCGAGGAGGAACTATAACCTCCACTCAACGCCTGGATGCGCAATCTCATCCGGGAAGAGAAAAGTAGTAAAAAGAAAAGAGCACATCTGCCTCACCTTCTGCGGTTGTCCCGAACAAGCCAAGAAGGAGAAGAAGCCGGGCAACCCGAGGAATAATCCCAGCGACTCTTTTAGACTCCATATCCTTGGTAGAAGGGGAAAACCCCGGAGGCTGCTGAGAGTCAGAGCCTGCTTTCTGTTGCAGGAGGAGAGAAACGCGCACGACCTCTGTTCTCCTGCTCCGAAAAGGATCTGCTCCAACCCGACGGAGGGAGGAGAGGAAATACTGATGGAGAGGCAGCGGGGAGAGGGTGGAGGGCTTGGCTTTGCGAGTTGTACCGGAATGTGCTCAGAAATGGAAGGAATTTTTTTGGCGAGTAGCTAGAAGGCTGTGGAGATTTTGCACAAAAAAAAATTTAATGTTTATTTCTGTAAGTGAAACAGTAAGGCTAAGGGGTCATTGATAGAAAAAGAGGAGGAGTAAATTTCTGCCAAAAATACTTGAAACTTGAACATTTCTGAGCGCCAAAAGTCGAACATTTGCTTGGAAAACCTCTGAAACTTTGAGATTAATCTCATAAATCTTCTACAAGAAACATGGAAATTCCTGAGTTTCAAATGTTTGTGTTTTTAAACTGGGCTGCATGGTTTCTGCCCAGTTTGGATTCTTTGAACACGGTGGGCTGTGGGGAAAAAATCATATTTGGAGAGTTTTTCTAAAAACGTGTTCATAGGGAACTCTACAGAAATAGTTGTCATTGTGTGGCATGAAAGCAAAAAACACGTATGTCTTTATAAACTGGTACTTCATTTATTTCAAAATGTCTGGAATCTGTTGAATATGACATCATTGATGATTAATAGTCACTGGTTAATAGTAGTAGTGTGATAAAACCGAAATCCAAGTGCAGGTTTGATTTAAAAGGACAAAGGCACCACAGAAAATTCTCATTCTGTTTCCAGAACCAAGTATATCACTTATATACAGACCTGGTGCCATTAAGATGAGTTTCAATAGAGGCTTAGATTTGGCCTGGGGGGTTTTTTAGTGTTGGGCTGGAAACTGTCAGATCTGCCATCCCTGCTCCTAGCCTTTATTTACAGCTTTCCTTTTTCTCCGATTCTTTTGTCTTTTATCCCACGCTTCTTCAGTTTTATCAGCTTATTCTTGGTCCCATTTCTAGTTGTCATCACTTACTGGTTTCCACCCAAACACTCCTGGTTTCTGTTACCCTCCCAGCTGTCATGGCGGCTTTCTTCTTGATCTTCCGCTATGGTGCCTTCATTTTTCAGTTATAAGTTCTTTAACTTCAGTTTGGTTATTTCTACCTTCAAATGTGACAAAGGACAGAGCTGTTATTGATTAAACTTAAATTCTAGCACATATTCATACTAGAAAACGTTCTTTTTTTGATATACTTGAAAGATATTAAAAAATAGATAAAGCTTTGCAACGACTGGCAGTTGCATTTCTAGAAACCATGTAGTCATCCTTGTCAGTTCTGGCTCTTTTTGTATCAAAAATCACATTTTCAAATTACTTTGCTTTAAAAAAAAAAAAAGAGCAAAGATTTATTGGGATTTGACATCTGATGACTTTTAAAGATTTTTAACTGAGATATGAAACACTCCATTTATTTTTGGTTATGAAAAAGAAAGACGGTAAAGACTTTTGATGAAGAGTTTATTCTTTTCCTTTAAAAAAAAGTGTGTTTATACCAAATAAGGAACCCGGTATAGCGTTGCCAATTTGCTTCATTTATTATTCTGTATATAAGTTGCTTGTTTTTCCATATTAATGAGAAACTATGTGGACTCACCAGCTTGAGTGTCTCCCACCTCCTTTTTGTGTTGCCCACTTTTTCTGTCTTTTGTTTCTTCACAATTTATGCAGTCGTGTACCTTAAAACATTTCCTCAGTCTTACATGCACGGCTGAAAAAAGTCCAACAGATGTTGCACAAATTATGGTAGAAAATGAGATGGAAAAGAGCAAAGACAATCTCCTACTGAGATGAAGAAAACCATAAATTAGCCTTCCTATGACGATGTAAATACACTGAAAAGCATTAGTTAATTGACCATTGTTACAAAACACCACTCGCTGAAAAGTCAGCCACAAACCACAGGTTGAGTGTTTGAAATAAAAACAGTCTGAATGTAGCATTTACTCTGCAGGTTCAAGTTGGACATGCAGATTCTTTCAATCACCGCAGATTTTCCATCAAGCAAGAAACGCAACACGCTAAAAGGATTTAAACCCTAATTTCAACTAGAGGAAAAAAAAGGAGATGCACAGATGTGCTGCTATGCCTCTCATTGGCTGAGGATTTATGTCTGTTTATAAAATACATGGATTTAGTTTGTGGCAGATATGAGTGGCAGTATTCCATTAAAAATCAGGAGGCTGCAGTGTTTTAAAGCAGATAGATTGCAGAGGAAATGTATGACTGCATTGCCCCAGGGTAAATGTGACACGTTCAGCGTTTACTGTAGAATGGCAGGCGATAAACAAATAAATAGCAGGGAGATTGTATTCAGGCTTTACAGGATATAGAGAAACCCAGAACAGACTTGAGAGATTTTAATACTTGAGACTCAAGAGAGTCAGGATGTCATATTTAATAGAAGGAAATCCAGGAAAAACAAACCTTAACCCCAATTGGCAACCAGCCGAACAGCGACAGACTATTATGTAGAGCGAAGTGTAAAAACAAAACATTGTGTAAATTCAAGAGCAGAAAATCTTATTTTTGGTCTGATGTCTAGTGCAAATATCTTAGTACACTTGAAATAAGACAAAACTAACCTAAACGTAACTTTTTAGCAAGATATAGAGAAAAAAGTATTGATTCTATTGGCAGATTTTTTCACTTATAGCAAGAAATTTTTCCCAGGTTATGAGTTAATTTATCTGCCAATGGAGCAGATAAATTAAGTACATTCTGGTCAAAAGTCCGTTTTCGTTTTTGACCAGAATCAGTCACTAAGAGAATATCAGGCGGCATTTATGGCAGATTTTAATGCATGTTTTCACAAAATATTTGATCCTGTAGAATTTTAAAAAATCATCACTGTTTTGACAGAAATGACCACAAGAGATCTGTGAATAGGAAAAAATTTGAGATGGTTAGAAAAGTTACAAAATTTCAGGGGGAAGAGCTGCTGATATGAGAATAGGTTACAAGACTGTAATTATGAAGCTTGATGAGATGATTATTCAGAAATGGAAGAAATATGAAATGACCATTAACTGTCCTCAGCCTGGTGCTCCATTAGGGGTGAGGGATGATTATAAAGAGGAATCAGTTCACAACTGCAAGTTAGTAGCTTATTAATGATCTGAAGACAGCTGGGACCAAAAGCATCAATCGTAACGCGACGCCATGCAGCCGTTTGCTGTAGAAGGTGCTAATGTTCGACAAATTTTAGGTATAATTCTGAACAACAAACTCATTTAGAAGCCTAACTTTGAATATTTTAGAGATAGAATTGCAAAAATTATTGGAATATTGTTTAAAGTAAAATATTTAATAAATGTAAATACTTGCATGTCATATGCACTATTTGTCAAATTGCTTAGAAATTTGGGGACATGCACATAAAACAACTATTGACATATTAGTAAAGTTACAAAGAAAGCTACTAGGCTTGTTAATAAAGTGGGATATTGTGAACCAATTAATTAGTAACGCTTTAAACTTTTAAAATAATAAAATTAATATATAGCATTTATTTCAGTAGATTGCTGAATCTATGAAAAGCATAAGGCTTGGCTTATACTGTTAGAAAATGTTGGTTTGTTAAACATTGTTTTATTTAGTTTCTCTTCTTGTATTGTAAATTTTCCTAAATAAAGCCAATCTGAATCTAAATCTGATGTACAGGTTCAGCTTGTGAACATTATGCAGAAAAAGCTTCTAAGAACTCTTTGTAACAATTAAAACAAGCTTTGGAGTAGGAGAAACACTGAATGTGACTTAAATGCTTTTACTGGCACAAAAGCATAAAAATTACCCAAATGAAAAATGTTTCTGTTAACATGAAATAATAATTTAAGTATCAGATTTCAGTGTGAGACTGATTGATACAGAATTAACCAAATTCTCATGTTTTTAGGTTTGTTTTTCTTTGAAATTATCTTTTTAGTTTAATCTTTGTGTCTAGTATTTGTGGCCAAAACTGTATTTGTTCATAACCAAAAAATTGGATTTTAGTTGTGGTTTGGTCGATATGTATAAAAAACTGAACAAACCATCAGAAAACATCTGAAAATGATTTTCTGCGTCAGTTTCTAAGATGCAGAAAAGCATTTTCTACATCTTAAGAATGCAGAAAACATTTTTAAGATGTTCTCGCTGAGCACACAAAAAAAAATGAACAAAAAGATTTTCGGCTGAGGTCAGCTATTTTGCTGACTTTGTCTCCAGAATCAGTTCTTGAATGAGTTTTTCCTTAAAATGTGGCTATTTTTTATTTAAATAAAGTCTGCGCAACTTAGAAAACTAACAGAAAAGCCCACAAAAGCCATATTGCTTCATTTTAGGAAGCATGTTTTGGAGCAGAATGAGAATGCACTCTGGTGCTTTTTGTGATAAAACTAATTGACACTTGGAAAAAGAAAACACCACTCTACTTTGCATTCCAGCTCCTGAACAATTATTGTGCTCCTAGGGCCACTTTTTCATGCAGATTTGCTGGCAACCTAAGCGCTCAAATCTAAATTTAACTGTTTTATGCTAAATGAAAACTCTGCATATGAAAACAATAATAGTTCCACATTTTTTCTGGAATAAATTAAAACTGCAGGTACCAGCATCGGGTAATACGGAGCATTTTAAGAGAGAGAAAAAAGGAAAAATAAAGGAGGGTTTTCATGCTGCTCACGTAGTCGGCCGTGTAGAATAAAATAGCTCAGTGTTACCTCAGATTCACGCCCCTTTTAGGGGACGAAAGGGGCAACTGTAAACCCTCATGGGAGAGGAGCTCATGATGGCATTCAGTTGGGTTTTATACCTTGAAATAAAAAGCCAGAAAACAAAAAGGGGAGAGGAGATTTTGCAGAGAAGAAGGGATAATGAACACCCACCAAGGGACAGACAGAGAGGGGAATCAGCAGAGAGTTGGTGCAGTTTGGAAGATCATATTTCATCGATGGTGAAGTCTACAGGAAACATGAGAAATGTGCATGTGCAGATCTAAAATGCATGTTGCAAACCAGCTGGGTGTTTGATTTTGATGCTAGATGAAGAAACTGTTCAGGTGTGAATGTGTTGTAGCCCTCATGTTGATTTAAACCCGAGGGATACAACTTACAGTTTGATTACTAAAACAAAATGCAAGTTTTTGATTGGATTTTTCCAACATTCATTCATTTAACCATTTCTGTTTTTTTCTCCCTTTAAAAAAAAAAAGTATTTCAAATGTTTGACAAAAATCAACCTGTGGCCTTCAAACTGGGCTACAATGGGAGATGTGAGAAAAGCAATTAATTTTATTTCAAAGAGAAACATCTTCTACCTCTTCGCCAACTGAGCTGAGGTTTCACAGATATGTGTGTAAAATGGAATCATGACCAAAACAGTGTATTTGTCACAGCTCAGCCCAGAGTAAGGACTTTCTCAATTCATTCACTTTAATTTGTCCATGATATTTTCTTGGCTACTTTCAGCTTGGCCTCTGTTTTGTTGCAGAACAAAAACAGCCCCAGTGAGCTTCTTTCTAAATGAATAGGTTTACTTGTTTAGCAGCGCTATTCAGAAAGCAGAAGCCTCGGTGGATCAAATGCACAACTTCAACCAAACATTTAAATCATGAAAAGGTAGAAGCTAATTTAAATGGTGAAGGTTGTAAGTTAAGTGGCAGATCAAGTCTCTGGTAATAAAAGCAGGTCTCCCTAAGTAACCGGATCCTGTTACTATTAGCTGCAGAAACTCAATAACGCTTTGATCATTGCATCTTTACAGCGCATTCAACAGAACAATAAAGAGTTTTTTTCTTTTATGTTTAAACACTTCATGGAATTTGCACCAGATACAAGAACCAAAAACAGTATTGAGAAAGAAGTTACTGAATTAAAGGCGATGCACTGCACATTTTGCAGTTTTTATACTTCCATTTGAGTTTCTGATGGTTCTAAAAAAAAGCCCAAGAGCATAAAGACTCCACACAGGGTGTCGTGGTGGCGCAGTGGCAAAGCACGACCCACATATTGAGGCCTTAGTCCTCCTGGCAGTGGTTGCAGCTTCAATTCCCGATCTGGGGACATCTGCCGCATGTCTTCCTCCTCTTTCCTGTTAAACTACTTTCCAATAAAGGGCACTGGAGCCAACAAAATCTTTAAAAAAGATCCACACAGACATTTTTTGTCAATAAGTTAATGTTGTGGGGGGTCTGGAAAATTAGCCATTTCAAAAACCTCCGGAATGTAACGTCACGAATATTCCATCCAGAAACCACTTGTTACATTCCTATTGGTTGTGCAGGAGGCCACGCTTCTGCTTTTCGAAGATGTACAATTGTGTAATTGCACGTCTGTTTGCAGCCATTTTTACGTGCCAGTGTAAATGTTGAATTTGGTGGCCGAGCCAACAGCAGCTTATTTAGATTTAAAAAGACAAGAGTCCCTAAAATATCTCACTCTGAAAGCAGAACTTTCTACGTCTAGAAGCACAAAAAGTTAAATCTTCCCCTCCTCCAGCTTCTCTGGATGCACAGAAATATGCAGGAATGTTCACTTTGGAGGCTGAGTTACTCCAATTTCCATATAATGATTGTGAACAATTAAAAAAGCAATACTTATTCAAAGCAAATACAGGATTAAAAATATTAGCAACAACATAAAATTTCCAGCTAAAAATGATGTAAAATAAAACAAAAACAGTTTGAAAAGAGAGCAGGAAGAAGCAGTGGCTTATCCAGTCCTGTCCCTAAATCCTCTTACAAATTCTTAATCAATCTAGTGATTCAATATATACATAATTATACATGCATATGCAAATATGCACAAACCTATGCATGTATACGTATACCTACATTTACAATAAAAATTTACAAATCTAGAGAGCTTAATATTTTATTTAAGTTGTAAATTAGATCTTTTATTTGATTGTTTGATTTAATTTAATGTTTTATATAATGTTTGTCCAGCACTTTGGTCAGTTTGCTGTAATAAAAGTGCTTATAAATAAACTTGGCTTGGCTTAATATACAAACACACATAAATTAGAAATAAAATAACATTTTATCTCATTCATTTTATACATTATTTACGTACTCTTTATATATCCTCTTGAATTGTGCAATATTTTTACCTTGCAAACGTTCATCATCTAAGCCCTTCGACAAAATCCACAGACTGATATGAACACTTTTAAGAGTGCTGAATTTATGAAATTATGAATTTTCTTTGTTAGCATGTTTATTGTAGCGTTTAACATTACATGTGTGGTTTTAAATTGTACCAAATCTTTGAATTTCACAAGTTGTGATTTGAAAACAAACATTGTGCATCATTCTTATTGCTCTTTTTTACATTGTTTGGATGCAGTTTTCTCAACATCACTCAATGAACCAAATTGTAAGGATAAATATCTTGATTACTTAAACAGAAGACTCCTGCTTAAATAATGAATTCCATAAAATGGAGTAAACATAAAGTATGTATTTCTCCCTTTAACCAGCCAACTCCTGCTGCTTTTCTACTTCCACAAACTCCACCAAGCATGTCAAACATTGCTTGCGGAAATGTGCGGTCCGTTGAAGCCGCAACCCTTCTGCATCAGTCTGCATGCCATGTCACGTTGCTGCTGCCTACCTGATTTCTGCTTCTTTTCAACCCATCATCGACCCGCTGGGCTCTGAGGTCAGAAACCGTCTCCTGGTTCCCTGACATACTGGGAGTCGTTCTCAGGGGGTTGAGATACTCATCACTCCATGACATGCTGAGGAACATATGGCATGGATGGACGAGGTCAGAGTCTGGACGCCAAACCCAAACCCTGAAAAGAAGGCATGTATTTTACATAAATTATTATTAGGGGATGCACGTTATCAATTAATGAGTTAATCTAATGTTGATTGATCTTATAACGATTAGTTGATAAATGGCCATTTTCTTAAAAACCTGAGTTTTGTCTTGTCACGAATATTATGAGGATGATCAGCAACGCCCTCTGGTGGATGGAGGCCAAACTACAACATTAAAACAAAGTTATGCAGACTTTACTATCTAATCGATTGGAACCAATTTTATTCTAAAATGAATCAATATTCTCTTTAACCCTCTCTATTTTGTATTAAATTGAAGAATTTGGAGTCTCAGGCGAACATGGGTAGTAATATCTGAGATAAAGATGAGCAAATATGAATTTGTGACCTTTTGCACTACTCAGTACTTCATGAACAGCCTTCAGAGGACAAAAATTTCTGATACATTGTGCCATTCCATCGTGGACAGAAAAAAACATGAACGTAAAGCTCCGCGTGGATGAATGACAGAATTCCATCAGTTTATTGGACAGAGAGCTGCAATGTTGCGTGCTGCATGTATGAAAAGGGCGTCAGTGTGCAGGTTGCTCCTGGGAGCTGATTAGTTTCAGGCTGACAGCCACAGGTTAAAAGGCCAACATCGTCCAGGCCCGGTGGGGTTTTCTGTCGGCTTTCAGTCAGTCAGATAATATGCTGTGGTGAGCACATTTGGAGAAACATTGTAAATAAAGGGGCAGCATCTCTTACCTCCTAGGAGGTTTTTTAGTTTCTGATCTGTCTCATGCTGTTTTCCCCCAAGTAAATTAACATTTTCTTTCTTACTTTCTAAAATCTAATTCAGAATTTTAGCTTGCTAGGTCTTTTTGTAATAATTTTTTTAATATAATTTCCACTTTGCTCACCAAGAACCAAAGTGTACGCTGGTGAACATGACAATCCTGAGTGACTTCTCTTGTTTCTTGAGGACATTTCGCCTCTCATCCAAAGGTTTCATCAGATAACTAAGGTGAAGGAAATCGATATCTGGATATTATTCCTGTCAATACTTTTGTTAGACCTGCAAGGAGGAAGCATCTTTTTCTTGCCAAAAACATGTTTGGTGGCATTGATTATTGTATTTTGTACTGGATTCCTGCACCATATGATAAATAAATATTAAGTATCTTTCAAGTTGACAGATGAAAATATACAAGAAAGATTCTGCTGTTTTGATTTTGATAATACTGTGTATGAAAAAGTGAAGGTTTAATAAGCTTATTCTTCCGCCTACACTTTTTTCAGGCTGCGCTTTGTGTTCTTACCATTGACAGGAATTTAAATATTACCTTATTTCTGTATTAGGTTTCTCTTGTTTGTTTGTTTTTCATTCTTTTCAGCAGTGTGAGTGTTTTTGACTTGTGTATGGAAAGATTAAAAATGTTCGTGGGAGATTTATGCACCACCAATATAAACATTATTATTATTTCTAATAATGGAATACTGTATATAATAATGCAATTACAAAAATAATGAATTCTATTTCACTCTACTATATTCTGTTATGAAGGACCAAACTTCCCCTTATCAATAAGTAGAATTACTGGTAGCCTGAATGACTTCCTTCAGTCTCCAAGTAACCTGTGCAATTTGGAGGTGTGTGCATTTCTTCACAGATGGGACACTATTCAATAGCAGGCACAGGGTTTGCAGATGTGTGTGGCACTGTAGGTTTTAGTTTGTTCACTTTATTGGCAAGATTATTTTAGTTACAGCCAGAGCAGTGGTGGGTTAAAATGTCAATTTACGCCAGGAATAGAAAAACTAACAGAATATGCCTAGGCATCGAAGTTAATTGCAGAGGGTTCAATAAAATAAATTCTGTTTAAATTTCTATATTTCCAGAATTTCACTACCTACTTTGTAGGTAGCTAAACCTGAAGTATGGCTAAGATGGAGGAGAAAAGAGAAAATTCAAGAAAAATCACTAAAGAAAAACTCTGGTGGTCACAAATAGAAACAATAATTCACTGAAATATCTGTCTTAAATCATTTTAAATTGAACTAATAATTAAAGATAAATAAATAAATATTTGCTTTGCAAGAGGGATTAAATTCATTGAAGTGGCCATTCTAATTAATTTTAAATTGATTTCACCCACCAAAAGAGGAAATTGCAATAATGTCTAAAGAGCTGGATTCTCTTTTACAGCAAGATTTCAGGTTTTAAGTCACAAACACCACTTGAGTTTTGATAAAGAGAAAATTAACTTGAAATTGCAGCTCTTTGTGTTAATTGCTGCCCTTTAAAGTCCAAAGGCTTCCAGTCTCACTTTGCTAAATGAAGTAAACTACAAAGGTAAATGACTCAGACACTGACTAAACCTCTGGTCTATTGACTTACTCACTTCATCAAGCATAAAGGGCTATTTTAGTACCTGAGGATGAGGTTCATTTGAGCGTCCAGGAGAAAAGATTTTAGCAGACAATTAAATGAGCTGAATCTGTAAAAGTACAGATTGTCTCTGGTAAATCTGTCCACATGTGATTATGCTGGAGAGCATACAGAGTAAGCTGACGATCAATGCTCTCTGACTCTGTTTTATATTCACAGCAGCAGGAGCAGGTGTTGGTACAATGATTTATTAGGGCCAAAGAAGAAAAAGAGTAAATATCTTCCTTTAAAGCTCACATATTTTCTCAAAAAATCAAGGACAATTCTAAGTTTGAAAAGTTGAAAATTTGCTATCAAAAGATTCAGAAATTTTGAGATTAATCTCAGAGATTTTCTAGAAAACAATTTGAAATGTGACTTTTGAAACTTAGAAACTTCCAAGTTTTTCTTCTAGTGAATTTCTGAGATTAATTTAAAAAGATTTTTTTTTTAATAAAAAAAAAAAAACTTTAAAAAAGTTTTTCTTTTAGTAAATTTCTTAGATTAGTTAAAACTAAATTTCAGCTTTTTCTAGCAAATTTATGACTTTTAAAACTTCAAAATGTCCATGTTTTTTCTAGAAAATTTCAGATTTTTTTTCTAGCAGATTTTTGACTTTTCAAACTCAGAAATTTCCCTGTTTTTGTTTTTTCCTCAATTTTGAGATTTATCCAAAAGTTTCTAGCAATTGTCTTGCTTTTCAAGCACAGACATTTGTATAGTTTTCTAGCAAATTTCTGACATTTCAAGGCCAGGAATTTCCTTGTTTGTTTCGGGGGGGGGGGGTTCAAGAAAAAAATTATGAGGTTGATCTCAAAATTTCTGAGTTGTTACTAGCAAATGTTTGGCTATTCCTTTTGTCTTCTAGAAAATGTCTGATATTAATCTCAACTTTTTTTCTAGCAAATTTCTGACTTTTCAAGCTTAAAACTGTTCTTATTTTTTATATATATTTCTAAGTTTTCTGGCTGAAATTTAATCCTTTTTTCTGTCTACAGTGGCCCTGCACAAAGTTGTAGAACCGTGTTGTTGATCCTTTGCCTTCTTGCTTTGTCCACACATGTGATTACGCTGGAGAGCATACAGAGTAAGCTGGCGATCAATGCTCTCTGACTCTGTTTTATATTCACAGCTGCAGAAGCAGGTTGTTGGAGGCCTGCTGCCTGCAGACTGCCCCGTTGGCTGAAACTAAAAAGACACTCGAAGTTTCTTTGAGAGCGGAGCGGAGATCAAACACTCCAAGGCCAACGAGAAGAAGAGACGTCGGTTTCACCGAGACTTCAAGACACCGGTCTGATCAATTTACTGCAGCAGGATGGTTTTAATCTCAGTTTAGGAAATTAAGATGATTTTAAGTGTAAAACGCTGATGGTTGTCACTGGCTGCTTTTTCAGTTTCATTTCTATCCCTTTCTACAAGAAAAGAGCATTGCACCACCGAAAGCTTAACACACTAAAATAAAGAAGTAAAAATAAATTTCTACACTACAAAATCCCAGCAGATTGCATCGAGTCATTGATTAAAGTAATCCCTCATACAGATCAAAGCATGTAGCAACAGTGGAGAGGAAAAACTCAATTTTAACAGAAAGAAACTCCATGATTAATATTTTTAGATCCTTTATATGACCTTTGTTTACAATTATGTGATACAAGCCAAAAGTTATTAACTCTTTATGCCGTTAAAATATGTTTAAACTCTGAAACTGCGGCTGAACAAAAGATACCAACACTTATTAATGTAATACAAAATGTGTAAAAAGTAAAAATATATAATCTTTCATCAACAAGTTTTTCACTGGGGTTACAGGAGAACAATTATGTATTGAAACAAAAGAAATTAAAGTTAAAAAGACCTAAGTAAAACAGAAAATGTGAATCCCAGATTTATAACAATAAAGTCGCTAATTTTTACTAATAAATAGAACCAAATTGTGCCTTTTTTTAAGAATAGGAACATAAGCAGATCATTTCTGGACATTTTAGATTTTCAAGGACATTGAAAGCATAATCCACAGATCTGGGGAAGTATGTAGATGTTAAACAAAAAGATGCTACTAATCTATCGATTTGTATGTTATTTATTAACTGAACCAAATGCTGCAGTAAGGACTACCATCACAGACATTTTGAGGAACAACATTCTGCTTCTGCCACAGTATTACCCACCAATAGAGATTTCTCTGTGCATGCTAAAAGCAGCAAGTGCAAAAGCTGTGCTAAATACAGGCTGTCATACATTCAAAGGCCGTCGCAGACAGCACAGTGGCATTTTAAATTTCCCAGGCAGAAAATGAACAGCTGACAGCTGCCACTCTCCCATGAAAAGAGACAGGTAATGAGATGCTGTAGACCTATTTAAGGCAATATAAGTGAAGCCTGCATGCGGTTTAAGCCGTGACCGAGGAATGACGCAAATGGTAGAACACATTTCTGGATTTGCAGCGACTGATACTCCCTACCGCAGCGACACACAGCATCACAGACAGTCATGAAGACAGAAACAAAAATCTTTTTAACCATACAGATGGACAAAATTTATTTTTTTTTCTTACGAACACAAAACCAACAAAAGAAAAAGAAGGAAGCAACAGCAGTTAATTGTTAAACACTTTTTTAGAATCAGACGAGTCACTTAATGAACAACTGGATGTTACTACTGGCAGAAATGATGAAGAAGACAACAGGAAGTGGTCGGAGGATGATTGAACGGCATGATTTTTAATGACTTATTGCGTGAACAAACTCATTCATATGTGATTTTAATTGTGTTTTGTATTTAATGGAAACACTCATATTGCAAAATTGTGTTTTTTCTATATCAGTGGAATAACTATAAAGTTTTGCACACATAATGGAAACACAATTTAAGGCAACGAAAAGACAAAGCCTTAAAACAATACTTAAAATACTTGTGTCTCTACATATTTTGCAAGGTAAAATTTAATTAAAATTAATATGTGTGACTTTCAAATGGTGCTATAAGTTAAAATGCAACAAATATGAGAGCAAACATAATTTTTTATTCATTTTAAATTTTCCTGCTGCAGGAAATTGTTGATTCACCTTGCATCAAAAGTAATACTCAGCTTCTAGATAAGATTATGTTGACTCATCCAAATGTACAATGGCTCTTCAGTTTTTTTCCACTGATGATGACTATTTTTATCCAATAATGACCTTGTTTAAAAAGGGAGATAAGAGTTACATTAATCCTGAAAATAGGATTTCAATTCACTGTCCCTGATTAAAAATGTTGTCAAAGGAAATTCATCCCAGAACAAATTGTCTGTAGTTAAAGAACAGCAGCTCAGCTATGATAAGAACATCAATCACGTGGAAAATAATTACCATCCAGGCTGAATCAGTGCATAAGGAAGTGAATGATTTCTCCATCTTTTCAGACACGTGGAACATGAATAACCTGCAGTTTTTGTGTTGTTTTTCTTGTGATCCAGCAGTTTTCATTAAGGTAAAGACCTCATTTCAGCTGCATTGTGTCTGCTGTCAGTCAGCATAAATGTGCCTCAGAGAAATGGAGCCTCCATAAAGACTTCAGCTAGTCAGCACATCGCCAATGCTCAATTTATTTGGATTTTTGACGTATCCAAATGATCACTGTAAGGTGTAACAAAGAAAAACAGAATATTTTCCTTTCCGGAACATTATCATGTCTTTATTCAACCAGCAAAGTTGTGCTTAAACATGGTTATTTGCCTGTTTATTTTCTTCATCCGTGTGTGATAGTACCTTTCCTGCTTTTGGAGAAAATGGGAAAAATGTTGCGCTTTAAGTGATGTTATCTGCCAGCGGAACACATACTTTTTTTAATCAATATTAAGGAATTATTTATTTAAAACAACCTCTTATGTCTTGCTCTATAGTTACTTGTCAGTTAATTTTGTCTGATTCCAGATGTATTAAAACATTAGCACTAGAAACTAAATTACTAGGTAAATTTTGTGTTTTTGATTCACGTATCAGTTACAGCTTGATCATTCCTCACTGATGACCAAAATGAGAAATTATTCACACAGGTGCTTACTTTGCCAACACTAGGTGGTTTCTATGGTACCACCATGTTCTAGGACAATATTCAATGTTTCTCTTATGAACAAAAACTTGTTGCATGGCTGCAGACAAACAAGTGCTTTTGAAGTCTCAAAGAACTATGACCTTGTGCTCAGACGACTGATTAATCATTTGATTTACAGACATAAAAACACTTGTTATTCCATGTTTCCCTTAGAAAGCCCTCCTTTGACTGTTAGTTTACAGTGCTGTAAAGTTTGAGGTCTGAAATATTAAAATATTCAATGCCTAATTCTCTGTTTAGATGTTTTTGGGTCTCCACTAAATGTCCAAGTGAGTAATATTTACACTTTTACTCGTAGAGTTCCACTCAAGTTTACGAATTCATCGCTGAAAACAAATTGTAATTTATTTGAATCCTTCTTTTTGCAGGATGGATATGAAGGTGAAACAAAAAAACCTTCTGGGACTTTTAAAGCAAGAACTTGAGGAATGAGCTTACAATAACAAAAATGGTCCATTATGGTGCAAATATATACATAAATCTGAACCTTTTGTTTGGACTTCCAGTTTCGTTCATGTTTTGTTTATTTTCTTACACCTCAACAGTTTTGGTTTATCCATTGTCTCAGTTCATTTATTAGTTTTATTGTTTTAGCCGTTTTTTTTTTTTTTAGATTAGTGTTTCTTCTGTTTACTTTTTATTTTAGTTTAAGGTTTATTTCCTTCTTTTTTCATTCTGTTTTGCTTTGTTTATTTTACACCTCACCCTTTGCTTCCCAGCTATTAATCATTTCCTTATTTGCTCCTTAGTCCAGCTGCACCCACTCACCTCTAATTAGCTCCTCTCATTCTTTTTGTCACTTCCTCAATACTTAATCTCTTGATTGATTTAATCCTCGCTGGTTCCTCCATCTATATTTCTTTTATTTACCTATTCTCATTTCTAGCCCCTGAGTCTTTGTTTATTTTTAAAGACTGCTTTGCTGCATAACTCTCTCTGCATTTGGGTCCTTCCTTATTTCAACCATGACATTAGAAACATTGCTGAAAAATTGTAGGTTGTACTTTAAGTCCAGGTTTGTACCACAAATCAAGTGAATTCTATTAATTTCGCCATGAAAAGTGGTCAAATATGTAAGCAGAATAAACTTTGTTGATGCATACAAAATGTTTGCTGTTAAGATGAGAGACATTCAACCAAATGATAGTAGAGGACGTACGGATAAACTACAGCCTATATGTATCATTTTGATCCTGCTTGCATTACAGAAAATACCAAATAAATTCAATTTCTTGAGTTTATAAATCCTCAAATGAGTAGGTTAATAAACAAAAGCTTAAAAAAATTAATGTGCTTCCACCTCTACTATTTTTCTCTTTACTTGCTATTTACACACATTCCCTGATAAGATTTTAAAAAAAACATACTCATGAATATGGTGTAAATTGCTTTCACATAAGAAACAGTGTTTGGTTTATCTCTCTCAAAACACTATAAGCTTCAAAAGTGAAAACAATTTCTTTTAAGATCAGAGACAGTTCAGAAGATTTTCTTCTTATCTTACATAGACAATGTGGTGAAGTGTCTTGCATTTGTGCTTGAAACATCCCGTTGATGCGAACACGACTTTCATTTCTCTTGGACTGAAAGCAACTTATATCTTAACCAAGATTGAAAACCATCTAAATGCCATCTTTGAACTGTATATAATTTATTTATGGGGCAATAGTTTGTATTTATATTGTTTTCCGTGGAAAAAAACCACCATGCTAACTCAAATTCTTTGTTAGCAAACCGTCTGCAGAAAAAACAAGATGTTGCAACAGTTACCCAGCATATCTCACTGAAATCCATGGTCAGGCATTAGCCAGCACTGCATCTTTCAGCAGAAGATTAAAGCAGGTGATGTAACCAGAACTGTAGTAGCATCTCTGAGTTCAGCTGCTCATGAAAAGTAAGTTAAATGTAGACCAAAGTGGAGTGGGATTTCTTTTAGCCAGCTGCTGTTACTAGGAGAAATCGTACGTATGAAATCTCATCCATGTTCCATCATCCAAAGTCGTGTTGAAGGTCAATCATTGCCTTAGCTCATCTTGTCCACACAACCTTGTGCAAGACATCCAATCATGTTGCTATTGGTGGTTCATTAAAAATCTAAAATGTGTTGCTTGCATCAGTATTCATCCCCCCACCGTGCCCAAATCAATACTTTCTAGACCTACCCATTGCTGTATTTACAACTCCTAGTCTAGCTATGTGTTACTTTACCAGTTTCCAACATCTAATGTCTAAACTTTCTGACTCATTTGGATTTATTTTGTTTTGATTGGACCATTCTAACTTTATAAGCATTCTATGCTACACTGGATGTTTTGGGTTGTTGTCTTCTCAAGGCTTTTGCAGCTGTGCTGTGCTAAGCTGTGTTCTGTACTACATATTGGACATCTGTTCTGCATAAACCCACCAATAACGGAACAAGCCTCACTATACAATCATGATGGGGAAACCGAGCCATTTTTAAGGGTGCATTTATAGTTTAGTCTGGTATAATCAAACTCTGGTTCATTTGTTTTTAAAGTCCGGTTCGTTTGGGGAGATGTGAGTGCATAATCGAATTCTGATGCGGACCAGAAAAGTGAATTTGGTCTGCCTAAAAGCCTAGATCCAGGTGTGGTTGAAGTGAACTCTTATACAGTTTGAATGCACATGTGAAGGCCAAGTGGACTGCAGACTGCTCCAAAAGCAGGAAATGGACTACAGTGCAGGGAATCATGGGTAAATACAACCAAAACGAACACGAGTCAAGCACTAGCAGGAGAATCAGACAAAAAAGAAATCCTACAATCGCTAAAATCTGACACCATTCCATTTTTGTTCACATTTCGTTAAGGAGGAAGCTGAGCTAACTTGTCTTTTTCAGAGGTGTTTGTGTCATTTCCTTCAGTGGTTCTTGGGGCAGCGCCCCCATATGTGAGGAGGGGAACAAGTTTTGGGTTTGGTTCATTTCACACAGCTCAGTGTGAAAGTGAACTGCAGCAGATGAAAATGTAACAAATGTTGGATGTAGATAATCAGAATTCTCAGGTTCTCCATTTTTGCAGTATGAATTCCCATTGCTATGATTTGTAAAATCCTCATGGGTACGTATGCATTTGCAGCATATTGATTGAGCTACTAAAGCCATCGTCTTCAAATCAAGAAAAGTAGCATTTCAGTGCATTATGTTAATCCTCTGAGCATTTGAACCTTCACTTCTTTACTTACTGATGAGCTAAGTGGCTATTTTAGGGGCTGCAGGGTGCTGAGAGTCTTGCAGAGCATGACATGAGCCCCGAGCTTCACCACAGGACTGAATGAAAGTTTGAGCGGGTTGCTGCCAGTTTGACTGACTGATTTTTGAGATTCGAATGCAGCGGGGGAGACCCTGAGGAGGGCCATGAAGCATGATATTAGACCCCGAGGTTCACAGCGGGAAGCTTCAGAGTCCTAACAACCTCTCAGCTTCCCTGACCCGTCAGAGTCTGACAGCTGCTCTCATCTGGAACAAAACGCTGCGGAAAGAAAGAAAGAAGTTGAATCAGCAGCGTGGAAAGCAGACAGCAGACTGAACCCGCTACTAGGACAGGGTGTCTGTCAACACATTACAGAGTGCTTTGAAAACACTGATGGGATTGGTCTGCCCCGAGATTCTGAGCTGCTAATCCCACACTGAACTGTCACAGATCAATGGATGGCATAAGTTTAACTTACTGCTGGTTTTGTCAAATTATAAATTGCCCATGTTTCTGAACAGATCTAGTAGTACAAAAGATGACATAGGCCATTATTTTATGAAAGTGACGATATGCAAGCACTCAAGAAATTTAATCTAAGTTTATGTGTGAGTTTGTACAGCTCCAAGAATAGTCTTATTGTAATGTTGTCACATCCTTCTGCCAGTGCACGATGCTACCAGTTGTCCTTGTGGAAACACTGGTATGTACTGTAAGTCTTTTATAAGTTTTTAAGTATTGTTGTTGTGAATCATGTCCTTGTTATTTTTTTATGTCTATGTAGACCATCAGCCTGACGAATCAATCAATCAATATGCAGATTTCTGCGGCAGCATGAAAGAACTCCTTTATACCCACAACAATCAGGTCAGTAAGTTTGTCACGCAATTTGAAATTGTGAAAATAAATTAGTTTAATGGAAACACGGCAACTTTGAAAAAAACTTTTTTGATTTTAAAAAAACATTTTTCACTAGGAAGAGGTAGTTTTTCAGCCATATAAAAACACTTTTTTTTTGCACCACATGAGTCACGTGACCAACTACCAAAATGGACGGAGAAGAGGACAGGAAGTGGTAGGAGGATGGTGGTTTGTTTTTGCTTTTCTCGGACAATGTGCAGCTCGCTCCACCAGAACTCTTACAGCATCATACAGTTCGTAAAAAGTTGTGTGTCATTCCAAGGTGCTCCACAGCTCTTCTGTAAAATGGTCGATTACAATTTCCCATGAATTGCCGCTCCCAAGTATAAGAAACGTGTCGCTCCAGCGCCGCCAACCTCTCCTCTGATTGACTGATAGATGATGAGAGGTATCTCCGTGGCTGAATTATAAATATATCTCTTGTAATTGTTACATCCATCACTGAGATAATTTTTAACGACATGAACAAACTTATTCACGTGATTTTAATTTCATTTTTCATTTAATGAAAGCACCACAATTGCAAAACTGTGATTTTTGAGATTAGTAGAATATGGACAAAGATCTGTGCACATTTGTAATGGAAATACAGATAGTTATCTTTTTTTTTGTTGTTGTTATATTTATAAATTGAGGAACTCAATGTTTACACTCACATGTGAAAATGGTTGCAAACAGATGCACAATTATACAACTTTTCCTCTTTGAAAAGCAGAAGTAGAGCCTCCTGCAAATCCAACAAGAAAGCAGCAAGTGGATTCTTTGTTTGTGTACTTTTATGTTGTTCTTGTGTACTTTTATGTTTGAAATGCCTGGTTGAAAGCAAATTTCCCCCTTGGGAGACAATAAAGGAACTGAACTGAATTACAAAACTACTGATTTGATTGTTCATATGTGCAAACTTTACGTCAGCTGCATCATTTGCACTCTGCAAACGTTTGAAAAAAGAAACTTGATAGCTATCTTTTACACTATAAGTACTTCTGATTACATTTATAATAAATGGCAAGGGAATTAAAATGTGGGGAAATGCAGAGGTTAGATGTCAGCGTTGTAAGGGATTTGATTGATTGATGTCAGTTTATTCCAGCAGCATACTGCTGCACTGTTCTTTGGGCTTTAACCTTGACAAAAAAAAGCCAGTTCATCTACAAATATACTTGGACAATTATTCATTCTAATAACCTGTTTTGCACTCCTTGCTAATAACATAATTTCCTGCTGTTCTCTAAATCCTAATGCATTTAGCACTGCCTCAGGCTCCGTTTTCCATTCAAATTAAGTTTCTGCTTCATATTTTCTCCTCTGCCTTTTTTTACGTGCTCATGCCATCTTCGCCCTGCGTATTCCTTCAGCTGCCTTTTCTTCTTTCTCCGTTTCCCTCTCTCCCCATATTTCCATCAGTCTTTGACATTTTCTCTGAACAGTCCCTCCTGTCAAAACTGACACTTGTTTACCTTCCACCAATCTCCTGCTGACAGCAGCAGCGCTGATCTGAGCAAGCTATTTTTCCTTACGTGTAAACATCCATTACGGACCACCGACGGAGAGGGGAGGGGTGGGGGGGGGGCATGTGAGATCACAAAAGGTGTTCTTGCACAGCTGATACATTTCAGGTGTCTTCAACTAAAACCAGCCTTGTAAAAAAAACTCTGACCTCAATTTCCCAACAGGTGCAAACGCTTCTGCTGCCGCCACAAAAATTCAGCGTTTTGCTGGTTTTAGCAGAAGGAATGCTCATGTGTGCAGCAAATGAAAGGAGAAGATAAAGATGAAGCAGAATTGTAAAACACTGACAGTAGCTGTTTTTCCATTACAAATATGTGAAAACTCGGTCTATATTCTGTTAATGTCAAAAAACACCATTTTGCAACTGCTGTGTTTTCATTAAATAACAAATTAAATTAAAAACACGTGTGAATGAGCTTGTTCACGTGATAAGTCATTAAAAATCACAGCAGCAATTGATATAAACAATTATATGAGATATAGTTACAATTCAGCCATGAGAGAAGACGCCAGTGTCTTATTCAGGCATTGGAGAAACAAGCCCCTTAAACTTAGGAACGACTACGTATTTGGCGTTTTGGGGAAATTGTAGTCTGCGATTTTACAGAGGAGCTTAGGATTCAAACACATTGGAATCACACACAGCTTTTTATGAACTGTGTGATGCTGTTAGAGCTCTGGTGGAACCAGCTGTACATTGTCCGAAAAAAAAAAAGACGACAGCAAAAAATACCCATCATCCTCCTACCACTTTCTGTTGTCTTCTTCTGCGTTTTAGACAGTAGTATTATCTGGCAGTTGATTATGTGACTTGTGATGTGAAAAATGTGCTTCTATGTAGCTAAAAAATCTCGTTCTAGCGTCTAGACTTTTTAACAAAAAACCTGAGTTTTTCTAAATTGCTGTGTGTCCAGTGAGCAAATTTATTTGTGGAAATTTCAAATTGTGCAATTATATGGTCAATGCAAACATAGCTACGCCCCTCCAACTCAATGTTTACACTTACATGTGAAAATGGTTGCAAACAGATGCACAGTTATACAACCTTACCTCTCTGAAAAGCAGAAGTAGAGCCTCCTGCAAAACCAACAAGAAAGCAGCAAGTGGATTCTAAATGGTGAGTCAACAACAAAACACTTGTCTTTTCCAGCAGCCATTGTAAAGTGCACACAGCAGTAAAACCAGTTGACCAAACATGATGGAGCTCTGCTTGGGTTGCTAGGTGACGGGTTGGGTCTCTCTGGGGTTGCTAAGTAACGACGTAGTTCCAGTCAAATGTGGCTCTACAATACAAAAGTTTTTGAAACGGCTTATTTTCCAGAAACCCAAACACTTTAGTTTACTGCCAAAAAACAGCTGAGTGTTTTTTGTTTTTGTTTTAGATCTTTGGCTATTTTTAGAAGCAATAGAAACTCAAATGGAAGTGCACAAGCATCTGTTATGCAAAATGTGGATTTTGCATAACAGATCCCCTTTAAGAAAAGCACTTACAACATTGTGCGAACTAGTCGATCCATCAGCTGGTGTTGATTAGAAAAGAAAAATTCTGATTCTGAACTTTTAGCATGGGTGTGTTTTTTGTTTGCTTAGTTTTTGTTTTTTCTTCTTTGTGTCACATTTCTGCTCCGTCCCATCAAAGGTCAGACTCAATCTGTGCTGACACTAATGGTCATACTTGACAGAATATAAGTTAAACACCTCATCTCCCATCAGCACTTTACCACAAAAGGTCAAGCAATCATTGAACAATTCAGCGTTTTTGTTGCAGAGCTGCTGCATTCCTTTGAGCCCTCGACCATCCCAGCAGTCGCCACCAAAATGCCACCAATGGTCACCATCCCGATGCTTGACCTTTACAGCTATATCTAAATTGTGAGCTGAACATTTCTGAAGAGCTCAATTACAGCTCTGTAATAATCCTTCTTGCTGTTTATTTAGTCCACTGGCTGTTTGAATTGTTTGAACTGTTGAGGGTAACGTGGAAATAATGGGGTTTTGAACTGAATCAGAGTGAAACTGTTTGTCCTTCAGTGGCTGCAGGTTCAACTGGTTAATTGATTATTTCTGCTTTGGTGCCACTGAGGTAAATTAGGACCTGAAATAGTGATGTAATGAGCTGCAGATTCAACATGACGATGATGAAGTTTTAAGTCTCCCAAAAGGTGTACATAGGGAGAGAGATGCAGAAGCCATTTATTCATAATTACAGTCATTTGAGTACTGCCTCGAATAATTACCTGCTTAATATTCTCTTTCTGTCACAGCTGAGCTAATTAATGCTATGACCTCAGCTGAAAGGGGGAAAAGGCTCACTTTATCATCTGTTTCTTCTTGTAATGGATAAATATTTAAATAAAATCTGACACCACAAATGTTGACATTCAGCAGACCTGAATTTAATTGTGATTGAATGACTGTTGTACTATAATTAAGGATTTTTTTTTAGCCTTTGGCTTTTAACAAACATTAGGAACCAAGTTTACCAAAATCACATTAAGTGTAATTTGCATATTTTGTTCTACTAGTCAGGAAAAAATTCCCCATGAATTTATTTTAAAATTAGAATATTTAATTGGGATTAAAGTATTTGTGGAGTTAATTAAGATAAACTGCACTCAGTTGCAAATTTAATCAGTTCTTTAATTTGGATAAATTACTTCCAATTTTTAAAAATGTGGTAGTTAGAATAACTATTGCTTAAACATTATTGTTCTCAGAATTTCCAAGGTAACTTGGATACATAATTTTTACACACTAGGTACATCAGGCTTTGCATAAACTCCAAAAGTATCTTTGTTGACGTTAACATCACGTATCAAAAACTAGAGGTGAAAATATTGGTAATATCAATACCAAGTTGATATCAGCATCACATTGATACTTTAGTTTCAGATTCACACTGGAGATTTTACTTTAATTTCAATATTTTAATTTCTGAGCACTACCTTAGCAAAGATTTTAGGATTTGCTCTCTCAGATTACTTTTTTTAAAACTTTTTTATGCAAAAAGATATGCTCATAAATATATTAAATTTTTATGTTGTTTTGGTTTTTTGTTTTAATATGTTAACACAAAACTCTTTGCAGCTGTTCTTTATCTCATGATTGAACTCACCTGTTTTACAAACACAGATAAACTTAGTCCTAATTCTGTTGTAGATTTAACAAAACATTTAAAAAGAAAAACAACAAAAACTCCTGAAGGTTGATGATATATCAAACTTGAAAAAAAGTATCGGTATCGGTATCAGTAATACTGGTGTTGTATTTACTTGGTATTGAATTGATACCAAAATATGCAGCAACAATTGAAGCCTCAACAATGTGCTGTACAGATATCAGTACATTTTAAATAAAAAGAAGACAATCATAAAATAATTTACAACAATCACAATAAATCTCAAAGACTTAAATACCATTAAATAAAAAGTGCAAGATGTGTTCACTAGTTTAATCAATACTTTTACCATAATGTCTCGATATCTTTGCAGCTGTTCTTTATCTAATGATTGAACTCACCTGTGCAGCATTCCCGTAAATAGCATCACTAACATAAATGCTTCACAGTCCAATCGGACTTTTTTTTCAGATTTGTTGTTGTTGTTAGCAGCTTTTATGAAATTGCCAGCCCTTTTTCCTCTGAATTACATAATTCATAAAATCTTAATTCATGTTCTACTGGGAGATTAACATATGCAAAAGAGCTGTAATACAGACAAACACATTGACGAATATGTTAAGTAAAAATCTAAATAATAAGAGGTGTCTATATTTCTAACTTTCAGGAACATAAATAAATGAATCTGCAAAACCTTTAAAAAAAAGTGGTAATGGGGAATTTTAGATGGTGCTCTTTTTGTTATTATGATTCACTTCTTTCACCCACCAAATGATTAATTCAGGTTTATTCTGAGGACAAAATATAAAGCAGCCCTTTTTTTGCAAAGCAGTTTATCATTGTACTCCTGTTGCTAGATGGCCAACCTTGGATTTTTGGATTTCTGTGGCAGCGTTTCAGGCGTCCTTACATTTCTTCCATTACCGTAGCTTAACTGGGTTTAGTTTTGTTGTTTGTAGAAGTGCGAGTCCATCAGCTCTGTGTAATTACCGGCCATTTGACACAGTCCAAGGCTTTCGTCTGGAATATGAATGAGCAAATAAACATACAGAGGATAGAATTAAAGAGACACCTCGAGTCCCATCTGTGTCTCAAACACATTAACCTAATTTATGAATTATTTCATATTCAGGTATGTAATCTACTTCCTCCAAGAGGGAAATTCCTGCTCTGATTTATTCATACTAATCGTCATACCACTGATGTTTTTGATGCGTTGAAGAACCCTACTAATACCAGTTTAATTGTAAGTTTCTTTTAAGAATATTTTAGTTAGACATTAATGTTTTTTTCCAGGCAATTGTACATCACATCCTGTTTATCAACTTTTCATGAACCTAAGAAGAAATCAGGCCTTTCAAGCTTACTTGGTACTGACCTCCATCTGGTATGCTAACCCTAAACTCACAAAGACTTGCTTGTGAATTAAAGCCTTTCATTGAAGTTCTCTCAAAAAGACTCGGTAGTGACAAAAGGAAGAAAATCACTTTTGAGATAGCTGACGAAAAGCGTGTTAATTGCTGAGTGTCTTGGAAGTGAAATTGGAAAGACATGAATAGCAGACAGAATAGCTCTTATCCCTGGTATTTAAAAATGGATAAATTACCTTCCCTGCCTAAAATCATGCTCTAAATTTGACTCCAATTATACCCTGTAATGAAAATCAGAAGCAAGAAGGTAAAATAAATTGGGAAAGTTACCCATGACATGTTATCCTTATTGCATCTTTTAAAAAGAAAATAGGTTTCCCATGTGAGCTGCGCGGTCTTTCAGCTCAGATGAGCGCCATTAAGCCCTGCAGTGAAAGGCAACCGAAGACCCCCAGCAGCTCGTCAAGTCCCAAATGGCAGACTAATGGGCCTGCTGACTAATTGTATCTCATAAGCTTCAACTAGAGAGCCTAGAAATCATGTTGTAGGGCTCCTACACATCCCAGCAAACAGGCAAAACACATTTTAAAGTGGTACACTACAGATTCAGACCACAAAACAACCCAGTGCATCAACACACTTACAGTTAAATTGGAGGTACTCTGAAAAATTCACTTTATGCACATTTTGGTACCTCCATTTTGGTCTCTACTGCGTCTAAGAACATCCAAAGTGCTTCTTTTACAACATCAACTCTAAAATCCTTATGAAATAAATGCACATCACCTTTGGCATGTTTTTATACTTCCATTTGAGTCTTAACTTTTTCTAAAAAAAACATTCCAACCTCTTTAAATAGAACACCCAGCCGTTTTTTCAACAATAAGTTGATGCTTTTTGGTGTTCCACAGGCATTCCGCCGTTAGCAACCCCAGAAGAGTTCCAGCACATTTGGTCAGCTGGTTTTACCGCTGTATGTGTTGTACAATGGCTGCTGGAAAAGACAAGTGTTTCGTTGTTGACTTACTGTCCAGAAACCACTTGCTGCATTTTTTTTATTGTGCAGGAGGCTCTGCTTCGATAAATTGTCCCTGTAATTATTGCAATAAATGATAAATGTTGGGTGGGGGGGGTTGAGTCTGTTTTCAAGAAATAATGTTGTGAGTTCTCAAAGACTAATAAACTTTAATTTTTGTAAAGAACACCTGGAAAATATTTCAAATATCCAAAATGAAGCACAACACCCAAAGAATTCATAATACATTAATTAAATTAATTAAACTTTCAGTAAGCAAAACTGCCCTTCAAAAATATTAATAATCAGAACAGAAATTGAGCTCATTTAATTTATCATGTGATTAATTGATTATCTTTTTTTTAATCCAACTGTCTGATTTTCAATTGTTCCTGAGGTAACAGGTCAAATTTATTTATATGTCCTTCCTGTGACTAACAAAACTTTTACTAAACTGACCTGATATTATAAAAGAAATAATTGCCAAAAACAGATTGGGCTGCAAAGAAAATGAGTGCTTATGCAAAAAATCAAAATGAGTGACTGAAACTAAATTTAAATGACTGTCAAAGCCCATGTTATGAAAACTAATGGTGTAAATAAAAACTGCAACTAAAGTAAGAGAGAGAGAAAAGTTTCATTGCATCTAATTAAGCTGCTATAAAGTTTCCACCGATGCTGACATTACAGTGACATTCCTCACAGAGACATTCTTCTCTGTGAGGAATTAAAGTAAAGAAAATTGAGACGGGATGTGGTGCAAAAGGGATTGATTCTCATCTGACCTTTGACCCCTCAGCCTCCATGCTACACAGCATCTATCCGAGGGGCAGAAGAGATTGAACCTGACTCTGAAAGTCTTCCTGTGTCACTCAGTCTGATTGAGAACAGAACTCGACCCACACAAAGAGCAGAAAATCAATTTAAAGCAAATTCAGATTCAGAAACTTCCTTCCCTTTTCGGCTTTTGAGCAAGAACTTCTTTTTTTCTGATTTAATGTAGAGGTAGAAAATTGCACATTTAATTTAAGTGGCATAAATGTTTAACAAGTCCTAAAATACATTTTATTTCTGTACAGTAATATCCTTTAGATTCGAGTGTTTTCAATAATGTTCCTGCTGAAAAACTTAATGAGGATCAATTTCCAGATCATTATGGTTCCTCCAAAGTGTTTCATCTTTCAAAGTTTTATAGCAGATGTAAATAGACTCACAGCTTCCAAGACATTCCAGTTTTGTCTTGTCAATTCACAGAAGACGATCCCCAGTCTTAGTGATCAAAATGGTTTTGAGGTTTTATTTGCAGATTATTTTTGCTGTTTGGGTCAACGGTTGTTATAATTTCTGGTTAGAAATTACTCAGAAAAAAAAACTGTGATCCAAAATTGATTGCTTTTAAAAACTATTGAAAACTTACAAAGGATGTTTTCACGCCTGAAAGTCTGGTTCTTATATTTTCAGCAGCAAAATCAGAAACATGGTAACCAACAGATTTGAATTATCTGACAAATAGAAAAGTGTTCAAAGGATGATTTAAACATTTTGGAAAATGAGTCCCTCTGATTTCTCTACAAGCACAACAACAGAGTAACGCATCTCTTAGCAACAACCCTTTCAGTACGCAGATGTCTGCAGCTAATGGGGAAAATTCTTTTGTTAAATTACTCTGGAAACATGAGTACAGAAAAGAAAACACCAGACTAAAAGCAAAACGATAATCTACTTAACCAGAACAATAAATAAAAATGTTATTAATATCCTAAAAATGTTTGAAAAACAAACAGTTAAGATTGTGTGTCTTGAATTAAAGTAAGCAATGCATTTGTTTAATTATCTGCAGACTAACCAAGAAAAATATGTTAATGATTGAATCAGTAGGCCCTGCTACGACTGCGTATTAGGGTAATTGTAGAAAGGGGGCAGGGGAGATGAAGAGGTAAACTTCAGCTAAAAGAATTCTGAAATTTTGAGTTTAATCCCCAATTTGTTTTTGAAAAAATTCTGAAGTTTCTGAGCTTGAAAAGTCAAAAACTTAAATTTTTCCACAAATCTCAGAAATTTTCTAGAAAAAATGGAAATTTGAAGCAAACATGGGACTGCTGTTCTGTTCAGTTTGTCTATGTCGATGTGGGTCTGGTCTGTCCCTATCAAATAAACTTAAATAAATAAATTTCAAACATGGAAATATTGGTACTTTTGAATTTTTAAAAGATGAAAAATGTCAAATTCTGAAGGTTTTTTTTAGAAACCATCTGAATTAATTTAAAACCATCTTTTTTGTCCATATTTTATCAGAAAAAAACTCAAACTCAAAAGTGAAAAATTTTGACTTAAAAATTTTCTGTTAAAAGTTTTTTTTTTATTACTTTTGAAACATAGACATTTTCACATTTTCTCTAGAAAATATCTGAGATTAATCTCAAAATTTCTCTTTTTTTTTCTCAGAAAAAAATTGTGTCAAACATTTTCTGTGTCAAAGATTCAACATTTTTGGCCTTTGAAAAGTAAAAAAAATTCCCAGAGATAAATCTCAACATTTCTGAGTTGGTTGGCAGAAATCTTTTTCTACCTAGAATGGCCATAATACACCGTTGTACGTGCTGTCTGTAGAAACATATGGGATTATTTTTAGTGGGACAAATGAAAGATTTCAATATAACTTCTTTTGTGAGGTTATTATGAGTCCATCTGTGCCACAACAATCTTAATGAGACAGCAGAGACCTTCAGCACATTCAGCTGCTGTCAGGTACAATAATGGTCTTCAGCCAAGAGCCACAGAAAGAGGAAGAGAAGAAAAAAGATAAGAGGACAGATTGCAGGTAATCGGAGAAGGAGACGGGGAGCGAGAGCAACAACATTCAGTCAACTTTTCTGAAACGTGCTACAAAAAAATACAACTAAAGAGCATCGAATAAAGAGAGGAAATAGAAGATGGGAAAATAAAGGGTGTTTTTGTGAAGGAATAAAGGTTGTTTTTGTGTCGCACATCAGCCTTTAAGGTGCCAATGTGGAAATAAAAGACAGATTTCATCTGCTGGCATGAGGTCAACGAACTGAGACGAGACACAGAAGGTGTGTGTTCAAGTGGTGAATGGAGCTCACCGGGGAGATCAAACAAACACACACAGACACATTTATTCTGAATCTCACGTATATCAAGGTCAAATCTCAGTCATCTAATCTGCTGATGAGCTATTCATGAAGCCGGGAGGCGGACAGGCTTTGTGCCGATGTGAAAGACCGAGTCTAGACAGTCGGCAAGCATAAAGACTCTTACAGTAAGATGCTGAGCAGTCTGCGGTAATGTGAGAGATTCGTCCTCTGAAAACGATTCTCAATTAACAAAAAAACAACATCAAAGCGGAGGCACTGGTTTGATGTGTAACGCTTGACACAAAACATATTAAAGATACATAAAGTATTCAGGTTCTGGATGATCTGCATCCCCAGAACCAAACATGGAGAAGCAGCATTCAGTTTTATGCTCCTCTAATCTCATACAAACTTTCAAAAACCTGCAAAGTAGCTGAAACACAGACTTCCTATAAGTCAAAGCTAAAAGCCCACCTGTTTTATATGTAGCCATGTTTCCTCTGAAAACAAAACTGCACAAATTGGAATTACAAAAATTAATTTGCTTAATGAAAACACACCAATTTTTAAAAAGCTCATATTTTCCAATAAAAAGTTTTTGCGCAACATTTTTCAGCCATATCAAAATTGGTGTATTTTGCAAAACCACATCTGAAAACCATCTTTAGCATCTTCACAGCACGCAAGTTTGTGTACAGCAGCAAGACACTCATTTGTAGCCACTTTGCTCTTTGGACAATGTGCAGCTGTAGTGATTTGGGTTCTCTGTGTTTATTTAGGTCTCTGTGTTCTGTTGAGTCTCTGTGTTGTCCCGTCTACCCCTGGATTAGTTACACCTGTTCCTCGTTTCCCCTGATTGTCTCTCGGTGTATTTAAACCCACCTGTGTTCCTTGTTCTTTGTCGGGTCTAGCCTGTTCTTTTGTCTGCTGCTGTCAGATGTTTTTCCAGTTGCTACCAGTTCTGAGCCATTAGCCTTCTGCTCATCTGTGCTGCCTGGATTATTGTGCTTTTTTTCATTAAATCATCATTTTCTTCATTTCAACCTGGGTCCACAGCATCTTCCTCACCATCTCTAACCGCACTTTATGGCAGCAGCTGGCTCCACCAGAGCTCTCATAACATCGCAGAGTTCATCTGAAGTTAAGTTTGTCATTCAAAGGTATCCAATCCAAAGGGCTTGTCGCTCCAAGAAGAAGACGCCAGTATGAACATCTCGTGTTTACATCCATGATTTTTAATGACTTATCACATTAACTAGCTAATGTGATTTTAATTTCCTTTATTAGTTTTTGGAAACATCGCAACTGCAAAATAGTTTTTTGACCATAGCAGAATATTGAAAAAGATATGCGCACATTTGTAACAAAAACGCAGATAGTCTCACTGTCGGGTGTTTTAAGGTCACAGTAGACCTTCAATGTTCCAATAATATTTTACTGACAAATATTAAACAATAGTCTCCAATAACATAAAGTTATTTGTCATTGGAATTAACCCCAGATTTTGGGCGGATCCATCAGTCGACTTCCTTTCCGCTGTGGCTGATGTTCAAGCTTCTGCAGAGATTAATAAGATCATTTTCACATATTAGTATCGACTGATCACCAAAAATCAAGAAATCCATCCACCAGTCTGCCGGTCCAAAATGTTTCCTACACAGGAATCCAAATTGAAATCATACATTTTAGGAAACACTTAATGTAATGTTGAATGAGTTTATAATTTTACGGAACAGATGAAAAGCTAAAGTGATCACAAATTGACTTTAAATAACAAAAACAGCTGTTATGTTTTGATTAACATGTTTAATTGCTTCCATCACTTCCTGGATTCACTTAGAGAAAGAAGTTCAGTTTGTGTTTCGTAGGAATGTTCAGTCTGAATGACAAAAATAACCTCCAAAATGTTAATTGGTTAAGTGGAGCGAGTTCAATTTGTCTCCTACAACTTCAATGGTAAGAGAGGATTAAAGACATTTAACACACAAAAGGACCTACAATAAATGAGACAGCTGCTTTGCAAAATTGGAAATGTGGGATAATTAGCATTTCTCAGAACTAATAGGAAGGATAATTCAAGATATGTTGGCATTTCTTGGTTTTGCTCTTGCTGAATTGTTCGTTGTGGAAGTTTTGTCACAGCTTTTATGAACACTAATTTTTATTTCTGATATACCAAGAGAAAGAGCTCCAGTAAAATCATACATACGTTCACAAAATATCTGCAGCAGCCACAAACATTGACACTAAAACTATAAACTTGCTTAGTGATATATTTGTTTACCAGGATTCTTGAAGAGTAATTTATCAGAGAAGGAAAAAAACTTAATTTTGTTTTCTGTTTTCTAAAATATTTATCCACTATAACTGTCTGTTCTTTCATCCAGTCCATCTGTTTATTCATCCTTTCATCCAGATCTCATGGGGGCTTAAACAGAATTTAATTTAGACCTGGTGGAATCTGTAAGAAAGGGCCAAGTTTTTTTGGCTGAGCTTAAAAGCAATCAGGGATAATTGATGATTATTATTCGCTGAGACGTTTTTGTGACCAAGCGGAGCTCAAACACAAAGAAAAGATTAAACTTGTGCTGTCAGATTGTAACTATAGTAACACCTCCACCAACTAATGAGTATTATTTCATTGTTCTTTTACAACATAAACTCAAAAATCTTATTACAGTTTAAGCATTATGCACATCACCTTTTGCATGTTTTTATTCTTCCATTTGAGTCTCTACTTCTTCTAAAAACATTCCAAGCACTTTAAAAAAAACACAAAGCTTCTTTTTGGTAAAATAGTTTTTGAAATAAGGCGTTTCACAAACCTCCATAATCCTAAGTCACATTCAACAGGGTCTCTGGCGTTACCTAGCAACCTCAGCTGATCCCTGGCCATTACATAGCAACCCATGCACATTCCAGTACATTTGGTCAGCTGGTTATATTGCTCTACGCAATGTACAATGCCTGCTGGAAAAGGCGAGTGTTTTTTTTGTTGATTTACCATCCAGAAACCACGTGCTACATTGTTGTTGGTTGTCCAGGAGGCTCTACTTCTACTTTTCAAAGATGTACGATTGCATAATTGTGCTTCTGTTTGCAGCCATTTTCATATGTGAATGTAAACATTAAGTTGGGGGGGGCTTGACCAGCAGCAGCAGCGTCTTGTCATTTAAAGTGACAAGACGCAATAAAACAGCTCAAAATAGACAGAACTGGCCAGAGTAAAATCTCATTGTCTAAGAATGAGTTTGTATAAAACATGTAATAAAAAAATTGTCTAGCCTATAGATGTATCCTAACCCGTTCAAGTAAGTAGTAGGTCATCTTTAACTTATTTATGCTGAAATTTTCAAATCCAACTTAACAGTATTCTCATTCTCAATGCCCAAAAGGCATACATATTTTTTTTTATCTGTGGTTTGTGTTAAAACTCAAACCTTTTTGAAAATCCTACATTTGGGGATTCTGTCAAAGTTAGAAACAATTGGATCTCATTTCACCAAACACTAACATTTAGCTATGAAAATGCATGTCTCAAATATTCCTGTTGCTCTGAACTGAACTGCTCAATATTTGGATGTGCGACCAACACTGACTGACAGACTTCGTTCTTTTCTTCTGCTTCACTAAAACGACAAGCAGACTTCAGTTCAGGAACAGAAACTCAATGTTATCAATCACAAATCCTCCTTTTGTTTGCTGATAATACTTATAACAACACATAAATGGCGTCAAGATTTAAATAAAACAGAAGGAATTTTGTTTCTTTCTTTGCTTTTCAGCTTAATCCCAGTTTTTATTGTCACATTAACAGAATATCGGTGAATTAATGCTGAGTGGAACGACACATTTCCTTTAGCTAAGCTGTAATCTATTCATATGTTCTGGTTAATGATCATGACTGTGGCCTGTGGAAATGTTTTAATGATTATGCCCTTCCTAATTCTTTTTTCTCAGAATTTCCACTTTTGTCTCAAATTTTCAACATTTTTCTCAGAATTCTGACTTTGTTTCTTAGAAATCTGGCTTTTTTTCTCACAATTCTCATAGTCCTCTGAGATCAAAACTTCTTTTTGATCTCAGATTTTATTTCTTTTTCAGTGGCCCTACTACTCTTCTATGCCCAAACATCGGAAGAAAAGGAACAAGTTGAACTGAAATATACCACTTGAAAAGGACCTTCACTAAAACTAAACCAAAATGTAAAATTTTCTTAGAGAACGGCTTAGAAATGTCGTAAAATATTAAGTTAAAATATGATGCATAAACATTACATTTTTAAAATTTCTTATCCAGATTGCAGTTTGGATGTGAAAAACCATGAATCTTGATTATTCTCCTGCCTGTGGTCAGTGCAGAGGAGCCGCCTGTGTTTTTGTTATGTATTCAGAAATGGGGGCTCTGTCATGTTTACTTCAACTCAGTGTAAAATAAATCAATTCCCTTTTCCCCACTGAGACCATCAGCTGGCTTTGAACACCAAAGCTCAACAAGGAGGCCTTTTTGTGTATTCGGAGCTGCAGGGCACAGAGCACACACACGCAGAGAGAAAGCAGCACACACACTGGGCTCTGTGGGATCAAGTTTGATGCTGGTTTAATTAATGATTTTATAACTGTTGAGGCGTTAAATGGGCTGCAGGGAAACGCATCGCAGACGAGCGGCGTGATCATAGCGGAGCTGGATGGATGCGTAATATGATGGGAACGTTTTCTCAATGCAACACATGCTGCTCGTCTGTCAATCAGCAAAGCTTTTTGTGATAATTTAATCTAATCTGTCCTTTATACCTTGGTTTGACTTTATTAAATGTAGAATAAACAAAGTTGTATACAAAGAAAATCAATTTAAAGCAAGAAATTAAGTATATAAACGTTCAAAGAAGTGGGTAGAAGTATGAAGTTATTTTTACAGCCACCGCTCTTTCATCTGTGGCATCATTATTTCTCATATTGGTGTGCAGTGATGACCATCTTCTTCAATGACGTTTTAAACTGTTTTATGTTTAAATAACGCTTGATTTCTGTGTTTAAATTATTCAATGTACTGATAGAAAAAAAAAAAGCTTGTTCTCGTGGCTCTGAAATTTACATTTTTTTAATTCACATTTTTCCCTTAAATAATCCTTTCTTTAAGAAGAGCTTTTGAATGTTTCCCGATTCTGAAGTATATTGTCCCAAACATTAGCAATAAAACTTGAGCTCTAGACAACGGCTGAAACGATTAATCAACAAATCATGATGAATCAAACATTTAACAATTTTAATAATCGATGGAATATACGGACTAAAAACACAAAAACATTTGCTGAAATAAGCACACCCAAAATAAAAATGTGCAAAAATATACATTTTCCATTTTAGATTTTAAAAAAAGCAACATTTTTGTCAGTAAATATTTTAAGTCTCATAGTTTTAGCTTCACCTGGTTCAAATTCAAATCAGTAAATTTCTCCCATTAAGCAATTTTGCTTTCTAATTATTAATTGGTTAATTGGAAACAAGTAATCAGCAGATCAGCCCTACACTGTAGTAATGCTAAGTAAAGCATTTATTTACCTGCAGATGCGTCCTTTACTACATGTTATTGTATTTTAGGCAATAAAATGTTCTTTTATCTAGAAAAAGGAATTAAACTATTAGTTTATTTGCATTTTCACATATTTTTAGTATTGTATAAAATAGTTAAATGAAAAATAAACACAATTTACCTTTTTATTTTTTTTACTAAAATAATAACTGAAGCCCTACTCCAGATGTTTTAACTTTGAATTATCTTCTGTTGTACAGTGTTTTAATGTTTTCTGAACAAGTCGTTGTTGAAAATGAGAATTTATTAATGAACTTACCTATTTAAATAAAACGTATAAATAAAACTGACCTGGACATCTGTCTATTGTCTATGCTCTCTTTTCCATGCATGGTTCAGGAAAGCTGATGCTTATCTCCAGCAATCATTGGATGAGAATCATGGCACTTATCTGCTTTTATGGGGTTTTTAAGCTCCTAGATTCTGACCTTTAAATAATTGACTTTAAACAAGCTGGCCAGGATATGACTAAAAGTCAAACTCATTTAACATATGCTCCACCTTCTACAAAAGGAAATATCCCTGGTTGTAAATTGTGATTAAACTAAATAAAGCTTCCCATTAAAGTAAATTTATTGCTAAAAGCAGCAAATGCACTCCTTGTGTTTTTAACGTGTTTAATTCACACTTGTTCTGCGTTTTGGTTTATTTGAATTTCTAAGTGGTTGGAAAAAACACTGCCAGGTTTCTAGATAATGTGGAGAACTTAAAATGAGAGCAGATGATGAAGAGCCCCAACTAGTGGACTAGTAAACCAAATTATGGGTGGCTTTACAACTTTTGCACATTGTTTCTCAATTTTTTTCTCATATACTGTAGGTGATTATTTTTGACAAGTTTTACTTCTAAGACATGTATAGAAACAGTTAGTGACAGAGGTAATAATAAAAATATTAAAATGTGCTCATCTCTGCTCATCTAAAAAGGACATTATGGGAATAAATCGCCACATATTACAATTCACCAAAGTATAAAATGGACTTTGAGATGCTTCCAGAACCATTTTCTCTGTGAGATTCCTGAACTTCCAGTCTGTTCTCTGAATTATGATTACTTGATGTGTTTTCCAAGCTGCAGGCAAAGTCAGCCAATAAAGAAACGGGACAATTACGCACATAATGAACGCTGCAGAGAGGAGAAGTTAAAATTTTAACTGAGCCAGGTGCAACACTGAAAGACAGAGTCATGCAAGCTGATAAAAATTAGACAAAAGGATGTCGGGGAGCAGCTATGGATGAATGAATGGATGAATAATGAAATGGAAAGAGAGGGAAAATTAGTGAAACATTTTATGAATTTAGATTTTCTTCCATCGGCTGCTGATTTCAGATCAAACAATTGAAAAAAAAAATAATAATACAGCTTTTTCTCCCGCAGATATTTGTTGTAGTAAAGACCTTTTAATCAAACACTTGTTTAATGTTGTAGATTTTATTTCTTTGAGAAAGAAAAAAACTCTTAAGAAACAAATATTGTTCAGGGAGGAAAATCTTCACTCGCTGCAGTGAGAGAGCCAGTTAATTAACTCTCTGCCTTTCCTTCCTTTGACCTTAATTTCTCCCAATTATAATTCAAAGTTCTTGAGTTGAGCAGCCTTTATATCCAAATGATGTTAAGTAGCTCTTTAAAGAGAGGACAAGAATGACCTTCATGATAGGAGGGTCAGAGTTCAACATGCAGCCTCTTCGCTTCTTTGACACCTCCTGCTGTCTCCTCCTCATTTGCCTTGTTTTTCACTTTTTCTCCTGAATGTTCAGCACATTTTCACTGGATTACTCCTCAGTTCATTCTGCTTTGTTCAGCTCTCTAGCTCAATAAAACACAAATTCACCACAAAAACTGAACAAAAGCAGCCTTTTTTAATTGCTATTCATTTGAACATCTCAAGTCAACAGGTAAGAAGTCATGAATAAGTAGCTCTGGTGGAAGTGGCATTTTCAGCTTAAACCATCTGCTGGTCTGTTTTGATCCCTGACAAAGAAGGAACTTTTATTTTAATGAAATGTGGCGTGATTAAACCACTTCAAGCTGCATTAAAAGGGGACCAATTATGAAAAATTGATATTTTGCACATTTTTTGCTTCCATTTTGGTCACAATTCCTCATAAAAACAGACCAAGAACTCAGAAAAAACCACCCAGTAAATTTTTGGCAATAAGTTCATGTTTTTTGGTGCCTGGAAAATGAGCCGTTTTACAAACCTCTCGATTGGTGAGTCACATTCCATGGGCATAGCAACGTCATTGGAGCTCAAACGTGATTGGTCAGCTGGTTTTACCACTGTTTACGCTCTACAATGGCTGCTGGAAAAGACAACTGTTTTGTTGTTGGCTTACTACACAGAAACCACTTTCTGCAATCTTGTTGGTTGTGCAAGAGGTTCTACTTTTGCTTTTCAAAGATGTACGGTTGTATAATTGCACATCTGTTTGCAGCCATTTTCACGTGCGAGTGTAAACGTGAGTTTGGGGGCGTTACTTGGATTTAAAGTGAACAACTCAATCTGAACTGACCAGACTAAAATCTCGTTATGTAAGAATTCTTTTGTGGAAAAAAAATTTAATGAACATGTATTATATAGACATATCCTAACCTGACCAAAGAATCATAATAGGTCACCTTTAATACCAATAAATCAATCAGCCTATCACAATTAGTTTGAGGGCTGAATGCTTGACCTTTCCATTAAGACCAGGCGCCCTGAATTCAGAGGCTATTAGTTTTCAATGCAGCCATCAGGGTTGAACTCCTGACCTCCTGACCTTTCCTGCTTCTCTTCCCCCGCTAATCTCTCTCCGCCTGTTTCCTTATTGGCACAAAAGCACAAAATCTCTGAATATATTTTCAGGATTTGTTCAAACTGAACATAAAAATTAACAAGAATGGCAAGTAAATAATATCAAGAAATAAACGTGTAACAATAAAAATAATGTTGTAAGGTCAGTTTAATATTCCTTGTTGGATTGGGTAAATTTTAAGTTTGACATGTATGACATCATGTGTAATTTCAGCACTATAAACCTCTAAACCTTCACATGTGACTCTCTTAGATCATCCTCATGAGATGAACATGACTTGAGTGGATTTGTTAAGTGGTGCATGCTGCAAAAATACATACGTTTCTGATCCTTCCACTAAAAACCATCACGCAGAGCTTGAAATTTATGTCAAGATAAAAATTATTCCTTCAGTTGTAAAATATTTTCTCCACTACATAAATTAAAGGAATAAAATACAATAACAACATTGTAAAGTTTTCGACGCACGTCATTTTTGAAGCAGGAAAGATGTGACAGGCTTTATATTGGATCCTTTCTCATGTTTTTCATTTATTCAAAGAAGTTTATTGTTCTTCATTTGTAAGTATGCATATAAATTGATTCTTTGCTGCATTGTTTTGTCTACAACAGCAAATTAAATGCACATTTACCTGTTTATCTTCGTTTCTGCTGCTTAGAGAGGTGGACAGGTGGGAGAGAGAGAGTGCAACGAGGGAGAATCATACTGCTGTCTCTTCTTTTTTCTCTTTTCCACCCCCGAGTCTTGACACCGTTTCAAGACCATGTCCAAACACAGGTGTCTGCTAAACATGAGGAAAACTTGAGGGTGAAACCACAGGGGAGTCTGAAAAGAAAGAACTGCACAGGAGATTCATCTTTTTCTCACTCAAATATGTTATTTTTGTATTGCTTATATTTATTAACATACTTTACACTTTTTTATTCTGAATATGTCGTTATTATAATTACTGTAATTATAATGGTTTTTCACAAGCCTAATTTTTTTTGTGCACGATCCGACAACGCCAGCACCGGTTATTAAGATTCAAGAAGGAATGAAATCATAAAATCATAATTAGAGCCTTCCAAAGACAGAAAAATGAGACGGTAGCAAACCGGTCAATCAGAGCAGCAGCCTGTAACTTTTGCTGCATAGGTGAGATTTTTACAGAAACCATTCCTGATTAAATTAGTTTTCAGGCTGCAAAAACATCAGAGTTGATAACCAAACCATTTCATTATTATTAATAAAACAATTCTGCTGATGTACGCAACACATAGCTTTGCAAGATTTAACACAACAAGCAAACTGGTTGCACATATGCAAGCTCTTGATTTTAATACATTAAATATTATTCGTTTTTCACGAGTTCCTTTGCAGCATTTTCTGTGATTCACTTTCTAACTTGTAAAGGCAATCATAACTCTGAGGAGAAATGGAAATACTAGAAGACATGAAGGAAAACCATCTCTAGCAATAATTTTAACAGTCAATATACTTATTAAAATGCTCATATGATGAGTATTGGTTACACATTTACATTTCTCTGCTTGATTGCCCTTGGAGCACAGCTAAATGTTGTTAATGTGCCATCTTCCTGTTCATGACAGATAAGTGATTTCCATCCCACACAGGACAACATGGATCAAGAAGATATAAATGTAAGTGGGAAACTTCGCCTGGAGGCTGAAAACATAAATGAATCTGCGATTAAGGCACAAATTCAGCTCCATGTATCTGTGGTCTTTTTTTACTCAAAGGTTAGATCAGAGTGAAGACAGGGAGGAATGTCTTTTTTTTTTTTGGATGTTTTGTCCTCTGCTGGCTTCCTCTCCGGTGAAATAAAAAGTAATCTGCCACCACAAAGGAAGAAGACGGGGGGCTGAGATTCTGTTTTTCCTTTCTCTCCTCGGTTTTCATGAAAACGGAGGAAGCCGGTGTCCTGCCCAAAATTTCTGAACAGAAAAACCTGAGATAAGATTAAACTACTGCGGATGCTGTTACGAGATAAAAAGCTTGTGTGAAATTGCTGCTGTTAGCAGCTGGAAGGGTACTTCGAAAAATGTTGGAGAAAACTGATTGTTCATTAGATCAAATCAGAAAACAAATGTAAATTCTTCCATTTTTATCATCCAAAACAATTTCTGCATCAAATCTGTTCAATTTTCTTAAGTTGTTTATTGTTTTCCATTAAGATGAACATCAATTATTAGTGATGTCTTCCTCCTCAGTTCTGACAGAGCAGTTTGTGCTATCCTGGAAAAAATAATATTTAAGGTTAAAAAATATTTACTATCTTGATAAAAAAAAATGTTTATAGATTTTCACATAGTTTATTATCTTGCCACATATGCTAATGTGTCTAAAAACATTTTTGCAGGTATAAACATGAAGAAATTGTGCATATTTTGGATCAAATTAAGTTTTGTCAACTATGTTAATATGTTTATTGTCTATGATGCAGCCTAACGACATCAGATAGTCCTTGTAGATTTTGTTTTTTCTGTTCTCTGCTTTAAAATGTGTCTCCTGGTTTCTAGTTTTGTAAACTGTTCTGTTAAATCCTCAATCTGTCTCTGTTTCAGGATGTTTTGCTCCAACGTTGCTTCACGCTGTTTCAATAGATAAACATTTTAAACATGCGTTTGCATAAAGACAGAGTGAGTTATTTTTGCTATGGCATCACTGTTGATATTTTTTTCTGTATTTAATAATCCTCTGACTATTTTGTGGTGAAAGTTATTTATTTAAGTTAGTTAGAATTACCAAAATGAAGCTGATCCTTACAGAAACGTGCACAAAATTTGTCTTATGTCAAATGTACTAAGATATTAGCATTAGAAACTACACAAAAAATGGTTGGTAAGATTTTGTGTTGTTGCAGTGAAGTAGCCATCCAAGAACTTACTCAAGAGTAAAAAAGTATTTGGTAAAATATCTACTCAAGTACTGAGTAACTAATCAAATTATCAATCATTTAATATTTAAAAGACATATAGACTGACTAGAATATAAAGTGGAAAAGTTGGTATTTTAAGGGCCAAAATGACACCAAAAAAATTTACATTAAAAAAAAAAGTTACTCAAGTAAATGTAACTAGTTACTACCCAACTTATTTTAATATTTAGCGTGGTGCCACATCAGTCTTTGTCTAATATCCCATTTTAACACGAGTTGTTTGAATAAACCAGAGTATCTTGATACTGTAGACTCGGCTCACCTTCCCTCTGCAAAATTACTTCAAACAAGCAGCCAAGACGACATTAAAGCGGCTTTGAAGAACGTCTCTGACTGCCATCCAAAACCCAAACGTGAAGCTCGCACACCATCTGTGGAGGGATCAGAAAATGGCAGCACCCAGTCTCTCCCCATCCAATCTGCGGACGTGAGTGACAGGACCTGCCAGGAAGAGCAGGACAGACTGTAAAACTTCAAGAGTACAAAGCTGTTAAAAAGGTTTGGAGGAAATCATTCTGGGCCGATTTTATGGAACTGCAAACTTGAAGCATGTGGTATTTTTGTTCTAGTTTCTAGTATACAGTTAATATAAGATAAAACTAACTTACAGGTAACTTTCCAGCAATAAATGTCAGCTTGTTTTAAGTCAGTAATTCCTGAATGAAAAAGTACTAGTTCACTGGCAGATTTTTTCACTTGTAACATTGATATTTTTCCCTTGTTTTAAGTGAAATAATCTGAAATGGAACAAGAACTTTTCATCAATATTAAGGAATTAGTGATTTAAAACAAGCTCGTATATCAGGAGTGTCAATTTTAGGCAACACGCTGAATGTTCTTAAAGGGCCGGTTGCATCAGGATGTATTGATAAAACCCACTAAACTGTTAAAATATGAATATATAGCTGTTCCTCCAGGATTTTAATTGTTTTTGTGTTTTTTGCTATCAAAATCACAGATTTTGTGGCGCTAATTTCGAAATATGTGCAAAAGTATTTTACAATATTTGCGCTAATTTTGATGTTATATGTAATTTTTTTATTATTATTCGCCGTTCTGATCTGATTAACTTTATATCAAGAGCTTTTAACTTATTGCATAAAAAAAACTAATAATAATAAGTTATTATTTTTAACTTAAAACAAGTTTCTGAAAAATGCTTGGTAAGATTTTGTGTTTTGCCGCGGGGGTGAAAATCTGCTGGAAAATATTCATGAACAAATAATCACAGATCTTTATCCTGTTTTATCAACAGCATGAAGTTTTCTAGTTTAGGTTATAAACCTTTAACCCCACAAATTAAAATGTTCTTTTATAAATTTAAACAAACCCAGAATTTTAAACTGCTTAATGAACTAGTTATGATTAGAGATGGGAAATGTTCATATTATCATTTATCATAATAAAAAGTTTGACTCATTGTTGTCACGATAAATTTCAGTTAATTATTTTAAACCACCAAAACTATCCATAATGTTTTCAACCGTTTTCTATTCATTGAGATTATCAATCCATATGAATACATTTTAAGGTATGATTAAATGCAGTTACTGTGTGCAGTTTACTGACTAAAGTCACACTTCTTTATGTGACTGTTGCCCTAAACCAACATATTATAAATTTGCTTGTTTTTAAACAGAAATGTTTTTGTTTGTGGAGCTATGATTGCTATGACATTCAGTCACCTCTAGTTACCTAGAAAAGAAGAAATGAACAGTTCCTATTCTCATTTTTATTATTGTCACAATAGTACTATAAAATATTGTGATAAAACTTTTAAGTCCATATTGCCCACCTCAAGTTATGATAACATTTCTTTGCTCTAATCAACCATAAAACGCCTCTAGCTAGCTTCAGGCAGCTCTTTTCCCCTTAACTTTAACTGCTTCATTCTGCTATAAACCTAAAAGGACAAACAGGTTTGGATGAACATAAAACTCCACAAAAAGGCTGGAATATGGATTAAAGTAATCCTTGGTTCAGATTTTCCTCAAAGCAAATGCAAAGTGACTTGTGGAGTTGTCAAGTAGACAAGGACGTCCGTCCACCTTGTAGCTTCAGAACAACTGCAGCTGAATGAAAACGCCTCCTGCTGTTTCTTTTGATGCTGCTGGTGAAAACTGACCTTCGACTTCCTGTGTTGGGAAAATTTAAAACGTGAAAACGAGGCTTTTTGACGCTCGCTGTTGAGCTGTGACATAAGGATACCACTTAGAGGCACTTAGACTTGTTTTGGGGGTTTTTTATGCCAAAGTTGCATATTATTTAAGATTAAACAGATGTTTCATTCACTCTTTATATTTATCCCATATTATGGACGAGGTAGCTGTGTCTCTGTCCATGGTGCTGAAACAGTAGTAACATATTCCCTAAAACTGGAAAAAGTTCTTGTTATATCAGAAACAAATCTCTGTTTAATCATGGAGTACATTTAATAACATTTTCTACTTTTCCAGACATTTTCAGACCAATTTGCTCATGTGAAATGTTTTGTTATTTTTACAATAATACACTGCAAAAACTCAAAATCTTAAGTATTTTAGGTCTAGTTTAAAGTGCAAATATCTGAGCACACTTTCAATATGACAAACTAACTTACAAGTAAGTTTTCAGCAAAATATGGAAGCTTGTTTTAAGTCAATAATTCTTGAATATAAATAAAAAGTACTATTTCCATTGACACAATTTTAAAACTTATTTTAACTTATTACATGAAAAGAAAAAAAAGAATCAACAATCAATTGTTGTACTTAAAACAAGTTTCGATATCTTGATGAAAAGTTACTTGTAAGTTCAATTTACTTTATTTCAAAGATATTTGCAAGAGAAACAATCCAAAAACACTTGGTAAGATTTTGTGTTTTTGCACTGATTATATCTTAAGAGGGTGTGTCAACTTCTGAGAATCACACAATGTCAACAATAATGTGTTATTTATTGTGCACAGCTACTGTTTGACAAAGGAAACACTCCATTAATATAATTGTTAATAATTATCCTGCGGAACAATATTTATCAGCCAAAAATCAATCCTCTATTTTCTACAAAATCTACTTCTTTCTTCTTTTTTTTTAAGCGTCAGGATTGAACACACCAACGTTGGGCTGTGGCTGAGATTACAAACTAGTTTGTCCATTAATCCACTTCCCACTCTTTACTCAAACTGAAGTGTCCTTGTCCGAGACACTGAGTACACTCCCAGTGGGAGTGCATGTCAAACAAGCGTAAATAAAGCTAAAGAAGATTTATACCTTAAAGCTCTTCACTTCTCAGGCTGAAAGAGAAAGATTAAGTTCTATTTAATCCAGAACTAATTTTGTTTTAAAAGTCAAATTGCTTTAATGTAAATATTGTGGACATACGAGAAACAAGAAATACATTTACACAATGTTTTATAAGTTGAATTACCTTAGTCATAGTAAGTTTAGTTTTGACCTTCTGAAAGTTTACAGGACGGACAGAGAGGCCTGTTTGCAACGTTTGCTGGACAATAAATTGTCCCAGAAGTCATTGCGATAAATGATAATATTTTTGATTGGTGACCATTTACAAGTAATATACTGGTAATGGAATAATAATGGAAGTACACGCCCTCAAAGATCAATAAACTTTATTTATTATTTATTCTGGCATCCTTTTTCCCCCTCACTTTCTCACATCTAACCCAAATATATCTGCCTGACTAGGAATATTAAAAACAGGAAAACAATTTTTTTTAAATCAGAAAATGACTGCCAAGATGAAAAGAAAAATATATATATACTCGCTCACATTTGTAAAATAATTCCATTTTTGTTGTTTTGTGTTTTATCTTTTTCTTAAATCCACCCATTTTAATTTTTACACTTTTTTTATTCTTTGTAGTTTGTTCACATCTAATTTGTTATTTTCTAGGTTAATATCTCTTGGTTTCTAGTCTGTAATGTTTGTTTTGTATACACTAGTTGGTGAATTGGAAAAAAAACAACTTTAATTTCTAACAAACATTTAACACTGGAACTGGCAAACATGTTAAATATCTAAAATATATAAACAAAACAACAACTAAAACAGATACAAAAACAAAACTGCCCTTCAAAAATAGGGATAGAGGAAACCAAAGAACCAGACTGAAGACTTATTTCATCCAGTTTTTGGTAAAAAGAGAGAAAAGAGAAAAACAATCATGCAAATGAAAATTATCAAGCCTGTTCTAACTTATCATGCAATTAATTTACTTAATGCAACATGTTTACAGATGGATGACTTGAACTGAAGTGATCTAAATGCTCTGAATTAGCATAAAAATGTTGCAGTTTGCATCCATCACCATTTTGCTCTTACATTCCAACTACATTACTTCTTGCCACTTGAGATAAATGCTACAATTTAAATGTAACTTACACTTGAATGAAAAGCTGTATTTTATCACAGATGCTGTTTGGATCCAAATGTGGGAACCATGAACAGTCTGAGCACTAATATCTCAGGTTATTTGCTTTTTATAGTGTTTTATTTAATTTCGGTCTCAAATTCTGAGACTGGTGATCTGCTGGGATGTTTCCCACCTTTCACCCTCCAGTCATATGAAGCCACATGAAAGGAATGAATGAGTGAATAGAAACTGAAGAGCCTCCAATAAAATAAAACATGTTTAGACATGTTTCCATGAGGTAATGCATTTTTTGCTCATTATTTTGTAAGGTGACATGCAGAAATGTTCATTGTGCATTCAAGCATGATCAACTATGACAAGCTGACAAAAGTTGCACAGCTCTTCACTTTTAAAGTCCACAATTATTATTATTATTACAAATACACACAATTTGTACAATTTTCTGTCTAGTTCTAATATTTACTGGACCCCTGCCTTGGCCTCCATGAATATTACAACCATAGAGTCTAACATTTGCGTGAACTCATCCTTTCAGATTCATTACAGAAGGTGAAGTGAACCTTTAAACCTTAAACAATTATAAATACTTCTGAATGTGTTCTGCATGCTTTCGCTTTAAATGCCCAGAGTAATAATGATTAGGAAAAGGTAAGAGACTGAAAACCTGAATGGGTTTATGAGCTGTGTTAAATTACAACCAATTATGCTGTTAAAGTGTCACATTTTAGTAGCTTCTGTGCCACTGCGCTGGCTGCTTTTAATCAAACTCAAATAGAAATACTCACTGTAATATCCTGAGCCGTTTGTTAGTCCTTTCAGAAAACCGCTTGACTTTTAAAGCTGAGAAATATTAAAGCAGCTCCTTGTTAGACAAATTCATCGGATTAAGAGAGCAGCTGTTAAAATGCCCTTACAAAGCAGCAAACAGTTATTTGAAGCTGCTGGTGCCTCTGGAACCTCAAGGTGGAGGATCCTCCAGAGGCTTGCGGTGCATCAACCTACTATTGGGCCACTAACCAGAGCTCACAAGCAGAAACGGTGGCAGTGGGTCCAGCCATACATGTAGATTGATTTTCAAACAGACTTGTTCACTGATGACCACTGTGCAACCCTGGCTGGTCCAGATGGATGCAGTAGTGGATTGGTGGTGGATGGCTATCACGTCCTAACGTGACGTCAGCAAGGAGGTGGTGGAGTCATTTTTGGGGCAGAAATCATGAGGAGAGAATCATTGGTCGGCCCCTTCAGAGTCCATGAAGGTGTGAAAATTACCTCAGCACTATGACTGATCACTTTCTTTCATGGTTCAAAAAGAAGAGTAGCAAAATCATCTTCCTGCATGACACCATTGCATGCTGCAAGGAATACCACTGTGTCATTGGCTGCTATGGGCAGAAAAGGGGAGAAAATCATGGAGTGGTCACCATCCTCCTCTGACCTCTGACCTCAACCCTATTGAGAACCTTTGGAGTTTCCTCAAGCAGAAGATCTGAGGGTGGAATGCAGTTCATATCAAAACAGAAGCTCTGGGAAGGTTTTCTGACATCCTGCAAAGAAATTCAAGCAGAAACTTTCCACAAACTCACAAGTTCAATGGATCAAGAATTGTGCTGTGATATCAAAGAAGGTCCTATGTTAACATGTAACTCTGTCTGTTAAGATGTTTTTGATTGAAATAGCTTTTGATTTTAGTACATCTGACCACTTAATGCTGCACATTCAAAGAATGACTGTTTGCAATTCTTTATAATCCATAAAATGTTTAGAAAATCTGCTGTGCATAATCATTTGGAACAGTGCATTTTGAGTTTTGTTTTATTTTTGAAATAAATGCTGTTTTGATGGGGAGCTTTGTTCAGTAAAATTTGATTTATATTGTAATAGTTTATGACTTGAAAATTATACTGACCATCATTCGCATTGACCATTTAAGAAAATCTGAGAAATTATCACTTGCATAATAATTTGGAACACTGTGTATATTTTTTTCTATGTATAAATGTGAACATTGTGTATGCAATGACAAAATAAAAAATAAAAAAACTGAAAATATATTAAAAAATTTCCTATTTTTCCACCAGAACATCAATTATTTAACACACTTTTCCTTCAGCCCCTGAGGCAACTATCTGGTGATCTGCACCAGCCTAATTTTGGATTTTTTTTTTTTCTTTTAATTATTACTCTAAACGTCTTCGTTTTATTTCTTTTTCAGTGTCTGTTCATGCATTATGTAAAGCACATTAAGCTGCCTTAAGGCATGAAATGTTGAAATTACCATACTTCATTCTTTCTTAGTGTTCGACTACTTTTCTATTTGGTTTCACCGAGCTGCATCGCTTTCTTTTCTTTAATTCAGTGAACTAAATCCTCTGAGTTTGTATTTCTGAAAAGCTGAACGTCCTCTTGTGATTATCCTCATTTCAGTTCCTTTCATAACCTTTAGTCCTGTGGAGTAATTATAAATATTAATTCTGAATGGCTTAAAGCCACCAAGTCACTGCGCCTGAGTTACTTTATTTAGAGAGAGACAGATTTTCTTTTCTTTTCTAAAAACCATTGATCAAAGCAAGTTGGAATAAAAATAACTGGTAGTAGACTGAGAGGATGATTCAAATCAGGGAGTTAAATGCCAGTTATTTCAAATTTTCAGGTTTGTTGGAGTTTATAAAAGTAGTGTTGTTCTATTATGACATTTTTCAATTACTGAGTCTTTGCGTTATAATTAGATTACTTACTAGACCTAACCCTGCCTTAATTTATGAATATTTATTCATTTTTAGAAAAAATATCCAATGTTAAAATGTAAGTAGCTTACTAATAGCAAACGTATTGGGACTCCAGTGTTTATTAGACTTTATAGGAACATCTGGATGATGTAATGCAAATGTGATGTAATGGTCGACTTTTTCCATCAGATTAAAATTTTACAAATTTAAGATTTACTGGAAAAATTGACAGGATTTTATGTTATTGTGGGAAGATGCTTCTTACATTTTTTGTACAAAATAATTTTTAATTAATGACATTTTAGTTTCCTCGGTTGTGTCTTTTTTAAGCTGTTTTAGAGAATTTTGTCATTTTAAATCCAAATATGCTGCTTCTGGCCACGTCCCCAACTCAACATTTACACTCGCGTGAAAATGGCTGCAAACAGATGCTTAATTATATAACCGTACATCTTTGAAAAGCACAACAAACTAGAATGCAGCAAGTAGTTTCTGAATGGTAAATCAACAAAGCACTTGTCTTTTCCAGCAGCCATTGTACAGTGCATACAGCAGTAAACCCAGATAACCAAATGTGCTAGAGCTGTTTGCGTTGTGAGGTAATGGGGCTGGGCTTGTCCAGGGTTGCTAGGTAACGGCATAGTGCCCATCAAATGTAATTTAACAATTCAAAGGTTTTTGAAATGGCTCATTTTCCAGACACCAAAAAACATTAACTCTTTGCTAGAAAACATCCAGGTCTTTTTTTTAAGAGTTTAGGGTGTTTTTAGAAGGAATTCAGACCCAAACGGAAATATAGAAATGTGAAAAAAATGTATTTGGAATAATAGATTCTCTTTAACAATGGAATGAGGTGCTGTACTGTGCCAAAAGAACTCTCCACTAAAAAGTGTTTGTTCAAAGTAAAATCTTTGAACACTTTCATTGACATTTACTTCAGCAAAGATAACAGACAGATTTAAAAAAACTCTATTTTTACCTTCACTGATCCCCTTCATACATCAGAGAGCCAACTGTCAGAAAAGTTTCAGATGAGTCTGCTGACAGGTTCACAGATCTTAACGAGTGGCAGAGCAGATCCACGGTCAGTGGGTTTTTTATTTCCACTGGGATGATCTTACTGTTGGTACCAGCTGCTAAAGATAAGAGCGTACAACATGCTGCATGTACGTATTTGTACAAATAAGGTGTGGATATCTGTCTGAGTCTACTGCCTCTGTCGTCTTCTTACATGCTGCGTCACCTTGTTGCTGCAGAGACAAAGGCGACAGAGTGCAGATGCTAAAGCAGCCAACATTTTCAGCCTGACGGTTTCCTGATAGAATCCAGAGGAGACTGGACTCTTCCCCACGTTTATCAGCAGCAAGCAGCAGAGCAATTACACCACAAACTACAATGGAGAAGATTACTGGAAACAGCTTCTGCAAATTAACATAACTCAGAGTGAAAGCTTCTCTCTCTCTCTCTGTGAGAAACATCCCTGCATTATCCCCGACTCCTCGGCTAAACCTGTTAAGTTGAATTACATGCAGTCAAAGGAATTCCCCTCTTTGATTCATTCTGGTTACTTTCAGGAGTGTTTTGTTGCTGTCTGGCGGGTTTTAGTTTGCAGAGATTTATGATGAAAAACAATGTTCTTTCCAAATCAATACACCCACTGCAAAAGTACAACATCGTACCAAGTAATTTTGGTCTAGATTCTAGTGCAAATATCTTTGGACATATGAATTAAGTCTAAACTGACTTGAAACTAACTTTCCAACAAGAAATAGCGGCTTGTTTTAAGTAAATAATTCCTTATTATTGATTTTAAGAGTACTAATTCCATAGGCAGATTATTTCTCTTATAACAAGATATTTTTCCTATTTTAAAAGTGAAATAATCTGCCAGTGAAACTAGTATTTTTCATCAATATTAAATAATTATTTACTTAAATCAAGCTCCAATATATTGATGAAAAGTTACTTGCAAGTTTGTTTACTCTTATTCTGTGTTAATATAGACCAAAAATACAAAATAATAATAAAATTTGTAGTGTTTTTTTGGACAATCAAAGATGCTTCACAAGAAAAAAATAACATATGAATGAATATATAAATAAGTGTGTGAAGACAGAAAAGGATTAAAACTTTTACTTGGTAAAAAGTGTTTTTACAGTGAAATTCTCACATTAATCACGTCGACAACACTGCAAAACACAAAATCTTACAAAGGGTTTAAGGTAAAGTTACTAGTACACAACAAATAAGACAAAAACATGTTGAAAAGTTACTTCTAAGTTAATTCTGTCTGATTTCAAGTGTACTGAGATATTTACACTGGGGTCTAGACCAAAAATACTTGGTCAGATTTAATGTTTCTGCAGTGCACAAACATTTCGTGCCTCCAAACTCTTCTTCTCCTGCTGTTAGACAATTTCTTGTCTCATTTACGAATCGTTTCAAGTTTTGAAGTTCCAAAGAAGAAGTAAGCGCTGATATGGATGTCTGAAAGTGATGTATTTGAAAACATCCTGGGAAAGCATCTTAAGCTGGGGTTAAAAAGGAAAGGTGGCAGTGTTTCTGCAAATGATGTTTTCCGCTGGAACTTGTCGACACCAAATGACTGGAGAAGTGGAACTTGTTGGAGGTAATCAGGCAAGACAGCGAGGCTCAAAGCCGACACGGTGGACAAACTTAACAGAGCATGTAAAATCACAGCGTTTGTTCGACAGTCTCCCAGTGGAGCAGGAAGCTCAACGATCTAACAGAACACGCTGCGCTAGCAGATGCTGCTTCGCTCTGTGTCGGATTTATTCATAGATTTTAAAGTCAAGGATCTGCTGCCAGTGAGTCGCAAAACAAAACCCAAAGCAACTATTCAGCTTCAAAGTTCATTTTATGGGAACACGCTCAGTCTTCTTGTACTAGTTGGAATATTTCACCACAGTCAGCAGAAGCGTTGAAAAGTTCCTGCAAAGACTCTTGACATTTTATGCTAATCGTCACTTATTTGCCTCCATTTGCCCTTGATGGAGACAGCAGCACCCTCAGGCCTGCAGGAGAAGAGTTGCCACTGATATGATTCCAGCACAGATGTGCAGCACAACTGCATTCTGCACAGATTTCAGAGCAGAGATATGCTCTCATTAAGGTGGATTTTATTTTTAGAACATATCCAAAACATAATGAATGAGCATAAAAGCTAGTAATGTGGAACAAAAAGGGACCAGCAAGCATTGCAAGAGTTTAAAAGCTCCAATATGGCAAAAATGTTGTGACAAAGATCCTTAATTCACTGCAAAAACACAAAATCTAACCAAGTATTTTTGGTCTAGTTTCTAGTGTAAATATCTTAATTCACTTGAAATAAGTGAACCAAGTGAAATAGTTTCTGAAACTATTTCTGTTTCAGAAAGACACAGGAGCTTGTTAAAGTCAATACTTCTTTAATATTGAATTTAAAAAGTCCTAGTTCCACTTGCAGATTATTTCACTTGTAACATGGGAAAACTGTCTTGTTCTAAGTTAAATAATCTACTAATAGTACTTTTTTTTAGCGATATTACAAATTACTGACTTAGAAAAAGCTCTTATACCTTACTGAAAAGTTACTTAAAAGTTAGTTTTGTCGTATTTCAACCGTACTAGAAACTCAACCAAGATCTAGGTATGATTGTGTTTTTGCAATATTTTGACCATTTGATTAAGGCTGCAAAAACATAAATCCTACCAAGTATTTTTGGTGTAGTTCTACTGCAAATATCTTAATACACTTGAAATAAGACAAGACTAACTTATCAGTAACTTTAATCAAGATGTAGGAGCTTGTTTAATATCCATAAAGTCTTAATATTGATCAAAATATATTTGTTCCACTGGCAGATTATTTCTCTTATATCAAGACATTTTTCCCATGTTAAGTGAAATAATCTGCAAGTGGATTTTTTAAATCAACATAAAGAAATTATTTGTTTAAAACAAGCTCCTATATCTTGCTGAGGAGATGCTTATAAATTAGTTATAAAAAAATACTTAGTAAAATTGCATGTTTTTAAACCCTTTCCTTTCAATGTGATTAAAAAAAACCCGTTTCACTTCAGATGTTGCGTTTATAAGAATTTAAGCAACAGATTTTTCACCCTCTGAGTGTGTTTGTCCATCTGTTGGTTGCACAAATTTAAGACATTTTTTGTAACCAGAAAAGCTAAAAGCAACTCCAGCAGCAAAATCAAACCAAAACTGAAGGTGAAATAAAACGAAACAACAAACTGCCAGCTGCAGATTTAACTGACCGTAGATGCCTGTGCAGTCATGCATTCAATAACAGAGTAATTCCTACTCTAGGATGTAATTTAAAGAACTGAAAGTTGAAGTTAAATTTAGTTGACTAAATTTACAACCAATGTCATCTCAAGCCTCTTCACAAGACAAACAAAAGAGGACCAGAAGTGGTTACTCTTGGGTATTTACCATAAAATCAGAGGCAATAAACTGGAATCATTTCATGGGAAAAGAAAACAACCAAACAATTTTTTGCAGGGTTGTTTAGAGAAATGTTTCTTTGAATTGATGGGTGAAACCTGAGTACTGATGTAAGTTTGTGGAAAAATGTTATCACAAGGTTTCTGGGGTCGTTCCCAGCGTGTAAATTAGAGCAAAACGGGAAACTATTGCCAACCTTGGTGCCCATCAAATCCTGGCACTCAGACGTGAGGTCAGAATGAATGAGGTTTCATTCTGATCTCCCTCACAGAATAAAATATAAACCCGACACTGTCACCTGGTACACAAAACCACCTCTGTGATGTTTCTGCGACAGTAGGATGACATTTTGCCATGATGGCTGCCAAACCCACACAGCCGTATTCACCTGAAGAAAACAATACCAGTCACGCTGGCAATAAATCACAGTATTGACATAGAAAAGTCCCCCAGCTCCTGCAACCTGTCCTCCTCCTCTGTCTTTTGTTGGAGTGTGGTAACACCCACCTTCTCGTCCTCTGACAGGCGATCATTTAGCTCATTGACAGCTTGTCGTCATAACAACAGAAACACAACGGAAAAAGACTGGGGAGGTTTTCTCTCCCCGTTCCTCTCTAAGTGGGTGTGTAAATATTGTTTTTTGGTGGCTTGTTGACAGTTGGTTTGGGCAGTTTCAAAGAAAGAAAAGCTAAGTCTCATTATAGCTTTGCTAATTGTGGCAGCTGTGACAGAAAGCTTTTCATAAAATATTTAAAATGAATGGAGTATTTTAATTGCTTCCAAAACTTCAGTATTTTCTTTAAAACATATGGTTGTTTGCCATCTTTTATTAACTTGCGGTCACATGTACTCCTTTTGATTAAAAAAAATCCCTTAAACTCCTTCAAACTGCATTGGAAAGTTTTTTAAAGTATATTTTAAGAACTAATCGATTCTGGTAGAGGACTTTGTAAAACTGATTCTAGTCTTACTTGGCAAATAGAAACTACTTTGTATTATTTTTCAATTATAAGGATGAGTAAACAAAAGATCACAAGGCTCCAGGAGCAGGAAACAGATACAGAGAAGGGCATTGTGGGTAAATTCAAAAAAAATATGTTATCACAGGAAATGGCTCTCGCTATTTTACAAAAAACAAAACAAAAATCCTACAACCACTAACATCTGACGCCACTCCACTTTTATTTATATTTTGTCAAGAAGGAAGTTGTGCTCGTGTCTTCTTCTGTGGTTTTTGTGCAGTAGTCCTTGGTGCAGCGCCCCCACAGGTGAGGTGGAGAACTGGTTTTTGATTAGTTTAGTTCATTTGACACAGTCCAGTGTGAAACACAGCAGCTGGAAGCTTAAGAAATCTTACAACTTTGGTCCCCAAATGACTCGGGTCCCCAAATGACTCGGGTCAGGTGTAAACAAATATCACAAGACTCCAGACGCAGGAAGCGGACTATAGAGCAGGGCACTCTGGGTAAATTCAACCGAAACAAGCAGTGGGAAAGAAGTTTAAAAATGTTACAATTTTTGTCGCCAATTCAACCAAGTTTACTAGACTATCAGATGTAAACAATATTTTTCCTGTCAACATTTATGTATTAAAATCTGAGGCCAAATGAAAAGCATTCCTGTAGATTTTCTAAGATTTTATCCATTTGCAGAACATTTTAGCTTTCTGCTGCCTCCCCACCCATCATATGAAATTATTTGTGTCATGCACTCTGAAAAGAAGGTTTTAAGAAATAGTATTAGTAGCCAAAAATAACCAAGTCAACTTTGAAAGTTATATTATTTAGCTCTACTGAAAGAATTATCATGCATCTGCAAGTAAAAACACAAAAGCAATATTCTAAAATAATTTTTTTTATTACTTCTTTAAAGCCAATGGATATAAAAACTTTTCTAATCTCTTTCCAAGACTGAGAATTTTATTTTAAATATGACTGCCCTCTAAAGACAAGTGATAGTATTCAACGTCTTTTTTAATATTTTCTTTAAATCTGTAAATGTAAGCAAGGACGAATAAATGACGCAGCAGAGATTACATTTTTATCTCCCTTCTAAATGTCATTCCAGAGAAGCGTCCAAGGTTAAAATGTTCACCTCCCTCCACTATCTCTCCGAGTTCCTCAAAGCGCATCATTCCTGAAAGCAAAGCCGGAAAAACGCTACAACCGAGAGCAGCCAGGAGGTCACCGGATTTCACGGGGAACTAAGTTCAGCTGTGAAGATGGGAGCGCAGCGCTACGCTGAGCATTAAATTTCCATTCATTAAAGAGTGAATTGAGACCCAGCATTTCATAGACTGTGAGCCAGTTTAGTCAGGCTCAATTTAGTTTTTATTAATCCCTTCATAAAATGAATATTCACACCGACACGCCGCACCCAAGTAAATTTCTACAGGGATTAAATGAAAGAATTGCAGATGTGTCAACCAGTGAAGAATCTCCAATTTAGGTTATGTAGTTTATACAATAGCAGCTATAATATAGATGATTAAAATTCAGCCTAATGTGCTAAACATTATCTTTTCTAACAACAACTTTTTGTTTACAGGTAACCGGTATAATCTGTTGACCGACTATAACAGGTATAATCTTATACCTGTTATAGTCTATCAACAGGTAGTTTTTCTTTACTACTGTTTATTACTGTACTACTGTTGACAGATTATAACAGCACTCATGGTGTCAAGGTCTACAGGTGTTTGCGCTTTTATAATTTCCGGAGATTAAAGTTCTTGGAAAAAATTGATTTAATTGCTACTTAAGTTCTGAGTAACTGAGTAAAACATCAATCATTTTATATTTAAAAATGATTCAGACCGACCAAAGTATAAAGTTAAGTGGAAATTTAGGTAATTTAAAGACTAAAATGAAAATAATTTAAATTACATAATTACAAAATAACATAATTAGGCAAAATAAAAATGTTTGCAAATCAGTTTGTACATCTTTGCAAAGCAGAAGTGGCGCCTCCTGCGCCACCACCAAATATGTAGCAAGTGGTTTCTAAATGGTAAGTCAGCAATAATAATAATAGCACTTGTCTTTTCCAGCAGCCATTGTACAGTGAATACAGCGGTAAAACATGTTGGGCTAGTTTGAGGTTGCTAGGTAACGGCAGTGTGACTTAATCTTAACAGCTCATTTAAAACATTAACTTATTGCCAAAAAGCAATAAGTTAATGCTTTTGTTAAGAACTTGGCTGTTTCTAGAAGCTTTTGAAATCCAACTGCATAATAGATCCCCTTTAATTTAAAATATTTTCTATTTTGGATTTTATAGATATGGATGACTTCAGTAATCTCATTTCTACTTTACAGATATCAGATCTGAATGCCTTATTTGTGCAAACAAGACGCATAATGCATGGTAGGTTACTATTGTGCAGTCCTCTGTAGTGCAGTGGGGGAGAGTCGTGTTCTGACAAATCTGAGGTTCAGATTCTCCATGAGTGTTTTGATGAGGCTTCAGGATGACTGAGCTGCACACTGACATGCAGGGTATTGACATGCAGCTCACTGTGAGGGCTGTGATCATCATGCAGATCTGGTAGTAGAAGTCTACAGAAACCTGTTGAGTTCTAAGTGTTGGTTTTTAATGATTAACAAGAGTACAATTACCATTCAGACCTGGTAGCAAGCAGCCAGAGAACAGGGTTTGTGTTTGAGTGTGCAGAGGAGAGTGAGAGTGTTTGCTAATAAGCTTTAAATGTGAGCGTTTTATTCTTTCCGAGGATGTTTTGCGCTTGGAAGCTTAAAGAGAAAAAAAATAATCAAACAAATGCAAAAACATACCATAATAGACAAGCAGAAAGCCGACTTCATTAGAAAAAGCTATTAGCATTCATGGGGAAATAATGTTAATAATGATTTTTGTTTGAGTCGGTGAAGCTAGAGACTAAAACGTCATGGTTGGAGCACCGAGAGGTAATGACATGAAGAGAATATCTGCCAGATCCGCCAGAGATGAGCTTCGTTATCTTTAGCAGTAAACAAACTACTTGGCAGAATCGGACTTTTCTCACTAATAAGAGACATTTAAACAAATCTCCTTTTGAAGATTTAAATATTATTTTTACATTAAATTCACAGATGCAAAATGTAAAAAGGCAGCTGCTTTTGCTTCGTACTTTTGTGACTGGATTTATTTTCTGACTTTTACCATTGTGTTGAATTCTGACACTTTCTTAAAGTAACAGATTTTATTTACATCAATACTGATAAAAGGAAATATGGTCAATGTTTTATGATTGCATAGTTAAAAAAGATGAGAGTGACTGAGAACTTATTCAAACATCTTTAAAAAAAGCTTTACTTATGTTGTTTGTAATTTTCTATTTGACATGTTTTTCAATCATGCTAGTCTCTGACTTGTGGAAGAAACAGCTCAAATCTGACGATGTCCCATTTCTCTTTACATTTTGTGAAAAGGTTGCGCTCAGTGTCTTCTTCAAAGGTTTTTATGTCATCTCCTTCAGTGGTTCCTGGTGCAGCGCCCCCACAGGCGAGGAGGGGAACAGGTTTTCAATTAGTTTTGATTGACACAATGCAGTGTGAAAGTGAACTGCAGCAGCTGAAAATATAACAAATGCTGCAACTTTCATCCCAAATCGAACCAAGTCTACCGAACTACAAAATGTGAAAACACCCTAAAAATCTTCCAGCAACTGCCAATAATTTATGCCTTTTTAATGGAATGAACTATTAAAGAGGCATAAATTATCAGGAGTGTAAATAAAAAAACATTACTTTAACTTTGATTATCTCAAAGTTTTCAATACAAGTCAGTACTGTTGGATTTGGGGGTTAATAAGAAATCGCTGCTCTCCCACTTGAAACACCAACTTCCAGGGATTTTATTGTAATTGTTTCAATTTGAAGACAGAGAGTTTGTAATGTAAAGATGCAGGTATAAACTTAGGTTGAACTTGAAAAAAAGTGAAATAAGCTTCAGGTTGTAATGTGGCAAGAACTAAAAGACTTCAATGAATATGAAGGCATACATCTATAAATGTGATTGCAGTCATATCCGTATACCCATCTGTATTTCTTGTGTGCTTTGACCCATCTAATCTAAAATCTAAATCTAAATCTAGCAGAACTTTATGGGTGCTTTGTGCAGACATGAAAAAGATGCAATAAAGCAACTTTCAGAGAGAAAAAATCTGATTGTCAGATGTGAAACGAGCAACAAAAATGTTTCTTTGACCTGAGTTAAACCTTGATGATGGATTCTTTTGTTAGTTATATATTTTATAAGAAAAGAAATGCAAACCATCTGGAAAAGGCAAAGGGCCACTTTTATTCATCTGTGAAAATATCCCTGCAATTGCTGAGCCTGCCAACATTTTGAGGTACCATGCTCATTTCCTCTGATAACACATTCTGGCTGCTATGGTGCTTCAGATCCCTCAAAGATATCTCCTCCTAGAAAGATCTATAATGAATGTATTAGATATCCCCCGAGCCGCCTTTTTTCACAAACTTGATTGCTTTTCTGATTTAAGATGTCTGATAGCTCAGCGGAGAAGTAAAGCGCCTAAATCCAACTTCCTAAATGTTCCACAGAAGTCGTGCCCTCCTTTGTGTCTCTCGGGGAAGCGGACACGTGTGAAATAAGACGCACGGATCAGACAGATCCACAAAGAAACGCAAGAAACAGACTGCACTACATGCTATATGTATCTGCTTCAAAAGCTCTGATGCCTTTTCATGTCAGGAACCCCACGAAGAAGCTCCAGAGCAAAGAAGAACATTTTCACAACATGTTTTCCTCACAAAGACAAGCTAAGGGCATTGTTGTCTCTACACATGATGCTGAATATGAAGCATAACGGTCTGTGCTGCTGGAGGGGAAGGACTGTAACCGTAGTAGAGATTAAATTCATTATCCAAACGTGTTTTGGTCTCAGCATGATGCTTCAAAGCCACAGAATGATGAAACTGACTGTGGTTTGTGAGGAGGCCTTTTGCTTTGCTTGTCTCTGTTGTTGATGGTTCACTTCAATGAAACATTTTGACAAGATATTTCCCTTTAGTTGAGAAAGATGTCCAGATTGTCAGAGCACTTTGGAGAGTTCCTGCAGAAAAGAATTTACCGCTTTAAAGTTGTGACAGCTGCAGAAACTTTGCTTTCAGCTCTGAGATCACCGCACAAACAAAATCTTACCAAGTATTTTTGCTCTTGTAGTTTCTAGTGCAAATATGTTAGTACACTTGAAATAAGACAAAACTAATGTACAGGCAAATTTTCAGCAAGATACAGCAGCTAATAATAATTCCTTAATATCGGTGAAATGTACTAACTATATGTGAAATTATCTTGGAACAATAAAAAAAGGAAGAGTAAATTTCCACCAATAAAACAGAAATTTTGAGATTAATTTATCTTAAATTTTCTAGATAAAGAAAATTTCTTAGTTTGAAGAGTCAAAAATTTACAAGAACTCAAATTTCGAGACTAATGTCAGAAATTTCTGAGTTTAAAAAGTAAAAAAATATTACAAGAAAGACAGAATTTTCACATTAACTAATCTGAGACATTTTCTTGAAAAACACTAGAAACATTTCTGAGGGTTAAATGCTGACAATTTTCTAGTTTTGTAAATGTCCAACTTTTTTCTGGAAATTTTCAGAGCTTAATCTCAAAATGTTCTTGTTTTTTATAGCAAATTTTCAACTTTTGATACTCAGAAATTTTTTTGTGCTTTCTAGAAAGCTTCTGAGCTCAATCCCACAATTTCAGATTTTTTTTTCTAGTAAATTTTCAACTTCTCGAACTCAAAAATTTCCTAGTTTTTTCTCGAAATTTCTGAGATTATTTCCAAAATTTCTGAGTTTTTTTTTTTTTGTGTGAAAATTTACTCACAATCTACAACTGTTTTATGAAGAAGTGGCTGTGAGGCCCAGGAAATACCTTTGTTATTTAAACAATCATTCTGATGTGGTCACAGTTCTCTCTGATTGTTCAGAGTAACTTCACTAACTAATTACCAGCAGACGTTATCAGACTGACAGCGGCCATCATTCATGTGTGCAGCTGTCATTTCCCCCTGCCAGTTTGATCCAGTGACCTTCCAGTCATTTGTCTCATTTTAAAGCCCCTCAGCTTTTTTCACCCTGAATTTTAATGACTTAGTTTGTCACTCACTCTGTATACTTTATGTGGTGATTTTTATTGAAATTACACGCTAGCTGTTGCTATTGGTTTTACCCAGACAGGCAGTTGTAGCTGTGCCTCGGGCCCAGTGTTGGGCTCAGTGAGCGAGGAGGATCATTAGCCGCCTCCCCGAGGATCTGGTCCCCGCTCCGCTTCACCCTCAGCCCTTTGTGGTGCCTGCTGATAAGGCCAAGCTAATATCTGCTCAGTCTCAGAGTGCACTGGAAATGATTAGCACAGGCTGAGCCGCTGTCCACTCCATCAGGACAATAGGAACTGGAATCTAGCCGCAGGGCTGTTGTTATTCTGAGAGAGAGCATGTACAGCACAAATCCCAACCAGGTGCTCAAAACAAAGAACAAAACACTGAAAGCGTGAAAGATAAACCTAACAGCTGCGTTGTAAACAAAGTGCAACGATTTCAACCGCTCGTACAGTCTATGCCCAGACTGTCGAAATGCCCTTGAGAGAGATCATTTTAATGGTCGCTTATATTGACAGGTGACAAAATGAAGAAAGAATTCTCTAAAACAAAAAAAAAGAAAAATAGCTACTGTGAATAGGATAATAGAACATTATCCTCTCAGGATATATTCAGTCTTAAGCAGAGCTGGGCAGTAACTAGTGCTGGACAATAAATCAATAACAGTATATATTGAAAAAGGCACATGATCAATATCAGTAGATAACACAATATATAGCCCGCTGTGTTCCGTCTGTTGCATGATTCTCCACCTGTATGCACACACCTACCGCGCACTTCACCGCCATTCCCAGCCACAAGGCAGTAGATCCAAGAGAAGAAAGGTTGTGGTACTCCATGTGTGACCTCTGTGTTTCTGATGGCTTCTCTTGGTGTGGAAAAGAAACACAAGGAGCTGCTCAAGCTGCGGCATCAGTTCTCTTTAATTCTCCATCTGTATTTTCATACAATGAGAAAAAAGGTAAGGTCAGTCTGGTAGAAAAACAAGCTCTCCTTCTCGCCAGTGATCATCATGGCTTTTTAAAAAAAATAAAATAAATCAGAATTAAAATGACAATAACCACCATAAAATTTGGGGGGATTACAGTGATCGTATAGTGGGTTTCTTTTACAATAAAGAAACAAGTGAGTGTCGAGCTCAAAGAAAATAAAGCAATTAATTAAAATCTTCTGAAAATACTGACATTTTATTTACCGGATGCCTTTTTTGTTGTCGTTTTAGATTTCATAGACTTAAATTACTGAAAATTAAAAAAAATAATAATAATAATAAATAATTAATTCAATCTTAGTCCTAACCATCTGCTGCATTAATAAAGCGATTTGGTAAAAACATACCTGCATTTTCACACAATGAGCGCCGATGTAAGGTCCGTCTCTGGCAGGAAAACAAGTGTTCCTGCAAGGGAAGCCATAGTGTTACAGCGTGGGAATTTCCCACCATACTTTCACACGAGCTAAACGATTCTAAAATACGAGAATACCAGCATAACAGCAGAACTATCACGACCTTCAATAAACATATTTCAATGATATGCAAAAATTAAAACCATAAACATACTTCATTAGCACAATAATAATGTTTCTTTTCCAGACAGCAGTCATCTTACCTCGTCAGTAATCGTCATGGCTTTGAGGATTACCCATAATACCTTGCTTTCTAAGGGTGATTGCAGTATAACTTTTGACCAGCAGACGGAGCATTTTAGCAGGATTTAAAATTGGACGTTATGCTGCTAGCACCATGGCTAGCACTTTGTCAACAACTCAGAGGCGGAAGTGAGAACGTTGCGTAACCCAAACACCCGACCGGAACACGGTGCACTAAATAGTAAAAGATCATTTAACGAAGCATTGAGGCAAATAATTTGCCTCGCGGAATAAAAATAATCGCGGTACTCTCTCTTGATTTGGAAAAATGTTTCCTTTAGCCTGTATTTTGTAATTATGTTATTTATATTAATAATTTTTATCTGTGTCTTTAAAATACTCAAATTTCCACATAGTTTTATATTTTTGTTCATCTGATTATGTAATTTTTTTAATTAAATGATTGATGTTTTGGTCAGATATTCAGAGCTTGAGGAGCCTTTTTCACCAAATACTATTTTTACTCTTACTTGAATATTTTTATTTATTTATTTATTTATTTATTTATTTATTTATTTATTTATTTAATTATTTATTGAGTAGCTACTTGCTTGAGTAAAAATATATTCAAGTATTGCTATCCTTTCTTGAGTACAATCTTTGGTTGTCTACCCAGCTCAAATCTTAAGACGTTTGTTTTTACAAACAGGTATTAAGCAATATTAAAATTAAAGACTTATTTAAACTTTTGTGTGTTTTATTGAGACTTATATGTGACCAACACAATGTAGTGCATAATTGCAAACTGGAAAATTATTCATTCTGTTTTACAAATAAAAGTCTGAAAAGTGTTGCATGGAATTGTATTCAGGCTTGTTTTTATTGTGCACTCCACACATAATACATTTTGATCGACATGACATAAGCAATTTAAAATGTAGGAAAAAGTAGAAAATTGCACACAAATATTTGCATAATGTACAAAAGCATTGCATTTTGCACAAAGGAATGAAAACCTGCTTGTTTTTGCTTTGCACAAGTGACACAATGATTTGAAGACTGAACAAATAGTTTTAAAAATTCAATTTTGTTCTTAGGAATACACCAAAGCGACTGAGAAAAACTGTATTAAACTTTTATTTCACTAAGCAAAACATTAAGAACAATTCCTATTTCATTAAAGACATATTTTCATGTGCATGTCTGAAAATAATGGAAGCATTTTTTTTATACTTCACAACAAGGACGAAAACCAACAGAATAACCAGGCAGCATGAGTCACTTTGGTAAAACTCATTATTTGCATCACTAATTCCTGCAGCTGTTTGGCATGTTTCCCTGAAAAACTACGTCTGATTTATGCAGAGTTGAATGTGTTAGAGCCAGAAATCAGATGATGGATAGTTTCCACATTGAGAAGGCGTTATCTTATTGCGCTTTGGAGGAAATGACATCTGAATCTGTGTTCGATACGACTCAGATCACGTACAACTGTGACTCATCCTCATGTTTGTGTGAAGGAGCAGGTTAAAAACAGCTCAGATATTGAGTTTCTTTGGTAACTTAACAAAGAGATTAGATCTGTAATTAAAAACTGTAGACTGATGTTCTTATCTAGACATAGAAGTTCGATACTGGCTGTTTGTTCAGCAAGCACAGCAGGGAAAGTAAAACCCATAATTAATCTCCACATTGACATATTTCAATTCAATTACAGTGGAGATGGTACTTCTTTATATCTTTTTAATGTTTTCACCCTTTATTAAATTGAAACACACACAGTTAAAGAACTTTCAAACAATTTATTTTCAAATACATACATGACAAGTAATGCATGTATGTTTATATTCCATCACTTTAACTGTGATACCCCTAAATAAAACCCACTGCAGGCAATTAAATCATGTTAAAGAGTGAGTATTATGTAAAATCAGTTTGTTTTAGCTTTATTTGCCATCCTTCCCTGGCAAACCCTCCCCTACATAGCTCCTCTAGACTAGCAGCAGCGGCAATTACAACACTTTATGAACTACTTCATTGTCCAACTACTGTAAACGTCCGTAAACGGGATAATGGAGGTGCATTGTTGTGATGACGTGTTGAAGGCAAAGTGTCGGAAAGAGTAGGAGCTTCTTAAAGACACAGAGGCCTAATTCCAAGACATCAAATTAGAAAATTAAATTTCTTTTAAGTTATTTTTGGTATATGCAGCATTTATAGAACAACTGAAGATAACATAGTGCTGAAGATTGCACTATCTGCTAGGAAAATAAATAATACCGCCCCTTTAAGATACAACCATGAAGAAATGTAGCTGTAATTGCAACAAAAATGTTGATTAAAAACAAACGCATGCCACACTTTATAGATTTATAGATAGTTTTATTTATGACATGATAAAATGCTATGAGAACACAAGTACTTCTGCAAACCTCATATGTTTGGTTTGCAAACCAAACCACTTTAAACAACTTGTATTCCTCAGACAACTTGAGGAATACAACTTGTATTCCTCAAGTTGTATTCCAACTTGAATACAACTTGTGGAGGAAGAATTTGGTGAGTACTTTAATCTGGTGAATCAATTTTCATTAAATGTAAAAAAAAGGTTCTTAATGATACAAAATAACTTGAAGATCATCATCTAAATCGAAACAGATCCACTTGAGAATTTTGGTCTGCTCTGCATCTTCAAGGTCAGACAATTAGTCTTGTTCCTCGTCATCATTAGGGGAATATTTTTCCCGCCTCTGCAGCACGTCTTTGCCCTTCTGTTTGACATTTCTGTTGGAAGTGGTCACGCAGCAGCCAACATCACAGCAGCAGCATGAATAGAAGATTATCTTTAAATATTGCATCGCATCTTCTGAGCGCAGAAACAAACAGGCATCAAACAAATTCATCACTCTGCGTCATGCAGGCTGGGAAAAACATGTTCCTCCAGTTAGCTGAAATTTCTATAAAATAGTCTCAAAAATGTAAATTTTCCTCAAGTTGATTTTTAAAGCAACATAAATGTGACATAACTTCAATTCACAGTAGCTCTTCCATTTCAAACTAAGATGAGTGAATCAAGTGAACAAATAACTGTCCACTACATCTGTTAGCATCACCAGCAGCCAGTACATCAAGGTATAGAATATTTAGACAATTTTTCCAAGAATAATATTAATCTCACAATATCTAATTTGGATTTAGGTGTAAACTTTGACTAGAGAACTACAAAAACAACAAACAGATTTTCCATTGCTTTTGTTTGTTTGTTCCCATTAAACAAACTGAAATGATTGCCTAATGTCAAGTTGTTGTAGTAGCAGCAGTAAATTGTTTACCTATATAATCGAACATTTGTGTTAGTTAATCATTTCACTGTTCTGTCCTCTTTTTAGGAGAATCTCAGTTATTTTTATCATCGGGCGAACCTTAAATCAATGTGTGGCTGGCTGCATTGGCGCCTGTTGGCCTGTAGAGGGCAGTCTACAGCTTCACGTTGCGCCGGAACACGATGCAATCACGTGACTATAGGCGGAAGTAAATAAACTGCTTTCCCGCGCAGTCAAATAACTACAAGCTAGGTGTTTGTGGAAAATCCGACACAATGGACGAGCTTTATTTGGATAATATTGACGAATATGTCAACGATCACAACAAAATAGTGAGGATATTTTAAATTTGTGACGTGTTCCGTCATATTTAATGTTGGATTTTAGCTTTCGAATTGTGCAAACATGTAGCCGCGGAATTACGTTGAATAATATAACAGTTAAATGTCTTATAGCTTTAAAAACAAAATACTTCCTTTTTCTAGGGGAGTTAATTGTACAGCATGGAAGGTTTAAGTCGTCTGACTCATTCGGCTTTAATTTTACAGTATAAATTTCGCTAACATTCGACAGTTTTTTTTTTCTAACGGTTGAGTTGTTTCACTGAATGCATTGAAACCCCAACAGCTACTTTAGAACAAGACTCAACAGCAGATAGCTATACAATATAACGGTTAAATAAACTGTTTTTCACAGCTTCTCATCTGAACACAAAGTAATCATATATTTTCTTATTTCTCAGGTAACCTATAAGTGGCTCAGTCTGACTCTCGGAGTCCATGTTAACACAGCTAAACAGTAAGTAATGCTGGTTTTCTCAAAGAGAGAAAGAAGTATTGAAAAACATTACTGTGTCTGTCTTCATCTTCCTCAGGGATCAACAAATTTGATTTCTAGCAATAAATCCCCCATCTGATCAGGAACTGCAAATTCATGTGAATACTAAAGACAAAAATATACATGGTATAATCAATACTAAATGTTATAGTTTTATAACTTGTGCTTTTAGTTATTATGGGGAAGGGGGTTATCTGATAACTATTTTTGTATCGAGTTAAACTCTAAAGCGTTTTTAAAAGGGAGATTTTATTTTATTTTAAAAAGGAGATTCTTAGTTGTGTTCATAAGGTTTGACGTTTTTCCAGAAAATTACAGGAGAAAGCTTATTACACCACACAGAATAACAGAAAATGTTAACTTCTAGTTATTGATCTCATTGTTTTTCAATCCCACCATAATTATGTACTTTTGGGTTAATAAATTTGGTTAAAATGGGAAAAAGTGGAATTCAGAAGCGGAAAAGGTGGGATTGGGAAAATAATAAAACATATTTCATATGTCTTGAGTTAAATGCATGTAAAATGTGTTTTCAGGATGCTTTACCATTACTTGGAGCACAAGAGGAAGGAGAGCTCACCTCAGCTCCACGCCACATACCTCGTGTCTGGGAAACTTGAGGACAAAGGTCAAATGGTGAGTAACAGGAGTTCCTCTGACTCTCACATCATCTTTTTTTTAAAACAGAAAATGTCAAGTTGATTTTATTTTATGATATTTTTAGTGTCACAAGGTGTCTGTTGTCAGAGAAGACCAATTGGAAGGTAAATATCCCATCCTTGTTTTCTTGTAGTTTCAGTCCTAAGTAGTCTTTACAAAGTTTATTATAGTTGACTAAAGCTAACAAAATAACAAACAATCAATTTACGTCAGCAGTGTGCAAATTATAACACTTTTTAGTAGCGACATTTACAGTAGTCTGCAAAATGGAGACAGCAAATGTCAGTTGGTTCAACAGTAATTGAATAATTTTTTTTGAAAATGGTGTCTTGTGTTTAATATTCATTAACCAATTGATGTATACATAATCATAATACAATAGTTTGGAAATTTTTAGTTGCAAAATTTAAAAAGGTCAAAGTGTGAAAAAACTAAAACTACTACTATAACTTATAAAAACTAAACCTATAAACTAAACAATATTTAATGAATAAAAACAACAACAAAATAAACACAATTCTTTTTACTTGCAATTTTCACTAATAAAGCACAAAAGAAACCAAAATTTGTCTTTAAAATTTGTTTTCTTCTGCAGATTTCAAATCCAAAATGAGTTTGATAGTGAGCGTTCATGTCTACAGCGTCCAGAAAGCTTTGCTCAAAGACAGCGGCCCCCTCTACAGCGTCGACTACGATGCCATTAAAGACAACCTGAAGAATTGCAGCAGGTTTTAAGATTTATTAATAAAAAATATGCTGGTTTTAATGCATTTAGCTGATAAAAACCGTTTGGCTTCCTGTAGATACAGCGCGATCCGATGTGCCAGAGCGGTGCCCATGTCTGCAGCGGAGCTGCAGCAGGTCCAGGAAATCCAACGAGCTCCTCCATCAGCGCCTGAAAATAAAAAGTCCGCCATGAACGGAGATGCCAACATTGCCTCCAAACCATCAAGCAAGCCGCAGAAAGGCATCATGGGAATGTTTGCAAATAAATCTGCACCCAAAAATCAGGATAACAGCAAAGACGTCAAGCCTGAACCCAAAGAAGAATCTCCTGTGGTAGGAGTTTTTGTTGTTGGGCATAGTTGGTTGTTATTACAGAAAAGTAGAGATTTAGATTTCTGTTTTGTCTTTTAGCCAGAGGCTCCAAAAACCAAACCAGCAGCGAAGTCCAGTCCGATGGCCAACTTCTTTGGAACTCAAACAAGTGAGTTACAGTATATTATTATTAAAATGCAGGAATCATCTGTAGTCTGGAAAGTTTTTTCATTTAACGTCTTAAGCCTTGATAAATTGATTTGATCAATTAATTGTATTTTTTATTTTTGAAGATTTAACTTTTGGAGAATCTGGGTTTTTATTTTTACCAACACACTTTTTGGGTTTCCATAATTCAAAGTTATGTTATCACACCAAAGAACTACCATCTTGTTTCACAACTGTGTTTTGCAGCTTGGTCTTTAAAGTCAGGTCAACTCACAGAAGGGATGGTACAAATGGCGTTGTTTTGTTCTACAATTGCCACTGCTTGATGAGTGTAAGGGATTAGCATTGTGTGATGTACAAAAGCATATCATACTTTATTGGAAAGCTACGATTCTCGAGATTCCAATGATTTATGCCAATCACTGATACAATCAGAAATGTAGACACTGTAAACACTTTTGTCAAGCCACTTGGAAATGCAAAATAATGTCCAACTCACCGTTCAAAACCTCATATTATTGACAGGACAGAAGCACTGCAAAAACTGTATTTTCTGCATCCAGAAGAGTCCAATTAATGTACTAAATTAAAATAATTAGTCCACAGCAAGTCTTATATCTGCAATCCAACAAAATCTGCTGCTGAAAACTTTTCAAATTTCTTTCAGATGTGTCCATTTCTGACCATTTCTTTGTAGCATCTATAAGCAGGATTTTTTGGGAGGGTAAAAATTGCAGGAAATTTAAGGGATTATGGTATTACTTCAAAGTTATTGACTGAATGGATTGTATTATTACTAGAATTGACCTAAATTTATATGGTTTTATGATTGGATTGATTGTTTTTCTGTACATAAACCAAATACCTGTCGTCTTGTAATGCACTGAGATTATATTTGTTCTGAATTGGAGTTGTAGAAATAAACTGAATTGATTTGTCACCTCCAGAAAAACCAGAGAAACCTGTGGAGAAGCAGCAGGAGGCTCAGTTGGCCATCGCATCAGAGCAGCAGCATCAGAGAACGACAGCGGAGGAACCTGCAGCCGTGCAGCTGCACAAAGAAACCAAAGCAGACTCCGGGAGGTTTGATTCACAGCCATAAATGTATATTTTTAATTATGAATTAAAGTGTGGATGCAGTATGTATTAAAATATAAATGTTTTGAATTTGTTTTTAACAAAAAAGCAAAACAAAGCGAATGGAAGAGTCTGATAGCGAGGAGGAGAAAATGGAGAAAAAGAAGAGGCGAAGGATCAAGAAACCACAACCAGACAGCAGCGATGAAGACGGTCAGTTTTTTACTGCTACTTTCTTTAATTCTGATATTTGATGAGGGGAAGAGAAAAATCTTCATATTTACAATTTCTTAAAGTCTATGTTCATATTTAAAACTCTGATGAATTAATTTTAATTGGAAAGGTTGACATCACCTGTCAGATTTATCTAGAAAACTGTCTGAAGTTCATCTCTTTTTTTTTACCAGTTATTCCAGATTCTCCACCTCAGATGAAAACAAGCGAGCCGAGTCCTAAAAAGGAGCCTGAGACTGTCCAACATTCACATGTGAGTGAACAGAATCAGGTCATTCATGTAGCAACAAATACATTTTTCTGATGGACCTGGATTGTTTCCTGTTGCATTCAGATGAGCTCTGGAACCAAAATAAGGAGGAGGAGAAAAGTCCTGAAGTCACGTACCTTTAAGGATGAGGAAGGATGCATTGGTAGGAACAAAATTATGAAATTAATTTTGATCTTTTTTTACTTTTTTTAACATCCTTTGATTTTTACCTATACATCCATCAGTTCATCCATTCATTTATCAATCCTTCCATTAATCTTTATGTCTTCTTGGCCAACAGTTCAGTATTTTTCAGTTCATCCAGGAATCAATCATCTTTCCATACATCTATTTAGTTTTGTCCATCAATCTATCTCTTCATTTATATCTGTTCATTAAGACTAATTAATTGATTATTTACATAACCATCAACATTCAAAGTGATTTTTTGCATCAATACTTTGGGACATAACTAGTTGATTTGAGAAAATTTGGATTATAAATATGAAAATAACTTTTAATCAAATGACTGTATTATTGTTGCTTTGTTTAGATAATTTACACATCTTCCTGGTTCAAGAAATAAATCCATAAACAAGATATTTGCCCTTTTAGTCCGAAACATTTTTATTAGGGATAATAACTATACATTCATCTCCCACTCTGTTCTTTTTTAACACAGTAACAGAAAAAGATTACGTGAGCGAATCTTACTCTGAGACAGAGGATGACTTTCAGAGCACCAAACAAGCTCCACGTAACAACAATAAAGCAAAGCCAACGTCGAGCAGCAAAGACGACGACAAAAAGACTCAGAAGAAATCATCAGCAAGCTCAAATAAAGGAAGTAAACAAGCTTCCATTATGGGATTCTTCCAAAAGAAATGAGACATTTCTGTTGGCACTGAGGAACAACACCGAACTGTTGGCAGACATCCTACGAGGACGTTTAGATAAACCGAATTAGTTCACTTAAACGGACATAGTTGAATGGCAGAAAAACACGTCTCAAATGGACTTGAGCCTTTAAACATGTTTAATTCAGGAAGATCAAGTTTTTATGACACTTTGCTGATTAATTCAATAAACATGGAAATTAAACAAAGTGTGTTTTTATGTGATTAAAGGGGAAGGCTTCTGTGATTATTGTGAACAAAAAAAGTTACAAAACAGACTGATAATATTAGGCCATAACAAGTCTAGCTAATAAGTGTTTGTGTGTTTTTAGCAAATGGAACCAAATTGCATTGAAGGTTTGGAGTTTCTAATGCGTTACTTTACATTACTGTTCTAAAATAAGTAGCGCTGAAATGATTAATCGGATAAATTGTGATGAGTCAATTATTGACATGATTGTCAACTGAGTTAGTAATCAGTAACTGGAGTATACAGACTCAAAAAGACAATTTACTAAAAAACAAAAAACATTCAAAGAAGTAATAAAGTGAAAACTGCATAAAAATATGCATTTTGCCTTTAAACAATCTAATTAAAGCGCTTTATACTTTACACAATTGGTCATGTTGTGCTTTACCACCACAACAAATAATTTAATTGGGGTTTTATTAAATATGTCATCATTGTGACTAGCTTAATTTATTGTTTGTGAAACATGTCCGCCTGGAATAAATGTGTGCGAAAACATCCTTGCTGATGCTCTCGATCCATCGAGATACGTCTAACATCTTATTTCAGAGGAAGATAGTAGGACCAATTGAAACTAATGAAGAATTTTTGTTAAAGAAAATGGTTTGTTGCTTTCCAGTGGCCATACATACCTTGTTTTGTTTCAAACTTATGTAGACGGTTTTATATTGTTTAGGTTTAAGGCAGGCTTGGGGTACTAAATACGAGGAGACTCCAGGAAAGAAAATCATTCACACATCAGATGTGACCTCCACCACATTTAGCTGAAGAGACCAATTGTTCAGGATGTAAGATTAAAGAAATCTGAATACTTTCCCAGAGACTTTACATAAAGGAAAGGAAGACAGGTTGCAGGAGTTTTCTTAGAGTTCAAAGTTGGCTCAGAAGCCCTTCAGGAATGTGTACTCAGTTTACTTTATCTGTCACATGACTGTACTGTCAAAGTCAGCACAAGACAAGTGGTGGGAAATTGTGCATTATGACTTGGCAGTACACCTGTATTAGCCACAGAAAATATTCAATGATTTTCATGATTTTATAATATACATGCAAATGTTTACATGCAAATTTTGACATTTGAAAACACCTCTGGCAAAAGAACCACAGCAATAATAGTTTTAATAAAGTCACAACTGACTTATTTATTAATTTTGTTTTCCAATTTGAAAGACCTTTATTGTTAAGGCCACAGAAGAAGGACATGGTTATATTGTCATCTCTTTTCACTAAGTCTCATTGATGCCCACGGCCTAATGCTTTCACAATGAAAATAAATCTCCAGTACAAGCTACATGACTGTAATGAGCGAGACACAGCTGTCGACTAAGAGCCTTAGCTGGATGCTGAGCTGTATCGTACACAGAATGGATGGGGGGCTCAAATAAATATGTAACTGTGGTAAATAAATCTATCAGTTGTTTTCTTTTCTACCATTTTGTTTAAAGTGGCAGAAAATTTAATACGGGATGAGACAAGAGCCTGGAAAGTAGAGCTTTCCTTTTATCCCAGAGCACCAGGCTGACAGATGAGATGCAGCAGGCAGTGCGGTCTGCAGGGATGTGTTGTTCTGTAATGTTTAGGCTGCCCAGTTACCCCACCCTCTCACTCTTTCTGTGAACACACAAGTGGGCCAGTTGAACTGGTATTTGGATTAGCTAGGCACTGTTACATGAAAAAGGATATCCTGTGGTGTTTCTGGGAGTGGTCTGCAAATATGAGCAGACACTGGTGGTTTACCGTGGCTTTCTGCTCCATAATGGCATCCGTTGAATGAGGTCAGACATGATTCATATATTTTTTCTGTACTGGAAGAGGAGCTTACACAGCTGCAGCCAAAAAGACAGCTGATTCACAGGCTGAAGTTACTGTACATCCCACGTTGGGTGTAACAAAGACTAGTGCTGTTCCTAATATTTCCCTTAAAGCAAATTAGACAAACTCAACTTTTACACAAGCTGAACGTATCAGAAATGTGTTAAATTATCCAACGTGTCACTGAGAATTCAGGAGAACATTCAAGTTAAAGGGGACTTATTGGGGTGCTGTGGTGGCGCATGGGCAAAGCACGACCCAAGTATTGAGGCCTTTGTCCTCGTGACGGTGGTCGCAGGTTCAATTCCCAGCCTGGCGACATTTGCTGCATGTCTTCCCCCTTTCTCATTACCCTGTTTCCTGTCAAACTACTTTCAATTAAAGGCCACTAAAGCCAACAAAACCTTTAAAAAAGGGGGGGACCTATTGTGTTTTTTAAAATAAATCAGGATAGGTCCATGGGCTACATAAAACATATTCATTAAATGTTTTGCTCAAACTCATTGTTAGATAATGAGATTTCATCTGCTCAGTTCTGTCGATTTTGAGCTCCTTTGAGAATGAGCTGTTTTAGGACTTTATCACTTTTAGGCAAATGAACTGCTACTGGCCATGACCCCACGCATCAATATTTACAATTGCACTTTATACAAAAAACAAAAAGACCCACAATGGTCAACAACAAAACACTTCTCTTTTCCAGCAGCCGTTGTAGATCCCATACAGTGGTAAAATCAGACTACCAAATGTCTAACAATGAAGTGGGTGGAGCTTTGGATGTTTGGTAACTGGGCACTACCCGCCCATGGACCTTACCACAGGGGCCGCTTTTCATTGGCTGATGCCCATTCTACGTGGTCACGTGTGTGGCCTTCTCACAAACACACTTGGCTTCCCTTTAGCTAAGTACAGCATAATGGCAGAACTGATACAACTTCTACACCCTGAAGCCTGTCTGCTACACAGTCTTACGTAGCTAAACAGATCAATATGCAATGTGTCTGTATCTGACATACACTAAAGATTTTATTTTAGCAGAAAAGGCTTTGGACTAAACTGTTACTCGTGTTAGCCACGTTAGCACCAAGTACAGCTAGTCAATCAACCATCGCTGTGTTCAGGGAAGCGCTGATTAATAATCGAGAAATAAATATCAAGCCTGGAAACTTGATATCATAACGGACTGAATGTTGTGTTTTTAACATAATCTTTGCTCGTCTTGCAGGGCGCAGGTGGTTGCCACGGTAACAGGTGTGCTTAAACTACAAAGAGAGAGAGAGAGAGAGAGTAAAAAGGTATGAGTGGTTTTGAGTTGATCACCTGTTCGGGTTATTTTACCTTTGTTTACCTTTGCTGTGGCTCATTACAGCTGCTGTAGTTTCTAAACGTTGGACTAATTACCTCGTTCGTTTTGAGTTTACGTCATTCACAACAAACATCACATAGAACAAATATATTTAATAAAATTTTAACAAACAAAAGGCTTCTACCACGGTTATTATGTGAAATTAAATTAATTATATCCCAACTTCAGAAGATTTGCCTTTACCTTTACAGAGCTCTTTGGTTCCTCCTATCAGTCTGTAGCTTCTCATATTGAGGTCAAAGTTCAGATCTACCATAACTGACTGACACCTGCTGGCCTCAGGTTTGCAACCAGCTTGTGACTGAGAAACCAGTAACCTCCTCCCAGATGATGACATGAACTTGTTAGTTCCTCTGTCCATTGTAGTAGCTGATATATTGTGAAAATCCGGTAGAAATGATGCACTAATCAGTCATGTTTACATAGAAACAACGCGTTGCGAGGCTTTGCTTGTGAGACTTGCGGTCACGTGGGTCGGTTGTGGGCGGAGCTTGGTAAGGTCCATTGTGATTGAGATCTAGAAGAAGAAACCTGTGATCCTAGTAAACGGAAGATAAAAGTGCAATACCTTAGTTTTTAATTCATTATTAAAGTAAAACTATGAAGGCAAGAAAGGAAATTGGTCCAAAGATGCAATTTGATATTGGTATTGGTAACACATCCTAATTCATTCAAAAGTGCAGTTTATAATTTAAGGGTGCATTCACACCAACCCTGTTTGGTCCACTTTAACCGACTTGAAACATCCGGTTCGTTTGCAGAGGTGTGAAAGCGTAATCAAACTCTGATGCGGACCAAAAAACCGAACTCTGGTCCACCTAAAAACCTAGATCTCGGTTCGGTTGAAGTGAACTCTGGTGCAGCTCGGACACGTCTCTGCCTCCCAAGTGGATCGAAAACTGCTCCAGAAGCAGACTATAGAGCAGGGGATTCTGGGTAAATACAACCAAAACAAACACGCAAGTCTAGCAGGAGAAATGGTTCAACAACAAAATCCAAAAAACGCCCAAATCTAATTTTTGATTACATTTTGTGAAGACGAAAATTACACTTATGCCTTCTTCAGAGGCTTTGTGTTGTTTCATCCAGTAGTTCTTGGAGCAGCACCACCACAGGTGATGGAAGGAACTAGTTTTTCAAAGGGTTTCTTTCCATCCATCTATCTATCTATCTATCTATCTATCTATCTATCTATCTATCTATCTATCTATCTATCTATCTATCTATCTATCTATCTATCTATCTATCTACAAATAACAGAGTAGAGGGTGGAGTTATGGTGAAAAAAGTCTGGTCAGGAATTGCTACCATAGCTTTAAGGCTGCTTTGTGTTTTTGTTGAGGGGAGCGCCCTTCGGGATGATGTCATTGTGATCCAGAGCAGGAGGGGCAAGGCGGACAGCCGCTCATCCACCGGTATCATGGCTTCCTAACCGGTGGGGGAAGTGACTGAGAGGAAAACAAGGACTTTTCTCTGTTGAATGCCCGAATTACCACTGCCCTTTCCAGAACCCGAGATTTAGGACAGAGGGGTTCGGCCTCCCGACTCTCCGCCACCGGCCGCCCCTGGGATCCAGGCTCTTACTTTAGTTTTCGTATCGGTGAATTTCCATTCGTAAACCGTGGAAGATGGCCGACCCGGCGGAGTGCACCATCAAAGTGATGTGCCGTTTCAGGCCCCTGAACAGCTCCGAGGTTACCAGAGGCGACAGATACATTCCCAAGTTTCAAGGGGAAGATACTGTCGTTATCGCGGTGAGTTGTTTTATTCTGAGTGCCCGCAGGCGGTTACTTGACAGAACGCTCTGACACATCTCGCCATTTCCGATTGTCCTGTAGCTACCGTGGTTAGCACCTTAGCTTGTTAGCTCCAGCTAGCAGCGCTGAGCTGTCATTCAACAAAGCCACAAGCTGCAACAGGCTAAATGATTAACAATGCCAGTCCACCAAATTAGTATGTAGATTATTTATCAAGATATAATATATTTCGTTTTTATGCACCTGTAACTGTAAAGCTGACGGTTATGAACCGTTTGCGTCAGCATGAAGGGTAAACCAGCTTTGATATGGTGATGGCTAGCAAACAGTTAGCTAACAGGCTAGGCTAGCTTCTTCATTGAAGATTAACTGGCCCATGCTAGCAGGCTAGTTTTAATGCTGTAGCTTAATTAAAGCTAACACGAGCTATCTGGCCAGCAGGACACGTAGCGGACCCTCCTATATACCGTGTCGTAAAGGAGGTCTGGCTATCACAAAGAAGTGGGTTGTCATTAGAGATAAGAGAACAGCTTTGGAGATATAGTATTTGTCGTGGTAATTAGATGTAGTGTTGATCTAATTTCATGTATTTAAAAAGCCAATTCTCAACATGCGTCACTGTACAGTAACAATTCATTGCCAGTGATGTTCAGTTTTGTCAGATTTTTCCAACCTTTTACATTTAGAATGGGGAAAATTATGACAAATAGTTAAATTCCATCCAATTATATTTACTACCATAGATATTCACCCATGTTTTTCCCAACTGGTACCATGTCTGATCTTCTGACCTGCCAATTTATTTATTTTTTTATCGATTTTTTGGGATTCTTCCCCTCTCTAAGGACTATAACTATGAAGTACTGTGTAGATGATACTAAATCAATTTCTTATGATGATATGCCTGGCACAGAAACCAATGCTAATTGCTCCCTTGGACCAATTTTATTCCTTACCTTCACAGTTTTACTTTAACAGTGAATCAGAAATTAAGATGGTGCACTTTTAGTTTCAGCCTTTTTGAGATCTGATTTCAGTTTTCGTGTTTCTGCAACGTTCAGCTCGAGAGCCGTGACTAGCTCTTTGGCTCTGTGGCTCACTTAATATATTAAACAAATGAAATATTGCTCTATTTTCATGAAAAGCTTTCTGAAATATGCCGCCCATTCAATTATTATATAATACGATAAAGCACGCTTTCATTAAAGACAAGAAAACTCATTCAATTCGTGTTTAATTTAAACAGGATTTTATTCATAGAGTTCATGCAACAACATATTAAGTACTGCGTGAAATTAGGAAACATGACATTGTTATATTATTCATGCATTTCATAGTGAAAATATTGATTGGGGTTGGCCGACCACAGTATGTCTTTTTTTATCATTGCAATGTCTCCACCACTCTTCCTTTGCTTTATGATCGAGGTCACATCATGCCCAAGAAATCCAGTTGCATTTTTTGCTCTCATTGAGATTGATGTTGATGATGGTTGTGATTCAGTGTACTAACATTTCTGGCTTTACTTTAAGAGTGTTGACTTTATATGAGTTGTGTGGTTGGGACTCAATCAGCCGTGTGCTGTCAGCGCTGTCATTCGCTTCCTGGTGATACAAACCCTTATCAAGTTTGGTCAGGATAAAAAGCTTTTATGTAAAGAGGAAGTTTTATTTTCATTGGCCTGTACAGAAGAATATAAATATCCTAGTTTACACAAATTTACTCTGGCATGCATCAGTCCAGATTACACCTGTAGCCCCTTGTCTGGATGATAAATTGTCCCAGAAATTATTGCAAAAACAATAACATTGTTGTTTTGAGACTGTTTCAAGAAATATGTTGATAATGGCCTAATAATGCAAGATCTTTAATCTTTTATTGATCTAAGATCAATAAACTTAAATTTCTTACAGAACAGAACACCATGCTGGAACTGGAAGATATTTTAAAAATAAAACACATTAACCCAAAACGATAAATGAATAAAAAAATAAAAACCACACACAGCTAGGTTTGGGTGATATGTACTTAGAAATTTGTCACAAAATTTTGTGGGACTATTGTCATAACAATAAAAATAATAATAGATCAGGTAACTGCTTTTGAAAAACATTCCTATTTAAAATGGACTTCTTCAGAATGCTAGTTATTTAAAAAGTGATGTCTCTAAGCTGCACACACTGTGTATAATCATACTTTCTATTTTACTGATAGTCATTGACTGTCTTATGAAACAAACAGGGGAGAAAATAGCAAAAATTCAGATGATGGTGTCAAGTCATTAATTGAAATTTATCTAGACAATAAATCCTAAATCTTATGATTCAAAAAATTCAGGATAATTGATAAACAATATGAAAAATGGCTACACAAAACCATAAATAAAATGAAGTCTCTGTAAGCAAAATTGCCCTTCAGAAAATATTAATCATAAGAATGGAAATTATCACTCATTTTGATTTTTTTATTAGATTAATTGATTCATTGTTTATTGCCTCAGATTTAATCCAGATGTGTATGGATGAAATGAACCTTTTAAAAAAATATTTAGTTTGTTTCGTCTCATCCTTTTAGCCGTCTAAAACTGTGTGTATATTATGCCATAAAAACATGGTTAAATATTAGAATTGCCTTGTGGACTTTGACTGCAATATGCTAAGTCATGCAAACTCATATAATCTCATGTTAAACAGAGTACAAAGCCTTAGAATTATTCCTGTTGGGCTGATCAGATATTCATCCCATTCCTCTTTTATTTAAACTTTAGTTGTTAAATGTTGAACACAACAGAGTTATTCATTTGTTTCATGCCAAACAAAGGCGACTGTTGTAACTGCAGCCACTTCCTGAGCAGCCGTGCCGACTCTGGCTGCAGGCCTTTGGCTCTCAGAGCTCCTAAGGCGTGGTGCAGCCCTGCCCAGCTCAGAGTGCCAGTCATGCTGCTGGAACAGCAGTGCACGTTGGTGGAAACGCATGTGTTTCAAAGCAGCAGCCTGTTGCCTCTGATGGTGCATCTGCTTTGGCGAGTACAGCACTCATAGGTAGCAGCAGCATTGCCTCCTGGGTAATCTCCTTGTTTTCTCTCCTGGTTACCAGCTGTTAGACCAATCAGGGTAGGCTGCTGGCCTGGCGCTGGGCAATCTCTCGGGGTGGGGAGGATAATTATTATTATGGTGATGTTCTTTGTTTTGCTGATGCTCTAGAGTGATTTTGCTTTTATTTTTGGTTCATTTTTAGAAAGCTGAGGTTATGGCTGGGCAATATGGCTTAAAAATTAAATCAATTTTTTCATAACAGATTCAATTTCCAATTTTAATGGGTTATTTAAAAAAACAAATTCTAAAGACAAAAAATATTCACAAAAAGTGAATTTTTATTTACTTCTGTGAGTTGTAGGACGGAGTATCAGGGAAAAGCTACGAGAAGGTTTTTATTGCAAGAATATAGATATAATATTAACAGAATAAATATGCAATTATACGAGAAGAATATCTTCTTCTCGTATAAAGAATTACAAGAAAAAGTTGTTTTAATGAGAAAAAAGCTTCGATAGTTATCAAAATCTGACGTGACCAACTCAGTTTGTTGTTCTTTCTTTGAAATAGACACAGTAGTTTGTTCAGTTCTTTAAAAATAATTTGGTGAGTTGAGTTGACTTGAAAAAAATTTTTTAACACAGACATAAATGTAAACAGTTACAAATATATTTAATAACTCTGCACCAGTAAAGCACACTTAAACACTCCAATAGCTTCACAAGTTTGGTCAAACATATAAATACAACCAAACTTTAATTTGTTCAGTTACTGTAATTAACTGACAAACTTTGTCCACTGATACTCGAACTAGAATTATTGTCAATATCGGCACCGATACAGATATGATCAAATCGGTGAGGCTTTTATATATATATATACAGTATATATACAGTACAGACCAACAGTTTGGACACACCTTTTAATTCAATGAGTTTCCTTTATTTTCATGACTATTGACATTTTAGATTCACACTGAAGGCATCAAAACTATGAATAACACATGTGGAAATATGCACTAAACAAAAAAGTGTAAAACAACTGAAAATACCCCTTATATTCTAGTTTCTTCAAAGTAGCAACCTTTTGCTGTGATTACTGCTTTGCACACACTCTGCATTTTCTTGATGAGCTTCAAGAGGTAGTCACCTGAAATGGTTTTCACTTCATAGGTCAACCTGTCCTGTCAGGTTAATAAGTGGGATTTTTTGCCTTATAAATAGTCATGAAAATAAAGAAAACCCATTGAATTAGAAGGTGTGTCCAAACCTTTGGTCTGTACTGTGTGTATATATATATATATATATATATATATATATATGAAGTTCTATTCTATTAAAATCTTATTCTCATAATACTATGACTGTAATCCTGTAATAACATGACTTTATTCTTGGAATTAAACATAATAAACATAGCCTTTCCCTAACATTTCGTCATAGAGTTGATGTGAGTTCAAAATCTAGATACATAAAAACTGTAAAACATGTTTGTGAAACAAGATGACGTTGGGCGGGTTGACTTTGGTGAACACAAATTCAGATTTGGGTTCACCAAAAATTTGATTAATTGATAACATGTATTTATCGCCTAGCCCCTGCGTGAGGTTTTGCCTTTACCACATTGATATCACTTGTATCTGAGTGAATATTTCTGCTACAAACCTTTGTTTATAAGAATCTCATTACAACATTCTGCTACTTTTTTGCCTGAAAGGTAGGAAGATTAAATTTTCAGATGAGGTTGTACTGGTGGTGGAGTTACAAGCTTGATTTGCTGCTAAAGGCAAACACGTTTGTGAATTATTCATTCTGCTGCTTCTCCATTCACTTGTAGGCTAAAATATCAGATTATTATCCTATGGTTTGCTGTCATTTTCCTGGTTTCCATTCAGGAACCCAGGGAAGTCCTATCGAACAGAAATGAGCTATTTTTAGAGCATGACAGATAACCTTGTGCACTGCAGGATGGCCTAATTAGAGTCTGATTTCTGTTATTCAAGAAGCAAAGATTTTACCTGAAAACAAATTGAGTGATTTCAATTGATTTGGAGGACAACATTAGACTATGCCATGAGCAAAAGGAAGAGGGTGATCAAGCTCTTATCACTCCAACAATACATTCCAGTGTAATTGCAATTTACAACAGTAACCCAATTAGTGAGAAGTGTAAGTAACGAGGCCAATAGCTGCAGCGACAGTGAGGACGTTAAACCTCCCATTGTTTGCGCCCAACCTTTTGTCAGTTTGGATATCAGCCGCCTGCTGCGGTTAATGACCAGGATGTAGATAGATTAATCTTTATTGTCATTGTCACAAGGACAGCGAAATTTAAAAGGTGCCATCAGTCAGTGCATATGCTTAAAAACAAAAAATAACTGTCTCACAATTCACACAATGTAAGAATTAACAGATAACTGGTAAAAAAAAAAAACAAACAAAAAAAAAGTAGATCTCTGGAGGGAATTACTGCTGTTTCAAAATCGTGCTAGGCGATACAGTAAAAAAAAAAATAAAAATACAATGACGTCTTTTTTTCTTTTAGCTTAAATTAGGAGTGTGTTATTATCCCCAAACCTGTAAGCAACGATAAGTGGCAACTTCAGTGTGACTGTATTTTTATGGCTGCCTGTACAGAAGGCATGGGCTGAAATGTAATTTCTACAGCGCAACAATATAACCTCATATTTTTTTATTTGGGTTGATATTGATATCGGATATTAATATTGCTGCTATGGCGGATAGTGATATTTACCGCTATTAAATATATACATTTTACTACTGTTTTAACACCTTTTTGGGAAAAAAACAACCAGAAATGGACGGAAACAAGATATAAATAAATACAGATTCTTTATATCAGCCCAGTTTTATTTATTGGACTGATAATATTTTTTAAAATGACTAATATTGGCCAACACTTGGATGTAGCCCTGTCACAATAAGCAATAAATCAATTAATTGCATGGTAAATAAAATTTCCATTTGTATGATTTATTGTTTTTCTCTTTTTACCAGAAACTGGATGACAAAAGTCTTCAGTTTGGTGTTTTGGTCTCAACCAAGCACACCTTTGTTTATAGAGACTAAATAATTAATTTTATTTATTTTTTCAGTTGTTTTATTTAGTTTGGATATTTAAAATGTCTTCCAGTTCCAGTGAATTTAAAGTTTATTGATCTTTGAGATTGTGTTCTCGCATTATTATTACATTTATGTTACTTGAAAATGGTCTCAAAACCACAAGATTATCGTTTATTACAATAATTTCTGAGATAATTTATCGTCAAGCAGAGTTTGTCGTGACAGGCCTACTTGGATACTTTTCCAAGTTGTCATGCATCACTCCGACAACCACACCTCTTCACAGCCAAAGATGAGATGAGTCAACTGGAAATGCGAATCCCCTAAACAAGACAAACCTCAGAGTTGCTTATAACAACAGATTCATTGCCCTTCGCTTTCCATCTTAAATGCAGCTGCATCGATCGTTTCTTCCTGGAATTGTGCCTCAAAGTTTTGATTGGCTCACAGGTTGCCAACATCAGCTACGCTGTCCTCGATCCAATAGACTGTCTTCTAAACTGCTGCTTAAAGCTCATTAGCTGGTTTTGGGTTTTAGGTCCTTTTGCAGAATTTAGGTTTAAAATAATCATTAATGTCAAAGCTTTATCACTTACAACAACTTCTTGTATCACAACAGTGACAGAGATTAGCTGAAGTGAAACAATCTACTCCTAATTTCTCTACTGTACTCAACTTTGCCAGAAATATTTTAAATATTCGTTAATGAAAGACTTTTTTTTAATATAAGTTGTGGTAGAGTTTAAGCTTTGGCATAGTTAGCTGAGTTATGTCCCAGAAGAATTCAACAAATATTTGTCAGGTTTATGTTAAACACACACCATAAAACGGGTAGTAAATATGGGTGTTCATTTACTGCATTGTTTGTCATTTATTGTGATAAATTTCTTCTAAGATTTTTGATTTATTGTTGTCATAATATAATTCTAATTATATTTAAAAAAACAAAACTGTCCACAGTGTTGGGATTATTTTGACTATTTTTTCACAATTTGTTCGAGAGCATGAACAAATACATAAATATTGTGTGGAGTTTTGTCATAAAAATCACACTTTAAGAGGCTGGTGTCCTGAAGAAGCGCATTAGACATGGATATGGTTTTCAAAAGCAGGATTTGTATGTTTATGATTTATTTACCATTCAGCCAGGACCATACAGTTTGCTAAAAAATAGTAAAATGGTTGTTGTCATTTTTACCACTATCACAGGAGTGATAATGATATCAAAATATCACTCACCCGCAATTGAAAATCATCCTGTTTTAATGTGTTGTCAAATACAAAAAGTCAACTATTTTTTGTTTTAGTTTTCATACATTTAAAGAAGAGACGTATGGATTTTTTCCCCATTCTATGCAAAATTGGCTGTTTTCAGCCACTAGATAATTGATCGATGAATCACAAATCATTTCTTTCAAAAAACAGATTCAAAATGTTCCCTTTGTCCATACAGATAAAGCAGATGTATGACACTTCTACCGTTTTTGTGAAAACACTGAAGCATCATGAGCGTTCTGAGCCAAGTTGGCTCAGAACTGCCAAGTTTCTTCTCAAATACTAATAAACTTTAATTTTGTACAGAACGCTGAACACTGGAACTGGAAGACATTTTAAATATCCAAGACAAAATACAGCAGCCAAAACAATAAATAAAATCCAAAACCATAAATAAAATGGATTATGAATTTACTAAGCAAAATTGTCTTTCAAAAAATATTATCAAAAGGGATATTATCAAGTTTATATTCATTTATTATGTGGTTAATTGCTTACTGTGACTGGCTTATTGTCACTTTTATCAATAACTGGTAGAATTAATTTGTTTGTTTTTTTTTTTAACTTTTGAATAACAATTATGTAACACCTGTAACACAACTTCCAATTCAAGTAAGATGTTCCTCATGGTGAGATCAGCAACAGAAATATAAAAGAATAAGAATAAAATACAAATGAGAACATCTGCAATAAATAAATCAAATAATCCTTGAGTCAATAAGAGGACAGGACAGATAAACTGTTGCTCATGGTATTTTCCTATTTATTTCAGGGTAAACCCTACATGTTTGACAGAGTGTTTCAGTCAAATACAACACAAGAACAAGTCTACAACGCTTGTGCCCAAAAGATTGTAAAAGGTGAGATTTACAGCTTCAGCTAAAGCCAAAGCCAATTGAATTGTCGTTTCACCATTTTATTTTTGACCATTCTTCTAATAGATGTTCTTGAGGGATACAATGGGACAATTTTTGCTTATGGACAGACATCATCTGGGAAAACACACACCATGGAGGTAAGAAGTAACTTAATAATACTTTCAGGTCATCATATTTAAGATTCTTCTCTTTAAATTGTTTTGGTTTTCTGTTTTTAGGGGAATCTCCATGACACAGACGCAATGGGCATCATCCCCAGGATAGTACAGGATATCTTCAACTACATATATTCCATGGATGAAAACCTGGAGTTTCATATTAAAGTAAGGATATTATTTTGATGACACATTTTCAGAGACCCTCAATGGAACTGGAAGTAAAGTTTTGTAACAATGTGGCTTTTCTTCATGGTTTGGTTTTTCATTTTAAGAGATGACATGCAGTTTTGTTCTGCTGCATCATGTTTCCTGTGTTTCTCAGTTTATTTTTTATAGTCATTTCTGTTTTTTGTCTTGCCGCTCATAGTGTAACAAATAGTGTCTTGACAAAATATAAAAACTTTTTCTGACATTACAAACACAAACCTTAAAGTATTTTATTGGGATTTTCTGCAATCGACAAACAGAAAATAACATTTAATTGCAGTTTGCCAAAAGGAGACCAAAATGTAACTTTATGATCAATATGCAAAACCTTGTGTGTAGCACAAAATTAGCATTGCATGTGGCAGCATCATGCTGTGTGGACAGGATAAATGCAGGGCAATGATGTGAGAAAACAGTTCAGAGGCTGTAAAATATTTGACTATGTAGTTGAGGTTCATCTTCCAGCAGGACAACAACTGAAACGTAATGCGGGACTAAAGCATATTCATGACTTTTAACGGCTCAGTCAAAGTCCAGGCCTAAATTTAAATCAGAATCTGTGGCAATACTTGAACATTGATGTTCACAGATTTTTTCCATCCAAGAACTGGACAGAAGAAAAAACTCAGAAATTTTGAGTATAAACCAAAAAAATGGGAAATTTCCAAAATTTGAAAATTTTGACTTTATGATCTCAGACAATTTTCATGTTTTTTTTTTCTAGAAAATTTCTTAGATCAATCCAAAAATTCTTTTTGACTATTGTTCACTAATTTTTTAATTTTGGGGCTTAGAAATGTATTTATTTTTCTAGAAAATCTGAGATTAAATTGAAAATGTTAGTTTTTTGGTAGATATTTACACTTTTTTTTCTCTAAAGGCCTGCTATGCTGTTGTATTAATATAAATACACACTATCCAATCAGTTTTTATTTAAAATGAAAGGCAATCCAGGTTTTCTCTCCTTCCTGTTAAAATACGTCTTAATCTCAGATCTTGATTATGTATAATTTTTTAGAAGATGCTAATACTTTATCAACAATAAACAAAACAACCAGTAAGCTATTCTTTATTCTCTCTGCTGAATAACTAAATAATGTGGATCTTTCTCTGTTTGCAGGTTTCATATTTTGAAATCTACTTAGACAAAATCCGAGACCTTTTGGATGGTAGGTGAATCCCTCGCCATTCCTTAATTATTCCAAACTGTGGCAGAGAAAACTGCCAACAGCCTAAAAATATTGGAACAGAGTGAATAGTTATTATAATCACTTGGAGGCAGACTGTTTGAGCAATAAATGCGCTTAACTTTAATTGTCAGTATTCCACGTATGTGGCTCTTACTGAAAACAGGGTGTGGAAAATGTTTGGTAGTTTCATATTAGGTGGAGTTCAGTTGTTTGTTTTTTCTTTTTATAGCTTTTTTATTAGAATAAACATTCTAGGAAAAGGTCAGAGATTCATAAATAGTGTGCAGATATTTAGGAGAATCAAAGAGAAATGCACTGATGCAAATAAAAATGTGTTTGTTTGACTTCATATCACCTTTATTTGTGTTATAAAACAACTGTTTTTACTTTCTTTCCAGTGTCGAAGACCAATTTATCAGTGCATGAAGATAAAAACAGAGTACCCTATGTCAAGGTGAGACCTGCTTTTCTGTGAAATATCTGGTAAAACCAGCTAAGGGAGCTGAATAAACTTGTTTTATTTCCTGTTTTCTTTTTTTAAAGGGCTGTACTGAGAGGTTCGTGTGCAGCCCAGAGGAAGTCATGGACACGATTGATGAAGGCAAATCTAACAGACATGTAGCAGTCACAAGTAAGAAGCCATTCTGCTCTTTGCAGCAACTCAAACTATTTATTTTCAGGCTTATTTGGTTTTATTGCAGATGGCCTTCTGATATAAACCGTTTTTGCTCCTTAGACATGAACGAGCACAGCTCCAGGAGTCACAGCATCTTCCTGATAAACGTTAAGCAGGAGAACACTCAGACGGAGCAGAAGCTCAGTGGGAAACTCTACCTGGTGGATCTGGCTGGTAGTGAAAAGGTAACAGAAACGTCTGAGATAATCAGCTGTATTTGTTGCACTCCAACTGCGTTGCTTGAATTTGTGATTATGTTTGCAGTGCCACTTCTGTGCTTTGGGTTTTTTATGTGGTTTTGGTGTTTTTCGGTGGTCTGCAGGTTAGTAAAACCGGTGCAGAGGGAGCCGTGCTTGATGAAGCCAAGAACATCAACAAGTCTCTGTCATCTCTGGGAAACGTCATCTCTGCGTTGGCTGAAGGAACGGTGAGTTGCTTTGTTTTGTTTTAATTCACCACAGAGTCTGGAAAAGTCAGGATAACTCAGGAAAAGATATTTAAATTTCCAGATTCCATACACCTCATCTTTAATCCATCCCTCCATAGAGCCATCATCCTTCCAGTTTTTGATTTAGACATCCATCTGTCCAGGCTTCTATCCATCCGTCCAGTCTTTGATCCATCTATTCAATTTGTATCTGTTCAGTCAAACACATGAAACATTGTATATTCCCAATTATTGACATTTACAACAAGATAAATGAGTCAAGAATGTACAAACTTGGTTTTAAAGAATATGTATTTAGTGGAGGATAATGCTGCACTGGAAACCGACCTCAGCAGTCTGTCACTTTATGATTTGTTGAACATGCAGATAATGGAGAGTAATTTTGTTTTTTAATACTCAAATGTCCAGAACGTCTTCAACATTGGACTTTGGATAAGATAATTTGAAAGAAAAATCTGTACTAACATTAATGGGTATAAAGCTTCCTGACAACTCAGATTTGATCAGTAAAATTAATACAAACTGTTACTCCAAACGAATGAACATGTTTTGAGGTAATTATTCTGCTGAGCACTGAATCTCTTCCATCCTGAGGCAGTGATTTTTATTTAAATTGTTTTTATTTAAATTACATGTTAAACGTCTTAATATGAGACGTTGCTACTTATATGAGCGGAAAGAACAGGAGCACAGACCGTTTGCCAGCTGCACAGCCTGGAGCTTGAGCTTCCATGATGAAAACAGACATGTTTTCTGTGTTCTTTGTGCTGAATTTCCATTTTAAGACATCTACAGGTCCTTTGTGTCGCAGAAATAACTCTGCACAGATAAAAACTCTCCTCCTAGCAACGCCTCGCTCGAGCTTTTCTTTCTCATTTCACCCTTTTCACTTTGATCAAGTGTAGGTTTGTTCTGCGGCTCATTCGCTTTGTAAACAACCTGCGGCGGACAGCTGCTGAGATATTTATGATGCTCTGAAACAAATTAGCTATTGTCCGGAGATGTCTCCTTCCCCGCTGAGCAGAATATGTTGTAAGGAGTAATGGCAGCCCGCTGCAGCTTGGCTGTTTTTACTCATAGTAATCATATATCAGGTGATTTGGTTTCGACCAGGTAGTTGTGAGAACAGGAACATAACCTGCTAAAGCTCAGTGTTTCAGACTGGAACATCTCAGTTCAGGAAATGCCAGCTGTGTTTGAGTTTTTGTTCTCTTTTCTATCTTTGGTTTTTGCTATTTATAATGTATAAATGGTATGAATTAGTCATTCAGCTCTGTAACAATCCAATATTCTGTGCGTGTTTTCAGGCCTACATTCCTTACCGAGACAGCAAGATGACCCGTATCCTGCAGGACTCTCTGGGTGGTAACTGTCGAACCACCATAGTGATCTGCTGCTCACCTTCCTCCTATAATGAGGCTGAAACCAAATCTACATTGATGTTTGGACAAAGGTAACCCAGAAGAACAGACTGAACAGCTTTACTTTTTGGCACAAAAGAGTGACTGAATGTTGGGTTTCTTAATTTGTTTGGAAGTCAAGTTTATTTGAATGTCACATTTCATGGATTGTTCAAAGTGCTCTGCACGTTAAATGCATCACATGTGACAATCGAGCAAATACACATTAGATATTTTTGATCAATTTCAATTATGAGTCCAAATAAACTCTAAACATGTGGGGTTTTAGCCTTAATTTACAGGTACTCAGTGTTTCGGCTGGTTTGCATTTTTCTGGAAGTTTGTTCCACATTTGTAGTGTCCTGGAAATGTTTTTCAGGTGATAGAAGGCTGATTTTGTAATTGTCTTTGTGTCTCTGAAGGTCTGTCACTACGCCCAGATTTTGATGATTAGTTTCTATCTGAAGTAACTGAAGCTGTGATCTGACTCTAGATCATTTTTCTTTAGGAGAACCTCAATATTTTGAATTAGTTTCAAAAACATCTAAAAATAAATTAGTCTTTTTTTTTGCTACTTTCTTGTGATCCTACACTGAAAAACAGCAATTCAACTTTAATTTGAGTATAATTTGGAATTCAGTCTGTAGGAATGCCAGTTAAGGGAATAATTAACTGTTATTGCTTTGTTCAGCTCTCTTTTACCAGTAAAACAGCTCTTTAATTTTTCACAAGGTTGGACCATATAAAAAGAGGGATCTTTCTTCATTCCTCTTTGCACAATCTCTCTCAATCATCCATAACTGAATTTGGGTCGTTTTTGCCTGTTGTGTAAATGTAACCAATGTTAGAATCATCGTACCAGTCTAAATAGTTTAGCAAACTTAAAATGCATTTACTGTTGTAGTGGTTGGACTACAAAAGTAAAGTAAGACATTGTGTTTTTTCCAGGATAAATTAGCCTTTCTGTATCATCATTTAAAACCCCAGGGAAACCAAAAGATAAGGATTACTAATTAAAAACTTGCATTATTACAGTAAAGTATGAAATTTTGCTCTCGAACTGAAATATTAGGAGCTTGCCTTGGGGTGCCACTTTGCTGATTACATTCATTCCAGTTTCCTGGTTTTTATTTTTTTCTTATTTATTTATTTTTTTCAAACATCCAGAGCGAAGACTATTAAGAACACGGTGACGGTGAACATCGAGCTGACGGCAGAGCAGTGGAAGCAGAAATACGAGAGGGAGAAGGAGAAGAACAAAACTCTGAGGAACACCATCACCTGGCTGGAGAACGAGCTCAACCGCTGGAGAAACGGTGGGGCAGAACCCGCTCCGGGTCACTGGTTCTGGCCTAAACCGCCTCTCCGCAGACCTCAATGGTTTTGTTTTTGTTTGTTTTCTTTCCTCTACACCAGGAGAGAGCGTTCCCGTGGAGGAGCAGTTCGACAAAGAGAAGGCGAACGCTGAGGTGCTGGCTCTGGACAACATCATCAACGAAAAGTCGGCCTCTACGCCCAATGTGCCCGGTGTTCGTCTCACCGACGTAGAAAAGGACAAGTGTGAGGCGGAGCTGACGAAGCTTTACAAACAGCTGGACGATAAGGTGAGGCAGAGCAAACTGCAGCAGTCTGTAACGTAGATGAATATAGTTTTAGTTTTTCATTCAAGTCTTAAAGAAGTGTGGAGCTGTGCTGCTCTGCTGCAAAAACCACAGGAATCAACATTTGGTTTAGTGGTTCAATGAAAGCAAGTATTAAAATAATTGGGATTCAGCTGCAAATTTTGGTGTTTTTCAGGCTCTAATGTTCCCTTTAGTGATAGAGTTTATTCTTAGACTCATATACTGTATATATGCTTCAAGTATCAGTTAAGTATTTCTGGGTTGCTTGAAGGGATCCATTATGTAAAATTTTAATTTTTTGTACTTCCATTTGGATCTGTACTTCTTCTACAAATAGCCCAAGCACTTAAAAAAAATACCCAGCCATTTTTTTGCAGTAAGCAATAAGTTAATAAGTTGTTTGGCATCTAGAAAGTGAGCCGTGTCAAACACCTCCTGATTAAGATGCATTCACAGGCACTGTGCCGCTACCTAGCAACCTCAACCGGGCCCAGCGACATCACCTAGTATCCCAAATGGAATTCCAGCATGTTTGGTCAGCTGTTTTTACTACTGTACAATGGCTGCTGGAAAAGGAGATAAAGAATAGAGTTGATGATGAAGAAGAAAAGCTTTGTTTGTGTTATTTATGTTAGTCGGGGTTGTTGTTATGTCAATCTTGTAATTTAAATTTGTTTTTAAAAAAAATCTTTTTAATATTCAGGATGAAGAAATCAACCAGCAGAGCCAGCTGGCGGAGAAGCTGAAGCAGCAGATGCTCGACCAGGAGGAGGTGAGATCTGGAGGTCTAACAGATGGGAGGGACGAAATGATCAATGTAGTTTAACAGATACTGGGGGTTGCAGGCAACAAGTCAGTGAATTAAACTGAGCTAAAATGGATTTATTTAATATTTCTGACCTGTAAGAACAGTAAAAATGTTTTATTTCTCTCTTACTGAGAAGTTTAAAACCTAATGATCCGTGTTGTTCAGCTGCTGGCTTCCTCCCGGAGGGATCACGAGAACCTGCAGGCGGAGCTCAACCGCCTTCAGACGGAGAACGAGGCCTCCAAGGAGGAGGTGAAGGAGGTGCTGCAGGCCCTGGAGGAGCTGGCTGTCAACTACGACCAGAAGAGCCAGGAGGTGGAGGACAAGACCAAGGAGTTTGAGTCCATCAGTGAGGAGCTCAGCCAAAAATCTGTAAGGATGGCACAGAAAAAGTCCCTTCAAATTAGTTGTTTTTACTCACAGATACCTTACAGTAGCAGAGCTAGGTGCTTCATTCATTTATTTATTTTATTTATTTACAGTTTAAAATTGAACATAAGTTTTGAATGAAGTGAAATGTACAGAAACTCTTAACTTGTGAAGGAAATGACTATCCATGATACTATTATTCACAAGTCTGAAGTCAATTGTCCCTTAAAATATATATATATTTTCAATGTGGTTTCAGTTTCAAACCAAAGCAAATCCTTTTCAGACAATGTAGCAGTGGAGACAGGAAGTAATAAATTCATCAGACATAGCTGAGTATTTCAACAGTCAGGTGACTTGGTTTTTTATTGTCACGAGAAACTGTCGAAAGGTTAAACTTTAACTCTGGACGGGCCAGATTATTTATTTTTCAAACAGACAGTTTCACTATGTGTCGGTCATAAATACACTGCAAAAACACAAAACCTTACCAGGTATTTTTATCTAGTTTCTAGTGCAAATATCTTTGTACACTTGAAATAAGACAAAACTACCTTACAGGTAACTTTTCAGCAATATACAGGAGCTTGTTTTAAGTCAGTAATTCATTAATGTTGATGAAAATTTGCTAGTTTCATCGGCAGATATTTCACTTGTAAGAAAACATTTTTCCTTTGTTATAAGTGAAATAATCTGCCAGGGGAACTAGTACCTTTTTGTCAGTATTATATTGCTGAAAATTTACTTGTAAGGTAGTTTTGTCTTTTTTTAAGTGTACAAAGACATTTAGAAACTAGAGCACAAATACTTGGTAAGATTTTGTAGTTTTGCAGTGTAATGAATAATGTTTAAATGTTTTATCATCTCTTGTTGGCTTGCAGTCCATCTTGTCCTCTCTGGACTCTGAGCTCCAGAAGCTGAAGGAAATGTCCAATCACCAGAAGAAGAGAGTGACTGAGATGATGTCATCTCTGCTCAAAGATTTGGCTGAAATTGGAATAGCTGTGGGCAGCAATGACATCAAGGTACCAGGACTGTTTCTGCATTTTTTTTCTTTCTCATGTTTGACTTTTTCTTCCGTCCATTTAATTTAATCTCATCCTTTTTGATTCTGGGGGCGATTTCGTAGCAACACGAGGGCGGCAGCGGCCTGATAGATGAGGAGTTCACAGTGGCTCGTCTCTACATCAGCAAGCTGAAGTCGGAGGTGAAGACGATGGTAAAGCGCTGCAAGCAGCTGGAGGGTATCCAGTCTGAGAGCAACAAGAAGATGGATGAGAACGAGAAAGAACTGGCTGCCTGTCAGCTGCGCATCTCGCAGGTATTTAAAACTTTAAAAACATCTATATGGAGGTACAAATACCTCTGTTTCTGAATGTTCTTGATGGTTATCTTTGTTTTAAGTATGAGGAATGTTGTCTGTCCACAGCATGAGGCTAAAATCAAGTCCCTGACTGAGTATCTTCAGAATGTGGAGCAGAAGAAGAGGCAGCTGGAGGAGAACGTCGACTCGCTCAATGAGGAGCTTGTGAAGCTCAGCGCTCAGGGTATGGCTCTTTATTACCGAGTCAGCGTGTACGAGCATCCTTCAAAACTCTTACATTTATCTATTTGTCAATTAAGGCCTTAAAATGTCTTAAAGTTGCACTATGTAACTTTTTAAAAGAATTTTAGATATTTGTTAAAACTGTCGCCATGTTGTAATAGTGTAATATGAGACTGATGATCTGTGGAAAGGTTGATCTCCTCATAAGTTTGAGTTGCACTGTGTACGCTGTTTATTTATTTATTCTGAGATGGACAACATTTCATTAACGTTTTAAAAGAGATGATTTTACCAAGTTACTAAGACATCGTCATTGTGTTCTGTGACTTGAGATGTTTGAGGCTATCGCTGTCTGCTAACATAACCTTGCTAGCTAGCCAACAAGCTTTTCTTTTTTACATCTGTCATGGGTTAGTGAAAATTTATCGACAGTTGGCGTGAAATTGACTGTGACCTAACAGAATCTGGTGTTAATTAAAGAACCTGGCACCCAGAGTTGTGTTATGGAAACAACCCACCTGCTATTTTTATTTGGAATATTATTAGGTACTTGGGAATGTTTTTTGCTTGTAAAATGGTTAAAAAGGTCAATTAAAACTTTGTTTCACTGCATTTGATTATTTCAATATGTTGACCTTTTTTAACCAGTGGGAATCTTTTCTTTTTCAGAGAAAGTTCATGCAATGGAGAAGGAAAATGAGATCCAGACTGCTAATGAAGTTAAGGTAAGTCTCAATTAAATCACAGCTTTATGGGAACTGAAGTTAAATCTGCCTCTAAAATGTCTAAAATTATACTTATGTTTGTGTTCAGGAAGCGGTGGAAAAGCAGATTCACTCCCACCGTGAAGCCCACCAGAAACAGATCAGCAGCCTGAGAGACGAGCTGGACAACAAGGAGAAACTCATCACCGAGATGCAGGAGTAAGACGTCTTTTAATTTTTAATAAAATGAATTGCAGGCTCTGTAATTAATCGTAATTAATTGAAAACTATATGTTGACTAAATAAGCAACATTTTCAATCCAATAACCTTTTTTGCTGCTAGATTATTGAATAGATGGACAGATAAGCTCAACAAAGCGGAAACATTAAAGAAAACTGATTATACACTTTTTCACTTTGGGTACTTCCATTTGGGTCTGAACTAGGGCTATTGTAAATGAATATTTTAGTAATTGAGTAATCTATCGATTATTCTTATGATTAATCGGATACAAAAAATTTATAAATTAAAATATTGGTAAATCTCACTCAGAAACTCATCTACCAGCCATGTACCGCCACGATAATTTCCGAAACCCGTTTGTTCAGACCGAGATTACATTAAATTTATTGTGTGGTTCGTGCGTAAAGTTACACTTACACTGTAAGCATCAACTACTCAGCCGCTCGCCGTGTTCAGTCTATCTGCTCACCTGAATAAATATTCCCGCATCGCTCTTCTCGCCGTTCGCTCTGAACCAGCAGCTCCCGGAGGAGAAAGGCTGCCGTAGTCCAGGCATTGTGCCAGTCATTTTAAGGATGCTTATTGGTGAAAACGATGAAAACCCGGGCATTATCATCAATCAATAAAATCCCCATGGGCCGAACTTGAAAATTGGCGTTATGCCGCTAACACTTAGCTTTCGTCAACAACTCAGAAGCGGAAGTCAGAGCTCCGCGCAACGCAAGTAATGTTGCGACTGGAACACGGTGCGTTAAATAATAAAACATAAATTAACGAAGCTTCCAAGCAGGTAAATTTTCCTCGAGGAATTTTTTTTTTTTTTTTTTACACCTCCAGGGTGTCTTTTGTGGGCTCTAGTGTCCCTTATATGACAGTGGGCTGACAGAAAACAGGGAAGGAGAGTGGGGAAGACATGCGGCAAATATCGTCGGGTCCAGGAGTCGAACTCGCAACGGCCGCGTTGAGGACTGAAGGCCTCCAAATATGGGTCGCGCTAACCCCTACGCCACCACAGCACGCCCCTCCTCGAGGAATTTTAATAATCTAGGTACTCGAATTATTCGAGGAATCGTTTCAGCCCTAGTCTGAACTAAAAATCTAAAACAGCCCAAGTGTGTTTAAAAATAACACCAAGCCTTTTTTGGCGTTAATGTTTTTTGGTGTCACATTTGATCGGCATTGCGTTGTTGCCTGGCAACCCCAGCAGAGATCCAGCACGTTTGGTCAGCTGTATGCGCTGTACAGGGGCTGCTGGAAAAGACAAATGTTTTGTTGTTGAATCACTAGCTAGAAACCACTTGCTGCATTCTTGTTGGTTGTGCAGGAGGCTCTACTAATGCTTCTCAAAGATGTGCACTTGTGTAATTACGCATCTGTTTGCTGCCATTTTCATGTGTGAGTGTAAACATTGAGTTGGGGGGGCGTGGGCAGCTGCAACTTATTTGGATTTAAATTGACAAGGCACCCTAAAACAACTGAAACCAAGCAGGCAAAAATCATTGTCTAAGAAAGATTGTGTGAAAAAACTGTAATGAACATGCTTCGTTTACCCACAGATCTATTCTTACATGTTCAAGGAAAAATAGATCACCTTTAAATCTGATATAAATTAATCAGAATTAATGCGTTAAAGTTCCAACCCTACTGTAGTTTGTCTGTTAGTGCTGCTTTACTCATATGAATATAAAAGAAGTATTAAACTTTAGATTTACTCTTAATAATTGAGTTGAGATGGTGACTCCATTTTGTTTCCCCCCAGCTTGAACCAGAAGATCATGCTGGAGCAGGAGAGGCTCAAAGTGGAGCACGAGAAGCTGAAGTCCACCGACCAGGAGAAGAGCCGCAAGCTGCACGAGCTCACGTATGTTTCACAGACTTACAAAAAGCCCAGCATGGTGCAGATTCCTCAGTTTGACTGCTGGTCTGCATGTGACTGCTGACGTCTTGACACTGTTACTTTTTCTGATTCGCTTCCTATTATTCAGGGTGATGCAGGACAGACGGGAGCAGGCCAGACAGGACCTGAAGGGGCTTGAAGAGACAGTGGTGCGTTCAGTAACGAGTTAGGTTGCATTACTTCTACTTGTTTTGAGTTTTTACCTCATTTTATCTTTTTCTGTTGCAGGCAAAAGAGCTGCAGACTCTCCATAACCTGAGGAAACTCTTTGTTCAGGATTTGGCCACCAGAGTGAAGAAGGTGATTACTTTTTATCTCGTATATGTTTATGTGACACTGATTTATTTCGGGCTGCAACTGTTTATTTTAACAATTAATTGGATAAAAATAATTGGCACATTCTGCAAATTTTTTATGCAGCATTAGAAACGCATTAAAAAATGCAAGTAAACATAATTTAGTCCCTAAATAATCCATTAAAATAAAGATTTTATTGCTTAAAATGCAGTAACAGCGTTTCTTTAGTGAACGTACGATCATTTGTAGGATTCTTCTGCAGCTAAAAATACTTCAGTGTGTGATGTTGATTGTTTTTTTCAGCTAGTAAATTAACAATTGGACAGCAAAAGGTGCTTAATATGTTGTTTTTTTTTAACAGAATTTGATGCAGGTGAACCTAAAAATAGCAACTGAGTTCTGGGTAGAACATATTTACAGACAAATGAATTTTTTTATCTTAAATTTAACATATATGTATTTATGTACTTTTTTGGCTTTATTATTCCTCTGAGTGTGTAGTTCTCCCAGCATGTTTTTTATTTTAGTTTTTTTGTATAATCCAGTTAGCGATTAATCAATTATTAAGTTAGTTGATGATTATTGCAATAATCGATTTATTAATCCGATTAATCGTTTCACCCCGACACTCACTGATTTTTATTTATTTGTGTCTGTAACTCGTACTTTATTGATCTTTTCAGAGTGCTGAGATGGACTCTGATGACACAGGAGGCAGCGCGGCACAAAAACAGAAAATCTCCTTTCTTGAGAACAATCTTGAGCAACTCACCAAGGTTCACAAACAGGTAGGACTCATATTTTTAAACGCTTCTACCATCTTGGTTGTCACGGTAACCACTTCTCTGCTGCTCAGTTAGCTTTATTTACCAACCTGATTTTTTTTTTCCTGTCATCCTTTTCTTTTCTGATGAACTGAATTTGTTTCCCCAGCTGGTTCGTGATAATGCAGACCTGCGCTGTGAGCTTCCAAAACTGGAAAAACGTCTTCGCGCTACGGCTGAGCGGGTCAAGGCGTTGGAATCTGCACTGAAGGAGGCCAAGGAGAACGCCGCACGCGACCGCAAGCGCTACCAGCAGGAGGTGGACCGCATCAAGGAAGCCGTCCGGGCCAAGAACATGGCCCGGAGGGGACACTCGGCCCAGATCGGTTAGTAGGCGGACGAGCTGGGAAGCTCCTCTATTCATGTTTTCTGGAGCTGTAATAAAAGAGGAATCTGTTCTTGTTCACCACTTCACTAGCCAAACCCATCCGGCCCGGACAGCCGCCAGTTGCATCTCCAACCCACCCCAACATCAACCGCGGTGCAGGCGGATTCTACCAGAACAGTCAGCCGGTGGCCATCAGGGGAGGAGGCAGCAAGCCAGACAAGAAGTGAGTGCAGAAGACATTTTGTTTGCTGTTCTTACACATGAATTCCCACATTTACCACTGCAGTATTTAACTTTTATAAAAATATGTATATTTTTACATAGTTTTGGAAACCAACACCATGTCATGACAGTGTAGTATGAGGCATATAATCTGTGAAAAGAATAATGGTCCTCTGCCTTTTCCCAGTGCTGGCTAGCAACAAGCCAATCTGAGCCAGGAGGCGGGTCTCAGTGCTGTCAATCATTCTCATCCTATCTCTCACTTTCTTCCTCTATGATACTTTTAGCCATCAACAGAGCCTGTCATGAATGCTAATGCTAGTTAGCATAACCACCGATGCATTCAGGAGATTCATTGACAGCACTAAGACCCACCTCCTGGCTGTGATTTTGGTTTTTTGGTCTTCAGATGGCAGCAGCAGCTCAGAGAGGAGGTGGAAAAGATTTTCACAAAATATCTGTCTTATTACATACTGTCACAACATGGTGACTGGCCTATTAAAAAAACATTTTCTAAAAGTTACATACTGAAACTTTAAAGTATACATTCATGTGCTTTTTTTTGTTGGTTTATCACATAAATACCAAATAAGATACATTGAATATTTTGGTTGTAACAAAGTTAGTAAAAAGTTCAGCAGTGCTTCTTTCAAGCTGAAACAACCAGCAGCTTGATGGTTTTTCATTCTTTAAGTGTGATGATTATGGACGCCATCTTGTTTTTTTATACTCCACAGCTGAAGAGCCGCAGAACAGAAGAATGACACCACAGAAGAAGAGCAACGTCACCCACCTGCCCACCCACCCGACAACCCGTCATTCCATTACAGCAAACTGGCGCCGCTGCAGAGCCATGAAGGAGTTTCGGATTTATAAATATATATATATAAATATTCCCGGCCTGTACAGCTCCCCAAACACTTCCACCCACCCCTCACTCCTCCAGTTCTCAATATGAATATCTCTCTTTCTCTTATGGGATATAATAATTTAAATAAATGGAAAGAAACAGCAATTTTAATTTACAAGAAGCAGGATAATATTCTTATTCAGCAAACCAAACGGATTCTCGAGCTCAGCCTTTTTTGTTTGTTTTTTGTTTTTTTTGAGGTTTTGTTTGGCGAGCGAAACCGTGCACAATCTCGAATGTTTAGCTTCGGTTTCGTTTTTGTTTTGCACAGTCTGTCGTCACCCGTCGTCTTTGTGCGAGTAGTTCTGCACTGTGCCAAGCTGAATGTAAACGGTAGCAAGAAAACAAACTCCTAAAAAAGAAAAAAAAGACCAAAAAAATGAAGAAAAGAGCTCGACGTTATAGGCTAACTTCTGTTCATTTTATTACGACTTCTGAGTTAACCACAGTTTTCTCTGTATAGATTTTACATGCTTCATAAAGGAGGAAATTAAACTTATTTTGCGTCAAGTAGAAGGTGTCGAACACTACTGTTTCTGTGCTTGTACAGATGTAAAATCGGCACTACTGCACACGTTTCCCCGGAGAGAAAACTGCAAGGAAACGGCTAAAAAAAAATTTAAAAAAGGATTTAAAAATAAAAAATATAATAATAATAATAATAATGATGATGAAAAATAAAGCCGTGCAACAGTTGTACTGTAGATGTATTTAACTAAATACCTGTGGAGGCCATTTGTTTTTATCATTAAGTTAAATTAAAACTATACTTGTTGGAAGGATTTGAAAAATGCAGAGGGATGAAGTGGGAAAATGAGAATGATCCGGTTAACACAGCAAACTTCCACCCTTTTAGCCTACACAAAGTTGCTAAATGTAATGTTTTTAACTAATATAAGTGGATATTGTCGCTGTTAATAGACTATTTATGTATCTCGGCACACAAACTGCAGCTGATTAGACAGAAATTGACACTCACAATAGTCACACAATCGTCGTCGTCCAGGAGCTAAAAAAATAATTTCTCTACAAGGGTGCCTCGCTTCTTCAATCATCTTCTTCCCTACTTTTTTTTCTTTTTTTTTTTGTAGATGTAAGACCGGTTCTATGCTGGGTTTTATGTGCTGTTATTGTTCAATAGATGGTGTAGACGTTTGATCGATAAGTTTGGGAAATGAGTTGATGGATCGGATCCTCGCTGCTGATCAGCCAGTCAGGAAAAGCGGGGTCAAAGGAAGGAAAAACACAAATTGCACATTAATCTTATGTCGTCACATGGGTAAAAAAAAAAGGGTTTATTTAACTAAAACTAACCAGCGGGTGTAGGATTTTTATTCAGTGTTGTATTTGTTGTATATTTTTTTATTTTAGTTTCCACCACGTTTGTTTTTTTTTGTGTTGATCCTTTAAAGCCCCAGTGCATTGGCGAGAAAGCTGAACCCCAGCATGAGAACACTAACACCTTGCATAAGTGCAATATACTGTAAGATACACTGTATGTCGGTCAGTTTGCTCCTGCCACTCCTCTTTTTGTTTCTCATTGAAGGCTTCTTTCATCATTAGAAACCTGAAACAGCTGTTTTTAATGCTGAGATGAAGAAAAAAGAAAGCTCCTTTTCTGTCGTTTAATTATGAAAACAGATGAAAGAATCCTCAATGGAGAGGAAAAAGTGAGAGTACTGGAGCAAATCCAGCTCCAAAGGGAGGATGGTGTCATGTTAAGGCAGGAAAGTCAGGTTTTCTTCGCACTATTCTGACAAGAAAACAAATAAAAATAAAAAGAATTAAAAAGCACTCCATTATGTGGCTGTTTTAGCTTGGCGGTGTAAAGAAGTTTCCAAAGCCCTGTGAAGAGAATAAATGACTGTCATTGTGTTTCACAAAGTGCAGAGAGGAATATCTAGACGTCTGTGATAATCTGGACTACACTGCAAAAACACAAAAATGTTAAATATTTTTGGTCTAGTTTCTAGTGCAAATATTTTAGGACATTTGGAATGACTCAAAATTAATTTAAAAGTAACTGTTCAGCAGGATACGGGAGCTTGTTTTAAGTTAATCTCTTAATATCGACAAAAAAGTACTAATTCCATTGGCAGATTATTTCACTTATAACAAATGAAAAATGTACTATAAGTGAAATAATCTACCAATGGAACTAGTATATTTTCATCAATATAAAGGAATTATTGACTTAAAACAAGCCGCTATATCTTGCTAAAAAGTTGTCTATAAGTTGTTTTTGTCTTATTTCAAGTGTATTAAAATATTTGCACTAGGAACTAGACCAAAAATTCTTGGTAATATTTTGTTTTTGCGTTGTAGATTAAACTTCTGAATCGTTAACCTTAAAAAAATGTTTATCCTATGATCTTCCACCAAAAACTGGATATGAAATGGGTTGCAGAGATCACTTACGGTGTTTGCCGAAATTACGTTTTTGCATTGATTCTAAATTAAAACAAAAGTGTAGCCTTTTTTTATTACTGTGTAATAGTTGGTCGATTTTTAAAGGACAGTAGTTTGGTTTTTTTTTGTGGGGGGGTGGGGTTTGGGTCAGAGGACGCGGTACTGGATCATTCCTGGAGAACTGGGACACAAGTCTAACAGGGCTCTGATGATATGGACAGAGACAGGAAGTTTAATGAGATCACAGTTTTGGATTGACTGCATGATGTAAATGTATGTGTGATTAAATAATTATGAGAAAATCTGTCACTTTTCCTGTCTGGTTACTACAATTTCAGTTGTCAACAGTTTTATGGTTTGTATTTTTTTGTTTAAATTCAACAATCTTGTTCAAAAACGAACAGGAAGATGAGTTTATGGGCAAGGCAGTTTTATTTGTAAACTATGTAAATGAGAGCTTTATGATAAGGAAATAAAACAAGCTATGATTACGATACAGTGGAAAAGTAGAAAAACTGACACTTTATGACTTGTTCTGGTTTGCTCTGCATCCCCAGAGCCAAAAAGGGAGAAGCAGCATTCAGATTCTATCCACCACAAATCTGGAACAAACTCCAGAAAACTGCAAAACAGCTGAAACGCTGAGTTCCTTTAAAATCTAGACTAAAACACCACCTGTTTAGAGTTGCTATTGAACGATAATTAATTAAAAATTGATCAACATGTTTAATGTCTATGATGGCACTTGACAAAATGTAATGTTTGTTTAATTGGTGAAGCAATATTTTGGTTGCTTTTTGTGTTTTTATGATGCAAAGCACTTTGAACTGCCTTATTGCTGATATTAGCAATACAAATAAATTTGATTAATTGATTTATGATGGTCCAGATATAAGGAGTCAAAAGCAACTCTGAACAGGTGGGTTTTAGACTGGATTTAAAAGAGCTCTGTTTCGGCTGTTTTGCAGTTTTCTGTAAGTTTGTTTCAGATTTGTGGAGCATATAAACTGAATGCTGCTTCTCCATATTTGGTCTGCTCTGCATCCTCAGAACCAGAATATCTGAGAGGTCTGGAAGGTTGCTATGACAACAGCAGATTTTTAATGTATTGTGATTCTAAGCCGTTCAGTGATTTATAAAAGGGAGTATTTTAAAGTGTTGTCTGAGTACAGGAAGCAGGTGGACAGAGTTCTTTTTAGGTAGACCTGTGAAGACAATTGTACAATGCAACTAAAGATTAACTTGTGGATGAGTTTTTCTACTAGTCCGACTCCTTTAATCCTAGAAATGTTCTTCAGGTGTTAGAAGGCTGATTTTGTAACTGTCTTTATGTGACTCTGAAAGTTCACCCAGATTCAGGCCGGATCACTAGTTTCTAGCTGTAATAACTGAAGTTGTGCTGACTGAAGATTCATGTTAGGTCCAAAATTAACTCCAGTTTTGTTTTTGTTCAGTTGGAGAAACTAATGGCACCTGCGTGTTTTGTTTTTAAGCATCTATCTAGCACTTGTAGTTTCACATTATTACCGCGAGAGAGCGCTTATTCCCTGTTTGCATCTTTAACACCTGAGGGGCTCGAACCATGTGCATTCCTTATAAAGACGATGCCTCACTCTCACCGTATTTCAGTGACAAATATCTGTAAAGAGCCTCTTGGGAAAACATACACACTTAGTCAACTGGTAATCCGTTGTGCAATGGACGCGCAATATCACACAGTTAGCGAAATAATGACATCTTAGCACAGTGGAAAATAAATCCTCTTTTCGTTTCCGCTGAAAGGTCTTCACCGTGAGATGTCGCGTGAGTAGACGATCTTTGCTGAAAGGTGGTTGCAGAAGTTGTCAGAAGCAGGCGAGAGTGCACGAGAACGGGAACTGTTGTGGATTACCCACCCCACACATACCGAGCAGGGAAGGACGGGATTGTCCGAGAAACTTTTTAAAAATAAAATAAGAAAAAGACAACCGTTCAGTTGGACACGGTTGGCAGCTCCAAGGGGAAAAGTTTCCCGGGATTTAAGTTCACAGAGGAGCGCCGGAGTTTGCCGTCCTTTCCCGGAGGACTCACAAGCGGAGACACGTTCAGGTGCGGATCTTTGGCTGGGACACTCAGGAATGTTTTAGCCACAAAGCTAATTAGCTAGGCTAATGTTAGCGACAGATTAAGGCAGGACGGTTGACATTTAAGACGAAACTTTGCTTTAAAATTCATGAACATGAACTACAATTAAATCTGTAGCCTGTTCTTAAAGCGCATAGATTAATTTGAACATTTTGTAAATATAAGAACAGGAGCAGGAAATGTAATTTTCTCACTATATTTGTCGAACTCGTAACATTAAGTCAAAATAAATAATACAAGTCAAGACATATGTTTATGTCTTTTTGAAAAAGTAAAACTGATAGAAACTGTATAGTTTTGTGACAGTAAGTAAATAAAGCTGTTTAAATCTGTTTAAAGCAAACATCCATTTATACTCCCTAAAGGTTCAGTTTGCGTCACAATACATCAGATTTATGTATAGTGTATTTTTATCTCACATTGACAGTCAAATTATAACGGCAAACTCACTTCATAAATCATAGTTTTACATTTAAATGGTTGGTTGATAGTCAAAACTGGAGCACAAAACCTTCACTTAGAAAAATGATTATTGGTTTTGGCTCAAAATAACTGTGATAACAGTTCAAACTAAACTGATAATCACAGTTCAGATTGTCCTGTCCATTTTAGTCCAGAAAGAACAATATATATAGATACATATTGATATATCAGCGGAAGGTTGTACTTTAAAAAAAATATCTTTACAATTAGTAAAACTGGGTCGATAACATGCGGTGTTTATTTATTTCATGTTGCAATCTGTGTTAACTGAAGCAGAGAAGCAATGTAGGCAGTATATTTGTTTATTTCACTTTGTAGACATCTATAATTTAAATAATATATAATGTCATTAAATATTGGTTATCAGCAACAACAGCAATATTAATATCAGATATTGTTATTGGCCCAAATGTTGTATACATATTTATTATAATTTTTATATAATGATGCACTTTTCAGAGATGCATTAATCAAGCTTTTGTGGGCTGATACCACTCTCTATTTTTTTTTTAGATCTGATCTACCAGTTTGAATGAATCTTTTCACACTATGACACATATAATTTACTTGTGTGAATAAGTTTTAGTTTAATTAAAGTTGAAAATAAAATAAAAACGTGTTTCAGGTTCTTTGATATTTTAGAATCCAGTGAAAATTAGGTAAAGCAAGCAAAAATTCAAAAAGTACTTGCCCATAACTAGAATTAGCTGAATGATCGGTGCATTGCTAGATTTGTAGGTTTAAGTTTTTCATAAATCACAATTTAAACTTTGTCCATCATTGTTTTTCAGTTTTCTTTTCTATGTGTCAAATAAATAATGCATTATTTGCCCTAGATTGTAAAAAATTGTCAATGTTCGACTGCCGTAGTTTTTCAATTTTCTCACAATGACACATTCCTATCAAACTATTATGGCAAATCATAAATTTACTTTCTAATGCTTGTGCTCCAATCTAGTCAGATTTATGCTAAATTCAGAGTTGGGCCGATAATCTGCAATATAATTGAAATTGAACACTGAAACCAATATTTTCCGGTTTTCAAATAATGATTCTTGTCGTTAACAATAATTTACATCTGTGAGCATTTTAGCATTTGCTTTGGTTGTGAGGATGTAAAGAAGAAAAAAAAAACACTCTAAGCTCAATAAAATATAATAGAGCTGGTTTGAATATTGGCAAATCAGCTGCACAGATTTCATAAAATCTTCGCCATCAAACAGATTTTTGAAAAATTCTGTATGCTAAAAACGTTATATGAAGAAATTATGTCTTTTTCAATTTATTTTTTCTGCTTTTCAACTTCAAAGCTTAAGCTCAGGGAACAATAAGATAGTATATATAGCACATTTTTCAAATAATCCCAAGGATAACTGACATTAAGGACCATTTTTCCGTTGAGATATTGGTTGAAGTAACAGTGTGTGGGAGGAGAAATGTGGGAGAACCTGCTCCAATGCCTCCTCCAGATACGGCCTTCCTGCTTGTGCGCTGGCAGGTTGTGTGTGTTCCCGTTTAAGTGGGCTGCAGCTGACTGTGTGACAGATTGTGGTTATACTCGTCCTAATGAACCTCGGGGAGCTGGGTCTCCTGGAAAGTGGTGGTGTGACGATCCTAACTGGGGCGGTTTGTGCGTAAACAGAGCTGTTTGGGGCAACTTGGGGCCTATATTTGGTGTGGCTGCATGTCACAGCTGGACTGGCTCTGCTAATTCCTAATGTTCGTCATTTTCCATCCAGGGTGTCAAAGAAACATAAAAAGTCTTAAATTCATTAAAAAAGTAATTTGGTCTTAAATTTGGTCTTGACAGAACTGGCTTTCTTTGTAATCTCTGTGACTGGAGACAGTTGAGGCTACACTAACTAGCTGCTAACATACCCTTGCTAGCTAAGCAGGGTTTTTTTGCGTCTAACATGTATGAAGTGCTCATTTATTGCCAGTTATCTGGATGAAGTTTATCCATTTCTATGGAAATAGAGGTCTTAAATTTTATTCATAATGGTCTTTAAAAGTCTTAAATCTGAGTTGGTGAAACCTGCAGGAACCTCGGTTAACCACCTTAAAGGAAGCGGTTAGGCATGAATTAATATCAGTTCTGACTCTGTCTCTAGGTTTTTTGTGAGAGGTCATGAATAACAATGCCGAATCACCCACAAAATGATCCTGAAACTGAAACTCCAAAACCAGCAACTTTGAAATGAGTTGAAATCAAATGTTTATTTGGTGCGTGTAAATGTATGTTAATTAAACCACAAGCTTTGTGCCAAACCAGTTTTCCTTGAGGAGATAAAAACCATGTCGCTAAAACGTCTAGACTCAGAAAAGTGTCTGTTTAAAAATATTATAGCAACAATGTAACAATTAATATAATACAATAGATTTTAAAAACTTCAAACTGTTGATTTAATTTTGTTTGGGTCAAATGTAGGGCAATTAAAACCAAGGAGTTCCCATTGGGTAGAAGTTAGTAATTATTTAATATTGTTGACCTAACTGATAAAATGTAATTAAATTCTACTTAGTATTTTTGATAGCATGATAAATAATTTTTAAAAAATTAAATCAACACATTCTACAACAGTAATTTTGTTATGAATAGGCTAATTAATAGTTAATTTAGCTCCGTCTCATGTTTTTTTAAGTGTAGTGTTATGCATAGATGTATATTAAAGAGGAAGTTCAGATTTTTAAAATTGTTTTATTTTTAGTGCAAAATCATTGTCTTCTCCACTTAGATAAAATATAAATAATTTCCCAGGTAAATATAGTCATAAAAGTGGTTTTCCACCACCTTAAACACCTTTATTTTCTGTAATACCAATGCATCAAGAAACCTTTTATCTGCTGTTATGTTCGCTTTAAAGAGTTATTTACCAGAAATCAACCAATCCTAGCAGACGCTTACTTCCTACTGCCTTTTTCTGTCCAAGAATTGCAGCAAATTATGGAAAAAAAGCTGCTTCAGGTGATGATAGTTCTGAATCAGATGATGAAATAAGATTATCTCAATTTATGCATCAAAAAATATGTTTACAATCTTTATCTGACTTCTATCTGTTAAACTCAGAAAAGTACATCAAGGGAAAAATGGATGATTGTTTGATGCTTTATGTGTTATTTATATAAAATTCTGGTATTTTTCAACAAATATAATAGCCATTGATGTAAGCATGTTAAGAAAATGTTTTAAGTGTATCCAGCAACTTGTAGTCTATTAAACAAAGGATGCACCGAAATGATGATTTAGGCCGATACCAATACCTGATATTAATTCTGCTGTTTTGGTTGATAACTGATATTTACTAGGGTTGCACAGATGAATAGTTCAGCTGATAAATCTGCCTTGATTTCGGTAATCAACCAATATTTTCATGAGAAACTGATCTCATCCACCGATATTATCAACCTCCGCAAAGGTCTGAAAATCAGCCACCTTGTTACCTTTTGACAGCTGTGCAACTTTGTCAATATATCAAGCGACAAATCAGTATCAGAATTAGGAAGTCATGGTTTTCAAAGGTCAGTGATCAGCCAGAAAACTGCAATTGGTGCATCTGTTTGTGATTCCCAATCTGGAGACCTTTGCTGCATCTCATCCTCACAACAAAACTTTAAAACATAAAACATTGTTTTTCTTGTTTTGGACATTGTGATCACCTGTCAGAGCCGGCCATGGGAAGATTGGCTGAACCTGAAGGAAATGCAATTAAAAGGAAATGAATTAATGTATTTTAAGAAAAAAAAAAATTATTTGGTATGGAAAAAAAATCTGTGATTTTTATTTTTAAACAGTACTGCCCAGCCTTATCTAGTATTTAAACTTATGCTTTTAGGAAATGTTTTTACAGTTTCTTTCCCTTAAACTATGCAAGTCTGTTTTCATTCTGTCATGATAAAATTATTCACATTGGCCCTCATGATTAGGGACTTTTTAACACTCCTAAGAACTTCCCATCATTATAAATAGATTATTATAATGCAAATGTCCAACTATTGCTCTCGCTGTAACAAAAGTCCAGTGTTACTTCCCTTCTCTCAGATTTCACCACAATGGGTGAGTGATTTCCTCTGTGTGATGAAAGCAACCAAATCAGAGTAATCAGTGGCATCCCGGCCTCAGAGCGCCGCAAACAGGAATCATGTGAATCAGCTGAGACGGGCGTGCTTTTTTTTTCTACATGTTTCTTCACTCTGTTGTTCATGTCTCAAACCTTGAGACCACGCCTCTCTGTAAAGCTTATTACCATCACTTTAAATTAACGTACCGCCTCTGATTTTGCTGATTGGACTCTGGGAAGATTTGTGCGGTTTGCTAAATACCAACGCAGAAGCCGAGGCTTAGTCTAGGTGGGGATAAGTAAAAAAGGCAAACAGCCTGAGGGTATTTAATCTTCCTAACGCCTTTCTTTATGAAGAATAGAGGCTGGGAAGTATCCATTATTTTATCTGTACATCTCAAATTATTTTCAAAACTTTCTATAATTTGCTTTAGAGAGAGAGAGAAAAAAAAGCAAACTACATTGTTGAAAGTGTTTGTAATGGTCCATTTTTTAAAACTTTTTTTATCACTTGCCTATTCACAATTTTCTTCCAATGCTATTTAATGTGGAAAACTTGCATTCCTCACATTAGATCCTTAAGTCTGAACACATTTCCGTTTTTCCAATAATTAAAGTGAATCAAAGCACTTTTCCAGTTACAAAAAATAACTGTACTAAAAATATTTATTATTTTGAAAACTTGACTCAATTGTATATTTGTTATACAGATGGATTTCAACCATCTGTATAAAATGAGGCGTCTTCTTCTGTTTCCTTCAAATAAGAGGTCTCCAAAGGGAGGTCCGAGGGCCATTTGTGGCCTTTGACTTGATTTTGTTTGGTCCCCAAATCAAGAATGGTAAAAAAAATTTGGTCAACAAATTAGAAAAGATCAGTGACATAGAAAAGTAGGAAATTGTCTGTTTTTATTTTAGTAAGGCGATTTTTATGTTTCGGATTACATACAAATTTTATAAAACTTTTGTTTATTGTTAAACAGGTAAGTCTAAAAAAGGAAAAAAGTCAAAATAAACAAATTTTAGCATTTTTAATGAATGAATTTTGTGTCTCATCAGTAGTTTAAATTTGCCAGTTTTGGGCCCAGGAAACAAACTTTGGACATCACTGATGTAGATCAAGAAACAGCTGGAAAATAAGCTTTCCCCCCCCCCAATATTTATTCTCTTTGATTACAATGCATCTCTAATTTCCATCCAGAAGTGTCAGAGTCTGACATGTTTCTGTTTTTTCATTAGGAAAGAATTTGATTGCTTCGGCACAAATAGACATTGTCTTGCTTTATTTAATCGGATGTATTCAAGTAAACAATTTAAACCTAACTCATCGAGACAAAGACAAAAATAAATTGTTACGATTGATGTGCTCAAACAAATTGAATTTATTAAAAATTTTTGGTCTTCCTCTATCTAGTGCAGCTGGTTGAATTAAAAGGTAAAAGGTGAACAAGGAAAGCTTCCTCTTGTTCGTTGTATTTTTCATTTGGTTAATGGATTTCTGTCCAGACCAGCCATTTAATCTGTGGGGAAATTATCCAGCGGATCGGGAGTAATCCTGGCACTTTTAGCCTAATCACACCTAATCACTGATCCTCATAAAGCTACTGTCCAGCTGATCGAAAAATGCTGCTTTATAACTGGAAACGTTTTACTTTTTAACTGCAGTAGCTTTTAAATTCTGTTGGGGGGCCACATGAAACCAGTTTTGGGGCCCACAAATGGCCCACGAGCCGCACTTTGGACACCACTGACAAAGTACTGTACGTGCATTGCAAGTTAGCTACAGCAATAAAACCTGGAGATGTAAGTATTATTAAATCAGTGCAGTGCCCACAGCAATGGGAAAAATAACACAGAAGAACCGTTGAAGAACAACAAAACCATTCATATTCTTCTTTTTTCTTGCACTCTGTGTTGGCTGCAATACACACAGACCTGTTGCCATAGCAACTGACTGACAACAATGCTACTAATGTATCAGGATTCAACACCCAAAAAACACGCAAATATTTTCCACATAAAGAACAGAACATTCAGTCTGTTAAAAATTTTACGTTTTCAGGCTTGATTTTTATTAATACAATTATTAATAACTGATCACTGTGGTTGATTAGCTAATTTAAACCCCTGCTATACTGATGATGTGTCAGAGTTATTGTGTGAGTCGCCTCTATTTTTTGTACCTGAACCGAAACAGCAAAATTCTGCAGCACATCTACATGGTTGTAGATTTTGTCAAAGTCAAGCTAGCAAAAGTGACCTACTTCCCTTCTTGCCATTGTTTTGTAAATCAAACTTTTTCCTGACCTTGTTATTTAGTTGTTGAAGTGTTGAAAATTAGTAGCAAAGCACGAAGTCCCTTTTTCTTTTTATATATCACATGTACATTTCAGATTTAGCGTGTTGACAACTTGCCAGCTAAAATCAATGGTAGTCATCATCAGCGAGCAGGTTTTTTTCCTTTCCTCCACTAGTATCTTTGGACGTCACATTGCAACGAGTCCATAGAAATGTTACGATTTGGTTGTTGATATCACCTGCTAGAATGACTTTAGTTTTACTTTTTTAGCTTAAACTTCTGCTGCTGATTGTGTTTTTGTTTTCATTTCTTTCAAATGGGGGAAAAAAGCTGAGTAAACTTTTGCCGCTTTGACAGTTTTGGTTTTGCAAAAAGGAGGGAAAGCGCAGGCTGTACAGGAAGTAGCGCTCTGAATTTACGACACAAGACAACATGAGATCACCACCGAGAAACAGATTGCGGCACAACTAGTTTTTTCTCTCATTCTTTGGAAACTCAAGTTGTATTTAGAAAGAAAATGCCTCATATTAAAGCTTGTATATTTTATTCAATCTGCTGCTAAGTGTAGATAAATAGTTGAAACAATGGCTTATACTTAAATGGCCTACACACAAAAGGTGTGTTTGTGTGTTTATAAAAGTGACTTCAGCAGAAAGCTATGTGAATGACTCTACTGATCTTCCCGCTCAGCATCAACATGCCTGAGTTGTTACCGTATGTACTGTCCTTTAGCTCAGCGCAGAGCAAAGTAAATGAAGACTGCATGACTCGCCTCTGTCTCCTTCTGGCTAATCTCATGTGATGATTTCAAGTTCTGAGCTGGACGGTGCATTCAGCCTTTTAAGAGGATTAAATCTTCTCCATTTGTTCACTGTGATTGGTTTCCCTGAGTATTAGGCTTCAGAAACCGATTGTGCCTTTGTTAAACATTTGTTGCATAAGAGATTAAAAATAGAAATTATTTCTGATTTCTTCTTTTTTTTCCCCAGAGCATCAAAGTTTTAACATTTCTCCACCTTAAATTTTGAACTTTCTTTACACATGACCACATTTTTAAAATTTTCTTTAAGTTAAAGTTTCTCAAAGTGACTAATTTAATAAATGTTTTGCTATTTTATGAAGGTAAAACATCTTCACAGCTAGATCAAAAGAATCAGGAAAATAACAAGAAACTGTTCCTAAGTTTCTTGTTATTTTTTGCAATAATCAGGTGCATTTATCATATTCATCCTGTTGTTTATAAATGTGGGATCTAAAATCTTCTATTCAAAACTCCTAAGGACAACAAAATGGCATTAAATAGGCCTGTCATGATAACAATTTTTTTGCTGTGCAATAAATTGTTTTTATCTGATTTTGTGTTTGCTCTGTTTCCAGGTCTGCTGCTGAGCCATGCTAGTAAATATTTTCCTCTTATGCTGAGCCGCCTTGTGGGACAGTCGGAGGCATCATGGCGGATCTGCCCATCGCGCCGGGCGAGGTCTACATCGAAGTCGAGTACGACTATGAGTACAAGTCCAAGGACCGTGTCATCACTATTCGGGAAGGGGAATGTTACATGCTGATCAAGAAATCTAACGAGGACTGGTGGCAGGTGAGGAAAGACGAAACCGCAAAGCCGTTTTACGTACCGGCTCAGTATGTGCGTGAGGTGCGGAAAGCCCTCATGCCGCCACCTAAACCCATCTCACACTCCCACACTGCATCTGGAAACTCCAACCCGCGCAGCGCTGCTGCCCTCTGGGTGAAACCAACCACTCTGGACCTGGGGAACCAAGTCACTGACGCCCTTCACCGACATGAGTCCAAAGCCCGGCGCTCTCCTTCCGCACAAACTGCCTCTTCATCCCACTTCAGTCCCCCGATCCACCGCAGGAACAGTAACCACCACCACACTCCCAGTACGCCCACCGAGCAGGAGCGCTGTCTTGCAGAAATCCTTGTTCAGGGCGGCTTCCCCCAAAAAGGCTCGTCCAGCACCCTGCCTCGCACCCGGGCCCGGTCGCCGGACTCGCTTAAGGTGCCGCCGGACGTCACGCAGCACTGCGACTCGGCAGGAGAGGAGAGACGCACCAACGACTCAGAGTCGGGAGATGAACTGAGCAGCTCTTCGACTGAACATCTCCAGGTCAGAATCGTCTTCTTCTGTTGCTTTAAGCACATTAGTCAGCAGTAGGGATGCCGGGTTTCCTGCAGTGTTTTATAAGCCTAGCGTTGGGTTTTATAAGCTTGGCATGGGTTGTTAATTTATTTTAGTTTTGTCAATGTTAGCATTACAGTTGTTTAGATTTTGTTAATAATGTCTTCCATTAGTGCATAATTACTAGTGATATTTAAAAATTTTCTGTCAATATAGTAGATTGCCAAATGATTGCCCTAGCGCCCCGACCACCGGGCTTAGAACATTTTTATGGGGAAACCCCGGGGATGCAAACAGTTAATCAACTTGGCATTAGATTAATGGTTTATTAGATTAAAATTTGTTCCAATCGATTAGCAACCTACTTTTAGTGTTGTAGTTTGGCCTCCATCCAGTAGAGGGCGCTGGTGGTTATGGGAATGAGAACCTTTCCAAACAGAAGAATTCTCTTTATGTGAATCTGTTTTGAAATGTAAATATTTGGCAAGCTCCTTAAAGCTACACTATGCAACTTTTATATTAATTTTTTTTTTTTTTACATATTTGTTGACACTCTCACTGTTGTGGCAATATAGCATATAATCTGTGAAAACAATTTACCTCCTCCACCTTTGGCAATGTCCCAGTGCTAACTAGAAATAACTAAACAGAGCCAGGAGGGTCTTAGCGCTGTCAATCACCATACATGTGGAGCTGCTGCTAACCCCCACCCCTTCCTTCTACTATCCTGTTGTAAATGCTCACGCTAGTCAGCATGGCCGGAAAAAATTATTTTCTCGTAACAGTAAGTTTTTTCTCCACCATTAGCACATTGAGGAGCACATACACATGGTTGGTTAACAGCACTAAGATTGTCCTCCTGGCTCTGATTGGTTGTTTTTGGTGCATTGCTTCAAATGGTAATCGTAGCTCAGGGAGGAGGTGAAGAAGATCGATCTATTCACAGATTATCCACCTCATAAACTGTCACAAAACATATTTTAAAAAAATAAAAGTTACATACTGGAGCTTTAAATGTGCAGTATGTAACTTATTTTTAAAACGTGTCAAAGTTTTTAAATTAAGACACAAAACCTTTTCAAACATTTTAAAATGTCTCCTTAAAATAGTTTGAACAAGGTTGAAAATATTTAAGCAAGTAACACAACAAATACAAAAAAATACATATCTTATTGATATTTAAATTAAAGATGTGCAGTTTAGCTGAAAATACTGCATACAGTTTCCGACAGAAGTGTTAAAGTAACTCTGTAATATAAGGTTATTCTGAGTGTTTTATCTTAGAAATACTGAGCCAACTCTCTTCTTTGTATTGACTAAAATACCAGCTCCTTTGTTTTTGTTTTTGACCTTTTCTTTTTGCTGCGGTGTTCAGCATCATGTGTCCTCTCTCACCGACGTCACGACAGACTGTGTTTTTTCTGAAAGGTTATCAGAAACTCAACATATGCAGTTTCAGTACATAAAGCAGAGCTTGTTCCTTCCTCAACCTTTCTTTGTCTCAATTTAATAGCAACAAAGGTCAAAGTAGTTACGCTCGTTCCAGTTTTGTCCTCAAGCAGTCCGGCTTTGGGTGTCAGCAACTCGTCTGTACTAGGCTCATTCCTGGGTCAGGTTAGTGTTAGGTTTAGCATTTTAAAAATTTTATAATTTATTGTTTTAGACTCTGAGCACTTAAAAGAAATCAGAGGTACTGTGAATGTGAACGCTGGATATCATTGCGTGTTTCCAGTCCTGCTGAAATGCTGCTGCAGCTAAAACTCCTGAAAGCAATCACCAGAAAGAGTAACGATGCTCAACTGTGTGCCAGTTTAATTACGTAATGGTTGAAGATGCAGTTGGTTTGAAAGTTTAAAACATGCAAATATTTATAGCTGTTTGACAACAAGGGCAATAAATTATTATTATATGGGGTTTTTTATGTTTTAGTTGAGTATTTTTGGGTTCAGAACAACCATTTATGAAGCAAATAAATTATTTATCGGTAGTATTTTGTTTTCTTTGAACCCGTTTGTCTAGAGCAGGGGTGTACAAACCTTTTGTCACTTTGGGCCAAGAAACTAATAAAAAACCCAATTATTATAAATATTATTATTTTGTAGTTAGGTGATGTTTTTCATTATGGATCCAAACCTTAAAAATGATTTAGCATGTTTGCTATATTAAAGAAAGATGTATAGTTTTCAAATGATTTTGGTCTTAATTGAACAAATTTATTCTCAGTTGTAAGAACAGGATTTGGGTCGCTTTCTTTCAAATTGCATGCTAATATTTCACCAAGTTTAATTATTTAATTAGGAAAATGAGAACTTTATGGCCTAGGGGATAATTTACCAAGAAATATAGTGTACTAAAAAAAATAAAGTGAACTGATCTAAATAAAAGCTGATTTTCAGTAAAAGTCTCTAGATAAACGAGGTTCTATTTATGATAAAATCTTGTGATAAAAAGATGAATACGTAAACAAATTTTCTGGCAATGGAAAATGTTATTTTCTTATTTTAAAAGCAGTAGAATTATGTTTATTTTCATCTTTTAATGTACTTCGAACGCTGCATAGAAAGACTTACATGGTTAAATGAAAAATTTGCAGAAAGTGATGATTTTCATCACAATAGTTGATAAAATAATCTTTAGTTTATGCTCTAATTTGTTGTAGTTAAAACGTCCAAATAAGCTTCATATTAGCGAAAAACAGGAGCATTTCTTTGTTATTTTTAATCTTGACTTTAGATCTTGAATTAATCTTCCCCTCTGTATTTTGTTTTGGAAAGTCTTCCATCATTGTGCAATCTTGGTGTCATGGAGGAGATTTATGAATGGTAAACAACACTAAACTCTAGATTGATTGTTGTTCAGTCAGTTTGGTCCGCAAAGCTTCATGTCAGACAAACATGGGAGTTTTCCACATCGACTTTCTGATGTGAAACCAGTCGAGTTTCATCTGCTTGCTTGTTCGGTTTTAATAACATCTGATTTCTTCTTCTTTTATGTATTATGGTAGCTTGCCAGCTTTCTAATGTCTCTTTCTTGATGGGGCAGTATTATGTAAAATCAGCTTTATGAGCTCTACGTTATGTAATAATGTTATTCCTTTGTCAAAAACATACCCGGAGTGTTGCCTTCATTGTTTTATGCATGTTTGAGAAATCTTTTAATCTCCATGGCTCCATTCACTTGTGCAAAGTGCCTGGGGGATCCTAACCCCGCCTTCGAGGACAAAGCTCCTCCTTATGGCTGTAGTTTCCAAACTACTGAGTTTCGGTAACACAGAGCAGCCCTCTCCCACTTTTTATTAGTTGTTTGCTAATAGCTAGCAGCAATTAGCAAACAACTGGTGGAACTGTGCATCTGCTGAGATGATTATATCAGCTATTTCTCAGTGAAATCTTGGTAAAAACGTTGCTAAAGGGTTAATAGAGGAGTTGGAGTTGTGATGACTTCCTGAAGGTGGAGTTTCAGAAAGAGCAGGAGTTTTTAAAGAGACAGAGGCCCAATTTCAAAGCATTCAGTTAAGAAGTAAAATTTATTTTAAGCCACATTTGATATAACAACTGAAGCTAACAGATAGTTGATTATGTTATGAAATGACACTATATATATGGAAAAAACATAATACTGCCCCTTTACAGGAATTAAGAACAAATTTAAGGCAAGGAAACCCAAAAGAAGTATGAAAATGTTCTAAACCAGAACCACAATGAAAATGGAACAGAGTAGAGACGTGTGTGTTTGTCCGGCGGTTGGGTTGCACTCCTTTTGTCAAGCTTCTCCAGCTCCTGCTGACATGCTGCTCAAGTGGAGAGTTAAGAGTGGGATGTGCCGAGGTTGCCAAGCTCTTATCTGCTGGTTGGAGCAAACACAGAGAACCACTTTGTCAACAAGCACTTGCCTCTGCTCTTTCATTGTTTAATCCCCTAGCTGTTGTCTCAAACGACTCAACTGATTTCAATTAGTTACGGCCAGTAAAAAGAGAGAGGTTTGGTTTGTTTTTCAAAAATATAGAATATGAAAGAATTCTATATTTTTTGTCACTTACGTCAATGCCATGCTACATTAATGCAGTAAATAACACAAAAAAACGCCCAACCAAATATGGAGTTCATGGAAAAAATAATAATTTTTCTGACATTTCTTACTTAGAAAATCCTTTTTTGATCTTATGTAATATTGTAAATGTCCATGACCCAAATTTTCTAAAACAAGTGTCAAAAATTGACATTTTCAATAAGGTTGAAATTTTTAATCGGTTTAATCGTGATTAATCAATTATTGAATTCATTGTCAGCTAATATAGTAATCATTAACTGGAGTATACAGACTCAAAAAAAGGACATTTGCTGAAAAAACAACACATTTAGAACAGTAATTAAGAGAAAACTAAAAGGTAAATATATACATTTTGCATGCAAGATGAAAACAACTTGATTTGTAAAAATGTTTTACTCAAAACTTCTCAAGTGGCATAGTTTTAGCTTCACTTGGTTCAGATTCACGTTTATTTAAAACAAAACTGAGTTATATGTTTATTTTAATGCAGTTTTGTATGAAAAGGGCTAACTGGTTAAATGAAAAATCTACACAAAATGCTAATTTGTTTATGCAATTAATCGATAAATCGTCAGTTTCAAAATCTTTTTTTAAAATCTTTTGTAATATTCTTAATATCTGAAACACAAAATGTTGCATTTTCACTACTTATAAGTCATTATCATCAAAATTACTAGAAATATTTCACTGGATATATACTGAATCTTTTATAAAACAAGTGACTTTCTCACAATGTTCTACTTTGTTTTTACTGTTTCTGCATGTCAAACATAAAACATTAATGAAGTGATGCCTGTAAACAAGCCAGTCATGATATTTCTATTCCGGTTGACCATAAATTTTAAATATTTCAAACTCACCATCTGATGCATCACTGTACCAACGTGCTTTCGCCACCTGAAAAAGCTTCCAGCCGCCTTGGATTGGACAGTGAACTCAGTGAAGCAGACGCTCCCCTGTAGCCACTTAATAGAATAGCTGTCAAGGTCTCAGTGTGTTTTAATTTGCTGCTTCGCTGCACTTTCTCGTCCGCTGCTTTTCATCATCCCGCTGCCTCTGGGATCATAATAATCCTTCGTCATTTGCTGTAAAATGTTTGTAAGAACCCAACATGATGAGTTGAAGCTAAAAGTCACTTTTCCTCTATAAAGCATTCTGTTTAGAGCCGTCTCTGCTGGAGCCGACTGCAGGACAAGGCATCAGTTTTAAAAAGTAAACTTTAGGTGACGGATAACTCTGCATTGTTTGATTTAGTGTGATTCACCATGCAGAGTTCAAATATTACATGTTTCATATGAATGTTGGAGGCATCGGTTTTGATGATTTACACCCACTTAAAGTGGAGGTGTCTGTGGAGAGAATGGTCTGACTTTTGGGTGTTAAAATTGTGGTTGCTTGAAGAAAAAATCAGATTCCTGTTTGTTTCTTCCAACTAGTTCCCAGTTGCCTGAGGTGGCATAAACCCTGAAAAAGGCTGACCCAAAAAATGAGGTCAAGGGGGTGGGGAGTTGAGTGCGTCTCGTTGGACTGTCAAATTTGTTTTAGGATGTATTCCCACCTGATAGTCCAGTCTGATTGGTAACCAAAATTGCAACATTTGTTACATTTTCAACTGCTGTGTTTTGCTTTCACACTGCACTGTCAAACAAACCAAACTAATTGAGAAACCTATTCCCCTCCTCACCTGTGGTGGTGCTGTACCAATAACTACTAAAGAAAACAACAGCAAAACTTCTGAAGAAGACACTGAGCGCAACTTCCTTCTTAAACAAAAGCGTAAACAATAATGGTGAAATCTTTGGTGAAAAACCATGAGCCATTTCTCCCACTGGCCCTAGACGTACATGTTTATTTGGTTAAATTTACCCAGAATGCCCAGTGCTGTAGTTCGGAGCAGTCTGCGGTCCATTTGGCATTCACATATGCATTTGAACCGCACCAAAGTTCCCTTCAACCGAACCGAGACTGAGATTTGTAAGTGGACCAGAGTTTGCTTTTTTGGTCCTCACCAGAATTTGATTGTGTATTCATACATTAATTTTTAAATGCAGCTTAAAAATTGGGTGCAACATCAACAAGCTTACTCGCAATTTGGAGTTGTGTGTTGCTTGCAGACCCTGCACCCTTGGTTTAACTGAAATCTGATGCCGTTGTAGCTGGGTGTGCAATACATCTTTTATCTTTTGGACAATTAATCATAAATATTAAATCTGATATTCTATAAATCAGTTGCTTCATGGCACTTTTAACACTTATCTCCTCTGAACCTTGATTGTCACAGTTAATAACACCTCTCCACCCTGATGAGCCCCATTGCTCTTTATGAAATGAAATATAATCAGCTTAGAACCTCCAACTACTCCCAGACACAAGATTTATTAGAGGAAGCAATTACTCGTGCGCTTGATTGCCTCCTTATAGTCACACAGCTTCTTGTGCCCTACTTAGATCTTTTTCAATTGATTTGCAAAAAGTGACACAAGAAATAAGTTGAGCCAAGTAAAAACACTGATTCTGGGAACACCTGAGTGGTTTGCATTCTCTGTTGATTCTGCGTTTATTGAGATGTCCGATGGTAGCAGCAACCTGTCAGTCTCAAATGTCTTTAAGCTGAAGACCTTCAGATGGAAACGCAACAAAGCTCAGGTCGTAATTTGGAAAATGCAAGATTGTTTTGTTTTTTTTATCCTTGGACTGTTTTTTTGGTAATCTTTTAGTATACTTTGTATTAAAAGAAGATTGTGACTTTGACCTAAACTAGGCCACCACCAGTTTTCTAAGTTCATCCCGGATCTCATCTTAGTTTGAAACAGTGTTGATTTTTCAGGTCCCAATTTGGTTTTAATTTAAAGTTTCCGTATGATTTCTGCTGTGGGTTTTATATTATTAATAGGGCTGAAACGATTAATCACAATTAATCACGATTAATCGCCAACTAATTTTGCAATTGATTAATCATTTACAAACTCAAAACATCCCATTTACTGAAAGAGCAAATTAATGTTTTGAGTTTGTAAACATGCCAGAGCAGTAGTTAAGCCAAAACGGTGAAAAAATACCTACATTTTCCATTTTAGATTAATAAAACCTCTTGTACCGCTGTACCGGTCCGTCGTGGTGAAGAGAGAGCTGAGCCAAAAAGCGAAGCTCTCGATTTACCGGTCGATCTACGTTCCCACCCTCATCTATGGTCATGAGCTTTGGGTCATGACCGAAAGAACGAGATTGCGGATACAAGTGGCCGAAATGGGTTTTCTCCGTAGGGTGGCTGGGCTCTCCCTTAGAGATAGGGTGAGAAGCTCAGTCATCCGGGAGGGACTCAGAGTAGAGCCGCTGCTCCTTCACATCGAGAGGAGCCAGTTGAGGTGGCTTGGGCATCTGGTCAGGATGCCTCCTGGACGCCTCCCTGGTGAGGTGTTCCGGGCACGTCCCACCGGGAGGAGGCCCCGGGGAAGACCCAGGACACGCTGGAGAGACTATGTCTCTCGGCTGGCCTGGGAACGCCTCGGGATTCCCCCGGAAGAGCTGGAAGAAGTGGCCGGGGAGAGGGAAGTCTGGGCCTCCCTTCTGAAGCTGCTACCCCCGCGACCCGACCTCGGATAAGCGGAAGAAGATGGATGGATGGATGGATGGAAAACCTCTTTTGTAAAAAAAATTCACCAGACCTCTTCAAGTCTTCAAGAGGCACAGTTTTAGCTACACCTGGTACAAATTCTTTAAAAAAATTAAAGAAAAAGAAATCTCCTGGATTAACCAAATATTAATTTCTTAATCTAAAACATAGTCAACAGATAATCTATTTATCTGTTGACTATGTTTTATCATCAATATGTGAAAAGCTTAGAAACCTGAGCTTTTCACATATTAATGATATAAGTATTTTTTTCAGCTGCAGATGCATCTGTTGCTACAAATGCACTGCAAAACCACTAAATCTTCCTACGTAATTTTGGTCTAGTTTCTGGTGGAAGTATCTTAGCACACTTGAAATAAGACAAAACTAACTCACAAGTAAATTTTTAGCAAGAAATAAAAACTTTTTTAAGCATCGGCGAGAGCATCGGCGGTGGCGAGAGCGTGGCGTTGCTGGAACCCACGCGGTCGCCACGGGGCCGGAGGCGTGCTTCACTGCGAGGCCTCCAAAGCCGCTTGCGGCTTAATTACTGTAGTACTTACTAGCAAAATTAGCTTAACCAACGTAGTTTTTATCTGCTAACTAAGTAGCATACGTTTTTGTTCTTACATGTGCTCACTCTGCCAGTCACTAGAACCTTGTTATTCACTCAGAGTTCAAACGTCTTTTACTTGTAATTGTCTCGTATGGTGAGACAATCCGACAGCAGCCATTTTGTCCATGCATCTTTCTCTCGCACATTGGTTGAGAGTGTTCACATATTTTCTTTTTGTCTGTATCGAAGCCATGTGTCTGCTATGCATTGTGCTCCACTTGCCTACCAAGATGGCGCCACTCACTTCCGGTTCAGACTTGTGGGAACCAGAAGCTGTACACTTACCTAAATTACCATAATTTTTGTCTCATTATCACAATACTACCGCAGCATATCCTGATAGAATAAGTCCATATCTGTCCTGTTTACTAGTAATTAGGTATGATCTAGTTTAAAAATTTTACCGTTTCCAGTGATTTAAGGAACAGATCTATGTGTGGTAGTCTTTCTGTCTTTCTGGAGATTTTTGTAATCCCAATGGGAGCTTTACAGCAATATGTGTGTGTGTGCACATGTTGGTTATTATGTCAGCTGCTGCGTGTGTGTCAGGGCAGCATTTTGGCATTATGAAAGGACAGGTCAAGCTACGTTTGTTGTGGCAGGGCACCACTGATTTTCCCCTCTCCCTCTCTGTTTATGTAAGAACCAGTGTGTTAGAGTCGATGTATAAGAGGAGAGTTTGAGGGGTTTCTCATAGAGGGATCATCTGGTTTGCCACAGGGACAAGTCAGACACACACACGCACACACCGAGAGAGAGAGTTTGTGAATAGGCAGGAACGGCTGTGTTCCTCTGCATCAGCAGCATCCTTCGTCAGTGCTGCTGGCTGCAAAGCTTATTGTTTCTCTGCAGCTTTGACTCTGCTGTTGGACAGTATGTACCCAGACGAGAATGAGACGGTAAGCCACCTTCTTTATCTCTGCTTTTATTCGCTGCTGCAAATTTATCTGCTTGTTTGCACAGCAATTTTTTTCTGCAAAGTCAGTGCAACCTTAACTTTTGTTGTGTGACATTTTAGTTCATGTAGGTGATATGGCTGATTCATACTTTTCCGTTGCACACAAAGACTTAGTTTTAATTTTGTGCTCTTTTTGTTTTCATTGATGATTCTGCTGCCAGTACAGTAGAGAATATTTACCACTGAAGTTTGCCTCAGAGAAGATTTTTGAGTGTAAAGACATTGATTTAATCTGTATTTCAGAAGTTTTGAGTTGACCTGAAATGTTTTATCTGAGTGTGGGAAGCGGCAGGGCAGCCCAAAGGATGCACTCAGCGTTTGACTCGATGCATTACATAACCGCCAGCTACGTAACGTTTGTTTGGACAGCTGCCTGGTGAGATGAGCTCTGGGCAGAACCGATGATGACACAGGAGTTTCAGTGAGGGCAGATCATTCTGTGGTATTAATTTTGGGATTTTCAATGAACTCTGCAGGTCATTCAATGAATAATATGAAAGACGGAACAATTAATTCTCTGAATTGCAAATGAAATTCTCAGCACCAACTCCCTTGCTGATATTCTACCAACATAAGTGTGTTTTGATGATGTATAGAAGCTAGACCAAATTACTTTATGTGTTTGGGTTGTTTCTTTACAGATTCATCTCAATAAATTATTTTATAATTGAAAAGTTAATTTATTTCACAAACTAAAATACATTATATAGGCTAACTATACACAAACTGATGTTTTCAAACCTTTATTTTTGTTTTTATAATTATTTTATGCTAAAATTAATAAAAACGGGACTAATCAAATATAAAAAAAAACAACATTTTGATTCTGGAATGAGGGCTTGATAAAAAGTATGTTTAATATCTGTTTAAAGATTTTTTTCAAATGTTACTTTTAATCTGAACTAGGAATAATCGGATTGATTGCTATGAATCGATTAATTATCTGCTAATTTAGTAATTGATTAATCACTAACTGGAGGAAAGAGACTCAAAAAAGGCATTTGCAGAAAAAAACAACACAATCAGAGCAGTAATTAAGATAAAACTGTACAAAAAATATAGAAATTTTAAATGTAAGATTAAAAAAATTAATGTTTGTTTCCTTAATTGGTCATTTTAGCATCACCAGGTTTAGTTTAAAATAAGAAAATACTGCTAAGCACCTTTTTCTACCAATTATTAGGTTTATCCAAAAAATAACAGAGGGATTGATGTTAAGTCATGCAGAAAGTCCTGAGTTTTTCACATGTTGATTTAGAAGTATTTTTTTAGCTGCAGCTGCATCCTTTGCTACAAATGATCAAAGGTCACCAAAAGGAATGCTATGTTACTGCACTTTAGGCAACACATTGAATATTTATTTGCGTTTCTTGGCATTTTTAATGAATAAATAATGTTGTATAAACAGGCATAAGTGGTTAAATCTCCAGAATTTCTAAATTATTTCTATTCGATTAACTGTCAAGAAAATTGATTACTAAAATAATCATTAAATCTGACAAATGAGCCTCATCTGAACACAAAATTCAGATTTGCAGAGACGTAGCATTTATGAAACCTTCTTTATCTCTACAGCCATTCTGACATTGCACAAGACCAGATCAGTTCAAAGCCTAAACAAAACGATCAGTTTCCTCTTAACAGACTCGTACATCTGTGCAGCTGCTAAGCGATTAACGATTAACTGCAGCTCCATACAGTAAAATCCTCTAATGTAAATAAAGGTTTGCTTCCTGCCCAGCCCATGTATACTCTTGCTTCTCTAGCTGACACTGCATGCATTACGGTTTCCTTTATCCAGCCGAAGTGATTGTCCTGGTGCACTTTGTTCTTTGTCAAGTCGGAAAATCGGATAATTATTTAACACGCTAACTTGGAAGCTGGTTTTTAAATGAGAGTGTAAATTTCTCTTTCAGAGTGTCTGTGTGTTGCTGAAAATCTCTTAAATAAAAATTATTGCTCTTGAGGCATTAGTAAAGTTAAAACATGAGGTCTTGCAGAAATAACCCTTTTCACAGATTTATTGCACTTATTTTTATTCACACTTTATCAAAATGGACGTTTTCTAGCTTCTCTGCATGAAATTAATTCAGTGTTTTTCAGTTTGTGTTGTGGCTGTGTCAGCAAATTCAAGACGCAGAGAAACGTTTTTTGGTGGAAAAACTGAGTATCTCAAGTTTTTCCAAACTTTTACTCATCTGAGTTCTTCTTTCTAACAACATTTTTCTGTTTTGGGTTTGCAATCCCCTATTTTCTGTATACAAGTTTTTAAAAAGTTATGGTTTCTAAGCTACAAAATATTTCCATGATTTTGTTTAAGCTGTTTAAAATGCTTTGATTGTTGCAGTTCAGAAACACTATCAGCCAGCTGACTGTACAGTGTTTTTGCAGCATTATGGATGATTATTACTTTTTCTGTTTCAAACTGAAACAAACATTTTGGTTTAAAATTTTGCATAATTACATGAACTGCCATGCCATTAAAATTTGGAGGTTGTTTTGTGTGATTGAAAAGTAGATTTAAGTTGTGATTCACACCTCTAGAATTGGTTAAACTTTTGGTTTTACTTAAATCACATTTATGTGACTTTAAGTGAATTTCAAAACAATAAATGTTGATTCTAAAAAAATTTTCTGTTTGCCTACTTTTAATGCCTTTCTTAATGTCTTTATTGCAAAGATTTTTAGTTTGTTTCTCCTTCTGGCACAAGCATATGTAACTTAAGATATGTAGAATGGATGGTTCATATCCGAGGGTCTGCAGCCTGCAGCTTTAACTCGCATCTGCTATGCTTTTATAAAACCAAATAAAAAATGTTTTTGATTAAAGAGGCAGTAAAAAATTGTGCTTTTATCAATTTTTCTCTATCTGCATAAAATATCTACAAAGGAGCACCAATAGAACAAGGTTTTTAAATTAATATTTTTTGAGCAAGTTCTCTTTCTTCACTAAAGATCTTTTTTTAGTTTGCATATCTGAAAGTGCTTAAGACTGAAATGCGAATGCTTTATTGTAAGTTTATCTTTTGTTTTGTTTTTCCATCTCTTTATATGCAGACAGTCTTCAACAGATTTCTCTTGTAAAAGAGATTTTTTCACCTCAATGAGACAAACCTGGTTAAATAAAGATTATTATCATAGAAAGGGCTCACTCAGATGGCCTTATTCTACAAAACAGTTATTTTTCATCATTATGTAAGTTAGAAGACTCATGTTGTTAAAATAAAACTATGAAATTATAATATGTTTTGGCTCTAGCAGGTTGATTTTCATTTCCTATTATGCAAAAGCTTCATTTTAGTTTCTAGATTTGTTGTTAATTGTTGATATAGCCTTATGGATCAGAGGTCAAAGGTTGGAGAAACCAGTTTACACATGGCAGCAAACTGAAATGGTCAGATCATCCCAGCTTGAGCCTTTTCAATCTCTTTTTCTGACACCGGTCTGGTTAATGTGTTCTGCAACACAAGGTTACAGAAACAAGATGTGGACCCACCCAGCTGGAGTTACGGGAGTGGCTAAGATAATGTGCAACCTCTTTTATTTCCAGTAGTGTTTCTGCTTGCACAAAAGTTTCAAAGCCTCTCTGTGTGTGAAACTTGATTGCCTCATTTTTGATGAGTTGTGGCGCCCTCAAGACAAAACGGGTTCCAACATTTCCTCGTAGCTGTAGCCCTCCTTATTTGGAATTTAACCATAGATTTACTCGGACATGCCAGGGCAGGTGTTCATAGGCATGATGGCAGCAGCTTGCAATGTGAAGTAATGGCTGGTTGATTCATCTTTTAACTAGACTGCTACAAAACCAAAACCCTGGTGTCTCTTTAAGACCTAGCTTAAGTATAAAATGCTATCATTTTGAATTTGATCACAACCAGCAAGAAACTAAATTAGTTTTTAACAGACTTACACAGTCGTAGGACACATTGTTTCGAATAAGGCCTAAACATATTTTGTGCTGATGTGTTCTTAGTTTGCTAAAGTGATATTATAGCTAATTAATTAGCTGGTTTAGCTAGTTAGCTTACAGTAGACTTTACAGAAAGACACAGTATTTTTTTTAGGTAGTTACCTGTGTTTCCCTTTTGTAAACATAAGTAACTACATTACTGTGATCCTGCTAGTTCAGATTATTACAAGAAAAAAATATAAGTTATCCTAGTTATGCAGATGATACTCTGCTCTATATTGCAATGTCTCAACATGACTGTGAACCCATTAAAGCAACAAATAAAGGTGTGGATGCCCCATAACTTTCTTCAACTGAACAGAAAGAAAACTGAAGTTATTATATTTGGACCTATTAATGGACAATCACTAATCGAGAAACCTCTGTTAGTTTATTAATTGTGGAAGTACTCAGCAACCCAGAACAAGAATCAAACATGGGGAACCAACATTTAGCTTTTTCTTTTTTCTTTTTGTGGTTGTTACCCTTGCATTTTTGTCTTTCTATTGGTTTTGTTGTTTTGTTTATATTTTCTTTTCATTAATGTAAAGCACTTTGGACTGTGTTGTTGCTGAAAACGAGCTATTTATATATATATATATATATATAACACCTCTACCTCTACAACTGGAAACTAATGATCAGGCTTGAAATCTGGATGTAGGGATGGACTTAGACCTGAACCTTCAAAGTCACATAAAGAAGGTTACAAAGTCAGCTTTCTATTACCTGAAGAACATTTCCAGGATTAAAAGACTAAAGTCTAGAGAAACTCCTCCATACCGTTAGTCACATTGATTACAAATAAAATCTTTTGTTTTTTTGTAATCACTGAATGTCAGGCACCATGTAGCCACCACTGTTACTGGTGATTTAGAAAAGCATTTAAAATAGGGCTGCACTGATCACCAATTACAGATCTTTTATAACGCCTGACCGATTTTGGCAGACACTGATTTCTTTTTGTCTGAAATGCCGCTAAATATAGCAAGAAAGTCAGTGAGTTGGTAACTGTGGGTGACTATTGATAATTGCAAACGTGTCAGTCAAACCTCTCTCTTTGGAGAGCAGAAGAGGGCAGTAACTGATTTTTACACCTTTGCTGAGGTAGATAAGATTGGCTTCGTGTAAGTATTGGCCAATCACGGATCCCCCAAAATTAAGAAAATTGGCAGCAATAAATCAGTGCACCCCTAATTTAAATTAATGAACACTTTGACTGGCGGGCGGCAGGGTGTATTATCAGCCTGGTGGCCCTCCAGGCTGATAATACAATGGGGGAAACTCTGAGTCCATATCGCCCAACATTATCTCCTGTAGTCACACCAAACTCTCTGTTTTCATGAAAACAGCCTCATATCAAACTCACGTTTCTTAAAAAATTGACTAAATTGTCTCCAATTTAAATAAATGCATAGACTGGAAGTATACTGGAGGCTTGAGCTGTGAAAAAACCTCCAAAATGAGCCAATGCTGAATGTAAAACAGCCTTTGAAGTATCCGTGTCACATAGTCGATAGTGTTAGCAGGATAAGTCGGTCCATCATGCGTAGAGTCTTCTCTCCAAAGCTCTTGTGTTCACCTGCCAAGCTGACAGCGGCTGTACAACCTTGAATGTCTGCCGGCTCCCAGCGTGTCAGCCTTAGTTTGCACATTTCACAGTGATCTGTGCAGAAATTCCCTTCCTATGGGAGGCGGTGATTGAATTGACTTGACAAAAGATTAAAAGAATGGACATTATAGAGTGAAAATAGTGCTGAGTCATTGTGGGAAAATGGATGCACACTGACAGCTTTCTCTTCTGTACTTTCCGTTTTGAGGAGATTACTTTATTTTGGATTCGATTAGCAGATTCATAAGATTTTTACTCTTTCTTTTTTTTTTCATTTAATTTATTTTCTCTATGGAGTTAAAGTGTTCACATGATCCTTGGTTTTCTGTTGTTTTGCACAGCTTTTCCTCTTGATCTTGTTCAACCGGTTGGACCTGAACAGGTTTCTGTGTCTTGCATCTTTACGTCTCAGAAACCAGAAATGTGATTTCAGTGTTTTTCAGTTTGTGTTGTGGCTGTGTCAGCAAATTCAAGACGCAGAGAAACATTTTTGGTGGAAAAACTGAGTATCTCAAGTTTTTCCAAACTTTTACTCATCTGAGTTCTTCTTTCTAACAACATTTTTCTGTTTTGGGTCTGCAATCCCCTATTTTCTGTATACAAGTTTTAAAAAAGTTATGGTTTCAAAAATAATTTGGATATAAAACCAAAATTACAATTTAAAGCCAGTAAAATTATGGTTAATCTAAATGGGAAACAGATTTTTCTCATCAATAAAAAATAGAGTTTATAAATCTAAAGTTAATGCTTGTGGTTACCTGCGCTTTGCCAAGTCATGTTTAGATCTGTCATAACAAATTTTGCTGGACGCTAAATTGTCCCAGAAGTTATTGAGAAAAAAAATAATATTGTTTAGAGACCATTTTCAAGTAGTATAATGGCAACAATAATGCAAGAACACACTTTGAAAGAGCAATGAACTTTGAATTCTGATGAACAGTTAATACCGGAACTGGAAGACATTTAAAATATGCAAATATAAACTGACAAAACAACAGAAATTATGAATAAACAAAAATTTCCTTAAAAAATGGCTAGTTGAGACCAAAGCAACAGACTGAAGACTTTTGTTGTTCAGTTTTTGGTCAAAATAGACAAAAGAGAAAAATGATAAATCATGCAAATGGGAATTATTGAGTTTGTTTTAATTTATCATGCTATTTACTGATTTACTGCGACAGGTCTAGTCAGGTTCTCACTGGGTTTACGTTGTAATTTAAATTGAGCCCATCTGATGTTTTGGTTCGCTGCTCTTCACAATTTAGTTTAGTAAATGTATCTAAAAGTGTTTAAGGATGAAAAACATCTGCTTGGTTGGATATAAAAGGTCTACAAACATATTATCTAACACACTTCTGTGTGAGAAATGATTATAGTTTGTTTTTTAAACTGAGTGAAAATTATTTCAGTTTTTTTTTTTTTATTTCTAAAGCTCCCATTAGAATGACCTTGCAGGTTTTTGCTTTGCTACCAGAGGCAATCACAGCCTGTTTCTATCTCTGGCTGCTTCAACCCCGACTGGAAGCTATGAGATGGAAAACTGCCTGCAGTCATTTTGAAGTCAGGTTACAGCAGCACCTGTGCAGTGCGGGTTTCTCTATTTGTGGATTTTCTTCAACCTTTTCTGTTGTACATTTTATACAGCTTTGCAACCCGACTTCCTGCATTTAAACATATTTATTATGATTTACATTATTAAAAATCCTCTGAATTTGATTACTAGATCATTTCTTTTTGCATTGCTCCTCCTTAAGAGATGGTAATCCTTTTATTTTAGTGTTTAACTTTAATTAGCAGTGTTGATCATCGCTAACTAAAAAATTTGTATCGCTAACCCTGAAGCACTAATCATAAACTTTAGTTCTGCTAACATGAAAGTGCTACATTAATGCACTATTTAGAAGAAGCTAATGCTAAAGCACTAACTTGAATCCAAATTATATATGCCATTGAAACACTCCAACTCTAGAAAACCAATTTAATGTTGACTTTACAATTTACATGTTCATTAAAGCCTTCAGATATTGTATTTATGTTTATATCTCGTTCTCTACTGTCCGTGTTTTATTTTATTCCTGTATGTTTCTTGTTTGAAATAAAGTTAATGGACAAAAACGAGAGAGAACGTGAAGAGAGGAAGCTGAACTGCATCGTAAACAGTCGTAAACCCTTTCAAAATAAGAGCATGTATATAAATGCCTAACTACTTCAAAAATTCTTAAAAGTCGATAACCAAAACGTCAACTCAAATGTTAAACTTGTTTCAACTGCAATTTTCGAAAACAGCCAAGTAAATTAGTGCTTTAGAAGTTATCTGATTAAATTAGTTTAGGGGAAGCTAAGTGCGCTAAACGTTTTCAAAGATTAGCTCTTTTATTTGCCCACCGCTATTAGTTAGCATTATTGGTACCAATGAGCTTTTAATTTGCTAATCAGTCAATTTTATGTTTTTTTTTCTACATATTTCTTTTTTCCTAAACAAAATATAAATTAAAAACAGAATTAAAAAATGTATTTGGAAAAATAGCTTTGAATCACATTTTGAGATGGATGGTGAAAATGTTTTTCCAAATAACATTTTGATTTAAAAGGGCATTTATCATTTATTGTAAAAACTTATAAGAATTTTTGATTTATCGTTTTATCAATACATTTCAATTACTTAAAAAATTATGTTTACTATTTTCTCCACTGCAATATATTACCTGAAGTGTGGTTTTTCTAGAAAAATGGTAATATTTTTCTAGAACACTGTTTGTGGTGCTATAAATATTTTTCCATGCAGTCTAAGAAAGAAGTTATAGATTTTAACCTGATTTTTATTGTTATCACAATAGTACCACAGAATATCACAATAAAATTCTTGCCATCTGTAGTACTAAAAAGCAATAAATCTGTGACCAATACAATAAATTCATATTCAATTCAGTTGTTTACCTGTTTTTTGTTAATACTGTCCTGTTAACTAGCAGAAGTCCTTGCATATTTCACGCTAGCCATACTTCCAGAGAGATTTTTTTTCTTCTCTTTATCGTTCTCCTCCTTATCTACAAAAAGCTTCAGTGTCGGGGCATGTGGCTGCAAGGAAGCCAAGATTTCTCTTCTCTGTAGCCGGTGGAGAGAAATATTTGAGGATGGTGGGGAAAAAAAACAAAAAACTTTTTTTCCTCCTTCACCTCCGCTGCATTCTTTAAGGTGTGCAGAAACAAGTCAATACAGGATTCTGCTGTGAATAAATCTTGTATCTGCTAGAATGAGCTGCACAAATGACGAAGAGATGAAAACAAAAGTGTTGACTTCTGATTTTCTACATTTCACTCACTCTGATTTTGATTAGACAAGAAAAATGGCATAAAATAATAACCACTGCTAACTGATAAAGGTTTCCACAGCAGCGACCGTGAATTATTAATGACTTAAATATCTAACTTAGTTTTACAAGGAAATCTGCTGACTGTGGTTCTGTTTAAAAGAGAAAACTTTGCTGTTTTTGCCATCTAACGACATAAAAGTTTTCTTCAAATGTTGCAGCTGAAAGTATTTTAAAAAGATTGGGTCTGGTAGGAAGAGCAGATGATTCTGGTAAAAGTAGTCAACAGAAAAAGCATTTATTGTAAAACTACATTTCACAATTTCCCAGAAAAACAGGTAAATCTGGTTGTGTTTGGTTTTTTTGCAGTTCATTACTCTCAACCAGTTCCTCTGCTCTGCTTCAAACTAAATATTGTGAACTTTTTGTGCTTTGTGTCATTTCATTCAGCAGCTGCTCACCTCTTGACTTGTCTTGTTTTTGCTAGAGTTTAGTTGCTTTTAAATCCACAGATAAAGAAAAGATTAATTCATGCACTTCCTATATTTTATGTGGACAACAAGTGTAAAATTACTATTCGATGCTCTGATCTCCAGTTTTTAAACATTTTTTTGACCTTCATATGCTAATTTTAGCCCATTTCAAAGCTGTAACAAAAGAGCGTTTAACGTTATTCAAAAATAACTTGAGTAATTCATAATTGATATTAGGAGGAGGAGACGTAGCTGTAAAACAGGGTTTTACTGTTATTTTAAAACAGATTATTTAATAGCGGGGTTCTCATTTTAAACAGTCTCTAGCAGTTGGCATGATTAGCACAGTTAGCATTTTCCCTCTGCATTTCTCAGAGATGTTGATTAATAATCATAACTAACTGTAACTGATAGACTTCCAAAGTGTTTGAAATCCATCTATTCATCCTTCTTATGTTCTGGAAGTCTTGCTCTCTCTCCCCCCACCCCGCAGTTTGAATGAATCGCAGCGATGTCTGAGAAAATTAAATTTCATTTTAAAGACCATATTCCAGTCAACAGCTGACTTCCTGGTTTGACTACTATTTTTAAAGAAAAAGATAAATACTTTTGTTTTGCAAAATTAATTTCTCAGTACCAAAACTAGAACTTTTATATTCCCCAAGTTATAAAATAGGACTTTCATCCATTAGACATGAGGAATGGGATCTAAAAAATGTATAAATCAAATTAAAATATTAAACTTTTTTTATAATCGAAACATTCTGGAGAAATTTTTGCAGTCTGTCAGATATGGTGTTCTTCTGAAAGAGTATATTTAATGTCTGAGAAGCCGCTAAGTTGGCAACAGTAGCTGCATTTCCATTACAAATGTACTGAAAAAACACAATTTTGCAATTGCAGTGTTGCCATCACATAAGAAACACAATTAAAATCACACGTTAATAAGTTTATTAGATAAGTCATTTAAAAGAAGCATGCCATGCTGTCAACATCCTACCACTTCCTGTCTTCTTCTACTTCTTCGTTTCCACCAGTAGTAACATCCTGTTGTTGATCATGTCACTCGAGTGATGAAAAAAAGTGTTTCCATTTCAGTTTTGCCAAATACACTGATTTCTGTGCAACCAAAGAAATCACCTCATCCCAGCCCAAAAAACAAGTTGGTTTTTTTTTTAAAATGAGCGTTTCCATTAAACTAATTTATTTTGTAATTCAGACATGTGTAACTATATGCTCAAAGGAAGCACAGCCAGTCTAGTGAATAATTAGTTTTTAAATGATTATTAAGGATATCATTAATTCTGACTTGCCATTTTTAAAAATAAAATGTAAATAACATCAGACTTTTTTTCTATTGTCTTATCACTGAAAAATGCCTGTTTTATTTTATTGCAGAAACAAGCCTCTTGGTTAAAGATGATTTTGAATAAAAAACATGCTAAAGGAATTAATAATTTAGAGTTTTAACTTTATCTACATAATAATGCAGTGATTTGTGATTTGGCAGCACAAACCACCATCTGAGCCCCAGTTACAGATTTACTGGTTTTCCTTCCTGTAAATACATTTCCAAAGCACTATTTAAAGCTTTAGTTGTGCAGATGCTAAAACTGAGCCATTGTTGTGTCACAGCTTCCCTTTTGCACAGTTGCAGTAATCCTTACTTTGTATTTCTTTTATTTCTCCTTCCAAAAATAAAGCTTCCTCTGATTCAGATGCAGCTGAAATTGTTCCATATTTTCTCTCTTTAAATTACAATATTCACGATTGACTAAAAAACATCATTCAAAAGTTGTTTTTGTTTGCTTTTCTGAAGTTAAACTAGTAGTAAAAATGTATACACCCGTCTGAACTGGGTCCATCTGTAAGTAGGTCCTATTCAAAGCACACATCAGACCAGTAACCCAGTTAGCCCAATTAGGCCAGCACTGTATCGCCCTCATAAATCTGGACTGGTTTACGATCATTTCTCCCTAAAGGAGCGTCATAACCTCCGGGAATTTAAAGTTGAATTTGGTTTGATTAGTGGAGTAAACTGGCCTCATTAAAGCCAATATAAATAGAAAAAAGAGAAAGTTTTTGTTATTTTTAGTGTTGTAATATTTGTCTCGCTCTGCTTCACTTACAGTAATCATCTAATTTCTGGGTTTGGTTGTTATTTTTGGTCAAGTTTCTTGTGTGTTTGCCTGAAGTGTGACTCGTTGTTTTTCCACAGCCCACTCATTAGTGTGATCCATTCGCCCACTTTGGGTTTCTGGTACTTTCACAGTTTTTTCTCTCTCTGATTTTCTGTAATTTTTCTGGTTTCTTTTTGTCTTTCAACCAGGTGGTGAAACTTTTTCTTCACAGACATCTGGATAAATACATTCCCACTTCACTTATAATTTTATTTATTTTTTGTCACTTTGTATTTTTTCTTGTTGAAGCCCACATTGCATCTGAGAAAAAGCTAAAAGTGACATGAGGCAGAGAAGTTTTGCTCATTAATCTTAGTTTTGTTATTTTTAAAAGAAAGCATTTAAGTAGGCGATGTTTTGCTTTTTTATGAAGATGAAACTGTTAAACTGTTTTAGCATATTATTATCATTATTAATTTGAAATGTGTTATTTGGTTTCTTAGATATTAAAAGATAGAAAAAAATTATTTATGAGGCAAAATAATGCTTCAACTTTTGACACGCAGTTAGATCTTGATAATTACATTTAACTGATTAAATTATTTGACATTTAGAGTGTTTTAACACGGTTTGATTGCAACACTTGTTGCATTTTCATCTGCCTGTGGGGGCGCTGTACCAAGAACCACTGAAGAAAACGACACTGAGAAGAAGGCACTAAACACAACTTCCTTCTTCACGAAATGTAAACAAAGATGGAGTGGCGTTAGATTTAAGCGGTTGTAGGATTTCTTTTTTGTTTTTGGTAAAAGACAAGTCATTTCTCTCGCTAGCGCTAGGCTTATGCATTTGTTTTGGTTGTATTTACCCAGAATGCCCTGCACTGTAGTGCGCTTCCTGCTTTTGGAGCGGTCTCCCGTCGGCTTGGCATTCACATATGCATTTGAATTGCACAAGAGTTCACTTCAACCAAACCGAACCCGAGGTTTTGTAGATCAGTGTTTCCCAACCCTGGTCCTCAAAGCACACTGTCCTACATGTTTTAGAGGTTTTCCTGCTTTAATTTGCTGATTCAACTGATTGCAGTTCAACAAACACTTGTTAATCAGTCATCAATTGAAATCAGCTGGACTGAAGCAAGGAAATACCTAAAACATGTAGGACAGTGTGCCTTGAGTATCAGGGTTGGGAAACACTGTTGTAGATGGACGAGAGTTTTTTCTCATGTTCACTCCACCCTAAACTGACATTCTCGACAAACGAACTAGAATTTGATTAAAGCGAACTAATCAGGGTGGGTGCAAATGCACCCATAAATTTTAAACTATATTCCTCAATGAAAATGTGTGAAATTAAACAGGATATACTGCATTAACACAAAATCTTACCAAGTATTTTTGTCTAGTTTGTATTGTAAATGTTTTAATACTTTTGAAATTAGACGAAACTAACTGACGAGTAACTTTTCAGCAAGATAATGGAGCTTGTTCTAAGTAAATAATTAATATTGATGACAAAGTATGAGTTCTATTTGCAGATTGATTCACTTATAACAAGACATTTTCCAGTGTAATAAGTGAAATAATCTGCCAGTGGAAATAGTACTTTTTCATGAATCTTAATGAAATCAGATTCATTAAGATTCATGAATTCATTAAGATTCATGAATCTTAATGGATCTGATTTATTAAGATTCATTAAGAAAAAGCTCCTATTTTTTGCCTGAAAGTTACGTATAGGTTAGTTTTAAATTATTTCAAGAATGGTAAGATATTTACACTAGAAGCTAAACAAAGGTAAGCTTTTGTGTTTTTACACTGTAGAGGAATAGACAAAGATGTTGACCCAGAGAACAGAGCCATTCACGAAATGTAAACAAATGTATAATTTTTTTTATATTGTTTGCAGCCACTCACTCATTCTGGAGGCCATTTTTAATGCCTGCACTGATAATCTGCGGTCAGTAACTTATTTCCAAAGAACGATGTAATCCTTGAGGACATTCTTTCTTATTTAATTGAGATTATTGCTGCAGACATTTTGGTTTCTATAAGGATTTGTTCAGAAAGCAGCGAGCATTTAATTAAATTAAGATATTTTCTCACTCGCTCTTGTCCCCTTTTAAGTCAAGAAAGCCTTCTTTGGTAGCTGCAGCTCCCTCTGAGCCGTCTTTCATCTGGTCGTTGATACTGTGCTAAGCTAAAGGCAGCGCGTCTGTGTTGTGGCTCTGTTCTCTGGGTCAACATGGCTTCATTCATGTTCCTGAATACACAAACGCCACATTGGGTCTCCGAAAGACCTTTGTCTGCGTCATGAAAAATAGTTGCCAGTCCTGTTTACAGCTGCTGGTTTTGGTCGTCAGGCACATCTGGATCTAACAGCTCTGTATTGAAACTGTGTGTCATTATATGACCCCAAACATTAGAGAAAAACAGAAATGGTTGCTTGTTCTTATCGTTGTATGGACGCTCAGTTTCTGCTTTAGTCTGTGATTTGAAAACAGCATTTTTGTAAGTTTTAATAACAAACTTTTTGTTTAATTAAAAACTAACAAAATTGTTATGAATCGCATAATAAATCAAAACAAAATCAATCATTTCTATTTGGATAATTGATCGTTTTTCTCTTTTCTGTCTTTTTCTTCCCATTATTGAAACTACTGTCAACTAATTTAGGAATGAATTAATTGTTAACTTGAGTAGACTGACGTAAGAAAAGGCCCCTTATTACTATTCAGAGTAGTAATTGAACCCAAACTGTGCAGAAGATTTATAAACATTGCATTTTACATAAAATAACCTGATTTTTTGGTAAACATGTTCTACACATAACTACTCAGATATCATAGTTTGTTTCTCCTCCTTTAAACTCTGTACAAAAAGAAAGTAAGAAAAAGAAAATCTCAAATTATAAATCAATTGATCAAAAAAAAAAACCCCATGAAGAAACAGATCAGCCCTTCACTGTTACAAGTTGAGCATAAAAGTTGAGCTTTTCACATGTTGTTAGAAGTATTTTTGTTGCTACAAATGCATCAAATGTTGTTGCATTTTAATCAATAAAACAATTATTTTCTTTCAATCATTGAATTGCTTATTTTTATCTTTTTACACATATTTCTAATGGTACATAAAATAAGCTTAAGAAGTTAAATGAAAAATCTTCTAGATGTGCCAAATTTTTAATCTGATTAATCAATTAATCATCAGAATAATCAATTTCTAAAATAATCATTAGTTGCAGCTCTACTAAGAAGTACTGATTATTTACAAGATTAAATATACATTCTAGTCAATCTTGTAAAGTTGCTTCACTTGCTGCTGAACCTGCAGGTCTAAAGTTTTTTTAGAGGATAAAACCAGGAATGCTTTGCAGCATTTGAGCTGAATGCGCCATGCCTGCTGCAGGGGGATTATGCAGCATCGCAAATAAACACACAGCCATGTATGCAGCCATCTGCCTTATTATGCTCCACTCCAATCACTTTGGTGCTTTAAATTAGTCAGTACCTGACGGTGAGTTAAATGCTTTCTCACTCACAAAACCTTTCCTTTTATTCTCTAACTTTTACACTGTGTCAGCGCTGCGCTTGCAGTTTGGGGAGTTAAACTCTTAAGAGACGCTTAAATGCAGCCAAGAAAACTGCAAGTTGTGTAATTGTTCTGCCACTAATTGGTCGTTTTTTGGGACATAAAGCTGCAGGTGTTCTACCTTTCAGTCAAGGTTTCTCCGTTTGCTATTTAGTGGGAAATGTTTGGCAAATTGTGTGAAGGTGTTTCTGTTGACGCGCTCTGCTGCAGGCGGAGAGAAGTAAACATCGCTATCTGGGTGACGCTAAAACCACCTGCGCTTGTTTTCCTTCTGACAGTTTTCATATTTGTTGTTTACACATTAAAATCCCCACCGAGGAGGCTGAATGTGTCAAAAAACATTGGCAAATTTATGGCTTTAAGAAAAAATATCTTGTGTTTATGTCTTTAGATAGCTGTGTGACTGTTTACTGTTTGCTGTTTGGTTTCCTAGGTGAGCTTGAAAGGTTCAAACTGGGGTCGAAAAAGTAAATCAGCTTCCTATTCTTGTTCTGTTTCAGCAGACAACCTTTGAGCAAGGCATTAATACCAACTACGAGAATAACCCAACAGTAGCTTCTGTTAGAACAGAAAAGCATGTTGCTGCCACATTTGTACCATGTCCAACATAAACGTCGGGATTCCTTTATATACATTTTCTTTAAGTATTTTCCAGATTAGTGTAAAAAGAAAAAAGGAAATGCAGCAATGTTTGTTTCCAAATGATATTGTTTATTGTAGGTTATAAAAACATCAATCTGCATGATTTTCTCAACATACGTCCAACTGGAGAAACAAAGAGAAGCTTAAAAATCAAATGAGATGGATTAGCAGCGCTTGCTAACAACTGAGGATGTCATTCAGAATATTACTATGAAATTAAATATAGTCTCTGGTGATCATATATATAGCAGCCAGCATGTTGCACAGCAACAAGCTTCAGTCAGAGACTTCTTCAGATTGGTTGGCACTGACTGCTACTGGAAACCATTTCTGCCTACAGTTTTACCACGCAAAACAATTTTTTTGAAGACACTTGAATAATAAGAATTGCGAAAACATTTAACTCTAAGTATTTTTGTAATTTAATTGTTTTTAACCCTCTGATTAATTTTTTTATCTGTCTCTTACAGCGGCTCTTTAGTTTTAGGTTTATATTTAAGGCAATTTTCAGAAAACGCCTGGAATAAACTTATTCTAGATAAAACCCCTGATGAGTAGTTTGTGTAGCTATTAAATATTAAATGGTGTTTTATGAAGCTCAGTGTAAAGCTGGGCGTTGAACTCTGTTTCTGGATGGTGATTTTGTGAATAATGCTTATTTTATCAGAAAAATTGAACAAATCTGGAGAGTTTCTATATCGTCACTTTAAATCTTTATCCTATTGTGCTGTGTTGGCTCAGCAGAGACAAAAGGTAACCATCCATCTGTGTAAAACATTCATTTTGAGATTGAATTTAAACAGTTTTAGCATTTAAAACATTTTAAAACCATAAATAAAAGCTGAGATCCTTCTATCTTCTTAAATCATCTTTATAAAGTAATAATTAGCTGCTTTCTGGTCCAGTGTCTGCATGTTCGGTGAAGCAATAAATCTTAAACTGAGCGCAGATTGGAGGTGAGAGCTACATGGATTATTTGTCTTGTCGAGTCACTTCCTGTTTCCTGATGTGACCTGAGCCGCCACCACACCTGACATAGCAGCTGCTCACATCTACCTGCATATCTACTGTTTTATTCACACCTCTGGGACTTAGTCAAACAAAACGCGGTATTGTTAATTACACCCTGATGAAATTAAAGGATTAATGACACAATTGAAGCTTTCTGTTGGCCTGAAAAACAATGAAAGTTTACATCTATTACTACTAATGTTTTAAAGTTTATTTTAAAAAAAATTTACTTTAAAACAAGCGAATATAGTTATTTGAAATCCTTGGATTTCAATCCGTTGTTTTGAGGGTTTGGAAAGTGCTTGATTTCTGCATAAAGTCCTTGAAAATGCTTGATATTCAAACTGTACAGTTTTGTAATAAAGTGCAACTTAGCATTTGATTAATAGCCTAAATTTGTAAAACATTATTTACAGCTGAAACCAGATATTTTCATTTTTGCTCACTCTCTTCAGTTTAAATCTGACCAAAAAAAATAATCCTGTTTTATGTCATGAATTATTTTTATTTGCTAAATGTGAGAAAACTTAACAAGAAAATTTTTAAGACATCTTTTTCCTAACTTTGATTATTATTGTGTTTTAGCATTTACCTCAACACGATGTGTTTGAATTGTTACAATGCAATGAATGTTTATTATTTCTAATGGCTCAATTATTACTCATTGATCTGCGTATTTGAAATAAAGTTTGGCTTTTATTTTAAATAAATTAGTGTTTCGTTCTCTGACCAGTCAGGTGGATAGGATGTTAGAGAAACACTTCAAAACAGTGTTTTTGTTTTAGTTTATCCTGTCCTAAATTAGAGTATAGAATACTATTAGACATTATTATTAAGAACTGTAATAAAATATATCATTTAATAGTGAATTGAACTAAAAAGCTCCATTTTTAGTTATTTTGTATTATTTTTATCTCCAAAGCTGAAAAGGTTTGAAAACTTACCCTGAACAAGCTTGAGAAGTGTTTGAATTTTACAATGGGAAACGTGTACAAACCCTGACATATACGGTTTCCGTAGCAACAGTTGTGACGCCGTCTTTGCTCTTCGGTGACTGTTGAAGGACTTCAGCGCATTCATAAGCTCGGCGGCTGCATGTTTGCGTCCACGCCTGCTGGGAATGTCCCAGACAGCTGCCGCTCCAGACTCCTTAAGCGTGACGTAAACTCACATCTGGAGAATTACGCCTCCGCTGCACATCTGTTCAGCGCCGACGTTAATCACTCTGGCTGCCGCACTCCTGTTTAGTCATGCTGATCTCATGATGTTCTCCATGAATGTGAGAAATCACCATAAACAGCTCAAAATGTCAAATATTCTCAGGCTTTACTTATTGAAGAGATTCGGGAAGTAAAAAAAAAACAAAAACCTTTTACTTTGATGGAGGAAGATGATGATATCTTTGCTCTTTTTTTGTTATTATTTACTTGAGCTCTCGATGTTGAGTGCTTTAAACTGTTCACTTGTGCAGTTTCTAATTTGGTTCCAGTATTTTTCAAGACGTTACTTTGCAAAAGATGGTTTTATATTTATTATCGAATACTTTATACTTTGACAAACATAAGTAACATTTAGACCAGCAGTGTCCAAACCTTTTGCACCGAGGGCCAAAATCAACAAGTTTAAAATATTCAGGGGCCAAATTTTAATCTGTTTTGCCCAATTAAAAAAAATATTCGAAAGATAATATTCTCTTTCTTACCTGGAAAATGATAAATAAAACATAATATTTTACGCTTGACTTAATTTTTAGACTCGCTTAACTTTTTTGGGCTTATTATTTTCCATTTTTCAGTACATAAAATGTTTTTACTTTATGCTCAGCAACAAAAATAAGAATTTTCTACTACAAACTTTGCTGTTTTTAAAACTCGCTACATGTTTTGTGGCACAACTTAAGAGAAAAAAAATTAAAACAACCAGGCTAAGCGAAATGCTAACTTTTTGTTGAATTTAACATCTTCTGTTTAAGAAAATATGAACTTGCCACAGAAAATCTCATCCTGAAAAAAGGGTTGGAGGGCTAAATTTGTGCCGTTCTTGCATTGCGGTCATGGACCACACAAAACTAATCCAGGGGCCACTAATGGCTGCACTTGGCCCCCCTGGTTTAGAGCTCTTTCTGTCCTCTTTTTGGACAAACAGTCATATATTTTCCCTCGTTTTCTCTTTCATTCAGTTTCTTCTCTTTCCTTCACTTTTATTGTTTCCGACGTTTGACTCATTTGTGACTCATTGAGAAACAGAAGCTAGTCAGTGTTGGAGTAAAAACAAGAACACGAGTCACATTTTGGGACCGTTTCTGACAGAGTTTGGTACTGTGACAAGTCTACTTAAAAAATAAACTCCACATTGATCTTGATTTACAACATATTGTCAATGTCTCGTCTTTTGTAGACAAACTACAGTAGTTTGTTGTCTTGCAGCCTGTTGGGTTGTTGCCTTTTCCTGATTTCAGCTCCATAGAGTCACTTGGAGTTCAGACTTCCTGCAGGCTGGTCATTGTTTTTTCTCTGCTTCATTTAGCTAAAACCAGCAAACAGAAGTGTTTTGTTTCTAATCGTCCTCGCTTTTCGACCCAGGCGGATTTACTGACGTCACTGCATGGAAAAGACATAAACGGGTCTGAACTAATTCAGGTTCACTTTGGGACTTCTCTGTAACCTTTCTGTTCAGTTTGTTTCTGCTACTTTCCTTTGAATGTTTTCCATTTTATGCAGTCAGTGTTTTTGACGTCCAAGTGTACTGGGATATGGCAAGCTGTTCCAGCATACAATCTGTAATTACATTCGAGAGATCTAAAAAATGAAATAAATCTGTGTTTTGTTTTTACTAATTCAGGATATCAGTAGTGTTATTCTGACTGTAGTTAAACTATTCATTCAATATATCTGAAATAGAAAAACCATCTAATTACAGACAAAAATACGTCTGTATTCATATTCTGACCAATAATTCAAGATTATCTTAAATTACATTGTGACGAATCAAAACTCCATTCAAGATATTTTAAAAGGATATATATTTAATATCTAATATTAGATATGTCGTAATTTGAAGGGTAAACACATCCTTACTTACAATTCAAGATCTCTCAAACGTAAAAATAAATTTTTTAGATATCTGAATTAAGAATTGTGTGTAAGCCTCCCTTGAACTGCCATTGACTATAAAATTATGCAAATTGGAATTATAAAAATAAATTCTGTTAATTGAAACACGTGAATTTTGGAAATAATCACATTTTTTTATCAAAAGTTTTTGTTCTAGGATGAGGTGGTTTTTCGGATATATAACTGAAACATTTGAAATGGAAACACTTTTTTTTTTTTTGCATCATGTTTCATGTGATCAACAACCGAATGTTACTACTGGATGTTTAAAGGCTTAGTGCATGAACAAACTTATCCACAAGTGACTTTAAGTGCATTTTTTATTTAATGGAAACATCACAACTAAAAATGATACTGACAACCCAGTTCCAAGCTGAAAATGGATGCATTTTAAAAAAACATTTATTTAAATTTCTTTTTGAGTTTTTTATTGTTTAATTTAATTTCACAATGTTAAGTAAATCTGTGGTGATTATTTCTTTTACTAATTCAAGATATCAGTAATGTTATTCTCTAATTCATTTGGAGATATCTTAAAAGACATTTTCACTAGTCAAATTTATAATTCCAGATATCTCTCATTTATGTTTGCCTTGTCATTATTTGCTTTCAAGATATTTGCAATTTAATTTGCACTAGTTAAATCTATGTACATCTTACCTAAAAATACATTTAAAATAGCTTTAATTAGAATTATGACTAGCCAGAGCAAAAAGTGAGAACTTAAAATCACTATATGACTATGGTCATAATTTTATAGTGACTGAAATATATGTTTCAGATAACCAATAATTAATTGAGATATCTTGAATTAGAGTTTAGGTACAAATTAATAGTAAATCTGATGTCATCTATACTAGTTTTAGAGATATCGCAAATAGGTATTTTGTCTAGTCAAAATATAATTAGAGACATCTTAATTTACTAATTAGTCTAGTCATAAACCAACTTCAGATCTCTAGAGTGCAAGTGTGGTGGATTTGATTTTATGCTAAAACAGCTTGCCATACTGGGAAACATTTAGTCAAATATAATAGAAAACCCAGCTAATACATTTTCCAGCAGTTTGCAGAAGTTTTCCTCTCCTGTTGTAGATTACTTCAGAGAACACAGCCTGGGTGTGTGTGATGTGTGTGTTCAGCTGATCTGATAAAAAACCTGACTTCCCGTTTCAGGCTGGTGATGTCACAGCTCCATTCTGGTTTCACTGGTCGGATAAAAACTCGTAGAGTTTGGCAGCAACTACTTCCCAACATTTAGAGAGAAACTAATGACGCAAAAAGTGACTTCTTGTAGCTCAAGATACTTCAATAATTTAAATTATATCTTTGAAATCTGGAGAAATTAATTTCTAGAGATTCGATTTCATGCATTTTATTTAAAAAATAAATTTTTGTAACTGGTGTGATGTCTTTTCCAACAAGAGGAATGCTAAAAGGAAGAAATCCCACCAGAGTTATAAAGGTTTTGGGTTTTCATTGTAGTTTTATTTCATTTTTAATTTAGTTCATTTTGATTACTTTGTAGAGTGTTTTTAATCGTTTTTATTAGTTAAATATTGTTACATTTTTATTAGTTCGTAGTTTTTCCATACTTTGGGTAATTTACTTCAAAATATACTTCAATACATTTTTACTCTAATAAAAATAAAACATAACCATCAAAGAAATTACTCAAGTAAGAGTAAAAACGTATTTGGTAAAAAAAAAAAAAAAAGTTTCCTCTAGTTCTGAGTAACTGATCAAATTATCAATCATTTAATGTTTTAAAATTACATAAGATACGATTAAAATATAAAGTTAAGTGGAAATTTTGGTATTTTAAGGACAGAATTACAATAATACAAAGTAAAAATAAAATCAGGCTAAAGGACATTTTTCCAAATTAGTTGCTTTCAGTAAAAAACTTAAACAAAAACTGCAGTGTGATTTTTGTTTTTCATTCAGTGAGAGTCCAGAAATTTTACTGAAGTAAAATTACAAATACTTCATAATAAATTTACTCGAGTAAAAGTAAATAAGTACAAAGTAGTAAAAGTATATTTTTTTTTCCAAAAAAAGTTAGTAGATGTAAGTAGTACTCTGTTCCTGGTGGGATTAGCAGCTCAGCGTTTATCAGGGGGAAATATTTTCTCTGACTTGTTGTGGCTTGCAGAAACGGTTCATGTGTCGCTCGGCGGAGCTGCAGGATTGCTGTGTTTGTTTGCTTGTGTCCTTTTTGTCCCTGCGGTATGCAGCAGAGCAGGTTTTTCTGGGTCAAACAGAAAACAGGAGGGACGATGACAAACGCCGCCTCTTCCTCTTCCTCTTCCTCTTGGGTCACCAGCATGTCCTGCTGAAGGCTGATTTTGTTGTCAGTCTGCCCCCTACAGGAAAAACATGGCATTTCTTCTCAAGTGAATCAGTGATGAAGGATTCATGTTGCAGATGAAACAAACGGGAGTTTCAGTCATTACTCTGGACTTTTTTTAAACCTTTTCTTGTGATTTTCTGTCATCTTGTATTTAGAGATGCACTGATTTTACCGATTGATGCCAATTTCTACTTTTCTGAGAACCGTGACAGGATTTTAGGTCCAGTTTTAAACTGGACTCTATCCATCCATCCATCCCTCCATCCATCCATCCATCTAATCATCCATCCAGTTCTGCTCCCAGTTTGATCCAGTGCCCAGTTAAATCCTTTGCAACCTTTTTACAGCAGCAGGCATTTAGCAGCTCTGACTGAATCAAAGCTGCATCTGAATTCACTGTCTCACTTCAGAGCCACGTTTAATGAGCAGAGCAAAAAATACCAGCAGAGATGAAACTGCTGACTTTTCTGAATGAAGAGCAATTGTCTTATCAGTACAGCCTGCAGCGCTGCATAATAATCAAGTGGTTCAGAACAAAAAAACTGACAAATTGGAGGGGTTTTTTAAAAATAAAAAAAATTAAAATGGTACTATTATTAGACTGAGTACAGATTTAGTATTTCATCAAGTCTGTAGTTTTTACAGTAAATGTTGAGCCTAATTGTTTAAATCTGTGCCCATGTTTCAGTTTTTACTGCAGCACAAAATGCAGTCATCCTGGTGTTTTCAGTTGTGGTTCCTGTGGATCTTTCAGTTGTGTTTGGTTACCTTGGTTTCCTTTTCTGTCCTCAGTTTGCTCATTTTATTTGTCCAAAGATTAAACAAAGAAGACACAAGAGAGGCGCTTGAGCGTATTAATAATACTTTATTTAACTGAGCAAAACTAAACATTTTGTAGTTTGTGCTGGAGATGCATTGATCAGGTTTTTATTCCCTGAGACTGATTAAGTTTTTTTACTCTGAAGTCTGATCAGATTCTGGAATAATTTAATTTCTGCTCTAGAGCAAGAAAAAAAGGAGCTAGTGTTATTTTATAATTTATATATTTTTGATGGATGGATGGAAGATTGGATGATGGATGGATGGATGGATGATTGGACGGATGGGTGGGCGGATGGATGGATGGATTAATGATTGGATGGATGGATGGATGGATGGATGGATAGATAGATGGATTAATGATTGGACCAATGGATGGATGGATGATGGATGGATGGATTCAGAACTAATCTGCAGAATGTGTCTTTTTTTCATTGGACTTAGTCAGAATATTCAATGAAATAACCGATTACTAAAATAAGTGTTAGCTGCAGAGACTCTTATGTAGGAGTTGAGTAACTTTCTTTTAAAGTGGTATTTTATGTTTATTTGCAGAAATTATTTGCTTCTAGTTGGCAGAAATTTGCAGCTTCAGGGTTGAATAGTTTTAGGTGGAACTGTAAATACAGCACAGATTTATTGGGACAGAAGTTGAACACGTGTCCAAACAGTGTTTTCCACATCTTGAGACATAATGTGGTTCTGCGGGTCACCGCCCCTCTGCCCACCATGACTTCCCCTTCGACACATCCACTCTAAGTCACATGCTAAAGGAAGATGGAGTCAGTACGGTGTCATCACGGTTTCACGATGGACTTCCTGACATGAAGTCAAAACAAAAAGCAGGAGCAAATGGCAGCGACGCGTTTCAGGAGAAGTCTGTTGCGAGCCATCTCGATGCACAGAGAGGACGATGAGGCGTTTGCTAGTTTATCACCAGCAGAGCCGGAGGTAACCTTTCACTTTGTTTGATTTCTCCAGCAGGAACGGCTGTAAATCCTCCGATATACTGTACATGCAGCGTGTGCTTCCTGAGGCCGGGTGCCTCATTAAGCCGTGGCTGAGACCACCAGGCGTTTCATTCTCATATGTTCCTCCAGGCTGTTTGTTCGGCTCCTGCATATTTCATTTCTATTGATCTCCATGCAATAAAAATCATCACAGGACCCAGTGTTAGCGCCTTGGAGCTCTGGTATTATTTATGGCTCCTTGTCACTGTGACCAGGCGACTTTAAATAATTTTGAGACGTCCCTCAATGAATTCATCAGATTTTGTTTTTTATATATTATTTTTTACATTTATTTTTTTTATCAACAGAAGAATGAGTCTGTTATTTTGTTTTTATTTAAAACAATTTTTTAATAAAAACATTAGTTTTTATTTTTAATCTATTTATTTTTTAAATCCAGTTAATAGTATGAATATAATATTTTAGATTTTATTTTTGTTTGTGTAGCATTCATTTTTATCACAAAAAATCAATTAAAATTTTTTTTTTAATGTTATTTTTGTCAAAAAGGGATAAATCTTTAGTTTTTTCTTTATTTTATTTTATTTATTTATTTATTGTATTTTTTTGTCTATAAAATATGTAATGAAACAACAACAAATCTGCTGTTTTTGTGGGTTGTGGCTGATCTTCGGCCACAGATTGTCCTTGTTTGTGTCATTCATTTATGATGCAAGAAATTCATTTAACTGATTAATAATAACTGCATTTGTTACCCCAAAGCATTTATTAATGACATCTGTGGAGAAACTGAACTGTTTAACCTAAATAAAACTAAAAACTTGCAGAATCTCCAACTTATCTGAATAGCGACCTTCACTCACCAGCTGTCCAACCTTTAACTTTTACTAACCTACAGTTTAAATCTAGTTTTATGAATGGCAGCTTTATAAATTTTAAATCTCAGGCTCAAAAAGACGTCGTCAGGTTTTACGGTAACAGATTTAAAGTTTTTCTGTTTCTAGCTGCAGGAATCAGTGTGTCTAAACTGTCTTCCTAATGTTCTGCACACGTCTTGAGTTTTACTTCCTCTTTTCCAAACCTCGCTTACGTCTGTGGCATCCAGAGTTATATAAAAGCAGCTTCTCTTCTTTCCTCCTGCTCTGTGCTCAAATTATTACTGATCCCTACAAAAAATCTCATAGTGTAATTTTTCTCTAATATTTTGCCACTTAAGTATACAATAAAGGAGACGCTATTATTTTTTCCTTTTTTTATGTTTATGGGATTTAGCAGCCAAAACTTCTTTCCATGAGGGATGAAATTTTAAACACAATTTGTTGGGGCCAAAACGTTGGGGGAGTTTTTCAGCATAAATAAAAATGATTACAATTTGTTTTACAAATTTATAGAGTTTATATTATCTTTTTTATAACAAGCTAAGTATGCAAGATTTTATTTAAAACAACACAAAAAGGGCTGCAACTATCAATTATTTTTGACGATTAATCGGATTAAAAACTGGCACAATTTAACCACTTAAACCTTTTTATTCAATATTACAAATGTATACTACATATCTTTGTACAGTTTTTTTTAATTACTCCTCTGAATTAGTTGTTTTTTCCATTAAATGGCCCTACACCAGTTAATGATTGTTCTATTACTAAATTAGTTGAAGATTATTTCCGTAATCGAGTAATCATGCTTAATATATGGTTATTCATCATTATTTGATTTTAGTCATGATTAAAACATGATTAATCACCATTAATGCGATTAATTGTTTCAGTCCCAAAGTGACATGTAGATTGTATGATTTTGTTTTAACAAATACACATTTTACAATTTTTTTTTAGGTTGGTTTTTGTTTTTCAGTTGCTGTTACCTCAGAAAACGTTCACATTATGTATTGATACTGAGATCAAATTACACTCAACTGGACTCTTAATTACTAATTATTGAGCTTCTGATGATTGGTTTCACTGAATTTTGTTTTTAGTTATCAGAACAAAATGGTGCCTTCTGCATTTTTCCGGTTGTTATTGATTAATGAATAAATAAATACACAGAGACCCATTTATCATTCTCTTTCCACTTCATGTTTACTCTCTATCAGATCAAATCCCATTTAAATTTAACATTTCGGTTCGTAGAAAATGGGGAAAATATTTATTTTCAGATAAGTTTCCACAGGCTCACTTCTACACATTTTGAATTAGTTTAATTGTAGAAATCTCATTCAGTTTCCAGAAACGTATTCATAACCAATTTGCTTCCTTTTTTAATCCTCAGACTGGATCTACGTCGGGCCAAGGCGTCTCCGAATCTCCGGTCTACACCAACCTCCAGGAGCTGAAAATCAGCAAAAAGAGCCAACCGCCCCTGCCGTCCGGCTCGCCTCTTCACGTCACCGGCGACTGGGAGACGTACACGGACCACAGCGGCAGACATTACTACTGCAACCGATCCACCCACGAGAGGACCTGGAAACCCCCGCGGACCAAAGATGGCGTTGTCGGGAATGACAAACACAGCGCTGGGGAAAGCTCTGAGGTAAAGTTCACGTCCATCAGGACAATAATAACCAGTGTACGGCATAGTAAGGATCATTGACTGGCTTTTAGTTGTTGTGAAGAAATTTATAAATGATGGAACTGTAAAAACACACGATTTTACCAAGTATTTTTGGTCTAATTTCTAGTGCAAATAACTTTGTACACTTGAAATAAGAGAAAAATTAGCTAAAAGTAACTTCTCAGAAAAATGTAGGAACTTGTTTTAAGTCAATAATTCCTTAATATTGATAAAAAGATCCGTCGTATTATTTCACTTATAACTAGAAATGTTTCAATATTAAGAAATTGTTGACCTAAAATAACCTGCTGTATCTTACCAAAAAGTTACTTGTAAGTTAGTTTTGTCATATTTGGACTAGAAACTAGAATACTTGGTGCTTGTGTTTTTGTAGCGCAGTTCCTGTAATAATAATCATATTATACTCTTAAGTTGAGGGAAAGTCTGAGAAAGCTATTTATGTTCCCTCAACCTGGATCCAAATGGATTTGGAACCATTTTAAAAGCTTCATAACAATCTTTTAAAACTTCCCAATCTGTGTATTTTATTATATAGTAAGGAACACCTAGTAGTACCATAGGCAGTATGCTGTATGTATGTATGCTCTTCCAAACGCTTATTTTTGTTAACTTGTTGGACAAGTTAACAAACTACCTGGAAAGCTTAAAACTACCTGGATTTCTTCACACTCAGTTTCCAAAAAATCTTTTAAAGTTCTCTTTAGAGCTGCTTTACGTTTTTAGTCAACAATTTTCCAGCGTTTCACTGCGAAGTATCTCATGTAACAAGCGCAACCGATGCGCAGTTCCACCAGGTGTTTGCTAATTGCTGCTGGCTAGCCTAAAGGAGCAGAGTGGGAGCGTCGCGTGTGTGAGACGGAAACTTGGTAGCTTGGAAACTGCAGCTTTGAGGAGGAGCTGCGCCTTGAAGGCGGGGCTAGGTCCACCCAGGCGTTTTGCAGAGCTAAATGGTTGCCATGGAGATTAAATGATTTCTCAGACATGCCAGAAAGAATTAAAGCAACACTCCAAGTACGTTTTTGTTGAGGAAATAGCATTATAACATGATGTAAAGCTAAAAAGAGCTGATTTTGCAAAATACTGCTCCTTTAAGTCCCTGTAGGATCGTTGTCATACAGGGACTCTGATTTAAAGAGATCAGGCCTTTTCTGTTGTTGCACCTCAATAATGGAACAACTGTTAGATAAACGTCTTCTGTTGCTGCTTTTAAATCTCTCTTTAAAAAAGCACGCTGGTTTTCAGTTACTTTTGTTGTTTTCTATTTTGTAATTTTCTGGTCTTTTTAATGCGTCTTATTCTGTGCTTAATGTTTTATTTTATCAATATTTATTTCATCCTATTGCATAGCACTTTGGGTAAACATATTGTCTTTTTAATGTACTTTATAAATAAAATGGAATGGTTTGTTAAATAGCTTTACCAAATATTTAAAAATGTGTCTGAAAATGAACTCAAAACACAAATAAGAAATAAAAATAAACCTTATGGGATACCACTGATCACAGCGGAAGAAAAACCAGCTGCTTTAAGTAAAAAACAGAATAAAATAACAGAAGATTCAAGATTTTTTTCACAGTACTGTAAAACTATGAGGCTCAGTGAAAACGCAATGCTAGCATAAACCAAACAGAAAGTGACAAAGTAACGTCCTTTGTTGATTAGTTTCCATGGTTACCTCTTTGCTGCAGATTTGTACGATTGCAAGGATCGCTTCCTCTCGTTCTGTGTTGCTAAACACACACAGAATAATTTTTCTCCATCTGTAGAGTTTGCAGAACTTAGTGCAGAATAGTTTAAAGAGTTAACAGCCGATTTATTACATAATTATTTTAGTTATCAATCATTCTATGGGTTATTCTGACAATCAGATAAAAACAGACATTCGGGTTTTTTTTTCAACTAATCACTTAAGATTATTTTATGTAATATTAAAAATTAAACTTAAATAAGCCCTTAACATCAGTACAGTGTTGGGCAGATTTTTTTTTAAATTAACCAATTCATAAAAGGATAGCAAAAGTTTCTTAATTGGATAATTTTACAGAATTTGAACCATTTGAAGCTAAAACACTGGATGAGTCGGAGGTAGAAAATACTTACAAATAATGTTTTTTATCTAAAATGCTTAACTTATTTATATATATATATCTATATCTATATATAGATAACTACATATATATACTGTATCTATATATATAGATATACAGTATATATACTGTATATAGATATATATAGTACGGTTTCCGATTAATTACTGCTTTGACAATATTGTTGTTTCAGTAACTGCCTTTTTTTTAGCCTGTGTCCTCCTAAATTAGTTGATGATCATACAAGTAATCGATTATTCATGACTAATCCGATTAATCTTTTCAGCCCTAGTGACTACCATGTTAAATTGTGTGCAGTATTTGTCACCTAACTGCTTTCTGAAAACAACTAGCATATCTTATAAATACTTTCTACCCTCTACTCCAAATTAGGCCTAAATACAAGCTGGATGAAATCAAGATTTTATTGTTCGTACCATTAATCTGACAGAATGAAGTTGCTGTCAGCTCTGACTATTAGTTATTTGGCTCATCAGAAGAAAAAAATAATAATCTGACAGAGTAGAAGTTTCTTTTTTTCTCTCTCTTTTTGACAAGCATCTCATTAAATCCTTGCAGCAGCGTAATTAGTTCCTAAACTGATCTGAAATTGGACTGCTGCGTTTTCCTTCTAACGAGCTGACTGCAGCTCATCAGCAGCGAGTGTGATTACAATCAAAACACACTTTCTGTTTTTTTTTCTCAAAACGCACTCTGGAGTGACATCCCATCAAATAAGTTTGCTTCCCTTGACTGTAAGATCACTGCAAAAACACACAAATTAAGTATTTAGGTCTACTTTCTAGTGCAAGTATCTTATTACTCTTCAAATAGGACGAAAATAGCCTGATAAATAAAATATGTCTACATGACACTTTTGAAAAAAAAACTGAACAAACCTTTAAAAATACACACCTTATAGGATCAGTCGATAAGGTTTCTTCTTTTAGGTTTAAGAAAATGAAAAACAGAAGTTTGTGAAAGAGAGAATGTAAAACAATTAAAAGTTAAGGATAAAAATATGCCATAATTTGTGGTAAGATAGCAAAACACACAGAGAAACTATTATTATTATTATTATTATTATTTATTTAACTTCCTAATAGTTTTATATATTGTTTAGAAAAAGACTATGTAGGAAAAAATGTTGCAAATTAACTTACTATGTAAGCTTCATGATATAGACATGGGACCGCTGTTTTATTCAATTTGACTGTTATTGTGTGTCTATTCAATAAACCTAATAAATAAATAAATAAAACATAAAATCCCAAAACAAGTAAATGTGAAAATTACAGCATAGTAAAAACCCTCCTAAAAGTACATTTTCAAGTAAATGTCCCTGAGTAAATGTAACCCTCCTAAAAGTACATTTTCAAGTAAATGTCCCTGAGTAAATGTAACCAGTTTCTACCCACACAGAATTTAGATGTGTGCACTAGAAACTAGACAAAATACTTTGGTGTTTTTGCAGTGATATGTTCTGATTCATCAAACGACTGCACCACACTGCCACCTACAGGCCAAAAGCATAAACTTTACTCAGTGTCAGTGCCTCCGGTTTACACTTCCTCCTCTGTTTTAATGGTGGTGGGCTGTTTCTGCTAAATCACTGCATGACTGTCCTCTGTCCCTCTGGTGAAAGATGCTCTCTGTTTTCCCTCTGATGGTAGACTACTCCTCTCTCGCTCTCGCCATCTTTCCTTCCCTTCCTGTCGCTGTCCGTCGGAGGACTCCAGCCTCTGTCCTCAGAGGACGCCTGCTTCAGCACCTACTCTAGCCAGTTGGACAGCCTGTATGGCTCGCCGCTGAGCGGCTGGTCAGAGGAGATGGACGAACACGGACACACGCTGTACGTCAGCGACTATACGAACGAGAAGGTACTGCCGAGCTGCTGCTGCTGTCTCTGCTGGGTGTTTGGTACTGCATGCTGGACCTGGTTCCTCTGGTTAATTAGAGTAAAAAACTTCCTCTTACAGGGTGGGATTCTGACTTTTTTTAAATTCTGCATTGCTTTGACATTACTGGGACATATGGAAGAGGTTTAGGACCACTGGAAAAGAATTTTGACTCTTTGTCTCTCCAAATTCTGACTTAAATCTGAGATCAAAAGTCAGAAGCCTGAGAAATAATCCTGAAAAAAGGTCAGAATTCTGACAGAAAAAGCAGAATACTGAGAATCAAAGTCAGAATTCTGCAAAAAATTATAACAGAATTTAATTTTGAGATTAAAATAGAATTCTGCAAAAGAGTCAGAATTTTGAGAATTAGTTGGAATTCTGCAAAAAAAAAATAATTTTGAGATTAAAGTCAGAATTCTGCAAAAAAAATAATTTTGAAATTAAAGTCAGAATTCTGCCAAAAAAAAAAAAAAAAAAAAGTCGGAATTCTGAGAGTTAAAGTTGGAATTTTGAGAATTAAAATTGGAATTCTGGGAATAGAATTAGAATGATTAATTTCAGTCAAAAATTAATCTGTGAAAATTCTGAGATTAAATTTGAAATTCTGTGAAACAAAGTCAAAATTCTGTGGAAAAAAAGTTAACTTTCTGAGATTAAATGTGATGATGATCAATGTTTTTTACTTTAATTTATTAAGCGGCCCTAGTCCTTTTCCATTAGGGCAACACAAAAGAAATGACAGCCAAATTTCTATTTCTACCAGAAAACGTAGCAAAAAGATTTTTGTAGTTTTTTTTTGTAGCATCCTCTGTATATTGTGCATTTAATTTGAGCAGGAAGGTCATTTATCCTTAACACAACTTGCTTCAATGTAATGAGTATTTATTATTCCTAATGGCTCAGTTGCTTATTGATTGTGTCATATTTTAAACAAAGTTATTGAAATAGCTTTTTTTGTTTATTTATTTGTTTTTGTTAAATTTGTGGTTTGTTCTTGGACCAATCAGGTTTATAGTGTGTGTGTGTGAGACATTTACAAACCACAAAATGTTATATTTTAGTTTCCTTTGACTCTATCGCAGAATGTAGAATACTATTACAAGATATGATCAATAACGGTATTAAATGATATTGTATAATAGTAAATTGAAACTTCTTTTTTTAGTTAATTTGTATAGATTTTATCTCCAGTGTGGTGCTGGAAAGGTTTTAAAGCTTACCTTGAAAGTGCTTGAAAAGTGCTGATTGACCTAGTTTTTGTGGGGATTATAGTAAATTTCCTCTTGCAGTGTAACTGATTTTTTTTTTTTTTTTTTTTTTTGCACTGGCTCGACCATCCTGGGACAATATTACAAAACAACAAAGTTGCAAAACAGAAAACAGGAAATTATTTTCTCTTCCGTGTCTGTTTTATTATAATTTTCTTTATATATTTTATTTTTCCTTTACTTTTTGCGCTGCTAGTGGTTAAAACATGTCGATGACCAGGGAAGGCCTTATTACTACAGCGCTGACGGCTCCAGGTCAGAATGGGAGCTGCCGAAGGTAAGACGCTGGGAAATAAAAGTTAAAAAATAATAAAAAAAATTTTAAAAAGATGAAACACCAAGTTTTAACTTTGCTTATGATTTTTCTAAATATTAATTAATTTAATAGTTTTAGTTTTTATTAATAGTTTGGTGAAAAAAGCAGGAAAATGTGGCGACTAATTTAATGTTTTGTAGTTTGTCAGAGGAAAAAATTTAATTTTTTATTTTTTGGTTAGATTTTTATTTGCAGGGTGAAAAAATATTTTCTTCTCTAAACTGAAATTGTTGGAAAAATATATATTTTTAATGACCTTCGTTCAGTAGATGCACAGACTGATCATCGTATCTTTTTTACATCAACTTTTCAAAAGATTTAAAGTTAATTAACAAGAAGTGATCATTTAATTTTTTTAGTGTTTATCCATTTTTCAGTGCATCTGTCCATCCAACTGTTAATTCATCTGTTTATCAGTCCATTCGTTAATCCATCCATCCATCCATCCATCTTTCTGTTGATGGATGGATGCATCCTCTCATCTCTTTGTTTTTCTCTTCATCCATCCATCTGTTTATCCTTCTATTCATCCATCATCCTCCCATCCCTTCATTTTTAAATCCATCCATCCATCTGAAATTGATTTTTTTCCCCATCTATCTATCCTTTCATGCGTCTTTCTGTTCATCATTCTGTCATCCCTTCATTTTTCAATGTATCCATCCATTTGTCCATTTTTCTCTTCATCCTCTCATCTCCTTGTTCTTCCATCCGTTCATCATATTTTTATTTGAATACTTGAAGGTAATTCTGTCATTCCTTAGAAACTCTGGGAACAGAAAATTTACCAATTTGCTGAAAAATCTTCACATTTTCAGTTTCATTCTTTAATTAATATCTCATCATATTCAGAAGAAAAATAATTTCAGTTTGGTTTTTGTTTTTCTTTTTTCCTCCTCTCCTGCAGTACAACCTGTCGCCACCTCAGCCGGCCGGAGACGGACCGAAGAGCCGCAGTTTGGACCGGAACAACGTCGAGCCCATCGTCTTGACAAAATGGAGGCACAGCGCCTACGTCCTGGAGTCGAACGAAAAGGTCTCTGCCTTCAAAAATATAACCCAGAAAACGCCGTAGAGAACAAAACCAATTAAGCTTTGACATAACCAGATCTTAGCTGCAGACTCATTCCTTTGCAGCAGCTGTTAAAAAGCAGGCGGGCCCGCTCGGCCCGCTCCGGTTCTGCTCGCCAACACCCGTACAAACAGCAAGTCAGTAGTCGGCCCCTTTGGGGAGGAACAGTTCCCCATTCATCTGTCCAAACACAATCAGCTTGCATGAAGATGATCGAACAACTAAAGTGACGATTTGATCTGTTCACTGCAAAAACACAAAATATTACAAAGTATTTTTATCTAGTTTCTAGTGCAAATGTCTCAGTTTTGTCTTATTTCAGGCATACTAGCTTGCAAGTAATTTTTCAGCAAGATATAAGAGTAAAAACTCCTGTAAATTGATGAAGAAGTTGTAGTTCTACTGTCAGATTACTTCACTTATTACATGGTAGAAATGTCTTGTTAGAAGTGAAATCAATATAAAGGAATTATTGACGGAAAAAGCTCCTGTATCTTAGTGAAAAGTTACTTGCAAGTTAGATTTATCTTATTTTAAGTGCACTAAAATATTTACACTATATACTGCACCAGAAATACTTCAGATTTTGTGATTTTGTAGTGTTCTGCTGTTACCTGATACACACACTGCAAAACACAAAATCTTACCCATAATTTTTGTCAATTTTGTGGTGCGGATATTTTAGTACACTTGAATTAACTTAAAAGTAACTTTGCAGCAAGATGTAGGAGCATTTTTAAGTGAATAATTCCTTGATAAAGTTCTACTGGCAGACTATTTCACTTATGGGAAAAATGTCTTGTTATAAATGAAATAATCTGCCAGTTTTCATCAATAGAAAGGAATTATTGACATAAAAAAGCTTCTTTATCTTGGTGAAAAGTTACTTGCAAGTTAATTTTTTCTTATTTCAAGTGAACTAAGATACTTGCACTTGAAACGACAAAAATACTTGGTAGGATCTTTTTGTTTTTGCAGTGCAGAGTAAATCAAGTCAAATTGAATTAAAAGTATTTTAGTGATCCCAATGTTTTTGCAGCTCATATTAATTCAAAGTTTTTGTAGATGGTGATTTTTCAGCTGGATTAAATTTTACATGGATTCTACATGCTGGGTTAATATAAAAGTGTTTCTCTGAACAGATTTATTAATAATCCATTTCTGCTTTTTACTCAGAGCTTCTTGACACTCTGCAGTTTTATAATCTCACTCCTGATTACCATCGGTCTCTTTCAGCCGCCTCCGCCTTCTTTAGCTCACATCGTTTTCCATTAACCTGCTTTTCTTTCAACCTTGTGAAACTGCTTCTGTGTGTGTTTTTTGCCCATGTTTGTTCACTAGGAAGCTCCTCAGATCCCCAAGTCTTCCTCTTCTGACCCTGATCTGAGCCCTACGTCTCCCCCCGCCTCTGTTAGTACTCACCACTAACCTCACGGGCCGCAGCGCCGCGTCAGCCAGCTTCAGCGGTGACATGCATCGCAGCTTTTCCTACAGAGTTCCTACACAGGAAACCTCAGGGAATATAAAAATATTGGACGTTTAAGACTTAAAAGTAAACTGGAAGAATATCCTGTGTAGGAATTGGTTTGATTCTTGTTGAAAGAAATTGGTTTAATTTAATTTTTAGTTGGATATTCTGTGCAGGAATTGTTATTTTGTTGAGATGGGTTTAATTTAATTTGCATGTTGAAAACATAATCGAAAATCTGAAATTGCTGGTCTGAATCAATTCCTACATGGATTTCAAGAGAAATGTTTGCAGAATTCAAGATTTTTGTGAAAGCACAACACAAAGACATTAAAATAAATATTTTGATATCGACATATTCAGTTTAAAGATAAATATTTAGCCTAAAACTAAATATTTACCTAACTAACTAAATATTTTGCTTACAAGTTGTGGTTGTAACAAACTGAATGTTTAATCTGAAGCTACATTTTTATCTCTAAATATGTAGTTTGAAGCTAACTCGATAACTAGATATTTAGCTTCAAACTAAATATTTACTTAGAAAACTAAATAACTTTGAAGCTAAATATTCAGCTCTGAATTAGATATTTAGTTTGAAGCAAAATTATCTCTAATCTAAATATGTAGCTTGAAGCTATAATTTGGCTGTAAAATCATTTAGTTTGATGCTAACTTGCTAACTAAATATTTAGCTTGCTAACCTTACTTACGAAGCTAAGTAATACAATTGAAGCTAAATATTTAGCTCTAAGCTAAATAATTTGATGCTCAACATTTAGCTCTAATCTGAATAGTTTGTTAGCATTTTAGCCTCAAACTAAATAATTAACTCTAGCTTAGAGTTAAATATTTAACTTCAAACTGCACATTTATTAGCTTCAAACTGAAAATATTTACCACACTAATTAAATATTTAGTTTGGAGCAAACTGTGACTGTGCAAACAGCAACCTATATGTAATCTGGTAGAGGCACAATAATAAAGAGTTGCAGCTGTAGTTGCAGTGAAAAGTGATTTTTTTCTTTACAAAGTATTGACTGCAGGGTGTTTTAATAGAAATCCACATCACATGTTTTATAGTTATTTTTGAAAATAGGGAGAAAAAAATCCATTAATCCTTTTTTTTATGGTTAAGTTTTGCTTTGTGTTGGTCTGTCACATAAAATCTCTAAAATACACACAAGTTGTGCTTGTAACGAATTAGAGGAATTAAACTTCACCAAAGCATCGTATATTGATTTAATATATATTGATTTAATGTATATATATTGATTGCGTTTATTTAAATACATATGGACATTTTGATTGGTTTTTGGACTAATCTGAGTGTAGGTGTGCTGTGGTGGCTTGGTGCTTACTGGGTTTTGTTTTCATGAGGGAGCTGCAGAAAGCTTTTTGTTTGTGAAGGTTTTTGTTTTCCTGTGATCCAGCTGTGGGTGTCAATCAGAACTGCATGTGGAAATGTTTAATTCTCTGAAACTCTGCACCCCTGCCTGTTTTCTTCCTCTGCAGCCGTCTGAAAAGTGTGGCGTTCTGAACGTGACGAAGATCACTGAGAACGGGAAGAGAGTGCGGTGAGTATCACTGCCGTTAAAGACAGACGATGAGGATTTTATATTTATATTTTTCATCAATCAGCTCACTTTATTTTGGTAAATTGTCAACATTAAACACGGGAAGCAAAAATATAAACTCATAATTTACCAATAAAGGAATAGGCTGAAGCTATAGATTTTACTTGTCTATTTATATGCTTAGCATCCTACCAAGATATCTTCACAAAACATATATACATCTACATAAGAGCGTAAGATTTTATCATTTTACATTTTAAGGCTCTTTTAAAGCTCACCAAGAAAATGACATAATTTAAAATCATCATTCAATTCATTCCACAGTTTCACACCAATAACTGAAACACATCTAGACTTTACCTGGCTCTTCTGTTCAAATATAAACAAACCTTCAAATTATATGTACTCTCTCTTAGCTTAAATGGTTTCTGAATACCAGAAGGAAGACTTTTATTCAGTCCTTTATACATTATTTCCAATAAAATATCTTTAAACTTTAAAGTATTACTTTGAATAAAGAGTTTATTAGTTGGTTCACGATATCCCACTTTATTAGTAAGCCTTATAGCTTTTTTTAAAACTAATATATCAATGTTTGTTTTACTTGCATTTCCTCAGATTTCTCAGCAGTAAGACAAATAAGGCGCAACCAAAGAGGAATATATAATATGCAATAATAATATGACTTCTTTTACTTTGTTTAAAAATCCTTAAAAAAAAAACTGTTTTCCACATTGTTGGATATTAAAATTTATTTTTCAAATTTTTTTCTGCATGCTGTAACTCAGTATTTGCTAAATTAAGAGTAAGAATGTACAATAATAATGTAGGTAATTCCAACTTATCTAAAACTAGACGTTTCCTCTGGTCTAAGTCTCCCCCCACCCCAAATAAAGCTCTGATATTTTATGCCTAACCCCATTTTGTAAGCTGTAGAAATAGATTTAACCTCATTTGTTAACTTTAGGTGTTTTTTTAGTGTCGTTTGAATCAATCTTTGTGCGTTTTGCAGGAAGAACTGGACGTCCTCGTGGACAGTCCTGCAAGGTTCATCACTGCTGTTCGCCAAAGGACAGGGAGGCGGAACGAGCTGGGTGAGCTTTTCTTAATTCAAATTATTTCAAAATTATGCAGTTATCAGAGACGTCAGTATAATTCAGACTTATTTGTACTGATGAATTGATAAAGTTATAAAAATATATGGCATCTGCGAAACCAAGATTTCAGCTAATTGCTCTTTTTAGTGCAAGAATATTCATATTATGTGTATAAAACTATCATAGTTGATATTTTTCATTGATTCAACTAAGAAAATTGGTATAATGTGTTTTGTCAGAATGATAAGTTAAGAAAGTTCAAAGTTCACCTCTGAAAAATCTTCAGACAGTGACAAAGTCAGACCTTTTTGCACACAGAAACGTGGAGATTTTTATATAAATCTTTCTATTTTGATTTACCATAATTTTTAAAAGGCAAAATTGCTGCATAAAACCAGAAATAAATCAGAATATCCTGATTGAAATAGATGATGGTATTGACACTTTTACAGTGGAGGATGTTTATCTGCATGACAGCTGCATTCAGATAAATATTTTATTGTTTTTCATCCATAAATATCAAACTCTGACAGCAGAACAGTGACTTTGATGCTACAAACTCTAGTTTTTCTCCATATTTATACATGCTTTTTTCATATTTTTTTCATATTACTCCATATTTTCTCCATATTTCTTTGTATGTTCTCAATTTTTCTTGATATTTTCTCCATTTTTCTCCATCTTTATTCATATTTCTTCATATTTCTACATATTTTTTTCTCCATGTTTTATATTTTCTACACATTTATCTATATTTTCTCCATCTTTTTTCATATTTTGTCCATATTTTCTTCATATTTATGTCTTCCCCGCCCAGTTTGGTGGCAGTCAGTCCAAACCAGAGTTCACTGTGGATCTGAGGGGAGCGTCAGTGGAATGGGCCCCAAAGGACAAATCCAGCAAGAAGCACGTTTTAGAGGTGAAAACCCAAAATTATTCCGTCTACTTCTGAACTCTGCCTTTATTTTTATGCAAAATTAACTCAACTACAGACACATCAAGTCAAAAAGTGAACGATCTGATCTTTACCAGGTTTTAAAATATTTTAATTCAATCCAAAGTTTACAAAAACACAACAGATTTCATACCAGCTGTAATTACTAGACAAAGATGAAACCAAAGCAGAAAAGTTTTATTTAATATTGTAATTTTCTAAGAAACCATTTTAGGTCTTCAGTAGCCGTGAGCCATGATGATGAAAATATACTGTTCAATAATATTTTACATCATTGGGATGCTGGCTTTTATAGTATGAATTTTACTTAAGATGATTAATGCCACTGAAATTCTGACTTTAATTTCAGAATTCTGACTTTTCCTGTGAGAATTTTGAATTTTTCTCAGAATTTTAATCATTTTATTCTCAAAAGTTCAGCTTTTTCTTTCAGAATTTAGTCATTTTTCTCAGAATTTTGACTTTTTTCTCAAAATGCTGACTTTAATCTATACATTCTGATTGTAATCTCAATTTTGCCTGCAATTTCAGAAATCTGATTTTATGTTCTGATTTTAATCTGCTGAGTTTAACTTCAGAATTGAAACTTTTTTATTTATTTAAGATTTTTAGTTTTTTTTCTCAGAAAGCTGATTTTACTCTCAGAATTCTTTTTTATGCTAATTTTGACTTTTATTCCTTACAATTGAAACTTTTTATTTCAGAATTTTAACCTTTTAATCTCAGAATACTGACTTTAATCAAACATTGTAACCCTTTATGAGATTAAAGTTTTATTTTTTTCTGTGGCCCTACTCCTTTTCTGTCGACTCAGGACACTTTTACTATTTCACAATAGTATTTATTATTTGTATAAAAAAAAAATTAGGAAAAAAGAAAGTTTTAAAACAGGTTCAGATAAAAACAAGATATTTACAGGTAAATCAGACATTTTGTAACGTTACAGAAAATGTATGTTAGGAGTGTTTTTTAAAGTTGATTTATAAAATTAACTAACATTTTCCCTTTTTTTTGTCTGCCGCCTGCAGCTGAAGATCCGTCAGGGCACGGAGCTGCTGCTCTGGTCTGAAAACGACACCGTGGTGAACGAGTGGCTCAGAGCTCTGCAGGAAGCCATCAGCGCACATGTGAGTGTTTGACCCCGCCGCTGCACCGTCCGTCTGCTTCACCCACAAACAAGATGGCCGCAGCCGAACGAGTGCACACAAAGAGGAAGAGTTTGAGACTGTAGATGGACAGTAAGAGGAACAAATGGAAACGATTTGGTTCCTGCTGCAAACTGAACTTTATTAGATCAGAGAATTCAGACCCTGCACTGCAAAAACATAAAACATTACCAAGTAATTCTGGTCTAGTTTCTAGTACAAATATCTTGGTGTGCTTTAAATAAGATAAAACTAACTTACAAGTAACTTTTCAGCATGATAAAGGAGCTTGTTTTAGTCTATAATTCCAGTCAGTGGCAGATTATTTCACTTATAAAAATGTTTGTTTTAAGTGAATTAATCTGCCAGTGGAACTTTTTCATCCATATTGAACCTTTTTCACTTAAAACAAGCTCCTTTATCTTGCTAAAAAGTTACTAGCAAATCAGTTTCACTAGAAACAAGTCCAAAAATACTCTTTTCTGTTTTTGCAGTGCAGTTAGTTAAATAAAACATCATATTTTAACCTCTACTTACAAACTAAAACCCTCAAAGATAATTGCTGAAATGAATCAAAACAACATCTTTAAACAACTCGAGAATAAACTTCCTGATTTCCTGTAGAGAGAAGCCAAAGAGCAAACAGTTGGACCTTTACAGCCCCTCGTATCTTATTTCCTCCTCCGTGTTTCAGGCCTGGGAGTCCGACGAGGCCATCGAGGAGGACATGCCCGAGTCCCCTGGCGTGGAGAAGCTCGAAAAGGACAAAGACCACAGACCCCCCAAGAAAGACAAAGGTCAGAGTAAAAGTTAAACCTGAAAGTGAAAATCGAATATTTCTGTTTGATTCCTCTGCCTTATTGGACCGTAAATAGGCTTTAAAGGAAAAGAAACGAAAGACCAAAGTCCAAAAACTTTATGAATCTGGAGCACTTGCTTTATCAGTTTCAGTCTGAGGAAAACATTGAGACATGGCGCCCAAAGTGCTGAGGCGAGCGGTGAGTAACGGCGTCTTCTCCCATTTTTCTTCCTCAGCCATGAAGCCGGCGGCCAACGTTGAGGCCACCGACACCAAGAAGACCCGACACAAGCTGAAGAAGCTGCTGAGCCGTCGGCCCACCATGCAGTCCGTCAGGGACAAGGGATACATCAAAGGTCTCCAGTCCTTCTCTGTTTGGGCCGTTTTATCCATTACATGTTAAATCTACTTCCTGTTTAATCATCAAGCAGCTTTATTAAGGGATCCATTATGAAAAATCAAAGCATCAACAATTCAACTTTTTTCTCTCTTTCTAATTTGGCTGAAAAAAATATCTAAGGACAATGCTACTTTCTGTTTTCTTATGATTTTTGTATATTTTTGATGGCGAATTGTGACTTTTTTGGTGTTTTCAACACTGAAAACTCTTTAGCTGCGCAGACATTTCCATTTAAAAACTACATGCAAAACATTAGATTTTTATAAAACTATAATATATAATATAAGGGATCTGTTTGCTAAAGCTGCTTAAATGAAGACAGTTTTCTCACAGTTGAGACAGAAGTACAAATAATTTAATTCAAAACTGTTCCTGCTGGTTCTAATTTAAACATATTTATGATATTTAAATAAATGCATCTTAGCATCCACACACTCTTTGTTATGGAGAAGGATTAGGGACAGTAGTAAAAAAAAACAAATTATGACTTTAATTTCAGATTCTGACTTTTGTCTTGAAATTAGGACTTTAATCTCAAAATGATTATTTTTTCCCTCAGAATTATGACATTAATCTCCTAATTATGACTTTAAATACATCTGTAAACATATCTGTTAGTACAGTTTTGCAAATTCATACTACTGCAGCAAATTCCTTAAAGTTATAGGATGTAAAATTATGCAAAGACAAATCCATTTAAATAAATCACAAAAAGCTCCAGATCAATTTACATTCATACCCAAGATGAGTGAATTTAAAATTTAAAATGCTTAAAGAACATTTTCAGCTGACGGTTTTTGCATAAAAGGAGAGAAGTGACCCATTTCCTGTCATTTGTTTCCTCAGATCAGGTTTTCGGCTGCAGTCTGTCCAGCTTGTGTCAGCAGGAGAACACCACGGTGCCGAACTTCGTCAGGATGTGCATCGATCACGTGGAGAACAATGGTTAGTGTCGAGGTGGAACGAATCTGGCTGCTGTTTACCTGCAGATTGTTTCCTGATGAGCTTCATAAAAGTCACTGACCCATTTTTTCGTGTTTGGTTCCTCCACAGGTCTGTATGTAGACGGGCTGTATAGAGTTAGCGGGAATCTGGCGATCATACAGAAGCTGCGATTTGCTGTCTGTCATGGTGAGTTGCTGTGAAACACTTTGTCCTGTTAGTTGTTAAACACTGCAAGTATTTTTGATCTAGTTTCTAGTGCAAATATCTTAGTTCACTTTAAATAAGATCAAATTAACTGACAAGTAACTTGTCAGCAAGATATAGGAGCTTGTTTTAAGTCAGTATTTCCTTAATATTGATTTTTAAAAGTTCTAGTTCCACTTAATTCACATTCAACAGTCACTGCGCCGTTACCTAGCAACCCCAGCCCAGCCCAGCCCGTTACTTAGCAACCCAGTTCTAGTTCCACTGGCAGTTTATTTTACTTACAACATGGGAGGAATGTCTTGTTATAGCTGAAATAACAAGACATGACTGGAACTAATCATTTTTTAAAACAATATTAAGAAATTATTTACTCAAAAGAAGCTTATATATACATGCAGCTCTGGAGAAAATGAAGAGCCCAGTGCACTGACCCCCATTGAAAACCTTCTGGTTTTTCCACCAAATATTGATTTCTTAACTCTTCCTGGGTTAAAACATTAGTATTGTTATTTCTAAATGAATATGTACTTGTTTTTTTTTTTTGCATTATTTGAGGTCTGAAAGCATTTTTTTTTTTTTTTGCATTTTTTTCATTATTTTGACCATTTCTGATTCTCTGAAAATAAATACTAAATTTTTGCTTGGAATTTCGGAGACATGTTGTCAGTAGTTCATAGAATAAAAGAACAATGTTCCTTTTGCTCAAACATGTATCTAGAAAAAGTAAAATCAGTGAAATTTATAACTTTAAAAGGTCTCTTAATTTTTTCCAGAGCTGTATTGCTGAAATGTTTTAACTTATTTCAGATGTACTAAGATATTTGCACTAAAAACTAGACCAAAAATACTTGATAAGATTTTGTGCTTTGGCAGCAAAGGAGGCTTTGAAAAGTGTTTTTTTTTTTTTGTTTTATTCAGATGAGAAGTTGAGCCTCTCGGACTCGAAGTGGGAGGACATCCATGTGACGACCGGAGCTCTGAAGATGTTTTTCAGGGAGCTGCCCGAGCCGCTCTTCACCTACGCTCTGTTCCACGACTTCGTCACCGCCATCAGTACGCGTCACACAGCTACACTGCAAAAACACACAATCTTACCGAGTATTTTTGACTAGTTTCTAGTTCAAATATCTTTGTACACTCCAAATCAGACAAAACTAACTTACAAATAACTTTTCAGCAAGAAATAGAAGCTTGTTTTAAGGTGATAATTCCCTAATGTTGATGAAAATATGCTAGTTTCAATGGTAGATCGCTAAACTTATAACTTTTTTAAAATGTCTTATTGTAAGTGAATTAATATGCTAGTGGAACTAGTTTATTAATATCAATATTAAGGACATACCGACTTGAAACAAGCACCTATATTTGGCTAAAGAGTTACTTGTCAGTTATTTTTGTCTTATTTGAAGTGTAATACAAGATGTAAGATTTGCACTAGAAACTAGACCAAAATGTTTGGTAAGATTTTCTGCTTTTGATATGAATATCAATAAATTGTATCATACAATAGTGAATTGGAGCTCCTTTTTATTATTATATTTGTATTGTTTTTATCTCCAAAGGGTGGTGCTGGAAAAATTTTAAAACTTCCATTGGACATGTTTGCATCTTACTGCTGTCATTCCTCTGTTGTTAAATGAGTTTTCTGTTCATGTTTTAGATGTGTTTGTACTGCATGAGTGAGAAAAACTCGTCAGAAACATTTTGTTTGTGCTGCAACCAGAATAACTCTGCGGTGGATCCAGGTTTTTATGTTGTTTTTCTTCTTTTTCTGCAGAAATCTCGGACTACAGGCAGCGGGTGCAGGCCATCAAAGAGCTGGTGCGGCAGCTGCCCAGGCCCAACCACGACACCATGCAGGCTCTCTTCAAACACCTCAGGAAGTAAGAAAGTCACACGTTTTACAGTTTATTCTTGTTTTATTACCCCACAGCAACAAGTGGATGAAAGAATGTGGAAACACTTCAAAAGTTGGATCTTATTTGATAAAGTCGTACATCTGCAGTGATGAGGAGGCGACATTTTCTTTGTCGCCTCCTGATTCTGATTCTGAGTCAGAATCAAACTCTGAATCAAAAATTCAGAGTTTGATTCTGGTATGAAAACAGTGAAAATATTTGTTTTTCCAAATGTGATTCGGTATTTTTCTTTCTCTGAATGCTGCATCATTTTTGATCTTCCTTGTTTACATCCTTCAATCCTTCCTTCCATTTGTCCTTTATTTTTTCTTTATTTCCTTCAATGTGTTCTTCTCTCCTCATTTTTCTTCATTCTGTCATTTTTCTTCCATCCTTTTTCCCCCTTTTGTTGTTTTTCCAATCTGCCTACATTCCTTTCCTTTCCTATACCTTTCATTCCTTCTTTTGTGCTTGTTCCCTTATTGTGTCCTTCCTCATTTAATGTTTCTGTCCATCATTTTTGTATTTCCTTCCTCCCTCTTCCTTCCATCCTTTCTTCTTTCCTCTTTGTTCCTTCTTTTTTATGATCCATTTTTTTCTTCCTTTGTTTTCTGTTTTGTTTGTTCCTTCTGTCCTTTCTTCCCCACATCCTATCTTCCTTCCTCTTCATTTGTTCCTTTTTTTCCCTTCCTTTCTTCTTCCCTTCCTTCTCTGTACCGTTTTCCTTCCTCTTTCTTTCTTTCTTTCTTTGTTTCTTCCTTTGTTTTTCCTTCCTTCCTCACTTCTTTCCTTCCTTTGCTTGTTCTTTCTTTGTATCCTGTTTTCCTTCCTTCTGTCTTTCCTTTCTTCCTTGTACCCTGTTTCATTCTTGCTATCTTTCCTTTCAGATTAGAAACAGAAACTGGAAGGTTAGAGATTTAAAGCTTTCTGTGTTGAAATCTCTGCTATAAATTCACATTTTTATTTTTATTTTCCATTGTTAAACAATCATGAGACTTTTTGAAACACATCTTCAGAAACTCTGGAGGCCAATTGTGTCAGAACTCTGAAGTTATCATTATATGAACCACTAATAAAAGTTCTGTCTCCACTTTTATTCTCGTTTTCTTTCCCAGAGTGATCGATCATGGTGAGGAAAACCGCATGACCACTCAGAGCGTGGCCATCGTCTTCGGTCCCACGCTGCTGCGGCCCGAAACGGAGACCCTGAACATGGCTTTCAACATGGTTTACCAGAACCAGATAGTGGAGCTCATATTGCTGGAGTATGAGAACATTTTTGGCAGGTAGATGCCAGAATCGTTTCTCCTAATGCAGAGCTCTTCCCAACCCGGCGTCGCTGCTCACTGCAAAACATCGCAGAGCGACCAACCGACTGACCGTGTTCCTTCAGAGAAACGACCAAATAAACTTTTGACTCTTTGCACTTTTCAGTATCTCACTTTGTCCTGCAGCTGCATTTGTGCCACTTCACTTCGAAGGCGACGTCTTCCTAGTCCCGTCACTGGATTTCTTCTTAATGTGCAACAAACTGCACAGGCTGAGCGTAAAAGGAGGAAGCAGCTTAAGTTGACTGTATTACAGATGAGGCGTCAGTGTTGGAGATGTACGATGCTGAACGGGATCTGTACGCGCTGCGCTGTAAATCTCATCACTTATACTCACTCCTGTCATGAATCAAAACCAGACGGTGGTTTCACCTCAGCTTGGCTTTAGATGTTTATCAAATTAAGCAGAAATAAACCAGAAAGTGATGGAGTGGGGAGAACATTTTTTGGCTGTTTTTATTGTATTTTTTTTATTATTATTTTTGAAGGTTTTTTGTCTCTTTTATTTCCCCCTGAATGTGCTTCTCTTTATGCTCCTGAGAAACAGAAGAAAGAATGTTCTCTGTATTAAATCTGTTAGAAGAAATCATCTCACACTACAAAAACACAAATTCTAAACTATTTTTGTCTCCTTTCTTTTGCAAGTCTCTTAGTACACTTAAAATAAGACAAAACTAACTTTCTAGTAACTTTTTGCAAAGATATAGGAGCTTGTTTTAAGAAAATAATCCTTGAATATTGATTTAAGAAAAACAACTGGCAGATTATTTCATTTATGACATAGGAAAAATGTATTATAACTGAAATAATCTGCCAATGGAACCAGTACATTTTTTAATATTAAGGAATTATTTACCTGAAAAGTTGTTAAAAAGTTAATTGTAAGTTAGTTTTGTCTTACACTTCACTGAAATGTAGACAAAAACACTTTAAGTTTTTGTGTTTTGCAGTGCACGGCCTCGGCTTAAAACAAGGGTACTCATCTGCTTCTTTAAGACTTAATAGACTAAAATATTTCAGCCTCTGAACACTGTACAGTGTTTATGTGTGTATGTGAACCAGGTTTGGATGGATAGAGTGGAGATCGAATGGACTTACTGACAATAAATTGTACAAATAGCAAATGTAAGTTTGTATGCCTAGAGTGTTTATAACGTGGAGAGGAAGAAATCACTGTTTAGTGGTTCATGTTGAAGCAACAGATGAGAGGGATGAGTCCATAAACTGGGAATGATGGTTTACATGCGAGTCAGTGACTGTTGGGATGCATCAAACTGGAATAAATACCTCTAAAAAAAGATGTCACGTTGTAGGTTTGTGTTTTCTTAATGTTTGCATTCGCACCAGCCCAGTTTAATCCACTGTAACCCAACTCTAGTTTGTTTGTCTAAATGGTCTGGTTCATTTGGCGAGGTGTGAATTCGCATTTAAACTCTGATCCGCCTAAAAACTGAGGTTTCGGTTCGGTTGGAATGCATATGTGAATGTCAAGTGGACCGATACCTCTTCAAAAGCAGGAAGCAAACTACAGCGCAAAGCATTCTGGGTAAATAATCATAAAAGAGTCTAGGGCTAGCTAGCGGGAAAAATGGCTTATGACAAAAGAAAAATTATCAAGCGCTAAAGCATAATTAATAAATTATAAAACTAAGAAAAACATTTCCAAATTATGTATATGTGATGCAGAACACCAGTTCTTGAAATAAACTGAAGTAGCTTTTCATTGTTAAGAGTATGAGTGGACGTAGAACCGGGGCACGAAACAGGTTGCACATCCTCCAATCAGCAGCAGTTGGCTGTTACCCAGCAACAGAACAACCAATCACAGCATACCCATCGATGCCATCTCTCTTCCAACCGTTATTTAGGAAGCTGACAGTCGGTTATTTCGGCCTTGTAAAAACTGGTTTATTAAAGCTGTTGTTATAAAATGTAGCCATAGCTTCAGGTAGTGATTTAGTATTGATCAGTTTGTTAGTTTAATAATTATAGAAGCCCGTTTCCGCCACTCTGTTAAAAAAAATAAAAATAAATTATCTCATTATAATGAGATAGTATCTCAAAATAATGAGATACTATCTCAAAATAATGAGATAATTTTTTTTTTACTGAGTGGCAGAAACGGGCTTCCATACAAATCAGACTGTCACTCAAGGATTACATACTATTAATAAATAACCGTTCATTTTAAATGATCAACACAGATAGTCTGATGAATTTTACTTTTTGAATTATTCCTAAATAAAATCAACTAAATCCAATTTAACTTCAATTCTATTTAATTTTTGAGACTTCTTTTTCTTTTTTTAAACGATGCATGCAAAAAAAAGTAATAGTGCAACTCTACAGAGGGCTTCGCAGAGACAAACTTAGAAATGGGAACACAAAAGCATAAGTGATATAAAATATATTAAATAAAACTACAAGTGGACGATTATTTTGGTTTTAACATGCATCAATGAGCAATTCCATTAATATTTCAGTCAGATATCCATGTTTCAATATATTTCAGAGATTCCCAATACCATTGGAATTCAGATTTTTTTAAAAAATTAAAAACTGGGGATTATCTTAGCTCTCTTTGTTTATGAATAAACATTTTACCAGACAAAATATTAATTATAACACAGTTGTAGATTTTTGTTATCCAATAATACTCCAATTATTCAGCTTAAATGACAGGTTTTTTTTTCTGTCACCAAATTCGCAGACTATTTCATTTTTCCTGCTGATTCTACTCATTACATTTCAGTAACTCTTCTCCAATTGAACTCATATTTCTGCAAATTTCAGCAAGAGCATTCAATGAATGCAACATGTGCCCTTTTAACATACAGTTAAGAAGCTACTTGTTAAAGACACTTCCATTTTTATAGAAAATGCAATTGTTCTTGTTACGTTCTAAGACTTTAAACATATATCTATAAAAGAATCTTTAAAAGAAGACAGCATCAGAAATGAGAAAAATTATACAATTAAGATGGGAGACACCAAATTATTGAAGACAATAATCACACATTCTTTGTACAATCAAGAATAATAAATGCATGAAAATAGTTTACAGATTATTACATTTCCTGTAATGGACAAAGGTATCTTAATGTATCTGAAAAGCTTGTTGACAGCTAAAAATAAGACTGGTTAATATAATTTGAAACAAATGACAGCATCGGTTTCAATCTCATTTTGCTTTTAAGACAAACCTGTCAACACTTCCGACCCCCTCCCCTCATCCCTTACCCCCCCTAATTATTCATATTCATAACCTGTCATATTGAAGTTTGACGAGAGGCTGTACCTACTGTACATGTTGGTTCCACAGCTTCCCCTGAAAATATGGATAAAATCAATCATTACAGAGTAAAAGTAATTTGAAGAGCGAGAAGCATATAAACAAGTCAAGTCAATGACGAGTCAATGACATGATGCAATCTGCATTTTTAACTCGGATAACTTAATTTTTTTTTTTGTGACTTGTATTATACATTTAAATTGCTGCACTATATAAAAAGTAGAATAGAAATTACTTTGTTTTGGTAAATTGTCTTGAGATTACCTATTGTAAATTAGTGTTATACAAATCAACTGAATTGAATTTAGAAATGTGACTGGACTTAAGAGAAATTATACAGTGTTCTATAGGTTGATGAAAGCAAAGATTGGTATTTGTTTCTGCAGAGCCATCCTCTCAGCAGCAGTGCAGCTGCTGTGCCACAAGTGATGCAGACAGAGAACGCTCTCCACCCCACAGCCATAATAGCTGCTAACCTTAACAGGTTAATTTACTGTTACCCAACATGATGTAGCATTTAAAGTAACATTAGCTTTTGTTTAATTGGGACAAAAAAGCTAAGCTAAACTTACTCAATGGATTGAGTTAATGTTATGCTAACATACCGCAACATGGTAACCAAAGAATTTAAGCTAACATTAGATTAATTTTTTTTAACTAAAACCTAAACCACCCGTATTTAATGGGTTAAGTCGTGTTAACCAACACGCTAGCGTAAGCCAACATAATATTAATATTTAAGCTAACAGCTTTCTTTTTGACTAATGTTAGCTTATACACTCTTGTTACTGCAGTATGGGTTAAAAGTTGTTACTCTCTTTAATACTGAAATACTTCAAAATATATTATACTTTACCTTTGTAAGCATGATCATGCACTTAAACTCAAATATTTATGCAAATTACAGCAGTAGCGTTCAGCACTCACTACATTTTCAAGGGAAATGCAAGTGATCATGTGACTTTGTAAGGAATTAATCAAACATATATCTATGTGTAGAGATTACATTAGTTTCAACTTTAAAAAAAGATAGTGATCTTTAATAGAAAACAGCCACAGCAGAAAATAGAAAAATTATACAACTACGACAAGCTACACACCAAATTATTGGAGAGAATAATCACACATACTTTGTACAATCAAGCACAATCAATGAAGGAAAATATGTATATTGCATTTTCTAAGCAAAAGGACATATTAATTTATTTGAAAAGCTTTTATATAGACTGGTTAATATAATTTGAAACAAATAACAGCATCAGTTTCAGTCTAGTTTTGCTTTAAAGACAAACCTATCAAAGATTTTTTTTAATACAGTAAATTTCAAAGTGCAAAACAATTACCGTAATGAAAATCTACAAAGAATGCACAACAGCACATTTTCTTTTGGATTAAAAATTTATTAAAGTAAACCTCATTCACCCCACTCATTCTTTCCATACAGAATAATGCAAATCAATACTTCAAATTCATATTGTACATCTCTAAGTATCCAAATGCCAAGATCCAAATTATCACATTTTACAAATTAGAAACTTAAACCATTTTCCCACTTTATAAACAAGAAAGCCCTCCAGTTTTCATCTAAATGACTGTTATAATGAACCTCAACATAGGACAAATATGGAAAATAGTTCTACGGCTTTTCACCTGTGTGAATCATCATGTGCTGAGTTAAATTCAGCTTTCGACTAAAACTTTTTCCACAGTTCCCACATGAAAACGGCTTTTCACCAGTGTGAATCATCATGTGCTGAGTTAAATTCAGCTTTCGACTAAAACTTTGTCCACAGTTCCCACATAGAAACGACTTTTCACCAGTGTGAATCATCATGTGCTGAGTTAAATTCTGTTTTTGACTAAAACTTTTTCCACAGTTCCCACATAGAAACGGCTTTTCACCAGTGTGAATCATCATGTGCTGAGTTAAATTCTGTTTTCGACTAAAACTTTTTCCACAGTTCCCACATGGAAACGGCTTTTCACCAGTGTGAATCATCATGTGCTTAGTTAAATTCTGTTTTTTACTAAAACTTTTTCCACAGTTCCCACATAGAAACGGCTTTTCACCAGTGTGAATCATCATGTGCTGAGTTAAATTCTGTTTTCGACTAAAACTTTTTCCACAGTTCCCACATGGAAACGGCTTTTCACCAGTGTGAATCATCATGTGCTTAGTTAAATTCTGTTTTTTACTAAAACTTTTTCCACAGTTCCCACATAGAAACGGCTTTTCACCAGTGTGAATCATCATGTGCTCAGTTAAATCCTGTTTTCGACTAAAACTTTTTCCACAGTTCCCACATGGAAACGGCTTTTCACCAGTGTGAATCATCATGTGCTCAGTTAAATTCTGTTTTTGACTAAAACTTTTTCCACAGTTCCCACATGAAAACGGCTTTTCACCGGTGTGAATCATCATGTGCTTAGTTAAATCCTGTTTTCGACTAAAACCTTTTCCACAGTTCCCACATGGAAACGGCTTTTCACCAGTGTGAATCATCATGTGCTCAGTTAAATTCTGTTTTTGACTAAAACTTTTTCCACAGTTCCCACATGAAAACGGCTTTTCACCGGTGTGAATCATCATGTGCTTAGTTAAATCCTGTTTTCGACTAAAACCTTTTCCACAGTTCCCACATGGAAACGGCTTTTCACCGGTGTGAATCATCATGTGCTGAGTTAAATTCTGTTTTCGAATAAAACTTTTTCCACAGTTCCCACATGGAAACGGCTTTTCACCAGTGTGAATTCTAATATGATCATTGAGAGCATATTTGGCAGTGAAACGTTTTTCACAGATGACACATGAGAAAGGTTTGCTTCTTTCCTGATTTTTCTTCTCAGCTGCAGCAGCTTCCTGGAAGTTTGCTTGGTTCCCGTTTGGTTCTGATTCAGAGTCTTGTGTTTGCTCATAAACAGTAGCCCCCATGCAGGTATCAGTCTCCTGTTTTGATGCAACCTGTTCTTCACTCTGACTGCAGTAAACTTCTTTCTTTTCCACTTTTTTCTGCTGATGTTTTAGATCCTCCTGCTCTTCTTTTCTCTGTTGATCATCTGGCTCTTCCTGAACTTGTTTCCCCTGCAGAGGTTCTAACTCCTCCTGGTCCAGAGTGGAGCTCCTCTCTAGGTCACATAGCTTCTTATAAACGTTATGTCGTTGGCGATCTAGAGAAGAAAACAGAAAAAAGAGGAATTGTTAACTTTATTTATTGAAGTAAATGAGAGAAGACTTTAATTTAATCCCAAATTTGTAATTGGACATTTTTAATTAAGTGCAAGTTATAATTATTTCTGTTATTTAGGAATTATTACATTTTATGTTGGTTATGTTAGTTAAATGTCAGTTTTATATTCAGGATTTATTGTTGCCAGTGGGAAACTACGTAAACTAATTTACACTAATCTAATCTATTTATATATACAATAGATTAGATTGTATGTATAAATAGATACATACCTTTTAAAGATACTGAAGACCTTTAAAAGGTCAGTAGAAGACCTTTTAAAGAACATATGTACAAGATATTTTACTTATAGTTGATTATTAAAGTATTTTATGGACCTTACGAAGCTCCGCCCACAACCGACCCAGGTGACCGCAAGTCTCACAAGCAAAGCCTCACAGCTCGTTGTTTCTATGTAAACATGACTGATTAGTTAATCATTTCTACTGGATTTTCACAATATATCAGCTACTACAATGGACAGAGGAACTAACAAGTTCATGTCATCATCTGGGAGGAGGTTACTGGTTTCTCAGTCACAAGCTGGTTGCAAACCTGAGGCCAGCAGGTGTCAGTCAGTTATGGTAGATCCGAACTTTGACCTCAATATGAGAAGCTACAGACTGATAGGAGGAACCAAAGAGCTCTGTAAAGGTAAAGGCAAATCTTCTGAAGTTGGGATATAATTAATTTAATTTCACATAATTACCACGGTAGAAGCCATTTGTTTGTTAAAATTTTATGAAATATATTTGTTCTATTTGATGTTTGTTGTGAATGACGTAAACTCACAAACGAACGAGGTAATTAGTCCAACGTTTAGAAACTACAGCGGCTGTAATGCGCCACAGCAAAGGTAAACAAAGGTAAAATAACCTGAACAGGTGATCAACTCAAAACCACTCCTACCTTTTTACTGTTTCTCTCTCTTTGTAGTTTAAGCACACCTGTTACCGTGGCAACCGCCTGCGCCCCGCAAGATGAGCAAAGATTACTTTAAAAACATAACATTCAGGCTGTTACGATATCAAGTAACAGTTTAGTCCAAAGCCTTTTCTGCTAAAATAAAATCTTTAGTGTATGTCAGATACAGACACATTGCATATTGATCTGTTTAGCTAACGTAAGACTGTGTAGCAGACAGGCTTCAAGGTGTAGAAGTTGTATCAGTTCTGCCATTATGCTGTACTTAGCTAACGGGAAGCTAAGTGTGTTTGTGAGACGGCCACGCACGTGACCACGTAGAATGGGCATCAGCCAATGAAAAGCGGCCCCTCTGGTAAGGTCCATTGACTTGCTCTTGTACAGGCAAAACGTAAAGATGCCTGGTCACGCGACGATTCGCCGTAGCTAAATGAAACTGATATAACTTAAGAGTAGAGAACCCATTATATTATTTTAAAACTTTAACCAGGACCCAAAATGTCAAAGCAACATTTCTAGATTCCGAAAGTTAGAAAAAATGTCTGGCCACAATCGTTGCCGGCGAGACGGAACACCAAACGTTGGTGTTTCCTACCTATTCGGTGTAAGATTATCTGGGGAGTCCGGAAAAAAGCCAGCAGTCTGCGCTGATCGTCCATCTCTTCCTCCGACTCGACGGTTACTTCGTTAAACTCTGTGAATGTTTCTTCCGCAGCACTTAACCACTTGTTCATGAACTTGTTTAAGCTGGACCGAAGGAATTTTTAAACATTCACACGGTAAACAAAACAGACCATGTGCCCTCCGTCTTCTTCTTCTTCTTCTTCGATTTTTTTTTGGCGGTTGGCAAATCTATGGAAGCCCTTCTTCTTCTTCTTTTTGTTTTATGGAGGTTGGCAAACAACTTTCAGGTGCATTACCGCCACCTTCTGGACTGGAGTATGAACCAGATGTCTAATCCCTATAATCTCCCTATTAGACCTGTTTTTCTAAGAAACCTAAACACGGAATTAAAAACCACATCTCCAGATGATTTTTGTAGCAGATCTCTAATATTTAATTTAACTTTATTCCTATTTAACTCTTCTACTAATTCCTCTCTTTCTAGATTATATTTATTACATTCCATAAAAATATGTATAACTGTTTCCAACTTTCCACAAAAATTACATAACCCCGTACTATGTTTATTTATTATTTTCAAAGTACTATTTAACCCTACATGTCCAAATCTTAACCTAGATATAATATCTTCCTCTTGTTTATTCCTATTTTTCTTTCTACACTCCCCCACTTTTTTTTGAATACTATAATAAAACCTTGCCTTCTTTTCACCCTCCCATTGTTCCTGCCACTTCTTCTTGTAATATATTTTACTTATACTCTTTATCTCATTTTTACTATACTTAACTTCCAATTCAATTTCACTTCTCTTACTCGCACTCTTTGCAAATGTATCTGCTAATTCATTTCCAACTATTCCGGTATGAGCCGGAATCCAAATAAATTTAACAGTAGATCCATTTATTCCCATTTTATGTATTGATTTATTTATATCTATTAGAATGCCTTGTCTTGCTTCCGACTCTTGTTCCATAATACTTATTAATGCACTACTCGAATCAGAACAAATTAACACTTTCTTTTCACTTAATTCTTCACTCCATTTTAACGCCATTGAAATAGCCAGTAACTCTCCTGTGTATACATTCAAACTATCCGTTAATCTTTTATTTTCCATGATGTTTAAATCTGGAATTATAAATGCTATCCCTACTCTATCATTTACCATTTTTGATGCATCTGTGTATATTTGTAAGTATTCTCCATATACCCTTCTTATGTATCTTTCCACCTCTCCTTCTACTGTTTGTCTTCCTTCTTCCATCCATCCATCCATCCATCCATTTTCTGTTCACCCTTGTCCCTAATGGGGTCGGGAGGGTTGCTGGTGCCCATCTCCAGCTACGGTCCGGGCGAGAGGCGGGGTACACCCTGGACAGGTCGCCAGTCTGTCGCAGGGCTCTTCCTTCTTCCAACAATGTTAAATCAACTTTCATCTCTTTTTGTATCCAAGGCGGATTACATGAAAAATCCACCACCGGGCTAATTAAACATTGATTTAATCCTATTTCCTTTATTTCTTTATTTATTATCCATCCAAAACTATTTACATTTACATTCTTAACACTTTCTTGGCATGGTTGTAATATATTATTTATAGGATAACTTTTTTTATGCCCTTTTACGTTTGCCCAAAACCCTACTCCTAATTGTTTCCTTCTTAGCTCCAATGGCATTTCCCCCATTTCTACCTGTAGTGCTGACACTGGTGTTGTCTTCATTGCCCCACAGCAAATTCTTAACGCTTGATACTGTATTTTATCTATTTCTTTTAATAGGTTACTTGAGGCAGAATTATATACCACACATCCATAATCTATTTTCGATCTAATAAGTCCAATATATAATATTTTCAAAGTTTTCCTACCTGCTCCCCATTCTTTACCTCTTAAACACCTCATGATATTTAATATTTTTTTACTTCTCTCTATTATTTTACTAATATGTATTTTCCATGTAAGCTTTTTATCAAACCATAAACCTAAATATTTGAATTTATCTACCCTTTCTACTTTTTTATCATACATTTTTAATTTTATATTAGTGCCTACCTTCCTATTAGTAAAGTTAACAAATTTAGATTTTGAACTTGAAATTCGAAATCCCCATTCTAGCGCCCAATCTTCTACTTTACCTAGTAAGTAGAAGATTAATGCAAGAAGCAAATGATAAATGCTTCTTGCATTTTATCATTTATAAATTTTATATTTCTTCCCCGTTTCCAAATAAGACCATCATCCGCAAATAAAGTCATTCCAAACTTACCTTCGATTTTACTAAAAATATCATTAATCATTATTATAAATAACATTGGACTTATAATACTACCTTGAGGAGTGCCATTTTCAGTTAAATATTTTGAACTTACTTCATTTCCTATTTTAACTCTTATATTTCTATCAGTTAAAAAATCTTTAATCCAATTATAAATTTTACCTCTTAGCCCTATTTGTCTAATTTTAATCAGTAAACCTTCCTTCCATAACATGTCATATGCCTTCTCAATATCCAAGAACACTGCCATTAAAACCTCTTTATTCACCTGTGCTTTTCTGATTTCATGTTCAAGCTGTACCATAGGATCTGTTGTACTTCTTCCTTTCCTGAAGCCATATTGATATTTTATTTTTCCTCTCGATTCTAAGAAGTAAATTAACCTATTATTCACCATTCTCTCCATTACTTTTCCGACACAAGATGTTAACGCTATTGGCCTGTAACTTTCAGTTAACTGAGGATCCTTACCTGGTTTACATATAGGAATAATAATTGATTCTTTCCACTTATCTGGCAAAGTTCCTTCTTCCCATATTTTATTATATAATTTTAGTAAAACTAATTTACTCCTTTCATTCAAGTTTTTAAGCATAACATAATTTATTTGGTCCTCCCCTGGTGTTGAATTTTTTGTATTCTTTAATGCTTTTTTTAACTCTGTCATTGAAAACTTCATATTTATAGTATCATTATCAACCATTTCCTCATTTATCCTTTCATTATATTTTCTCATCGTTAATTCTCTTCCTTCTTTCTCTTCTTTACTAAGATTTTCATTACTATGCACTTTAGCTAAAACTTTTACTAATAATTCTACCTTATCTTTATCTTCTATAATCATATTTCCATTATTTTTCAGTATTGAGAAATTATATTCCTTTGACTTTCCTGACATTTTCTTAATTGTATTCCATACTCTATCTAATGCTGTAGTTTTTCCTAATGATTTACAATATTTACTCCAATAAAACTTTTTCGCATTTCTAATCTTCCTCCTGACTTCTGCTTGTTTCCTCTTATAACTAATTAAGTTTTGGAAACTGACATCTTTTTTAAGTGTTTTAAAAGCCTTATTCCTTGCTTTAATTGCCATTGTACATTCTATATTCCACCAGGGGACTATTCTTTTCTTTTTAATCCCTTTACCTTTTGGGATTGTTTCTTTTGCTACTTCAATAATACTCTTACTAACTTCTAAATTTAATTCGTTTATTGATTTATTTATATCTATATTTATCAATCTATTCTCACTCATATCTTTATATTTCCTCCAATCAGCGTCTTTAAACCTCCATCTTCCTTGAGTATTTACCTGTTCTTTTTCCATATCTAACTCAACTTCAATAAATATTGGATAATGATCACTGCCTATTGTACTATTTTTATTTATTTTCCATTTACAACTATCTGCCATACCTTGTGATACTAGAGTGAGATCAATGGCAGATTCCTTACCACTAATCATATCCAACCGAGTTCCTTCCCCATTATTTAATACTACCAATTCTTTTTCCTCAATTATTCCTTCTAAAATTCCCCCATTATAATCATCTTTCTCACCCCATAAAGTGCTGTGTGCATTAAAATCCCCACACCATATTAGCTTCTCTCCCCTGTGTTTAATTATATTTTCTATCTTTGCTTTATCTATTTTCTTACAAGGATTATAATAATTTATAATTTCTATACTTCCATTTTTTGTCCACACTTTAATTCCATTAATCTCTAATGTCCAATTGTATCTTAATAAATTTTATCTTTTCTTTTATACATATAGCACATCCTCCTCCATTTCCATTTCCTCTGTCTCTTCTTATAGTTGAATACCCACTAATACTAAACTGTAATGTTTGTTTTAACCAAGTTTCTTGAATACAAATTACATCTGGTTTTTCCTTTAATCTATTAATAAAACCTTTAAACTCTTGACCATTAGCAATTAGACTTCTAGCATTCCATTGTAATATTAAAATTATATGCCTATTTGATTTGCTTCATTTTCACCTGATCCCTCTCCTTGTCTGAGTTCATCCTGAATTCTTTCCCATGATAAGTCTGTAACATTAAAGAATCTTACTGCTGCTTTCACTATGATTTTAATTTTTTCACTTTTAGTCCTCGCTTGTTCTGAACAATTTATAATGTAGGCTAAGAACGGGATCAATTTTTCTAGCGTGACAGTATTTTGATCTTTATCTATCGTCTTTTTTTCTAATTTAGCTCTTTGACTTACCCCTGGGCTGCACAGTGGCGCAGTTGGTAGCACTGTTGCCTTGCAGCAAGAAGGTCCTGGGTTCGATTCCCGGCCGGGGTCTTTCTGCATGGAGTTTGCATGTTCTCCCTATGCATGCGTGGGTTCTCTCCGGGTACTCCGGCTTCCTCCCACAGTCCAAAAACATGACTGTCAGGTCAATTGGTTTCTCTAAATTCTCCCTAGGTGTGAGTGTGTGTGTGAATGGTTGTTTGTCCTGTATGTTGTTCCTCTCCACATTCCCCATAAGAATGTTCTCCTCCACACCTACCACATCTTTGCTTCCCATTACATATTTTTGCTGTATGTCCATATCTCTGACATTTGTAGCATCTCATCGGTGGAGGAATATAATTCCTAACACTGAAACTCAGGTAACCAATCATTATTTTATCTGGTTTTTCTTTTCCTTTAAACTTCAATAGCACAGAAGTGCTATCCACTCTTTCTCCATTTCTAAAAGCCTGCAGTCGTCTGATATTTGTCACTTCTCCTCCTTTTATGATTTTCTTTAACTCATCTAAGTTTTCTCCTAATGGAATCCCTGATATTACCCTTTTTATTCCTCTCTCTTCTCCCATTATTTTCCTCTCCGTTATTTCTCTTTTACAAATCGACTGTATTTTTAACGCTTTGTTCTTTTGTTCAGCATTTTTACAGATAATCAACAGGCTTCCATCTCTTAACACTTTAGCTAATTCCACATCTCCAATTACTTTCTTTAAACCAATAGATAGAGTGATTGGACTCACTCCTGTCAAATCCTGCCCAGCTCTGAACTTCAAAATTACCTTGAACTCCTCCATCATTACTTTCTTTCGTGTCTCGACGTTTTCCTCCTCATCTTCGAGAGATCTTTTTCCTGTATTTATCCCTTTCTTGCCCTGTATTTATCCCTTTTCTACCACCGACCAATTTGTTTCCATTCCTTCATCCTCTGAGCACCCTCCACTACTACTAGCCATCTTAGTTCACTCACAGTCCAGATTATGCCTCTAAACCGCTCTTCCTCTTCTTAGCTTCTCGTGACCGAACCACGCTCCGTCAGAGTTGCTCCCCACTGAGAAACTTCGACCTCAGCCGGTCTCCGATCCGCAGTCCCCTCTATGGAAGCCCGTTTCCGCCACTCTGTGTTAAAAAAAAATTATCTCATTATAATGAGATAGATACTATCTCATTATTTTGAGATAATTTTTTACAGAGTGGCGGAAACGGGCTTCCATAAATAATGTTCCAAGGTTCAAAATTAACCGGCAAATAAGATTCGGAAGGGATACCACCCGGCTAAGCTAACTTAGCTAAGCTAATTAGCAGTTGTGGGTGAGCTACAACCTTCTCAGCAACTCTTGTTATACCAAAGAAGAAGGTGAGTGTTTCATTTTGTACACATTTAATTTAATAGTAATAACAATACAATATGTTACAATTTTATTAATATTACCAATACATTGGCTTCTTCATCCGGTTTCTAACAACAGGAAGCTGAAGCCATCCTTTTTATAAAGCCATTTGTATCAGACATTGTTATACACCTGAATGGATAAATCGAGTAAATGTAGTTCCCAGTGACTAACTGAACTTCTATAATCAATCAGTTAATTTGAATTACAGTTTTCAGCCTCTGAAAGTAAATTGTCATTACGCAACTTAAATGACATTTGTTGACATACTGTGTATGTGTGCTTAAACAAAACATTCATGTTTAAATATATTACAATGTGGCAGAAGTGCGCTTAGTACGTACACGTTTTTGCATCATAGTTATAAATATTTAATATGAAAATATTCCCAGATAAAATGGCTTTATTGTCAGTGTTTTCTTTTTCCTACATTTTAAGCTATATCAGCATTTGCACAATAGATATATAAACCCACCTTGTTAATAAATAAAAAAATATATTTAAGAGTATACTTGGGATTGATTTATGATTTAAATGTAACATTTTTTCTTTAAGTGTGGGAAAAGAGTAGAGAGTAATATTGAAGTTTACGTTAACTAGTTCTGTCTTTTTATCCACTTTGGTGCAATGTTTTGAAGGTTAAACTCACAAGTAGATTCAATACCAGTTTCTATTTTAAAAAAACACATTACAGGCATAAAACCATGGAAGAAATGTAGCTCATGGATTTTAATGAAATCTTTGATGTCGGGTCAGTGTTAAACCGTGATAATAAATTCTTTTATCTGTGAATACAAAGCGTTTTCAGAAGGCTAAGGGCTTTCTTCTTTATTCAGCTGTGCAAATATCTTCTGTGTTGTAGAAATTTTCAACATTTCACTGCAGCTTTTATTCGGCCTCTAGCTTCACATCTGACTGCTCAATTCGACAGAAAAGAAATTTCTGCTCTTCACAAAATGCACATGAAATGTAATCATAGAAAATCTGCATCAACTATATAATTTAAACTCTCCAGAAACAGGAGCTGTGAAAGAGAGGTATCTACTCAACGTAAAAGCTGAGGTCACACCCTCCTTCCAGAGAGTTCAGAGGAGCAGACGTGTGTGAAATTACATGCAGTGGTCACATGAATTCAGGCTTCTCAGACAGCAAAGGGCAGCTGATATGATGTGGAGAGCAGCATTGAACATTAAAAACGCACTGCATGTCAGACTTCGCTTCAGACAGACTGAAAAACACCATATGAGACTTTTTGTTCCAAAAAGGTTCCAACCTTTTATTTACACTTTTGTTCTCTGGAGCCAGTTAGCTAGAAAGTTGTTTTTCCTCTTTAAAGCTGCAGTAGTTCTACAAAAAGTATTCTTTTTTAATGCATTTGTTAAAATTGTCACTCTGTCCTGACACTATAACATCAGACTAGGGCTGGACTATTTGTCTGAAAAACATACCACGATATAATCGTTTCAGATCAGTTGATATCTGATTGATTAGGTTTTTTGTTTGCTTTAAAAATCTGAAATACTATCAAACTAGTAACGTGACCGTCCCTCTTTCATCCAGTTTTCACTTTATGCCGTTGTTTTTTTATTTTTAAGCAGCTATGTAGCACAGTAGTGAAACCTTAAACTGCTGCTGCACAAGTAGTTGCTAACCAGAGAATGAGAGTTGCTAGGAAACCAAAGAGTGAGTGAGTAAGTTGATTCCGCCAACCGGCTGAAGGTTTTCTTCTGCTTAGATCGCCCAGAATGCTGTGCGGTTCTGAAACCACCGTGGTCGAGTGAAATTATTGAAAATTCTATCAAACGTATTATCTATTGATATTGATAACATCTATTGCGATACATATTATTAATTTATTAATAATAAATTAATACATTTCTGATTTCCGCCTCTGAGTTGTTGACGAAAGCTAAATGTTAGCAGGATAACGTCCAATTTTCAAGTTTGGCCCCTGGGGATTTTATTGACTGATGATGCCCGGGTTTTCATCGTTTTTAGGGGACCAATAAGCATCCTTAAAATGACTGGCGCGATGTCTGGAGTACAGCAGCCTTTCTCCTCCGGGAGCTGCTGGTTCAGAGCGAACGGCGGGAAGAGCGCTGCGGGAGTATTTATTCAGGTGAGCAGATAGACTGAACACGGCGAGCGGCTGAGTAGTTGATGCTTACAGTGTAAGTGTAGCTTTACAGACGAACCGCACAATAAATTTCATGTTATCCCGGTCTCAATGGTAGATGAGTTTCTGAGTGTGATGAACCCATATCCCTTATTGCTCCCCCCTGTTCTTACTTTCGTCCCCTGGTCTACTGGTCGTACATTAGCTTTGTTCGTTCGTCTTTCCCCCACGGACTTTTAAAATGTTGTTCTTTTTTTCTCTCCGAAGAGTTTTTGCGGCGCTAGTGGCGCGACAGTGCGACAGTAGGCAGACAGGTAAGAGGGCGAGGACATGCGGCAAAGGTCGCCGGGATTAGGAGTCGAACCCGCGACGTCCGCATCGAGGACGAAGGCCTCCAAACGGGGGGCGTGCTAACCCCCTGCATCACCACAGCACCCCCCCCCCCTCCGACTTGTACGTTTGTCTGTCCCCCCTTTACCCCCATTTTACGTTCGTTCACTCGCCTGCGCCCCACTCCCCACCCTAAGCCCCCCTACTCCAGGCGACATTTCCCATATTCTCAAACCCAAAGCTTGACAGGTATGGGGCAAGGTGAGAATTCATCTATTAGACTGGCTGAAGATGAATACATAAACTAAAAGCTGGAGCTGGAGACATTTTTTATAAGCATATTTGTGAGCCTGCCTCTTTATTGTTAAATTGAATATAATTTCAGATTTTGTATTACTTCAGGTTAACTTAGAGAGTGAGCTATTATTGTTACAGGTTAGTTTTCTAAACTACAAAAAAGTAACTGTTAGAGATGCTCAAAAATGAAAAATTGGACTGATATTGATATCTGATAGTATTACCGGTATTATGCCAGATTTACCAATATTTTATTTTATAAATTTTTTATCCGATTACTTGATTAATCGTAAGAATAATCAATAGATTACTTGATTACTAAAATATTAGTTTACAAAAGCCCTAATAGAAACTAGACCAAAAATACTCGGTAAGATTTTGTTTTTGGAGTGGGTAGTTGAATAGTGGGTTTATAGTGCAGTATAGTGTGCTTAGAAAAATGGATAAAGAACAAAGTGGATTGTTAAGATCCAACAAATGGCTGATACAGAATATTTTCCCAAGTGTCAGGAAATGTTCAGGCCACTTTAAAATGAAGGAATATTAAAGTTTGGGAAAATATCTTTTATTTAATGAACGGCAAAGTCATGTGTTTCGGACATCGAGGTTGATCTCTTTTGTCTCAAGGTCTGCATGGACTTCTTTTTTCCCATTAGCAGAGTTGTGCTGAGCATGCAGGCTCTTTTAAGCTCTGCCCTACTTTAAACTGTTCCAGTTACAGAGTCACATCTGCAAAGAAGAGGTCACACGGCTACTTTTCCCTCAGTGTCGCTCTGCTGACTGAATACAGATTTACAGAGTTTGGGACGTCATTGGAGAAGCGAAGGACTTTCTCTGCACTATAATCACAGAATGGTGTTATACAGATGAAAAGCTCCTTTTATGTAAATGTATTCATCATTTCCATTTATTGCAAGTAAATCTGCAAAGACTACATTATCAACATAAAATTAGGAATTCCAGTTTTATGGACTATTGTGATTACTTTTAACTCATTATAAGAGAAATAATCACAAATATTCTTAAAATTAATTCAACAAACAAATGAGTTAATAGTTGAAGTTTAGAAGAGGGGTTACCAAACTTTTTTGTGCCGCAGCATTAGCCTGTTTGCAAACCAGGAGATAATTCTACAAAATATGAAAAGAAACATAAACTTAGGGAAGCAAAACAGCTTGATAAATTTGACTGGAAGCCAATCAGAAAGCTGAGGATGGCAAATAACATTTCAGTAAATTAGTTTAATTTATATTTTATAATAATAATTGAAAAATAGATTAGATTTTTTTTATTAAAATATTGATTCCTTTGTGATTAAAAATGTATTGGATATTTTTTTCCCCCATCTTCCTTGATGTTTTCTGAGGCGCCCTCTGGTGGCACCCCATGGGTCCACGGCCCCCACTTTGAGAAACACCGGCTTAGAAGATTGCAACAGAGAAAACTTTAAGGATGCAAACTCGGTTCTAAAGAACTTAATCCACGATTTGAGCACTGACTTTGCAGAGTGTCCTGTGAAATATATTTAGCTGAATTTTGAACATTATTACCAATACTCTTCAACTCGGACCGTTCAGAATGAGCAGATTGTGTGCCGTCTTTGAAATTAGATAGCGACAGTTGCTATTGGTCGTCCACAGAGACGCCTCAGGCCCGGCGTCAGCCTCCATCAGTGGGGAGCATCATTAACCGGCTCTCTGAGGAGCTGCTTCCCTCCCAGCACCCGCTCCGCTTCACCCTCAGCGCTTTGTGGCCTTCGCTGATAAGGCCGGGCTAATATCTGTTCAGTCGCTGACTGCAAAGGAATGATAAGCACAGGCTGAACCGCCGTTCGCTTCCTCACAACAGGAACGGGGATGCAGCTTAAAAATCCACTTAAACTTAAACCTTTTAGGAACTAATTAATCACGTCCGTCCTGTTAGAGTTAGTGCAGTAATAAAGTTTACTGTAAATGCATCTGTTCCAGAAAGTAATTAGGCCATTTGGACAATGTCAGCTGTTGTTTTAAATGTTCACTAAAATACATTTAGGTTAGTTAGATTATAAATTCAATGTTCAAAACTATTCATGAGCTATAAATACACTGCAAAAACACAAAATGTTACCAAGTAATTTTTGTCTAGTTTCAATTGCAAATATCCTTGTTCACTTTAAATGAGACAAAACTAACTTAAAAGTAACTTTGCAGCAAGATATAGGAGCTTGTCTTAATTAAATAATTCTTTGATATTAATAAAATAAAGTCATTGTTCCATTGGTAGATTATTTCATTTATAGCAAAACAATTCTCCCATATTATAAATGAAATAATCTGCCAATGAAATGAAGCCTGCCACAATAAGAAATAAATCAATGAATTGCATGATAAATTAAAATGAGATTGATCATTTCTGTTTGCTTTATTTATAGTTTTTCTCATTTCTCTACCAAAAACTGGATGTTTTGGTCTCAACTAGCACCTTGTTTTAAGTTCAATTTTGTTCATGAGAATTCAGAATTCAATCTATGTGTTGTTTCTGTTGTTTTGTTTATTTATTTTGGATATATAAAATGTCTTCCAGTATTAAATGTTTGTTAGAAATGAAAGTTTATTGATCTTTGAGAATGTATTCTCGCATCATTATGCCATGAGCATTATTGAAAATGGTTTTAAAACAACAATATTATCAATTATCATACTAACGTCAGGGGCAATTTATCATCCAGCAAAATTTGGTAATGTCATATTCATTCACTCATTTCATAAGCTAATGAAACTGATTCTATCGTTGGGATTTTTAACAATATTATTATCATATTTTCATAACTCTGCAGCTCTGCTATTTAGATAATGAGGCCTTTCACACTGTAGTGATTTCTGCTGCCAGTGTTTATATATGATGGCAATAAGAATACTGACCATAGGTCATCCACATATCTGCAGATTCAGGTCAACATATCTCGTTTGCTATCTTGAACTACAAAATATCAGGAAAATATGTAATCTCTGCTGCTAAAATTGTCCAGCTACATTTCTGTTATCTATTCTCTATTGAAAACAACCTTTGACATCATCTACCATGTGTGCATTCATATGTTAAAAAGAGTTATTATTGTCCTTTTAAACAGCTAACTGAGGGTTTGACCAGCCGATGTTTGGAGTGACCTGATGATCCAACGGCGGAGGAAGAGTGTGAAATCAACTGTTTACGGTACTTTGCTGAAACCCAACACATAAAATCCAACAAGTGCCCCCCAGGGTCTTTTTTCTTTTTACCACATTTGCCAAGTAAATATGTTTTTCTTTCAATATTTAAATGCAGCACATGTGTGTGATGATTACAGTGCCTGTGCAGCCTAACAGGCGGGTTGCTTACTGAATGAAACCCACGGAGAGAAGTCTGGCTTTACATGCACCCCAGCCACATTGACTTATTGAATTTACCTTGAAGGTCTGTCAACTGCAGAGTTTGTTCAAACCAAACATATTCTGTTGTTTACCATTTTCATTATTCAGTGAGGGCCGCGCGCCCTTAAAATGTCTTAAATTTATTTGTTAAAACTAAGTTGGCCTTTAATATGTTAAATATGTTAATCACAAGTCTTAAATTTAGTCTTGACAACTATTTAATCTTAAATATTCTATTTATTAAAAATTTTTTGTCATTCGCACTCATGCATTTTCACTGAGGTTGAGGCTACCGCTAACTAGCTGCTATTATACCACTGCTAGCTAGCCAGCTTTTTTGCATGTATCATGGGTAAGTGCAAATTTTCTCCCCAGCTGCCTGGATGAGGTCCATACATTTTTGTGGAGATTTATTGTTAAATCCATTCATAATAATCTTGAAAAGGTTTTAAAAAGTATTTAAGTTGAGTTGGTAAAATCGGCAGAAACTCCGTCTGTTTACATTTATGAAAATACCTGAAAATCATCCGCCATTTTGAAAGATTAAAACAACACATTAACTTTTAAATGACACAATTCACAACAACACTGGTATTTGCACAACATACTGCCTATTTGCTGGTTTTAGGTCCTACAACAGAATTTCAGTAAGACTTTGACTAGACCGTGTAACACCTTCTTTACTTTTCAGCCAGTTTCTTGTAGATTTAACATTTGTTGCTGAGTTTGGTATCATTGTCTTGTTAAAGCATCGCTACGCCCTCAGACACATTTTGGACAATTCCATCAAAGTGGTCGGAGCCAAGAAACTCTGGTGGGCGTGGCCAAGTGTGGGGATGAATGGGTGGGCTTTAGTGGGGCTTTGGACAGGATGAAGGAAGCCCTGTTGCCAACTTATTGACTTTTTCTCTATATTTAGCAACTTTTCAGGCCCTTTGAGCGATTTTTGTTTCTCATAAAGCGAATAGCAACAATTTTGCAGCTTTTAAAAATTTGTATTGGAGACTTTCATGCTGTACCTCTCAGTTTGCACATAAATCACAAGTTGAATACTGAGAAAATAATTTTTTCAATGCTCGCTATTCGAACTCCTGTCTCGCCACTGTTGGTGTGTTTCTGAGTTGAGATGGTTTTACTCTCCAATGTGGCTGAACTAAAGTAACCAATAGAAAAATTCAGCTGCAGTAACCACCATTCAACCCAAAGAGGGCAGCACTGAGACAGTTTTAGAAAAAACATAGCAGAATTAAACAAATTCACATGAAAATGTCCAAAAATATGACCAGAAGCATAAAGGCAACACTCTTAAGAACTTATTCAGACAGTTTATATGCAAAAAATAAAGTTTATTTGGGTTTTAGTCACTGACCAAATTTAAATAAAGCTTCAGCTGTAGGACAGTCGGCATCACCTTTAACTCAACAAAACTATGGTGACCAACAGTGACATGCAGAGGTCCAATGCTGAGGAACAAGAGGTGTGTGGCTACAATCTTTTCCCAAATGTCATAAGCTTTATTATTTAACATTCTGGCTGAAGCCTTTTAGGCTGTGTTCACACTGCAGGCTGAAGTGACCCAATTCCAATTATATTTTGACGTAATGCGACCTGTATCTGATCTTTTCATGACAGTCTGAACAACACAGGTCAGATTCTTTTCGAATGTGACCAAGGCCACTTGGGTATCCGATATGTATCCAATTCAAATGCGACCTAACATCCATGTCGCATTCATATGACCTGAGTGTCATTGATACTCGTCAAATATCACTATTCTGCGCCCTGATACTTGCAAGCGGGAAGAAAAACAACCACTATGACGGACTATAATAAGGATTGTTGTTACTATGCTGCTCCGGTTGGACAACAACTTCAAATGTGTAAGCTATGCTCCACCGTTAGCCTCCATGTTTACTTCTACAAACACTGAGCACTTCTTTTTATGGTGGTTGGCAAAACACTGTGAATGCTGCTGACGTTATTGCACCCACTACTGCACATGCAGGACACTTTCAGGTCATTTGCCCATTCACACTGGAGGACACATACAGGTCGCATTTATTTGGAAGTGTGAACGGCCATGGCAAAAAAATGCAATTTGACAAAAAAATTGGAATTGGGTCGCTTCAGGCTGCAGTGAGAACTCAGCCTTAGAGTCTGAGATGTCTCTCTTTCTGTAATTGCTCTGAGTGCTGCATGGTTTGACTATGTGGTGAATTGCTGGAATTTCCATTGATGGGAAGTTAAACCTTCTTGCTGTAAAACGATCCTTCAAACTTCAGACTGTTTGGAAATGATCTGATAATGCTTTTAAAAATTCATGGGCATCAACCTTTGTTTCTCTAAGTTCACTTCTGATGTCTTTCTGCCTTGACGTTGTGTTAGCCGTACATCAAGCTGCCAAACCTCCTGCATTTTACAGATTCAAACCACTGCAGATCTGAGTATCGGGGCTCTTTGTTAGCAATTGTTTCCACAAGGCTTTGAGGTTTAACGGTTACTGCAAACTGTGTGGGGATCTCTTTATAGATTGACCTGAGTGGCAGCAGCTCCAGGTTGTTAGCAATACGTGTCTGTCTCCTGCTGGTTGGCAGAGATTGGACAGAATCAGCCTTTCAGAAGAAAGAAACTGTGAAACATCGGGATAAAGCCTCTCAAAAACATTATGAGTTTCCTCTGTGTGTTTATTTCCCGTAGAGGGCTAACTCTTGTCTCTCAGAATGAACTGAAAACTTATAAAAGATTAATTTCCCACTTTTCCACCTGGATTTATTTCCCTGTCATCTGTTGTTTTCTGACAGAGAATGTGTAAAGATGCTGCGCTCCAAGTTGATGCTTTAAAAGAATCACAGTTGTTTTTGTTTTTTGTTGTTTTTTTAAAAAAAAATAGCAGTTAGATGTTTATAAAAGTCTGTTACAGCATAAAAAACAAATCAGTTTCAGGAGGATTTTATTTAGTTAAATTTGCATACTTCAGAGCTGTTAAAGTTGCAATACTTTGGAATAAGAAATAGTGGGAAGAGTTAAACTTCTGTTTTTATTTTTATATAGATTCTTAATTCCATTCATCATCATATATTTTAAAATTGTTAACCTCCAAAAAAAAACTACCTGCAGTCTCTCTTTGTATCAAATTACATGCAGGTTAATTTCATATGCATCAAAAGTTTTATTTATTTCAGTAATTCAGTACAAAAGGTGAAACTAATATGTAATGTGTTTATATTTGTTTATATGAGTTTATTGTACTTGTAACCCATGACTCGCCTGATAGCAGAATTAGATGGAGTTGAAGGATTTACTCTGCCAAATTAAAATTTTGGGAGTTAATTGATATTTTAAAGATGCAGCTTAATTCTCTAAGCAGGATTGGTGATTTTAATACTAAACAAGCTTTAACAGGATTTTTTAATAAGAAACCGTTATTGAGTTAGACTTCTCTACAGAAAAAAGCCCAAAATTGCTAAACGATCCGGCTTAACCAGAGCAAAAACGACGAGGTTCATGTCTCCTAACCATTTGACTCCCTTGTTTGGTATTTCTCTCTGCTCGGAGCAAAGGTCCCAGCTTTCTTTTTGGCATTTTGGTTTGTTGACTGACAGCAGAATGGCAATGTTGCAAAGTTAATGAGATTTATCCTCAAAGGCCAGTCTGCTGATCCACAGCGATGCTGTGACATTTCTCCCACTGTAGATTGATCGATAAGTGGTCACACCGTCCTCACAGGACAAACACTGAAAACAAAACTCAAACTCCAGAAGCTTTTACTCCTGTGAAAGGAAACAAAGAGCGACAATAGAAATGGAGCGTACCAGAGCAGGTTATTTTGTTCTTATGCCTCCAGACACATGTAGATTTTTATAACTTCTGGGAGGCGTTTGTCTTCCTTTTCAAATTATTATCCCGTCAAAGAGGAAAAGTAGACCTGTGATCTTATTCCGCAGTGGTGGGAGAGTTTTGCTTAATTTGGTATCTTTGAGCTTCCTCAGAGTCATTTCACAACAAAGTTTTCCATTTTGAAATGGACACAAATGTTGAAAGTAGGGCTGGATGATACGATGTTTTATCACAATAACTTTTTTCTATCATTCAATATCAATATATATAATGATTAGGCCAATTGGGCCGGTATAAGAAATTTAGGTAAAAATATTACAGTACGGTATTTTGATTACAGTTGTAAAATGTGTTCTTTTCTTTAGCATGCTTTGATGTAAACCTTTCGCAATAACAAATTTCGCTGGTCGATAAATTGTCTCAGAAGTTATTTCGATAAATTATAATATTGTTGTTTAGAAATCATTTTATAATTCAAGAACCCATTCTCAAAGATGAATAAACTTTAAATTCTAATGAACATTTAACACTGGAGGTGTAAGACATTTTAAATATCCAAAATAAACAAACAAAACGACAGAAACAACAAACAGAATGAATTAGTCTAAAGAAAAGTCATTCTTCAAGAAAAAGGGAAAGTTGAGACCAAAACACCAGACTGAAGACTTTTATCATCCAGTTTTTAGTAGAAAAAGAGAAAAAACAATAAATAATGCAAATGAAAATTATTGAGCTTAATTTATAATGTGATTAATTGATTTATTGTTTATTGCAACAGGTTGATCTTCACCCATTAACCTTTTCTTGCCAGAGCCTCCGCACAACTTTTTCATACCTTGAAACCAGTATAAATATATATTATAATCATCGAGAAAGATTCCAGCACTGAGGATTCAACAGCAATAACAATAGCTAACAATAGAAACCATATTATCAGTGTCTGCTGGCCGAGGTAGTGATACAGATCAGTACTGAAAAATATATTCAGCTGTGTGTGTGTGTGTGTGTGTGTGTGTGTGTGTGTTAGGCATTAATCCAGAGAGTTTCTCCAGCATGCCTGAGGCTGCAGCTGTCTCCATCAAGGACAAATCGAGGCAAATAATAGCAGATTAGCATAAAGCGTCAGGAATCTGCTCTGCCGTTTGTCTCCACATTTTGCAAAAGGAGAAATATGCATTTAATGAAAGAAATCACTGCTGCAAATGCTTATGAATGCCATTTAACCCTGAATAGGTATTATGTTGTGTTTTTTTACTTTGCTTATAAGAAACTGGCAGTACCTGGACCTTGACTTTTAAAACCTATGACTAAATCATGCAGCATCTGCTAACACAGCATGCTGGATTAGATCACTGAGCTTCCTGCTCCGCTGGGAGAGCGTCGAACGCTGTGATTTTACATGCTCTGTTAAGTTTGTCCACCCTGTCAGTTTTAAGCTTCGCTGCCTTGCCTGATTACCTCCAACAAGTTCCACTTCTTTGGTCATTTGGTGTTCCGTTGAAAAACATCTCACGCTTTGATTTTCTCTCTCATTTACATAAATGCTTCCTATTTAATCCCGTTAGCGTTCTGTTTGAAGTTCTACTTTGATTAAAATGTTGTACTTTTTTAAGTACGGTCCAAAGTCCAACGTAGAAAATCCGAGGAAATATAGATGGATCACATCTGTTTGCAGAGACAGAAGATGTTTCTGTTGTTGTCGTTTAAAAGAAAATTACATTGTTCTCTGTCAGTAATCTGTGTTTGACTGAATCCTGCCAGACAAGCAACATAACACTCCTGAAAATCACCAGAGTGTGAATTCAAGCAAGGGATTCCTTTGACTGCATGTTAACAGGTTTAGCTGAGGAGACGGGGAGAGAGAGAGAAGCTTTCACTCTGAGTTATGTTAATTTGCAGAAGCTGTTTCCAGTAATCTTCTCCATTGTAGGTTGTGGTGTAATTGCTCTGCTGCTTGCTGCTGATAAACGTGGGGAAGAGTCCAGTCTCCTCTGGATTCTATCAGGAAACCGTCAGGCTGAAAATGTTGGCTGCTTTAGCATCTGCACTCTGTCGCCTTTGTCTCTGCAGCAACAAGGTGACGCAGCATGTAAGAAGACGACAGAGGCACGGTGTACATTTAGGACATCCTCAAACATTAGAACGAATGGCCTCAGATGTCAGATGACAAACAAAAAGCCATAAGACCTCTGATGAAAAAATCTCAGAAAGAAAGGCATCAGACAAGAAGATCTCAGCAAAAACAGTTTGAGACAAAAAAGTCTCAGGAAGAAAGGCATCAGATGAAAACGTCCCAGAAAGAAAGGCATCAGATTAAAAGCTTTCAGCAAAAACAGTTTCTGACGAAAAGGTCTCAGCAAAAACGGCTTCAGAAAAAACAGCTTCTAAGGAAAAGTGGCTTTGGACGAAAAGGTCTAAGAAAGAAAGATATCATATTAAAAACTTTCAGCAAAAACAACTTCAGACGAAAAGGTCTCAGAAAGAAAAGCGTCAGAAAAAAACATCTTAAGAAAGAACAACTTCAGCAAAAATGGCTTTGAATGAAAAAGTCTCAGCAAAAACGACTTCAGACAAAGAAGTCTCTGGTCTTTTTTTTCCTTTTCCATTTTGTCATATCTATTATTACTTCTGGAAGAATCCAAGGTGGTAAAACTGTTATAGGTATTGATTGGCTTTCTTTCTGAGACCTTTTCGTCTGAAGCCATTCTTGCTAAGACTTCATTCTGACGCTGTTTAGTGAGAGGTCTGATGGCTTTTTATCTTTGCTCTGACATCTGAATCCATTTGTGTGAGGATAAGGATCTAAAATATACACCGTACTGAAGCAGCAGACTGAAATAGACATCCACACCTTATTTGTCCAAATACGTCCATGCAGCAGCTAGCTGTACCAACAGTAAGATCATCCCAGTGGAAGTAAAACCCACTAAATGATGTAGATCTGCTCCTCTGCTAGTTCAGATTAGTGAAACTCTCTTTGGTCACTTTAAGACCTTTCTCTGGTCCACCTACAAACCTCGGTCTCAGTTTGGTTGAAGTGAACTCTGGCACAGTTTGAATGCATATATGTACGCCATGCGGACCGTAGACCGCTCCAAAAGCAGGAAGTGGACTGTAACGCAGGGCATTCTGGGTATATACAGCCCAAACAAATACGCTAGTCTAGCACTAGAGGGAGAAATAGTTTGTGTCCTATTACCAAAGACAATCGAGTAATCCTACAACCACTAAAATCTAATGCTACTCTATTTTTGTTTACATTTTGGCAACAATGTCTTCTACAAAGGTTTTTGTGTTGTTTCCTTCAGTTGTTCGTGGTGCAGCACCCCAACTGGCGAGGAGGGGAACAATTCAAAGTAATTAAAAATATGGAGGCTTTCTGCTGGAAAAGCTTTGTGTCTTTTTAATTGTACTTACAAAGTTTTCTTAGAAAGTTGGACTTCTACAAAAATTCAAAGTTAAAACTACGACCTGAAAGTTGATAAGAAAGATATCACAAAGTGATAGTAAAAACCATTTTTGTCAGCCTGTAATTGACTGTTTTGATGCTTGGTTGGCACAATTTGCTAAGCTGCTTAGCTCACAAAATCCATCATTGCTCCTTATCAGTGCAGAAAATATTCAGTAACCGAGTAAGCAGTATAAAGTTGTGTGCCCAGTCAGTGCAGGAATAAAGCAATGAGATTTGTGTACTAGGATAATAAACATGTCTGAAATAATCCAGGTCAGCTCTTGAAATTGTAAATCAGAAATTAGTCTTGTGTTTGCAAACTGTTAGTTACTTTATTTAACGTCCTTGATTGTTTTGGGGCAAATCTTAGAAAATATTAGATTTCCAGGTACCACTATTGTTACTAACAAACCAAATACCTTATCGCCATGACTACACATCATAGCAACCAAGAGCAAAAATCCTTTTAGCTGCACAGCGTCCAAAACCAGAGGAAATTGTTATCCAAACATGCAAGACCTTAACCAAAACAGTTATGAACAAAAGTCAACAAAAAGAACAAACTGACAGAGCTACTCCAACAGACTACCATAACACTTGAATTGGCCTAACCAAACTCCTGACCTAAATTCAGTTGAGTATGTTGTGGCATGACCTGAACTGATTAAAATTATTATTTAGAATTGAAAAACCCTCCAATGTGGCTGAATGAAAACAATCCTGCAGAAAAGAATGGGCCAGAAACCCCACAAAATGTTTTTGTCACCGTATATTTTTCACAAAGTCTCAGATTAGTTTGATTGGCTTCTTTTTCTTTACTGAAATTCTAATTTCAAAACTGATTATCATATCTAGTCACTGCATATTGATCTGATACTAAAGTGTTTTGATGATCTGACCATTCTCACTTTATTTGTCCAGTATCTGATACTTAGGCAGATACTGGCCTAAGTATCAGATACTGGCGTAAGTATCAGATATAAAATATAAATGGGCAATATAAATTGCCCATTTATATTTTATAAATGAGCAAATATCGGCCTAATTTATCATCCTACCTTCAAAGTTTGATCAAAACATATAAAAACAGTTACATGGAGGGAAATAAGTTTAAAATAATGTTCTGATTTTGTAGGGTTTTTTTTATATGCAGAAAATACTATGAAATGTACAGAGATTAAATACAGACCACTGTAGAATAATTATATCTAAACCAGTTGAACAAACTAACCCATTTCTCCTGGTAGAAGAGAGAAAACCTAACAGCAAAATGTGGCTTAATTACATTTTGCATAGTCTTTGATCGACAATTAAACCTATTTTTTAAGATTCTGTGAAGTTTTATTTTCCTGTCAAGTTGTGTTGATCAAAACTTTAAATTATTTCAGTAAATCATAAATGCTGCAACTTTTAAGATGAAAGGGTGCAGAAACCTTCTGCAGATAGTTCAAAGGGAAGCTGGTGTGTTTTTATGGAGTGCTTCTGTAAATTTATCATAAGTAAAATCCTCACACCTGTGAAGCTGCTGCTAAAACTGCAGTAATTGATATCTACAAGTTTTAGAGCTTCATATTTTAGGGACAAACTGTCACCCACTGAAGATCAGAGTAGCAGCCTGAACCTTTAGTTGTTTAAAATTATATAAAGTAAAAAGAAAAAGTGACTCGTTCAATGATTGAGAGAAATAAAGAATAAAAAACTTGTTGGTGTAAAAAGTCCAAGTTATGTTAAAGTGTTCTAAAAATTGTTTTATTTTAATTATGGAAGACACTGCCAAACTGTATTCAGTATGTACTACAGAGTGTTCATTTTAATTCAAATTCAAAAACACTTTGTTGATCCCAAAGGGAAACTTAAGTCAGATTAGTGCATAAAAACAGAATATGAAACATTTATAAATAGATATGAGTCTCATTGAGTAAAATTAGGTTTTTAATGTCCAGTACCGTGCAGTTTTTCGTGCACAGTAAAACTGCACGGTAGTTTTACCATCTGATGCAACAGGTGTCTGCAAAATCAACAGACACCTGCATTTTTTTCCAACTAATACACAATTGTGAGTATTTTGATAGTTTTCTGCAAATATAGTGAAAAACATTGGGTTTAAGTGACTGCTAATACTCACCTGCAACAATTTATTGTCTAGTGACAAGCTTAAGTGGAAGTAGTACTTTTTAAAGTATTAAGGAATTACTGACTTAAAACAAGCTTCCATTTTTGCTGAAAAGTTCCTTGTAAGTTAGTTTTGTCTTATTTCAAGTGAACCAGAAACTAGACCAAAAATACGTGGTAAGATTTTGTGTTTTTGCAGTGCAGTTCATAAAACTTGCTTACCCTGAACCAAGTGTTTTTTCTTGGGGGTTTTTTTGGTGGGGGGATGTCAAAGTTTCAGGACGTTTTATCACCCTGACTGACCATTTTTTCCCCTTGAGATTGACCATCACCTCATCAGGTGAGGACATGTACGGGAGCTGCAGTGACCAAAATACTACACAAACTACTATATAGTCTTTGCTGCTTCCCGACATCAAAAATTCAATGAATGCACAGGAGTGTAAGAAGCTACTTACCAGCAAAACGTTGGTAAATAAAGACAAAGGATATTAAAATAATGAAGCAGCTTAGCGAGTCTCCAGATCTCAATCGTACAGAAATGTGAAGGAAGGAAGTTGCCTCAAAGAAATTCAATGTTTTGTAGGTTTTGTAACGTCGTGACCCGCTCGCCCTCCTGAGCTGAGTTCAAACTTTGTGTCCAACTTTAAGAAACTTCCCTGCTGTGCTTGTAAACAAACATTTCTCCACCAAGTACTAGGTCAAGTTTTGCTTTGAGGTCAAATTCCGCTTTCACTCACGGATATGCAACTGGATTTGTTTGGGAAATTAAAATGATACAGATGTTTTTTTCAAATGGAGCAAACTTAAAAGGTCAGATATTCATTTCCCCCATTATACAAAACGCAGCAAAAAAGCTGTGCACTGTTGAACCTGAAACAGACAACGTCTCCCCTGTGAAACTAACTAAATTCGCAGTCTGAATTTATCATGCTCTGAAAAAGTGATTTTCAAATAAGAGATGATGCAAAACAAAAGCAAACAAATCCACCCAAACACTTTTCTCCAACAAGGGGCAAACTCTCGCTGTGCATAGAGTTCACTCTAAAAGCAAAAAATATATATTTATATAACTTGACTAAATACAGGGTTATGGTTTTGCTGTTTCTTTTATGTCATTATACAGAAGAACTATAGACGACTTTAGGTAGTTGTATGAGATGTCTGTTGTGTTGGAAATTTAGTGATTTAGGAAGTTTGTGCAGTGATTGATTTGTTTTATTCTTATCTTATTTCCTTATCTGTAAAACTGATACTAAGGTATAATTTCACAAGATGCTCAATTAGGCCTGTCGAAATAAGCAATAAGTCAATTAATCGCATGATAAATCAAAACAAGCTCAATAACTTTCACTTGAATGATTTATTGTTTTGCTCTTTTCCTTCTTTTTTCTGCTAAAAACGGAATGACAAAAAAAAATTCAAAAACAAGACATTTTTTTTTTTTGAAGGAGTCCAAATAATTACAAACTGTAAAACCAGTTTGTCAAACAAGATAGCGGCTTTGTCGCGTTTACATTGCTAATCTATGGAAACCCCAGGAGAGAATTGGTGAAAATTTTTGTTTTTAAAAACTTAGATGTTCAGAAAAAAAGTTTGATTAATCAATAAAAGTTGGTCTATAGCCAGCAGTCTGCTTCACTCAGTTGTTTTAAAGGATATCCAACCTTTCTTTTCTCCCTTTTCCACTATCTGCTCCGTCACATAGGCAGGACTAATAATCTCTCCTCTGGAGAATCAAATTTTTTTCTTAAATCTTTTCATTCTTGAATGTCTGATATGAAGAATCTTCTTCCATCGCTGATGCTACACACTTCATCGGCATATTTATCCTAGATAATGCAGGCACACACTCAAATCTGATAGCTATCACTCTGGGAAATTATCAGCAACTAATGAAGCATCTGTGTGCTGTACAATTAAACAATAAGCAGCTCCACTAATGAAAGGCTTCCTGGAGTCCCAGACAAATTTGCTGTGACAGAGGCTGGCCGTCTCTAAGGACTTCTCGTTATTGGAAAACAAAACTTTTGCAAAGATTCGAAATGTCCCAGAACAGGAAGTCCAAGGTCATTTCATCCCGGTAACAACAAAACAACACAAGGTGTTTGGATCCGATGGGACGGGGATTTGTTCCATGATTTGAGCCCGTTGAGGTGGACGTGTGTCCTTGGCTAGACTCCCGTTTCTTTGTCTTAGCAGGATGAACAGTGAGCTCAGCTGCTGAAACTCTGGCTGGATTTGCGGAGACTCTTGGGAATTAAAACTACTTTGTGTTGCTGTAGCTGTGGATTATAAGTAACTGCTCTGAATTGCAGATTGTCT